>NW_027507748.1:322002100-323202100 GCF_037356315.1 Lithobates pipiens
CCCCCTGTCAGGAGAGCCGCCGATCGTCTCTCCTCTACTCCCGTCTGTCAGACGCAAGTGAGGAAAAACCGGTCAATAGCTTTTCCTGTTGACATCATGATCCGCCGTGATTGGACATGGCTAATTACGTGGTGAAGAGCCTCCGTTGGAGGATCTTTACCAAGATCAGTGTACCGGCGTGTCAGACTGACACACTGCACCACCGATTGCCGTGATGCGCGCCCCCACGGACGCACAGCGGCTGTTATCCTGAAGGACATCATATGACGCCCAGTCAGGATAACTGAACCACTGCCTGGCCGTCATTTTGCTCTAGGCCAGGCGGGAAGTGGTTAAATGGGCTGTGCTATATGTGGCTCATGGGACATATTGGCGTTTTGTGCTTTGCGTGTTTTTTACTGTGGGTTTGGCAGCATTTGCCATTCGTTTTTTTTACCTGCCAAAATGTGTGTTTGCTTCTGTGTTCGGTGTGGTGTTAATAATTAATTGCACTGAAAGCGCATGTAGTAATTTTAGGTGTATAAAGGTGGCCATACACTATTCAATCTGATTGTACAATCTCCTTTAGATCTGCTATCATTTATTTAGTGCAAGTGCCTGTCTGATTGAATATAGAGTGATTGCGAAGATAGGTGTTTCCTTCTATTATACAAATTTGGTAAATCTAAAGGAAATTGTACAATCAGATTGTGTAGTGTATACCCCTAAGATTACATGAAACTCCCAATTCAATGGAAAACATTAAAATGTGTTCAGAGGGGAATATTCATCAAGCATGGAGCAAGAATAAAAAAAGGAAAAGTATTGAAAAAAAATCAATTGGAAATAGAGAGATTAGAGAATTAGAGGGGATACATAAAATCAGTATGAAAATGGAGGACAGAATAAGATTAAAGGAAAAACAATTGGAACTGCAGTCAATGCTTGATGAAGAGACCCTTCAGATAAGAGAAAAAAATAGAGCACAGTGGTATAAGTTTGGAAATAAATCAGGTAAAGTGATGGTCCGAATATTAAAAAAACAACAACCCCTAAGTTATATAGAAAAAATTGTAAAACCAGATGGGGAATTAACATATGATCCAGTCGAAATATCCGAAACCTTTCATAATTACTATTCTAAGCTATATAATATAAAGGGAAGTCAGAATTATAAGGAGAAAAGGAATAAAGGGGAGGAGATACGGGAATATGTAAGGGACACAGCCATACCCAAACTATCAAAGGAAAAGATTGAGGGTTGGAGTGTGAAATCTCAATAGAAGAGATACAGCATGCAATAACAGAGCTTGCATTGGGAAAGAGCCCAGGCCCGGATGGGTATACCGCTAGATTCTATAAGACATTTAAAGATTTAATTATACCTATACTTAAGAAAACATATAACTCTATCTCCCAAACACAGCCATTTGCAGTACAGAATACGGAGGCCCATATTGTATTAATTTTAAAGCCTGAAAAAGATCAATCAATTTGTAAAAATTACAGACCAATATCTTTGACAAATATAGACATAAGAATATACTCTAAGATTATAGCTAAACGAATAACGGCGATTATATCAGAGCATATAAATTTAGATCAAACGGGATTTATGAAGGGTAGAGAAACAAGGGATAACATAATTAAGACACGTACACTGATGGAATACGCTCAGAGAACTGCCATTCCAGCCTGCCTATTGGCTATAGACGCCGAAAAGGCATTTGATAGGGTGGGATGGCAGTTCTTGGAGGAAGTATTAAGGCAAATAAGAATGGAAACTAAAATGTTGGGTAGGATTGTGGCATTGTATAGGAATTCAAGAGCTAAAATAAGAACTAATGGGATGTTGTCAGAATATATAGAAATATCAAATGGGACTAGACAGGGGTGTACCACTTTTATATGTTATGATAATGGAACACCTTATGGAAGCTATAAGGGGAAATAAGGATATTAGAGGGATAAAGGTTAACGGTAAAGAATACAAGATGGCTGCTTATGCAGACGATCTTTTGTTATATATAACTAATCCAATAATCACAATACCAAATATAATAAAAGAATTGGAAAGATTTGGTGAAGTGAGTAACTTTAAAGTAAACTATGATAAATCTGAATTAATGAACATCACACTGGAAGAAAGAATGCAAAAGGTAATTCAAAAGGATTTCCCATTTAACCTCCCTGGCGGTATGATTATTTCAGATTTTAGGTGCTAAAAGCGGTACCATTATTTTGCATGAAAATTTGGCGTTTTATATTGTAGTCCTGCAATTCTTAGGAATAACTCTCTTAAATCTGTCCAAACCAGAGTCTAGCAGACATCCCGGGTATGATAAAGTTTGAAAAATTAAATCATAAATTATAATATAATAAATAATTATAAATAATTGTACCAAATACTAATATAACAATAATAAAAATTATTCAATAATGTAATCAAATCAAAAACACTGAAATTTGCTCAGTTGCAGAATTGTCACTGTCATTACTTTTCAGTATTTGATGACGGATCTCCCCACAAATCGCTATCGCTCAATTCTGCGAGTGATTCTAATTTATTATCGCTGTTTTCTAGCTGGTCTAAAATCATTTTTTATGCAAAGGGACAGTTTTGGTTGCTATGGGCAATCTCCAGTTTCCAGGCATAAAGAACAGTTTTTATTATATAAAACTGCATGCAGGACACTGGGCAGACCACTAGGGACAAAGGGGATGTGAAATATTTACATACAGCAATGTAATCTGTAAGATTACATTATACTGTATGTTTACTGTTTGTTTCACTTTTTGAATTTGGCGCCGATCTCCGTGCCCGTGCGTCGCAACGCTCGCAGGGCACGGAGATCGGCGATGTAATGCATCGAGCGAGACACGGCTCGCTCGTACAGCGGGGAGACAACGCTGGATCCGAGGGAGAAGGTAAGTAAACCTCCTCCTGGATCCAGCGACGCTGTCCCGAGTCTGACTCGGGGATATCGCTTTTGGTATGAAAAATCCAGCCCGAGTCAGACTCGGGAATACCGTCAGGGGGGTTAAATGGAAGCAAGATGCGATTAAATACCTTGGAATATATATTCCAAGAGACTTGAAGCTTTTACAGGATATGAACTATAATGCGACAATTTTTAAGGTAAAAAAATTCTTAGAAAAATATGATAAAATAACATATTCCTGGGTAGGGAAAATAAATGTTGTAAAAATGGTGATACTACCGATTATGTTATATATTTTTCAGACTCTCCCTATAGTGCCATCAAGGAAAAATATGAAAGATCTAAGGGAAGCGGTAGAGAGTTTTATATGGGCACATAAGACCCCTAGAATAGGAAGAGATGTATTAATAAGAACAAAAAAAAAATGGAGGACTGGCAATGCCGGACTTTGATAAATATCTCCAAGCAGCTTCATTAATGAGAATCATAGATTGGCAGCACAATGTAAAAAAAAAAAAATGGGTAAAATTAGAAGAAGACATTATAGGGGTTAGAATAAAATATCTGCCTTGGATAAAACCTAATTTAAGGCCGGAAGAAAAGGAGTTACCTATCTTTGTAAAAACAACACTAAAAACTTGGCAGGACATAATAAAAAAAGGAAATCTATCCTCTATAATTGGCCCTATGACTCCATTATTTGCTAATCCCGAATTTAGGCCAGCCTTAAATAGTAGAACATTTCTTAAATGGAATAAGGATGAGCATGAGAGAATTACACAAATCTTGATTGATGGAAAAATACCATCGCTTCAGGAAATGGGACACGAATATAAAAATAAGTGGCTACAATATTGTCAGTTAAAAACATATATAGATCCAATAGTGATGATGATTAACAGACCATTAACTATATTTGAACAAATGGCAACAAATAAGGATAAGGCGAATAAAAAACTATCTAAGATCTATAATTTATTACTCCCTTATGGTGATATTAAAAAAATAATAGGGGTAAAAAAATGGGAGGAGGAAATAGGGAAAGAGATGACGGAGAAAGAATGGGAAGTGATATTTGAAAGAATGCATAAAATACCTGTAGCAATTAAATATCAGGAAAAAAATTATAAAGTAGCAACAAGATAGTATAGAAGTCCAGTAGTTATGAATAGAATAAATAAAATAAAAGGAACTCTGAAACCTGTTGGAGATGTAAAATAGAAAAGGGAACTCTAGAACATATATGGTTTAGCTGTTATAAGATAAGAGTTTTTTGGGGTAAGATTATGGAAATATACCAGCAGGTGACAGGTATAGGGATAAGGCTGGATATAAATGTAGTTTTATTCTCACATACAACCAAATCAATAACACAGAAGGAGATGGAGTTTTTACATTGTATGACCACAGTTGCAAAAGTCGTAATAGATCAAAAATGGAAAAAGGAAATAGCGCCATCAATATTAGAGTGGAAATATGAAATGAGTGAAATATATTATTTGGAGAAACAAATAAGAGCAGAAGGATATGTGGAGAATCAGATCTCAAAGTATTGGAAAAAATGGGAGGAGTTTTGTACCTCAGGGAAGTTGAAAGATTATTTGTAAGTGTTTGATGTTGGGGATTGTAGGTGGGGGATGGGGGGGGAATGTTTTTTTTTTTGGGAAGTTTTATGTTAATTATGTTGGTAATATGTCGGTAGTTTTATGTTATTTATGTTGTAATGGATGGAAGTTTTGTATGTTTAAAAAAAAGATAAAATAAAATAAAGAAATATAAAAAAAAAAAAAAAGATTACTAGTTGTGCTTTCAGTGCCATTAATTGTTAACGGCACACCAAACACAGAAGCATACACACATTTTGCTATGTGAAAAATCGAGTGGCAAATGCTGCAAAACGCACAGTAAAAAACACACAATCCACAAAATGCCAACATGTCCCATAAGTCAGATATAGCACAGCCCATTTAAATCAACAGTCTGTCCTGTGCAAAACAAGCCACAATATGTTCACTCCCACTTTGCTAGATGTGAATGGGGCCTGAAAGTGAAATTGGTGCTATAACACAAGAACAATGAGGCTCCATTCACACCTGTGTGTTTCTTTGCATTTCAGAAATGCTCTGCACCAAAAAAAAAAAAAAAATCGTAGTAATAAACACACCAAGCTCCGCTATAAAAAAAAGTTCTGAAGCTTCTTTGGGGCGATTGCTGCATGTAGGGTGGCACATTCAGGTGTGTGGGCTGCCCTATGTGTTATAAGTGAAAATGCTCCAAAACGCCTCTGCACCTCGCAAAAAAAAAAAAAACGGATGTGGGAATGCGAATTCCTGCTATGCAGAGATGTGAATGGGGCTTGACAGCTGAGTTTCTGTCCACTCTCTCCTATGTACTTGTATAAAGATGGCCATACACTATGCAATCTGATTGTGCATTTAGTGAGAAGGGTGATCACTGATTGATTGCATTTTATTTAAAAAAACGTGCAGCTGGGAGTGGGAGGGTAGATGATGCAGGGTGTGTGCTAAAGAGGTCAGCTGGTCAACTCCTTCCTGTGTCATGACCTAAAGTCTGTAAGGACGTAAGACAGAAGCAATATATATGTTTGGAATCATGGATGGAGGACAGTAAGGTACGTGTCTGTAGATTTTTGGAAAAAAGTACATGAATGCTATATTGGTGCATAGGGGAGCTGGAATTTAGAAAACAAAAAGGTGAACTTAGCCTTTAAAATACATAACTCAGCATTTCTAATGTGTCAGACATCCCTGCCCTAGAAAATAAGTTTTTACATAATTTTATCCTAAGGCCGCGTACACACGGGCGGACTGTTCGCCCAACTTAGTGCGCTGAACAGTGTTTCAGCGGACAATCTGCTCGTGTGTGGGCTTCAGCGGACAGTTTCAGCGGACAGTCTGACGAACAAAGTCTTTCGGAATTTCCGTAAGACAGTCCGTCCAAACTTGGTTTCAGCGGACAGTCCGCTCGTGTGTAGGCTTGTTCGACAGACTAAGTTTCGCGCATGCTCAGAAAGGATTTACACGGCGAAGGTTGCATTGCAGTGTATTGGACGTCGAATTTCTCGTCCCGTCGTACGTGCCGTTCACGTCATCGCGCACGCTTTCAACGAACTGTTCGTTCATCGTGTGTGGTCAAGTCCGTTCATGCAAATTTTGAGCGGACTGTTTGTCGGATTGTCTGACGAACTTAGTTGGGCGAACAGTCCGCCCGTGTGTACGCGGCCTAAGTGTCTTCACCTTCAATTTGTGAAATGCATGAGGCATGGTCGATATGATTTTGCTCATATTCCAGCACTTCTACAATTTGCAAAGGAGCACTGGGAGAGGTAAACTCTGGCCATCAATGTAAGCAAGTGCTTTTCATAGGACAGGGGAATGAGATGTATAAATGAACAACAATGTTTTTTTTCTTCCTGTACACTTTTGCGTGTATATTTTATGGCTTCTAATCAGAAAAATAACCTGTAATTTGCCATATCATGTACAGTTTTATATAAATCTTCTGTTCTTGACAGCATAACTGTCTCATTCTTGTTAGAATGGTAGGGATACATTGTGCTACAATTGTGGTGAGTAGTGATGGACGAACTTCCGAAGGGACGTTTCCCGAACGCGGACCGCGAACGCGGCCGATAGTTCGCGGAATGTTTGCGGCGGGCCCCATTGACTTCAATGGGAGGCGAACTTCTCAAACCTACAGGTCAAAACATAGTCCCACCACATGGCCAATGACATAACACATGCATGAGGTGAATCTGGGGTCGACAACTACAAGCATTCTTTTTTTATATGGGAAATTGTTGTGACAATTCAGGACTGTGGAGCGCATGAAGGCAATGGAGGAGAGGGAAGCTCAGGGACCAGGGTAGGCAAAGAAGAGGGTGCAGGAGATGATCATCAGTAGGGATGAGCTTCGTGTTCGAGTCGAACGTACGTTCGACTCGAACATTGGCTGTTCGTCCGTTCGTCGAAATCCGAACACTTGGTCCGTTCGCGTCAAAATTCGCATGGCGCTCACGGCCCACAATGCACTGCGATGGCGCAGTGCATTGCTGGCTCATGATTGGCCAAGCATGCACTGTGACCCCGCATGCTTGGCCAATCGCAGCGCCAGCAGCAAGGAGAGCCATGATTGGCCACAGGCAGGATGCCTGTGGCCAATCATAGCTCAGGCTGTGTAGTGCACGCCCCACACTATATAAGGCCGCCATTAAGGCGGCCTCGTGTAGTGTGTTGGCATCTGAAGCAGTGGGTGTTCTGTGTACCTTCAACACAGTACACACCGATCGTTTTTGGCTAATTTCCTATCTTGCTGTTGTGTAGTGGTTATTGTCTGTGCCCTGACCGCAGTATACACCACTATATTCACCTCACCTATATAGCTAGTGATCTATCTTTAATAATAGAGCTTGCAGTCAGTAGTGTTAGGAGATAGTGCGTGCTCTGTACCCAGTACATACCGCTATAATCCACCTACATAGCTGTTCTCTATTTGAGCCCAATTGCCATCTGCAGGAGTTATTGGAAGTTGTGTGTGCCTCCAGCACAGCACAGTATACATCTGTATATACCCCTTTATCTCTGCTGTTTTCTGGTTATTGTCTGCGTGCCCTGACCGCAGTATACACCGCGATATTCACCTCACCTATATAGCTAGTGATCTATCTTTAATAATAGAGCTTGCAGTCAGTAGTGTTAGGAGATAGTGCGTGCTGTCTGCGTGCTCTGTACCCAGTACATACCGCTATAATCCACCTACATAGCTGTTCTCTATTTGAGCCCAATTGCCATCTGCAGGAGTTATTGGAAGTTGTGTGTGCCTCCAGCACAGCACAGTATACATCTGTATATACCCCTTTATCTCTGCTGTTCTATAAAAAATCTGCAGGAGTTAGTGGGTGTTGTGTGCCTCCAGCACAATATAAACTACCCAACTGCTGTTTTACCCAACTCCCTTCAGGCCATTACCATGTCTGGAAGGCCAGCAAGGAGACGCAGACAAAAGAGGGCAAGCAGGCTCTGTGTCTAGGGACAACAGTGCTGGTCGTGGACGCGGTGCATTGTCATCAGCACGTGGCCATGGGACATGCTTGTCCTTCTTTTCGGCAGCTGGACATGTTGAACCGCAACATGCCAACGACTTGGTAGAGTGGATGACCAAGCCCTCTTCATCCTCCTCATCCTCTCTCACCCAGTCTCAGGGTAGTCGCAAAGCAGCTGCCAACGCATCGTCTTCCCTCCTCTCAATGTCATCATCAGTGACTCCTTCCCTAGACCCACCACGTCCTCCTGAGGAGTCTCCTGAACTCTTTGAGCACAGTGTTGGGTACATGCTCCAGGAGGATGCCCAGTGTTTGGTGGGCTCTGATGATGACACTCAGCTAGAGGAAGGCAGTAGCGTGAGCGCAGAGAGAGGGGATGCTCAAGAAGGACAGCAATCTGGCAGTCATGTTCCACAAGCTGCAGCATACTGCCAGGTTTGCTACAGCGATGAAGAGGGAGGGGATGATGAGGGCACTGACTCCACGTGGGTGCCTGGAAGGAGGGAGGAGGAGGAGGAGGAGGCACATGTCCAACGAGGCAAGATGCCCTCCGGGGGCCAGCTTAGGGGCAGCACACCGACTGAATCACACCGCAGAGCTCCGCCTGTGCAGAGCGCTGCCTCTGCGCGTTATTCTAAAAGTTCTTTGGTGTGGGCCTTTTTTGAGACGAGTGCATCAGATCGCACCGCTGCTATTTGCAACATATGTCTCAAGCGTATCTCACGTGGCCAAAACATCAGCCGCTTGGGCACCACATGCTTGACCGGACATATGTTGACCTGCCATGCAGCTCGTTGGCAAGCGTACCTCAAAGACCCACACCAAAGAACAAAGCGGACCTCTCCTTGCTCCTCATCAGCTGGCATCTCCAACCCCACTAGACCTTCAGTCCTCTCTGAAACCTGCTCTGAGAGGAATGAAGGTGTAGAATTAGGTGTGTCACAGCCAAGTGCTTCCGGGAACTCTGCTAGCGGTACACCCACATCCGATTATAGCAGGCAAATGTCCCTGCCCCAGCTGCTGGACCGGCGGAAGAAGTTTACTCCCAGCCATCCACATGCCCAGCGGTTGAATGTTAGCTTGGCTAAATTGCTAGCACTTCAACTGCTGCCTTTTCAGTTGGTAGACTTGGCCCCCTTCCCTGAGTTTGTACAATGTGCGGTTCCTCAGTGGCAGGTCCCCAAACGCCAATCGCCTTTTCTCACGGAAGGCGATTCCGGCTCTCTACTGGCATGTGGAAGGCAATGTCCTTGCCTCGCTGGACAGGGCGGTCAGCGGTAAGGTGCATATTACCGCTGACTCATGGTCCAGCAGGCATGGACAGGGACGTTACCTGTCTTTCACGGCCCATTGGGTCACTCTTCTGGCTGCTGGGAAGGATGCAGGACAAGGTGCAGTAGTGTTGGAGGTTGTTCCGCCACCACGCCTCCAAAATGCTACTATTGGTTGTGACACACCTCTCTCCTCCACCCCCTCCTCTTCTTCTTCCTCCATGGCCTCTTCCAGTGCTCTGTCCTCAGAACCAGCGGTGCTCCGTAGGCGTTCCAGGGGCTACGCAAGTACGCAGGCAAAACGGTGCCATGCCGTGCTTGCGCTGGTTTGTTTGGAGGACAGGAGCCACACTGGGGCGGATGTTTTGTCAGCTCTGCAGGGGCAGGCCGAGAGGTGGTTGACGCCACGCCAGCCTAAGCCAGGAATGGTGGTTTGCGACAATGGCACCAACCTCCTCTCCGCCCTCCGACAGGGACAACTGACCCATGTGCCCTGTGTAGCTCACGTCCTTAACCTGGTGGTGCAGCGGTTCTTGGGCAGGTACCCCGGCTTACAGGATGTCCTGAAGCAGGCCAGGAAAGTCTGTGTGCATTTCCGCCGATCATTTAATGCCT
The DNA here is from genome assembly GCF_037356315.1 of Lithobates pipiens. Taxonomy (NCBI): domain Eukaryota; kingdom Metazoa; phylum Chordata; class Amphibia; order Anura; family Ranidae; genus Lithobates; species Lithobates pipiens. The sequence goes on from NW_027507748.1 coordinate 322,011,970, forward strand.
GTGCTCGGCTGGCTGAGCTCCAAAAGGAGTTGAACCTGCCCAAGAACCGCCTTATATGTGACATGCCCACCAGATGGAACTCAACATTGGCCATGCTGCAGCGGCTGCACACGCAGCAGAGGGCCATCAATGAGTACCTGTGCGACTACGGCACCAGGACAGGGTCAGGGGAGCTTGGTTTTTTCTCACCACGCCAGTGGGGCATGATCAGGGATGCATGCACTGTCCTGTCACCGTTTGAGGAGGCCACAAGGATGGTAAGCAGTGACAGTGCATGCATCAGTGACACTGTACCTCTTGTCCACCTCTTGGAGCATACGCTGCGTGGAATAATGGACAGGGCACTTGAGGCAGGAAGAGGAGGACTTCCTTGCCTCTCAAGGCCCCCTTTATCCAGACAGTGTTCCTGCTGTGCCACCCATCACACAGGAAGAGGATGAGGAGGAGGAAGAGGAGGAGGAGGATGATTGTGTCAGCATGGAGGTGGAGGCTGGCACTCAGCATCAGCAGCAGCAGTCTTGTAGGGATGATTTACAGTCCCAAGAAACACGTGGACTTGTACGTGGCTGGGAGGAGGTAGCTGCGGATCATGTTGTCCTTAGTGACCCAGAGGACTCCGGACCGAATGCCTCAGCTAACCTACGCTGCATGGCCTCCCTGATCCTGCAAAGCCTGCGGAAGGATCCTCGTATTCTTCGGATCAAGGAGAGGGACCATTACTGGCTGGCCACTCTCCTTGATCCACGGTACAAGGGTAAGGTTGCCGACCTTATCTTGCCATCGCAGAGGGAGCAGAGGATGAGACATCTCCGGGAGGCCTTGCAGAAAGCTCTGTGCAACGCGTTCCCAGAGACTGGGAGGTTACAAACTCCTGGTCCTGGACAACGTGTTGCTGAGGCATCGGTCGGAAGGAGCGGTGGAGAAGGTGGCCGTCTGACTGATGCTTTCAGACAATTTTTTAGTCCGCAGCCCCAAGGTATGATTGGTTCCAGCACCCTTCGCCAGCGTCTGATTTACATGGTGCAGGAATACCTAGGGGCAAGGTCAGACTTGGACACCTTTCCCACCGAAAATCCTCTGGCTTACTGGGTCTTGAGGATGGATCACTGGCCAGAGCTTGCACAGTATGCAATTGAGCTACTGGCCTGTCCTGCATCCAGCGTTCTTTCGGAACGCACCTTCAGTGCTGCTGGTGGCTTTGTTACCGATCACAGGGTGCGCCTGTCCACCGAATCAGTTGATCGACTGACCTTCATCAAGATGAATCAGTCTTGGATCACCCACAGCTACCAAGCACCTGAAGCTGATGTAACCGAATAATTTTTTTTGAAATACCACATCCCTTCAAGACTGCCTATGCTGATGCTGAGTGACTGTCCTGTTATGTTGATTGTCTATCCTCTTCCTCCTCCGCTGATATGTTGGAAGAACATTTTTGGTTCTGGGTGATGCCAGCAGCCCAATTTTTCTGCCCCTGTTTAACAGGGGCGTTTAATTACAATTTTTGATGCAATGCTTTGCAGCAGGGCTAATTCCTGCAATAAAACTAGAGTATATGGCAGAGGTTGCAGTGTGGTGGCACCAGTGCCTTAGGCCCAATTTTTCTGCCCCTGTTTAACAGGGGCGTTTAAGTACAATTTTTGATGCAATGCTTTGCAGCAGGGCTAATTCCAGCAAAAAAACTAGAGTATATGGAAGAGGTTGCAGTGTGGTGGCACCAGCAGCAGTGCCTAAGGCCAAATTTTTCTGCCCCTGTTTAACAGGGACATGTAATTACAATTCTTGATATAATATTTCACAGGAGGGCCCCTTCCTGTGCCCACCCAGAGTAACGGTGAGGACTTATAGTGTTGTGGCACCAGCACCACAACCACCAAAGGTCAATTTTTCTACCACTGTTCAACAATGGCATGTAATTACAATTCTTGATATAATCGTTCACAGCAGGGCGCTCCAGCGCCCACCAAGAGTCACTTTGAGGGCTTACAATGTTGTGGCAAAACCAACACCTTGTTCCGCCATTTCTGCAGAGCATATAGGGCAGGCCCCTACTTTCAAACATCCAACTTACAAACATCTCCTACTTGCAAACGGAAGGAGACAACAGCAAGTGAGATGAAAAAAGATGGACGACAAAACAAATTATACAAGGGTGATAACCCTTCCCTATGTTTTCCAAAAAGCGTTTTTTTGACTGGAGCTACACTTTCAAAATGTACCAGTTGAAAATTACAAACAGATTCAACTTAACACAACAAACCTACACAGTCCCTGTCTTGTTTGCACCGCCTGTATACTGCTGTTCTGAGTATATAGGGCCTGGGGGCCACACGCATTTCCTTTTTTTAATATGGGTACAGGGTTCCCCTTAATATGCGTACAAGACCCAAATAGGCTGGTAATGGGCAGGGAGGTCTACCCATGCCATTTTTCTGAATGATTTTCAACCATATTGCAGGAACCAGATATTACATTAAAACCGCAAGCAGTTTTAAATGGTGTTATTTCCGTTAAATGTCATTTTGTGCAGGGACTGTTCTAAACACGGGAAACACGTGGCACTTCACAGGCATACTACAGACACCCCCCAGGCACCATATTTACAGGAATATTTCACTTTTTTTTTTTCACTTTAACCGTCATTAAAATCAGTGCTCCCGCCAAAACGGCCATTTTTAAAAACATTTTAGGCATTGACCCATGTCCCCTGGGGCAGGAGCCAGGTCCCCACACCCTTTTTAGGACAGTATCTTGCATATTAGCCGTTAAAATTAGCACTTTTCATTTCGAACGTTCGAGTCCCATAGACTTCAATGGGGTTCTAACGTTCGTAACGAACGTGGGGTCCGTTCAAAAGTTCTGGTACGAACCGAACCGGGGGGTGTTCGGCTCATCCCTAATCACCAGCAGCGTGACATACAGCAATGACATCTGCACCGTGATAGAGTCATCTGACAGCAGCACCGTGATAGAGAGCACTGACATCAGCAGCGTGACATACAGCAATGACACCTGCACCGTGATAGAGTGATCTGACAACAGCACCGTGATAGAGAGCACTGACATCAGCAGCGTGACATAAAGCACTCACACCAGCACCGTGATATACAGCACTGACAGCAGCACCGTGATAGAGAGCACTGACATCAGCAGCGTGACATACAGCAATGACACCTGCACCGTGATTGAGTGATCTGACAACAGCACCGTGATAGAGAGCACTGACATCAGCAGCGTGACATAAAGCACTAACACCAGCACCGTGATATACAGCACTGACAGCAGCACCGTGATAGAGAGCACTGACATCAGCAGCGTGACATACAGCAATGACACCTGCACCGTGAGAGAGTAAGCTGACACCAGCACCGTGATAGAGAGCACTGACATCAGCAGCGTGACATAAAGCACTAACACCAGCACCATGATATACAGCACTGACAGCAGCACCGTGATAGAGAGCACTGACATCAGCAGCGTGACATACAGCAATGACACCTGCACCGTGATAGAGTGATCTGACACCAGCACCGTGATAGAGAGCACTGACATCAGCAGCGTGACATAAAGCACTCACACCAGCACCGTGATATACAGCACTGACAGCAGCACCGTGACAGAGAGCACTGACATCAGCACCGTGATATACAGCACTGACACCTGCACCGTGATATACAGCACTGACAGCAGCACCGTGATGGAGAGTACTGACATCAGCACCGTGATATACAGCACTGACACCTGCACCGTAAGCAGCCCCAGGAGGAAGTCAGCATAGCACAGGGATGGTTGGAGCCCCTCATAATGAGCATAGCACAGGGATGTTGGGAGCCCCTCATAATAAGCAGCCCCAGGAGGATGTCAGCATAGCACAGGGATGGTGGGAGCCCCTCATAATAAGCAGCCCCAGGAGGATGTCAGCATAGTACAAGGATGGTGGGAGCCCCTCATAATAAGCAGCCCCAGGAGTAAGTCAGCACAGCACAGGGATGGTGGGAGCCCCATCCTAATGAGCATAGCACACGGATGGTGAGAGCACCTCAAAATATGCACAGCAGAGGTACAGCCCCAGGAGGAAGTCAGCACAGCACAGGGATAGTGGGAGCCCCTCATAATATGCACATCAGAGGTACAGCCCCAGGAGGATGTCAGCACAGCACAGGGATGGTGGGAGCCCCTCATAATAAGCAGCCCCAGTAGAAATATGACACAGCTCAACCTCTTCAAAGAGGAGGGTACGGGCATATAGTACGGTGTGCTTTTTTTGGACAAGGAAGTGAGCCAAATGAAGAAAGAAGGTCTCTGTGCTTGATTAAAAAAATTGTTTATAGACATATACATGGTCTACTGGTCACATGTGTTGAATTCCTCCGAGATCCATGCCTCATTCATTTTTAGAAATGTGAGGTAGTTAACACTGTCGTGAGCTAGGCGAGTACGCTTATCGGTCACGATCCCCCCTGCTGCTCTGAACGTCCTTTCGGACAGGACACTGGATGAGGAGCAAGCCAACAGTTCGATTGCAAATTGGGCAAGCTCTGGCCAGAGGTCAAGCCTGCCCACCCAGTAGTCCAGGGGTTCATCACTCCTCAGAGCGTCCACATCGGCCATTAACCCGATGTAGTCGGACACCTGACGGTCTAGGCGTTCCCTGATGCTGGATCCGGATGACACCTGTCGATGGGTCGGCTGAAAGAATGACCTCATATCCGAAGTCACCAACACATCTTCAAACCGGCCTCTTCTTGCAGGCGCTGTTGGATTGGTACCCGCAACTCCTTCTCTGGGAGTGGGAATTGCTCCTCTGCCAGCGCAGGCAAAAGCAGAATGCAGCATTTCTCGAAGCAAGGCCTGGAAGTGCTGCATTCTGACAGCCCTCTGTGACGGCGGTAACATTTCCGCCATTTTGTGTTTGTACCGGGGGTCTAAGTACGTTGCCACCCAGTACTGGTCCTTGACCCTTATGCTTTTTATACGGGGGTCCCTATTAAAACACTGGAGCATGAAGGCCCCCATTTGCACTAAAGTGGAAGCGGTGTGGTGGCCTGGCTCCTGCTCATCATCCAGGATAATGTCGTCCTCTTCATTCTCCTCTCCCCATCCACGCACACACAGGGATCCCAGAAAGGTTTATAGCATGCTCTTCTTGCTCCTCCTCATCCGCTCGGCACCATCCTCCTCAGACTCCTCTTCAGACTCCTGTTGTTGACTTGTCTCAGATAGAGTAGCCCCCCCTGGGAATTCATCCAGCATTGCGTCTTCCTCACCTTCCCGCTCCTGCTCCTCCACAGCTTGATCAATGACACAACGCAATGCACGATCCATAAAGAAGGCATAAGGTACCATGTCACTGATGGCGCCATGGCTGAGACTGACCAGTTTGGTGATCTCCTCAAATGGGCACAGAAGTCTGCATGCGTCGCGCATGAGCAGCCACTGGCGTGGTGAAAAAAACCCCAGCTCCCCAGAACCAGTTCTGCCACAGAGTTCATACAGGTAGACGTTAACTGCACGTTTCTGCTGGAGCAGCCTATCAAGCATATAGAAGGTTGAGTTCCATCGCGTCGGGCAATTGCAAATAAGACGTCTGACCGGCAGATTGTGTCGCCGCTGAATGTCAGCAAGGCGAGCTATGGCCATGTAAGATCTTCTGAAATGGGCCGAGATTTTCCTTGCCTGCCGCAAGATGTCCTGGACCCCAGGGTATTTGACAAGGAATCGCTGCACGACCAAGTTTAAGACATGTGCCATGCATGGCACGTGCGTGATTTTGCCCTGTTTCAATGCGCTAAGCAGATTGGCACCGTTGTCACACACCACTTTACCAACTGTCAAATTGAGCGGTGTTAGCCACTGATCTGCCTGTGAACGCAAAGCTGAAAGGAGTGCCGGGCCAGTGTGGCTCTTGGCTTCCAGGCACAACAGACGCAGCACGGCATGGCAACGTCTCACCTGGCATGTCGAATAGGTTCTGGGGAGCTTGGGCAGCGCAGCGGAAGAGACGCTAGCAGCGGAAAAGGAGGAGTCAGCCGAGGAGGAGAGGGAGGAGGATGGAGTAGGAGGAGGAGGAGAAGAAGAGTCAGGCCTGCATGCAATCCGTGGCGGTAAAACCAAATCTACACGGGTGCCACGGGTTACATGCTTGACTGCTGTCAGAAGGTTCACCCAGTGGGCAGTAAAAGTGATATACCTTCCCTGCCCGTGTTTGCTAGACCACGTGTCTGTGGTCAGATGTATCTTGGCACCGACACTGTGTGCCAGAGATACATTCACTTGCCGCTGAACATGGCCATATAGCTCTGGGATGCCCTTCTCTGAGAAATACTTCCTTCCTGGGACCTTCCATTGTGGTGTTCCAATGGCCACAAATTTGCAAAGGCCTCCGAGTCCACCAGTTTATATGGCAGTAGTTGGCGGGCTATGAGTTCTGACAAGCCAGCCGTCAACCGTTGGGCTAGAGGGTTATCCGGCGTCATAATTTTTTTACGCTCGAACATTAGGCCCACGGAAGCCTGCCTTTTTGCCGAAAAACATGAGCTTGGCGTGATGGAAGGTGGAGTGGAGGACAATTGTGAGGAGAGAGGAGAAGGAGAAGTAGAAGACGAGGCTGGACAGTGAGAGCCTGCAGTGTGGCTTTGTGTGTTCCGTTGCTCCCACTCGGCTCGGTGATGGCTGCTCATGTGCCTTCTTAAGGCGGTCGTCCCTAGGTGAGTGTTGGGCTTACCGCGACTAATGCGTTGACTGCAAAGATTGCAGATGGCAACGCTATTGTCAGCAGCGGACACGTTAAAAAAAGCCCACACTGCGGAGCCATGTGCCGGTGTCCTGGGAGCACCAGATGTGACCGTACATGGTCGATGACTCTCTCCTGATACATTTGCAGTCTGCTTTGTCCCTCCTGTGCAATGTAAGTTATTCCTGCTTCTCCTCCCTATTTGCTGGTCCATATATCCCTCTGAACTCCCCTCCTCTTCCTCTCTTGTGGGCACCCACGTGACATCACTAGACATGTCATCATCAACGTCACCTTCCCCACCGCTATAAGTAGAGATCTCGGAGTAGGCAGCAACACCGGGGACCAACCTCCTCCTTGGGCTGATCTGGGTACTGTCGTCAGACTTCTGAGTAGCGGTTGTTGCTGCCTCCTCTTCCTGATCCAATACCAAGAGTGGCTGCGCATCGGAAATGTCTTGATATGGATTGGAAAATAATTCCTGTGACTCAAGCGGAAGGTATGTGGTGGTGGTGGTGGTGGTGGTGTTGTTGGTGGTAGTGTCTTTGAGGGTGCACATAGCAGAGAGTGAAGAAGAGGGTGCAGATCGAGAGGATGAGGAGGGTGCAGAAGAGTAAGGCTGAGCGAGCCACTCAACCAAGTCCTTTAAAGTAATTGAACGCATCTTCTGCAACTTCCCACTTTGGCTCAAGCCTGTTGCTCCTGCCCTACCCCTACCACCCCTGCAGAAGGGCCTGCTTCTTCCTCTGCCTGTCATTTTTTAAATGACCCTATGACAAAACTCTCAGTCCCTATACCGATGAAGGTCTGCTGCAGTATAGGGCAGCGGTCAGCAGTAGTGCACCTCAACCCTATTTATTGTGGACCGATACCAGTCCTTATAGAATGGCAGACTGTATCTCACTCAACCCTATGTACTGTAGTACGGTGTGTACGTCAGTCCCTATACCGATGAAGGACTGCTGCAGTATAGGGCAGCGGTCAGCAGTAGTGCACCTCAACCCTATTTATTGTGGACCAATACCAGTCCTTATAGAATGGCAGACTGTATCTCACTCAACCCTATGTACTGTAGCACCCTATACCTTACCAGTCCTTATAAGGACCTTTGTGGACCAAGTAGGTTGTGTGTGAGTGATTAGCAGACTGTACGTCAGTCCCTATACCGATGAAGGACTGCTGCAGTATAGGGCAGCGGTCAGCAGTAGTTCACCTCAACCCTATGTATTGTGGACCGATACCAGTCCTTATAGAATGGCAGACTGTACCTCACTCAACCCTATGTACTGTAGTACCCTATACCTTACCAGTCCTTATAAGGACTTTTGTGGACCAAGTAGGTTGTGTTTGAGTGATTAGCAGACTGTACGTCAGTCCCTATACCGATGAAGGACTGCTGCAGTATAGGGCAGCGGTCAGCAGTAGTGCACCTCAACCCTATGTACTGTGGACCTATACCAGTCCTTATAGAATGGCAGACTGTACCTCACTCAACCCTATGTACTGTAGCACCCTAGACAGACCAAGTTACGAGTTCTTATAAGGAGCTTTGTGGAACAAGTGGGTTGTGAATGATTAGCAGACTGCAGCAGAAGGGCAGCAGTCAAGTATAATATTCTTTCTATATTTGGAAGAAAGAATATTATACGTGTACAAGCCTATTACCATACCACTGATACCAGTCCCGAAAAGAACCTTTGTGGAACTAATAGTAACAGCTACTGATTAAACTGACCCTCACTGCCTCACACACTGCTTCCTGCCTGTCTCTATATAAACTGACAAAACAGAGGCTACTGGAACAATAATTGAAATAGCACTTTTGTGGACCTGATAGTAACAGCTAATGACTAAACTGGCTGTCCCTGCAGCACACACCGTCCTGTCCCTTTCTCTAAACTGACAAAAGACACTCAGGCTGCTGCAACAATCACTAGCACAGCACTGCCTATCCTGAACTACACCTAACACCTATACCAGTCCTGAAAAGAACTTTTGTGTACCAAATAGCTAGCGATTTGGGTCACTGTAATCTCTCCCTGCTCCACACAGCAACCTCTCCCTATAGTGACAGAAGAAAGAATGTAAAATGGCCACCGGATCGGGTGTATTTATAAGTTAGGGGGAATGTCCAAGTGTCCATGTGCTGTAATGTCTCAATTGGCTGTCCTGTACCCCATGATGGATGTGTCATCAAAGGTCAAAGTTCTTTTACACAGTAAACACGGAAGTCCGCCGGGCGAACGGCGCCAATAGTCCGCCGAACGGGCGGACCGCGAACAGCCGAACTTCGCTGCGAAACAACCGCCGGGCGAACCGTTCGGCCATCACTAGTGGTGAGTACTTGCTCAAAGACGCACCATCATTGAACTGGTTAAGAAAAGGTATGAACTGTACTTTGGTTGTAATACTGGTGATCAAGACAAGGCCTAGGCTCCTCATATTTGTTGTCAATCTAAGAGCTTGGTTTGGAGGAACTCGGAAGTCAATGTTGTTTGCAATCCTTATGATATAGCGAGAACAGAATGATGACTAGACAGGCTGTTAATTCTGTCTAATGTTGATGTTATCTGTGTTAAAAATAAGAAATTAGTTGAATAGAAATTAGTTGAATTTACCTTCAGCTGTTAGTGTTAATTTTGTTGACTAAAACCGATTAAAACATTTTAGTTGACTAACTGAATACCATTTTAGTCGACTAAAATACAACTAAGACTAAAACAATTGAGATAACTAAAATACGACTAAAACTAAAATGCCATTTTAGTCCTAAGACTAAAGACTAATGCCCTGTGCACAGACATTCCGACGACAAAATCCCTCAGATATTTTCAGACGGATTTTGGCCCAAACTTGTATGCAACACACAGTCGCACAAAGTTGTTGGAAAATCCGACCATCCAGAACGAGGTGACGTAAACGTCGTACGACAAGACTATAAAGTGGGCAGTAGCCAATAGCTTTCGTCTCGTTTTTATTCTGAGCATGTGTGCCACTTTGTGCTTCGGAATTGTCTACACACGATCGGAATTTAAACGATCGGATTTTGTTGTCGGAAAATTTTAGATCAAGATCTAAAACTTTGTGTGACGGAAATTCCAATGGAAAAAAGTCAGATGGAGCCCACACACGATCGGATTTTCCAACAACACGTTCCGATCGCACATTTTCCATCGGAAAGTCCAACCATGTGTACAGGGCATAATGTAAAACTAAATTGAAATTTGACGTCAAAATGAACACTGGTCTGTAGTGCATGATCATACCTCAATAACATAGATAAGAACATATTCGATTTTTCATTTCAGCAGTATACAATGAGTTTGGAAATTGTAGAGAAATGCTTAAATAATGCATTACAATTTAACTACATCCATTCGATTTTAGATAACTAAAATGATTTTAGTTGACTAATGCCGCGTACACACGATCAAACAATCGGGTGGAAAAGTCCGGCAAACTCAAGTCCGCCGGACAATCCCCCCGTGTGTAGCCTCCGGCATACTTTTTTGACCCGAAAGTACGGCGGACTTAGAAAGTAGTTTTGCACTCCAATCTTCCCGCCGGACTCGCATTTCGGCGGACAATCCGGCCGTGTGTATGCCAGTCTGCCGTACTTTTGAAATGGACGGACTTTTCCCGCCCGGAGAAAAGTCAGTTCATTTCGAGCGGATCTCCAGGTAGGCGGGGCCCGCGAAGGAGATGTCGCTGACCCCGCCACCTGGTATGGACTTAAAGGGGAACCCCAACGCCGAAAAAAATCGGGGCCAGCGACGTCTCCTTTGCGGGCCCCGCCTACCTGGAGACGCGCTCGAAATGAGCGGACTTTCCTCCGCGTGTGTGGGCGAGTCCGTTCATTTCAAAAGTAGGGCGGATAGTACGGCAGACTTAGTACGCCGTATTAGTCCGCTGAAAAAGTGCCGTGTGGGCAAGTAGCTCGTTCGGAAAGTCCGACGGACAGTCTGGCGGGAAGTCCGCCAGACTAAGTCCGTCGGATAGTCAGCTACGTGTGTACGCGGCATTAAATGTCCCTGGAGATTTAGTCGACTAAATACAACTAAAACAATTGTAGAAGACTAAAATGGGACTAAGACTTAAGCCCCATACACACTATCAGTTTTTCTGCTGAGTTTTTCCTTCAGATTTACCAAAACCATATAATATGAGGTCAAACCTTAGGAGTTTCAATGTGTATGCAATCAGGCAGGCCCTTGTTCTACATGGTTTTGGTAAACCTGAAGGAAAAACTCAGCAGAAAAACTGATAGTGTGTATGGTGCTAAAAGCAGAGGTCCACCCTAAAGTGGACCTTCCGCTCATTGGAATCCTCCCCCCCTCCGGCACCACAATTGGCACCTTTCAGGGGGGAGGGGAGTGCAGTTACCTGGATAATCCAGGTTACTGCACCCACTTCCGGGATAGCTCTCTGCGGAAAGGGGAGTAGATCTACGCCCCTTTCCGAAAGTCCCCCGCTTCCTGCTGGGAAACACACAGATCCCAGAGGCAGCGGGTCCATCCGTATTGCGCAGCGCGACTCACGCATGCGCAATAGGGAACCGGGAAATGAAGCCGAAAGGCTCCACTTCCTGATTCCCATACCCAAGATGGCGGCGGCAGCACCCGAGAGACGATCGAGAGATCGGCTACGGGTGCCGACATCTCGGGCGCGCTGGGCGGGTAAGTGTCCTTATTTTAAAAGTCAGCAGCTGCTGTATTTGTAGCTGCTGGCTTTTAAAAAAAAAAAAAACGGCGGACTCCCGCTTTAAGACTAAAAATACATCTAAATTTGCTGCCAAAATTAACACTGCTGTTAGGTCAGTGGCATATGATGAAAATTTGCCAGTACCAAAGCCAAAGGAGAAATAAAGCTTCGACTGCACAGATGAAGATGCTCCAATGCACCCGGCAGTAACAATGATCAGGATTTTGAACTCTATATGTCTGGTAAGCTTCATCTCATAACGCAATCAGAATTAAACAACCTGGTCAGGGGATTAGGTTTGTCAAAATCAAAAGGAAAACTAATGGGTTAATGATTGGAAGGTTGGTGTTTGCTATCACCGGGTACATACATTTCTGTCTTTTGAAGAATATTTTCTTTGCACAGTCTGACAACCTGATTTTCTGTACTGACATTGACAGTTTGCTTACAGTTTGGGTTGTGAGTAGGGGTGCGCATCTTCACTGGTCTCACGATTCGATTACGATTATCTGGTCAACGATTTGATTCGGTTTGATTCCACGATGCATCACGATTACCGACGAGCTCCCACTTCCGCTTTGACCGCCTAGGCAGCCCTTCCACCCTTCAATCTTCTGGGACACATCATAGTTCCCAGAAGATTGCCGGGTATGCAGGACAGCGCAGTGAGACATGCGCATCTGGCTGCAAAGCTGCAAGCTGTCACAGCCAGATGCCCACAGTAGTATTGCCAGTGACGTGGACTGACGGGGGAGAGAATGGAGGGTTTGGGTGGCCACGTCGCTGGATTGTGGGACAGGTGAGTGTCTTTTTATTAAAAGTCAGAAGATACACTTTTTTTTGTAGCTGCTGACTTTTCATAAACAAAAAAGTGACTGGAACTCCAGTTTGAATTAAAAATAACCTCACTCCCTTAAAAAGTGCACAGACATTTACACACACTGCTGCTGGGAATTCAGGAGGGATTACAATCCACAGCTGACATAACAGCCCTGTGAAGTTCCCTGTACTGTCTCTGTGCTGACCAGTGGCAGCTGGTGCTCAAAATTTTTGACCCACTAAAATTACATCTCTTTATTTATTCATCAGTGTTTTAACACAATGGCAATATACCAATATACAGCCTTTAATACCTGTTGGCTATACTGCACAAATGAAAAAAAAAAAACATATGAAAACATCAAGACTGTTCTTGAAGCATATCCACTCCAGTACATAGACAACTGGAATATCTATGGAGACAGAAAAGTAGTGGCATTGCTGCTTTGGCTGCAGCTCTGACATAACAAGTATTGTTGTTACATATACAAATAGGACAACCCCGCAAAAGAGTTGCATCACATTAAAAAGAAACGGGCACTTCAAAAGAATTTGATTTTAGGACAGAAAAAATGTGGCACATGAACCACTTGTTGACTCAAGAAAGATATTTTTGCCTCCTCTTAATATTAAACTCTCTCATGAAAGCGATGAACAAGGAAGGTGAAGATTTTCATTATTTGACACAGACATTTCCAAGAATAACTGATGCCAAGATTACCTACTTGTACTGTGGGCAAAGCAATGTACTGGTAAGTCGCTCCCTGCTTCCCAGGTTCAGGGCGTGCACATGCGAACTCCTTGCCAACACCCATTGTGGCTGTACATAGCAGGAGTCTGTCAGCAGATCCTGGTAATGATTCATTGGCTGGGACCTGCTGATCGGCTGTGTCCAGTCACAGCCCAAAGCCCTGTGTTGTTAATTAACACAGGGCTCTGTACAGACAGAAAAATCTCTCTGCTTCCTATCTCAGCATAGCAGGGATAAGAAACACAGAGATCTGTAGTAAAAATCAGCACACATTACACATTGCTAGGCACATATTTACCCCTTGAACACCCTAGATGTTAACCCCTCCTCAGCCAGTGTCATTAGTAAACCTCTTAGCCCTTGTACACACGGTCGGAATGTGTCCGATCGGACCATTTTGACGGATATTCCGACTTTGTGTGGTCTACATCGGACTGTTTCCGTCGGAGTATCCGACAGACCAAGTTTTCCAACTTGTTGGTAAAATTTTCAGACAAAATGCTCCGATCATGTGTAGAGAATTCCGATCGGACAAAGTGCCACGCATGCTCAGATCAAATTCCTACACCAAAGCTATTGGCTACTAGCGTGAACATAGTCCCGTCATAACGAAATAACGTCAGCACGTCGGATTTTCCGACAACTTTGTCCGACCGTGTGTATGCAACAGTTTCAAACAAAATCCGACGGACAATATCCGATGGATTTGGTTGTCGGAGTCTCCGACCGTGTGTACAAGGGCTTACAGTATACAAGACCATGAAGTGGAACGTGTCACTGAAGATTCATTTTCTGCACTACCCTTGGGATTATATTTAGATGACTGCATGTGGTTGACAGAAGTGGCTGACTGGGGGAGAGACCAGGTTTGCCAATCTCCTATAACTATTTTTACTGACAAAGCATAAAAATTTGCTGACAGAGCACATTTTTTACTGACAACCTGAAATCTAACAGAAACTCCTATTAGGTTTCTATTCAGGAAACCTTCTGTCACATTTGTTAGCAACATGTAACATGCAGAAGTATACAGTATATGTCAGGGATATGCAATTAGCAGGCCTCCAGCCGTTTCAGAACTACAAGTCCCATGATGCATTGCAAGACTCTGACAGCCACAAGCATGACACCCAGGGGCAGAGGCATGATGGGACTTGTAGTTTTGCAACAGCTGGAGGTCCGCTAATTGCATATCCCTGGTATATGTCATAACTTGTATATGAACCTCTATTTTCAAAATAATAAAAATGATTGGTAAAGAAACTCCTATTAGAATCTAAAACGACATATTAAAAATATGTTAACATAAACTTTGCTCATAAGGGTAACCTGCTAGACTTTATAGTTAAAAAGTCCAAACAGTGCGACAAAATGTGAGCAGGACAGTCCTTGTACTCACAAAATATTGTTAATTACAGCTCCACAAGTCACAGTCTCACAAACACACATAAACCTTAGAACAAAGGAGCATTTAAAAAAAGTTAAACTCTTTTCTGCGCACAAAAAGCTTTTACTTTGTCAAAACCTTCCTTAAAGAAGGGCAGGGCGGGAGAAAGAGAGAGAAAGTGAGTAAAAGTGAGAGATGAGGGAGGAAAGAAGGATGGGGAGTAGTGGAAGCCAGAGAGAGATAACAAGATGGAGGGACAGGGAGAAAGAGAAAGAAGAGAGGGTAGACAGAGAGGGAGAAAGAGAAGGGGAGGTAGGCAGAGCAAGAGAGATCAGGAAAAAGGTAAAGAGTCAGAGAGAAAGAGGGAAGAGATAGGGGTGGCTGGAAGTTGAGTATTTAAACTCTTGCCGACCAGCCGCCGTCATTATGCGGTAGGTCGGCACAATCCCGCAAACCATAGTAGCTGTACATCGGTCCCTTTAAGCAGTGCGCGCCCGCTGCACTGCGGGAGTGCCGAGGCGCGTGGCCATCGGTCGGGATGACCGTCGGCCATGCGCAATCGCAGGGACAAGGGCCAGAACAGGGACGTGTGTGTGTGTGTGTGTGTGTGTGTGTGTGTGTGTGTGTGTGTGTGTGTGTGTGTGTGTGTGTGTGTGTGTGTGTGTGTGTGTGTGTGTGTGTGTGTGTGTGTGTGTGTGTGTAAACACACAAATCCATGTTCTGTGAGGAGAGGAGAGGAGAGACAGATCGTGAGTTCCTACTAGGAACAACGATCTGTTATTTCCTCCAGTCAGTCCCATCCCCCCACAGTTAGACCACACCTTGGGAACACAGTTAACTCCTTGATTGCCCCTAGTGTTAACCCCTTCCCTGCCAGTGACATTTATACAGTAATCAGTCCATTTTTATAGCACTGATCGTTGTATAATTGTCAGTGGTCCAAAAATGTGTCAAAAGTGTCCGATGTGTCGCAGTCCCGATAAAAATCGCTGATCACCGCCATTACTATTAGAAAATCTTTTTTTTGTAGATGCTATAACTTTTGTGCAAACCAATCAATATACGCTTATTGCGATTTTTATTACCAAAAATATGTAGAAGAATACATATTGGCCAAACTGAGGAAAATATATGCTTTTTTTATTTTTTTCCAAAAATATGTAGAAGAATATATATCGGCCTAAACTGAGGAAGGAGTTTTTTTTTTTTTTTTTTTTTTTTTTTTAGATATTTATTATTGCAAAAAGTACAAAATATTGTGTTTTTTTTTCAAAATTGTCGCTCATTTTTTGTTTATAGCGCAAAAGATAAAAACCGCAGAGGTGATCAAATACCACCAAAAGAAAGCTCTATTTGTTGGAAAAAAGGATGTCAATTTTGTTTGGGAACAGCGTCGCACAACCGCGCAATTGTCAGTTAAAGCGAAGCAGTGCAGTATCGCAACAAATGGCCTGGTCATTGAGCAGCCAAATCTTCTGGGGCTGAAGTGGTTAAGGAGGATCAATTTGCATTGTTAACAGACAGATATAAAATCTATATCTGAAATTTATGCTTTTAAAATATATCTGTGGCTAAAATAAACTTTAGAGGGAACAGCTTTGCTCAGTCAATTAAAAACAATATGAAAAGGAAAAGAAGGGTCATTTTCATGGGAGATTATTTGGCCTGCTGGAAAATCAAGGTTACTGCATCTGCCTGCTCACTCTGCTCATGACTTAGCCCATTTACAGCCCTACTGATGTGCTGACATCTCAAACAAACTGAAATGAGCATGCAGCCCCCACACTCAAAAAATTATGAATCCACTTACTCTAAAAAACTGCACATGTGTGTGTTTTTACTGGCACTTGTTCCTGTCCACAGGCAGTTACAGACTTGAGCAAAATGCCTTTTCCTAACAGACAGATTTATTTGACATTTGGCAACATTGGAGGAGACGCATAATTTTGTACAGAGAGACATTGTACCCCCAATGCCTACCCATGATGCTAGTTGTGGTGGCCAGTCATATAGCAGCTTTCCAGCAGTCTAGCATAGCCAAGTTAATGAAGGCTGAAGAATGCATTCTTTTCAGCTCAAGCATGGAACAATGCAGAATGTTTCAGTTTGTCGCGGTCCCTCTTGAATAAATAAAGAATATAAAGCAAAAACATGCAAAGTTTTAGGCTTTGTATTACAAGTACAAGGCAGATTGTGTGCGACATGTAGCTCATATCAGCAAACACATGTTATGTTCTTTATGAAGAAGTCTTCTTAGACCTGCAGTCTACATTCCGCTTCACAGAGTTAAAGCTTTTAGTTTATGCCAGATTTCTCTTTTCTTTTATAGGAAACAAATGGGAATGAGGCATGTCTTCTACACTGGAGATCCTAAAACAAGTCTGCATGTGGATGTAATCTGTTCCATTGCTTGCCTTTTATTTAAATTTCTCTAGCTTTCATGCTATGCCAAGTTAAAGGCCTGTCGCAGTTACTTAGCGTAACTAATAATTAATACACTATAAACAGATTATTAGAGTGTTTTATACATATATGTAGCATTACCCTCAGAGAAGCTGCTAGATTGTTTGGGTCATTCTACCCTGCTCCAGTTATTACCCGCCCTGTACCTGGATCCCAGTGACACCGACACACCTGGAACTGTTATGACCCGTACACACGATAAGATTTTCCAACGGAAAATGTTTGATAGGAGCTTGTTGTCAGAAATTCCGACCGTGTGTAGGCTCCATCGGACATTTTCCATCGGATTTTCTGCCACAAAATTTGAGAGCTGGTTCTCAAATTTTACGACATTGTTGGAAATTCCGATCGTGTGTACACAATTCCGACGCGCAAAGTTCCACGCATGCTCGGAATCAAGCAGAAGAGCTGCACTGGCTATTGAACTTCATTTTTCTCAGCTCATCGTAGATGTTGTACGTCACCGTGTTCTTGACATTCGGAATTTCCGACCAACTTTGTGTGACTGAGTGTATGCAAGACAAGTTTGAGCCAACATCAGTCAGAAAAAAAACATGGATTTTGTTGTCGGAAAATCCTACTGTGTGTACAGGGCATTAGAATAAGCTTTATTACCATAAAAAGCCCTGTAAGGAAAGATAGGTTATGCAATAAAGAGTAATGGCAATATGACACAGACAAAGTTAGAACCTTCTTAAATCAGTAGCAAAGTCTATAATAAGGCTTATCTGTAGGTACAATGAATACTCATATCTCCTAAAAGCACATCAGTTTACAAGATTTTCACAATTGTAGCAGCCGGTGATGTCACTGGCACATACGCACTGCAAATGGACACCACACTCGAGTGTGCCATCCATTCAGAGCCCTGTGCCACATGGCACTGACATCACCGCAGCCTGGTCATTCATGTGACCGGAGAGCGTGAACACAGAAAGAAGACCGCGTGAAGATGGAAGCCCTGTCATTGGTGACAGTTTGTTGCTAAACGGATCCGCTTTACAAATAAGTCTGCCATAATGTGCTGGTATCCGGTCACCCTGCAGGTATACTAGCACATTATGACATTAACCTGCAGAGCCACCATTTTCTCAAGTCATCTTCCAGGACGGCACACCTGAGAGATGAGAGGCTCCTCCCTACAGGAAACACAATCAATCGACAGCTGTTTTAAGTCCCCACCCTTCCCCTTGATCCTCAGTTTTTGATTGTGTTTCTCCCTACACAGCGAAACTGTTTTTTTTTTTTTTCCAAATGACCCGAAGCCTGGGGCTGGTGGTCTCCCCCTGGGAGCCGGACCACAAGCCTGGGAAGCCTCTGGGTCTGGTAGGATATTCTTGTCCTTCCTGGGGGGTTCCCCTATCTTTTCCTCAGGGCGGGCAGCAGAAATTGGAAGAGCCGCCCTGAGAGCTGAAGGACCCTGGGTACAGTGGTGTACCCAGAACTTCAGGGGCCATTATCCTGTCTCCCCCTCCTTACCTGTACAGGTGGCTGTTCAGACGGGGGTGCTGGCCATCGGTTCTTTCCAGGGGGATCTTGTCCCCGACTCCTGGGTCCCCGGTAGCTCGCGTGGGCTGCCGGAGAGGGCGTGGCAACAAGCACCCGCGTCATTTTCAAACTTCGGGAAAATGGCAGCGGCGTTCTTACCCAGGAGGGAAGGCTGAGAGTCAGTAGGAGCAGGCGCCCACATCCTCCTTTCTCTAGAGCGAGGAGGCACCAGTTTACTACGGTGGATGTCTGCCTTAACCACCTCAGATATGAAGATGGGAATGAGGAATGGAAGGCATTGCCCCCCCCCCCCCCCCATGTATATAGACTGACTGACTGGTACAGTGCAGGACACAGCCTAACCTAGCACCTCCCTATGGGGACAGCAGTTGGGGGGGGGGAGCACGTTGGCGGCTATCCTCCTTGCGTGTGGACCATAAGGATGGAAAAGCAAGCCCGCTGGCTGTGGCAAAAAGAGGAAGACGACAACGGTGAGTACTTTACTTTCCTTTTGCCGTGGGAAATTATCTGCAAAATCCCCAATTCCAGCCAGAGGGTTTCTGGGCATTTGAGATCTCACCTGGGGTCTGGATTCAAATAGCCCTTAAGCTTCTGCTAAAAACACCAGCCGCAGCTCCCTCTTACATCAGAGAAGCTGTATGGTGGACAGGTGGTGCAGAGGAACGAGTGTGCCTAAACCACCTCAGATGAGAAAGAGGTAGGTAGGCCATTGCTCCCCCTTCCCCGTGTATATACTGACTGGTGCAGTGCAGAACTTGGGGTCGGGATACAAATAGCGCAGACGCCACTGCTAAAACCACCAGCCACAGCTCCCTCTTACAGCAGAGACACTGTGGTTATCGCAGCAGTAGGTTGCCAGCCTCTCCCTACATGCCCAGTTGTGGTACATTTAGTAGGGATGAATATAGCGTACAGAGGGGACCTGGTAGATACAAAGTTACTTACAGGCCAGGTATACCACTGAACAAGTTATTAATTGGGCAGTGGTTGGTGGATTCAGAAGCTCCCCTGGTCAGCAGGTGCACTAGGTTACCGGCCCTATTAGCCCAGCTGCTAGGAATCTGAAGTTGCTTCACAATGTTTAAAAGCTGACCTAACATTCAAGGATGGGCAGAGACCAAGCTACTGTGTGGCACAGTAGGGGTTCCCTTGTCACAGATCCTCCTTTTGGGGGTTGCCTGCTATAGTTAACTTTCATAAGCTCCAACCTCCCACTCCACCTTTACACTGTGTTTATATTATAGTGTAGGAGGTAAGAAGAAACTTTTTTTATTGGTTTGGGCTACAATCCACTCAGTGGCAGATCTAAAGGCGATTCACCATAGATCGCTCCCTACATCCTTTTAATTGAGGATTTTCTGTGCAAACCTATGCAAGAGCTACATAATTGATTGTTTGAAGCCTGCAAATAGCTATTTACCTCCCAGGCTAAACTGGTAACCACCTCTTCTAGAGAGGTCTTAAATTGGTCTCTAGGGCTGGGCTCATTGAGACTTTAGTTGCTAATCAGCACCACCTGGATTTGTGCTGGCTAGCGTTTGCTCAGTCTATGGAGGTAAGGTAGGACAACAACTACTACTAATAGTAGGGTGTCCAACCATTTTAGGATCTGTTCCTTCACTGGTGGTGAAGGTTTAGTATCTAGAGCCCAGGCTATGCCTATGAAATAAATTGCCTGTTGGTTATTTCATAAAGGGATAGACCATGACTCCTCATTGGCTGCACACCAGCAGACCTCAGTAGTGAAGGTTTGTGCTTGCTGGGATGTTTTTGTGGCACAGCAGAAATACACATTGAGATTTGTGACATCTCTGCTTAATAAGGACTATATTGCTGTACATCAGAAATGCACTGCACTGAAGCTTGTTTGCTGTCCTTTATATCCTAAAGGTACTGCTTTGTTTGGCTACAGATCAGAAAAATACAACAGTGAAGGTGGTCTGTACTTTCTGGTTTTGTGTTGCACAGCAGAAATGCACATCATTGAGTCTGGTGACATCTCTGCTCATAATGGTCATATTGCTGCACATCAGACATACACAAGATTGAGGTCTGTCTGTGGGGCTTTGTGTCCTGTTTTACTGCCTTGTTGGTTACTTATCAGAAAGGCAGCAGTGAAGTCTGATGGTCCTGATTTGCGTGGCGCTGTGCTGATTCAGACAGTGCTATTAACAGCAATGGCTGCCGAGTTTAAACATGCGATTTGACATGTTGAGTCGCATGACAAATCATTTCAATATGGATGTGCTATCTCTATTCATAGTGTTTTATTGTTGCACATCAGATTTATACAGCATTAAGGTCTGTGAGGTTTTGTGTCCTGTATTACTGCCTTATCAGAAAGGCAGCAGTGAAAATTGATGGTTCGAATTTGTTGGGCTACATAGTAGAAATACAAATTGAACCCCTGCCAGGTGTAGTACATATACTGCCTTTGGTAATCCATGTAGCACCACAAAGTGGTGTTGTGCTGATTTTAGCCAATGCGATTTGACATGTTGAGTCGCAAGGCCAAATCGCTTCAATATGGATGTGCTATCTCTATTCAGAATTGTTATATTGTTGCACATCAGACATATACAAGATTGAAGGTTGTCTGTCCTTTTATGTCTTGCATATACTGCCTTATTGGCTGCATATCAGAAAGGACACAGCAGTGAAGGTTGCTTGTCTTTTTCTGATTTTGTTTTTGCTGCTCAGCTGAGAGACACATTGAGGATGGTGGCCTCTCTGCTCAGTATTGGTATATTACTACACATCAGACATACACAAAGATTGAATGTTTGTGTCCTGTATGTCCTATATTTACTGCCTTATCGTTTGTATATCAGGCTAAGCAGTGTTTCTCATGGATCTACCTTTCTGCATCTTGGGGATACACAGCAGGGGTTTGTTGGCTGCAATCCTCCAGGGAGTCACAGCATTGGGGACCCCTTACTTGTTCGACCTGAAAATTGCTATTTGTTTTTTTTTTTCCCTGCGACCTGTGTAATCTTGAGGTCTGTGGATCCAGGAATCAGGGACTGCTGGTGTCGCACAGACACAAATGGTACCCATTGGAAGCCATAGTATATGACTTCTCATGCGTCTTGCAGTCCCAAGTCGCAGGTTGGGTCGCACGGGTGTGGGAACCCTAAACTTATCTGTCCCTTCTGATTGAGGTTTTGCTACACAGCAGGAATACTCATCATGACGTTATTGTTTTATTTTGCAGCAGACCAGAAAGATTGCAGCTGTAAAGGCTGTCTGTCTTTTTCCTCAGTGTCTGCTTTTATGTTGTTGCACAGCAGAAATACTCAAGATTGAAGCTTGTTGGTGCTTTCTGTTTCAGAAAAACACAATGCTGCAGGTTGCTTGTGTCCTTTCTCAGTGTTGGTTCTATCTGAACTACACTACAGAAGTGCATGACAGAAAGGATTGTCTTGTGTTCCATATTTTTCCCTGTGGCATAGCAAAAATGCACAACACGGGAGTTTGTGTTCATATTAATCTTATAACTGTGGTGGTTTGTCAGAAATACACAACATAGAAGTTTGGGTCTTTCTGTCTTTATAGCCTTGTTTTGCTGTACATAGGTAAAGCACAACAGTAAAGGGGGTTCCTGTCCTTTCCGTATTTATATATCAGTTATGACCTAGCTAGCTGCACTAAAGAAATACGCAGCATTTAGGGTTTGCTTGAGTCTTAATGTTTTTACGTCTTGGCAGCACATCAGAAAACCAGACTATGAGGACTGTTTGTCTACGTTGAGGTTCAGATTTGGGTCTCTTCCCATATTTGATATATTGGTTTAGCTAGTCACACTCAGGCACACAACATTGTTGTCTATGCTTGTGTCCTTTCTGTCTAAATCTATTGTGCCGTGCCCACAATCTATGATCATTTTATTTGTGATATTAATAATGCATGTATCACCTTTTTGTATTTCAGCCTTCTTTTCCATGGAGGGGCCAGGAGTTCGGGCTGCAGCTGCCACATGTCAGAAAACCTTGACCACTTGCATTCAGGGATGCCAGAACCATTTCCTAGGGTTGAAGCCCTGTAGGGTTATGGGACACTGGAGGAAGGGGATAATGAATCGCCCTGTTTAGTAAGAACTTGGAGAGTTCTGTTCAGAGGAGTATTAGGGCCTAAGGATGAAGTATAAAGATGTATACCCGATCGAATAGGTTTCGGCTCGGTGCATGGCCTTCATTTTGCCCTTTTAGCAAAACTAGACATAGCAATATGGGTAGTCTACTCCTGCTAGGGACTTTAATCTCCTGAAGAAGGCTCTCAGGCGTAAGTAAGGACATAGATTGGGGCGTGCCTTAAACCCAGGGTTCAAGCTTCTGTTAATCTATTTCCCTTAAGTAGGCTTCCCTTTAGTCTTTTGCTGACATAAAGATAAAAAGGAAGCAGTTTTATTTCCCTCAACAGGATAGTGTTAAGACAGGCCCTCTTATTGATTAATGTAGTGTCCTTGTCTTACACAGGTCTCTTATTTATCTTTTTAGTGGTTCTAAGTAGCACCTACAGGCATAATAGGCCATGGTTGTTAGATGTGTGAGATAGGCAACATTGCTAACCTACAAGTTTAACATGTTTTCTGATTCCATTTTTAAGAGCCCATTTCACCTAGATACTGCATCCGAAGCGGAAAAGGCAGGAACATCTGTGGAGCAGACCTGCAGATCAGCCGCATGATCCAGCTAAGATGCCTTCATCAAGCATATGAGCGTATGGAGTGGAGGTAAAGCTCACTGCAGAGCCAAGGTTCGCCAAGAGGGTTTTGCAGTGGCCCCACCCTAAGGTAGGCCTGAGGTACTTGTTTATCCTCTCAGGTGTGCCGTCCTGGAAGATGACTTGAGAAAAGTACCAGTTACTTACCGGTAACTGTCTTTCTGGGAAATCTTCCAGGACGGCAGGCCTACTTCCCGCCCGTTGGAGGAGGGAAAATTCTAGAACACTAGAAGGTGAGTACCTATGAGGAATGATTTCCCTTGTGAACCTGGTTCAGGAGTTACTTCTCTACAAACTGAGGATCAAGGGGAAGGGTGGGGACTTAAAACAGCTGTCGATTGATTGTGTTTCCTGTAGGGAGGAGCCTCTCATCTCTCAGGTGTGCCGTCCTGGAAGATTTCCCAGAAAGACAGTTACCGGTAAGTAACTGGTACTTTTTTTATTTATTTTTTAACAAGAGAGGGTTTACTACTGCTTTAATAACCGACACAGGCAAATATCAGATGATAGCACAATGACAAAATACTTGTGTATTGAGCAACCTACAGTATCTTTTGTATCTTTTAGGCCCAGGTCTTGGCTAGCTACTGGCCAGAAAGAATTAAATATAGTCATGTTAGCATTGGGGCCCTTAATTCTTGATAGAAGGGTCATTCTCAATTGATAGATTTGTATTCCAGGAGGAGATTAACCGTTCCAGTCCCCTCTTGGCAGAACTCCTCTCTTAAGGCACAATGGTAATACACCTCTTATCACTATGGCAGTTTGGTGAAGTCCTCCCATTGGCAGTTTGTTTAAGCGATGAACACTTCCACACACAGAATGCATGTAAATAAAAGGAATTAGATGAATGGTAGCCCACCAGACTTTGGACCTACCTCTCTAATCTGCACCTCTAGGTTACTATGCAGTCTCTTGGCACCCAACACAATCCTGGACAGCAGCCTCTTTGTCCTACAGCTCTCTGTCTTGGAGCAGCTTGGATTAGTAATGGGGTGACTCAGTCCCCAGTAGCACTTGGTCCTCTCAGTAGCACTGGAACAGTAGTACAGAAAAGAGCATGCAGTCCCATTCAGTGACATAGTAACCAGCAAGATACAGTCACAATAGCATAGGCACAGCAACATGTTGCTTTTGGATCTGTAGCACACTCACCCCTTGATATCGCACTGCAGCCACATGGCTCTCAGCAGCCCGGTCCCCTGCAGCTTTTCTCCTACCAAGCTGGCCCATGGCTCCCAGTTTTCTGACACTTGTCCTGAGGCTCATTGCAGAGTAAGCCTACAGCTCTCACATCAGCCTTGAGCCCTTGTACCCAACAGCTCCGAATGCCCTGTCTGCTGGCTACTTGTCACACATACCCCACTACTTCCCAACCTTGTTCTGCTGGCTCAGTCTCTGTGAGGGCAGTAATCAAGATCCCACATGGTCGTGTAGCACCCTGGGGTTTAGTGAGGGAGCTCCTCACCAAATTCTTTGTCAGGAGTAGCTACTGTAGTTAATTACTAGGGATCCATTGACTTCTCCCTAAGTTTGGCCTGGTTGTACCTTCCTCTTCTACCACCAGGTGGCTGGGCACTTGGAGGTATTTGATTGAGGTCAACTCAAGGTCAGGTTATATGGGGTATCTCAGCCAATGAACAGGGATTTTTTTTTTAATACCTTGGCCTGCTGTGAGAGCCTATATATTTGGGTGAGGTCAGGTGATCCAGGTTCTTGTGCGCCACCCAGACCGCCATCAGGATGCACATGTGTCATATGCTCCAGGCTGCTAGGCCTGAGATTGGGCCTATCCCAGGGGCATCAGGCTGCCAGGCTGTGTGAGGGCCTATCCAGAAGTAAGAGGCAGCGCAGGGTTGGGACTGCGGCTTGCAGTCCAACCAAAAGTGAGAGCGGAGCAGCCTTGTGTTTCAAGCTAGGGACCAACCCAGTGAAGCAGGAGTGAAGCTTGAAGGCAGTGGTGTCACTAGGGGGTGGCTACTGGGGATATAGCCCCCAAGTCTCTTACCTAGGGTTGGCTCTGGGCTTCATCTGCTCAGCTGGTGGCCGTGGGAGGAACATGACTAGTTAATGTTATCAGACACAAGTTCTTATCTACATTCAGCAGTTCCGACAATCATTGTTCCAACGTCGGCTTCTATACCAGTCTGCCAGGTAATATAATTGTCGGGAACCGCAGCACAAAGATTACTCCGCCGGTGTCCTGTTGAGAAATGTCCCCCAATCGGATAGTGTCTGCCCTGTACTTGCGCAGTACGGAGGACAAAAGACGCCGAAAGTCTCTGAAGATTAACAGCTGTTCATAAGCTCTACACGACGCCTGCCCACTTAATATTACATTCTGTCACACGCTCAGGCACGCTCCCGATGCTCGTACAACTCTGCAAGGGACGTTGTGCCTACACAATGGACAGAGATGGGGCGGTAATAAGGGTGGGTAGTTCAGTCCACCAAACCTGACCATCAACATTGCTAAACCCACCCTTCAGTTCTGTAAACATGCCCCGTAAACATGCGCCCATTTGACAAATCCACCCCCACAAGCATCGGGAGCGTGTGACAGAATGTAATATTAAGTGCGCAAACGCTATGTAGAGCTGATGAACAGCTGTTCATCTTCGGAGACTTTCAGTATCTCCTTCGTCCTCAGTACTGCGCAAGCGCTGCGCCTACGCAGTACAGGGTGGACACTATCCAATGGGGGGACCTTTTTCGTCAGAACACTGTGACCATTTGATGACTTTCAGGCTCAGGTGAAGTAATCCTTGTCTCGACAATTACATTGCCCAGCAGATCAGTGTAGAAGGGGATGTCGGGGGTCTGATTACATTGTTGGAGCTGCCCAGAGCCCAGATCTTAGTCCAGGCTGGATCCACACAAGCAGTAAGCAAATGAGCTGCGGGGTTAAACAGTCCTGCTGCTTCCCCTGGCCCCCACCTGAGCAGAAGTTTTTTTTATATAATTGCTGCAGACAAGGGAGGGGAGCTCTCTGGGGACTCTGATGTAAGGGTGGGGGCTCCCTGGGGATCCTGATGTAAGGGGAGGCTCTCTGGGGATCCCGATGTAAGGGGAGGCTCTCTGGGGACCCCGATGTAAGGGGAGGCTCTCTGGGGACCCCGATGTAAGGGGAGGCTCTCTGGGGACCCCGATGTAAGGGAGGGGGCTCTCTGGGGACCCCGATGTAAGGGAGGGGGCTCTCTGGGGACCCTGATGTAAGGGAGGGGGCTCTCTGGGGACCCTGATGTAAGGGAGGGGGCTCTCTGGGGACCCTGATGTAAGGGAGGGGGCTCTCTGGGGACCCTCATGTAAGGGAGTGGGCTCTCTGGGGACCCTGATGTAAGGGGAGGCTCTCTAGGAACCCTGCTGTAAAGGGAGGTTTTCTGGGGACCCTGGTGTAAGGGGGGGCTCTCTGGGGATCCTCATGTAAGAGAGGGGGCTCTCTGGGGACCATCATGTAAGGGTGGGCTCTCTGGGGACCCTGATGTAAGGGTGGGCTCTCTGGGGACCCTGATGTAAGGGTGGGCTCTCTGGGGACCATGATGTAAGGGTGGGCTCTCTCGGGACCCTGATGTAAGGGGAGGCTCTCTAGGGACCCTGATGTATGGGGGGGTCTCTGGGCTCCCTGATGTAAGGGGGGGCTCTCTGGGGACCCTGATGTAAGGGGAGGCTCTCTGGGATCCTTGAGCAAAGTGTGGGCTCTCTGGGGATCCTGATGTAAGGGGGGCTCCCTGGGGACCCTGATGTAAGGGGAGGCTCTCTGGGGAACCTAATGTAAGGGTATCTATCTATCTATATACACACACACACACACACACACACACACACACTATATAGCACATTTAAAAGCAAGTAAAGCAGCCAACATCTGTCTATACTATAAAGCCAACAAAATGTAAAGAGACAATGGGGCTGATTTACTAAAAGCAAACAACTGAACCGATTCCCCTAGCTACACATTCAAGGTTAATAGAGAAATCACTCCCACTGAGCAATTGTATTTTTCCGGTGGGTAGCCTTTCCCGCCGGCAGAATACAATGATCAGTCTTGCCAACTATAGCCGGTGGCATTAACCGTATGGGAAAAAAAGAGACAGGCTGTTTGTGCACACTTCAATCGATAGATCTGCTTGTGTACAACCAGCTAGCCCATGCATGGATTGAAATTCAGCTGGTCCCTGCCAAACCAGGCAAATTCTGTTCCATGTATGGCTGGCTTTAGTGAATGTGGTGAAGCCCTGCCAATTTTCATCATCCAATCATGTGCAAGCAGCAACCTGATTAGGTATTAATTACAAAGGTAAAGCTTCCCTAAGCTCTGGGGAAAATGTATGCCTAAATGTATTTGGCTTTTTTATATATATAATTGCTGCAGACAAGGGGGAGGGGAGCTCTCTGGGGACCCCGATGTAAGGGGAGGGTCTCTGGGGACCCCGATGTAAGGGGAGGCTCTCTGTGGGACCTGAGGTAAGGGGAGGCTCTCTGGGGAACCTGAGGTAAGGGGAGGCTCTCTGGGGAACCTGATGTAAGGGAGGGGGCTCTCTGGGGAACCTGATGTAAGGGAGGGGGCTCTCTGGAGAACCTGATGTAAGGGAGGGGGCTCTCTGGGGACCCTGATGTAAGGGAGGGGACTCTCTGGGGACCCCGATGTAAGGGAAGGGGCTCTCTGGGCACCCTCATGTAAGGGAGGGGGCTCTCTAGGGACCCCGATGTAAGAGAAGGCTCTCTGAGAACCCTGATGTAAAGGGAGGTTTTCTGGGGACCCTCATGTAAGGGGAGGCTCTCTGGGGACCCTGATGTAAGAGGAGGCTCTCTGGGGACCCAGATGTAAGGGGAGGCTCTCTGTGGGACCTGAGGTAAGGGGAGGCTCTCTGAGGAACCTGAGGTAAGGGGAGGCTCTCTGGGGACCCTGATGTAAGGGAGGTTTTCTGGGGACCCTCATGTAAGGGGAGGCTCTCTGGGGACCCTGAATTAAGGGGAGGCTCTCTGGGGACCCTGATGTAAGGGAAGGCTCTCTGGGGAACCTGAGGTAAGGGGAGGCTCTCTGGGGAATCTGAGGTAAGTGGAGGCTCTCTGGGGACCCTGATGTAAGGGAGGGGGCTCTCTGGGGAACCTGATGTAAGGGAGGGGGCTCTCTGGGGACCCTGATGTAAGGAAGGGAGCTCTCTGGGGACCCTGATGTAAGGGAAGGGGCTCTCTGGGGACCCTCATGTAAGGGAAGGGGCTCTCTGGGAACCCTGATGTAAAGGGAGGTTTTCTGGGGACCTTGATGTAAGGGAAGGCTCTCTGGAGACCCGATGTAAGGGGAGGCTCTCTGTGGGACCTGAGGTAAGGGGAGGCTCTCTGGGGAACCTGATGTAAGGGAGGGGGCTCTCTGGGGAACCTGATGTAAGGGAGGGGGCTCTCTGGGGAACCTGATGTAAGGGAGGGGGCTCTCTGGGGAACCTGATGTAAGGGAGGGGGCTCTCTGGGGAACCTGATGTAAGGGAGGGGGCTCTCTGGGGACCCTGATGTAAGGGAGGGGGCTCTCTGGGGACCCTGATGTAAGGGGAGGCTCTCTGGGAACCCTGATGTAAAGGGAGGTTTTCTGGGGACCCTGATGTAAGGGGAGGCTCTCTAGGGACCCTCATGTAACAGAAGGGGGCTCTCTGGGGACCTTGATGTAAGGGTGGGCTCTCTGGGGACCCTGATGTAAGGGGGGGCTCTCTGGGGATCCTGATGTAAGGGGGGCTCTCTGGGGACCCTGATGTAAGGGGAAGCTCTCTGGGAACCTAATGTATGGGTATCCAACTATATACATATATACACACACACACACACACACACACACACACACACACACACACACACACACACACACACACACACACACACACAGTATATAGCACCTTTAAAAGCAAGTAACTAATAATACTATAAAGCCAACATAATGTAAAGAGACAATGGGGTTGATTTACTAAAGGCAAAAAACTGAACCGATTCCCCTAGCTACACATTCAAGGTGGATAGAGAAATCACTCCCACTGAGCAATTGTATTTTTTTCCGGTAGGTAGCCTTTCCCGCCAGCAGAATACAATGATCAGTCTTGCCAGCTGTAGCCGGTTGGGAAAAAACAGACAGGCTGGTTGTGCACACCTCAATTGATAGATCTGCTTGTGTACAACCAGCTAGCCCATGCATGGATTGAAATTCAGCCGGTCCCTGCCAAACCAGACAAATTTAGTTCCATGTATGGCTGGCTTTAGCGAATGTGGTGAAGCCCTGCTGATTTTCATCATCCAATCATGTGCAAGCAAAAATATATTTTTTTAACATCTCCTTGTACCTGATTGGGTATTAATTACAAAGGTAAAGCTTCCCTAAGCTCTTGGGAAAATTGGTGACTAAATGTATTTGCCTTTAGTAAATCAAAGTCATTTTGTTCCTTTTGTATCAGTAAAATGTAACCAGTAAGCAGAGATTTTGAACTTAAAGTGAGATGATTTACTATGATGTATGGGACATTTAGAAATGTTTTTTGTGCCGAAAACCACTTTTTTGTTGTGAGACTGCCAACAGGTAGCCCATACATAAAAGCTCTTTGTTCTATCGGGATGTTGCTGCTGGCTGCACTAGGGAAATTTCCCCTCACTTCCTGTTACCGGGACATGAAGAGAGGAAAAACAGCAATGCAATAATAATACACTTTATTTAAAACCATTTATGTCGTACTGCAACTGCATTCCAGACATAAATATTTATTATAGGTAGTTATATAACTTTACACAGTGCTTTTACATACAATTCACTCACATCAATCTCTGCCCTCAAGAAGCTAAGATGCCTATCTCATATGCAGACATACTAGGGCCAGTTTATACAGGAGCCAATTAACCTCCCACCTTATAAAATATTTTTGGTGAAGTCCATCAATGGACCAAGAATATAGAAATTTGGGATGTCCAGTTGAAGGGCGGGCAAAAGCCCCTGATGGATCTTAGATAGAACCAGGAGCTGTCTGCAAAAACCAGAAGGTCCAATATTCAAATATAAAGTAGAAGAGGTAAAGTTCCTTATATCAGGGGTCCCCTACCCCTGGGCCGTGGACTGGTGCTGGCCCGTGCCCTGTTTCAAGCCTGGCTGCACAAGCTGCACTGAAGAATGTGTGGTGGGCCAGGAGATATTGGATTACACATTATTGCCTCTCACTAACCGCTTCACCGCTGATGAGTCCGCCTTCAACTCAATTGCCAAATGAGAGGCTGCTAGCAGCTAGAGGCCTGTACATGTAAGTTCTTTCACTGCAATGGGAAAACCCTTACAATTTGGCCTTAAAAACCGACAACCTGTAGAGGCAGGCTACAGTGGAATGCTGCAACTGGTACTGTGGTTGCAGGCTACATCTGGTGTTGTGGTGGCAGGCTACATCTGGTGTTGTGGTGGCAGGCTAGTGTAGCACCCTCTACCTTAGGTAGATTCTAGAGTTAGTTTTTTTGCTAGTGCAGGTAAATTTAGTTATTTGTTTGTTTTGATCTGGGGGCTGGGGAGTGGTATAGTGTAGGCTGGTGACTCACAGATAGCATCACCCTTTGGATACCTCCCTCTGGCCTCTAGAAGATTGTAGAGGCAGAGGAGGGGAAGAGAGGTGGAGCTGTCTGGGGTGTGGTAAGGAGCCTTGACCAATCCCCAACTAGGACTGGCAGGTGGCAGGCCTCCTTAAATACCTTCAGTCAGCCCATCTGGGGAGGAGTTTGGGTGGAAGCGCTGAGAGATGGAATGTTAGGCTGTCGGGGCCTTGGAGGGAGCCTCCCAGTCTGGGTGGGTTGACCTTGGGACAGGGCTGTGAAGGAACCCATAACAACCAAAAGGTCCCTGCCCCCACCTATAACTGGCCTTCACAGCAAGGAGCACATGGAAGGGCAGACACATGAAAAACAAAGACAGAGCATACCATAGCTCAACTTGCCAACCAGTCTTCTAACTGACCAAATTAACCTGTCCAACAGTCTGCGTTAAAAACAGGGGTTTAGTTAGCACACATGCATAAGCTGCAAGGCCTCTTCACAGCACCCTGTGTATGCTTGCAGTCCTAACGCTAATGCATTTATGTTTATAAGCGTCTCCACAATGGAAGCACATGGTAAGTTGAGCTATGGTATGTTCTGTCATTGTTTTTCTTGTGTCTGCCCTTCCATGTGCTCCTTGCTGTGAAGTCCAGTTATAGGTGGGGGCAGGGACCTTTTGGTTGTTGCTGGTGTATAATATGGTCCGGGAACGCACTGTACACCTTTGCTGCCACTGTGCTCTGGCTGGGTGTGCAGTGTGCTCCTGGTCCTTTAAGGGGGATTGGGCTTCTTCCATGGTCCACCTGCCCCTCATCTATCCATTAATGCATGTGCTTCCATTGTGGAGACGCTTATAAACATAAATTCATTAGCTTTAGGACTGCAAGCATACACAGGGTGCCGTGAAGAGGCCTAGACAGGTTAATTTGATCAGTTAGCAGACGGGTTGGTAAGTTGAGCTATGGTGTGTTCTGTCTTTGTTTTTCGTGAAGGAACCCCACTCAACCCAAGGGATGTCCTGAACAGGAGTAGGAGAGGACAGCGGGAAACACTGCTGTCCAAGTCTTCAGGAGGGATCCACCAGGTGTCAGTGAGTGACAGGCACAGTCGGGTGAGCTGGGAGAGGCATGCCAGGAGTGGATGTAGAGCCAGCGGGAGAGACTGTGATGATACTGGCATTGAAGTTGGGCGGCTGCTGCGAGGAGGGCTGTCAGAGTCTGCACAGGACTGAGTGGTATCAGTAGTCCACCTCAAATATAGCTAGCACTAAAAGACTTTCTTTCAGCATTGGTTGCCACACCAAAGGGGCCCGCGGTCCCTGCCAGCAATTGGCAAATCCCTGAAGTTGGGCTTAATTCAGAGTCGGGCCTAACCAGTGCTAGCTGTGCCAGGAACCAAGTACTGCACAGGAGAGAAAGTTAAAGTCTACAAATAAGCATTGTGCTGGAGAAGTCTGGAGGTTTAGAGAATGTGAATAGAGGTTCCAATCAATCATCTCATCGTTTAATACTATTGATTCTGGGCATCCCATAATCCTTTACCACATCCAAGTTGAATCCCTCAATAAAATAACAAAAACAAAGCAGATGGACTGTTCATTGCCTGGAGAGTGAATGGAAGTGAATGCCAGGCTGTGGCAGGGTGACAGGTGAACCTACTACACTCAGCAGCCCCACAGGGCTACACTAGTGATAGGCTGCATCTAGTGCTGTAGTGGCAGGCGGCTAGTGACAAGCTGTATCTGGTGGCTGCAGTGGCAGGCTAGTGACAAGCTGTATCTGATGGCTGCAGTGGCAAGCTAGTGACAAGCTGCATCTGCTAGCAGGCTTTACTGGGAAGTGACACATTCCATCTGGTGGCAGGGACCAGTGACAAGTGACACACTGCATCTGCTGGCAGGCTACAATGACTAGTGACACGCCGCATCTGGTAGCAGGGATTGGTAATGAATAAGCGCACCTGTTAGTGTGTGAAACGCGTCTACCATTTGAACTGTCTGTAACACTTGGGATGTTTGTTATTAAATAAGAATTTTGATGGATCTTGGAGTGCAGCCATTTCTTCAGTGTTGATCGTATGCGGAGGCGGGCACCTGTGATATCATTAGGCTTCCTGTCTCACCTGGAGCAGCGAGTTCTTTTGTTTGGATGTTTCCTCTAGTAACTGAACTTTACTCACAGCTTCACACTCAGATTCCCTTGGATGAGTTCTCTGAATTCCTCCCAGCCACTTCATAGCCTCCTGCTCATGAAGGGTCCTCTCTCTGGTGCTTCCTAATGCCCCGTACACACGAGCGGACTTTTCAACATCCAAAGTCCGTCAGACCGAGTCCGTCAGACTATCCGATCGTGTGTGGGCTGCAACGGACTTTAGCTTCGCAAAAGTCTGACAGACTTTAGAAATGAAGCATGCTTCAAATTTTCCCGACGGAACTCCGCCGGACCCGGTCCCCTTCGAAAAATCCGCTCGTGTGTATGCTACTCCGACGGACTAAAACCGACGCTAGGGCAGCTATTGGCTACTGGCTATGAACTTCCTTATTCGAGTCGGGTCGTACGTCATCACGTTCGAATCCGTCGGAGTTTAGTGTGATCGTGTGTGGCCAAGTCCGTTCGGCCGAAAAGTCTGTCAGAACTCCGTCGGAACTCCGGCGGAACTCCTTTGGAAGTCTGTCGGACATAAGTCCTCTCGTGTGTACGGGGCATTAGAACTCCATCCCTCTAGAATCTTTGGCAGGCTTTCCTCATCAGGAACTTAACCACCCAGACAGACAGGCCTAGCAGTCGGGAACAACCTGGATAGGCCTCAGGCTTCAGGCCTAGCAGCCAGGAACTTTACACACATCCACCCAGGCCGAAGTCCTGGGCGGGAACACTGACCCTGATCACCTAACTTCTTTCCATTAAATAGCTTTTCTCAGGATGCATCGCAGAAAATATGATTGGCTGAGAAAAGTATGTTTACCCATCACTTGCATATACTGTAGCTCATCATACTAATTCAAAGGCAACAGTGCCACCTACTGATAAAAGTGGAGAAGCCACAACTTAAATGGAATTAACAGAAGTCATGTAATCACTAAATACTACAAATTAGCCAGGCTGGCTACCACCCAGCACAACTAAATTTACTTATGACCCTATTCTAGGGACAAGGGTGCTACACTACAATAACTAGTGACACTCTGCATCTGGCAGCAGGCACCAGTGACACTCTGCATCTTCTGGCAGACTACAATGACTACTGACACACTGAATCTGGTGGCAGACTACAATGACTAGTGACACTCTTCATCTGGTAGCAGGAACCAGTGCCAAGTGACACGCTGCATCTGATGGAAGGCTACAATGACTAGTGACATGCTGTATCTGGTAGCAGTGCCAAGTGACATGCTGCATCTAGTGGCAGGCTACAATGACTAGTGACATGCAGCATCTGGTAGCAGGGACCAGTGACAAATGACACGCTGCAACTGGTGGCAGACTACGACTACTGACACACTGAATATGGTGGCAGACTACAATGACTAGGGACACTCTGCATCTGGTAGCAGGGACCAGTGACAAGTGACATGCTGCATCTGGTGGCAGGTTACAATGACTGACATGCTGCATCCGGTAGCAGGGACCTGCGACAAGTGACACGCTGCATCTGGTGACAGAGTACAATGACTAGTGGCATGCTGCATCTGGTGGCAGACTACAATCCCTAGTGACATGCTGTATCTAGTGGCAGACTACAATGACTAGTGGCACGCTGCATCTGGTAGCAGGGACCAGTGACAAATGACATGCTGCATCTAGTGGCAAACTACAGTGATTAGTGACATGCTGCATCCGGTAGCAGGGACCAGTGGCAAATGACACGCTGAATCTGGTGGCAGACTACAATGACTACTGACACACTGAATCTGGTAGCAGGGACCAGTGAGAAGTGACACGCTGTATCTGATAGCAGGCTACAATGACTAGTGACATGCTGCATCTGGTAACAGGGACCTGTGACAAGTGACACGCGGCATCTGGTGGCTAGGAATGAGCTGAACAACCCCCCCCCCCCGGTTCGGTTCGCATCAGAACTTTTGAACGGACCGAAAATTTGTGCGAACTTTAGAACCCCATTGAAGTCTATAGGACTCGAATGATAAAATAAAAAGTGCTAATTTTAATGGCTAATATGCAAGATATTGTCCTAAAAAGCTCCTGCCCCAGGGGACATGGGTCAATGCCAAATTTTTTTTTAAAAATTGCATTTTTTTCAGGAGCACTGATTTTAATGACGACTAAAGTGAAAAAAAGTGAAATATTCCTTTAAATATCATGCCTGGGGGGTGTCTATAGTATGCCTGTGAAGTGGCACATGTTTCCCATGTTTAGAACAATCCCTGCACAGAATGACATTTAACGGAAAAAAAGTCATTTAAAACTGCTTATGGTTTTAATGTCATGTCTGGTTCCGGCAATACAGATAATAATCATTGAGAAAAAAATGGCAGGGGTAGCCCCCCCTGCCCATTACTAGCCCCTTTGGGTCTTGTACGGATATTAAGGGGAACCCCATACCCAAATTAAAAAAAGGAAAGGTGTGGGGCCCCCAGGCCCTATATACTCAGAACAGCAGTATACAGGCGGTGCAAACAAGACAGGGACTGTGAAGGTTTGTTGTGCTAAGTAGAATCTGTTTGAAATGTTGAACTGGTACATTTTTAAAGTGTAGCTCCAGTCAAAAAATCTATTTTTAAGCTTTTTGGAAAACATAGGGAAGGGCTATCACCCCTGTATAATTTTTTTGGCCGTCCATATTTTTTCATGTCACTTCCTGTTGTCTCCTTCCGTTTGCAAGTAGGAGACGTTTGTAAGTTGGATGTTTGAAAGTAGAGGGCCTGCCCTATATGCTCTGCAGAAATGTGGGCCTAAGGTGCTGGTGTTGCCACAACACTGTAAGCTCTCAAAGTGACTCTTGGTGGGCGCTGGAGCGCCTGCTGTGAACTATTATATCAAGAATTGTAATTACACGCCATTGTTGAACAGTGGTAGAAAAATTGGGCCTTTGGTGGTTGTGGTGGTGGTGCTGGTGCCACAACACTATAAGTCCTCACAGTTACTCTCGGTGGGCGCAGGAACAGGCCCTGCTGTGAAATATTATATCAAGAATTGTAATTACATGCCCCTGTTAAACAGGGGCTGAAAAATTGGGCCTTAGGCACTGCTTGTTGGTGCCATGACACTGCAACCTCTCCCAGATAGTTGGAGTGCAGGAATGAGCCCTGCTGCAAAGCATTGCATCAAAGATTGCAATTACATACCCTTGTTAAACAGGGGCTGAAAAATTGGGCTAGTCAGTCAACATAACAGGACAGTCACTCAGCATCAGCATAGGCAGTCTTGAAGGGATTTGACATTTCAAAAATAATTATTTGGTTACATCAGCTTCAGGTGCTTGGTAGCTGGTGGTGAGCCAAGACTGAGTCATCTTTATGAAGGTCAGTCGAACAACCGAGTCGGTGGACAGGCGCACCCTGTGATCGGTTACAAAGCCTCCAGCAGCACTGATGGTGCGTTCCGAAAGAACGCTGGATGCAGGACAGGCCAGTAGCTCAATTGCATACTGTGCAAGCTCTGGCCAGTGATCCATCCTCAAGACCTAGTAAGCCAGAGGATTTTCAGTGGGAAAGGTGTCCACGTCTGACCTTGCCCCTAGGTATTAAGGGCAAGTAGTAGTATATGTAAATCAGACGTTGGCGATGGTTGCTGGAACCAATCATACCTGCGGACTAAAAATTGTCTGAACGCATCGGTCAGACACCACCTTCTCCACCGCTCCTTCTGTGACTGACTGAAGCCTCAGCAACATGTTGTCCAGGACCAGGAGTTGGTAACCTCCCAGTCTCTGGGAACGTGTTGCACAGACCTTTCTGCAAAGCCTCCCTGAGATGTCTCATCCTCTGCTCCCTCTGCGATGGCAAGATAAGGTCCGCAACCTTACCCTTGTACCATGGATCAAGGAGAGTTGCCAGCCAGTAATGGAGCCTCTCCTTTATCCGAAGAATACGAGGATCCTTCCGCAGGCTTTGCAGGACCAGGGAGGCCATGCAGCATAGGTTAGCTGAGGCTTTGGGTCCAGAGTCCTCTGGGTCACTAAGGACAACATGACCCACAGCCACCTCCTCCCAGCCACGTACAAGTCAACGGGTTTCTTGAGACTGTAAATCATCTCTAAAAGACTGCTGCTGCTGAGTGCCAGGCTCCACCTCCATGCTGACACAAGCCTCCTCCTCCTCGTCCTCTTCCTGTGTGATGGGTGGGACAGCAGGAACACTGTCAGGATAAAAAGGGCCTTGAGAGGCAAGGAAGTTCTCTTCTTCCTGCCTCTGTTCTACCTCAAGTGCCCTATTCATTATTCCCCACAGCGTGTGCTCCAACAGGTGGACAAGAGGTACAGTGTCACTGAAGCATGCACTGTCACTGCTCAACATCCTTGTGGCCTCCTCAAATGGTGACAGGACAGTGCATGCATCCCTGATCATGCCCCACTGGCATGGTGAAAAAAAACAGAGCTCCCCTGATCCTGTCCTGGTGCCGTAGTCGCACAGGTACTCATTGATGGCTCCGGGTCCCTGCCCAAGAACCGCTGCACCACTAGGTTAAGGACATGAGTCACACAGGGCACATGGGTCAGTTGTCTCTGTCAGAAGGCGGAGAGGAGGGTGGTGCCATTGTCGCAAACCACCATTCCTGGCTTAAGCTGGCGTGGTGTCAACCACCTCTCAGCCTGCCCCTGCAGAGCTGACAAAATATCTGCCCCAGTGTGGCTCCTGTCCCCCAAACAAACCAGCGCAAGCACGGCATGGCATCTTTTTGCCTGCGTACTTGCGTAGCCCCTTGAATGCCTACGGATCACCGCTGGTTCCGAGGACAAATCACTGGAAGAGGCCATGGAGGAAGAAGAAGAGGAGGGAGTGGAGGAGAGTGGTGTGTCACAACCAGTAGTAGCATTTTGGAGGCGTGGTGGCAGAACAACCTCCAACACTACTGCACCTTGTCCTGCATCCTTCCCAGCTGCCAGAAGAGTGACCCAATGGGCCGTGAAGGATAGGTAACATCCCTGTCCATGCCTGCTGGACCATGAGTCAGCAGGTATAAGCACCTTACCACTGACCACCCTGTCCAGCGAGACAAGAACATTGCCTTCCACATGCCGGTAGAGAGCCGGAATTGCCTTCCATGAGAAAAAGTGGCGTTTTGGGACCTGCCACTGAGGAACCACACATTGCACAAACTCACGGAAGGGGACCGAGTCTACCAACTGAAAAGGCAGCAGTTGAAGTGCTAGCAATTTAGCCAAGCTAGCATTCAACCGCTGGGCATGTGGATGGCTGGGAGTGAACTTCTTTCAACGGTCCAGAAGCTTGGGCAGGGAAATTTGCCTGCTACAATCGGATGTGGGTGTACTGCTAGCAGAGTGCCCGCAAGTACTTGGCTGTGACACACCTAATTCTACACCTTCATTCCTCTCAGCAGGTTTCAGAGAGGACTGAAGGTCTAGTGGGGTTGGAGATCCCAGCTGTTGAGGAGCAAGGGGAGGTCCGCTTTGTTATTTGGTGTGGGTCTTTAAGGTACGCTTGCCAACGAGCTGCATGGCAGGTCAACATATGTCTGGTCAAGCATGTGGTGCCCAAGCGTTTTGGCAACGCGAGATACGCTTGAGACATATGTTGCAAATAGCAGCGGTGTGATAAGATGCACTGGTCTCAAAAAAGGCCCACACCAAAGAACTTTTGGAATAACGTGCAGAGGCAGCGCCCTGCACAGGCGGAGCTCTGCGGTGTGATTCAGTCGGTGTGCTGCCCCTAAGCTGGCCCCCAGAGGGCATCCTGCCTCATTTGGAGATGTGCCTCCTCCTCCTCCTCCTCTCTCCTATCAGGCACCCACGTGGAGTCAGTGACCTCATCATTCCCTCCCTCTTCATCACTGGAGCAAACCTGGCAGTATGCTGCAGCTGGTGGAACATGACTGCCAGATTGCTGTCCTTCTCTAGCATCCCCTCTCTCTGCGCTCACGCTACTGCCTTCCTCTAGCTGGGTATCATCATCAGAGCCTTCAAAACGCTGGGCATCCTCCTGGAGCATTTACCCAACACTGTGCCCAAACAGTTCGGGGGACTCCTCAGCAGGACATGGTGGGCCTAGAGAAGGAGTGACTGATGACATTGAGACGAGGGAAGAGGACGCATTGGCAGCTGCTTTGCTAGTACCCTGAGCCTGGGTGAGAGAGGATGAGGAGGGCTTGGTCATCCACTCTACCAAGTCTTCGGCATGATGCGGCTCAACACGTCCAGCTGCCAAAAATAAAGACAAGCGTGTCCCATGGCCACGTGCTGATGACGATGCACCTTGTCCACGACCAGCACTGTTGTCTCTAGACACAGAGCCTGCTTGCCCTCTTTTATTGGCTCGTGACTGCTTCTCCTTGTTGGCTTTCCAGACATAGTAATGGTCTGCAGGGAGATGGGAAAACCAGTAATTGGGTAGATTTAGATGCGCACTGAGCAGATGACACAGTACACCGACTGTAATTACTGCAGCTGTCTTCCTGTGTTACAGAAACAGAACAACACCAGCAATAAGAAGTAGCTTAAGGTGTATATTGTGCAGGAGGTACACAACACCCACTGTAAATGCTGCAGATGCCTGTATTACAGAACACCAGCAATAAGGGGTATCTTCAGGTGTATACTGTGCTGGAGGCACATAACACCAACTTTAACTCCTGTGGATGCCTGTATTAGAGAACACCAGCAATAAAGGGTAGCTACAGGTGTATACTGTGCTGGAGGCACACAACACCCACTTTAACTCCTGCAGATGCCTTTATTAGAGAACACCAGCAATAAAGGGTAGCTACAGGTGTATACTGTGCTGTAGGCACACAACACCCACTTGAACTCCTGCAGATGCCTGTATTACAGAACACCTGCAATAAAGGGTAGATATAGGTGTATACTGTGCTGGAGGCACACAGCGCCCACTTTCACTCCCGCAGATGCCTGTATTAGAGAACACCAGCAATAAAGGGTAGATACAGGTGTATACTGTGCTGGAGGCACACAACACCCACTTTAACTCCTGCAGATGCCTGTATTACAGAACACCAGCAATAAAGGGTATCTATAGG
This sequence comes from Lithobates pipiens, assembly GCF_037356315.1. NCBI lineage: Eukaryota > Metazoa > Chordata > Amphibia > Anura > Ranidae > Lithobates > Lithobates pipiens. Next base: position 322,051,770 of record NW_027507748.1, read on the forward strand.
TGTATACTGTGCTGGAGGCACACAACACCCACTTTAACACCTGCGGATGCCTGTATTAGAGAACACCAGCAATAAAGGGTAGCTACAGGTGTATACTGTGCTGGAGGCACACAACACCCACTTTAACTGCTGCAGATTCACAAGAAAAGAACACACTGTCCCTGCCTATGCTGCTCTCTCCCTGCACGCCGGAACACACTGCACAAGGCTGCCGCACTGGCGGCCTTATATAGTGTGGGGCGTGTACTAAACCCCCTGAGCTAAAATTGCCCACAGGCATCATGCCTATGGCCAATTATGGCTCTCCTCGCTGCTGGCGCTGTGATTGGCCAAGCATGCGAGGTCACAGTACATGCTTGGCCAATCATGAGCCAGCAATGCACTGCGATTGCGTAGTGCATTGTGGGCTGTTCACGCCACACGAATATGGTGCGAACGGCCCACAAAGTTCTGATTTCGCTGAACAGACAAACGGCCGATGTTCGAGTCGAATATGCGTTTGACTCGAACACCGAGCTCACCCCTACTGGTGGCAGGCTACAATGACTAGTGACATACTGCATCTGGTGGCAGACTACAATGACTAGTGACACGCTGCATCTGGTAGCAGGGACAAGTGACAAATGACACGCTGCATCTAGTGTCAAGCTACAGTGATTAGTGACATGCTACATCTGGTAGCAGGGACCAGTGATATGCTGCATCTAGTGGCAGACTACAATGACTACGGACACACCGAATCTGGTGGCAGACTACAATGTCTAGTGACACGCGGCATCTGCTGGTAGGCTACAGTGGCAGGAAAACTCAGGGCTCCCACTGATTCTTTATTATGGTGAGTTGAACTATTTTACTATATATTACAATGTAATAATAGAAATAATGCCCTGCAATCATTCTGACATCAACCCCCCCACCGATCCCTAGTGCCAAGCATAATACCTCAAGGAGATATTTAGGACCCTAAAGCAGCAGTAAACCATAAAAAATAAATTAAAAAAACTTCTCCCTGCAAGTTAAGTGCATAATGTGCTAGTATACATTGCATACTAGCACATTATAAAAGACCTACCTGAAAACCAAGCCCCCGGGGGGGGGGGGGGGGGGGCGCTGTCATGGCTCCCCTGTGGCTTCCATTTTCAGCGGGTCTTCCTTCTGGTTTCGTGTGCTACAGCTGTGTGACTGGCTGTAATGACATCAGGAGTCAAAGCCATGGCACGGCTCTCTCTATGGATGGCACGCCGTCCATTGAGAGTGCAGTGTGCATGTGCCGGTGACATCACCAGTGCTGCTAAAATAAATATCTCCTAAAAGGTGCACGTTTAGGAGATATATTTTACTGTACCTACAGGTAAGCCTCATTTTAGGCTAACCTGTAGGTATAAATCATCAAAAGGCCTTTACTTCCACTTTAAAAGTTGGAAACAACTCCAAAAGAACCACTGTAAAGCCTCTTGAACATGATACTCCTGTTTGAGCATCTGCTTTTTTAGCCTTTTTTTTTCATGTATTTGGGCATATCTACACGCATTTTCATGCACTCTCGCATTTTCACATATTTTACATATTCTCGCCTTTTCGTTCTGCACAATGTGTAACTGGACATTTACGCGCATGAGTCGTAAATTACTGACTAAAAAAGATGATTTTTCTACTTTTTTTTAACTGAAGAAAGCACGGCCCCTGTTTAGGCGTCTGTGAGCATAGGCCCATTACATATGGGCTGTAGTTTAGCTCCATAGAAAAAAAGCTGTACTGAGCTTTTTCAAGCTGCAGTGAGCAAGAGGCCTAAGTCAGAAAGAATGACAAAAAGTCAGTACTAGAAACTCAGCCTGCTATTCCCCAGTGATCAGGCTTGTGCTGACTGCTGACACAGCCCCCCTGCACAGCCTTTCACTGGGAAGACCATTGTGCTGCTGTTTCTCCTCCCCCAGCTCTTATGCAGTTGATAACAGAGGAAATGTGATCATTTAAAAAAGGGGGGGAAAAAAGGTTACATAGTTACAAATTTACATAGTAGGTAAGGTTGAATAAAGACAATATTCCAGCCAGTTCAACCTGTGTAGGTGGACGTGTGTCAGTGTCTATAATTGTTTCCAATATCCCTGCATGTTGTGTTTTTTAAGAAACGTTTAAAAATATCCATACTCCCCGCTGCCTGTTGAATTGAATATCCATACTCCCCGCTGCCACCACCAATTGTGGAAAAGAGCTCCACAGCCTTAATGCCCTCACAGTGAAAAAACCCCTTTGCAGTTTAAGGTTACATTTTCATGTTCAAAGACTAAATATAGGCATTGCATGGAGGAGTAGAAACTACCAGACAGGTGCGATAGTAGTGAAACAGTTATTGCTTCAGAAGAGAACATATTGCTAGTTTCCATACAAATACAATACAAAATGCCTCACCAACAAGCAGAAACAATTATCTTTACCTATGAGCACACAGTTTTCATCATAAATATACTTCCTCTACTTTTCATACTATTTTTCTACTATTATACTTTCCATATAAATTAAACATTTAAGTGCATTAGACAATTGGTTTAAAGTTGACTACTTCTACATTCTATGAGGTATAAATGGGAGCAGTACCCAAACACCCAGAAACCTCAACAAAAAAAAAGTTAACTGGTAACTCAAATTCCAGAAATCTTCCAGAACAGAATATATGAAAGTCAGCTCCATCTGAAACAGGAAACACATCATCTACCGCTCTAAAAAAAAAACAGAAAAAACATCCCACCAAAAATAAGCATAAAAAATGGAACAAAATAACAGAAGGCATAGGGAAGGAATCTGTGCTGTCATGGAAAATTTCTAGAGATCAAATTACCAGATAACTAATTCTGTTTTCCTGACAGACTCCATGGCAGCCAACGTGTGGGTTTAGTCCTGCCTCCATTACCCTATAGGACGATACTCCCATAAATCTTTGCTCCCTGCCAGAGGCCATGTTTTTTTTTTTTTTTGTCCTCCTCCGAGGGACCCAGCATGTGTCTTTCTAGCCTGAAGATTTGCGTTTTCTCCTGCGATGCGGACCGGCCGAGCGACATGGAGTCGCATGTTTCCAATAAGCTCTAGCTACTAGCAGAGTATGGAAGGGGCATATAGAAGAGGCGCTGAAGAGGTGTATTCCTGATCACTGACAGGTTAAACCGCATTCTGGTCATTGTCCTAGCTACTAGCAGGTGACTATCGCCCCCCAAAAGTCCGGCAAGTATATTTGTGGCTTACCTTCGGCTGGTTACCGTGTGCGGGAGTGGTGAGTTCTGATGTCTGTCCTTGGCAGCTGTTCTTTGTTGTGTCTATTTGTTTGTCCTGTGCCACTGTGTCCCCACACACCATTTGTACAGTGTGTCTGGCTAGCAGGGCGTTCCAGCCGCCGAGCTACTTCCTTGTTCGGCGCACGGTCAAGAACGAGGCTTGGTTCGCGCATGCGCACTAGCATTGTGATTGTCGCAATTGATGACGTCACTAAGGCGGCAATTTTAAAAGGGGAAAACAGCTTACAAGCCTCTGGGATGCTTGTAAAGCCTGCAGTGTAATTCCTGAGTGCCTGATTCCTTCAACAAAAGGTACGAGTCTGTGGGGAAAGTTATTCTACCTGTTTTTCCTAGCTGTTCACTGTGTTTAATTGGGGCTGTTCTTATTTCAGCCCTGATGGACCCTTCCAGAATCCTGGATTCATCACTGCCTGCTAGTGGCCAGCCCTCTTGTAGCAGGTATTTTGTTGGGGGGATTCCCTTGAAATGCCTGCTGGGGGGGAGGGATAGTGGAACATCAGTGTATGTTGTTCCGCTAACACAGTTGGTTCAGTTCTTTCCAGCCCCTCTAGGTCTACCCAACACTGGAGTTCTCACAGAGGAAGTGATTCGTCAAAATCCCATCGCCGGCATTCCTCTTCCAGATCCAGACACCACGGTTCTCCTGCGAGAACTAGTCACCGTAGCCGGGAACCATCCCGTCCTTCCACGGCTTGCTCCAGTCATGAAAGCAGAAGGATTATGTTGGGGGTGTAGGACACATGTCCCTGCAGACAAGTCCCTTTTGTGATGCCTGCTATGTTAAGGCAACTAGTGAAGTGAGTGACTCTGACCAGCAACTGAAATCTCTGGTTGAGAAAATGGTCAAGGACAGGCTAAAGAAGTTGGAGGCCCCCCATTTGTCTCCCGTAGAGTCTCCAAAGTCTCCAGGGAGGGATGTTCAGGCTCAGGACACTTGGGATTCCTCTTTGCCAAGCCATCCGTCCGCTGTCCTCTCAGATAGTGAATCTGAGGAAGATGAGGCTGGTTCCGGTTTTGATTTTTCTCTGCTTCCTCCTTTGGTCAACGCCATCAAGGAAACGTTGAATTGGGAAGAGCCAGTAGCAGCTCCGGCAAAACAGAGAAAGTGTTTTAAACAACTAAAGAAGGAGCGTATTAGCTTCCCCTTTCTTTCAGAATTGGGGGAAGTGATCACAGATGAGTGGGGTAAAGTAGAGAAGAACTCTATCCTGTCCAAAATTCAGAGGCTTTACCCCTTCAAGGAGGAAGAAGTGAAGCAATTGGAATCTTCCCCTCTGGTGGATGCGGCAGTAATGAGGTTGGTCAGACATGTGACCCTTCCTTTGGAGGATACAGTCTCTTTCAAGGACGCTCTGGATAGGAGGATAGATTCTGACCTGAAGCGGGTCTATCTTACGGCAGGCATGGCTTGTAAACCAGCCTTGGCCTTGGCTGCCTTTTCTAGAGCAATGGAGGTCTGGTCTGACAATGTTGACGAGGCACTCAGAAACGTCTCGGAAGATCTTGCCAAGAATTCAGGCTGGCTTCGGCTTTCTTGGGGGAGGCCTCGATTGACATTATTCGGCTGGTGGCTCCAGTTCTGCTTTCCTCCGTGACTGCCAAGCGTGCCCTGTGGCTCCATCCTTGGCTAGCCGATCCTGCTTCAAAGCAGGTCTGGTGCCGAATTCACTTTGATGGTTCGTCTCTTTTCAGCAATAAACTAGATAGTGCGATAACTTGGGCCACTGGGGGTAAGTCAGGGTTCCTTCCCCAAGACAGGCGTCTGCAGAGCCAAAGAAGATTGTTTTCAAGGAAGCAGACTCAAGACCGTGCCAGGGAGGCACACAGTTATAGGCCTGGATGGGAATTTTCCAGATCCTGGAGGTCCAGACAATCGTCTCTCAAGAAGACTGTAAAGAGCAGTTCGACGGGGGAGAAGGAACCGACCAAGTCCTTTTGAGATCGGGCCCGCCCAGACGGTCCAGGTAGGAGCTCGTTTGCTCCATTTTCGGCACGTCTGGGCGGCCTCGATCCAGGATTTTTGGACCGTCAAGACGGTCTCTTCTGGACACACTTGGACATTTAGCAGTGTCCCCAAGCTCAAGTGTGTTCCCACGTCCATTCCAGTGTCAGAAGGAAAAAGGAAAATACTTTCAGCCTATGTAAGATCTTTGTTTGATCAAGGAACCGCTATTCCCATTCCAGTCGACCAACATTGTATGGGAATGTATTCCCCTCTTTTCTTGGTCCAGGAGAAGAGCGGTGCATGGAGACTCGTAATAGATTTGACGCATCTAAATCGCTTCATAAAAAAGGAGAGGTTCAAGATGGAGACCCTGTCCACGATCCAACAGGCAGTGCAGCCAGGGGACTGACTTGTCTCAATAGATCTCAAAGACACCTATTTTCATGTCCCTGTGGCAACAGATTTCTTCAGTTCTCCATAGGCCAGCTTCACTTACAATTTCCCTTCGGTCTGTCAACTTCTCCACGCACCTTTACAAAGGTTCTGCTGGCAATCGTGGCATTATTAAGAATCAGAAAAATCCAGATTCATCACTACCTGTACGACCTGCTCCTTCTGGCTCAGGACAGAGATTGTCTCTTGGAACACAGGGATCAGACCATTTCAACCCTCAAGGAATTTGGGTGGCTCCTGAATCTGGAGAAAAGCCAATTAGAGCCTGCGCAGTCTCTCGTGTTCCTCGGAGCACTTTTCGACACAGTGAGAGGCACCATCTCTCTGCCCGAGGAGAAGGTTGCAATAGTTGGAGACAGGGTTTGCCTGGCCCTCTCTTCTTCTCATCTCAGCGCACTTCATTGTCTAAGGATCATAGGCACCATGGTGTCCACAATACCGATGGTGAAGTGGGTACAATGGAGGATGCGCCCCTTTCAGATGGGTTTCCTTCACCAGTGGTCAGGAGAAAAAATCCAGTCTATCTGTATCACTCAGGTCATGAGGGGTTCCCTCCTCTGGTGGCTTCCTCGGGAGAACCTGCTAAATTGCCATTCCATTCTTCCAATCAAGTGGATCACAGTAACATCAGATGCCAGCAAGAGAGGTTGGGGGGCTCATTGTCTGACGGAGGTGGCTCAGGGCATTTGGGACTTCCCCTCTCAGGGAATAAGGTCAAATGTTCTAGAGTTACGTGCAGCCTTTCTAGCATTACTGGCCTTTCCGCATCTGATAGTGGGAACATCTGTAGTCCTCAGGCTGGACAATACAACAGCGGTAGCCTATATAAGGAAGCAGGGGGGCACCAGAAGTTGATCTCTGCTGCTGGAGGTGGAACCGATCATGCGTTGGGCCCAGAAGAATATGGCCAACTTAACGGCAGCCTATGTGCCTGGAGTTCTCAATGTCCAAGAGGAGAACAAAGAATGGTGTTGCGCTCCACACAAACGTCACTTCCGGTGTCCTCCTAGGATTGGCCTAGGAGGACACCGGAAGTGACGTCCGGGGTACGAACGAGGAAGCCGTTCGTTGTTTTAGCTGTAAACGTTTGAATTTCATTACTTAAATGTGAGTACCCAGGACTTGGTCCTTTTTATAATAAAGAATTTGTGTGACTTACTTCACTATTGGAGCCCCTTTCTCTCTTTCTTGGGTCTGACTTGTGATCCTTTGCGGAGTATCTGGAGGAAAAGTTTTGGGGGCGCTTACACTGCACCTAGGATATACACCGCAAATCATTGGAGTGTACCTATACCTACTGAGGACATACATCCCAATCGAGGATATACCCTATATATTGGAGCATATTGCTGTCTAACTGACAGCAGTGAGGTAAGGTACCCACTGCACTCAGTGTGTGAGCACCCACGTTTGAAGAGCTGTAAGATCACCGGTGGAACTATCCCGTGGTTGTTCACAGGATTAACCCTTCACATAGCACAGCGTGGATTCACTTTATTTTTGCATGAACTGATATGAATTACTAGTCTTTTATGCTAATTAAGAGACACTTTTAGGAACCTCCTTTTTTTGGATTGTTGTCTTTTTACTTTTTGATATATTTTTCACATATATTCTTTTATTGTGTATTTATTTGTTGGTTTCTTTTTCCTTACACAAGTTTTCTGTATACACGTTGGCACTTGGATGCACTTTCATGGACTGAGACACATTTGTTTGATTTCACGATTCTTTTGAAGTGATATTATCAGGATCTGCGTTTTTATCTGTATTGCTTCACTTGCACTTTATTATGATTGTATAGATCATTTAGATTTCTCTTTTATGAATAACACTAGGAACAAGTGTATATTCTGAACACCCTATTAATCACTTGGTATAAATTTTAGCACAAAAGTTTGTAGATACAATTTAAAGTAATTTTAATCGCATAGGTGCGTCTTTTAGATTTTATGCGATTATTTATCAATTTTGTTATTAGATTTAATTAATTTTGTGTGGAGCGCAACACCATTCTTTGTTCACCTACTATCACTTGAGGGGAGGGTTTGCACCTCTGCCGGTGTTTTTGCTGCAACCATACCAGTTTTCTTTAATTTACCATTGTAGCGCGAGGATAACCCATTATTACCAATGTCCAAGAGGACTTTCTCTCACGAGTCCACTTGGACAACGACGAGTGGGCTCTTCACAAGGATGTTTTCAAGTGGATCTTAACCTTGGGGATTTCTCCAGAAGTGGATCTCTTCACCTCCCAATACAACAGGAAGCTAACAAGATACTATTGGAGGTTCAGGGATCTGCGAGCCTACGGGATAGACGCTCTAACAGAGCATTGGTGGTTCCACAGGGCATATGCCTTCCCTTCAATTCCGATCATCTTTCAGTTCCTGAGGAGACTCAGATGGGAAGAGGTGGAGATAATTACCATAATTCCTCACTGGCCCAACAGGCCTTGGTTCCCTCTCCTATCCCTTCTCAGCTTCCAGGATCCAGTCCCTCTTCCATCCAGATGGGATCTGCTCTCCCAAGGCACGATTGTCCACCCATATCCAGCTCATCGACAGTTGAGGGCCTGGTTCTTGAGAGGGGAAGGTTGGAAGCACTAGGATGTCCCAAGGAAGCTATTCCCACTCTAAGTGCTAGAAGACGAAGCACTAATAAAGTGTATGAGCAGATTTGGGCTAAGTTTGAGTCCCATATGTCCTCCAGAACTAATTTATGCTGCTCGTCTGCAGTTCAAGGCCTTTTTCAGTTTTCTGCAATCAGGCTTGGATTTGCCCCTGACAGTTAGTTCCCTTTGCGTTCAAGTGTCTGCTATCTCCGCCTTCGCTGGAGTGTTGTGGGCCAAACATGCCCTTATTCAGCAATTCTTTAAAGGAGCAGTGAGACTGAGACCCCAGAGGAAACCCAGGTTCCCTAAATGGGACCTGCCACTAGTTTTGGACTTTTTTTCCCATCTTGATAAATCTCTTTCCATCAGATCTCACCATTAAAACTGCCTTTTTGGTGGCTGTCACCTCGGCGAAGAGGGTATCGGAAATTCAGGTTCTAGGAGCCAAAGAACCTTTCTTAACCTTTTTCCGGATAGGGTGGTCCTGGTTCCAATGTTGGGGTCAAACCCTAAGGTCACTTTGATTTTTCATGAGAATCAGGAGATCTCACTCCCCACCTTCAGGTCCACTGGATCCTCAGATGTTCCTCCTCTCAATGTTGGTGGCTCCTTAAAGCAATACCTGGAAGTTACAGTTCCATTTCGTCAGTCGGAGTATCTGTTCGTTCTGTTCTATGGGAAGAACAAGGGCTTCCATGCATCAGTTAGATCAATTGCTACATGGATAGTTCCAGAAATTCAGTGGGCATATAGAGAGAAGGGCTTGGCTCCTCCTCAGGTGGTAATGGCACATTCATCCAGAAGTCTTTCAATCTCGTGGGCGGCCTCGTGCCATGTGGCTCCTGATGTAATCTGCAGGGCAGCATCTTGGTCGTCGATCCACACCTTCATGACTCATTATTGTGTTGAGCCAGCGGCTCTATCTTCAGTTGATTTTGGTGTTTAAGTTTTGTCGGTTGACAGTGTCAAATAAATCTTTGTTTATTCAGCATTTTTTCCCACCCGAGTGTGTATGGCGAGTTATTTCCCACACGTTGGCTGCCATGGAGTCTGTCAGGAAAACTGAAAATTTCTGTCAAAATACTTACCGTAATTTTCCTTTCCTGATGGACTCCATGGCAGCAGGAGTTCCCTCCCAAATGGTTGAAGTAGGATAGTTACCGAACACGGCCTCTGGCAGGGAGCAAAGATTTATGGGAGTATTATTCTATAGGGTAATGGAGGCAGGACTAAACCCACACGTTGGCTGCCATGGAGTCCATCAGGAAAGGAAAATTATGGTAAGTATTTTGACAGAAATTTTCCGTTTTCTCAAGTCACCTTTCAAGACAGCATATGAAAGGATAAGCAAGAAATACCACAGGGAAAACTGCCCGATTTTTTTTTTTTAGTGCCAGATGAAGCTCTGATAACTCAACCAGGTTGCTGCCCTGCAAGTCTGTGCTGCAGTCTCCTGCTTTCTCAGCCCAGGATGATGCCCAGGTCTCTTGCAGAATGGGCAGTGATGCCTCTTAGTGGTTCCATGCTCTGCGAGCAACAAGACCACACAATAGCCTCCATGCTCCATCTTGCTTGGTCCATCCTGCTATCATATTTTTTTTGTAGCTTTGCTCCCTTTCCTGTCTTGGGAAAAAAGGACAAAGATGCCTGTTGAATTCCTCCGTGACCTTGTTCTTTTCAGGTAGACTGAGGCCAATATCTAGACTCTGAAAAGCGGTTTTGTTTTTTTTCATTCGTCGGACTAGCACAGAAGGAGACAATAACTACTTCTTGAGTTCTATGAAAATGGGTTTCCACTTTGGGCAAAAAGGTTGGGTTTGGTTCATGGATAATTTTGTCCATACGGATTGTACAGTAGGATTCAACCATGGACAACGATTGTATTTCACGAATACTTGCTGATATCAGGGAGACAACGAAAACTGCCTTGTGTAATCATTTTTCTGAATACTCCTCTTTGGTCTCAAAGGGTGCTCTCAAAAATCCCTGTAGCACCATAGAAAGGTCCCAAAATGTTTGGAGGTTGTTGGTTGGCTTCTGGCAACTGATTTTAAGAATTTCTTGATGACAGGCTCTTCTGTTCAAACAAACATGAAGTGTTGCCACTTTCAAGTTTAGGATTGTCCAAAACTTTACAGAGGGCTTCATTGTCAAAAATAAATGTCCCCCTCTCATAATGAAACACTTTCTGAGCTAAAAGCTCTTCAAAAGTAGAAAGATATTCTCACTGCCCTGGTAAGATCTTTCGACAAAGGTTTCACTAGAAATCTTTCCTGCGGGGGAGTTGTTGTGAAAATTCTATTTCTTGATCATACATCACAGGACACAGGAGCTCATTACATAGTGGGTTATATAGGCACCTCTGGTGATTGGACACTGGTTAATCCCAATTAAGGATAATTCCTCCCCTATATAACCCCTCCCATATGGGAGGCACCTCAGTTTTTTCGCCAGTGTCTATGGTGGTTGGTCACGTAAAACATGTGCTATGAAGAAAGCTCTGTGCAGGTCCCTGCGGGGGCCTAAGGGCTACAAAAAAGCGGATCCATATCTTGGGCCGATATTCTGACTCCCAAAATGATATGGTACCCGGGCCTCGTCATCCGAAGAAACAAGGTTTTGCCTGTAAGTCCTCTCCTATTGGAAGCCTGGGCTCTGGGAAAACCAGACTTGGTGTACTTTTTACATAGTGGCACAAAAGTTTCTGGCAGAGTCTTTTACAAGGTCCAGGTAGGAGGTTCTTCTGAGAAAGAACCCCAAAAAAACCTGAAGGTTGGCACAACTTTACCTGCCGTGATTGGTGAAGGGTGGAATCTGTCTGTTTTCAGCAATTCCTGCGGCGAGGACAGGTAAGGGAAGTTAATCCTATATATTATGGATTTATTCATTTGAGTAGTAATATGTCTTACCTGGTTTCCACCACTAGAGGGAGTAAGAGCAGCCTGATGCATATTTACATGCCTTTCAGTACACACGCTCAGTGAAGCCTGGTTCTCCAGATGTCTCACGTCTCCACTGCAATCCCTGCCACAATATAGGTAATACAGGGGTCCCACGTAGTCTTCCCACCCTGGGTTCCGGCGGTCCTCATGCACGCGCGCGTGCACACGCGCCGAGCGCGCTCCAGGGCTAAAGTAGGAGGGGGTAGTTTGGTTGTGAGACGTGCACGTCGGTGTGCACGGCGCTGTACTGCGCAGGCGGCAGTTTTAAAAAGCCCAGAGCGTCAGGGGGCTGTAAGTGTGAGACACAGGAGCTGTGGGCAGTAAGCATCCCAAGGGATTGGATCCAGGCAAACCTAAGACACCTACTCAGCATCAGGTTGTGCAGTTTAAGCATATATATTTATTGTGAGACTTTAAGCACAACAGTGATTGCACTTTGTACTAGTACCTCTGCTTTGTAGCTTAGGACTATGTCTCCTCGTAAGAGGGTCTCAGGGGGAGGTAACAAGGGCACTGGTAAATCACCGCCTAGGTCCAGGGGTTCTAAAAATGCCTGTAAGTTACCACCCCCCCCTGCAAGACTGGAGCCAGCCTCACAGGATGAGTCAGTGCCCCTGTCAGGTTTTGCAGCCTCTCCTAATGTCTCAGCCCTGGTATACGTCACTGAGGACTCCCTTAGGGCTACATTGGAGGGTTTTGAAGGGAGAATCATGAATTTTATTTCTGCTTCCCTGAAAGATAGCAGGAAAAGGGGTAGATCCCCTCCCTCTGCTGAGATTCCTCTTTCAGATGATTCTTCTGACAATGAGGAGAGATCCCTATCTTGGGACAGGGATCTTGAGCAGTCGGAGGAATCAGAGGAAGAGGAGAGAGTCCCCTCTACCCAGGCGCTCAGAAAACAGGTGCAGTATTATACTGAATTGGTGCGTACCACATTCAGAATGCCTGCTGCTGAAGTCGCTACGTCCTCTGTTTCTTCCCTGGGAGTCAGGAAGGTCCCACAGACTGCTTTTTCCTTTCCAATTCATCCTTTAATGGATAAATTGTTGTATGAGGATTGGGGACATCCCAATAAACTGTTTTCTCATCCTAAAAGGTTTTCTATGCATTATCCTCTGGAGGAAAGTTTCACCAAGAAATAGGGGGGGGGGTCCCATCTGTCGATGCGGCTGTTTCTTGCGTGAATAAAAACCTGACCTGTCCGTTGGATAATGCTCAGGTATTTAAAGATCCAACTGATAAGAAGCTGGAAACATTATTAAAAGCCTCATTTTCCATGACTGGCACTGTAGTGCAACCTACAGTCGCAGCCGTGGGGTTGTGTCAGTTCCTCAAGGAACAGGTCAAGCCAGTGAGGCTTCCCAGTGAGGAAGTGGAGAATTATACAGAAATACCTCAACTTCTGTGTTTCATGATTGATGCGATTTTGGATTCTGTCCAACAAGCATCTCGTTTGTCTCTCCTGTTGGTACACATGCGAAGGGCCCTATGGCTAAAGAATTGGACAGCTGAGCTATCATGCAAGAAGCATTTGATTGGGTTCCCGTTTAAAGGGGAACGTTTGTTTGGAGAAGAATTAGACAAATTCGTCCAAAAAATTTCAGGGGGTAAATCTACTCTCCTTCCAGTCAAAAGGAGCAAGCGTCCATCATTTAGGCGTTCTCTCTCTCCCGGAGCATCTAAGCAGTGGCGACGGCCTTCTCAACCCTCCTCTACAGGAAAGGCTCAAGGCCGGGCCCAGGGGCAGAAGAAATCTTGGGGGCGAAAGCCTGCCAAGCAGAGCCCAAAAGCTTCCTTGTGAAGGGGCGCCCCCACTCGGCCGAGTGGGGGGAAGGTTCCTGCAGTTTGCGGAAGCCTGGCGGGAAGAGATCCGGGACAAGTGGGTGATCTCTTCGGTATCTCTGGGCTACAAGCTAGAGTTTCAGGAAATTCTACCTTCTCGCTTTCTAAGGTCAAGGATCCCCAGGGACCCAGTAAAGCAAAAACCGCTATTTCTGTCTTAGATCAATTACTATCCCAGGGGGTGATAGTAGAAGTGGACCCAAAAGATCAGGGTTCAGGGTTTTACTCGAATCTCTTCACCATTCCGAAGCCAAATGGAAGTGTCAGACCTATCCTGGATATAAAGGATCTGAACCGGTTTTTACGCATCCGGTCCTTCCGAATGCAGTCAATTCGCACTGTGGTCTCCTCCCTGCAAGGAGGAGAGTTTATGGCATCAATAGACATCAAGGATGCATATCTCCATGTGCCAATTTTTCCCGCACACCAAAAGTATCTAAGGTTCGCGGTAGAGCGGCACCATTTTCAATTTGTGGCCTTGCCGTTCGGGCTCGCTACGGCCCCTCGAGTCTTCACAAAGATTCTGGACCCTCTCTTGGCAAACCTAAGAGCTCAGGGTATAGCCGTCATGGCTTATCTAGATGATTTGCTTCTCATGGAGAAAACAGTAGCGTTCCTGAACCACAGTGTTACCACTAGAACACCTGGAATGCCTAGGTTGGATTATAAACCTAGAAAAGTCGTCCCTACAGCCTGCTACCAGGTTGGAATACCTAGGTATGCTTATCGACACCGCTCAGGGCAAGGTGTTTCTTCCAAGGCCAAAAGCCTTGGCCATTGGGGATCTGGTGCACCTAATTCTGGGCAGGAGATCTTCCCCCATTCGGTTGTGCATGAGACTGTTAGGGAAAATGGTCGTCTCCTTCGAGGCTATTCCATTCGCCTAGTTCCACTCAAGGCCTCTGCAAAGGTGCATCCTTGCGGCTTGGAACAGGAAGCCCCAGTCCTTGGATCTTCCTATGCATCTATCCCCAGGGACACGCAAGAGTCTCGTCTGGTGGTTACAAACCGAGAATTTGCTGAAATGCAAAACTTTTCTTCCTCTGCCATGGAAGATTATTACGACAGATGCCAGCCTGATAGGCTGGGGAGCAGTGTTGGAGGAGACGTGCTCGCAGGGGAAATGGTCTGCGACCGAGAAGCTATTGCCCATAAATGTCTTGGAGATCCGGGCAGTTTATATGGCTCTCATAAAGTGGTCTTACAGACTACGGGGTCTCCCTGTTTGGGTTCAGTCCGACAATGCCACAGCAATGGCCTATATCAATCACCAGGGCGGTACCAGGAGTCTGGTTGCGCAAAAAGAGGTGAATCGCATACTTGTCTGGGCAGAAAAGCATGTTCCATGCCTTTCTGCAGTCTTCATTCCAGGAGTGAAAAATTGGCAGGTGGATTTTCTGAGCCGCCAGCAGTTGTGCCCAGGAGAATGGGCTCTGCACCCTGACGTGTTTTGGAACATATGTCGCAGGTGGGGTACTCCAGACGTAGATCTGTTTGCGTCCAGGTTCAACAGAAAACTGGACAAATTTGTGTCAAGAACAAGAGATGCATTTGCTCAGGGGTCAGATGCTCTGACAGTTCCCTGGGATCAGTACAATCTGATTTATGCCTTCTCCCCGTGCCCGCTTCTGTCGCGGTTCCTGGAAAGAGTCAAGAGGGAGACAAAATCAGTTCTTTTGGTAGCCCCGGCTTGGCCCAGGCGACCATGGTACGCAGAGATCATGTAGTTGGCAGTAGGCAGGCCATGGATCCTCCCTCTCCGGCCAGATCTGCTCTCACAGGGTCCAATTTACCATCCTGCTTTACACAGTCTGAATTTGACGGTTTGGCTGCTGAGACCCACATTCTGAGAGACCGTGGGCTTTCGGGGCCAGTCCTTTCTACTCTGGTTAGTGCCAGAAAGCCGGCCTCCAGGCTTATTTACTACAAAATCTGGATCGCACATGTTTCCTGGTGTGAACTCAGGAAATGGCATCCTAGAAAGTATGTCATTAGCAGAAATGAATTTGGCCATAAGCACTATCAAGGTGCAGATTTCGGCCTTGTCAGTGTTTTTTCAGAAGCCACTTGCATCGCATTCCCTGGTGCGGGCTTTCATCCAGGGGGCTATGCGGATAAGGCCGCCAGTCAAACCTCCAGTATGCCCATGGGATCTGAATTTGGTTCTCTCGGCTTTGCAGGGGCAACCATTTGAACCTTTGCATCTGGCTTCATTAGTTCTGCTGACTAAAAAATTGGTTTTCTTGGTAGCCATATCCACGGCTAGAAGAGTGTCAGAACTAGCAGCTCTCTCCAGCAAAGAGCCGTATCTAATTATTCATAAGGATCGGGTGGTCATGCGTCCCAACAGGTCCTTTCTACCTAAGGTGGTTTCGGGATTCCATTTGAATCAAGATGTAATCCTACCATCCTTTTTTCCGGACCCACAGTCCGCAGAAGAAGAATCTTTGCACACTTTGGATGTGGTTAGGGCAATCAGTATCTATCTTCAAGCAACTGCTCAGATAAGGAAAACTGATTGCTTATTTATTTTGCCGGAAGGCCCTAGGAAGGACCAGGTGGCATCAAAGTCCACTCTCTCAAGGTGGATTAGACAGATTATTTCTCAGGCCTATAGTGTTAAAGGGAAAATCCCTCCTTTTCAAGTGAAAGCGCACTCTACTAGGGCTGTAAGTGCTTCTTGGGCAGTGCATCACCAGGCCTCCCTGGCTCAGATCTGTAAGGCTGCAACTTGGTCATCAGTCCACACATTCACCAGATTCTATCAGGTGGATGTCAGAGGGCAAGAGGATATCGCCTTTGGGTGCAGTGTACTGCAGGCTGCAGTTTAGGTCCTCCGGTCCATGTCGGTCTATAATTATGATCTGTGTCTCCCTCCTCTCAATCTGAGCATTGCTTTGGGACATCCCACTATGTAATGAGTTCCTGTGTCCCATGATGTATGATCAAGAAAATAGGATTTTTATATACAGCTTACCTGTAAAATCCTTTTCTTGAGAGTACATCACGGGACACAGAGCTCCCGCCCCTCTTGGGTTTTACATGGTTTCCTATTGCTTTTATACAAAACAGAGGTGCCTCCCATATGGGAAGGGTTATATAGGGGAGGAATTCTCCTTAATTGGGGTTAACCAGTGTCCAATCACCAGAGGTGCCTATATAACCCACTATGTAATGAGCTCCTGTGTCCCGTGATGCACTCTCAAGAAAAGGATTTTACAGGTAAGCTGTATATAAAAATCCTATTTTCGTGAACTGACTGGATGATAATCAGAATAATGGGATTTTTATATACAGCTTACCTGTAAAATCCTTTTCTTGAGAGTACATCACGGGACACAGGAGCTTCATTACATAGTACTGCCCTGGTGATTGATATAAGCCACTGCTGTGGCATTGTCGGACTGAACCCGAACAGGGAGACCTTGTAGCCTGTAAGACCACCTTATGAGAGCCATATAAACTGCCCGGATCTCCAAGACATTTATGGGCAATAGCTTCTCGATCGCAGACCATTTCCCCTGCGAGCACGTCTCCTCCAACACTGCTTCCCAGCCCGTCAGGATGGCATCTGTCGTGATAATCTTCCATGGAAGAGGAAGAAAAGTTTTGCCCTTCAGCAAATTCTTGGTTTGTAACCACCATACGAGACTCTTGTGTGTCCCTGGGGATAGACGCATAGGAAGATCCAAGGATTGGGGCTTCCTGTCCAAGCCGCAAGGATGCATCTTTGCAGAGGCCTTGCAGAGGCCTTGAGTGGAACTGGGCGAATGGGACGGCCTCGAAGGAGGCGACCATTTTCCCTAACAGTCTCATGCATAATCGAATGGGGGATGATCTCCTGCCCAGAATTAGGCGCACCAGATCCCCAATGGCCAAGGCTTTTGGCCTTGGAAGAAACACCCTGCCCTGAGCGGTGTCGATGACCATACCCAGGTATTCCAACCTGGTGGCAGGCTGTAGGGACGACTTTTCTAGGTTTATAATCCAACCTAGGCGTTCCAGGTGTTCTAGCGTTCTGGTAACGCTGCGGTTCAGGAACGCTACTGTTTTCTCCATGAGAAGTAAATCGTCCAGATAAGCCATGACGGCTATACCCTGAGCTCTTAGGTTTGCCAAGAGAGGGTCCAGAATCTTTGTGAAGACTCGTGGGGCCGTAGCAAGCCTGAACGGCAAGGCCACAAATTGAAAATGGCGCTTCTCTACCGCGAACCTTAGAAATCTTTGGTGTGCGGGAAAAATTGGCACATGGAGATATGCATCCTTGATGTCTATTGATGCCAAAAATTCTCCCCCTTGCAGGGAGGAAACTACAGTGCGAATTGACTGCATTCGGAAGGCCCGGATGCGTAAAAACCGGTTCAGATCTAGGATAGGTCTGACACTTCCATTTGGCTTCGGAACGGTGAAGAGATTCAAGTAAAATCCTGAACCCTGTTCTTTTGGGTCCACTTCTACTATCACCCCCTGGGATAGTAAGTGATCCAAGGCCAGAAATAGCGGTTTTTGCTTTACTGGATCCCTGGGGATGCTTGACCTTAGGAAACGAGAAGGTGGAATCTCCTGAAACTCTAGCCTGTAGCCCAGAGATACCGAAGAGATCACCCACTTGTCCCGGATCTCTTCCCGCCAGGCTCCTGCAAACTGCAGGAGCCTTCCCCCCACTCGGCCGAGCGGGGGCGCCCCTTCACAAGGAAGCTTTTGGGCTCTGCTTGGCAGGCTTTCGCCCCCAAGTCTTTTTCTGCCCCTGGGCTCGGCCCTGAGCCTTTCCTGTAGAGGAGGGCTGAGAAGGCCGTCGCCACTGCTTAGACCTTTTTTCCCCCTGGAGAGAGAGCACGCCTGAATGAAGGACGCTTGCACCTTTTGACTGGAAGGAGAGTAGATTTACCTCCTGAGTTTTTTTGGACGAATTTATCTAATTCTTCTCCAAACAAACGTTCCCCTTTGAACGGGAATCCAATCAAATGCTTCTTGCATGACAGCTCAGCTGCCCAATTCTTTAGCCATAGGGCCCTTCGCATGTGTACCAACATGAGGGACACACGTGATGCTTGTTGGACAGAATCCAAAATCGCATCAATAATGAAACACAGAATGTGAGGCAATTCTGCATAATTTTCTACTTCCTCACTGGGAAGGAGCCCAAGCATCTGCTTAACCTGTTCCTTGAGGAACTGACACAACCCCACGGCTGTGACTGTAGGTTGCACCACAGTGCTAGCCATGGAAAAGGAGGCTTTTAATAAGGTTTCCAGCTTCTTATCAGTTGGATCTTTAAATACCTGCGCATTATCCAACGGACAAGTCAGGTTTTTATTCACGCAAGAAACAGCCGCATCGACAGATGGGACCCCCCACTGCTTGGTGAAACTTTCCTCCAGAGGATAATGCACAGAAAACCTTTTAGGAGGAGCAAACAGTTTATCGGAATGTCCCCAATCCTCATACAACAATTCCTCCATTAAGGGATGGATTGGAAAAGAATAGGCAGTCTGTGGGGCTTTCCTGACTCCCAGGAAAGAAACAGAGGATGTAGCGACATCAACAGCAGGCATTCTGAATGTGGTACGCACCAATTCAGTATAATAC
Source organism: Lithobates pipiens (assembly GCF_037356315.1). Taxonomy (NCBI): domain Eukaryota; kingdom Metazoa; phylum Chordata; class Amphibia; order Anura; family Ranidae; genus Lithobates; species Lithobates pipiens. The sequence continues at coordinate 322,070,442 of NW_027507748.1, forward strand.
TGCACTTGTTTTCTGAGTGCCTGGGAGGAGGGGACTCTCTCCTCTTCCTCTGATTCATCCGACTGCTCATGATCCCTGTCCCAAGATAGGGATCTCTCCTCATTTTCAGAAGAATCATCCAAGAGAGGGATTTTAGCAGAGGGAGGGGATCTTCCCCTTTTCCTGCTATCTTTCAGGGAAGCAGAAATAAAATTCATTATTCTCCCTTCAAAACCCTTTAATGTAGCCTTAAGGGAGTCCTCAGTGACATAAACCGGGGCTGAGACATTAGGAGAGGCTGCAAAACCTGACAGGGGCACTGACTCGTCTTGAGAGGCTGGCTCCAGTCTTGCAGGGGGGGATGGTAACTTACAGGCACTTTTAGAACCCCTGGACCTAGGCAGTGATTTACCAGTGCCTTTGCTACCTCCCCCTGAGACCCTCTTATGAGGAGACATAGTCCTAAGCTACAAAGCAGAGGTACTAGTACAAGTGCAATCACTGTTGTGCTTAAAGTCTCACAATAAATATAAATGCTTAAACTGCACAACCTGATGCTGAGTAGGTGTCTAAGGTTTGCCTGGATCCAATCCCCATGGATGCTTACTGCCCATAGCTCCTGTGTCTCCAATTACAGCCCCCTGACGCTCTGGGCTTTTTAAATCTGCCGCCTGGTGCCTGCGCAGTACAGCGCCGTGCACACTGACGTGCATGGCTCACAACCACACTCCCCCCTCCTCCATTACCTTGATGTGGCAGGGACTGCAATGGAGACGTGAGACAGCTGGAGAACCAGGCTTCACTGAGCATGTGTACTGAAAGGCATGTAAGTATGCATCAGGCTGCTCTTACTCCCTCTAGTGGTGGAAACCAGGTAAGACATAAAACTACTCACAATGAAGAAATCCATCATATAATTACATATATAGGATTAACTTCCCTTACCTGTCCCCGCCGCAGGAATTGCTGAACCAGACAAATTCCAGCCTTCACCCATCATGGCAGGCAGTGTTAGCCAACCTTCAGGTTTATCTGGGGCTCTTTCTCGGAAGAGCCTCCTACCTGGACCATGTAAAAAGCTCTGCCAGAAACTTTCGTGCGCTCTGTGTAAACAGTACACCAAGTCTGGTTTTCCCAGAGCCCAGTCTTCCAATGGAGAGGACTTACAGGCCAAACCTCGTTTCTTCGGCTGACGAGGCCCGGGTACCATACCATCTTGGGAGTCAAATATCGGCCTGAGGTATGGATCCGGTTTGTTGTAGCCCTTAGGCCCCTGCAGGGACCTGCACAGAGCTAAAGTTTTACGTGACCAACCACCATAAACACTGGTGAAAAAACTAAGGTGCCTCCCATATGGGAGGGGTTATATAGGGGAGGAATTCTCCTTAATTGGGGTCAACCAGTGTCCAATCACCAGAGGTGCCTATATAACCCACTATGTAATGAAGCTCCTGTGTCCCGTGATGTATGATCAAGAAAAACAGATTTCCTCATCTATTGCCATTGTGGTAAGAAAGCCCCCAGTCTCCCTGCTATCTGAGGCTCTAAGTCATTAACTCTTGGGTGCAGGCTGAGGAGGTTAATTAAATATCCCCCTTTTTTTTTTTTTTTTTTTTAAAGTTCACTTCTTTTTGGGTTTTTGTTGTTTCTTTTGGCCTTGGTAACATTGGCCACAAATACACGTCTTCTTTGGTAGTGAGAATCCCTTTTTCAGTATGTTAACCTGTCAAGCAACAGACTCTAGTTCAGGTCCAGAGAGAAGGTTACTTGTAAAAGGAATACCACAAAGTTTGGTATTCAAAACTAATGCCTGGTACATGTGTTTCCCCCCCCCCCAGCCATTGGGGGGGGGGCACCATTGGCTGAGAGCACTGATTGGATGCCGATTGGTTGCTGATTTTACAGCATGCTCATTCAACAGCAGTTAGTCGTGAGATCGGCTTCTGTCGGACAAGGACCTGTACACATGGGCTGAATGTCAGATGGTTTCTACTGTACTAGCTGATTTTTGCCAATTTTCGGCTCATGTGTACAGAGCTCAAGTCCCCTGACCATGTCTTCAGCCATAGCGCTTGTCTATTTGAATTAATCTGAGTTGTGGATTGTGCAGCTAATTTAACTGATTTTGCGGATGTATCCACAATGAAGGCTACCCCCTTGGGTAATGTTGGAAGTATTTTTACAAGCTCCTCTTGAGGTACCCATTTCTAAATGTACTTGCATTGGTCCTAACCAGACGACTAAAGCCGCATACACACGGGCGGACTGTATGGCCAACTTAGTCCGTCAGACAATCCGACGGACAGTCCGTCCTACTTTCGAATGAACGGACTTGACCACACACGATGAACAAACAATCTGTCGAAAGCTTGCGCGATGACGTGTACAGCACGTACGACGGGACTAGAAATAGGATGTCCAATACACAGCAATGCAACCTTTCGCCGTGTAAATCCTTTCTGAGCATGCGCCATACTTAGTCCGTCGAACTAGCCTACTCACGAGCGGACTGTCTGCTGAAACCAAAGTTGGACGGACAATATTACGGAAATTCCGAAATACTTAGTCCGCCAGACTGCACGCTGAAAAAGTCCGCTGAAGCCCACACACGAGCGGACTGTCCGCTGAAATGTGTTTGGGGGGACTAAGTTGGGCAGACAGTCCGCCCGTGTGTACGCGGCTTTAGTCTGGTTGAAAAAAAAGACACAAGTTCATCTAGCTGAACCAATGAAAAAACAAATAAATACATTATGAAATCCTATATACACAATCCTATACCCACAGGTGATCCAGAGGAAGGCAAAAAATATAAAACAGCAAAGCATAATCCTTGATCAAGCAGGGGAAAAATTCCATCCTGATCCAACGAGAGGCAATCAGATATTCCCTTTATTACCTTTACATATAAATATTAGTAACCAGTTATATTATGTACATTTAGGAAAGAATCCAGGCTATTTTAAAGCAATCTACTGAGCCGGACAGAACCAGCTCTTGAGGGAGTCTATTGAACATTTTCAAAGCTCTTACTGTGAAGAAACCTTTCTGTATTTAGAGATTAAATATTTCTTCCTCCAGATTTAAAGAGTGCCCTCTTGTCATCTGTGATGACCTTAAAGTGAATAACTCAACACCAAGTTCACTATATGGACCACTTATGTATTTGTACATGTTGATCATATCCTCCCTTAATCTCCTGTTCTCAAGAGAGAATAAATTCAGTTTCTCTAATCTTTCCTCATAGCTCATGCCTCTTATCAGTTTGGTTGTCCTTCTCACACTTTCTCCAGTTCCCCAGTATGTTTTTTGTGAATAAGTGCCCAAAAATGAACTGCATATTCCAAGTGAAGTCTTACTGATGATTTTATGGGGGCAAATGATTTCTCTCTCCCTCTCTCTGGAGTCTACAGCTCTCTTAAGAAAAGAAAGGATTTTGCTTGCCTTGGAAACTGCAGCTTGGCATTGTATGCCAAAATTAAGCTCATTATCCACCCGTACCCCAGATCCTTCTCCATCATTGACCCCCTCCCCAGTTGTACGCACCCCCCCCAGGATGTATGATGCATGCATACTCTTAGCCCCCAAGTGAATAACTTTACATTTATCAATAGTGATGGCCGAACGGTTCGCCCGGCGGTCGTTTCGCGGCGAATTTCCGACATTCGCGGTCCGCACGTTCGAACGCCTTTTTCCGTCGTTCGCCGCGGCGGACTTACGTGTTTAATGTATACAAGAACTTTAACCTTTGGTGACACGTTTATCATGTGATACAGGACAGCCAATTGAGACATGACAGCACATGGACACTTGTACATTCCCCCTAACCTATAAATACACCCGATCCGGTGGCCATTTTACATTCTTTCTTCTGTTAAGATAGGGACAGGTTCCTGTGTGGAGTAGGGAGAGATAAACCACTAGCTATTTGGTACACAAAAGTTCTTTTCAGGACTGGTATAGGTGTTAGGTGTTGATAGGTTTGCTGTGCTGCTGATTCTTGCAGCAGCCTGAGTGTCTTTTGTTAGTTTAGAGAAAGGGAAAGGACGGTGTATGCTACAGGGACAGCCAGATTAGTCTTTCATCATCATCATCATCATCATCATCATTAGCTGTTACTATCAAGGTCCACAAAAGAGCTGTTCCAGTAACCACTAATCGTTCTCTTTTTTTGCCAATTTGTATAGGGACAGGAAGGAAGCAGTGTTGTCAGGCAGTGAGGGTAATTTTAAAGACTTGCTGTTATTATTAGTTCCACAAAGGTTCTTTTCAGGACTGGTATCAGTGGTACAGTAATAGGCTTGTACATGTATAATATTCTTTCTTCCAAATATAGAAAGGATATTATACTTGACTGCTGCCCTTCTGCTGCAGTCTGCTAAACATTCACAACTCACTTGTTCCACAAAAGTTCTTATAAGGACTGGTAACTTGGTATAGGGTGCTACGGTACATAGGCTTGAGTGCGGTACAGTCTGCTGTTCTGTAAGGACCGCTATCGGTCCACAATAGATAGGGTTGACGTGCACCACTGCTGACCGCTGCCCTATACTGCAGCAGTCCTTCAGCGGTATAGGGACTGACGTACAGTCTGCTAATCACTAACACACAACCTGCTTGTTCCACAAAAGTTCTTATAAGGACTGGTAACTTGGTATAGGGTGCTACGGTACATAGGCTTGAGTGCGGTACAGTCTGCTGTTCTGTAAGGACCGCTATCGGTCCACAATAGATAGGGTTGACGTGCACCACTGCTGACCGCTGCCCTATACTGCAGCAGTCCTTCAGCGGTATAGGGACTGACGTACAGTCTGCTAAACACTAATACACAACCTGCTTGGTCCACAAAAGTTCTTATAAGGACTGGTAACTTGGTATAGGGTGCTACGGTACATAGGCTTGAGTGCGGTACAGTCTGCTGTTCTGTAAGGACCGCTATCGGTCCACAATAGATAGGGTTGACGTGCACCACTGCTGACCGCTGCCCTATACTGCAGCAGTCCTTCAGCGGTATAGGGACTGACGTACAGTCTGCTAAACACTAATACACAACCTGCTTGGTCCACAAAAGTTCTTATAAGGACTGGTAACTTGGTATAGGGTGCTACGGTACATAGGCTTGAGTGCGGTACAGTCTGCTGTTCTGTAAGGACCGCTATCGGTCCACAATAGATAGGGTTGACGTGCACCACTGCTGACCGCTCACCTATACTGCAGCAGTCCTTCAGCGGTATAGGGACTGACGTACAGTCTGCTAATCACTAACACACAACCTGCTTGTTCCACAAAAGTTCTTATAAGGACTGGTAACTTGGTATAGGGTGCTACGGTACATAGGCTTGAGTGCGGTACAGTCTGCTGTTCTGTAAGGACCGCTATCGGTCCACAATAGATAGGGTTGACGTGCACCACTGCTGACCGCTGCCCTATACTGCAGCAGTCCTTCAGCGGTATAGGGACTGACGTACAGTCTGCTAAACACTAATACACAACCTGCTTGGTCCACAAAAGTTCTTATAAGGACTGGTAACTTGGTATAGGGTGCTACGGTACATAGGCTTGAGTGCGGTACAGTCTGCTGTTCTGTAAGGACCGCTATCGGTCCACAATAGATAGGGTTGACGTGCACCACTGCTGACCGCTCACCTATACTGCAGCAGTCCTTCAGCGGTATAGGGACTGACGTACAGTCTGCTAATCACTAACACACAACCTGCTTGTTCCACAAAAGTTCTTATAAGGACTGGTAACTTGGTATAGGGTGCTACGGTACATAGGCTTGAGTGCGGTACAGTCTGCTGTTCTGTAAGGACCGCTATCGGTCCACAATAGATAGGGTTGACGTGCACCACTGCTGACCGCTGCCCTATACTGCAGCAGTCCTTCAGCGGTATAGGGACTGACGTACAGTCTGCTAATCACTAACACACAACCTGCTTGTTCCACAAAAGTTCTTATAAGGACTGGTAACTTGGTATAGGGTGCTACGGTACATAGGCTTGAGTGCGGTACAGTCTGCTGTTCTGTAAGGACCGCTATCGGTCCACAATAGATAGGGTTGACGTGCACCACTGCTGACCGCTGCCCTATACTGCAGCAGTCCTTCAGCGGTATAGGGACTGACGTACAGTCTGCTAAACACTAATACACAACCTGCTTGGTCCACAAAAGTTCTTATAAGGACTGGTAACTTGGTATAGGGTGCTACGGTACATAGGCTTGAGTGCGGTACAGTCTGCTGTTCTGTAAGGACCGCTATCGGTCCACAATAGATAGGGTTGACGTGCACCACTGCTGACCGCTGCCCTATACTGCAGCAGTCCTTCAGCGGTATAGGGACTGACGTACAGTCTGCTAAACACTAATACACAACCTGCTTGGTCCACAAAAGTTCTTATAAGGACTGGTAACTTGGTATAGGGTGCTACGGTACATAGGCTTGAGTGCGGTACAGTCTGCTGTTCTGTAAGGACCGCTATCGGTCCACAATAGATAGGGTTGACGTGCACCACTGCTGACCGCTCACCTATACTGCAGCAGTCCTTCAGCGGTATAGGGACTGACGTACAGTCTGCTAATCACTAACACACAACCTGCTTGTTCCACAAAAGTTCTTATAAGGACTGGTAACTTGGTATAGGGTGCTACGGTACATAGGCTTGAGTGCGGTACAGTCTGCTGTTCTGTAAGGACCGCTATCGGTCCACAATAGATAGGGTTGACGTGCACCACTGCTGACCGCTGCCCTATACTGCAGCAGTCCTTCAGCGGTATAGGGACTGACGTACAGTCTGCTAAACACTAATACACAACCTGCTTGGTCCACAAAAGTTCTTATAAGGACTGGTAACTTGGTATAGGGTGCTACGGTACATAGGCTTGAGTGCGGTACAGTCTGCTGTTCTGTAAGGACCGCTATCGGTCCACAATAGATAGGGTTGACGTGCACCACTGCTGACCGCTCACCTATACTGCAGCAGTCCTTCAGCGGTATAGGGACTGACGTACAGTCTGCTAATCACTAACACACAACCTGCTTGTTCCACAAAAGTTCTTATAAGGACTGGTAACTTGGTATAGGGTGCTACGGTACATAGGCTTGAGTGCGGTACAGTCTGCTGTTCTGTAAGGACCGCTATCGGTCCACAATAGATAGGGTTGACGTGCACCACTGCTGACCGCTGCCCTATACTGCAGCAGTCCTTCAGCGGTATAGGGACTAAGAGTTTTGTCACAGGGTCATTTAAAAAATGACATGCAGAGGAAGAGGCAGGCCCTTCCGCAGGGGTGGTAGGGGTAGGGCAGGAGCAACAGGCTTGAGCCAAAGTGGGAAGTTGCAGAAGGTGCGTTCAATTACTTTAAAGGATGCACCAGACTTGGTTGAGTGGCTCGCTCAGCCTTACTCTTCTGCACCCTCCTCATCCTCTCGATCTGCACCCTCTTCTTCACTCTCTGCTATGTGCACCCCCAAAGACACTACCACCAACAACACGACCACCACCACCACCACCACATACCTTCCGCTTGAGTCACTGGAATTATTTTCCGATCCATATCAAGAGGACATTTCTGATGCGCAGCCACTCTTGGTATTGGATCAGGAAGAGGAGGTAGCAACAAGCGCTACTCAGCAGTCTGACGCCAGTACCCAGATCAGCCCAAGGAGGAGGTTGGTCCCCGGTGTTGCTGCCTACTCCGAGATCTCTACTTATAGCGGTGGGGAAGGTGACGTTGATGATGACGTGTCTAGTGATGTCACGTGGGTGCCCACAAGAGAGGAAGAGGAGGGGAGTTCAGAGGGAGATATGGACCAGCAGATAGGGAGGAGAAGCAGCAATGACTTACATTGCACAGCAGGGACAAAGCAGACTGCAAATGTATCAGGAGCGAGTCATCGACCATGTACGGTCACATCTGGCGCTCCCAGGACACCGGCACATGGCTCCGCAGTGTGGGCTTTTTTTAACGTGTCCGCTGCTGACAATAGCGTTGCCATCTGCAATCTTTGCAGTCAACGCGTTAGTCGCGGTAAGCCCAATACTCACCTAGGGACGACCGCCTTAAGAAGGCACATGAGCAGCCATCACCGAGCCCAGTGGGAGCAACGGAACACACAAAGCCACACTGCAGGCTCTCACCGTCCAGCCTCGTCTTCTACTTCTCCTTCTCCTCTCTCCTCACAATTGTCCTCCACTCCACCTTCCATCACGCCAAGCTCACATTTTTCTGCAAAAAGGCAGGCTTCCGTGGGCCTAATGTTTGAGCGTAAAAAAATGATGATGCCGGATAACCCTCTTGCCCAACGGTTGGCGGCTGGCTTGTCAGAACTCATAGCCCGCCAACTACTGCCATATAAACTGGTGGACTCGGAGGCCTTTCGCAAATTTGTGGCCATTGGAACACCACAATGGAAGGTCCCAGGAAGGAAGTATTTCTCAGAGAAGGGCATCCCAGAGCTATATGGCCATGTTCAGCGGCAAGTGAATGTATCTCTGGCACACAGTGTCGGTGCCAAGATACATCTGACCACAGACACGTGGTCTAGCAAACACGGGCAGGGAAGGTATATCAGTTTTACTGCCCACTGGGTGAACCTTCTGACGGCCGTCAAGCATGTAACCCGTGGCACCCGTGTAGATTTGGTTTTACCGCCACGGATTGCATGCAGGCCTGACTCTTCTTCTCCTCCTCCTACTCCATCCTCCTCCCTCTCCTCCTCAGCTGCCTCCTCCTTTTCCGCTGCTAGCGTCTCTTCCACTGCACCGCCCAAGCTCCCCAGAACCTATTCCACATGCCAGGTGAGACGTTGCCATGCCGTGCTGCGTCTGTTGTGCCTGGAAGCAAAGAGCCACACTGGCCCGGCACTCCTTTCAGCTTTGCGTTCACAGGCAGATGAGTGGCTAACACCGCTCAATTTGACAGTTGGTAAAGTGGTGTGTGACAACGGTGCCAATCTGCTTAGCGCATTGAAACAGGGCAAAATCACGCACGTGCCGTGCATGGCACACGTCTTAAACTTGGTCGTGCAGCGATTCCTTGTCAAATACCCTGGGGTCCAGGACATCTTGCGGCAGGCAAGGAAAATCTCGGCCCATTTCAGAAGATCTTACACGGCCATGGCTCGCCTTGCTGACATTCAGCGGCGACACCATCTGCCGGTCAGACGTCTTATTTGCGATTGCCCGACGCGATGGAACTCAACCTTCTATATGCTTGATAGGCTGCTCCAGCAGAAACGTGCAGTTAACGTCTACCTGTATGAACTCTGCGAAAGAAACGGTTCTGGGGAGCTGGGTTTTTTTTCACCGCGCCAGTGGCTGCTCATGCGCGACACATGCAGACTTCTGCGGCCATTTGAGGAGATCACCAAACTGGTCAGTCGCAGCCATGGCGCCATCAGTGACATGGTACCTTATGCCTTCTTTCTGGAGCGTGCATTGCGTCGTGTCATTGATCAGGCTGTGGAGGAGCAGGAGCGGGAAGATGAGGAAGTCGCAATGCTGGATGAATTCCCAGGGGGGGCTACTCTATCTGAGACAAGTCAACAACAGGAGTCTGATGAGGAGTCAGAGGAGGATGGTGCCGGGGCGGATGAGCAGGAGCAAGAAGAGCATGCTTTAAACCTTTCTGGGATCCCTGTTGTGCGAGGATGGGGAGAGGAGAATGAAGAGGACGACATTATCCTGGATGATGAGCAGGAGCCAGGCCACCACACCGCTTCCACTTTAGTGCAAATGGGGGCCTTCATGCTCCAGTGTTTTAATAGGGACCCCCGTATAAAAAGCATGAGGGTCAAGGACCAGTACTGGGTGGCAACGTACTTAGACCCCCGGTACAAACACAAAATGGCGGAAATGTTACCGCCGTCGCAGAGGGCTGTCAGAATGCAGCACTTCCAGGCCTTGCTTCGAGAAATGCTGCATTCTGCTTTTGCGTGCGCTGGCAGAGGAGCAATTCCCACTCCCAGAGAAGGATTTGCGGGTACCAATCCAACAGCGCCTGCAAGAAGAGGCCGGTTTGAAGATGTGTTGGTGACTTCGGATATGAGGTCATTCTTTCAGCCGACCCATCGACAGGTGTCATCCGGATCCAGCATCAGGGAACGCCTAGACCGTCAGGTGTCCGACTACATTGGGTTAACGGCCGATGTGGACGCTCTGAGGAGTGATGAACCCCTAGACTACTGGGTGGGCAGGCTTGACCTCTGGCCAGAGCTTGCCCAATTTGCAATCGAACTGTTGGCTTGCCCCTCATCCAGTGTCCTGTCCGAAAGGACGTTCAGCGCAGCAGGGGGGATTGTGACCGATAAGCGTACTCGCCTAGCTCACCACAGTGTTAACTACCTCACATTTCTAAAAATGAATGAGGCATGGATCTCGGAGGAATTCAACACATGTGACCAGTAGACCATGTATATGTCTATAAACTATTTTTTTAATCAAGCACACAGACCTTCTTAATTCATTTGGCTCACTTCCTTGACCCAAAAAAGCACACCGTACTATATGCCCCTACCCTCCTCTTTGAAGAGGTTGAGCGGTGTCATATTTCTACTGGGGCTGCTTATGATATCCCTGTGCTGTGCTGACTTCCTCCTGGGGGTTCTTATTATGAAGGGATCACACTATCCCTGTGCTGTGCTGACTTCCTCCTGGGGGTTCTTATTATGAGGGGATCACACCATCCCTGTGCTGTGCTGACTTCCTCCTGGGGCTGCTTACGGTGCTGCTGTCAGTGCTGTATGTCACGGTGCTGCTGTCAGCGCTGTATGTCACGGTGCTGCTGTCAGCGCTGTATGTCACGGTGCTGCTGTCAGCGCTGTATGTCACGGTGCTGCTGTCAGCGCTGTATGTCACGGTGCTGCTGTCAGCGCTGTATGTCACGGTGCTGCTGTCAGCGCTGTATGTCACGGTGCTGCTGTCAGCGCTGTATGTCACGGTGCTGCTGTCAGTGCTCTGTATTACGGTGCTGCTGTCAGATGCCTCTATCACGGTGCATGTGTCATTCCGGTATGTCACGCTGCTGGTGATCATCTCCTGCACCCTCTTCTTTGCCTACCCTGGTCCCTGACCTTCCCTCTCCTCCATTGCCTTCATTAGCTCCATAGTCCTGAATTGTTAGAACAATTTCCCAAATAAAATAAAAATGCTTGTAGTTATCGATCCCAAATTCACCTCATACATGTATTATGTCATTGTCCAGATGGTGGGACTACGTTTTACCCCCTAATAATTACCACGTGGCCGCAAATTCGACATGAAGGTTTGCAAAGTTCGCCTCCCATTGAAGTCAATGGGGCCCGCGGCGAACGGTCGGTTTCGCGAACGTTTGGGTCCGTTCGCATTTCGCGTTCGCGAAACGTCCCGTCGGAAGTTCGTCCATCACTATTTATCAACATTAAACCTAGTTTGCCACACAGTTGCTCAATTAAGCAGTGCATGGAGATTGGCCTGTAAATTGGAGACATCCTGTAAGGATGTTATTCCACTGCATAGCTTAAAGTCATCTGCAAAGACTGAAATTGTACTTTTAATCCCAAACCCAATATCATTTATAAAGATATTAAAAAGTATGGGTCCCAACACTGAACCTTGGGGTACACCACTGATAACCTTAGACCATTGAGAGTAAGAATCATTAACCATTACTCTCTGAATTCTGTCTTTCAACCAGTTTTCTATCAATTTACAAACTCACTTTTCCAAGCCTGTAGACTTTACCTTACACATTAGCTGTGTGTGGGGGACTGTGTCAAATGCTTTTGTAAAATCCAAGTATACCATGTCCACAGCTACCCCTCTGTCCAAGGTTTTACTTAACTCATAAAAAGAAATCAGATTTGTCTGACAACTCCTCAGTGGCGGCTGGTGAAGTTTTAGGATGGGGGGGTGCAAGACCCCACCCCTCCATGGGTTCCCCCTCCCACTTCTCATAAGCCACACCCCTTATAGAATTCACATCATACACCGGGCTCTGCACATCATATACCAGGCTGCACATTATATACCGGGCTCTGCACATCATATACCAGGCTGCACATTATATACCGGGCTCTGCACATCATATACCAGGCTGCACATTATAAACCGGGCTTTGCACATCATATACCAGGCTGCACATTATACACAGAGCTCTGCACATCATATGCCAGGCTGCACATTATACACAGAGCTCTGCACATCATATGCCAGGCTGCACATTATACACAGGGCTCTGGACATCATATACCAGGCTGCACATTATACATAGAGCTCTGCACATCATATACCCTGGGCTCTGCACATCATATACCAGGCTGCACATTATACACAGAGCTCTGCACATCATATACACCGGGCTCTGCACATCACATAACAGGCTGCACATTATACACCGGGCTCTGCACATCACATACCAGGCTGCACATTATACACCGGGCTCTGCACATCATATAACAGGCTGCACATTATACACCGGGCTCTGCACATCATATAACAGGCTGCACGTTATACATAGGGCTCTGCACATCATATACCAGGCTGCACATTCTGTGTAGTAGTATGAGATCATACTATGATCATGGGCCACAGGTATGACATCATACTATAATCATGGGTCACAGGTATGACATTATAATACAATCACGGGTCACAGGTTTGACATTATAATACAATCACGGGTCACAGGTATGAATTCCCTGAGATCATACAAGATCTGCTGCCATCCAACCACCGAAAATTAAGGAAGTTGATTGAGGGGGGGGGGCATGCTGCCGTCCAACTACCAAAAAAAATTAATGAAGTTGATAAACGGGGTGTGGGGGGTTGTGCTGCCATGCAACCACTGAAAAAAATTCACAAAGTCGATAAGCGGAGGGGGGGTTGTGCTGCCGTCCAACAGGAGAGGTCAACAATGGCAGCCCAGTAATTCTCTGAGGAGATTTCCATTCATTGCAGTAGAAAAATACCCAGTACTAACAGTCCTCCATTGAGAAGAACCTGTACCTACTTTCCTTTCAATGTGCAGTATTTTACTTAAAGCGGGGTTCCACCCTAAAGTGGAACTTCCGCTCATCGGAACCCTCCCCCCCTCCGGTGTCACAGTTGGCACCTTTCAGGGGGGAGGGGGGTGCAGATACCTGTCTAAGACAGGTATTTGCACCCACTTCCGGGCATTGACTCCCACGGGAGTCTATGCTTCTTCCTGTCCCGCCACGCTGGGACACACACGGGTCCCAGAGACAGCGCGGAGCATTCCCATTGTGCTGCGCGACTCGCGCATGAGCAGTAGGGAACCGGGAAGTGAAGCCGCAACGCTTCACTTCCTGATTCCCTCACAGAGAATGTCGGCAGCAGCACCCGAGAGCCGAGCAATCGATCGGCCTCGGCTGCCGTCATCGCTGGATCCTGGGACGGGTGAGTGTCCATTAGGGATGAGCCGAACACCCCCCCCGGTTCGGTTCGCACCAGAACTTGCGAACGACCCCCGCGTTCGGTACGAACGTTAGAACCCCATTGAAGTCTATGGGACTTGAACGTTCGAATTGGAAAGTGCTAATTTTAACGGCTAATATGCAAGATAGTGTCCTAAAAAGGGTTTGGGGACCTGCCTCCTGCCTCAGGGGACATGGGTCACTGCAAAAAAAAGTTTTAAAAACTGCCGTTTTTGCGGGAGCACTGATTTTAATGACGATTAAAGTGAAAAAAAAAAAGTGAAATATTCTTTTAAATATGGTGCCTGGGGGGTGTCTGTAGTATGCCTGTGAAGTGCCACGTGTTTCCCGTGTTTAGAACAGTCCCTGCACAAAATGACATTAAACGGAAATAACACCATTTAAAACTGCTTGCGGTTTTAATGTTATATCTGGTTCCTGCAATATGGTTGAAAATCATTGAGAAACATGGCATGGGTAGCCCTCCCTGCCCATTACCAGCCTATTTGGGTCTTGTACGCATATTAAGGGGAACCCCGTACCCATATTAAAAAAAGGAAATGCGTGTGGCCCCCAGGCCCTATATATTCAGAACAGCAGTATACAGGCGGTGCAAACAAGACAGGGACTGTGTAGGTTTGTTGTGTTAAGTTGAATCTGTTTGTCATTTTCAACCGGTACATTTTTAAAGTGTAGCTCCAGTCAAAAAAACTATCTTTAAGCTTTTTGGAAAACATAGGGAAGGGTTATCACCCCTGTATAATTTGTTTTGTTGTCCATCTTTTTTCATCTCACTTGCTGCTGTCTCCTTGCGTTTGCAAGTAGGAGATGTTTGTAAGTTGGATGTTTGAAAGTAGGGGCCTGCCCTATATTATAGCGGTATGTACTGGGTACAGAGCACGCAGACAGCACGCATCTCCTAACACTACTGACTGCAAGCTCTATTATTAACCACTTGTTAGCCCAATGTTTGCATAAAGTGAAAGATGAAGTTATGCTGAGTAAATAGATATCAAACATGTCACTCTTCAAAATTGCACATGCCCGTGGAATGGCGCCAAACGTCGCTACTTAAAAAATCCCCATAGGTGACGCTTTAATTTTTTTTTTACTGGTTACATGTTTTGAGTTGCAGAGGAGGTCTAGGACTAGAATTATTGCTCTCGCTCTAACATTCTCGGCGATACCTCACATGTGTGGCACATGCGAGCACATGGGGACATGGGCGCTTTAATTTTTATTTTATTTTTTTATTGTTCATTTTACTTTATTTATGTTAGTTTGACATTTTTTTCCACAAAAATATATTTTTGATCACTTTTATTCCTATTACAAGAAATGTAAACATCCCTTGTAATAGGAATATGGGGTGACAGGTCCTCTTTACAGTGAAATCTGGGGGGTCAATATGACCCCACATCTCACCTCTAGGCTGGGAAGCCTGAAATAAAAAATAAAAAAAAGATTCTGGCTTTGATCATACTGGCGAGTTGGTAGAAGCACCGGAGGGCGGTGAGGGGTGGGGGGCGTCTATGGCTGGGTATTTCAGGGTATCACCGAGTATGGCTGGGTATCTCTGAGTATGGCTGGGTATGGCAATTTATGGCAGGGTATTACAGAGTATTGGCGGGGTATTGGCGGGGTACTACAGAGTAATAGCAGGGTACTGCAGAGTATTGGGGGGTACTCCAGAGTAATGGCAGGGTACTGCAGAGTAATGGCGGGTACTGCAGAGTAATGGCGGGTACTGCAGAATAATGGCGGGTACTGCAGAGTATTGGGGGTTACTGCAGAGTAATGGGGGGTACTGCAGAGTAATGGCAGGGTACTGCACTGCAGAGTAATGGCAGGGTACTGCACTGCAGAGTAATGGCGGGGTACTGCAGAGTAATGGCAGGGTACTGCAGAGTATGCACTGGTATTGCAGAGTATTGGCAGGGAATTGAGGGGTTAAATTCGGTGAGCAGCGATGTGGGCACTGCAGATGCAGCCCACATCGCTGCTGACACCGATCTCTTTCCCCTCCGCTGTACCGATCGGTACAGAGAGGGGAGGGAGGAACAGGCGTCATAACATGACGCCGGTTTGTTTCCAAGTGATCACTCCGTCATTTGACGAAGCAATCACGTGGTAAACGGCCACTATGAGCGGCCGTTTACCGTGATCCGTGATGCGACCCGGCGGTCACGGATGCTCTCGAGTGCGCACACCTCGCGGCACGTGAGAGCAGAATTCTGGGAGGCCGTTAATTAACGGCCTCTCAGAGTTAAACAACCCCCCTGAAGCCGTTAATCGGCAATGGGCAGTTGTTAAGTGGTTAAAGCTAGATCACTAGCTATATAGGTGAGGTGAATATAGTGGTGTATACTGCAGTCAGGGCACAGACAACAACCACTACACAGCAGCAAGATAGGAAATCAGCCAAAAACGATTGGTGTGTACTGTGTTGAAGGTACACAGAACACCCACTGCTTCAGATGCTAAGTAACACACTACACGAAGCCGCCTCAAAGGCGGCCTTATATAGTGTGGGGCGTGCACTACACAGCCTGAGCTATGATTGGCCACAGGCAGGATGCCTGTGGCCAATCATGGCTCTCCTCGCTCCCGGCGCTGCGATTGGCCAAGCATGCGGGGTCACAGTGCATGCTTGGCCAATCATGGGGCAGCAATGCACTGCGCCACCGCAGTGCATTGTGGTCCGCGCGCGTCACTCGAATTTTGACGCGAACGGCCCAAACGTTCGGAATTCGCCGAACGGCCGAACAGCCAATGTTCGAGTCGAACGTATGTTCGACTCGAACACGAAGCTCATCCCTAGTGTCCATTTATTAAAAGTCAGCAGCTGTAGTATTTATAGCTGCTGGCTTTTAATCATATTTTTTCCAGTGGAATCCCTCTTTAATAGGCTTGTATGTCCTGGAAAACTGTTGATTAACAGAAAAAAAAAACACATGTGGTTGAGAATAGGGATGAGCTTCGTGTTCGAGTCGAACGTACGTTCGACTCGAACATTGGCTGTTCGGCGAATTCCGAACGTTTGGGCCGTTCGCGTCAAAATTCGAGTGGCGCGCGCGGACCACAATGCACTGCGGTGGCGCAGTGCATTGCTGGCTCATGATTGGCCAAGCATGCACTGTGACCCCGCATGCTTGGCCAATCGTAGCGCCAGCAGCGAGGAGAGCCATGATTGGCCACAGGCATCCTGCCTGTGGCCAATCATAGCTCAGGCTGTGTAGTGCACGCCCCACACTATATAAGGCCGCCTTTGAGGCGGCCTCGTGTAGTGTGTTAGCATCTGAAGCAGTGGGTGTTCTGTGTACCTTCAACACAGTACACACTGATCGTTTTTGGCTGATTTCCTATCTTGCTGCTGTGTAGTGGTTGTTGTCTGTGCCCTGACCGCAGTATACACCACTATATTCACCTCACCTATATAGCTAGTGATCTAGCTTTAACCACTTAACAACTGCCCATTGCCGATTAACGGCTTCAGGGCGGTTGTTTAACTCTGAGAGGCCGTTAATTAACGGCCTCCCAGAATTCTGCTCTCGCGCGCCCCCTGGGGCGCGCACTCGAGAGCATCCGTGACCGCCGGGTCCACAGGACCCGGCGCATCACGGATCACGGTAAACGGCCGCTCGTCGCGGCCGTTTACCACGTGATCGCTCCGTCAAATGACGGAGTGACCACTTGTAAACAAACCGGCGTCATGTTATGACGCCGGTTCCTCCCTCCCCTCTCTGTACCGATCGGTACAGCGGAGGGGAAAGAGATCGGTGTCAGCAGCGATGTGGGCTGCATCTGCAGTGCCCACATCGCTGCTCACCGAATTTAACCCCTCAATTCCCTGCCAATACTCTGCAATACCAGTGCATACTCTGCAGTACCCTGCCATTACTCTGCAGTACCCCACCATTACTCTGCAGTACCCCGCCATTACTCTGCAGTACCCCGCCATTACTCTGCAGTGCAGTACCCTGCCATTACTCTGCAGTACCCTGCCATTACTCTGCAGTACCCCCCATTACTCTGCAGTACCCTGCCATTACTCTGCAGTATCCCCCAATACTCTGCAGTACCCCCAATACTCTGCAGTACCCGCCATTACTCTGCAGTAACCCGCCATTACTCTGCAGTGCAGTACCCTGCCATACTCTGCAGTGCAGTACCCTGCCATTACTCTGCAGTACCCTGCCATTACTCTGCAGTACCCCCCATTACTCTGCAGTAACCCCCATTACTCTGCAGTACCCTGCCATTACTCTGGAGTACCCCCCAATACTCTGCAGTACCCTGCTATTACTCTGTAGTACCCCGCCAATACCCCGCCAATACTCTGCAATACCCTGCCATAAATTGCCATACCCAGCCATACTCGGAGATACCCAGCCATACTCGGTGATACCCTGAAATACCCAGCCATAGACGCCCCCCACCCCTCACCACCCTCCGGTGCTTCTACCAACTCGCCAGTACGATCAAAGCCAGAATCTTTTTTTTATTTTTTATTTCAGGCTTCCCAGCCTAGAGGTGAGATGTGGGGTCATATTGACCCCCAGATTTCACTGTAAAGAGGACCTGTCACCCCATATTCCTATTACAAGGGATGTTTACATTCCTTGTAATAGGAATAAAAGTGATCAAAAATATATTTTTGGGGAAAAAAATGTCAAACTAAAATAAATAAAGTAAAATGAACAATAAAAAAAAAATAAAAAATTTAAAGCGCCCATGTCCCCATGTGCTCGCATGCAGAAGCGAACGCATGCGTAAGCCCCGCCCACATATGAAAACGATGTTCAAACCACACATGTGAGGTATTGCCGAGAACGTTAGAGCGAGAGCAATAATTCTAGTCCTAGACCTCCTCTGCAACTCAAAACATGTAACCAGTAAAAAAAGAATTTAAAGTGTCGCCTATGGGGATTTTTTAAGTAGCGACGTTTGGCGCCATTCCACGGGCATGTGCAATTTTGAAGAGTGACATGTTTGATATCTATTTACTTAGCATAACTTCATCTTTCACTTTATGCAAACATTGGGCTAACTTTACTGTTTTTTTTGTTTGTTTTTTTAGCACAAAACTGTTTTTTCCCCCAAAAAAACGCGTTTGAAAAATTGCTGTGCAAATACCGTGTGAGATAAAAATTTGCAACGACCACCATTGTATTCTCCAGGGTCTTTGCTAAAAAAATATATATATATAATGTTTTGGGGTTCTCTGTAATTTTCTAGCAAATAAATGATGATTTTTACATGTAGGAGAGAAATGTCAGAATTGGCCTGGGTGCTCCAGAACGCCTGATGGCGCTCCCTGCATGTTGGGCCTCTGTATGTGGCCACGCTGTGTAAAAGTCTCACACATGTGGTATCGCCGTACTCGGGAGTAATAGCAGAATGTGTTTTGGGGTGTAATTTGTGGTATGCATATGCTGTGTGTGTGAAATAACCTGATAATATGACAATTTTGTGGAAAAAAAAAAAAAAAAGGAAATAGGCCGTCAGTACTTCAGGTGTGATAAATTTTCAGATATTGGCACCATAGCTTGTGGACTCTATAACTTTCACAAAGACCAAATAATATCCACCAATTTGTACTTATTTTTACCAAAGATATGTAGTAGTATGAATTTTGGCCAAAATTTATGAAGAAAAAATTACTAATCTGCTAAATTTTATAACAGAAACGAAGAAAAATTCATTTTTTCGCAGAATTTTCGGTCTTTTTTCTTTTATAGCACAAAAAATAAAAAACTGAGAGGTGATTAAATACCACCAAAAGAAAGCTCTATTTGTGTGAAAAAAGGACAAACATTTCCTATAGGTCCAGTGTTGCATGACTGAGTAATTGTCATTCAAAATGTGAGGGCACCGAAAGCTGAAAATTGGTCTGGTTATTAAGGGTGTTTAAGTGCCCAGTGGTCAAGTGGTTAATAATAGAGCTTGCAGTCAGTAGTGTTAGGAGATAGTGCGTGCTGTCTGCGTGCTCTGTACCCAGTACATACCGCTATAATATAGGGCAGGCCCCTACTTTCAAACATCCAACTTACAAACATCTCCTACTTGCAAACGCAAGGAGACAGCAGCAAGTGAGATACCTGTACCCAGTACATACCGCTATAATATAGGGCAGGCCCCTACTTTCAAACATCCAACTTACAAACATCTCCTACTTGCAAACGCAAGGAGACAGCAGCAAGTGAGATGAAAAAAGATGGACGACAAAACAAATTATACAGGGGTGATAACCCTTCCCTATGTTTTCCAAAAAGCTTAAAAATAGTTTTTTTGACTGGAGCTACACTTTAAAAATGTACCGGTTGAAAATTACAAACAGATTCAACTTAACACAACAAACCTACACAGTCCCTGTCTTGTTTGCACCGCCTGTATACTGCTGTTCTGAGTATATAGGGCCTGGGGGCCACACGCATTTCCTTTTTTTAATATGGGTACGGGGTTCCCCTTAATATGCGTACAAGACCCAAATAGGCTGGTAATGGGCAGGGAGGGCTACCCATGCCATTTTTCTCAATGGTTTTCAACCATATTGCAGGAACCAGATATAACATTAAAACCGCAAGCAGTTTTAAATGGTGTTATTTCCGTTTAATGTCATTTGGTGCAGGGACTGTTCTAAACACGGGAAACACGTGGCACTTCACAGGCATACTACACCCCCCAGGCACCATATTTAAAGGAATATTTCACCTTTTTTTTTTCACTTTAATCGTCATTAAAATCAGTGCTCCCGCCAAAACGGCAGTTTTTAAAACTTTTTTTTGCAGTGACCCATGTCCCCTGAGGCAGGAGGCAGGTCCCCAAACCCTTTTTAGGACACCATCTTGCATATTAGCCGTTAAAATTAGCACTTTCCATTTCGAACGTTCGAGTCCCATAGACTTCAATGGGGTTCGAACGTTCGTAACGAACGCGGGGGTCGTTCGCAAGTTCTGGTGCGAACCGAACCGGGGGGTGTTCGGCTCATCCCTAGTTGAGAAGCAGGGGGTGAAGGGCTGCCGTCCAAACTCAGAAAAAAAACATGTAGCTGACAAGGGGTGGGGGGTTGGTGGGATGCTGCCATCTCAGAAAACTCAGAAAAAAAAACCAAACACATGTAGCTGAGAAGGGGAGGGGGGGAGGGAGGTTGTGCTGTGCTGCCGTCCAAACTAATGAACAAATGTAGCTGAGAAGGGGGGGGTGGTGGGGTGGTGTTGTGTGCTGCCGTCTGAACTAAGGAAGAAATGTAGCTGAGAAGGGGGGGGGAGGAGGATGGGGTGGTGTGCTGCCGTCAAAATGAATGAACAAATGTAGCTGAGAACCGGGGGGGGGGGGGGGGGTGTCTGCCGCCCAGAATCGACCGCGCCACAGAGCGAGGTTTATTTTGGCAAAGAGATTGCAGACGAGGCGCTTCACATATTACACTGCGTCCGGCGGCGGGACACAGTGCAAATAAAGACGTTTAAAAAAATATATATAATTTAAAGGGACATGTTTAAATAAACTTTTTTTTTTTACTTTTTTTTTTAACTGCCTGGGGGGGCGGTGCCCGGAGGCCCCCTATGGACGGGCCGCCACTGCAACTCCTGTCATTCATGAATCCATGCTGTCTATTGCTTAGAATATTTTTTTTCCAGCAAGAACTCATCGATGTGGTCTTTGATTAAACTCTCTAGTATTATTCCAAGTTTAGAAGTTAAACTAACAGGTCTATAGTTACTTGGTAAAGAGTTTGATTCCTTTTTAAATACTGTATAGGCACCACATTGGCCTTACGCCAATCCAGTGGTACCATGCCAGTCATTAACCGATTCACGACTGCCCCATAGCAGATTTACTGCTAAAGGGCGGCCGCTCTTTGCAAAATCTTGTAAAAATAAGCAATTCTGCACTCCCGGGTTTCTCCGCCGGGACCCGCTGATTGTTTGTTACTCTGACATAATGACAGACTGCCTATGTAAACAAGGCAGACTGTCATTCTGTGAGTGCAGAAGACATGGATCCTGTGTTTCTGTGAAGCAGAAACACTGATCCATCTCTTTCAGTGGTAAAAACACCTCTCCCACAGTTAGTAAGCATGCTCTAGGCACACAGTTAACCCTTTGATCACCCCTTTTAATCCCTTCCCTGCCAGTGTCCTTAGTACAGTGACAATGCATATTTATTTTAGCCCTGATCACTGTATTAGTGTCACTGGTCCCCATAAAGTGTCAGTTTGGTGTCCGATTTGTCCGTCGCAGTCCTGCTATAAGTCACTGATCACTGCCACTACTCGTAAAAAAAAATATCTCAGTTTGTAGACGCCGTAACTTTTGCACAAACTAATCAATTTACACTTATTGGTGTTTTTTTTTTTTACCAACAATATGTAGCAAAATACATATTGGCCTAAACCAATGAAGAAATTCGATTTTTTAAATTTTTCTTTATTTGAATGTGTTGTATAGCAAAAAGTAAAAAATATTGTTTTTTTTTTCAAATTAGCAGTTGTGTCAGAGGTGATCAAATACCAACAAAAGAAAGCTCTATTTGTGGTAAAAAAAATAAATAAATGAATTTGGGTACAGTGTCGCACGACCACGCAATTGTCAGTTTAAACAACGTAGTGCAGTATCGCAACAAATGGCCAGGTCAGGAAGGGAGATAAACCAGAGCTTCAATACAGGGCACTTTCACCCCCTTCCTGCCCAGGACAATTTTCAGCTTTCAGTGCTGTCACATTTTGAAAGACAATTGCGCGGTCACGCAACACTGCACCCAAACTAAATTTTTATCATTTTCTTCCCACAAATAGAGCTTTCTTTTCACCGCTGGGGTTTTTATTTTTTGCTACACAAACTAAAAAAGAAAGACTTTTGGAAATTTTGGAAAAAAACGTTTTTTTGTTTCGGTTAAAAAATATTGTTTTCTCCTTTACTGAAGGGCACTGATAAGGCAGCACTGATGAGTTGGGACTGATGAGAAGGCACTGATATGTAGAATTTATGGGCACTGATGGGCACCAATAGATGGCACTGATATGCCATCATGGGCACTGACAGGTGATACTGATGATGAGGTACTGACAGGTGTTACTGCTGGGCACTGATATGGGCACCTACATACGTTTCCGATGGGGCACTGACTGGCAGATGATGTGCACCTTTTTGGCAGCTGGGGTGGCACATCTGATGGGGCTGTGGTGATAATCAATGTGATGATTATCAGCACAGACTCTGACAGGGAGAGCCACCGATTGGCTCTCCCTGTCAGTGCAAACCAAGGAATGATCACAGCTGATCACGTGGTAAGGAGCCTTCGTCAGACTCCATACCACGATCGGAGATGCAGTGTGTCAGACTGACACACAGAACCTCAGATCACCACGTTGCTTGCCCCCTCGGTGCGCACCGGCATGTTATCCTGCTGGACATCATACCACACCCAGTCAGGATAACAGAACAACCGCCTGGCCATCATTCTGCTATAGGCCAGGCGGGAAGTGACAGAGCTCACTTCTTTTAAGATCTGTGGCGTATGTCATCTGGTCCAGGTGCTTTATTCACCTTTATTCTGTCTAAATTAATCTAGACCAGCGGTTCTCAACCGTGGGTCGCGACCCCCCTGGGAGCTCAATTGCTGATTTGCCAGGGGGTCGCGAATGCTGTTCCAATCCGGTCAGACCCGACTCCGTACACAATAGTAATGTTCATCTTGGCCAGCGAGACATCACTTTCGGGAGAGGAGAGACCATGCGGAAGTGGCATTCTGTCGCCACCATCTTGGTACACTCGTCCACATTAAAGCCACGTACACACGATCGGATTTTCCAATGGGAAATGAGTGATGACAGGCTGTTGGCGGAAGATCGCATGGCAACGGATTTTCGGCAGACAAATGTTGAATGGAAGGCTTTAAAATTTTCTGTGGACAAATGTCTGTTGTCTCTGTCGGACAAAAGTCCAAAGTACAAACACGCATGCTCGGAAGCAAGGACGAGCCAGAAGCGGTCGGTCTTTTAAACTAGCATTCGTAATTGAGAATTAACATTCGTGACTAGAGATGGACGAACTTCCGACGGGACATTTCGCAAACACGCACCTCGAACGCGGCCAAAAGTTCGCGAACCGCAAAGTTCGTGGTGGGCCCCATTGACTTCAATGGCAGGTGAACCTTAAATGGCCACTGACATAACAAAAGTATGAAGTGAATCTGGGCTCGACAATGACAAGCATTCTTTTTTTATCTGTGACATTTTGACAATTCAGGATGCAGGAGCGCATGAAGGCAATGGAGGAGAGGAAAGGTCAGGGTAGGCTATGAAGAAGGTGCAGGAGATGATCACCAGCACCGTGATAGAGAGCACTGACATCAGCACCGAGATAGAGAGAGAGCACTGACACCAGCACCGAGATAGAGAGCACTGACACCAGCACTGAGATAGAGAGAGAGCACTGACACCAGCACTGAGATAGAGAGCACTGACACCAGCACCGAGATAGAGAGCACTGACACCAGCACCGAAATAGAGAGCACTGACACCAGCACCGAAATAGAGAGCACTGATACCACACCAGCACTGTGATAGAGAGCACTGAGACCACACCAGCACCGTGATAGAGAGCACTGAGACCACACCAGCACCAAGATAGAGAGCACTTACACCAGCACCCTGATAGAGAGCACTGACACCAGCACCGAGATAGAGAGCACTGACACCAGCACAGAGATAGAGAGCACTGACACCAGCACAGAGATAGAGAGCACTGACACCAGCACAGAGATAGAGAGCACTGACACCAGCACAGAGATAGAGAGCACTGACACCAGCACCTTGATAGAGAGCACTGACACCAGCACCGAGATAGAGAGCACTGACACCACACCAGCACTGAGATAGAGAGAGAGCACTGACACCAGCACCGAGATAGAGAGAGAGCACTGACACCAGCACCTTGATAGAGAGCACTGACACCAGCACCGAGATAGAGCGCACTGACACCACACCAGCACCGAGATAGAGAGAGAGCACTGACACCAGCACCGAGATAGAGAGAGAGCACTGACACCACACCAGCACCGAGATAGAGAGCACTGACACCAGCACCGAGATAGAGAGCACTGACACCAGCACCGAGATAGAGAGCACTGACACCACACCAGCACCGTGATAGAGAGCACTGACACCACACCCGCACCGAGATAGAGAGAGAGCACTGACACCAGCACCAAGATAGAGAGCAATGACAGCAGCAATGATACCAGCAACTCGCTGCGGGACCCAAAAATATGACACCGCTTAACCTCTTCAAACAGGAGGGTACGGGCATTTAGTACGGTGTGCTTTTTTTGTACAAGGAAGTGAGCCAAAGGTAGAAAAAAGGTCCGTGTGCTCGATTAAATAAATTGTTTATAAAGTTATGCATATACATGGTCTACTGGTCACATGTGTTGAATTCCTCCGAGATCCATGCCTCATTCATTTTTAGAAATGTGAGGTATTCAACACTGTTGTGAGCTAGGCGAGTGCGCTTATTGGTCACGATCCCCCCTGCTGCGCTGAACGTCCTTTCGGACAGGACACTGGATGAGGGGCAAGCCAACAGTTCCATTGCAAATTGGGCAAGCTCTGGCCAGAGGTCAAGCCTGCCCACCTAGTAGTCCAGGGGTTCATCACTCCTCAGAGTGTCCACATCGGCCGTTAACCCGATGTAGTCGGACACCTGCCAGTCTAGGCGTTCCCTGATGCTTGATCCAGATGAGACCTGTCGATGGGTCGGCTGAAAGAATGACCTCATATCAGAAGTCACCAACACATCTTCAAACCGCCCTCTTCTTGCAGGCGCTGTTGGATTGGTACCCATAACTCTTTCTCTGGGAGTGGGAATTCGTCCTCTGCCAGCGCACGCAAAAGCAGAATGCAGCATTTCTCGAAGCAAGGCCTGGAAGTGCTCCATTCTGACAGCCCTCTGTGACGGTGGTAACATTTCCGCCATTTTGTGTTTTTGCCGGGGGTCTAAGTACATTGCCACCCAGTACTGGTCCTGGACCCTTATGCTTTTTATACGGGGGTCCCTGTTAAAACACTGGAGCATGAAGGCCCCCGTTTGCACTAAACTGGAAGCGGTGTGGTAGCCTGGCTCCTGCTCATCATCCAGGATAATGTCGTCCTCCTCGTTCTCCTCTCCCATCCACGCACAACAACAGGGATCCCAGAAAGGTATAAAGCATGCTCTTCTTGCTTCTCCTCATCTGCCCCGGCACCATCCTCCTCTGACTTATCTTCAGACTCCTGTTGTTGACTTGTCTCAGATAGAGTAGCCCCCCCCCCCCCCCGGGAATTCATCCAGCATTGCGACTTCCTCATCTTCCTGCTCCTCCACGGCTTGATCAATGGCATGACGCAATGCACGCTCCATAAAAAAAGGCATAAGGTACCATGTCACTGATGGCGCCATGGCTGCGACTGACCAGTTTGGTGATCTCATCAAATGGCCGCAGAAGTCTGCATGCGTCGCGCATGAGCAGCCACTGGTGCGGTGAAAAAAAACAAGCTCCCCAGAACCTGTTCTGCCGCAGCGTTCGTACAGGTAGACATTAACTGCACGTTTCTGCTGGAGCAGCCTATCAAGCATATTGAAGGTTGAGTTCCATCGCGTCGGTCAATCGCAAATAAGACGTCTGACCGACGTCTGAATGTCAGCAAGGCGAGCCATGGCCGTGTAAGATCTTCTGAAATGGGCCGAGATTTTCCTTGCCTGCCGCAAGATGTCCTGAACCCCAGGGTATTTTCAATGCACTAAGCAGATTGGCACTGTTGTCACACACCACTTTACCAGCTGTCAAATTGAGCGGTGTTAGCCACTGATCTGCCTGTGAACGCAAAGCTGAAAGGAGTGCAGGGCCAGCGTGGCTCTTGGCTTCCAGGCACAACAGACGCAGCACAGCATGGCAACGTCTTACCTGGCATGTCAAATAGGTTCTGAGGAGCTTGGGCGGCCCAGTGGAAAAGACACTAACAGCGGAAAAGGAGGAGTCCACCGAGGAGGATGGAGGAGGAGGAGGAGAAGAAGAGGCAGGCCTGCATGCAATCCGTGGTGGTAAAACCAAATCTACACGAGTGCCACGGGTTACATGCTTGACGGCCATCAGAAGGTTCACCCAGTGGGCAGTAGAAGTGATATACCTTCCCTGTCCGAGTATGCTAGACCACGTGTCTTTGGTCAGATGTATGTTGGCACCGACACTGTGTGCCAGAGATACATTCACTTGCCGCTGAACATGGCCATATAGCTCTGGGATGCCTTTCTGTGAGAAATACTTCCTTCCTGGGACCTTCCATTGTGGTGTTCCAATGGCCACAAATGTTTGAAAGGCCTCCGAGTCCACCAGTTTATATGGCAGTAGTTGGCGGGCTATCAGTTCTGACAAGCCAGCCGTCAACCGTTGGGCAAGAGGGTTATCCGGCGTCATCATTTTTTACGCTCAAACATTTGGCCCACGGTAGCCTGCCTTTTTCCAGAAAAATGTGAGGATGGCATGATGGAAGGTGGAGTGGAGGACAATTGTGAGGAGAGAGGAAAAGGTTAAGTAGAAGATGAGGCTGGACGGTGAGAGCCTGGAGTGTGGCTTTGTGTGTTCCGTTGGCTCGGTGATGGCAGCTCATGTGCCTTCTTAAGGCGGTCGTCCCTAGGTGAGTGTTGGGCTTACCGCGACTTATGCGTTGACTGCAAAGATTGCAGATGGCAACTGCCATGGTTATGCAGTGATCTTCCTGTTTGCTTACCTCTCCTCATGTGTTCAGACTAAGAGGCCAGCCACTTCCACCTGGTGGTTTTTATAACCTCTCCTCTAAGCATGGCTCCACCCCAGGCCCTATCAGGGAACCTTATATTAACCTGTGCACTGCAAGCCAACAGGGCTGATCAACCATTGTGTATTCCTTTGTGTGTTTAGCTTCCTGTTACCTGCCGTGTGCTCTTCTTTTGTTCCATTACCAACTTTGGCGTGTCTTTGACTATCCCTGTTTGCCTGTGATCCTGACCTTTTGGCGTGTCCCTGACTATTCCTGTCTACTTGTGGCCCCGACCTTGGCTTTGTCCCTCACCATCCCTATCCTCCTGTGGCCTACTGTGGGTGTGAGCTGGGGGACTCTGGGGGTCGTGACCTGATGCCAGTTGCAGCCAAGTCCATCCTCACCACTCAAGGCTCTGGTGAACACCTGCTGGCTCTTAGCCCACGTACACACGGTCGGAGATTTTGCCAACCAAATACGTCGGATTTTGGCCGTCGGATTTAGTCCGACGGATTGTGTCCGAAACTGTTGCATACACACGGTCGGGCCAAGTTGGCGAAAAATCCGATCTTTCAGAACGTGATGACGTAATTTCGTTACGATGGGACTACATTCAGGCTAGTAGCCAATAGCTTTGATGTAGGAATTTGATCTGAGCATGCGTGGCACTTGGTCCGATGAAAATGATCTACACATGATCGGATTAGGTCCGTCCGGCCCAGTTGGTCGGGAAATCTTTCCAACATGTTGGAAAATTGGGTCGGACGGAGATTCGGATGGAATCAGTCCGATGCATACCACACACAGTCGGATTATCTGACGACACGGTCCGATAAGACTCATTCCGACAGATTCTCCGACCGTGTGTACAAGGGCTTAGACTCCGTGCCCCAGGGAATCTTATGCTCTAACCCCAGTGGGACCTGTCTCCCATCCGCAGCAGTCAGTCATATGGTCCACAACCTTGCGGTGCACTCCTGATCCCTACGGTGTGCATCTGTCACCTCGCCTTAAGGTGACCTGACAGCAACACTATTGTCAGCAGCGGACATGTTAAAAAAAGCTCACACTGCGGAGCCATGTGCCGGCGTCCTGGGAGTGCCAGATGTGACCGTACATGGTTGATGCCTTGCTCCTGATACATTAGCAGTCTGCTTTGTTTCTCCTGTGCAATGTAAGTTCTTCCTGCTTCTCCTCCCTATCTGCTGGTCCATATCTCCCTCTGAACTCCCCTCCTCTTCCTCTCTTGTGGGCACCCAGGTGACATCACTAGACACGTCATCATCGACATCACCTTCCCCACCGCTATAATTAGAGATCTCAGAGTAGGCAGCAACAGCGGGGACCAACCTCCTCCTTGGGCTGATCTGAGTACTGTCGTCAGACTGCTGAGTGGCAGTTGTTGCTACCCCCTCTTCCTGATCCAATGCCAAGAGTGGCTGCGCATTGGAAATGTCTTGATATGGATCGGAAAATAATTCCTGTGACTCAAGCGGAAGGTATATTGTGGTGGTGTTGGTGGTAGTGTCTTTGGGGGTGCACACAGCAGAGAGTGAAGAAGAGGGTGCAGATCGAGAGGATGAGGACGGTGCAGAAGAGTAAGGCTGAGTGAGCCACTCAACCAAGTCTGGTGCGTCCTTTGACGTAATCGCACCCACCTTCTGCAATTTGCCACTTTAGATAAAGCCTGTTGCTCCTGCCCTACCCTTACCACCCCTGCAGAAGGGCCTGCCTCTTCCTCTGCCTGTCATTTTTTAAATGACCCTGTGACAAAAGTCTCTAGAGAAGTGCAGTATGTATGTGGAAGAAGGTATATAACACCCCGCTTCAATCTGTCATTTTTGGGGGCCACTGGTCTATCACACCAGTTATAATACTTTTTTATTGCGTTTGTCACTCTTTGTAGTATCGCTGCAGAACTACTCAGCAGTCTCAATGCTGCACAGTGGAAATACACTATACTATGCTTTCTATATGTGCAAGTATTTTATACGTGTTTTACACACCAAATAGTACATCTATACCAGTCCTTAAAAGGACCTTTGTGGACCTAGTAGCTAGTGATTTGCAGACTGTCCCTCTGGCCCTACACTGAAAAAAGACAGCTGCAAAAACGAGCAGTAATCTGCAGCACAGCAAATAAACTGAAAAGTGGTGCGTGCAAAATTATTCGGCCCCTTTACTTTCAGTGCAGCAAACTCACTCCAGAAGTTCAGCGAGGATCTCTGAATGATCCAATGTTGTTCTAAATGACTGATGGTGATAAATAGAATCCACCTGTGTGTAATCAAGTCTCAGTATAAATGCACCTGCTCTGTGATAGTCTCAGGGTTCTGTTGAAAGCGCAGAGAGCATCATGAAGACCAAGGAACACACCAGGCAGGTCCGTAATACTGTTGTGGAGAAGTTTAAAGCCGGATTTGGATACAAAAAGATTTCCCAAGCTTTAAACAACCAAGGAGCACTGTGCAAGCGATTATTTTGAAATGGAAGGAGTATCAGACCACTGCAAATCTACCAAGACCTGGCCGTCCCTCTAAACTTTCAGCTCAGACAAGGAGAGGACTGATCAGAGATGCAGCCAAGAGGCCCATGATCACTCTGGATGAACTGCAGAGAACTACAGCTGAGGTGGGAGAGTCTGTCCATAGGACAACAATCAGTCGTACACTGCACAAATCTGGCCTTTATGGAAGAGTGGCAAGAAGAAAGCCATTTCTCAAAGATATCCATAAAAAGTCTTGTCTAAAGTTTGCCACAAGCCACCTGGGAGACACACCAAACATGTGGAAGAAGGTGCTCTGGTCAGATGAAATCAAAATCGAACTTTTTGCCCACAATGCAAAACGATATGTTTGGCGTAAAAGCAACACAGCTCATCACCCTCAACACACCATCCCCACTGTCAAACATGGTGGTGGCAGCATCATGGTTTGGGCCTGCTTTTCTTCAGCAGGGACAGGGAAGATGGTTAAAATTGAGGGGAAGATGGATGTAGCCAAATACAGGACCATTCTGGATGAAAACCTGTTGGAGTCTGCAAAACACCTGAAACTGGGATGGAGATTTATCTTCCAACAAGACAATGATCCCAAACATACAGCAAAATCTATCCAAGTCAAAGTCCAGACCTGAATCCAATCGAGAATCTGTGGAAAGAGCTGAAAACTGCTGTTTACAATCGCTCTCCATCCAACCTCACTGAGCTGGAGCTGTTTTGCAATGAAGAATGGGCAAGAATTTCAGTCTCTCAATGTGCAAAACTGATAGCGACATATCCCAAGCGACTTGCAGCTGTAATCGCAGCAAAAGATGGCTCTACAAAGTATTAACGCAAGGGGGCCGAATAATTTTGCACGCCCCACTTTTTATTTTTATTTTTTTATTAGTTTAAAAAGTTTCAAAAATCCAATAGATTTCGTTCCACTTCACAATTGTGTCCCACTTGTTGGTGATTCTTCGCAAAAAATAAAAATGTTATATCTTTATGTTTGAAGCCTGAAATGTGGCAAAAGGTTGAAAAGTTCAAGGGGGCCGAATACTTTCGCAAGGCACTGTAGTATATAAACTCAGTTTAGTGCTTTGATTGAGAAAAAAAATAAAAAATAAACTCAGTTTAGTGGTAAAAATAAGTGTAAAATGAAAGACTTCATGGGTGTAAAAAGATGTCCGCTTGCCGACTTCTAACTGTAGCCTTAGTGTGGACGAGTGTATCAAGATGGCACCGACTGAATCTCGCTTCCCTTTCCACATCAGATGAGTTGCTGATTCTGATGGAACATCAGTAAGTCAGAGACAAATTAATAAAAATATATTAGTACTGTGTGTCACCGGCCCAATCAATCAATAGATTGTATAGCACCCAAACACTTGTTATGCGCCACCACCTTCTGAATTGTGCACTCACCAGAATAAGGTATAATAAGGGTCTGATCAGAAAATAATTTGTACTGGTTACTCCAAAGATGCTTCAGCAGGTCCAGCGGTATGTATTCTCCACCCATATTCTCATGCAAGATAAAGAGCCATCATTGCGCAATATTCCAAAAAAGATAATTTATTTAGCTTAAAACATGAACAGATGTACACTCACATTATAGGGTCTTGTCAGCATCGCTCCACTAGCCTCAACATGTTTTGCATGAAATATGCATCATCAGGAAGAGCTGAGGCTAGTGGAGCAATGCTGACGTCATACCTGGCCCCTGAACCGCACTGAAAATGAGGCTTGGAACGCAAGCCGGCTTCTAAGCACAGTGTGCACCATCTTTTTCCAGAGCAGCCCATATTTCTCCTGAGGTTACCTGTGGGTTTTTCTTTTGTATCCCGAACAGTTCCTGTGGCAGTTGTGGCTGAAATCTTTCTTGATCTACCTAACCTTGGCTTGGTATCAAGAGATCCCCAAATTTTCCACTTCTTATTAAGTGATTGAACAGTACCGACTGCCATATTCAAGGCTTTGGATATCTTTTTATATCCTTTTCCATCTTTGTAAAGTTTCATTATCTTGTTATGCAGGTCTTTTGACTGTTCTGTAGTGCATCCATGTTAGAGCCAACAAACTTATTGACTATTTATACACAGACATGAATTGTGATTTAAAAAGCCACAAAAATGGTAAATTAACCTATAATTGCCATTTTAACCACTTAAGCCCAGACCATTTGGCTGGCCAAAGACCAGACCACCTTTTGTGATTCAGCACTGCGTCGCTTTAACTGACAATTATGCGGCAAACAAAACTGACGTCCTTTTTTTCCCCACAAATAGAGCTTTCTTTTGGTGGTATTTTATCACCCCTGCTGTTTTTATTTTTTGCACTATAAACAAAAACAAAACGCCAATTTTGAAAAAAACTCATTATTTTTAACTTTTTGCTATAATAAATATCCCCCAAAAATATATATAAAAAAGGTTTTAGTCAGATACGTATTCTTCTACATATTTTTGGTAAAAAAAAAATGCAATAAGTGTATATTGATTGGTTTGCGCAAAAGTTATAGCGTCTACAAAATAGGGGATAGATTTATGGCATTTTTATTATCTTTTTTTATTATCTTAAAAAAAAAAGACAATTTATAAAAAATAAAAATATAAAAAAAATTGCATATTGAATGGCTTTTGCAAAAGTTATAGTGTCTACAAAAAAGGGCATAGATTTATGACATTTTTATTTTTTATTTGTAATTGTAATGGCAGCGATCTGTGATTTTTATTGGGACTGCGACATGGCGGCCAGACTGCACACTTTTTTGGGACCATTGACATTTATACAGCGATCAGAGCTAAAAATAGCCACTGATTACTGTATAAATGACATTGGAAGGGAAGGGGTTAATACTAGGGAGCGATCAAGGGGTTAAATGTGTTCCCTCAGTGTGTTCTAACTGTAGGGGGATGGGATGGCCTGGGGGGAGGAGACCGATCATTGTTCCTATATATTAGGAACACACAATCTGTCTCCTCTCTCCTGCCAGAATGAGGATGTGTGTGTGTGTGTGTGTGTGGGGGGGGGGGTATACCCCCACACACACATCCCCGTTTTGGCAGGGGAGAGGAGACAGATTGTGTGTTCCTAATATATAGGAACAATGATCAGTCTCCTCCCCATTCTGGCTCTGTCTGGAGCGATCGTGGGTGGCTGGTGGACATCGCGGCCACCGGGCACACGCATCGGCTCCTCAGTGACGCGGCAGGCATGTGCGCCCCCCTATACACCTTAAAGCAGCCGCTGTACAGCTACAGGGGAGCCATTCTGCCACCGTCAAACGATGGCGCGTGGTCGGCAAGTGGTTAAGGAGCTGCCACCTTCCATTTATTCTGTCATTGGTTCCAACATGGACCAAGACAGCTGAGTCATGCCCAGCTCCTCCCAGAAATATATCAACCCGGTCCACCACAAACCAAACCCTGGAGCCAGGGAGACCGCAAATCTTTCTGTTGAGGCGATCTTGGTGATAAATTATTTTATCAGTCCTTCTGATTATAGAATCCCCTATTACCACCAACTGTCTAGGCCTTTTCCCGCACTACTAGATAGGCTGCTCCCGCAGTTGTTAGGGGTAGCAGTGACATCTAGGGCTGCCACCTCTGAACTTGCCACCCCCACATCTTTACCCAACTTGGCAAATCTGTTTGGGTGCTCAAACCCAGGGCTGGCCTTACTTTTCTGTAATCCCCTGCCACTCCCTCTATCTACAATAACCCATTTTCCTACCCGATGAGTCTAAATTACCCCTCCACATCAACCCTATTAACCACCCCTTTCAAGGTTGTCAGTTCTGCCCAGTGTTGCAATTTGCGACTCCAGCTCTCTAATGTGAGCTTCCAGAAGGGCAACGCGCTCACATCTGTCGCAGCGGTATCCATCCTGAAGCCGTTGCTCCATTGTTGTATACATGCAGCACACTGTACATTGCACAAAAACCTTCAGCCTTTTTAGTACTCATTATTCCAGTTAAAATATTAAATATTACTAACAGGAAATTTCAGATGCTACTTACATGTTAGGAGACTTCTGTTAAAATCTCCTGTTTTCAATTCCACTTAGTCAAAGTTCCAGCAATCAAAAGGTGAGCAAGTTCAGAGTGAGTTCTACAAAAAGTTAAATAGTACCTGTAACCAATTAACCAATCCCCTTAATTAGCAGACTGAAGGGAAAAAATTCTATTTAAAAAGTGACAGAAAAAATAGGATTTTTTTAAAACAGCTTACCTGTAAAATCCTTTTCTTGGGAACACATGACGGGACACAGAGCCTTTGATAATTACTTAGTGGGTTAGATAGTCACCATCAGGTGATTGGACACTGGCAACCCTAATTACAAGATGAGTTCCTCCCCTATATAACCCCTCCCATCTGGAGAGTACCTTTTGTAGCAAAGCAATAAGTATCCCAATGCATAATCCTGAAGAGGGGCGGGAGCTCTGTGTCCCATGATGTATTCCCAAGAAAAGGATTTTACAGGTAAGCCGTTTTAAAAAAAATCCTATTTTCTTGTTGATACATCACGGGACACAGAGCTTTTGATAATTACTTAGTGGGATGTCCCAGAACAATGCCCAAATTTGAGGGGAGGGAGACACAGATCAGAAAACACAGACCGCCAACGGACAAGAGGACTTATACCGCTGCCTGCAGCACACTGCGCCCAAAGGTGGCATCCTCATGCCCTCTCACATACACTTGGTAGAATCTAGTGAATGTATGGACCGAGGACCAAGTTGCAGCTATGCAGATCTGAGTCATGGAAGCCTGGTGATGCACTGCCCATGAAGCACTAACTGCCCTAGTCGAGTGCATTTTAACCTGAAAAGGAGGAATTTTCTTCTTTACACCATAAGCCTGAACAATAACCCGTCAAATTCATCTAGCGATAGTGGATTTTGATGCTGCCTGGCCCTTCTTGCAAAATAAATAGACAGTCTTTCGTATCTGAGCCGTTGCCTGCAGATACATTTTGACTGCTCTTACAACATCTAGAGTGTAACAACTCCGCGGACTGTGGATCTGGAAAAAAGGATGGTAGGACCACATCTTGATTCAGATAGAATCCTGAAACCACTTTAGGCAAAAAAGTCGGGTGAGGATGCAACACCACCCTGTCTTTGTGAATAATCAAATATGGATCTTTACAAGAAAGAGCTGCTAATTCTGATACCCTCCTAGCTGACGAGAACCAAAGAAGCATGGTGCAACAGTCCAAAAGGTTGTTTCTGTAAAACAGACCAAATTTAAATCCCATGGGCACACAGGAGGCTTAATTGGTGGATTCAAGCGCAGTGCCCCCGAACAAAGGCCTGGATAAGGGAATGAGAGGCAAGCGGCCTTTGAAAGAATACCGACAAGGCCAAGATCTGGCCCTTGATAGTGCTCAAGGCCACCCTCATTTCTACGCCTAATTGTAGAAAAGCAAGAATCCTGCTAATGGCATACTTTTTAGGATGCCACCCCCTGGATTCACACCAGGAAACATATGCCTTCCAGTTTCTGTAGTAGATGAGCCTGGAGGCCAGCTTCCTAGCATTAACCAGAGTGGATAGGACTGGCCCCGAAAGTCCACGGCTCTTCAGAATATGGGTCTCAACAACCAAACTGTCAAATTCAGACTTAAAATAGAATAGCATATTGGACCCTGTGAGAGTAGATCTGGGCTTAGCGGAAGAACCCAAGGTCTTCCTTCTGCCATCTTTACGATCTCCGCATACCAAGATCGTCTGGAACAAGCCGGGGCCACCAGAATTACCAGTTACCCTTCCCTTTTGACTCTCCGAAGGAATTGCGGGAGAAGCGGAACTGGAGGGAATGCATAGATCAGAGAGTACTGATCCCATGAAATCGTTCAGGCATCTGACCCTTGTGCTAGTGAATCCTTTGCTCGACACAAAGCTGCCCAATTTTCTGTTGAACTTGGAAGCCAACAGGTCAACATCCGAGGTACCCCATTTCCGACATAAGGCCTGAAATATGTTGGGGTGTAGAGACCATTCTCCTGGACACTGCTGTTGGCAGCTTAGGAAGTCCAGCTGCCAATTTTCTACCCCTGGAATAAAGAACGCAGACAGGCAAGGAACATGCCTTTCTGCCCAAGAAAAAATGTGATTCACCTCTTTTTTTGGCATCCAGACTCCTGGTGCCAACTTAGTGATTGATATAGGCCACTGCCGTAGCATTGTTGGACTGTATCCGGACAGGGCAACCTTGCAACCTGGAAGTCCATACACTGAGGGATAGACAAATTGCCCGAATTTGCAGAATGTTGATGGGCAAGAGTGCTTCGGCTGTGGATCATCTTCCTTGAGTGGAAGCTTCTTCCAGAACCACTCCCCAGCCTATTAGGCTGGCATCCGTGGTTATGACTTTGCAAGTAACTGGGACAAAGGATTTTATTTTTAGTAGATTTTTCGTCAGCAACCACCAATTGAGGCTCTGGTGATAGGCATATTGGAAGATTCAAGGCTTGAACTCTTTTCTTCCAGACCAAGAGAATTCTGCTCTGTAAAGGCCTTGAGTAAAAATGGGCATAAGGAACAGCCTTGAATGGGGCCACCATTTTCCCTAATAGTCTCATACATAGTCGAATGGAAGGATTTTTCCTTGCTATGACTACCCAGACCAAATCCTTTATGGCTTTGGCTTTTTACCAGAGTAAAAATACTGTGTTTTGGATTGTGTCTATGACCATGCCCAAATACTCCAGCCTTTTTAGGGGCTGTAAGTAGGATTTTTCTGGATTGAGGACCCAGCCTAGGTACTCCAAGTACTCCACTGTGCCAAGCACATTGCGGTCTAATTGTGCAACGGACTGTTCTATGAGTAGCAAATCGTTCAGATAGGCTGTCACTGTTATGCCCTGAACCCTTCGTTTTGCCAAGGGCAGGGCTAGAATTTTTGTGAACACTCGAGGTGCGGTAGCAAGACGGAAAGGTAGGGCCACAAATTGGAAGTGGCGCTGATCCATTGCAAACCTTAGAAACTTTTGGTGGGCGGGAAATATTAGCACATGTAAATATGCATCTTTGATGTCTATTGATGCTAGGTATTTTCCTCCCTGAAGGGTGGAAACCACTGAGCGGATTGACTTGAGCGAATGTTTAGAAACTGATTCAGGTCTTTTAGATCTAGAATAGGTCTGACATCCCCGTTCGGTTTTGGAACAGTAAAGAGGTTTGAGTAGAACCCCAAGCCTTTCTCTTCTAAGGATACATCTATAATTACCCCTTGGGATAACAGACGTTCTAAGGCTAGAAACAAGAGACGCCTCTTTTCTGGATCCTTTGAGACTCTTGACCTTAGGAAACGAGATGGCGGAAGCTCCCGGAACTCCAGCTTGTAGCCCAGAGACACCATGGAGGTTACCCATTTGTCCTGAATCTCTTCCCGGCAGGCGCCTGCAAACTGCAGCAGCCTTCCCCCCACTCGGCCGACTTGTTCCTTGAGGAACTGGCACATGCCAATTGCTGTGACCGCAGCATGGACCACAGTGCCATCTACAGAAAAAGAGGCTTTAAACAAAGTTTCCAGCTTTTTATCAGTTGGATCTTTGAACCCCTGAGCATTGCCCACAGCACAGGTCAGGCTTTTATTCACACAGGAAATAGCTGCATCAATTGCTGGCACCCCCCATTTCTTGGCGAACTTTTCCTATATTGGCTAAAGGAGAAAATAGTTTATCTGGGTGAACCCAGTCCCCATACAACAATTTCTCCAGCAAGGGATGAATTGGGAAGGTATACGCAGCCTGTAGGGATTTCCGAGATCCCAAGGAGGAAACAGAGGATATGGCCACCTCAGCAGAGGGCAATTTGTATGTGGTACGCACCAACTCAGTATAATATTGCACCTGAAGGCCTGAGAGGCAGAAGAGAGCTTCTCCTTTTTCCCTGAATCATCCGACTGTTCCTGATCCCCAGATAGGAATACTTCCTCATTATCAGAATGCTCTTCCGATATTTTGAACTTGCTGGATGAGTTGGAGTGGGAATCCCATACTAGAGAGGCCCTGACCAGGGCGCTCTTTGCTGCCCGCAAGTTGATAATGCTCCACTGGAAATCGGACTCACCTCCATCGGTCCGGGAGTGGACCACCACTGTTGGTAATACGCTGAGAATGGAAAAAATTGTATATCAGCATAGAGGTTGCCCTGATAAATTTGAAAAACTGTGGGGGCCGTGGCTGGACACTCCGGGTCTTGCCCCGGATGATTTAGTCATGGACCGACTGCTCGGACCAGGGGTGCGTTAAGTGCTGCAATATAAATATATTTCTATTTGCATGGCTGTGGATTAATGTTTTGGTGTATGTAAAGATTACTAACATTATTGGGTTATAGAGTGGAGGGGTGGGGGGGGAATCGAATGTTCTCATGTACTGTATGTCCTCGGACTACTTTGCACTGTACTGCATTGCTTTGTACGGACTGTGATTATTTGGACTGTATGTGTGCATTACTGAATAAAGTTTTTTCTGGATATAAAAAAAAAGAATGCTTTTCCGATAGGGAACCCAGAGCAGAGGCAGGGGATCTATCCCCTTTTCTGCTACTTTTCAAGGAAGCTGTGATAAAAGTAGTAATCCTTCCTTCTAAACCCTCCAATGCAGCTTTCATAGTGTCTTCAGTGACATACACAGGCGCTAAAACATTGGAAGAGGCTGCAAAGCCTGACAGGAGCACAGACTCATCCTGTGAGGTTGCATCCAGTATTTCGCGGGGGATGGTATCCTGCAGGCATACACAGAACACCTAGATCTAGGGGGTGATGCCTTAGTGCCTCTTTTACCTGCCCCTGAAGCCCTCTTATGGGAGACATAGTCCTAAGCTGCCAAAGCAGAGGTACTAGTACAAATGCAATCACTGTTGTGCCTTAGTCTTACAATATTAATATTAGCTCAGTCTGCACAACCTGATGCCGAGTAGGTGTCTTAGGTATGTCTGGATTCGAATCCACTGAGATGCTTACTGCCCACAGCTCTGTGTCCCACTGCTTACAGGGGCTCCAGCGTTCTGAGAAAGGAGAGCACCTGAGGACTACGCGGGACCCCCAGACTGCGTGGGATCCCCCTTTCATCTTATGCGGCAGAGCCTGCAGCGGAGGAGGTGAGCGGCTTCTCAGACCAGCTTCACTGAGCATGTATCCTGGATGACATATAAGTATATGCAAGGTTTGTCTCTTACTCCATCTAGTGGCACAAACCAGGTAAGACAGGCAAACTACTCAAAAAAATAGGATTTTTGTATTCACCGTAAAATCCTTTTCTCTGTAATTCACCGACCAACACAGCTCCTCTCTGTAACTAAATGGTTTGTTAGCCTGCCATTAGGAGAACTAGGCAAAAATTGTAACACAATACACAGAACTTTAGTCCCGCCCCAGGGGGCGGACCCTGTGCTAACAACCCTCCCTGCTCCCAGGCAGAACTCAGTACGTCAACAAGCAGTATAACGTAGAGAAAAGGAGGGGTGGGTGTTGTGTTGGTTGGTGAATTACAGAGAAAAGGATTTTACGGCGAGTACAAAAATCCTATTTTCTGTTATATTCACCGACCGATACAGCTCCTCTCTGTAACTAAATGGGACGTCCACAAGCAGTGCCAAACGAGGGATGGGAAAAAACAGCATTAAAACTTCATCCACCATGGCAAGTGGGAACTAGTGAAACCAAACCCACAAAAAAACAGCAGTGTATGGAAAAACGCACCACCATAACCGGGCATTCTCAACAGGAGAGATCCCAAACACTGCAACCTTTTGCGGAAGTAATGCAACAGTGCATCAACAAACAGTACTGCGTTTTTCTCGAAAAACCAGGAAAAAATCTCAATTGCAATTACACGGCCTTCTGCAAAACTTTGCGGCCAAAACAGGCATCAGCCGATGCACTGACGTCTACCTTGTAGAGCTTGGTAAACGTATGGACAGACAACCAGGTCGCCGCCTTACACACCTGAGTGACAGTCGCTTGGTGTCTGAAGGCCCAAGACGTTCCGATAGCTCTTGTGGAGTGGGCCGTGACTGGAAAGGGGTGCACCTACCCCTTCAAGGCGTAGGCTTGGACTACAATCTGTCTGATCCACCTGGAAATGGTGGCCGACGAGACCGCCATACCCTTCTTTAGACCAGCCACTGAAACAAACAGCGAGTCTGACTTCCGAAAGGGAGCCGTGGCAGACAAGTACACCTTCAGAGCCCTAACCACATCGAGAGCATGAAGGGCCACCTCTTTGGGGTGCTTCGGCTTAGGACACAACGATGGCAATACAATGTCCTCATTGATATGAAAAGCCAAAACCACCTTCGGTAGAAAGGACGGTTGCGGACGCAACACCACCTTATCCCTGTGGATGACCAGATAAGGCGACTTGCATGACAAGGCTGCCAATTCCAAAACCCTCCTGGCCGATGTGATGGCCACTAGAAAGACCACCTTCTGTGAAAGGGTCAACAGGGGAATCTCCCTGATGTTTTTAAACGGCGGCTTTTGAAGCGCCGACAACACCAGGTTCAAATCCCTTAGGGGTAATGGCGGACACACCGGAGGGACTACATGTCGCACCCCCTGAACGAAGGTACTCACTAATGAGTGAGACGCCAGGGGTTGCTGAAAAAAGACAGCCAAGGCTGAAATTTGTCCCTTAATGGTGCTTAACGCCAACTCCTGGTCTACTCCGTGCTGAAGAAACAGCAGGATTCTGGATATAGAAAAGGAGCGTGGATGCCATCCTTTCTCCTCACACATGGCGATGTAGGCCTTCCAGGTACGATGGTATATCTTCCGTGAAGATTTCGGCGCCCTCAACATA
The DNA here is from genome assembly GCF_037356315.1 of Lithobates pipiens. Classification (NCBI taxonomy): domain Eukaryota; kingdom Metazoa; phylum Chordata; class Amphibia; order Anura; family Ranidae; genus Lithobates; species Lithobates pipiens. Next base: position 322,110,906 of record NW_027507748.1, read on the forward strand.
GTAGGAATCACCGAGTCCGACAGACCCCGGTTCCTCAGCAACTGGCTCTCAATAGCCATGCCGTTAAAGCCAGAGATGGTAAAGCAGGGTGAAAGATTGGACCTTGAGACAGGAGGTCCTCTCGCAGCGGCAGTCGCCAGGGAGCGTCTGCTTCCCCGACTGCCAAACGCAGAGATTTTTGATGCTGAAGGCATATGGTTACGTGCAGGTATGCATCCAGGATGTCCAAAAACACCAGGGAGTCTCCTTGATGAAGTGCAGCGACTACTGAGCGAACTGATTCCATTCTGAACCTCTGCACTTTTACAAAGTGATTGAGGGCTTTTAAGTCCAAGATTGGACGTACCCCTTCCTTCTTGGTAACCACAAACAGATTTGAGTAGAACCTCTGGAAGCGTTCCGATTCCGGAACTGGTACAATCGCCCCCTGAATCAGCAAGTCCCTTACTGCCCCTAGCAGGGCCTCCCAGCGAACTGGGGACGCGGGTATGCTGGAGGGGAAGAATCTGTTTGGCGGCCAAGAGAGAAACTATCTTGTAGCCTGTGGAAATCAGATCGCAGACCCATTGGTTGGATAACCGGGAGGTCCACCGGGCTGCAAACTCCCAAAGGTGCCAAAAATGGACCAAAGGGCCCGCAGGGTTCCAAGGTCATTCTCCTTCGCTAGGCAAAATAAAAAGGAGTTCTGCCTGGGAGCAATGAGGGTTGTTAGCACAGGGTCCGCCCCCTGGGGCAGGACTAAAGTTCTGTGTATTGTGTTACAATTTTTGCCTAGTTCTCCTAATGGCAGGCTAACAAACCATTTAGTTACAGAGAGGAGCTGTGTCGGTCGGTGAATATAAGAGAAAGGAAGATAATCCATAAGGTGTATACTTAGGATTGTCTTCACTTACCTTATCCCCACTGCAGGAAACTGCTGATAACAGACAGATCCAACCTTCACCCATCACAGAGGGTAATGTTGTGCCAAACTTCAGGGTTCTGGGTTCCTACTCATAGGATCGTCTTCCCTGGACCTGTAGAAGACTCTACCAGAAAAACTTTTCACGCAACTTAATTTTTATGCACCAAAGTGCTGGATCCCAGAGCCCAGTCCTCAAAGAGAGACATTACAGGCAAATCTTGTTTGTTTCTTCTTTCACGAGGCCCGGGTACCATCCATCTTAGCCCCTGTACACACGGTTGGAGATTTCCACAACCAAATCCGTCGGATTTTGTCCGTCGGATCTTGTCTGAAACTGTTGCATACACACGGTCGGACAAAGTTGGAGAAAAATCTGATCTTTCAGAACGTGATGACGTAATTTCGTTACGATGGGACTACATTCAGGCTAGTAGCCAATAGCTTTGATGTAGGAATTTGATCTGAGCATGCGTGGCACTTGGTCCAATCAAAATTCTCTACACATGATCGGAGTATGTCCGATCGGCCCAGTTGGTCAGGAAATATTTCCAACATGTTGGAAAATTGGGTCCGACGGAATCAGTCCGATGCATACCACACACAGTCGGATTATCCGACGACACGGTCCGATCGGAGAATCCGTCGGAATGTGTCCTACAGTGTGTACAAGGGCTTAGGCGTATTGGGCTTAGGCATGGATCCAATTGTATAGCTCCTAGGCCTTGGCAGAGACCATCAAACAGAGCTTTCTTCTTAGCACATCTTTAACATGACCAACCATCTTAGACACTGGCGAAAAAACCGAGGTACTCTCCATATGTGAGGGGTTATATAGGGGAGGAACTCATCTTGTAATTAGGATTGCCAGTGTTCAATCACCTGATGGTGACCATCTAACCCACTAAGTAATTATCAAAGGCTGTGCCCCATGACGTATGAGCAAGAAAGGTGTTTAAGCAATGCTTTGGCTTTCTTGTCCATAGTACAATGTACCCGTGTCTTCAAAAGACAGACGTTTTCTTACAGATTTTTGAAAGGGAAGTGTCCACCTTAGGTCTGGCCGGCAAAAATATAGGATTTTTGTACACACTGTAAAATCTTTTTCTCTGAAGTTCATTGACGGACACAGCATCTTCATCTTGACCTTAGGGTTATATCACCTCTTTAGGAGAGGACTAGGCAGAAAGTGTTAAAAAACAGCAAAACTTACACAATACCGCCCAGGGGGTGGTCCTACTGGCTGTAACCCCCTCACACTGCAGCCAGCAGCTAAGTTTGTCAAAGGCAGTACAAACAAATAGGAGGGGTGGGTGCCGTGTCCGTCAATGAATTTCAGAGAAAAGAATGTTTATACGGTGAGTACAAAAATCCTATTTTCTCTTTCGTTCATTGACGGACACAGCATCTTCATCTTGACCTTAGGGTTATATCACCTCTTTAGGAGAGGACTAGGCAGAAAGTCTTAAAAAACAGCAAAACTTACACAATACCGCCCAGGGGGTGGTCCTACTGGCTGTAACCCCCTCACACTGCAGCCAGCAGCTAAGTTTGTCAAAGGCAGTACAAACAAATAGGAGGGGTGGGTGCCGTGTCCGTCAATGAATTTCAGAGAAAAGAATGTTTATACGGTGAGTACAAAAATCCTATTTTCTCTTTCGTTCATTGACGGACACAGCATCTTCATCTTGACCTTAGGGACGTCCCCATGCAGTGTCAAAGAAACAAGGGGTGGGCACAGCAAGAACATAACTCAACCCATAACAACCAGAGCTCCTCAATGGAGGAGTTGCAACCTTAAACAGCCATCTGCAAAACCTTGCAGCTGAAGCAAGCATCCAAAGATGCACTCACATCAACCTTGTAAAATTTTGTGAAAGTGTGAACGGACAACCAGGTCGTCGCCTTACACACCGTGGAAACTGATGTTCGATGTCGGAAAACCCAAGAGGCACCAATTGCCCTGGTAGAATGTGCGGTGACAGGAAAGGGGCCGTGGCCATTTTTTCTTATAGCCACAGCCAGTTTTTGTCTTTCAGACATTTTCTGGAATTTCGGCGGTCATTTTCTCTGCGCCCTCAGATGTTTTTGCTGAGGCGGCCATTTTCTAGTAGCCTCAGGTAGTTTTGCCTCTAGCGCTGGATGCTTGTCTGTGTGAAAATCATGCTTTTCACACAGACACCTCATAGATGACACAGGGGAGAGCGGACAGCAGCATAACGCAGTACCTGGGTCAGGGTGGTGAGCCCTTGGGGGGGGGGCCCCTCAGTCTGTGGCAGCTAGGAGGGTGGACATTTTGTGTGAATTGGCTTAGGCGGCCTCCCCACATGTCAAATAGCACAAACACCCCACCGTGGCCCAGAAACAGGGAAGAGGACAAGCGGACACGCAACAACCAGTGCAGCCCCCTGCCAGGACCCAGAATCCCCCTGGCCAGATACGTGCACCACAACCCCCCATGTGTCCAGTCACACAGCGGCCCATAGCATGGGGAGGAGGGAAGGGACAGAGAGAGAAGAAAGGCAAAAGCGAGAGACCCCCTAGTTGACCTCCCAGGGAATGCCCAGCAGGTCCGCCCTGCCAAGACAGGTGGAACCATACTTACCCCTCCTGCAGGGACTGACAGACCCATCACCCGAGCAGTATGGGATGGCTGCCATCCATGGCACACTGTGACACACACAGCAGTAGCCCAGTCATATGTGTGCTCCAGAGCATATAGCTCACTGGCCGCCCCTGGATCAGACGGGGCATGTCGTGGCCGACCCATCGTGTAGATAGGGCCTGCTCGATGGCCAGGCTGGGGAGACTACCATGATCTATATTATCCAGCCTGTCACCCAGCCCAGCTGTTGCTTGTAGATCACAGAAATCAAAAATGCAGAAAAAAGAAAAAAAAAAATTCCCAGGACCAATGGTCCCACAGGGAGCCAGGACCTTCTACACTAGGCAGAAAGAAACAGAGCTGCTGGCTGCAGTGTGAGGGGTTATAGCCAGTAGGACCTCCCCCTGGGCAGTACTGTGCAAGTGTTGCCATTTTTAACACTTTCTGCCAAGTCGTCTCCTAAAGGGTTGATATAACCCTAAAGTCAAGATGAAAATGCTGTGTCCGTCAACGAAAGAGAAAAAAGTTTTTTTTCTGCATATGCTGTAATCACCAGAGAGACTGGTGTACTGGGTAGATACTCTTTTCCTGTCCTGTACAGAAACGTCTCAGTGCTTTTATTTAAGGTCTAATGTATCCAAAATAGTTTTTAATAACTCGTCTGTCTCCTCTTTGGGGAGAAAGAATATTTGAGTTTTATCCTCACAGGATTCTCTACATTCCCTTTCCTCCAAATTAGAACGTGAATCCTTGGATTCTCCAGACTATTTCTGTTGGACCAATTCTTCCCTTCTGCAGGAAGGCACTACAGTTGTGCATGCTGGACCTGTTATTAGGATGGATGCTGCTTGGGTCTGAAACTCATGAATCAGTGAACATAAGGAGAGAAAAACGTAGCGGAGACCTCCACCGTTACCGAGTTGATCAACCCTTTGAACATCCCTGTTGACACTTTAGTGATTAGTTTATTGATACACTTTTGGCAAAGTGGTTTGGAGCAAGAAACCAAAAGCTTCATACTGTAAAAAGTTGCTTTTTTTTCCCCCTCTTCTGGAGCCTTGGTCTAAACAAAGGACACGAAGGGAGCCAGATGAAAAATCTCAAAGGTTATTAAAAAATTAAAAATACTCCTTCCATCAGTAAGAAAAATAGACCACAGGAAGACCCCCACCATGCTTAGCTTGGCAAAACATAGGTAGCAAAGACAGCATAACCCCAGAGCCTTCCTGTGTTGCAGGATCTGTAGGACCAGCGGGGGACTGCTGAATCCAACATGGCTGAAGCAGACTGCCACTGTACATCCTAAAAAGATGCAAGATGTACTGTCCCAGGCTCTGGTCTCCTCCTCAATGGTGTTTCTAAAGCATGCCTATGGAACCTGGTGTTCTGCAGACATTAATTGCCCCCACCACATATCCCATCTACCGACATCTCCTGTTACAAATTCCTGGACCACCTTTTTGGAAGCGCCACCACACCCTGGTCGGACAAGCTGGAATTTTTGAATGGGCACCTAGGGGCGTCAGTGACCCAGGTCCAACAAGAACCCGGGGCCACCGTGTGAGGCGTGGCAATAGAATGAAAAAAGAAAACTCACATTGAGAAAACTTTGGAGACACATCTGCATTGCTAGATTAGTGATCCCCCATACCCATAAAAATAGCCATTTGGACCCCTGTGTAAGCCTGTTCTACAAACCCCCATATCTTGTCGCTAGCATGCAAAAACGGTTGGTTCTTGCTCCTCCCAGCATTACAATGGTTTGCAGAGCCTTGTTTTTTTATATCTGGGAGTTTTTTGGCCAGGCTTCTAGGATGGGCCAAAAGACCTACAGGTAGGACAATAAAATGAATGCACATTTTAGAAAGCTGTAGTTTTTTTTTAAGGTCTAATGAGGCCTATTCACTGCATAGGCTATTAGAAAAACTTAGCGTTTAAGGGATATACTGTATTTTATTTAGAGGACTAAGGTGCCGTAATTTTTACTATGCTGGTGACAAGCAAAGGCACTATTTTAAATGTTTATACAGCCCCATACTATGGCATCTCTGGTTTTCTGTAGCTATAATGGTCAGAAAATTTATGTAGTGAAGCTTGTATTCCACTCCATAAATGTAAAATATTATGATCATAAAGATAGAAGGGAACAAAAGGGAAAATTGTGCCAAATGCTAGTTCACTCAGCAAGTGAAAAGCCATTGACACCTCAGCTTTTGCACTATATTTTGTAGCATTTTATAGCTGGCCACCTAAGAAGCAAGCACTGTAATGGTCAGAGATACACCATTCCAGGATCATAGGTATTTAATGCTATTTCTGTTCATACATTCTATTTCCATTAGAGCAGAACAAGGTGTATCTGGCAGGTAACATTGTTTAATCTGGACCAGAATCTTTTGTATGACTTGGAAGTAAGCGCTGCATTTTTTTTGCCCACAGCCTCAAAATGAAACAGTGATCATATATCTTCTGCACACTGCATGATGCTTACTAAAGGGCAGCCAAAAAGCTGAAACTGTAGCCAATAAACAGGTCTTAAGAGTTATTACCAAGGTCAAAGCACTCAAATTATTCTGCAGTATAAACAATTAAACCTTTTTTTAAAAATAAAACACTTATTGGTTGTTATTGTTGTCAATTATTATTTCTTTTGGTGAAGTCTAGTACACCATAAAAATGAAGGCTTCTGCAAACTCCCTGGCAGGCCAAAGTCTAGCTTGTGCTGTTAAACTTGCACATCCAGCTTTCAGCAATTAATTCAGGTTATAATTTATTGCTAAATAAACATATATACATTTTTTATTTAAAAACTCCACAGCAGGTGTTAAAACTTACTTTTATCAAACAAACTGTTAAGTGTAATATCTGGAAACAGTCTTAATTTTGCTTTATATCAAATTCAGTGCAGTGCAATGCAACAAATTTAGGGACATTTCATGAAATCAGCAAGGAAGGCGAGAAGTGTACAGCTGATGTAATTCTTCAGCCCACTTTTCTGCATCTTCGTAACTTTCAGATCTGAGCTTCCATTCATAAGGAACTTGTACGTCTCCATGATAAGCACCTGCAATGGCTCCAGCCATGGTAGCTATTGTGTCAGTGTCTCCTCCTAGCAAGAAGCAGTAACCAAGAGTGCGTTGTAAAATATTGAATTCCTTGGGAAGGTCTTCCACTGGATCCATGCAGCGCAAGAATGAGTATATAGCAGTGGGAACAGATTCCAAAGCAGCAACTCCATTACCTTGAGGATACAGCAATAAACAGTTACAGTTTTAAACATCTACTGAATGAGAATCATGACTGCAGCTATATTCAAACATTTACTAGCACAGGGTTTGACAAAATTTGCTTAGAATCTAGCTGAAGCAAGCAGAAAAAGTCGGGAGCCAGTTTTTTAAATACTCTGCCCAGCGCCCAGAAATGCATGTCTGGGGTATCGGGCAATAAGAATTGCTCAGGCCTGATGCAAAGCAAAAAAAAAAAAAAAGATTAAAAAAAATAAAAAATAAAAATCAACTTCTGTTTTGTTTATTATAAGATTTTGCAAATACGATTTTTCTTTCCACCTTCACTGATGTGCTCTGATAGGCTGCACTAATGGGCATTGATGGGCTGCACTGATGAGGCAGCACTGAGGTGCCACTGATGGGAACTGAAAGGTGGTGCCAATAGGCAACACTGAGGTGGCACTAATGGGCAGCATTGACAGGTGGCACTGGATGGCAATAACAGGTTTCACAGCCGATAGTGTAACTATGTGTGAAACAGAATGCTCTCTGCAGCGCAGCGGTGTGTGAAACTGTATGGAGAGACAGGGAGGAGCTGACAAATTCAGCATGATGTTGGCGGTGGGAGGTAACCAGAAGCTATCCAGCCAATGATTGGGCTGTTTAAGAAAGGGGTGGGGCCACATACGTAGTGGCCCGCCCAGATCCCATCGGCTGGTGTTGGATAGCCACCCACCCACCCCCAACCTCAATTTTAACAGCTCCTCTCGCTCTCTCTCTCTCCATACAGTTTCACACATCGTGGCACTGCTCTGCCAGCAGAGTGTGGAGAAGGGAGGAGGAACCTCTCGCCATGTCACCGGTTGCTGCACCTCTCTCTCTTCCTGCTCCATCCCCACTACCGCCGCTAATCACGTTACCAGAGAGTGCTGTGTCTGGAGGGCCTACGAGGCCAGCGAGTCACCTCCACTTTCCCAGCCAAGACTCCACAGCCTGCCCTGTAGCAGAGGCATCCGTCACTGACAAAAGCCCAGGTGCCAGGCCACAATTTCTAGTTGCCGCTCCTGGGATTTGTCTTCAAGCCCTGTACTAGCATCTGTCCTCTTCAGTAAAACAATACATAAAAATGTTGCCAGTTTTTTGTTTAACTGTTAGTTTCCAGTGCAGCACAACAAAGGGGCAGATCTTCTATTTGGATGTTCAATGGAGAGATGAAACACAGGACACTGCTGTTATCTGACCTTTCGCACTCTAGAGAGCATTCTCAGGCTATAGGGATGGAGAATTCACTAGGAAACCAGTGACATTGACCGTGGCCCTAAGTGGATCTTCCAATGGAATATACAGTATGCACACCAAGGTGACCAGAAACAACATCATAAAGGTCATCAGGATGGAAACCAAAAGAGACTACTTCCAATGATCCATACTTTAAACGCAAATTTATCATTATGTTTTGTGACCCCAAATTCAAAATCTGTGTTCACCATGCACACAGTGTTAAAACATGACACATACACTAGTCAGTGTCTCATTCAACTACCGATGATCCTATTTTTATTGAAAATATTAAAAACGTGCAAAACCCTGCTCTTGCCTCTTTCGAACGGAACTAGGAATTATTCCAACCCTGCAACATGAGTGGTCTAAACAGAAAAACATTTAAAATTGCTTCATACAAGTGGGGGGTCAAAAAAAACTAAAAAAAAAAAAACTAACAAATTCCCTTAAAAATGCTAACAGAGAATGTCTGTATGGCATTTATAGCCCATTCCCCATCCCTTTAAACCTGTAAAGAAAGCCTAAGAACTTTGCCTTCCCCTTCATCCACAAAACAACAAGAGCGCCATAACCCTCATCTTGAGTGCGCTCATTGGATAGTGAATATTATAACGTCACAAAGAAAAGTTGGGTATTCCATTACAAAGGTCACCCGGGTTTAGGGAGCAGACAGTGGTATCATATTCATTTCAGCTGCTGTCCGGAGATGGGTATAGCCACTTGCCACTCACCCACAGTACTGTGGGCAGGCAGCAGCTCCAAGCTAAGCCACATACTGTTTTTTTTTTTTAAATACTGTGACCAGTCAGTATCCTTGATAACCACGACACCAGTCATACGACACTGTACTGCACTGGTGACAGTATGTAAAAAACAGAAAATCCCCCCCCAAAAAAAAAAATACCTTGGACGGTGTGCTTTGCAAAATGGGTTAATTTGGGTGGGGGGGTGGGGTGTGTGTGTGTGTGTGTGTGTGTGTGTGTGTGTGTGTGTGTGTGTGTGTGTAATACGGTGCCTGGAAAAAGTATTCATAACCCTTGAAAATTTTCCACATTTTGTCATGTTACTACCAAAAATATAAATGTATTTTATTAGGATTTTATGTGCTAGACCAACACAAAGTGGAACATAATTCTGAAGTAAAAGGAAAGTAAAATGGTTGTCAACATTTTTTACAAATAAATATCTGAAAAGTGTGGTGTGCATTTGTATTCAGCCTCCTTTAAGCCTCATACACACGATCCGATTGTTGGCAGGGGATTGTCTGTTGGCAAACTGTTGTCCTAAAATCTTACCATTAGTATGCTCCTTTTGACAATTGTTGTACAACTTTCAGCCAACAAAATGTTGGATGATGGGCTAGTAAATTTTCGGCGGACAACAGTTTGACATCAGATTCGTATGGTTAGTACACAAAAGTCGAAAAAGTACAAACAAACATGCTCGGAATCAATGCTCAAACACAAAATTAGCAGAAGGGGCCCAAAGGGTGGCGCTCAAGAGCTGAAATTCCTCGTAGTAAGTCACTACATTCCCGTTTGTTGCACAACACTTGTGTACCATTAGCATGCAAGACAAAATCCTGGCACACACCCTTTTGACAAAAATCAGACGCTTGGGTGGCCAACAATCGTACTGTGTGTACGATGCTTTACTCGAACGAATTGCCTTCAGGGGGTCACCTAATTAGTAAACAGAGTTCACCTGTGTGTAATTTAATCTTAGTATAAATACAGCTGTTCTGTGAAGCCCTCAGGTGTTTGTTAGAGAACTTTAGTAGAAACAAACAGCATCATGAAGGACAAGGAACACACCCGACAGGTCAGTGACATATATTACACATACATCCATTTATATTATATATATATATATATATATATATATAATTTTTTTTGTACTCACCATAAAATCCTTTTCTCTGCAATTCACCGACTGACACAGCTCCTCTCTTAGACCATTGGGACGTCCCCAAGCAGTGCCAAACGAGGGGTGGGAAAAACAGCATAAAAACCTCATCCACCATGGCAAGTGGGAACTAGTAAAACTGTACCCACAAAACAATAGTGCGTGGAAACCTCCACCACAAAATCAGGGTACCCTCAACAGGAGTGACTACCCACAACCGCACCAAAAAAAACAAACAAAAAAAAAAAAAACTGCGGAAGTAATGCAACAGTGCATTCTTAAAAAGGTACTGTGTTTTATCGAAAACCCAGAAAAAAAAAAAAAAAAAAAAATATTGCATATTCAATTGCAACTATACAGCCGCCTGCACTGACGTCTACCTTGTAGAACTTGGTAAACGTGTGGACAGACGACCAGTTCGCCGTCTTACACACCTGAGAGACAGACGCTTGGTTTCGGAAGGCCCAAGACGTTCCGATTGCCCTTGTGGAATGGGCCGTAACCGGAAAGAGGGGCACCTGCTCCTTTAAGGCGTAGGCTTGTACTACAATCTGTGATCCACCTGGAAATGGTGGCTGACGAGACCGCCATGCCTTTCTTGGAACCAGCTACCAAGACCAACATCGAGTCTGACTTCCGAAAGGGAGCAGTGGTAGACAAATACACTTTCAGAGCCCGAACCACGTCCAGAGCGTGAAGGTCCACCTCCTTAGGGTGTTTCGTCCTAGGACAGAGAGATGGTAACAATGTCCTCATTAATGTGAAAAGCCGAGACCACCTTCGGTAGAAAGGACGGTTGCGAACACAACACCACCTTATCCTTATGGATAACCAGATAAGGCGACTTGCAAGACAAGGACGCCAGTTCCGAAACCCTCCTGGCCGAGGTGATGGCCACTAAAAAGGCCACTTTCTGGGAAAGAGTCAACAGGGGAAACTCCCTGACATTTTCAAGCAGCGGGTCTTGAAGAGCCGATAACACCAGGTTCAAATCCCATGGGGGTAACGGTGGACGCACCGGAGGGACTACATGACGAACCCCCTGAACAAAAGGTACTCACTATGAGTAAGACGCCAGGGGTTGCTGAAAAAATAAATAAATAAATAAAAAGACAGCCAAAGCTGAAATTTTTGCCCCTTAATAGTGCTTAACGCCATTTTCTGGTCTACTCCTTGCTGAAAAAACAGCAGGATCCTGTATATGGAAAAAAGAGCGCGGATGCCAACCTTTCTCCGCACACATGGAGATGTAGGCTTCCACTCTGCGAATCAGATGTGGTAACAGCTGCAGTGGAGGAAAGGCATAGATCAGCTGGTACTGATTCCACAGAGCCACCAGCGCGTCCGACGCCTCTGCCCATGGATCTCTTATCGTGGACACGAATCTTGGCACCCTCCGATTGAGACGGGGGGCCAGAAGATCCACGTCTGGTGTGCCCCACCTCAGGCACAGTAACCTGAATATCTCTGGATGCAACGCCCATTCTCCTGGGTCCAGCATCTGGCGACTCAAACAGTCCGCCTGCCAGTTCTCCACTCCGGAAATGTAAATGGCAGACAAAACCAGTACATGTCGCTCTGCCCACCGAAGTATGTGAGCGACCTCCCGTGCCGCGGCTGAGCTACTTGCCCCCCCTTGGTGATTGACGTATGCCACTGCAGTGGCGTTATCTGACTGGAGCCTGATCGGATATCCTTGCAGTCTCACTGATCATGTGGAGAGGCACAGCCTGATTGCTCTCAGTTCGAGCAGATCGATCGACAACTTTGATTCTTCCGTCGACCAGAGGCCCTGAGCCGACTGAACCCCCATTACTCCACCCCAGCCAAAAAGGCTGGCGTCCTGTGTGATCACTGTCCACTTTAGAAGTAGGAACGACTTTCCGGCCTGAATCACCAAGGACCTCAGCCACCAGATCAGTGATTCTCTGACTGACTGGCTCACCTGAATCTGACGATCCAGTGACAACTGAGATCTGTCCCATTTTGACAAGATCTCCTTCTGCAGGACTCTGGTGTAGAACTGGGCAAACGGTACAGCCCCAAAAGGAGACCACCATGAGCTCCAGGACTCGCATGCAAAAGCAAAGCGACGACCACCAACGGTTCATCCGCAGTTTTACCGCGGATCTAAGAGTCTGCAGTTTGTCTGAAGGGAGAAAAACTCTTGCTTCCATTGAGTCTAGCAGCAAGCTTAGGTACTCAAAACGCTGAGTCGGTACAATCACCAAGTTCTTTAGGTTCAACAGTAGGGGTGCAACGGATCGGCACACGCCGCAATCCATGGTCTCTGCCTTAGGAAAGGCCGCGGCTTCGGCCTAGCTCCGAAGCGGCGGCCATCTTTCTACACCCCAAGACCCATATAATACAGCGCTATTCTCAAATACAAATATTGAAAAAGAAATTATTTTAAAATTAAAAATGAAGAAAAATTTGTGACAAAAATGTTTTAAATAAATATAATAAATGCAGCAGCAACTTAAATATGAGATACCCACAATTTCAAATACCAGTTTTTTCAAGAAGGCTGCGCTGTAGTGATTCAATCCAATGTGTTATAAATATAGATAAATTGATCATGCAAAAAACATGAATAAATAAATCCAAAAATCCAGAAAAATAACAAAAAAAATCTATCTATCTATATGCAAATGTTCAAGATATTAGTCCATTTCCCATTAGACAATGTTTCTGCTTGTCGTCTCCACCGTGATTTGTCACACCACACCAATGAAAAGAGTGTCACCAAAGTTGCAGAAAAGGACTTTCCACCACCAACAATACTGACGCTTACCAGCTATATCCCATCTCAGAGATCTAATATCGCCACTGTTAAATCACTCCCTCTGGACATGAACTGAATGGAGGATGTATCCCTTTAAGCACTCTGTTCCAGTAGTTGGTATATTCCTACGGCCACACCGCTCATTGCCAAGCACATGCATAAACAAGAGGAATCGCCATAGTATAATATTGTCGAAATATTTTAATAAATAAAAGAATTGCACTTACATCAAATGTAAAAAAAACTCGCTTCCAATAAAAAGGTTTGCCAGCCGGCTTCATACAACGCTGCCCGTCGATTCCGGGTTCAGCATAGATCGCGGTGATGTGCTGACTCACCGCCATAAATATCACAACACATAGTTAGTACCGCCCCACTCTGAGCTTCTGATGGCCATGTTTAGTAAGGGCAAGCGCCCACATTACGTGAGCGGATGTTCTGTCACTTCCACAGTATGCAAGCTGCTATAAATGTAGAAGATCTCTTCCGGAATCTTTCCCTTCATACCTGAAAGGGCCATATTAAAAATGGGCAAATGTTCCCTCATAATGAACACGCTACCGCACATATGCGATAGCTCTGCAATCAACATATCCTGTATTAATTAGTTATAAACAAATATTAGGAAAGGAAATAAAAAATAAATTAAGAATTAAAAACATATGTAAAAAAATAATATATAAAAAAAAAGGAAATTTATAGGATTACCAGCCAATATAGCAACTATCATACAACATGTTTATCTCCAAAAATCTCACGTGAGATAGAGATATATATATATATATATATAACCATGTTTATTTCCAAAAAGTCTCACATGATGTGATGCAAATTTAATTTTATTGTTCTAATTAGGCTGCTTATGAAAATCTCAACCTAATTTACTTAAAAATTAACATAAAAAGATATTTATTTATTTTTGGTGGTGGGGCACTCCATACCCCCAAATATGCACACTTCAAAAAATATAAAGTATAAAATATAGAATATAAAAAGGCACCAATAACTGTACCTCCTTAATCAATTTAAATTACCAGGCCTTACAAAAAACTCACAGTGGGTTTACAATATTTGATCTCACCACATTTTCATAAGCAGCCTAATTAGAACAATAAAATTAAATTTGCATCACAGCATGTGAGACTTTTTGGAAATAAACATGGTATATATATGTGACAAATCAAGGTGGAGACGACAAGCAGAAACATTGTCTAATGGGAAATGGACTAATATCTTGAACATTTGCATATAGATTTTTTTTTGTTATTTTTCTGGATTTTTGGATTTATTTATTCATATGTTTTTTGCATGATCAATTTATCTATATTTATAACACATTGGATTGAATCACTACAGTGCAGCTTTCTTGAAAAAAACTGATCTTTCTACACCCAATGTGATCGCTCCGTCAAATGACAGAGCGATCACTTGTAAACAAACCGGCGTCGTCATGACGCTGGTTCCTCTCTCCCCTCCATGTACATATCTGTACAATGGAGGGGAGAGATCGGATGGAAGCAGCGCTGTGGGCTGCATCTGTAGTGCCCACAGAGCTACTCTGACAATTGCAGTCGCAGCCATCCCTCAATACTCTGCAGTATCCTGCCATAACCCAGCCAATAATCTGCCATACTCTATAATGCTGCGCGATACCCAGCCATACTCTGCGAGCGATACCCAGCCAATATTACAGTGGGAGAGATTGTGGATATTACAGTGGGGACTATATGGTGGTGGAATTTTCACAGGTTTTTGCCAATTCAATTATTATTTGCCGATCCGAAAAATGATCCGATCCGTGACTCTGATCTGAGGAACGTTCCGATCCGTGAGTTTTTTGATCCGTTGCACCCCTAGTCAACAGCCACCCAAATTCTCGTAGAGTCTGCATGGTGATTGCCACATCCTCCTCTAATTCTGAGGCAGAAGATGCTCTCAGGAGGAGATCGTCTAGCTATCGTAACAACGTCAAAACCAGACCCAAAACCTTGGTAAAGACTCTGGGGGGCTGATGCCAGACCAAAAGGGAGAGCCACAAACTGGTAGCGGGCTTTCCCGACTGCAAATCGCAGAAACTTCTGCTGTCACAGGCATATGGGTATGTGCAGGTACGCATCCTGGAAGTCCAAGGGCGCCAGGGAGTACCCTTGATGGAGTGCAGCAACTACTGGGCGAACTGATTCCCTTCTGAACCTCTGCACTTTAACAAAGTGATAGAGGGCTTTTAGGTCCAAGATTTGACGTACCCCTTCCTTCTTGGGAACTACAAGCTTATTTGAGTAGAATCCCTGGAAACGTTCCGATTCCAGAGCCGGTACAACCACCCTGCGATTCAGCAGGTCCCTTACTGCCCCGAAGAGGGCCTCCAGGCGAGCCGGGAGTACGGGTATGCTGGAGAGGAAGAATCTGTTTGGCGACCAAGAGAGAAAGTCTATCTTGTAGCCTATGGAAATCAGGTCCATTGGTCAAAAACAGAGGGGACCACCGGGCTGCAAACTCCCGAAGGCGACCCCCCCACCCGAGACATGGATGGGGACAAACCTTCATGCAGTAGCACTTATACTCACAGGCTTGTTAGGCTTGCGGTTCCAGGGACGTTTTTGTCCATCCGTGGTCGTCCCGTCGACGTTATATCAAAGCTCCAGGTGGACTGAAAGGCCGTTAGCGAACGGAAAAAGGGGCCCTTGCCTACGGCGTGGCTCCTTAGCCTTCCTGGCCTGTGGGAGTGGTATATTCTACCACCGGTGGCATTTTTACTAATGCCATCCAAAGAGGCTCCAAAGAGTCGGTCGCCAAGGAGGGGAAGATCCGTCAGGGCTTTTTTAGATGCCTGGTCAACACACCAGCATATTAGCCAAATCAGGCGCCTCAGCACCACAGCTGACACTGAAGCCCTAGATACAGAGGGAGGGTATCCAGGGCCGCGTCACAACGTACTTAAGGCCTTGCACTAGTTGGTCTGCTAATTTCGTGCAGACAGGAGAAGCCTGTTGCTCTCCCAATTTGCAGTGCAAAAGTTTTGCCCGCTCAGTCAGTGTCTGACACAAGTACGGATGCCAGTACTGGTCGCACAGCGGACCCCACAACAGTAAACAAGGAACGAGCCACTGCCTCTGCCTTCCTGTCCGCGAGATCCTTAAATGCAGGAGTTCCCACTACCGAGATCATGGTTAATTATTTAACCTGGATACTGAAATTCCACGACCGGAGGAGCAGACTACTTGTGAGAAGGCTTTCCTCAAAAGGGTAACGCACCACCATGTGTCTGGGGACCAAAAAGGTCCATTGCGTGCGACCCCACTCCCTGTAAGTGAACTTGCAAATAAGTCAGATACGGGAACACCATAGGCGAACATGTTGGCTTGCGGGACCCAAAAGGGACTGGTACATCAGCAGGGGTACCTGCTGGCTCCCTAATCTTCAGGGTATCACGCACAGCTGTGATAAGTGCTCCAACAAGCGCTTTGTCGCGCACGGACCCAGACGGGGACTCATCCTCACTGTCCGAACGGTCCTGGTCAGCGTCATATGACAAGACAGAGCAGGGGTCACCAGCCTCAGCAGAGCCCAAGTCTGTGCCAGAGTTCTCCCCAGAGGACGGGGGGAGAACAGGGGCCACCTTATTGCACCCATCTTCCCATGCACCGCCTCCATCTAGCAATGAACAAGTTGAGGACCACCATTGGGGTGTCCATGGGCACTGTGCAGTCTGCAGGTGACTCGGTTGCCATTGCCTGGACTTTGGGGGAAGAAACACTAGTTTCTGAGCCACGCTGACCCTATTCTGTCTGCCACCCGAAGGGGAGTTAGGGTAGTGACAGTCCCACACTCCCTGCTGCACTGAGGGGCTTATTCCCGCTGGACTCACAACCCTGGGGATTTCTGCGATGTCCACAAGGGGTGCCTGTAGTCCCCAAGTGCGCCCAGGTGCAGAGGAAACCAAAAAAACTGAGTTGGTGATAACCGCTGGAATGATCGCTAAAACGATCAGAAAAAATGCTCAGGCTTCCATAAATTGGCCGCTCAGCGTCCAGTACACAGACGGGAAACACAGGGAAAAAAGGCTGTGAGAGCACATGAGCCATGCTGCTGTCAGGGAACACTGAAATATGTTCAGGCTTCCAGAAAATGGCCGCCAGTGCATTGGAATCACATAGAAAATGGCCGCTGAAGCCCAGACAGTCAGCCTGCTCTGCCCACACCTAAAATGACCGCAAACATCGCCATGAGGTAGATATAAAAAAAAAAAAAAAAACCCTGCAAAGCCACAGCACTGCACCATTCCCAGCAGACCCTCACAGGCACCTTCCAGGGGCATACCATACAGGTCCCAGGACCACCGCCATTCAGCCAGCCCCCCCATGTCAGGTGAGAGCCCACAGAGAGCCCCTATATAGACACACACACACACACTGCTCAGCAGCCACATGCAGCATTCCCCCCCGAAGAGGGGGGGGGGGAGGGAAGATAGGGACAGGGGAGAGAAGATAGGGAGGTGAGGGGGCCCTCGAATCGACCTCCCAGGGAATGCCCAGCTGCTTAGCCCTGTCAGAACAGGGAGAGCTGTACTTAACAGTCCTGAAGAGCTGGGAGACATTCCATTGTAGAACTACTCCTGATCAGTACAGGGTAGCTACTGGCCTCGGCATACTGCAACGCAGACATCAGTAGCCCGGTCATATATATGCCCCGGAGCATAAAAGCTCACCGACCACCTCTGGAGCTGAGGTATGTCATGGCCTGCCGAGCCGTAGCTGCGACGTGCACACGCTTGATGGCCGGACTGGGGAGACTACAAGGATAAGTGAACCAGCCTGTCACCCAGGCGGCTGTTGATAGAAGATCACAGGATCACTCATCTTGCGCAAAAAGCGACGTTTCTGCATAAAGAAAAAACATGGACCCATGGGCCCGCAGGGTTCCTAGGTCTGTCTCCTTCACTAGTCAAAATAAAACTGATTACTGCAAGGCAGGGTGGAGGGTTGATACCTAGGGGACTGCCCCCTGGGCGTAACTGAAAGTTCTGAGTGTTGTGTTACAACTTTGCCTAGTGTCTCCTAAAGGGAAAGGTATACAACCCAATGGTCTAAGAGAGGAGCTGTGTTTGTCAGTGAATAGAAGAGAAATTTTATAATATATAATTTATCCCCCCCCCCCCCCCAAGCATTGAACATCTCAAGGAGCAATATTCATATATCCATCATCTGGAAATATGGCACAACTGCAAACCTACCAAGACATGGCCATCCACCTAAACTGACAGGCTGGACAAGGAGGAGAGCAATAATCCAAGAAGCAGTCAAAAAAAAAAAAAAAAAAAAAAGAAAAGAGGCCCAGAGTAACTAGAGGAGCTGCAGAGATCCACAGCTCAGGTGGGAGAATCTGTCCACAGGACAAATATTAGTCATGCACTCCACAAATCTGGCCTTTATGGAAGAGCGGCAAGAAGAAAGCCATTGTTGAACGAAAGTCATAAGAAATCCCGGTTGCAGTGTGCGAGAAGCCATGTGTGGGGGCACAGTAAACATGTGGAAGAAGGTGCTCTGGTCAGATGAGACCTAAATATAACTTTTTTGGCCTAAAAGCAAAATGCTATGTGTGGCGGAAAACTAACACTGCACATCACCCTGAACACACCATCACCGTGAAACATGGTGGTGGCAGAATCATGCTGTGGGGATGCTTTTCTTCAGCAAGGACAGGGAAGCTGGTCAGAGTTGATGGGAAGATGGATGGAGCCAAATACAGGGCAATTTTAGAGGAAAAAAAAAAAAAAAGTCTCATACACGCGATTGGATTTTCCGAGGGGAAATGTGTGATGACAGGCTGTTGGCTGAAAATCCGACTGTGTGTATTCTGCATCGGACAATTGTTGGCCAATTTTCCGTGGACAAATGTAGGATGGCAGGTTTATAAGTTTTCCGGATAAATGTGTATTGTCAGATTTTCTGAGCGTGTGTACACAAGCCAGTCGGACAAAAGTCTGAAGTACAAAATCATATGCTTGGAGGGAAGGACGAGCCAGAAGCGGTCGGTCTTGTAAACTCGTAATAGAGAATTAACATTCGTGACACGGCAAATTATGAAATCTCAAAATGCAGCGCATATTCTCTTCTTTAACGGGATAATGAAGCTGCTTTGCTGGTGATACTGATGAGTTATGGCAAATTAATTTTCTAAGGCTTTTTTTTCTAGTGATATCAAGATCATTATTATGCTTTTTTGTTTTTCTTTGGGCAAGTTAGCACAACACCATTATTCTGTAGTTTTTAAGATCAAAAGATACAACTATGTTGGTGTCCCTTGTTCATTTTACATTTTATTTTTATGTTTTTTAAATGCAACTGTCTACTCCCAAACTCTGTCATTTGAAGTAAAACACATAGCCAAGTATTATTCTCCACAATTTTTTTTATTGTGCATTAAAAAAAAAAAAAAAAAAAAAAGAAAAATTAGACATGCTATTTGCCAATAGAACTTAACCAAAAAGTGCATTCTATCAATCGAAAATATATAGATAAATATATAGAAACTAACTGAAAAGTGCAAACTGAAAAGCACGAAATGAAAGGTGTGAATCAATACTCAAACTTTAACAGAAGGAGCCCAAAGGGTGGCGCTAAAGAGCTGAAAAACCACCTAGGGCTAAAGGGCGTTGGCCCAAACTTGTCTTGCATACATACAGCCACACAGTTGTCGGCCAACAATTACGAATGTACTCACGTTTCAGTACATTTGTAAATGTTGGCCAACAACTGTGTGACCGTATGTATGCAAGACAAGTTTGGGCCAACACCCTTTGGACAAAAGTCAGTTTCGTTGGCCAACAATCCGATTGTGTGTATGAGGCTTTAGAGCAGGGATCTCAAACTGGTGGCCCTCCAGCATGTTGTGAAACTGCAAGTCCCATGAGGCATTGCAAGGCTGACAGTTACAAGCATGACTCCCACAGGCAGAGGCATGATGGGGCTTGTAGTTTCTCAATAGCTGGAGGGCCGCCAGTTTGAGACCCCTGCTTTAGAGTCTGCAAAAGAGACTGCGGCGGAGGTTTACCTTCCAGGAGGACAACGACCCTAAACATGCAGCCAGAGCTACAATAGAATGGTTTAGATCAAAGCATATGTGACAGAGCTTGAGCTATTTGCAAAGAAGAATGGGCAAAAATTTTACTCTAGATGTGCAAAACTGGTAAAGACATCCCCAAAAAGCCTTGCAGCTGTAATTGCAGCGAAAGGTGGTTATACAAAGTATCGACTCAGGGGGGCTGAATACAAATGCACACCACACTTTTCACATATTTGTTTGTAAAATATTTATTTTGAAAATCAGTTAATTTCCTTCCACTTCACAATTATGTGCCACTTAGTGTTGGTCCATCACATAAAATCCCAATAAAATGCATTTATGTTTTTGGTTGTAACCTGACAAAATGTGGAATATTTCAAGTGGTATGAATACTTTTTCAAAAGGCATTGTATTGTACTGTCCTGGCATTTTAGGACCAAGAAATTAGATAGGTTGTCAGTACATCAAGACTGATCAAATTTCACACACACACACACACATAGTTAGTAGAATCTATAACTTTCCTAAAGACTAAGGCCCCTTGCACACATGCAGACCGTATGTCCATATTTCATCCATCCGTTTGCGGGAGCGATCCCCGCTGAGCAAGCAGATCATCACGGGGTGGATCATTACGGATCCGTCCCATGTGAAAGGTGCCTTAATAATATACACCTATTCGGGTTATTTATACTAAAGAAATGTAGCAGAATAAATTTTGGCCTAAATTCATGAAGAAAGGTTATTTGTTTGCAAAATTTTAAATTTTTCGTTAGGTTTTTGTTTACAAAAGTAGCACAGTGTTGAATAGCAAACTATCCCATTGCTGATCTTGTTTTCTAGTATATGAACCTATATAAAAAAAAACTTACCTAGCTGATCCACCACATCCTCCCGTGGCACACATCTTTTATCCAAAAATTCTTTAATCTTCTCTAGTCTCTTGCAGTATGGAAACTCACCCAGCTCCAATCTGAAATTATAAAAACACTTCTAGTACAAGCAATGTAAAACGAGACATTAGATCAAAGAATCTTTAACATTTCTCCCAAAACACTATTTTCCATTTAATAAATCTACAAAAAGTGGGCATCTACTAAAAGTTCTGTAGTCCAGAGACACAGAATATCCCCATATGACATGTTCAAAAGACTCATTATGCCTCAGATTATGCATTGGGCCGTTTTCCTTACAAAATGGGGTAATTGTTGGGGCGTTTCTATTGTCCTGGTTCTCCAGGGCCTTCAAAAGTGTAAGAGGTAGTCAAGAAATTATGTGTGTAATTTATGCTCCAAGAACACCTGATGGCGCTCCCTGCATGTGGCCACAGTGAGTAAAAGTCTCACACATGTGGTATTGCCATACTCAGGAGGAATAATAGAATGTGTTTTGGGGTGTAATTTGTGCTATGCATATGCTGTGTGAGAAATAACCTGCTAATAGAATAATTTTGTAAAAAAAAAAAAAAAAAAAAAACACCCCTCTTGATTTTGAAAAGAATTGTGGGAAAAAAATTAAAAACTAAAAAAAAAAAAAAAAAAAACCCTCACCATGCCTCTTACTAAATACCTTGGAATGTCTACTTTCCAAAAAAAAGGGTCATTTGGTGGTTATTTGTACTTTCCTGGCTTGTTAGGCCGTCAGTACTTCAGGTGTGATCAATTTTCAGAGATTGGCACAGGTACGGTGTTGTATGTTGTATGACTTAGTAAGAAAGTAGAAAGCTGAAAATTGGTCTAGTTAGCAAGGGAGTTCAAGTGCCCAGTGGGTTAGTTGTTAATATTGAAAAGATTGTTCATCATGGATGCAAGGTACATCTAGCACAGGGTGTCCTAGATGTGTTTTCTGCCAAAACAACCAATTCCTGTTTTCTAGATTTTTTAGCAGGTAGTGTGACAGACTCACCCAGGACAGAGGCTTTTGGAGGGGACTGCAGACGCCGTAAGAGAGCCAGGCGGGCGGGCGGCGTGAGAGAGCCAGGCGGGCGGGGTGAGAGAGCCAGGCGTTCTGTCAAAATAGCCGGGTGGATGAGAGAAGCAGATGAGCAGAGATGACATCTCTCTCCGTCTGGCCCGCATTACCGCTCTACCGCTCCCCTCGCAGGCCACCTCTTTAATGTTAGAAGTGTGGCGGGAGCAGAGAGATGACATCATCTCTCACCGCCTGCCCTGCATCTCACTCTCCTGCCCTCACTCACAACCGACCAGTGCACAGAGGCCTGTCTCTGTGCTAAATGGACCAGTGCTGCCACCAATGCAGTGGCAATTCACATTTGATGGCACTGGCAGGTGACGTTGCAAGTGACAATCCACATCTGGTGGCACTGGCAGGCGAAATGGCAAGCGATAATCCACATCTGGTGGCAGGCAATATGGCAAGTGACAGTCCACATCTGGCAATATGGCAAGTGACATGGCATGTCTACATGCACATGTAAAAGCTACATCTGGTGGCACAATTGTACCACACCCGGGCCTTGGCACAATTTTCTTCCACGCAGCCGGTCCCCAAAACGTTGGGGACCACTGCTTTAAAGGATAAGTTCACCTTTTGTAACAGATTACATTACATTACATTACAGCTGTTGATAGCTTTAGGTATATCCCTGTCAGAAACACCAATGATCTGCTGCTTGTGGGCACAATGCATTACAGATCCCAAGCAAAAAATAAAATAAAAAATGGGCGTTCGTTTATCTACAACAAAATGCGTATTTTTATTTTTTTGTAAAAGTTAACTTATTAAAAAAGTCCCTCAGAAAATATGACTTTGGGCTTTGTCTTAAAGTAAGAATCTGACAGAATGGTCATGTTAATATCTCTTACTAAATCACACAAGCATGAACCAAGTATTTTAGAGGTCGACTTACTCCACTGCATCACTTTTAGATTTCTCATCAGCTTCTATTTCGCCCATGTGATCCAGGAGCCTACTGAGGAAGGAATCCCGACTCTGCTCTCCCTGCAGAGCATAGTGCACTGCCAGGGCCTGCAGAACTGCTCCATTGTAACCCAAAGAGGAGGCATGTGTCAGTTTTCCACTGGTTTTAGCATACTGTAAAAAAAAAAAAAAATACATAAAAAATTCTGTCCATTTTTAAAAAGGGTGTTGGCAATGGCAAACTGTATTTCTCTAAAGTCAAGTTTAGTTTAAAGTGTATTTAATCCCATGAAAAAAAAAAAAATTATATATTGCAGCTTACCAGTCCTTAGATGCGGCAGCTACCTTTATTTTCAATTAGGGGATACTGACGACACACTTTGTCCTAGGGTGACAGCACTCATTCACTGTACTGTATCTACAGAGAAGCAGCATGGTCACCCTAAGACAGGAATACAAAAAAATAAATAAAAAAAAATAAAAAAAACCCAACAACCCTTCAATATATCTTTCCCATTAAATAGGCACAATGCGTTTTGTAGTCTGCAAGGATCGCTGTAAACAATGTAACTGATGACAGCACAGCAAACAGAGCAGAGAAATTTATCAGTTTCAAGATTTCTGGTAACATTAACAGGTACGTTTCGCACTTATTAACCACTTGCCGAAGGTTGCACACCAATATACATCGGCACAATGGCAGCGGTGGGCAAATGTGCGTACCTGTACATCCCCTTTAAGGAGGCGGGGCTAGCAGGCGCCCACCACGTACAGCGTGACCGTGTCAGCAGCGATTGTGTCACGGACCCGCAGAATGGGGACGTGCCTATGTAAACAAGGCATTTCCTCATTCTAGTGTGTGTCATGACAGAGATCACTGCTCTCTGTCATCGAAGAGCAGTGACCACTGTCAAGCAAGTTGAAGCCCATCCCCCCCCCCCCCCAATTAAAATCACTCACTACCACACACTTATCCCCTTCATCGCCCCCTTGTGGTTAACCCCTTCCCTGCTTGTGTCATTTACACAGTAATCAGTGAATTTTTATAGCACTGATCGCTGCATTAATGACAATGGTCCCAAAATAGTGTCAAATGTGTCCGCCATAATGTCGCAGTCCCCAAAAAAATGTTAAATAAATAAAAACACCAAAAAGCAGATCGACACCACTACTAATAATATATACCATAAAACCATCCCCTACGCTATAACTTTTGCACAAACCAAAGAATATGCGCTTATTGCGATTATTTTTTTTACCAAAAATATGAAGAATACATATCAGCCTAAACTGAGGAAAAAAAACGTTTTTTTAAAATATATTTTTGGGGGATATTTATTATAGAAAAAAGTAAAAAATATTGATTTTTTTTCTTAAAATTGTCACTTTTTTTTTGGTTTATAGCGCAAAAAATAAAAACTGCAGAGGTGATCGAATACCACCAAAACAAAGCTCTATTTGTGGAAAAAAAGGACGTCAATATTGTTTGGATGCAACATCGTATGACCGTGCAATTGTCAGTTAACCACTTTCAGACCGGACCATTTTGCTGGTCAATGACCAGAGGTCTTTTTACACTTTGGCACTGCGCTGCTTTAACTGGTAATTGCGCGGTCATGCAATGTTGTACCCAAACAAAATTTGCGTCCTTTTCTTCCCACAAATAGAGCTTTCTTTTGATGGTATTTGATTGCCTCTGCGATTTTTATTTTTTGCGATATAAACGTAAAAAGACCGCAAATTTTGAAAAAAAAATGATATTTTCTATTTTTGTTATTAGAAAAATCCAATAAACTCAATTTTAGTCATACATTTAGGCCAAAATGTATTCAGCCACATGTCTTTGGTAAAAAAAAGTCAATAACTGTATATTTATTGGTTTGCGCAAAAGTTGTCACATCTACAAACTAAGGTACGTTTTCTGGAATTTACGCAGCTTTTAGTTTACGACTGCCTATCTCATTTCTTGAGGTGCTAAAATGGCAGGGCAGTACAAAACCCCCCCAAATGACCCCATTTTGGAAAGTAGACCCCCTAAGGAAATTGATAAGTGGCATGTTGAGCCCATTGAATATTTTATTTTTTTGCCTCAAGCGATTGAATAATGACAAAAAAAAAAAATTTTTTTTTTTTTTTTTTTTTACACAAAGTTGTCACTAAATGATATATTGCTCACACATGCCATGGGCATATGTGAAATGACACCCCAAAATAAATTCTGCTGCTTCTCCTGAGTACGGGGATACCACATGTGTGGGATTTTTTGGGAGCCTAGCCGCCTACGGGGCCCCGAAAGCCAAGAACCGCCTTCAGGTTTTCTAAGGGCGTAAATATTTGACTTCACTCCTCACTACCTATTACAGTTTTGAAGGCCATAAAATGCCAAGATGGCACAAAACCCCCACAAATGACCCCATTTTAGAAAGTAGACACCCCAAGCTATTTGCTGAGAGGCATGTTGAGTCCATGGAATATTTTATATTTTGCCACAAGTTGTGGGAAAATTACAAACCTTTTTTCTTTTTTTTTTTTTTTCACAAAGTTGTCACTAAATGATATATTGCTCACGCATGCCATGGGCATATGTGAAATGACACCCCAAAATAAATTCTGCTGCTTCTCCTGAGTACGGGGATACCACATATGTGGGACTTTTTGGGAGCCTAGCCGCGTACGGGGCCCCGAAAACCAAGCACCGCCTTCAGGCTTTCTAAGGGCGTTACAGTTTTGAAGGCCATAAAATGCCAAGATGGCACAAACCCCCCCCCCCCCCCAAATGACCCCATTTTGGAAAGTAGACACCCCTAAATTTAGGGGTACACTAGTGAGACTAGGTAATAAATGGCGGGTTCCCTGAAACTATAAAAAAATAACTAACCAACCAGCGTCACCTGTAACAGTTATATGGTGATCACTGGTGAAGGGGTTAACTAGGGGGCAATCAGGGGGCTTTATGCGGTAGTATATGCGGGTCCCTGGCGCTATAAAAAGCTGCGGCGAACCTAAATACCTACCTGCCTAACTAGCGTCACCTGTGACACTAATACAGCGATCAGAAAAATGATCGCTTATTAGGCTGGGTTCACACTGGAGCGATGCAGGAACGCCACGAATCCGCGGCGGGTTCCCGCATCGCATGCCTCCCGGCGGCAGTTCACACTGCCCTATGCGAACTGCTGGGAGTGTCAGTGAAATGTTAATGACACCCCCAGATCAGTTCGCATATCGCAGTGCGATCTGCAAACTCAGATCGCATGGTGTGAACCGATTCTGCTGCGGACCAAAAAAAGGGTCCCGTGCGAATTTGCGGCGGGTGCGGCGCGAATTCAGCCATACTATCTGTATGGCTGAACTCGAATCGCACAGAGATCGGATGTGATTTGCACTGCAGTGCGAATCACATTCGTTCTCATAAACCGCTGCAATGTGAACCCAGCCTTAGTGACACTGGCGACGGGGGGTGATCACGGGGTTAAACCTTTATTGGGGGGGTTAGGGGGGTACATTAGAACTAAAGGGGGCTAACCCTAACTGCCCTAACAGTTATTACAGTCACAAATGACACCAATGTAAAAAAAAAAAAAAAAAAATGACATTGGTGTCACTGTGACTGGGGGGCAGGGGTAATTGGGGGGGTGATCGGGGGGGTGTGAGTGTGCCTGGCATGTTCTACTGTGTAGTGTCGTGTTGGTGCAACTCACCGATCCTCTCTCCTCGGTGTCGGAACAAAAAATACCGACACGGAGGAGAGATTACATCACTTCCTCTCCTGTGTTTACATTACAGGAGAGGAAGTGATGTCACGGAGCATTTTCATTCGTCGGGAGCGATCGCGAGGGGGTGGCCATGAATGAATGGCCGCCCCCTCATCCCGGATCGCTCCCGAACGAATACCGACCGCCGCAGGCACCGGGGGGGGGGGGGGCCCGATCGGGCCCCCCACCCGCGGGAAGGCAGGGACGTACAGGTACGCCCGTATGCCTGCCCGTGCCATTCTGTCGACGTACATCGTCGTGCGGCAGTCGGCAAGTGGTTAAAGTGATGCAGTGCCGAATCACAAAAAGTGCTCTAGTCAGGAAGGGGGTAAAATCTTCCAAGGGTTGAAGCGGCTAAACAGATAAATATAAAATGAAAAAGAATTTTGTTTTAAACAAACCAAAAGTGAATAAGTTATTTTTCATACCAACTGCTTTTAAGCCCTGCATTTCACTGATGCCCGCTTACTTTGACAAAATACTGCGTGTGAAAAGCCTGTAGGTCTGGAGGGTACCCATATGAAGTACCTCAACAACATTTCAACATGTAAATCCATTGCATGACAACAAAGATACCCCTTTGAACATAGTGTAGTAGAAACACTATAATCTAATTGCAAGGTATGAGTTGAATGGGTGCAGAGGCATGTTAAGTATGGAAAGTTGTCACACTTGGGGTTCATTTATTAAAAAGTTGTTTTATCAGTTCACAGGTCATGGCAACGCATTTTGAGGGCCTCCCCTTTCCTCAGGGCTGTGATAGTGAGTGTAGTAGGAATTGGTCATGCACTCCTTTTGTGCAATTTTTGCTCCTGGGGCAGCACATTGAAATAAATGGGCTGTCCGAACCACGACACACAAAAAAAAAAAAAAAATATCACACACACGTTCACAGCTGCATAGATGTGAACAAAGCCCAAGTTATGACAAAGTTATTCTCTAATCACTGGGCTCATAGCAGAAATTTAACTTTGCTCTGGTTCCTTAAACGGTATACAGGTGGAAGAGCTTAAGTGGTGGTTAAATACTACTCCCCTTTTTGGGATGTACCAAACTGACAGATAAAGAGTACAATACCTACCACAGACATCAGAGGGGAGGTAACTCCTTTTAGGCTGGACATTGATGGATCTAAATTCAGCTGGTTCAGCAGAGAGCAGCCGAATAAAGGATCATGTGCGGCTGCTCCAGCTCAACAAAAGTGGACTCAAGGATCGAATTTTGTTGAATTGACTTTTGGGGAAAAAATTTCTCCTCAATAAGTGGCTGCAGCGGTGTATTCTGAGAGCAGAGTGTCCATGCTATGTGAATGCAATGAGGTTGATTTACTAAAACTGAAGAGTGCAAAATCTGGTGCAGCTCTGCATAGAAAATAATTCGCTTCCTAAACCCCCATAATCAGTTTTGAACGGCATTATGGTTAATGAGAAATTAATAGCTATAATATCAGACACTCATGAAAAACTGTTGGGTTTGGTGACCTTGGATTATTCACACTCAACCCCCTTCGAAACAACAACACTTTTCTGTCACTTTAGTGATCCTCATGGACCCCGTGGGACTCTTTCCTTTCCCCCCTTTCTCTCTGTGCTTTTCTTTTGCTGCCTCTACTTTTCCACTCCTCCTGCTCTTATATTTCTGGCTATTTTATATGCTTATGGTTCCCAGGGGCTGCCCTGGTTTGGCTGGTTGTGATATATGCAATTTTTTTTTCCCCTTCGCCTCCATTTATAATGCAAGCTCTCGGCTTAATATTAGATTGTTACCGTCTTTGTGCACCCAGCTGTGCGGTCAGACATTTCTGCAATGTTAAAATTCCTGTTTTGTCATTACCTTAGAATTGTCTCGACCATTTTCTTTTTCAATTTTTTCCTTTTTACAGTTCTAAATATTGTGAGGCGTTGAATTTTGATTATGTACGTTTTTCCTGTGTTTGTACACAATTACTGTATTTAGCGGCGTATAAAACACGCACTTTTTTTCCCCCTTAAAGTCAGGGGAAAATTGCGGGTGCATGTTATATGCCGATCCCCTGCAGATTATGAGCCTCTCTGCGGCTTTCGGCCACTCTCACAGTCACGCGTGAGCGACCGAGATACACAGGACATCCGGCACCATTTTCAAACGGCAAGGCCTCAAATGACACTGACAAGGGTGCAATGATGGACAAGGCTGCAGATGGACTCTGATAAGGCTGCATTGATGGGCATTTAAATGTAATTTTTTTTCCTTACAATTCCCTCCTAAACTTGGGGTGCTTGTTATATGCCGATAAATACGGTATACCATAACTAATTGTTGGCTCTGTTTGACTGAACATTATTAATAAAACCTTTTGTAAAAGACATCAGCTTCCATTTTTATTTTATTTTTTTCGGTCAAAGCTTAATTGAACAGCTTAATTGAATGGTCTAAGGTTATCAGTTGTGTACCCCAAGGTTCAGTGTTGGGACCCATACTTTTTAATATCTTTATAAATGATATTGGGTCTGGGATCAAAAGTAACATTTCCGTCTTTGTAGATGACACCAAGCTATGCAGTGGAATAACATCCTTACAGGATATCTCCAATTTACAAGCCGACCTCAATGCTCTGTCTAATTGGGTGACTACGTGGCCTCAATGCTCTGTCTAATTGGGTGACTACGTGGTAGATGAGGTTTAATGTTGATAAATGTAAAATTATGCATGATGCATACTAGGGGGATCCATAGTGGAGAAGGATCTGGGGGTTTTGGTAGATCATAAGCTCAATAGCAGCATGCAATGCCAAGCTGCGGTTTACAAAGGGAGGATAGATAGATAGATAGATAGATAATTTTTCCCCTGTTCACATCATTAGTTAGACCTCATCTGGAATATGCAGTTCAGTTTTGGACACCAGTTCTCAAAAAGGGATATTAGGGAACTGGAGAAAGTGCAGAGAAGGGCAACCAAACTGATAAGAGGCATGGAGGAGCTCAGCTATGAGGAACTGAACTATGAGGAACTATTAGAGGAACTGAATTTATTCACTCTTGATAAGAGGAGATTAAGGGGGGATATAATCAACATGTACAAATATATAAGGGGTCCATATAGTGAACTTGGTGTTGAGTTATTCACTTTACAGTCAACAAAGAGGACAAGGGGGCACTCTTTACGTCTAGAGGAAAAGAGATTTCAAATCCAAATACAGAAAGGTTTCTTCACAGTACGAGCTGTGGAATAGACTCCCTGCAGAGGTGGTTCTGGCCAGCTCAATAGATTGCTTTAAAAAAGGCCTGGATTATTTCCCAAATGTACATAATATTACTGGGTACTATCATTTATAGGTAAAGTTGATCCATGGAAAATCCGATTGCCTCTCACGGGGATCAGGAAGGAATTTTTTCCCCTGCTTTAGCAAATTGGATCATGCTCTGCTGGGGTTTTTCACCTTCCTCTGGATCAACTGTGGGTATAGAATTGTGTATATATGGGATTGTATGACATTTTTAAATTTTTTGGTGGTTGAACTGGATGGACTGGTGTCTTTTTTCAACCTAACTACGCAACTATGAACAAGCTGAAGTTTGAAGCTGATTGGCTACCATACACCAGATTTTGCACTGTCTAGTTTTAGTAAATCAACCCCAATGTCTGAGAGGATACCGCTATCTACCTACATTGTGTGGATGTAGGAATTTGTTTGTTTTTATCGTTCAATCTGCAGGTTCAACGAAAAAACACAAGCCATCTATGGCTAGCCTTGGGATCAACAGTCCAGTTTTTCTTTGTACATGGAGACCGAATTTTTTCAATTTTAGTCTCATCTGACCACAACACCTTTTTCCATGTGGCCTCAAAATCTTCAAGATGCGTTTAAGTCGTTTATTTGGCCTCAACACCAAACAATATGTCTGGTGGAAATCCAATACAGCAGACCATCCAAAATATCACCATTCCCACAGTAAAGCATGGAGGTGGTACTACCCTGTTATGGGGGAGTTTCTCTGCAGCAGGGACTGGAGCACTTGTTAGGATAGAAGAAAAACGCATGGGGCAAAATACCATAAAAAATTTTGAGGAAAATCTGCTGCCCTCTGCCAGAAAGTTGTCAATGTGAAGAAGGTTTACCTCCAACACAACAATGACCCAAAGCGTATAAATGAAGCAGATATGTTCCATGGACCATTAAAGTTTGTCCCTGGAGGTTTGATGAAGGCCGAGCAACCAACCATGTATATGCTACAATGTAGGCAACAGGAAAGCATCTGTGTTGCTGTTAGACTTGCCCTCATTTCCTGCCCCTGGAGCCACCCTTTTGCTAGTTAGCAAGTGAAGGAAGCTAAAAACTGAAGTAAAACCTGACAGGAATTCTAATCCTTCCCAACTCCATGCAAAAAAAAAAAAAAAGTCAGCATAGATAGACTTGAAACCAAACAAGAACATGTGTCATAAATGTGGTCATTACCACTTTTACACTATATGAAGGGTCTACATTCTATACTATATGCAGTTACAGAGCAGAAAATTAAAAAGACAAACAGAAGAGCTCCTTTAAAAAAAAAAAAAAAAAAGTGGATGTAAACCCCATTCGTGAAATATGACCTAGGCATATATAATCGGCAGTGTTAACTTATCTCTCTCCAAAGCCCCAAGTCACGTGTCTTTTTGCTGCTTCGTTCCTCTGTTACCAGCATGATAACTTCTGGCAAGTTTTCCAACACAGGAGATAAAAGCAGCTGGAAATTTGTGTTGGGGGATGTAACTTTGAGAAAGTTAAGCAGAGAGCTGGTCTACGCACAGCAGGGCTCTGCATGTTTCTTCACTCTTTGCACCATATTACACTATGAGGAGTCTCCCAGTTTTTTTACCCATTTTAACTCTGAGGATTCATCCATCCAATCTGAGACGGTGAGCTGAATCATCTTCTCACCATAAGGGGAACACAGCGAAGCTGGCAGGGGAACATTTCTGGATTTCCATCTGAGGATCAGAGATCCCAATAAGTGCTGAATGGTCTTCCTGATTAAGGAAGACCTCTGGTGATCTGGTAAGCCCCCCCCCCCATCTGATTAATGGTGAAGGTGTCACAACGGTGAATGTCTGAGCACTGCACCGTCGGGATCGATCTATTCAGTGTGGGTCACTGGCATGCATGAATTGTTTGCACAGGAGCACTTTAGTGATCAATTTATGAACTTTGTACTTTATGAATATAATATTTTGCACTTTTGCATAAGGACATTTTTGGATTGAATAATATTTTGATTGAATTTTCTGTTCACTTCAAAGGTTTTGAAATGTCATATGGAGTTTTACACATGGTAACTTTATTTAGCGCTGCACTTTTAGGACATGCATTTGTGATTGACCTGGTATTTAGGTTTTAGTGCACAGCTGCTACATTTACTTTTGATAACACACTAGCGCAATTTTTTTTTTCCGATTGCTATATATATATATATATATATAGCACAGTGTACAGAGTATGAATATCTGTATTTTGTGATGCAGTGAATGACAGGTGCTTGCTTCAGGGGAAACATTCAAAATAAATGACAACTCACATATACTGTGCATTGTGCTGTGTAGGAAAGAATGAAACAGAAAGGGGTCTTCCGGCATTAAGCCAGGGCTCGACAAACCCGGGGTGCCAGGTCACATTTGCGACTAGAATTAGCGACCTGACGCCCGGGGCAGCACAGTTGGGGGGAATTCTGTCTCCGTGCACACCCCCCCTCCCCCACAGCGTGATCACGTTGGGCCACGCTGCCGCCGGCCGGTAATTGAGGACGCGGCTTTGAGGCCTTCTGCGGTCCTATGCTTCCTTCTGGAATCTGGCGCCCTCTTGTGGTGGCCTTTGGTATGACAACCAGCAATGCTAATGGAGCTTCCCCTGCCTGTTTCCGCTGCCCACCTATCTCCTTCCCTTTACTTCGAACCCCTAAACATTATATATATTTTTTATTCTAACACCCTAGAGAATAAAATGGAGGTCATTGCAATACTTTCTGCCACACCGTATTTGCGCAGCGGTCTTACAAGCGTACTTTTTTGGGGGGAAAATAATTATTTAATTAAAAAAGTAAAGTTAGCCCATTTTTTTTTATATTATTGTGAAAGATAAATGTTACACTGAGTAAATTGATACCCAACAGGTCACGCTTCAAAATCGCATCCGCTCGTGGAATGGCAACAAACATTTACCCTTTAAAATCTCCATAGGCGACGTTTAAAAAAAAAAAAAAATCTACAGGTTGCATGTTTTGAGTTACAGAGGAGGGCTAGGGCTAGAATTATTGCTCTCGCTCTACCGATCACGGTGATACCTCACATGTGTGGTTTGAACACCGCTTTCATATGCGGGCGCTACTCACGTATGCGTTCACTTCTGCACGCGAGCTTGGCGGAACAGGGCACGTTTAAAAAAAAAAAAAATTCTTCTTCTTATTTATGTTAACTTTTCTTTTTTATTTTTTCTCTGTGCTTTTAAAAAAAAAATTGTGTCACTTTTATTCCTATTAAAAGGAATGTAAAAATCCCTTGTAATAGAAAAAAGCATGACAGGTCCTCTTAAATATGAGATCTGGGGTCAGAGAGACCTCATATCTCACATTTACACTAAAATGCAATTTAAAAAAATGTTGTCATTTGAAAAAAATAAATAAAATGTCCCTCTAAGAGCTATGAGCAATGACTTGGAGACAGGTGGGGGGGGGTATGGGCGCTATCTTCCCCTCACTCGTCTCCATGTCAGGCCAGGGACAGGTCCGGATCGCCATTGCCAACCTGGCTCCTAACTTTTTTAGCTGGCTCCTAGATTCCAAGCAAATTTGTCAAGCCCTGCACTAAGCAATAAGGCAAAGAGAATAGTGCAGTTGCACTAAAAGTCAGTGATCTAACATTAAAAAAAAAAAAAAAAAAAAACACACACAAAACCTGAAATCAGATTGGTTATCAATTACTGTACTTTATCTTGTATTGCTAGAGATTTTTTTTTTTTCTTGGAAGAGTGCATGTGATCAGCACAGGGTCAATCAGTACTGTCCAGACAGA
This sequence comes from Lithobates pipiens, assembly GCF_037356315.1. Lineage (NCBI taxonomy): Eukaryota > Metazoa > Chordata > Amphibia > Anura > Ranidae > Lithobates > Lithobates pipiens. The sequence goes on from NW_027507748.1 coordinate 322,144,333, forward strand.
AGAAGGTCGGGGGTCCTGCAGCCTCAAGAGACAATCGGAGGAGAATGAAAACTCCTCCTACAAGCAAACACTTATAGAAGTCACAAGACTGCTATATACTGCTGATGGGAAAAAAAAAAAAAAAAAAAAAAAAAAAAAAAAAAGGTATATGGCAGTTTATATTTAATAAAACTATTGCATTTCCACATTCTGTGCGAAACCATATATAGTGAATACAGGGTTTAGTAATACTTTAAAATTACAATCTCACATCAAATCCAGCTCTTTTTTGTTTTTCAAACAGCTAAAGCAGAGATCACTTATATCTTTTATCTAGCTCAAAGCATACGTCTAAGTTATAGGTAGTACCTAGCAAATAAACACTGTTCTTTACATTTTACCATGAATTACTATAAAATAAGTAAAAGCTCATTAAATAATATTTTTTTCATATAATAAAAATAACAACCTTTATAACGTCAGCAATATTGGGAAATGCCAGAGGAATGGCCACGGCTCTCATTGCTGCTCCATTTCCATAGGAACCCTTCCCATTAAACTGCTCCTTGGCTGGGGTAAAGACGTTGCTGTATTCCCCACTGTAAAGCTTCTCAAACACATGGATGACGCCTGGGCCATATCCACGGTCTGGATCATTGAAGTACTCCTTGGTAAATCTGTAGAATAGAAAAAATAAATAAAAATAAAAATGGGAACACTTAAAAATATATTATATATATATATATATATATATATATATATATATATATATATATATATATATATATATACACACACTCAATTTGCAGACTTTCTAGCCCCACTGCAATTTAATGAGCCCGTCTTAATAGAGCAAACCCTTTAACCACTTCAATACCGGGCCATAGTCAAATGACGGCCACAGATGGGATCCCATCCTGGGTGGACGTCATATGACGGCCTCGGTATTGCGCCGCTCCAGCGGGCCCGCAGCATGGCGATCGTGGATGAGCTGTGTCCCTCGGACACAGCTCATCCCCGATCTGTGGGATTTTCCTCCCCATCGACCCTCCCCGATACATGTGACCGGCCGTGTCCAATCACATGTACTGTGCAGTTATAGGGCTCGTGCACGCGCCTAGGGTGCGTGCAGAGCGCCGATCGGGGGTTGCAGCTTGTCACCCTGACACAGCCCAACCCTGATCGCAGTAAAGAGCCAATGAAATTGGACACAGCCGGTCACGGGGTAAATAGCCAATCACAGCCAGTCACACAATGTAAACAAACCGTGGTAACAAGATGTTACCGCTCAGTGTACACCAACACACACTGATTACCCCCCCTATCAAAGTACCTGTCACCACCCATCAAAGTACCTGTCATCACCCATCCCAGCCCATCTGAGTACCCGAGTACCTGTCCCAGCCCATCTGAGTACCCGAGTACCTGTCCCAGCCCATCTGAGTACCCGAGTACCCGTCCCAGCCCATCTGAGTACCCGTCCCAGCCCATCTGAGTACGCGAGTACCCGTCCCAGCCCATCTGAGTACCCGAGTACCCGTCCCAGCCCATCTGAGTACCCGAGTACCCGTCCCAGCCCATCTGAGTACCCGAGTACCCGTCCCAGCCCATCTGAGTACCCGAGTACCCGTCCCAGCCCATCTGAGTACCCGAGTACCCATCCCATCTGAGCACCCCTCCCAGCCCATCTGAGCACCCGTCCCAGCCCATCTGAGTACCCGAGTACCCGTCCCAGCCCATCTGAGTACCCGTCCCAGCCCATCTGAGTACCCGTCCCAGCCCATCTGAGCACCCGAGTACCTCTCCCAACCCATCTGAGCACCCGAGTACCTGTCCCAGCCCATCTGAGCACCCGAGTACCTGTCCCAGCCCATCTGAGCACCCGAGTACCTGTCCCAGCCCATCTGAGCACCCGAGTACCTGTCCCAGCCCATCTGAGCACCCGAGTACCTGTCCCAGCCCATCTGAGCACCCGAGTACCTGTCCCAGCCCATCTGAGCACCCGAGTACCTGTCCCAGCCCATCTGAGCACCCGAGTACCTGTCCCAGCCCATCTGAGCACCCGAGTACCTGTCCCAGCCCATCTGAGCACCCGAGTACCTGTCCCAGCCCATCTGAGCACCCGAGTACCTGTCCCAGCCCATCTGAGCACCCGAGTACCTGTCCCAGCCCATCTGAGCACCAGAGTACCTGTCCCAGCCCATCTGAGCACCAGAGTACCTGTCCCAGCCCATCTGAGTACCCGAGTACCTGTCACAGTTCATCTGAGTTCATTTTCTTTCCACGTTTTCCGAAGACTTGTGAAAAAAAAATTAACTGTTCAAAAGACTCATTATGCCTCATAGAATATACGTTGGGGTGTCTGTCATTTTGTGGGTAATTCTACTGTCCTGGTGCTCCAGGGCCTTCACAAATGTAATAGGTCTTTAGGAAATTAGAGGTGTCATTTATGCTCCTAGAACCCCTGACGATGTGGCCAGCCTGTGTAAAAGTCCCACACATGTGGTATTGCCATACTCGGGAAGAGTTGCAGAATGTATTTTGGGGTGTAATTGGAAGTATGCATATGCTGTGTATGAGAAATAACTTGTTATTATGACAATTTTGTAAAATAAAAAATAAATTCTTCTTTTTCCCAAGAATTGTGGGAAAAAATTACAACTTCAAAAAAACTCACCATGCCTCTTACTAAATACCTTGGACTGTCTACTTTTCAAAAAGGGGTCATTTGCGGGGTATTTGTACTTTCCTGACATTACAGAGCCTCAAGAATTTAGATAGGCCATCAGTGCATCAGGTGTGATCAGATGTGATAAATTTTCAATGATTTGCACCATAGCTTGTAGACTCTATAACTTTCAAAGAGACTAAATAATATCCACTAATTTGATTCATTTTTACCAAAGAGATGTATCCGTATAAAATTTTGGCCCAAATTTATGAACAAAAATTACTTATTTGCAAAATTTTATCATAGAAACTAAAAAAAAAAAGTGGGGGTTTTTTTTTTTCAAAATTTGCGCTCTTTTTTCACTTATGCCGCAAAAAATAAAAAACCCTGTGGTGATTAAATACCAACAAAAGAAATCTCTATTTGTATGAAAAAAAATGATAAAAATTTTGTTTGGGTACAGTGTTGTATGACTGAGTAACTGGCATTCAAAGTGTGAGAGCGTTGAAAGCTAAAAATTGGTCTGGTAAGGAAGCTGTATAAATGCCCTGTATTGAATTGGTTAAACACAATTTTAAAGAGGGATTCCACCTAAAAAAAAAAAATATTAAAAGCCAGCAGCTATAAATACTACAGCTGCTGACTTTTAATAAATGGACACTCACCTGTCCCGGGTTCCAGCGATGCCGGCAGCCGAGGCCGATCGATCGCTCGGCTCTCGGCTGCTGCCGTCACCATTCTAGGTGAGGGAATCAGGAAGTGAAGTGAATCAGCTTCACTTCCCGGTTCCCTACAGCGCATGCGCGAGTTGCGCAGCGCAATAGAAATTCTCCGCGCTGTCACTGGGACCTGTGTGTGTCCCAGCAGACAGTGCGGCAGGACGGGATATGACAGACTCCCACGGGAGTCTATGCCCGGAAGTGGGTGTAAATACCTGTCTTTGACAGGTATCTCCACCCCCTCCCCCCTGTAAGGTGCCAATTGTGACACCGGAGGGGGGAGGGTTCCGATTAGCGGAGGTTCCACTTTAGGGTGGAACCACGCTTTAAGTCAGGTTTAAATTTCTTTTAAACATCCTCTTCCCCTTCACAGATTGTATTTCAGATTTAAGAATACTGTAGATACTTTTTTTTTTTATGCTGAAAAACCCCCCCCTTCAGTTTATACTCGAGTCAGAGAAGGGATACTGCTTGTCCTGGGGCCGCATTGCCCTGTGGCTGGAGAGCTCCCCTCTCTCCCTCCCTTACACAGCGGGAGACTGCTGTGTCTCAGCACTAACTCTGAAATATTCGACCGCCCTGTGAGAAAAGTTCCGCCCTCTCTTACACAGCGGGAGACCACCGTGTCTTGGAGCCAACTCTGACATTTTCGGCCGTGCTGTGACTAAAGTCCCGCCCTTCTCCTAGGCCAGCTCGTTTGATAGACAGAACACTGCGTCTATCACATGAGCTGGTCTAGGAGGAGGACGGGACTTTTGTCACAGCATGGCTGAAAATGTCAGAGTTGGCTCAAAGACACAGCGGGAGATGCCCGCTGTCAAATACAGGTACTGACACACAGTCACTACTAGTGAGGCTGCAATGACCGACACAACGAGGCTGCGGTGATAGGCACAGTGACGCCGGCAGCCTATGTGTTGACCTTGCCGCATACTGAAAATTTACCAGGAATGGCTGCATTTCCCACCCTAGGCTTATACTCGAGTCAATACGTTTTCCCAGTTTTTTGTGGTGAAATTAGGTGCCTCGGCTTACTCGAGTATATACGGTAATTAGGGAAATAAAAACAAATCATATGTTCAAGGTACAAGGAGTGTTTGTAAACAGGTTTTTCTTGCACAAGAAATCCCTTCTGACTGTTTGGACCACAAAGTCCAGTACATGCCGAGTGCAAATTTCAAATTTAGAGTCTAATCAAGTGACTGGGCAAGCTCTCCATCCCTCTATGGAAATCACAAGGCAGATCTCACAGCACCTTGCATTCTTAGAGATCTGACTAACGCCAGAAAATTAAAACAGCATTGGGCTACTTCAGGGCTATGTGGCTATAGGCAAAGCCTATAGCACCCAGTAAGAAGGAGAAATCTGGTTATGTTTCAAGCGGTGACAGATTCACTTTAAAAGTTTAACCCAAAACAAAAAGGGATTCTCCATTTTTGTGGTTCATGGAGGATTGAGAGTAAACCTGTGCCAAGAAAAATATATCATCATTGCTTACCTCTACCTCTATTTAGGCAAGTGACTCAAAGTACTGAAGCCAATGGATAAGCATAACAGCTCAAAAATAATTGTTACTCTACCTGTCAGCTAAATCCTTTGCATCAAATTCCTTGTTTTCCAGCAATGACTGTACCATTGATCTGGTCATCGCTGTGTCATCTGTGTATGTTAGAACTTCCAATATGAACACATAGAAGAAAGAAAAAAAATAATGGAAATTATAAGCCCAAATCATAGTTACAGCCAATGTCTTTAAAAATGGCAGTAAAATAAGTTATTTTACTGTAAATACCGAAGGAGTTTCAAAAGGTTCAGTTGAAAGGCCAAAGTTCACCTTTGAAAAAATATTAGGGCTGCAACTAACGATTGTGATTATTTAATCATTATTTATTGAACAAGCGCTGCACTTTATTTATTTTTTCTTTGTCCTCCAGGACTGGTCCTGCTGGTGGGTATTGTTGGCTGGTTCCCGACCCACCATCCCCAAGCATCAGCGTGACAGGAGTTGGCGCTGGAGGAAGCATGGGGCTGCAGTAGAGATCTTCCTGCATCGCTCCTGTCACAGGTGGAGTACATTTGTTATCACTCTGCCAGTGACAGGAGCCCAGTGTTGCTCTGCTTCCTCTAGCACTGGTGTTCTATCAGGATGCCACTACCCATCATAAAATGCAACCGAAGTAACCTTCCATTTCGGCCATCCTGATACACCCGCACTCGTCCGCAGTAAGCCTACAGTCAGAAGGCAGCAACCAGACATCTCTTTACACCCACCAAAGTCTTGCATGTCACACTTATTTTTACCAGTAAACTCAGCTTATATAGTAAAATGTAGTATTTTGAAACCCATCAAACTGTTTTGATGTTAAAAAGCAGCAGCAAGCCTGCTGATCTGACAGGTTTGTTAATCTGACAGAACACCACTGATTTTAAAGAGGAAGTAAACCCTGATGGGTTTACTTCCTCTTTGTCTCCCTGCAAAGGTAAAGCATAATGGGCTACTATGTATCGCATAGTAGCCCATTATGTGTCACTTACCTGACACAGGAGCCAGCGATGTCACTGCTGTCCCCTGTAGCACGAAGTGTCCATCTTCTTCCAGGTATCGCTGCTCTGGCCACTCACAGCGCCGGAGCAGTGATGACGTCACGTCCGTGCATGCGCACGGGAGCCGCCACTAACAGCATATCGCCGTCAGCGGTGTGCTCAGTGCGCATGCGCGCGGCTGTCTATGGCACATGCGCCGTAGACAGCGGTGCCTGTATTTTTGCAAATATCTCCTAAACCGTGTAGGTTTAGGAGATATTTCTTGGACCTACAGGTAAGCCTTAATCTAGGCTTACCTGTAGGTCAAAGTGGTTTGTAAGGTTTACAACAACTTTAAAATTCAACATCAAAAGTTTGATGGATTTCAAAATACTGCATTTCAGTATACAAGCTGAGTTTACTAGTAAAAATAAGTGTGAAATGCAAGACGTTGGTGGGTGTAAAAAGGATTGCCGCCTTCTGACTGTAGGCTTACTTGCGGATGAGTGTACCAAGATGGCCACGACAGGAATGTCACTTTGGTTGCATTTTCTGATGGGTAGCAGTATTCTGATATAACTCCGGCTCTATTTTTCACAATGATGCTCATGGATGGGGGGGGGTTGGTGTCGGGACCCCGTAATCTGGGCTTGCCGATCCACCATCTCAGAGCAGAAGGTGGCGGGCCACATCAGAGGGCGTCACAGGTCACATGTGGCCCACGGGCCAGCAGTTGGGCACCCCTGGACTGTATGGACCAGCCTTCACCACACACACACACACACACACATATCAGTTTTTGTCATCCTTACCCATTTTTTCTGCTTTAAACACAACTTCAGGGACAACATGTTTACTTGCTGCCCAATATATGCCATGGTAACGAATGGTAGCCACTTTAGGTATCAGTGGTGATAATGTTGTTTTGTATATGGCTGTGATAGTGCCCTAAGCAATGATACATGAGAACAATGAGCCGTGTAATGAAAGGGAAAGCAGTACAGCCTCAGTTGGGATTCCCCTTGTCCTGTACAGGAAATGACAGACACCCTCCTCTCCACACACCTGATATTGGAACCCCTCTTCATAGGTAACAATGGCTCACACCAGCCCCCCCCCCCCCCCCCCCCACCTTCTCTCATACCAGGAAGTAGCGGGAGGATACCATACAGCCCCTACCTTTCGGCTTTCCATCTTTGTCCAGACTCTCCAATACCCTCTTCAGGAACAGAGTACTCACGCAGGACTCTCCCTCGAACACGGCTCCTATACAGTCCCCCATTAGCGCCCCTAGCAGAGCTCCCCGGAAGCGGTACAAAGGAACGGACTGCATGATAATTCCTCACCGAATACACAGCGTCACTCACTGACAGAACAGAGGAAGAGAAAGCTTTGCACCCCTCAACCCTCCGTCCACACACACACAGCCAATCAGAGCCCTTCCACCCTTCCATGTGTGTATAACAGCAGGCGTCGATTGGAGGAGATCAATCCACCCAAAATGGGTTTACCAATGAACTGCGGAGTTTCAGAAGAAACCCAAAACAGAAGGGCGGGCTCACGAGAGACTATAAAATTCTAGGTGAGCGGCTGGCAAGGGTGAGCTGGGTTAAGGTTTGTGAGCGCGAATGATTTGACTGCCAGCTTTCCAAACCACTTAAAGTGGAACTTTAACTTAACCACTTGCCTACAGGGCACTTTTATACCCTTCCTGCCCAGCACAATTTTCAGCGCTGTCACTCTTTTAATGACAATTGCACGGTTATGTCACTCCATGTGAAATTTTGATCATTTTCTTCACAAAAACAGAGCTTACTTTTGGTGGTATTTAGTCACTGCTGGGTTTTTTATTTTTTTTACAAAAAAAACCCAAAATTTTGAAAAAAAAAATAGTTTCTTAGTTTCTGTCAGTTAATCTTGTAAATAAGTAAATTTTGTCCACTGGTGTGCACTGATTAGGTGGCACTGATGAGGAGTGCTGCAGTTATGGTCACTGATATGTGCCACTGATGGGCAACACTGATGGGCGGCACTGACTGGCATCACTAATGGGCACTGATGGGCATTACATGTCTGGATGTCCCCTGCGAGGAGATGCCGCTGATTGGCTCTTCTCGCCACACAATCTGTCCTTGTGAGGTTATGAGAACCAATTACCGGAATCTCTGTGTTTACATGTGACTGGACACAGCTGATCACATGGTTAAAGAGCTGCGGCTCTTTAGAGAGATCGGGGTCATCCCGTGTTCCAGGAACATGACGCGGTCGCTGAGCAGTGCACCCCGAGGGCGCGTGAGAGCAGCTGTTCTGTCATATGACGTCGTCCCAGAACAAGAGCCACACCGCCCCTTCTGTCATTTGACAGTAGGCAGGTGGCAAGCATTTAAAAAAAATGGGCGAGCAGGCAGGATTTTTACCCACTTGCCTACTGGGCACTTTAACCTCCTTCCTGCCCAGGTCAATTTTCATCTTTTAGTATTGTCACATTGCGAATGACATTAGCCTGCTCATACAATACTGTACCCACATGAAATGTTTATCATTTTTTTTGAGACACATAGAGCTTTCTTTTGGTGGTATTTAATCACCACTTGGTTATTTTTTTTGCTAAACAAATAAAAAAAAAGACTGAAAATTTGGAGGAATTTTTTTTTCTTAGTTTCTGTTATACAATTTTGTAAATCAGTAATTTTTCTTCTTCACTGATGAGGTTGCACTGATAGGTGGCACTCACAGGCATCACCAATAGGCACTGATTGGCAGCACTGGTGGGCAACGAAGAGGAGGCACTAATAGGTGGCACTGACAGGCATCACTGATGGGCACTGATTGGCAGCACAGATGGGCACTGATGAGGAGGCACTGATGGGCACCACTAGTGAGCACTGATTGGCAGCACTGATGGGCACTGATGAGGAGGCACTGATAGGCATCACTGATTTGCAGCACTGTTGAGCACTGATTGGCAGCACTAATGAGGAGGCTCTGATAGGCATCACTGATTTGCAGCACCGCCATGATTGGCTCTGCACCCTGATCTGTGAAGGATGCAGCAATCGCAGATCACTGCCAATGCGTGCCGCAGAGAAGGACGTCATATGACGGCCTCCCAGCAAAGTAGCTGTCACTCAGATATAGCGCGGTCAAGAAAGGGTTAATGCAGAAGAGCCATGTTTATCTCTTCTGCATTAAAATTACTTACCTGCCTGTACGCTCCTGTACAGTGAGCTGCGTACTTGGATTGCTGTAGAAATTAAGCAATACCAAAGCTAACTGCACTCTTGTGCATGCACAGAAGTGATGTTATCCCTGCCCAGCCAATGAAAGTGGCCGGTGATCAATACTCAGAAGCTGGCTACCTGAAAATATCAGCAGCCGGCAGGAAGCTCCAGGATGCCACATCACTGAAGCCAAAGTGAGTATAGTTCTGCTTTAAAGTGATGTTAATTAACCGGTTCCCGACCGGCGCACGCCGATGTAAGTTGGCAGAATGGCACGGGCAGGCAAATGGGTGTACCTGTACGTCCCTTTAAATTTGCCGCCCTGCCATCGCTCGCGTGCCGGTCGGGACCCCCGTGAGTCCGGTCGCGGGTCCCGCGGACTCGATCGCCGCGGGCATACCCGCAATCATCTCACAGGGCGGCTGAATGGAGAAATGCCATTGGAAACAGCATTTCCCTGTTCTGCCCAGCAACTAGTGATACTGATCTCTGCTCCATGTGATTGGAACAGAGATCAGTGTTCACTAAATGAAAGCCCAGCCCCCCACAGTTAGTAACACACCCCTAGGAACACTTAACCCCTACACTGCCACCCACTGGTTAACCCTTCACTGCCAGTGTCATTTACACAGGAATCACTGCATTTATATAGCAGTGATTGCTGTATAAATGACAATGGTTCCAAAATGTGTCAAAAATGTCCGTTGTGTCCGCCATAATGTCGCAGTCCCAATAAAAATCGCTGATCGCCGCCATTACTAGTAAAAAAAAATGATTAATAAAAATGCCATAAAACTATCCCCTATTTTGTAAACGCTATAACTTTTGCGCAAACCAATTCATCGCTTATTGCGATTTTTTTTTTTACCAAAAATATGTAGAAGAATACGTATTGGCCTAAACTGAGGGAAAAAAAGTTTTTTTATATATTTTTGGGGGATATTATAGAAAAAAGTAAAAAATAATGCTTTTTTTCAAAATTGTTGCTCTATTCTTGTTTATAGCGCAACAAATAAAAACCGCAGGGGTGATCAAATACCACCAAAAGGAAGCTCTATTTGTGGGAAAAAAGGACGTCAATTTTGTTTGGGAGCCACGTCAAATGACCGTGCAATTATGAGTTAAAGCGATGCAGTGCCGAATCGCAAAAAGTGGTCTGGTCTTTGAAAATGATCTGGGGCTGAAGTGGTTAACCAGCTAAATACCGGGCAATTTCACCCCCTTCCTGTTGAGGCCAATTCTGTTATAAAATTTTGTAAATAAGTAGTTTTTCTTCTTCACTGATGTGTGCTGATGAGGCTACACTGACAAGGTGGCACTGATCTAATATGCAGCACTGATAGGGGGAACTTATGGGCAATGATAGGCACTGCTAGATTGCACTGATGGGCACTAATAGGCATCACTGATGAGAAAGAATAGTAAAGGAGCGCCTGGTATCCAATGAAGGTAAGTATATTTGTATTTTATTTGAAGTTTCAGCAGTAAAAAGAGGCCAATGGGTTTCAGGGGGACTAAGGACTCCCTCTTCAGGGCTGCTAGTGGAAGTGGTTATGGAATAATCCCATTGGAGGGTGCCTTTGGCACATGAATCGGACTGTTAGATGTCCACGACACTGGCTGTATGTTCAGAGGCAGCAATGAGAGGTGGATTGGTGCCAGGGATTTGAACTCCCTGATTCAAATCCCTGGCGCCAAATCCACCTCTCGGGGCTTCCTCTGGCACACCACACCATGGATCGCTGTGCTGCATGCCCCCTGGGGGCACACGCGAGTGGCCATTCTTAAGAACATCATATGACATCCACGGAGAACAATGAAATTGTTAATCTTTTACAGAAAAAGAGGCTATAATGTCAAGGGGTTGATACTAAAAGACACTGAAACTTTGTAAAATGTTTGTCAGAGTAGATGTAATTTCTCCTCTACTCTAGCACTGCGGTGTCCCAGAGCTTCCTCATTGGTCTTCTGGGTACTGATCTTCAGCCATTGGCCAGGCCACGATGATATACAGTAACACTTGCACACACACACAGTCCATTCATTTTGGCAGATGCCGAAATCGTACTGTGTACAGCACAGTCTGGTAAGAAACTTGCAGAAACCCCATGGTATATCTCTTCTGCATTAAAAAAAACCCCACCTGTTTGCAATTTTTTTTAACCACTTGCTTGGACTGTCTCACCACCTTTCTGCCACATTTTTCACACAGTCATAAAATTAAATTAAAAAAGTGTTGTGCTAGGCATAAAGTTGTCGAGGGTAGCAGAAACAGGTAGGACTGGAACTCAACAACTATATAGAGAGGTAAAGATATGGCTTTTTAGGTTGATAGGGGTTTAGGTTGAAGCCATATTTTTACCTCTCTATATAGCGGCTGGGTTCCAGTGTGCAGTGTTTCCACCTTCTGTCATTCGATCTGTTTCAGCTAGCCTGGATGAGATTATTTAAATGTCAGCACATGATCTGTGCTTTGGACTGCAGGGGTACATTAGCAGTGCTTTGAGCGGCACTGCATGTTTTTGTATATGGATTACAAGGGTACAGTGGTGCTATAAATATTGTAGGGGATCAGAGGGGTGAAGAGCTGGCTCAGAGGCAGTCCGGTAAAATAAAATTGGCTTTTATTCAGCAAAACAGCAAAAACAAAACATAAGACCAGAAAGACTTGTCTTATCACACGGATGTGCACACAGGTACAGCTCACAGTTCATCAGCCCACAGGCTTAGAGGTAACAGTTCATAACTCCAAATAGAGCTACAGTCTTTTTGTGGTTTAAGCTCACCCAGCAGGTACACCATCCAGCAATGGATGTTTCCACACAGCGTGCTGCTGTGTCTCTTTCTCCTACTCAACAACTCCACACTGACCCTTTCAGCACACCTGACCATAAGCAGGTCTGAAGGGGAAGTACCTGCCTTCTTCAATTAACCCCCTCTTAACCGTGCCCCAGGCTGACCCTCTACATATCCCCACCCCCTCTGTTCCAGGCCAGGGGTCTGGACACCACGACTCCAGTAGCAATAGACACGGGAAAGGGCATCCGCATTCTGATGTAACTTTCCCGGTCTATGTACCACTACAAACCTGAAGTCCTGTAGAGCAAGGAACCACCAGGTGATTCTGGAGTTTTTATCTTTATTTTGGGCCATCCACTTAAGGGGCGCATGATCTGAAACTAACTTGAAGGGTCGGCCCAACAAGTAGTAGCGGAGTGTCTCCAAAGCCAATTTTATTGTGACACTCCCTTTCCACAATGGAATAATTTCTCTCAGCTGGTGTGAGCTTCCGGCTCAAGTACACAACAGGGTGCTCATCTCCCCCCAATCATCTGGGACAGTACTGCACCCAGACCCAATTTTGAGGCATCTGTTTGTACCAGGAACTTTTTTTGGAAGTCGGGAGCTACCAACACTGGTTCCTGGCACAAAGCTTGCTTCAATCGGCAGAACACTGCTTCTACTTCTGCACTCCACTGAACAACAGTTGCGTTCTTTCCCTTGGTGAGATCAGTCAGAGGTGCTGCTAGACTGGCAAAGTTGGGGACAAACCTTCTATAATAGCCCAAAATGCCAAGGAAAGAACGCACTTGTTTCTTTGTGAGTGGATGAGGCCATTTCTGAAGAGCCTCCACCTTGTTTAGTTGGGGCTTAATCACACCCCTGCCTACAACATACCCCAGGTAGCGGGCCTCCTCCAACCCAACCTTGCTCTTTTATGGGTTCACTGTGAACCCCGCCCTTCGGAGGGCATCCAAGACCAACTGGACCTTCGGTAAGTGACTCTCCCAGTCCTTACTAAAGCTGACAATGTCATCAAGATAGGCTCCTGAGAATTCCTTATGAGGTCTCAGGACGAAGTCCATGGCCCTCTGGAAAGTGGCTGGGGCCCTATGTAACCCGAATGGCATTCGGGCATACTGCCATAAGCCCTCGGTGTGGCAAATGCAGTTTTTTCTTTAGCCTCTGGGGAAAGCGGGATCTGCCAGTATCCCTTGGTCAAATCAAGAGTGGTGATGTACCGGGCCGGTCCTAATCTCTCTAATAATTCATCGACCCGGGGCATGGGATATGCGTCTGGCTTGGAGACTTCATTTAACTTGCGAAAGTCATTGCAGAACCACCAGGTTCCATTCGGCTTGGGTACAAGGACTATAGGGCTAGACCAGCTACTTGAAGACTCCTCAATGACCCCAAGGTCCAACATGCTCTTAAGCTCGGGCGAGACAATATTACGGTGAGCTTCAGGTATGCGGTAGGGTTTGAGGTTTACTCGAACGCCAGGATCTGTAATGACATTATGTTCAATTACCGAGGTAATGAACAAAAATGTCTTGATTCCTCTGCAAAAACTCCCAGGACTCCTGTTTTTGAGTAGGGGAGAGAGCCTCTGCAATCCCTACCTTCTTAATCTGAGCATCAGGGTCTTCCGGGACTTTCGGACTGACTGTCAAAACCTGTCTATCTTTAACTTTGGTTTGATCAAGTTGACGTGGTAAATCTGGTAGGGTTTACGTTTGGTGGGCTGATGAACTTTATAGTTGACCTTGCCCACCCTCTCAACTATCTCAAAGGGTCCTTCCCACTTGGCAAGAAACGTACTCTCGGCGGTAGGCACTAAGACCAGCACCCGATCCCCAGGTTTAAATTCTCTAATCTTGGCAGATCGGTTGTATACACGACTCTGGGCGTTTTGCGCAGCCTGCAAATGTTCCCGTATGTATGGGCATAACTTTTGTTATTCGGTCCTGCATTTGAGACACGTGTTCTACCACACTCCGATATGGGGAAGCTTCTTGTTCCCACGTCTCTTTCATTATATCCAGTAGTCCTAGGGGGTGCCTCCCATAAACCAGCTCAAAGGGAGAGAACCCCGTGGAGGCATGGGGTACCTCTCTTATGGTAAACAACAAGGGAGGCAACAATTAATTCCAATCCCAACCATTCTCCTCAACTGCTTTCTTTAGCATTCCCTAAGGTAAGGGGCCCACCAAGTCCATGGCTATGCGATCAAAGGGAACCTCGATAATTGGAAGCGGTACCAGCGAACTGCGAAATGGGGTATTGGAGCGGTTCTTTGACAGGAAGGCAGGACTCACAGTAGTCCTTAATTTCTCAATATACACCGGGCCAAAAAAACGCTGTAAAACCTGTTCCTGAGTTTTAGCCGCTCCAAGGTGACCCCCAAGTACATGACTATGAGCCAAATGCAACACCTTAGACCTAAAAGGTTTGGGTACCACCAGTTGTTCCAACACTTCTTGATTGACCTTAGTTACTTGGTACAATAAGTCATGATTCACAGCAAAATTTCACGTCCACCCCAGGGTGCTGTGGTTCATCGTTTAAGACCGTGGCCTGTTCCCTGGCGGGGATCAAAGTGGGGTCCCTCATCTGAGCACTAAGGAAATCTCCCCGCGAGCCCCCGAGATCTGACATGTCTGCGCTCAGAGGAGGTACTTTCCGCTTCAAATCCCGCAAACACCTCCAGGGGACCGGGCTCACTTTCTGCAGGTTCAGCAACCTGGTACTGATCCTTAGTAACAACCTCCTGCAACACAGTATTATTCACCACCTCTGAGGGTTCTTGCTTTTTGGGGGAAATCCCTGAACCTTTGAGCTTTTGCTCATACAAGTCCCAAAACATGGGGCAGTCTTGCCCGATTAGTAAATCATGAGGTGGTCCCAGGACCACCCCCACTTTTAGTTTAGCTGTTCCTGCTGGTGTACACAGGGTCACACAGGCCACCAGATAGTTTTTAACATCACCATGCACACAGATGACCCCAACCTGTTCCCTTGGTACCATCTTTCTTAGCAATCCGTCCGATCGAAGCAGGGTAACAACACTCCCAGAGTCAAGGAGTGCTACCACCTTCTGTCCATTGACCCGCACCACACACTCTTGTGGATTTAGGTTGGTTTGGAGCACATAATGCATGGACATACATGGAGCGACGGCGACCTATGTCGCACTCCATTGGTTCTTCCCAACTTGGGCACTGGGCCGCCAGATGACCCAGTTGATGGCAAGACCAACAGCGAACCTCACGGGGTTCTCCCTGTCGGTTCCCTGGAAGCTTAGGTCCTGTGGCGCTTTTGGTAGTTGTATTATCCCTCCGAGCAGCCACAATGCGATCACCGGGAGGCACACTGGTGCTGGAACGCACTTCTTTGAAATGGGCCAGCTCTCTTGTGACAGAGGGACTCTCCTGGTACTTTTCCGCACAACTGCAGTGCTCAACAACTGTAGCCATCTCATCCAGTGACTGAGGCTCGGACTGAGCCACCCATCGGTGGAGCTCCCTGGTTAGTCCATGCAGTAAGTGCGTCAGGAGGAAGAGCTCGGCACAGGCAGGCTTAGCCTTGTCAAAGCTCCAGCCATGGACTCGGTTTGCCCTTAAAGCGACAGTCACTCTGAGCCTTGCTAGGATTTCGGCTTTCAGGAGCTTATAATCGCGTGCTGATTCCGGGGCCAAGTCACAGTACGCTTGTTGGAGGTCTGCGATCAGGAAAGGAGCCAGTACATCTGCCCAGTCTTTATCAGGCAGACCCTCCCTTGCTGCAACCCGCTCAAACATAGCTAGGTATGCTTCCACATTGTCTAAGGCCGTCATCTTTTGCAGGGTCCACTGCACTGCCTTCCAGGGGGTCACTCTTTACAGCGGGGTCACCTTTCGTCATTTCAGCCTGCTGGGTCACCATCTTTTGTAATCCCGCTATCTGTTCACTCAGTAAGCGATTTGTTTCCTGTTGTACAGCGACTGTCTGCATCAGGATCTGCTCCTGCCGAGCCTGTGCTTGTACCAGGGCCTGCTGGGCCTCCTGATGGCGGGCCTGCGCTTGTGTATGGCTTGTTCAGAAGATTTCACTGTCTGTGCAGCTTTAACCCAGGACATGGAATTAGACTGGACCCCTCAAACTGCCCGCATTCTCCACCAATTGTAGGGGATCAGAGGGGTGAAGAGGTGGCTCAGAGGCAGTCCAGTAAAATAAAATTGGCTTTTATTCAGCAAAACGGCAAAAACAAAACATAAGACCAGACAGACTTGTCTTATCACACGGATGTGCACACGGGTACAGCTCACAGTTCATCAGCCCACAGGCTTAGAGGTAACAGTTCATAACTCCAAATAGAGCTACAGTCTTTTTGTGGTTTAAGCTCATCCAGCAGGTACACCACCCAGCAATGGATGTTTCCACACAGCGTGCTGCTGTGTCTCTCCTACTCAACAACTCCACACTGACCTTTTCAGCACACCTGACCAAAAGCAGGTCTGAAGGGGAAGTACCTGCCTTCTTCAATTAACCCCCTCTTAACCCTGCCCCAGGCTGACCCTCTACAATATATAGAAACATAAAGCAAAAACTCCATTATTAATAAGGTGCTCAATATATACATTATTAAGACCAAAGAAACTACTTTAATTTACAATATCCAAGTGTTTAAAAGTTCAGTGAAAAAAAGTCCGAAGTGCAAAAGATGGAGTTCATAATCCCCTGTGCAGAGACTATATTTAAGAAGTGTTCTTCATGCAGACCCTTCACCTTTCATCCTGGGTGTACTCTCACCTTCAAGATCTGACCCTCATCACACAGGTCAGATAACCCATGCCTTTAAAATGTAAACCAGGTATTCAGGCTCAAACACCTCCAGAAAGGATGGATTCCTCTCTACTAGGAACTCCCAGCTTATAGTCTCAAGGATTAGTAGGTTGGAAAGGGGCCAATGCGTTTCAGTGGACTAAGGACTTGGCACATGTAGAAAGTAAATAAAGTTTGACTTTATTTCACAAGGTTGACATTTAAAGTGGTTGTAAACCCTTACAACCAACTTTGACCTACAGGTAAGCCTAGATTAAGGCTTACCTGTAGGTCCAAGAAATATCTCCTAAACCTACAAGGTTTAGGAGATATTTGCCAAAAGACAGGCACCGCTGTCTACGCACTGAGCACACAGCGGTCAACAGCGATATGCCGCGAGTGGTGGCTCCAGTGCGCATGCACGGGAGTGAGGTCATCGCGGCTTCGCTGAATGCCAGCGGCGGAGCGGCGAGACCCACCGAGAAGATGGATGCGCTGGACTACAGGGGACAGCGGTGACTACGCTGGCTCCTGTGTCAGGTAAGTGACACATAATGGACTATTGCGATGCATAGTAGTCTATTATGCTTTACCTTTGCAGGGAATGTAAGAGGAAGGAAACCCATCAGGGTTTACTTACATAGTTACATAGTTAGGTTGAAAAAAGACACAAGTCCATCCAGTTCAACCACAAAAAAAAAAAAAATATATATATATATATATATATATATATATATATATATATATATATATATATATATATATATAAAATAAATATCATACCAGCCCATATACCCACAGTTGATCCAGAGGAAGGCAAAAAACCCCAGCAGAGCATGATCCAATTTGCTAAATCAGGGGAAAAAATTCCTTCCTGATCCCCCGAGAGGCAATCGGATTTTCCCCGGATCAACTTTACCTATAAATGTTAGTACCCAGTTATATTATGTACACTTAGGAAATAATCCAGGCCTTTCTTAAAGCAATCCACTGAGCTGGCCAGAACCACCCCTGCAGGGAGTCTATTCCACATTTTCACAGCTCTTACTGCGAAGTAACCTTTCAGTATTTGGAGATGAAATCTCTTTTCCTCTAGACGTAAAGAGTGCCCCCTTGCCCTCTTTGTTGACTGTAAAGTGAATAACTCGACACCGAGTTCCCTATATGGACCCCTTATATATTTGTACATGTTGATCATATCCCTCCTTAATCTCCTCTTATCAAGAGTGAATAAATTCAATTCCTCTAATCTTTCCTCATAGCTGAGTTCCTCCATGCCTCTTATCAGTTTGGTTGCCCTTCTCTGCACTTTCTCCAGTTCACCGATATCCTTTTTGAGAACTAGTGCCCAAAACTGAACTGCATATTCCAGATGAGGTCTTAGTAATGATTTGAACAGGGGCAAAATTATATCTCTCTCTCTGGAGTACATACTTCTCTTAATACAGGAAAGGACTTTGCTCGTTTTGGAAACCGCAGCTTGGCATTGCATGCTATTATTGAGCTTATGATCTACCAAAACCCCCAGATCCTTCTCCTCTATGGATTCCCCCAGTTGTACTCCCCCTAGCATGTATGATGCATGCATATTCTTAGCCCCCAAGTGCATAACTTTACATTTCTCAACATTAAACCTCATCTGCCACATAGTCGCCCAAGTAGACAGAGCATTGAGGTCGGCTTGTAAATTGGAGACATCGTGTAAGGACGTTATTCCACTGCATAGCTTGGTGTGATCTGCAAACACGGAAATGTTACTTTTGATCCCAGACCCAATATCATTTATAAAGATATTAAAAAGTAAGGGTCCCAACACTGAACCTTGGGGTACACCACTGATAACCTTAGACCATTCAGAGTAAGAATCATTAACCAAGACTCTCTGAATTCTGTCTTTTAGCCAGTTTTCTATCCATTTACAAACTGATATTTCCAAACCTGTAGACTTTACCTTACACATGAGCCGTGTGTGCGGAACTGTATCAAAAGCTTTTGCAAAATCCAAATATATCACGTCCACCGCCACCCCCCTGTCCAAGGTTTTACTTACCACCTCATAAAAAGAAATCAGGTTTGTCTGACAACTTCTGTCTTTCATGAATCCATGCTATCTGTTGCTCAAAATATTTTTTTCCTGAAAGAACTCGTCTATGTGGTCCTTTATTAATCCCTTCAGTATCTTCCCAACTATAGAAGTTAAACTAACGGGTCTATAATTACTTGGTAAAGACTTTGTCGCACAAAGACTTTGTACTTCCTCTTTAACAAGTTATTTCTCATATACAATATAGACATACTTACGATTACACCCTAAAACATATTCTACTCTTCCCTAGTCTGGGGATACCACACGTTTGAGACTTTTTCATTGCCTAGATGCATAGAGGGGCCCAAAATCCAAGAAGCGCCTTCAGGCATTCAATGGGCATAAATTACGCATCTAATTTCCTGACTTCCTATAACATTTGTGGAGGTCATGACATGAGAATCGAACCCATATATTTTACAAATTAGACCTGCCAATGTATTTAATTAGAGGCATGATTAGTCTTTTGAAGATGTCATTTTTTTCCACGTTTTTGGCAAAAAAACACAATGCTGTGTGCTACATACCCTAAGTCTGGAAAGGTGTGCTGCGGTTGTATGCACGGCCTGGCCACCGCAGCAGCTTGGAGCTTGTCACCCCCCTTTTTTTTTTTTCCAGGATTGAGTGTGCTACATACCGTAAGTCTGGAAAGGAGTACTGGGGTTGTACACATGGACTGGCCACCGCAGTGGCTTGACACGTGTCATCCAATCCTTTTTTCTTGGTCTATGATTGAGTGTGCTACTGTAATGGATCTAATAAAATGACTGTATTATGTCTCCCTCTCCCTCACTCCTAATATTATTATTTTCTTTCATATATTTATTAAGTTCTCCCTCTTGTAGTGAGGAGCCTATATCCTGGAATGCAATCAGTCCCTGGAGACAGATGTTGGACAGGAAGAGGATGATGTGCAGATGAACCAATCATATACACACACATATGTGATGACGTTTGCTTATGTCACTTTGACTATAGAAGAGCAGTAATTTGATTAAGGAGCAGGAGTTGATGAGGAGCTTTTACACTGAACACTGTCTCAGTGTTAATTCTTTTGCATGCATGTACTCACATCACATTGAATTAGAGTCAGAGGCAGAATAGAAGTTTGTGTGCTACATACCCTAAGTCTGGAAAGAAGTACTGGGGTTGTACACATGGACTGGCCACTGCAGCGGCTTGACACTTGTCACCCTTTTTTTTTTTTGGTCCAGGATTGAGTGCGCTGCATACCTTAAGTGTGTAAAGGAGTACTTGGGTTGTATGCATGACCTTGCCACCGCAGCGGCTTGACATTTGTCATCATTTTTTTATTTTTTTTACTCCAGAATTGTGTGCTACATACCTTAAGTCTGGAAAGAAGTACTGAGGTTGTACGCATGGCCTGGCCACCACAGCGGCTTGACACTTGTCATGCTTTTTTTTGTTGGTCCAGGATTGAGTGTGCTACATACCCTAAGTCTGGAAAGTAGTACTGGGGTTGTACGCATGGCCTGGCCATCACAGCAGCCTTTTTTTTTTTTGCTCCAGTATGTAAGATACTATGTGTGTGTGTGTGTGTGTGTATGTGTATATATATATATATATATATATATATATATATATATATATATATATTATTAATTTATCAGAGGTGATAGTATATAGGTGGGGAGATATATATATATATATATATATATATATATATATACAGAAGTTATGGTATATAGATGGGGAAGGGGAAGTATATATACAGAAGTGATGGTATATAGATGGGGGAGGGAAGGCATATATATACAGAAGTGATGGTATAAAGACGGGGAGGTGTTGGTATATAGATGGGGAGAGGAGGTATATATACAGAAGTGATGGTATATAGATGGGTATGGGAGGCGTGTGTGTGTGTGTGTGTGTGTGTGTGTGTGTATGTATATATGTATGTGTGTATATACAGTGCCTTGCGAAAGTATTCGGCCCCCTTGAACTTTTCAACCTTTTGCCACATTTCAGGCTTCAAACATAAGGATATAAAATTTTAATTTTTTGTGAAGAATCACCAACAAGTGGGACACAATTGTGAAGTGGAACGAAATCTATTGGATATTTTAAACTTAAAAAACTGAAAAGGGGTGCATGCAAAATTATTTGGCCCCTTTACTTTCAGTGCAGCAAACTCACTCCAGAAGTTCAGCGAGGATCTCTGAATGATCCAATGTTGTGCTAAATGACTGATGGTGATGAATAGAATCCACCTGTGTGTAATCAAGTCTCTGTATAAATGCACTTGTTGAAAGCGCAGAGAGCATCATGAAGACCAAGGAACACACCAGGCAGGTCCGTAATACTGTTGTGGAGAAGTTTAGCTGGATTTGGGTACAAAAAGATTTCCCAAGCTTTAAACATCCCAAGGAGCACTGTGCAAGCGATCATTTTGAAATGGAAGAAGTATCAGACCATTGCAAATCTACCAAGACCTGGCCGTCCCTCTAAACTTTCAGTTCAGACAAGGAGAAGACTGGTCAGAGATGCAGCCAATCAGTCGTACACTGCATAAATCTGGCCTTTATGGAAGAGTGGCAAGAAGAAAGCCATTTCTCAAAGATATCCATAAAAAGTCTCGTCTAAAGTTTGCCACAAGCCACCTGGGAGACACACCAATATATATATATATATATATATATATATATATATATATATATATGGGGAGGAGAGGTGTATATATACAGAGGTGATGGTATATAGATGGGGAGGGGATGGTATATATACAGAGGTGATGGTATATAGATGGGGAGGGGAGGTATATATACACAGAGGTGATGAGATATAGATGGGAAGGGGGTGGTATATAGATGGGGGAGGGGAGGTTTATATACAGAGGCGATCGTTACATAGTTAAACAGTAGGTGAGGTTGAAAAAAGACACAAGTCCATCAAGTCCAACCCATGTGCGTTATTATATGTCAGTATTACATTGTATATCCCTGTATGTTGCGGTCTTTCAGGTGCTTATCTAATAGTTTCTTGAAACTTTCGATGCTCCCTGCTGAGACCACTGCCTGTGGCCGTTCTTACAGTAAAGAACCCTCTACGTAGTTTAAGGTTAAACCTCTTTTCTTCTAATTTTAATTAGTGGCCACAAGTCAAGTTAAACTCCCTTCCGCAAAAAAGTTTTATGCCTATTGTGGGGTCACCAGTACGGTATTTGTTAATTGAAATGATATCCCCTCTCCAGCGCCTCTTCTGCAGAGAGAATAAGTTCAGTGCTTGCAACCTTTCTTCATAACTAATATCCTCCAGATCTAGAACGGGACAGCATACTCTAGGTGCGGCCAGACCAGGGTCTTGTAGAGCTGGAGAATTATCATTTTATCTCTGGAGTTGATCCCCTTTTTAATGCATCCCAATATTCTGTTTGCTTTGTTAGCAGCAGCAGAGGTTATGGTATATAGATTGGGAGGTATATATACAGAGGTCATGGTATATAGACGAGGGGGATTTATATATACAGAGGTGATTGTATATAGATGGGGAGGAGGGGTATATAGATGGGGAGGGGAGGTGTATATATACAGAATTCATGATACATTGATGGTGGCGGACCATACAAAGGTACAGAGGTATTTGAATAAGTCTATGAGCTTGCCACATCTTACTACTTTTATTTTTGCCCATTCCTCCATGCAAAACTGCCCCAGCTCCTTTAAGTTCGACTACGGAGTCGACTCCGTAGTCGAAGCGCGTTTGATCGACTCCTCTGCAGACATCGCTATTCCTATTTTCAGCTACATGCTGTTTTTTGATATCATCAAAATGTGAGTTTTTTATCTTTATTCATTAAAATTTCTTTGTGACAATATTACGCTATGTTGGGCTTTTGTTTCTATGGTTCTATGTACGAGACTACTACCCCATCTCTCATTGGACAATAGCAAATTTTTCGCCTATTTGACATGGTGGTGCAAGCTGAGTCCGAGGAATATCTACACCCATTGCGTAGAGTCCATATATAAAGCCTACAAGACTTGGAAGGCATACGCCTGACTAAGTCCTGACTAAGTCCAAGTCCTCTGGTAAGCCTCCCCCAATCTCACGATGGTGGGGATGTTGCATGTAAGAAGAGCTCGCATTGTCTTTGAAAGTTGTTTTTGGGAAAGTTGATCTTCCTACAAATTCACCATTGGACTTCACATTTAGCACATGCACTTTTTTCTGAATATTATCTGTTAATGATCATTATTCACGTATATTTTTTCACTTATATTTATAATTGTCTATTGTCTATGTCTATTTGATTATTTAAATGTAGCTTTGGGGATTTATGTTTACTTAGCTCCTCCAGGGATACCTTAGGTCTCTGTGCTGCCTCTCCTTGATTAATGCCCTCCTTGCCTGGTCTGTGCTCCTAGGGATCATCAAAGATTTGGATATTTTTTTATAACCTAACCCTGACTTGTACTTCTCAACAATATTGTTCCTTACTTGTTTGGAAAGTTCCTTGGTCTTCATGGCAGTGTTTGGTTAGTGGTGCCTCTTACTTAGGTGTTGCAGCCTCTGGAGCCTTTCAAAAAGGTGTGTATATATAATGACAGATCATGTGACACTTAGATTGCACACAGGTGCACATCATTTCACTAATTATGTGACTTCTGAAGGTAGTTGGTTGCACCAGAGCTTTTTATGGGCTTCATAACAAAGGGGGTGAATACATGCGCACATGCCAATTATCATTTTATTTCTGAAAAATAGTTTTATGTATATATATTTTTCTAATTTTACTTCACCAACTTAGACTATTGTGTTCTGATCCATCACATATAATTAAGATTAAAAAAAAACATTCAACTAAAGGCTGTAATATAACAAAATAGGTAAAAAGTCAAGGGGTGGGTGAAAAAATTTGCAGGGCACTGTATGTGGATATAATACTGTTTTCCATTGTATATCTTAACCACTTTAATGGCAGGGGTGGGCAAACGGGCATACCTGTACGTCCCCTTCAAGAGCCGGGGATAGCAGGTGCGGTCGTGCTCACCGTGCACAGCGTGACCGGGGCCATAGATGCCGGTCTCCCGGCGATCGTGTCACGGAGCCTCAGAACGGGGAAGTGCCTATTTAAACAATGCATTTCCCTGTTCTGGCTTGTTTCATGACAGAGATCACTGCTCCCTGTCATGGGGAGCGGTCATCTCTGTCATGAGACTTGAAGCCCATCCCACCCCACAGTTAGAATCACTCCCCAGGACACACTTAAACCCTTCATCGCCTCCTAGTGGTTAACTGTTAGAGAATTTAGATTCTTATTTTATAATAATTTATGTTTGCAAAAGACTGCTTAAAAGCAGTAGCATTTCATAATAACCAATATATGTTATTTCGTAAATATAGAAAATGTTGAACTTTAAATGACCTCTCTGCTTCTTTCTCACTTTTATAGTTTACTGGGTGAAAGTTCATTAGAATAGATTCAAGTTATATAGAATTGTCTCAAGTCCTTGAAATGCATATAAATCAGAGAGATAAGATAACAATATCTTATAACAGGTGGTTAAAATAATTATGTGGAATACGGGAAAGTTATACACAGTACATTAATTAAGTTTAACAAAGGTCTGCTCAAGCCCTCATTAAAACTGTTAAAATAAATTGAATAAGAAAAAAATATATATAAAATATATATTTTTTTTATTTTAATAATTAGACAATATTGAAGGAGTAATTGGCTTTGTATATATGTATGTGTATATGTGTATGTGCATATATATATATATATATATATATATTAGGTGAACCAGTAATTTTACACGTAGGATTATATAGTAACACATATAACACATCTGGTGGGGTTATTGAAAGTTGATTCTCTCAAAGTCGTAAATCTGTCACCCTTGAAGTTAGTTAAATCTTATCACGATGAGGAGGGTTTGATTTAACATAGCTGGGTGCCATACTGTCTCTACATATGTGTTTTTAATTGGACAACCAGTTATAAATCACTTTAAAGAGGAAGTAAACCCCTTCAAACCACTTTGACCTACAGGTAAGCCTAGATTAAGGCTTACCTGTAGGTCCAAGCAATATCTCCTAAACCTATATGGTTTAGGAGATATTTGCCCGAAAATGGGCACCGCTGTCTACGGCGCATGCGCCGTAGACAGCGGCGCGCAGGCGCACTAAATGCGGCAAGTCCATGAATGGATTTGCCTAATTTGTCGACTCCCGTGCGCATGCGCGGGAGTGACGTCATCGCGGCTTCGCCGAATGGCAGCGTCGGAGCTGCGAGACGCGACTCCCGTGCGCATGCGCGGGAGTGACGTCATCGCGGCTTCGCCGCTGTCATTGGTCGGAGCTGCGAGACGCCACCAGCAAGATGGACGCGGCGGACTACAGGGATCAGCGGCGACTTCGCTGGCTCCTGTGTCAGGTAAGTGACACATAATGAGCTACTATGCGATGCATAGTAGTCCATTATGCTTTACCTTTGCAGGGAAAAAAAGAGGAAGTAAACCCATCAGGGTTTACTTCCTCTTTAATGAACATATAGGAATTCTGGGAATAAAGTTTATCTGGTTGTAGAACAGGTGTCAGATTTATAGTTAGATACATTGATGTTGAGCTTAGTGACCAATCATAAGTAGGAGAGATGATTAAGATAAGGCTTGTAAAAGGGTATATAAATGCAAGCGCTACAATTGTTAGGCAGACAAGTCAGATAGGAGCTCATAAGGCTGAACTCTATGTATGCTGCCCTATTGCACGGGTCATAGAAGTCAGAACCAATAGGCAAATATCTGTCCTTTTGTTGTAACTTGTCTCCTCGTTCGAGTAAAATAAAGAAAACTTCTTAACTTGATCCAAAATGTGGTCTCGGGCGAATTCACATTAACCCCTTCACTGCCAGTGTCATTTACACAGTAATCAGTGCATTTTTATAGCACTGATCACTGTATAAATGACAATGGTCCCAAAATAGTGTCAAAAGTGTCCATTGTGTCTGCCATAATGTCATAGTCCCAATATAAATGGCAGATCATCACCATTACTAATAAAAAAATGAAAAATAAAAATGCCATAAAACTATCCCCTATTTTGTAGACGTTATAACTTTTGCGCAAACCAATCATTATACGCTTATTGCAATTTTTTTTACCAAAAATATGTAGAAGAATACACATTGGCCTAAACTGAAGGGAAAAAAATGTTTTCAATATTTTTTGGGGGATATTTATTATAGCAAAAAGTAAAAAATAATGTGTTCAAATACCACCAAAAGAAAGCTCTATTTGTGGGAAAAAAAGGACATTCATTTTGTTTGGGTGCACCGTCGCACAACCTCACAATTTTCAGTTAAAACGACGCAGTACCGAATTGCAAAAAGTGCTCTTGTCAGGAAGAAAGTAAAATCTTCTGGGGCTGAAGCAGTTAATTAATACTCAGTGGTATAGTCACTAGGTCTCTGCTCCTCTTAGCAATACAGGTACATAATAGCTGGGTGGCAGTCAGAGTTGGCAGCCATCTAAAGAATTTATGGACAGTCTGTAAATTTTAACCATTTACAGGCTGTCCGTAAATATCCGTTTATGGACAGGGGCCATCCGTCCTTCGGCTTTTTTATGAATGATCACCACACAGACAGGAAGACTGGATGGGAAGTCGCATGGGAGAGCTGCTTGCCAGGAGTCTCGGCCCAGGCAGGGAACTGTCTGAAGGAACTACACGCTGCAGTGCAGAGGAGAGGAGGCACGCCACGGCACGGCAGACACAGGCAGTGTTATGGTGAGAATTTAACTGTATCATATGTGTCTGCAGCCTAACCATCTCCATTCTCTTGTGCCATTTCCACAGCCTAACCATCTGCATTATCTTGTACCATGTCCTCAGCCTCTAACTACAGTGCATCCGGAAATAATTCACAGCACTTCACTTTTTCCATATTTTGTTATGTTACAGTCTTATTCCAAAATGGATTAAATTAATTATTTTCCTCAACATTATACAAACAATACCCCATAATGACAACCTGAAAGAGGTTTGTTTGAAATCTTTGCATATTTATTAAAAATAAAAAACAAAATAAATCCCATGTACATAAGTATTTACAGCTTTTGCTCAATACTTTGTTGAAGCACCTTTGGCATCAATTACAGCCCCAAGTCCTTTTGAATATGATGCTACAAGCTTGGCACACCTATTTTTGGTCAGTTTCTCCCATTCTTTTTGCAGTACCTCTAAAGCTTCATCAGGCTGGATGGGGAGCATCAGTGCACAGCCATTTTGGTCACCTCCCTGACTAAGGCCCTTCTCCTCTGATCAATCAGTTTGGCTGGGCAGCCCACTCTAGGAAGAGTCCTGGTGGTTCCAAACTTCTTCCATTTATGGATGATGGAGGCCACTGTGCTCATTGGGACCTTCAATCCTTCAGAAATTTTTCTGTACCCTTCCCCAGATCTGTGTCTCGATACAATCCTGTCTTGGAGGTCTATTGACAATTCCTTGTACTTCATGGTTTGGTTTGTGCTCTGACCTGCGCTGTTAACTGTGGGACCTTATATAGATGGATGTGTGCCTTTCCAAATCATGACCAATCAACTTAATTTACCATGGGTAAATCAAGTTGTAGAAACATCTCAAGGATGACCAGTGAAAACGGGATGCACTGGAGCTCAATTTTGAGTCCTGGCTAAGGCTGTGAATACTTATGTACATGTGATTTATTTTGTTTTTTATTTTTAATAAATTTGCAAAGTTTTCAAACAAACTTCTTTCATTATGGGGTATTGTAGAATTTTGAGGAAAATAATGAATTTAATCTGTTTTGGAATAAGGCTGTACCATACATAACAAAATGTGGAAAAAAGTGAAGCACTGTAAATACTTTCCCTCTAATCATCTCCTGTACCATGTCAGCAGACTATAATCATCTTCTGTACCATTTCCACAGCTTCTAACTATATCCTGTACTGTGTCTGCAGCATCTAACCATCTCCTGTACTATGTGTACGGACCCTAACCATCTCCTGTACCACGTCCATGGCCCCTAACCATCTCCCGTGCCATTTTCACAGCCTCTAACTATCTCCTGAACCCAGGGCTAGTGCTAGGCTATTTTGCACCCTAGGCAAAACCAGCTACAGTACTTGATAGGTGTGTACCCATGCTACATGTGTTGTTTCCTAAATATATATATCGATATCTAATATAAGGACTGATGCTGAAAGAAAGGCAGAAATATCCTTTCTAAACAATCAGTATAAAAATCTCAGCACTGCCCCTCCATACATAGAAAATGAAATTCATATATAAACAATCTTAAAACTAGTGCAATTGTGCTATTTAATAAAGTCCATTCCAAACGTGAAAACTGGAAATCCTTGGAATAAAGTACAATTCTTTTCTTCAAAGTGCAAAATATAGAAATAGTGCCATATTCTTCACTGTGCAGGTGATAAAGTGCCATGCGCTCACCTCCTATGTGTCCTCACTCACTAGCATTTAATTACTTGATTTCTAGAGTTTATTTGTGACTTTTGATTGAGATATTTCCATCTAATGTTGCTACTACTAGGTGGCTGCCTAGTTTGCCTAGTGGTAGTACTGGCTCTGCCTGTACCTTGTCCGCAGCCTCTAAACATCACCTGTACCATGCCCGCACCCTCTAACCATCTCCTGTGCCATGTCCACAGCCTCTAACCATCTCCTGTACCATGTCCGCAGCCTCTAACCATCTCCTGTACCATGTCCGCAGCCTCTAACCTGCTGTATCATGACCATCACTTGCATTTTGTCCACAATATCTAACTATCTCTTGTATCATGTCCACAATCTCTCTAACCATTTCTTTTCTTGTATCATGTCTGCAGTCTCTGAGGTCAGCCTGGAGAGGAGTCAAAAGTGAGACCACCGCTGGGATGGGGGTCAGGGGAGCAATCAGATGTGTGTGGACTGTTGAGGGGAAATTAGGGTGAGACCAAAGCCACCAAGCTGGAGCCTGAAGGGGACCGTCTGAATGAGCCCTGCATGGTGCTGCTGAGAGGAGGCCAGTGATAGCGCTTCCAGACCAGACTGAGGGGGGGGTCACTGATGTAAAGAGGGAGTGAATACCGTAAGGTAAAGGGGGGGCACTGATATAAAGGTTCCCTCTTATATCAGTAACCCCCCCTCCCCTTACATTAGTGCATTTACTCTGCGGAACGTGGTCTATAGCAGCAGTTTTCACTGGAACAGGTGTAAAGGAGAAACCTTCATATGGGGACACCTGAAAACAGATTGACTTTTGAAAATATTGTTTACAGTTACAGCGACTCCAGGCCTAAATGGTTTTCTATGTATCTCTTTCAGCAGCTTTCAATGGAACAGGTGCTGAGGGGGAGATCCTTACACGGGGCCCCCTGTTTGACTGAAAACTGCTGCAAGCTCCTTTAACTTTTATTTGAACAATGCATTAGTATTACTGTCTCTTTGGTAACTGCTATGTCAGTTTTTAATGATGTCTCTGTGCTCCGGCTGGAGAGATTCACCCTCAAGTTGCCTGTTTACCATTCCACCAAATTCAGAACAGTATTTGAGGGGACCTCTATTCTAGTGATCCTGGCGGCTACTTGGGGTTTTCCCTCAATTTCTGTTTTGGTGGCTAATTATCTAAGCAACTGAAATTGTAGGAAAATCCCCTCAGATGGATGTACGTGACAAAACTCCTGGATTATATTAATCTGACCATCATGGAAATGGAGAAATATGCTTTTTGAATTTTATTATAACTTAACCACTTCAGTACAGGACATTTTTACACCCTTCCCTCCCAGTAGTGATGGACGAACGCGGCCGATAGTTCGCGAACCGGAACGTTCGCGGCGGGCCCCATTGACTTCAATGGGAGGTGAACTTTGCAAACCTACAGGTCAAATTTGCAGCCACAAAATAATTAATAGCTGTGCAAACATAGTCCCACCACATGGGCAATGACATAACACATGTATGAGGTGAATCTGGGATCGACAGCTACAAGCATTCTTTTTTTATATGGGAAATTGTTGTGACAATTCAGGACTGTGGAGCGCATGAAGGCAATGGAAGAGAGGGAAGGTCAGGGACCAGGGTAGGCAAAGAAGAGGGTGCAGGAGATGATCACCAG
The DNA here is from genome assembly GCF_037356315.1 of Lithobates pipiens. Taxonomy (NCBI): domain Eukaryota; kingdom Metazoa; phylum Chordata; class Amphibia; order Anura; family Ranidae; genus Lithobates; species Lithobates pipiens. The sequence continues at coordinate 322,174,223 of NW_027507748.1, forward strand.
CAGCATGACATACAGCAATGACACCTGCACCGTGATAGAGTCATCTGACACCAGCACCGTGATAGAGAGCACTGACATCAGCAGCGTGACATACAGCAATGACACCTGTACCGTGATAGAGTCATCTGACATCAGCACCGTGATAGAGAGCACTGACATCAGCAGCGTGACATAAAGCACTAACACCAGCACCGTGATATACAGCACTGACAGCAGCACCGTGATGGAGAGCACTGACATCAGCAGCATGACATAAAGCACTAACACCAGCACCATGATATACAGCACTGACAGCAGCACCGTGATAGAGAGCACTGACATCAGCAGCGTGACATACAGCAATGACACCTGCACCGTGATAGAGTCATCTGATACCAGCACCGTGATAGAGAGCACTGACATCAGCAGCGTGACATAAAGCACTAACACCAGCACCGTGATATACAGCACTGCCAGCAGCACCGTGATAGAGAGTACTGACATCAGCACCGTGATATACAGCACTGACACCTGCACCGTAAGCAGCCCCAGGAGGAAGTCAGCATAGCACAGGGATGGTGGGAGCCCCTCATAATGAGCATAGCACAGGGATGGTGGGAGTCCCTCATAATGAGCATAGCACAGGGATGGTGGGAGCCCCTCATAATGAGCATAGCACAGGGATGGTGGGAGCCCCTCATAATATGCACAGCAGAGGTACAGCCCCAGGAGGAAGTCAGCACAGCACAGAAATGGTGGGAGCCCCTCATAATAAGCAGCCCCAGGAGGATGTCAGCATAGCACAGGGATGGTGGGAGCCCCTCCTAATAAGCAGCCCCAGGAGGATGTCAGCATAGCACAGGGATGATGGGAGCCCCTCATAATAAGCAGCCCCAGGAGGAAGTCAGCACAGCACAGGGATGGTGGGAGCCCGTCATAATGAGCATAGCACAGGGATGGTGGGAGCACCTCAAAATATGCACAGCAGAGGTACAGCCCCAGGAGGAAGTCAGCACAGCACAGGGATGGTGGGAGCCCCTCATAATATGAACAGCAGAGGTACAGCCCCAGGAGCATGTCAGCACAGCACAGGGATGGTGGGAGCCCCTCATAATAAGCAGCCCCAGTAGAAATATGACACCGCTCAACCTCTTCAAAGAGGAGGGTACGGGCAAATAGTATGGTGTGCTTTTTTTGGACAAGGAAGTGAGCAAAAAGAAAAAAGAAGGTCTGTGTGCTCGATTAAAAAAATTGTTTATAGACATATACATGGTCTACTGGTCACATGCTTTGAATTCCTCCGAGATCCATGCCTCATTCATTTTTAGAAATGTGAGGTAGTTAACACTGTCGTGAGCTAGGCGAGTACGCTTATCGGTCACGATCCCCCCTGCTGCGCTGAACATCCTTTCGGACAGGACACTGGACGAGGGGCAAGCCAACAGTTCGATTGCAAATTGGGCAAGCTCTGGCCAGAGGTCAAGCCTGCCCACCCAGTAGTCCAGGGGTTCATCACTCCTCAGAGCGTCCTAATCGGCCGTTAACCCGATGTAGTCGGACACCTGACGGTCTAGGCGTTCCCTGATGCTGGATCCGGATGACACCTGTCGATGGGTCGGCTGAAAGAATGACCTCATATCCGAAGTCACCAACACATCTTCAAACCGGCCTCTTCTTGCAGGCGCTGTTGGATTGGTACCCGCAACTCCTTCTCTGGGAGTGGGAATTGCTCCTCTGCCAGCACACGCAAAAGCAGAATGCAGAATTTCTCGAAGCAAGGCCTGGAAGTGCTGCATTCTGACAGCCCTCTGTGACGGCGGTAGCATTTCCGCCATTTTGTGTTTGTACCGGGGGTCTTAAGTACGTTGCCACCCAGTACTGGTCCTTGACCCGTATGCTTTTTATACGGGGGTCCCTATTAAAACACTGGAGCATGAAGGCCCCCATTTGCACTAAACTGGATTATCCAGGATAATGTCGTCCTCTTCATTCTCCTCTCCCCATCCACGCACAACAACAGGGGTCCCAGAAAGGTTTAAAGCATGCTCTTCTTACTCCTCCTCATCCGCCCCGGCACCATCCTCCTCTGACTCCTCTTCAGACTCCTGTTGTTGACTTGTCTCAGATAGAGTAGCCCCCCTGGGAATTCATCTAGCATTGCAACTTCCTCATCTTCCCGCTCCTGCTCCTCCACAGCTTGATCAATGACACGACGCAATGCACGCTCCATAAAGAAGGCATAAGGTACCATGTCACTGATGGCGCCAAGGCTGCAACTGACCAGTTTGGTGATCTCCTCAAATGGCCACAGAAGTCTGCATGCATCGCGCATGAGCAGCCACTGGCGCGGTGAAAAAAACCCCAGCTCCCTAGAACCTGTTCTGCCGCAGAGTTCATACAGGTAGACGTTAACTGCACGTTTCTGCTGGAGCAGCCTATCAAGCATATAGAAGGTTGAGTTCCATCGCCTCGGGCAATCGCAAATAAGACGTCTGACCGGCAGATTTTGTCGCCGCTGAATGTCAGCAAGGCGAGCCATGGCCGTGTAAGATCTTCTGAAATGGGCCGAGATTTTCCTTGCCTGGCGCAAGATGTCCTGGACCCCAGGGTATTTGACAAGGAATCGCTGCACAACCAAGTTTAAGACGTGTGCCATGCATGGCACGTGCGTGATTTTGCCCTGTTTCAATGCGCTAAGCAGATTGGCACCATTGTCACACACCACTTTACCAACTGTCAAATTGAGCGGTGTTAGCCACTGATCTGCCTGTGAACGCAAAGCTGAAAGGAGTGCCGGGCCAGTGTGGCTCTTGGCTTCCAGGCACAACAGACACAGCACGGCATGGCAACGTCTCACCTGGCATGTCGAATAGGTTCTGGGGAGCTTGGGCGGCGCAGCGGAAGAGACGCTAGCAGCGGAAAAGGAGGAGTCAGCCGAGGAGGAGAGGGAGGAGGATGGAGTAGGAGGAGGAGGAGGAGAAGAAGAGCCAGGCCTGCATGCAATCCGTGGCGGTAAAACCAAATCTACACGGGTGCCACGGGTTACATGCTTGACGGCCGTCAGAAGGTTCACCCAGTGGGCAGTAAAAGTGATATACCTTCCCTGCCCGTGTTTGCTAGACCACGTGTCTGTGGTCAGATGTATCTTGGCACCGACACTGTGTGCCAGAGATACATTCACTTGCCGCTGAACATGGCCATATAGCTCTGGGATGCCCTTCTGTGAGAAATACTTTCTTCCTGGGACCTTCCATTGTGGTGTTCCAATGGCCACAAATTTACGAAAGGCCTCCGAGTCCACCAGTTTATATGGCAGTAGTTGGCGGGCTATGAGTTCTGACAAGCCAGCCGTCAACCGTTGGGCAAGAGGGTTATCTGGTGTCATCATTTTTTTTACGCTCGAACATTATGCCCACAGAAGCCTGCCTTTTTGCAGAAAAACGTGAGCTTGACGTGATGGAAGGTGGAGTGGAGGACAATTGTGAGGAGAGAGGAGAAGGACAAGTAGAAGACGAGGCTGGACGGTGAGAGCCTGGAGTGTGGCTTTGTGTGTTCCGTTGCTCCCACTGGGCTCGGTGATGGCTGCTCATGTGCCTTCTTAAGGCGGTCGTCCCTAGGTGAGTGTTGGGCTTACCGCGACTAATGCGTTGACTGCAAAGATTGTAGATGGCAACGCTATTGTCAGCAGCGGACACGTTAAAAAAAGCCCACACTGCGGAGCCATGTGCCGGTGTCCTGGGAGCGCCAGATGTGACCGTACATGGTCGATGACTCGCTATTGATACATTTGCAGTCTGCTTTGTCCCATCTGTGCAATGTAAGTTATTCCTGCTTCTCCTCCCTATCTGCTGGTCCATATCTCCCTCTGAACTCCCCTCCTCTTCCTCTCTTGTGGGCACGTACGTGACATCACTAGACACGTCATCATCGATGTCACCTTCCCCACCGCTATAAGTAGAGATCTCGGAGTAGGCAGCAACACCGGGGACCAACTTCCTCCTTGGGCTGAACTGGGTCGTCAGACTGCTGAGTAGCGGTTGTTGCTACCTCCTCTTCCTGATCCAATACCAAGAGTGGCTGCGCATCAGAAATGTCTTGATATGGATCGGAAAATAATTCCTGTGACTCAAGCGGAAGGTATGTGGTGGTGGTGGTGTTGTTGGTGGTAGTGTCTTTGGGGGTGCACATAGCAGAGAGTGAAGAAGAGGGTGCAGATCGAGAGGATGAGGAGGGTGCAGAAGAGTAAGGCTGAGTGAGCCACTCAACCAAGTCTGGTGTGTCCTTTAAATGAATTGAACGCACCTTCTGCAACTTCCCACTTTGGCTCAAGCCTGTTGCTCCTGCCCTACCCCTACCACCCCTGCGGAAGGGCCTGCCTCTTCCTCTGCCTGTCATTTTTTAAATGACCCTGTGACAAAACTCTCAGTCCCTATACCGATGAAGGACTGCTGCAGTATAGGGCAGTGGTCAGCAGTAGTGCACCTCAACCCTATGTATTGTGGACCTATACCAGTCCTTATAGAATGGCAGACTGTACCTCACTCAACCCTATGTACTGTAGCACCCTAGACAGACCAAGTTACCAGTCCTTATAAGGACCTTTGTGGAACAAGTAGGTTGTGTGTGACTGATTAGCAGACTGTACGTCAGTCCCTATACCGATGGACTGCTGCAGTATAGGGCAGTGGTCAGCAGTAGTGCACCTCAACCCTATGTATTGTGGACCTATACCAGTCCTTATAGAATGGCAGACTGTACCTCACTCAACCCTATGTACTGTAGTACCCTATACCTTACCAGTCCTTATAAGGACCTTTGTGGATCAAGTAGGTTGTGTGTGACTGATTAGCAGACTGTACCTCAGTCCCCATACCGATGAAGGACTGCTGCAGTATAGGGCAGCGGTCAGCAGTAGTGCACCTCAACCCTATGTATTGTGGACCTATACCAGTCCTTATAGAATAGCAGACTGTACCTCACTCAAACCTATGTACTATAGCACCCTACACCAGCTTATTACCTTACCAGTCCTTATAAGGACCTTTGTGGAACAAGTAGGTTGTGAATGATTAGCAGACTGCAGCAGAAGGGCAGCAGTCAAGTATAATATTCTTTCTATATTTGGAAGAAAGAATATTATACGTGTACAAGCCTATTACCATACCACTGATACCAGTCCTGAAAAGAACCTTTGTGGACCTAATATAGTAACAGCTACTGATTAAACTGACCCTCACTGCCTCACACACTGCTTCCTGCCTGTCCCTATATAAACTGACAAAACAGAGGCTACTGGAACAATAACTGGAATAGCACTTTTGTGGACCCGATAGTAACAGCTAATGACTAAACTGACTGTCCCTACAGCAGACACACCGTCCTGTCCCTTTCTCTAAACTGACAAAAGACACTCAGGCTGCTGCAACAATCAGTAGCACAGCAAACCTATATACACCTAACACCTATACCAGTCCTGAAAAGAACTTTTGTGTACCAAATAGCTAGCGATTTGGGTCACTGTAATCTCTCCCTGCTCCACACAGCAACCTCTCCCTATAGTGACAGAAGAAAGAATGTAAAATGGCCACCGGATCAGGTGTATTTATAAGTTAGGGGGAATGTCCAAGTGTCCATGTGCTGTAATGTCTCAATTGGCTGTCCTGTACCCCATGATGGATGTGTCATCATAGGTCAAAGTTCTTTTACACAGAAAACACTGAAGTCCGCTGGGCGAACGGCGGCAATAGTCCGCCGATCGAGCGAATCGCGAACAGCCAAAATTCGCCGCGAAACGACCGCCGGGAAAACCGTTCGGCCATCACTACCTCCCAGACCAATTTTTAGCTTTTAGTGCTCTCACATTTTAAATGACAATTACTCAGTCAAGCAACATTGTACCCAAACAAAACTTTTATAATTTTTTTTTCATACAAATAGAGCTTTCTTTTGGTGGTATTTAATCACCACTGTGTTTTTTTTATTTTTTGCGACATAAGTGAAAAATTATCGAAAAGTCATTTTTGTTCATAAATTTGGGCCAAAATGTATACGGCTACAACTCTTTGGTAAAAATAACCCAAATTAGTGGATATTATTTAGTCTCTGTGAAAGTTATAGAGTCTACAGGCTATGGTGCAAATCATTGAAAATTGAACACACCTGATCACACCTGATGCACTAACGGCCTATCTCATTTCTTGAGGCTCTGAAATGTCAGGAAAGTAAAAATACCCCCCAAATTACCCCTTTTTGAAAAGTAGACAGTCAAAAGCCCCGTACACACGAGCGGACTTTTCAACATCCAAAGTCCGACGGACTGATTCCGTCAGACTATTCGATCGTGTGTGGGCTGCAACAGACTTTTGACTCGCCAAAGTCTGAAGGACTTTAGAATATGGAACATGCTTCAAATTTTTCCGAAGGAACTCCGCCGGACCCGGTCCCTTCGAAAAATTTGCTCGTGTGTATGCTATTCCGACAGACTAAAACCGACGCTAGGGCAGCTATTGGCTACTGGCTATGAACTTCCTTATTCAAATCCAGTCGTACGTCATCACGTTCGAATCCATCAGAGTTTAGTGTGATTGTGTGTGGCCAAGTCCGCTCAGCCGAAAAGTCCGTCAGAACTCTGTCGGAACTCCGGCAGAACTCCGACAGAACTCCTTCGGAAGTCTGTCGGACATAAGTCCTCTCGTGTGTACGGGGCTAAAGAGATTTAGCAAAAGGCATGGTGAGTTTTTTTTAAGTTGTCAATTTTTCCCCACAATTCTTGGGAAAATTAAGATTTTTTTTCACAAAATTGTCATAATAACAAGTTATTTCTCACACACAGCATATGCATACTTCCAATTACACCCCAAAATACATTCTGCTACTCCTCTTGAGTATGGCGATACCACATGTGTGTGACTTTTACACAGCCTGGCCACACAGAGAGATCCAACATGCAGGGAGCACCATCAAGGATTCTAGGAGCATAAAATTACACCTCTAATTTCCTAATCACCTATTACAGTTGTGAAGGCCCTGGAGCCCCAAGACAGTGGAATTACCCACAAAATAACCCCATTTTGGAAAGCAGACACCCCAACGTCTATTCTATGAGGCACAATGAGTCTTTTGAATGGTTCATTTTTTTTCCCCAAGTCTTCGAAACACATGGAAAGAAAATTAAAACTTTTTTTTTTTACACAAAGTGGTCAGTTTATAAGATTTTTCTAACTCAAAGCATGTATATAGCAAAAATGACACCTCAAAATACATTCTGCTACTCCTCCTGAGTATGGCGATACCACATCTGTGAGACTTTTACACAGTCTGGCCATATAGAGAGGCCCAACATGCAGGGAGCATCATCAGGGATTCTAGGAGCATAAAAGACTAAGTTAGACTTACCGGTGACGGTATTTCTAAGAGCCTTTCAGGACAGCCCCGGAGAGAGTGTAGCTCCACCTTGTCATTAGGAAACACATACCCACTTTAAAAACACCTCCTCTTCCTCCATGGCTTCAGTTATTGTGGCCTTCCGACACTGGAAAACAAAGCACAGAAAGCACAACACCATGGTAGAACTTAATACATTTACTAAGCATAACCTAGGGAGGGAAGTAACGGTTGTCCTGAAAGGCTCTTAGAAAAACCATCACCGGTAAGTCTAACTTAGTCTTTCTCAAATCGCCTTTCAGGACAACCCCGGAGAGGATAACCGAGAAACTTACCCTAGGGCGGGACTACTGCCTGCAGTACCTTCCTGCCGAAGGCCTGATCTGCCGCAGACAGATCTAACCGGTAGTGCCGGAGAAATGTCGAATAACTGGACCAAGTGGCACCCTTGCAGATTTGTTCAGGCGTTGCACCGGCCCTTTCAGCCCAGGAAACTGCTGTGGATCTAGTAGAGTGAGCAGCAATACCTGAGGGAGGTATTTCTCCTTTTGCTTTATAGGCTTCTGTTATAGCCAGCTTAAGCCATCTACCCAGCGTACTCTTAGAAGTTTCTCCCCCTTGCGTGATCCAGAAAATATCACAAAAAGGGCGTTGATCTTCTAAAGTCTTTAGTCATTTTCAGAAACTGCAATAGACACCTTCTCACATCCAATGTGTGAAAAACTTCCTCTCCTGCATTCGCTGGGGTTGCAGAGAATGTAGGTAACACTATTTCCTGCGATCGATGAAAAGCTGAGGATACTTTCGGTAGGAATGCTGGATCCGTCCTCAGTACCACCCTGTCCAGATAAACTCTAAGGAAGGGTTCTGTAATAGCTAGAGCTTGGAGCTTGCTGACTCTCCTGGCCGAGGTGATGGCCACCAAAAAGATTGTTTTTAAAACCACCTTCTGTAAAGAAGCCTCTTGTAATGGTTCCAACGGTGCTCCCGAGAGACCCTGCAAAACTGTAGACAAATCCCAACTGGGAAAGTCTTTAAGGGCGACTAATCTACTTCGAGCAAGAGCCCTAAAAAATCTAGAAATTAAAGTCTCTTTAGATAAAGTATTTTCAAAGAAAACTGATAAGGCAGCCACCTGAGTCTTCAGGGTACTGGCTGCTAGACCCTTCTCCATTCTTTCATGGAGAAACTCCAAGACGGACACCGTGCTCTTGACCTTGAGCTCTCTAGAACTACACCAGGAGTTGAACTTCTTCCAGACCTTCATGTAAATTGCCTGGGTAACTGCCTTCCTGCTAGACAGCAGGGTCTTTACTACTTTATCTGAGAGACCTTTGGCTTTTAAGAGGTCCTCCTCAGAAACCAGGCGGTTAGCTGTAGAAGTTCCACCTCTGGATGATTTACTGTTCCCTGGGATAACAAATCTTTTCTGGGTGGTAACCTCCATGGGGGCTTCGAGGCTAGGTTTCGAAGACCCGCGAACCAAGGCCTTTTTGGCCAAAAAGGAGTGACTAGTATTAAGTCCGTCCCTTCTTCCCTGAATTTCCTCAGCACTAGTGGAATTAGAGGAAAGGGGGGAAAGGCGTAGCACAGCTGGTAGTGCCAGGGGTGAGCAAATGCATCCAGCCCTATTGCTGCATCTCCTCGGTGAAGAGAAAAGAATCTGTCCACCTTTGAGTTCTGCTGGCGGGCAAAAAGGTCTACCTGTGGAACCCCCCAAGCCTCGGAGATCATCAGGAACACTTCCTGATTCAGGCTCCATTCTGCCTCTAGCAATTTCCGCCTGCTTAGGAGGTCCGCAAACAAATTCTGAGAGCCCTTCAGATGCACTGCCGATAGTGAGGCTGTGTTCTGCTCTGCCCAGGCTAACAACGGATTGGCCAACTCCATCAAGCTCCTGCTACTGGTTCCCCCTTGTTTCATTATGTAGGTAACTGCTGTTGTGTTGTCTGACAACACCTGGACATGGTGACCTCTCAAATTCTGCTGAAAGGCCACCAAACCCAGAAAGATCGCCTTCAACTCCCTCCAGTTGGATGATCTTTGAGCTTCCTGCTTGGACCAAACCCCCTGAGATGTTTGACCATCCAGGTGGGCCCCCCAGCCCCAGGCACTTGCGTCTGTTGTTAGTCGCTTGTCCAAGGGAAAAGACCACGCCAGACCCCTTGAGAGGTTTACCTGGTCTCTCCACCACCAAAGAGCCCTTTTCGTCCTTGACAAAATTCTTAACTGCTTTTCCAAAGGATCCTGATAGGACCAGCTTGACAGAACCTCCCTCTGAAGGGGTCTGGAATGGAACCTGGCCCACTGAACAGCCGGGATTGCTGCCGTAAGCAGGCCCAGAACTGCCATAGCCGACCTGACTGAGACTGCCTGGTTGCTCTGTATCCGCTGTACAGCTAGCTGCAACTTTTCCTGTTTTTCCAGCGGCAGGAAAACTTTCTGGAGAATCGAGTTTAACGTATACCCCAGAAATTTCATTTCCTGTGAGGGGATCAGGTTTTGACTTCTCTAGATTTAGAAGCCACCCCAGGCCCTCGAGGTGAGACTGGGCCCTCTGGAGATTGACTAGGACCTGCTCCCTGGAGTCCGCAAAAAACAAAAGGTTGTCCAGATAAGGGACGACTGAAATCCCCTTCAACTTCAGGGGCTCCAGAGCCTCTGCCATAATCTTTGTAAAGACCCTGGGAGAGGACGAGAGTCCAAATGGCAGAGCCCTGAATTGGAGGTGCCACACCGAACTCCCCACATTCAATGCCAGGCGCAGGAACTGCTGCGATGCCTGATGAATGGGTATATGAAGGTAGGCATCCCTTAGATCCAGGGATGCCATGAAGCATTCTGGGGTCAACAACTTTGTGATGGAAAAAATTGTATCCATCCTGAAATGTTTGTACCGCATGAATCCGTTCAGAACTTTCAGATTCAGGATTAAACGGTACTTCCCTGAGGGTTTTTTCACCAGAAAAATATGTGAGTAAAAACCCCTGCCCTGCTGGTTTATTGGGACTTGAATTAGAACCTCTTACTGTATCAGCTCCTGTAATAAAAGCTTCATTGCAGAGGCCTTCTCCTGATCCCTTGGCAATGTTGTCACATAAAACCTGCTCGGGGGTGGTTCTGAAAATTCCAACCTGTACCCCTTATCGACAATGCTCTTCACGAACAGATTTGGAGACAGCCTGTCCCATTGTTCGCGAAAAGCTGACAGTCTCCCCCCCACTGGGGAGAGAATGTCACTTGCTCTTGGGGGTCGGCTCTGGGGGAGATCTAAAGAGGACTCCACCCTTGCCTTTGCCCTTCTGCGAACCCCATCTGCTCTTGCGATCCTGGTCTTTTTTATGGGACTGCTGAAAAGCACGAAAATTATTTTTGGCAACCTGCTTTTTCTTAGCTGGAAAAGCCTTCTTTTTATCGGCCGTCCTATCCAGCACAGACTCTAAATCGGGTCCAAAGAGCAAGTCACCCGAGAAGGGCAGACCACACAGTTTGACCTTAGAGGCCGTGTCTCCAGACCATGTTTTCAGCCAAACTGCTCTCCTGGCTGAATTTACAAGAGCCGAGGACCTGGCGGCCAGTTTGACCGATTCTGCTGATGCATCTGCCATATATTTGACAGCATTCAGGATCAGTGGAAAGGACTCTAAGAGATCCTTGCGGGGTGTCCCCGCTTCAATATGGCTTTTCAGTTTCTCTACCCAACATTCCAGGTTTCTGGCCACTACTGTAGCTGCCATAGCTGGCTTTAGACTAACTGACGCAGCATCCCAAGCCTTTTTAATGATGGAGTCAGCTTTTTTGTCCATTGGGTCTTTAAGGATCCCCATGTCCTCAAAGGCTAGATCCGTTCGTCTGGATACCTGCGAGAAAGCTGCATCGACTCTGGGTCTTTTGTTCCAAACCTCTGAGTCTTTATCTTCGAAGGGAAACCTTCTCTTGAGAGCTTTCGAGAAGAAAGGGGTTTTTTCTGGGTCCTTCCACTCCTTTCTCACTGAATCTGAGAGGACCCTGTGGACTGGAAAAACTCTCAGTTTTGTTTCGTCCAACCCCTGGTACATTTTGTCATGAATTGACAGCTGTACTTTTTCTTCTTGAATTTCTAGAGTAGTGTAGATTGCTTTAAGAATGTCATCTACCTCCTCTAGTGATAGCTTGTACTTAGAGCCCCTGCTATCTTCTTCCTCTTCCTCCTTCGTCTCCAGAATCCTCGGTCTCCACCTGTCTGGACGATGACGCCCTGGGGCTGGGCGGCAAGTTCTGAGGCTCGGTCTGTGCGGGAGGGTTTTGTATCAGGATGGACCTGACTCAACTCAAGGAGTTTGTCAGCTCTTTAACCGAAGAAAAAAAATCCTTATACTGCTGGGATGTTTCCTCTTCCACCAATTCTCTGATACAATTCCTGCACATTGCCTTCTGCCATGAATCTCTGAGGGGGGTCTTGCAAGAAGGACATTTTCTCTGACCTGGTCTAGCTTTTCCTAGTGATTTTTCCTGAAACGACATGCAGGCTTAACTCACTCAACAACCAGTTGCTTAACACCAAGCCAGTGCAGAGACCCACCACCAAACAGACCACTAGTGAGACCCCAGAACTAGGCTGCAAAAGGTCAGAGCGAAGTCACCTCTGACCTGCAGCGACAGGCCCCCAAGAGGGGGGAACAGACAAAGACATAGCCCAATAGTGAAGCAGAGGGTGCCACTGCACCTTACATACCTGGGCTGGACCGGTGCTTGGGGTGCCTGTCTCCGCCATAGCTGGCTTACATTCCTCCATCGCTGAGTAAGGCAGCATTCACAAACAGCTCCGCAATTTTTTAAATTTTCCCGGCCGCCGCGTCATCAGGGCCGGCCGGAAGCGGAAGCACGCGGTCACCTGACCCGCGCCATGATCCCTGCGTTCCAGGCGCTTGAACCACGGCGCCACGCCCCCTCAGAGCGCCCGCGCGTCACCGTAAACGACGCTGTCGCCGCCCGGGATCCGACGCCGAAAACGGAGCCACGCCACTGACCTGCAGTGACCTCCGCCAGCGACAGAGCCCTCCCTGCACTAGTCCAGCGGACACCGGGCACCCGACGCCGGCACTCCAAGGGTCCTTACTCCCGTGAGATGGCAGGACCAGGAGCTCCAGGAGTCCTCTCCCGCTGGAGATGCTGCTGGGGGTCAAAAGAAAAAACAACCAGTACCTAAGGTAAGCCTTACTCCCCTGCAGAGAGTGTAGCTTTCCCCTGGTTCAGGCACATGCTTCCTCCATGGAGGAAACATAATAACTGAAGCCATGGAGGAAGAGGAGGTGTTTTTAAAGTGGGCATGTGTTTCCTAATGACAAGGTGGAGCTACACTCTCTCCGGGGATTGTCCTGAAAGGCGATTTGAGAAATTACACCTCTAATTTCCTAACCGCCTATTACATTTGTGAAGGCCCTGGAGCCCCAGGACAGTGGAATTACCCACAAAATAACCCCATTTTGGAAAGCAGACACCCCAACGTATATTCTATGAGGCACAATGAGTCTTTTGAATGGTTCCTTTTTTTTCCCCAAGTCTTCGAAACACATGGAAAGAAAATTAAAACTTTTTTTTTTTTTTACACAAAGTGGTCAGTTTATAAGATTTTTCTAACTCAAAGCATGTATATAGCAAAAATGACACCTCAAAATACATTCTGCTACTCCTCCTGAGTATGGCGATACCAAATCTGTGAGACTTTTACACAGTCTGGCCATATAGAGAGGCCCAATATGCAGGGAGCACCATCAGGGATTCTAGGAGCATAAAATTACACCTCTAATTTCCTAACCACCTATTACATTGTGAAGGCCCTGGAGCCCCAGGACAGTGGAATTACCCACAAAATAACCCCATTTTGGAAAGCAGACACCCCAAGGTCTATTCTATGAGGCATAATGAGTCTTTTGAACGGTTAATTTTTTTACTCTTCAGAAAACGCGGAAAGAAAATATGACGATACCACACGTGTGAGACTTTTACACAGCCAGTCCACATAGAGAGGCCCAACATTGAAGTAGTACCTTCAGGCGTTCTAGGAGCATAAATTACACATCTCATTTCATTCCTACCCATCACACTTTTGAAGGTCCTGGTGCACCAGGACAGTGGAATTACCCACAAAATGACCCCATTTTGGAAAGCAAACACCCCAACGTATATTCTATGTGGCATGGGCTGCAGATAGGTACTCGGGTACTCTGTTGGGCTGGAGACAAGTACGCGGATACTCTGATGGCCTGGTGACAGGTACTCAGGTACTCCAATGGCCTGGTGTCCCCGATTGCCGCTCTGTGCGCACCCTAGGGGCGTGCACGAGCGCCGTGCACGTGGACAATACATGTGATCGGCTGTGATTGGATACAGCCGGTCATGTGGTAAAGAGACTTTTTTTATTGGCTCTTTACCCCGATCTGGGATGGGCACACTTCATCAAACGATCGCTGCTCTGCGGGCCCCCGGGGGCCTGCAGGAGCGGCAAGATACCAAGTGAGAGATCCCATCTGCAGACGTCATATGAGTATAGCCCGGTATTGAAGTGGTTAAACACATTGCTAATATCACTACATATATGTTTATAGTGTAAAAATTTTGATATTTGCACTGCTTTACACTTAAAATGTCAATTGTATGCACTTTTTTGAAGTGTCAGTAAAAATGTAACTGTCAGTAAATTTCATGATTTTTTTGTCAGTAAAAAAACTGGTGCTGTTTGTAAATGTTGGATGTGCTCTCAGTAAATTTAACTTGTTCACTTTGGGGGTTGGCAACACTGGTGGCAGGATCCTAGCTTCCTGAAAACATCAGAGCACTCTGTAAGCCCTAATGTAAGCAACGGGCTGGCATTTCGGGGAGGGGTTATGTAAATATCAAAATGTATTGATGGGTAGATGGCAGCCTAGAAGAATCTTATAATGTACTGGTGGCAGTAAGAATAACAGAATGTGATCACAGTGAAAGTCAGGTAAGCAATATGAAACCCCCCCCCCCCCCCACCATAAAACACACATTTTTGGTAAAAATGTTAACATTTACCAGTCCACAAAATTTTAATATTCTGTTTAAATAACCCTCTTCATCAATACATTTTCTAAACACAACGATAAATTGATATGTAGTTTTCCTGCAGTATTTCTGAAACAGGAATACTTTACTAAAAATTAGGGTTTTCATATGGTACCATATATTTTACAAGGTGTATTGGTAATTTCTTGTATTGCCTGAATGACTGATCAGTAAATCAGTAAAATGGCAATTCCCTCTGAAAACTCAAGCTAGTTCCAGCTGTTGACTCTTCAAGGGTGAAAGTTGACGATTGGTGGTTCGGTTGAAGGAATCCATAGATGGAACATACTTCTCCATAGGCATAGTGAGCTTCCGGCGGGTATCAACACATTTGTTGTCCAGGTTTAGGGAGTTTTCCTTAAACTTTATATCTGCTTGAATGCGGGCAAGATGTTTGTAGAGTGCATCCAGTGCATCCCTGCAAGAACACAATAACAGTGCTTTCATTTGTGTTTTGTGCTCAGAATAAGCTTCTTTGTAACTCACATAGCCTTATTCAATTAGTTCCTAATTTTAAGAAGAATGTTTATTAAATTGTCACCAACACATTATCTGAATTATTATTGCATTGTATACCTAAAATGATTTTCATGTGATTTTCACATTGTTACGTACTTATGGTGTGATATTTCTGTTGCTGTATTAAATGTAAAGTTTTGTAAAGTAGCAACTAGAGGCAAGGTAGATTAGCTTTAACAAATCCCCTTAAGTTGTTCATCCCCTTAAGTGGAACTTCACTCTGGCAATCAACATTGATAATTTTAAATCCCTATGCTGCTAACATTAATAAATAGATAGAAAAGTATATCATATTTACTTGTTTTAAACTTTTTCTTTTTACATTTCTTCAGTTACTTCCTGTTTTTTTTGCCTTAGAATATGATGTCATACATCCCAGGAGTCTTCAGGAGAGGAGGAGGGGTTTTCTCAGCTAAGCTCTCCTGCATGCATGCCTGAGCTAAGGGCAGATGGATTCCAGGAAGTACAGTAAATGCTACATGAATCATTTGCCCTTACTCAAGATGGCCACAGCCAGAAATGCTAGGTGATGTCTAAACAAAATAAAGCATGGAGACATGGATGGATATGAGAGTTTGCTTTGAATATTAAAAATTAATTAAATAGTGTTTTTGGTTTGTTGTGCTCAAACGCAGTGAAGATCCGCTTTACCAATTTTTGAGGTCAGATAGGGAGTGTTATGTTTTCAGTGAGTTGGCTGGTTGATAGACTTGTATTATCAGAAGGAGTAGTGTCAGAGCCCTTGTGAAGAAAAAGATATACGTTTCCAACATTAAAAGATGAAAATATATCTGTAAGACTGAATAAGCCCCTGAGAAAGGGTCAAATTAAGGACATAGTCAGGCCAGTATTTCAACCGAAGACATTCTGTTTTTCTTACTCGGGTGGAGGTCTATAAACAAGCCTATTTGCAAAACTAGTTGCTAGAACAATGTGTGTACCTTCTTTCCCACCTGGAGCCCAGGAAAAAGCTGTTTCCTTCTTCCTTAATAAGGCCCCTTTCACACGTGTGGACAGTATGTCTGTATTTCATCCATCCATTTCAGATGAAATACGGACATACATGCATCCCTATGGGATAGCGGGTGTCAGCAGATGTTCATCCGCTGACACCCAATATCATCCGTCCCCACTATGGTCCGATTCTGCAGACAGAGGAAAATCCTAATTTTCTATCCATCTGCAGAGCGGATCGGATGAACACGGACAGGCGGTCCGTGTTCATCTGTTCCCCCATAGGGGAGAGTGGAGATCTGACAGCGGGGATCAAGAAGGCGATCCCCGCTGAGCAAGCAGATGTTCACGGGGCGGATTATCACGGATCCATCCCGTGTGAAAGGACCCTTAGGCTGGGGTAATAAAACTCTAAAAACAGCAAACGTCAACTGACTTTCCAAGGCAAGAATACACCATATCCAATCAGTGTATAAAGAGGAAACTTTGGGTGAAGTTTACCAAACTGGACAACCTCCAATATACATTTGCACACAGATATAGAGAACAGTCAACAGACTCCAGTTTAAAATCTGCATTTCTCAACCACTGAATATGAAGAAAAAAAAAAAAAAAGACATATGTATCAGACATAATTTAAAATATGTGGACACTACACTTCAGACACACTTCACTCTTCATCCATAAACTTCACTTGGATCACACTACATCTAGAACACCCCCATCCATCCAGAGAGATGCTCATAATCACGCCTCATCGTCTAAAACATGTGAAGATGCCATTTTGGGAAAGGACCATTGTAAGCCAGCAGCCATTTTGAAAGGGTAACTATAACACATTGCCCTTTCCATGATTCATTGCTAATTTTTATATATCTATTATTCATTTCTTGTGATACTTGGGTTGCTCTTCCCCTGATATAATAACCAGTTCGATTTATTTTTAATTATTTATTTTCCTTTCAATTTCAATCATTTTTGGTTTTGCGCTATAGTAGCGTTGCTTCGTTTAACACTTACTCCTTCTGCGGGGGGGGGGGGGGTAACTGTTGGGCTTCGTAAAACACAGACTATTGTCTGATAGTTAGTTATCAATATACATGGTTATTTTATCCATGGGGAGAAATTGATCCTTCTGTGTTATTCATATATGTAGCAGTATACCTTAGCGAGTGTTGCATACGATCTTGTTATTATCTCCATCCACAAATATAACTATTTATTGTGAATACATGTCTAGTAAATAAATATTTAATTCCATATTTAGTCTGTACTTTAGACTAGACTTTTTGAAGAACCCTTGTATAACTAAAGTTCTCTCTCTGCCTTCTCTCTCCCCCCATCTATAATTAGCTGCTGTTCTACCTTCTTTCCTCCAGTCACATTTAACTTCCCTATGCCCCCAACCATGCTAGAACCATGTACCTATATAGACGATGGTCCATGATCTCTTGCCTCAATTGTAATAATATCCCTTGTTCTGCCTCTCTTTCAACTATACCTAAACCCAAGAACAAAAAATGTATACATTGCATCTTACCAGTCCTTCAATATAGTGGTACTATTTTTTTATTTTTTAGGCATTCTTCCTTTTGTTTCATTGGTGACCCTATCCTCAATACTCAGGGACTGTACCATATCTATGGAGGAGCAGCTTTGTTACCCAAGGCCCTTTTACATGAAGTGTTCAATCAGGTTCAGTTGTCAGTTTTTTAGGCTGATCTGATAGAATGGACCATTCATCCCTATTGACAGGTGAGTGTAAACAAACTTGTGTCTGTTTAACACCCGCTGACCTCCAATCCGGTTCACTAGAGAAAAACGGAAGGGGAACCATCTTCTCTGTCTAGGTGGATCAGAGAGGGCAGTCGGTTTATCCCTGGCCCCCCATAGAGCAGAGTGGGCTCTGTCTGTATCAGATTTTCAGAAACTGAGCAGATATGCTCCCCTGGTCCTTACACAGTTAATATTATGTCTTGTTTATCCCCCCACCCTGAAGTCTATGTTATTATTATTATATAGGATTTATATAGTGCCAACAGTTTATGCAGCACTTTACAATATAAAAGGGAGACAGTAGAGTTATAATACAATAAAATACAAGAGGATTAAGAGGGCCCTGCTCAGAAGAGCTTACAATCTAATAGGGTGGGGCAGGTTGTACAAAAGGTTGTAACTGTGGGGAATGAGGTGATGGAAGTGGTAAAAGATTAGTTGGAGACGTGATGGGCTTCCCTGAAGATATGAGATTTTAGCGATCGCCTGAAGGTAGCAAGAGTAGGGGATAGCCGGACAGGTTGAGGTAGCGAGGTCCAGAGATGGGAGAGGCTCTGGAGAAATCCTGGAGACCAGCATGTGAAGAGATGAGAGAGCTTGAGAAGAACTGAGAGGACGGTTTGGGAGATATTTAGAGACAAGACATGTTCAGCCACTTTTCTACTTCCTCTTTCTTTCCTGATAGTTTCCTCAGTTCCACGATTAGATTATCCACGGTGCAGTGGCATCACTAGGCTTGGTGTCACCCCTCTCCACAAACTATAGCTCCCCTCCACTATCTACAGACCCCCCTCTCTCAATATACAGCCCCCTCCCTCAGTATAGATCTCTCTCACTAAGTATAGATCCCCACTAAGTACAGACCCCCCTCCATCAATATAGACCCCCTCACTAATTACAGACCCCCCACCCTCAGTACAGAACCCCCTCCATCAATATAGACATCCCCCTCAGTACAGACCCCTCCTCTGTCAGTATAGACCTCCCCCTCAATATAGACCCTCCCCCTCAGTACAGACCTCCCCTTCAGTACAGACCCCCCCTCAGTAGAGACTCCCTTTCCTCAGTATAGACCCCGACTAAGTACTAACCTTTTCCATCAGTATAGACCACCCCCTTCAGTATAGACACACCCTCAGTGCAGACCCCCCATCAGTATAGAATCCCCCCTCTTAGTGCAGACCCCCATCGGTATAGACACCCCCCCAGTGCAGACCCCCATCAGTATAGACACTCCCCCCCTCAGTGCAGACCCCCAAATCAGTATAGACACTCCCCTCCTCCTCAGTGAAGGCCCCCATCAGTATAGACACCCCCCACAGTGCAGAACTCCATCAGTATAGACACTCCCCCCTCAGTGAAGACCCCTCATCAATATAGACACTCCCCCCGTCAGTTCAGACCCCGATCAGTATAGACACTCCCTCATCAGTGCTGACCCCCCAACAGCATAGACACCCCCCAGTGCAGATCCCCCCATCAGTATAGACACCCCTCTTCCATCTCATAGTTGGTCTCCCCCCCGCACATGTCTATCTTCATATATACGATAGTATGTATATATATATATATATATATATATATATATATATATATATATATATATTAGTCATATAAGTGTACAGACCTCAGAACAGCACAGACGGATACACATAGCAATGTGTGTCCTTCAGGCTCCTCCCCTCCTGTGTGGATGTAAACAAAGAAGAGGGGGAGGCGGCTTCAGTGCGCTCCGCTGAGGGACATAGCACAAGAACCAGATCATGGCAGCGGCAGGTGTTAACAGTGCCACTACCAACAGGTGTCAGACCTCTGGTGGGTGTCACCCAGTTTTGGCCCACACTCCCCGCCCCCCCTAGCGAGGCCACTGCTCCTCTATAATGGCACACTTGGCCAAGAAATCTAATCTAAATTTTTATGATTGGGTAGTAACGCTTAATAAAAGTAATGTAAAGTATATCTAAAAAACATTCACAAGACTATACTCTTACTAATGTTTAAGTGTAGTATCCTTTATCAACCAATCAGACTATTACAAAATGGATTTTAAAAGAGAAGTGTGGGAATGGCCAAAAAACAAAATCATATTCAACTAAATGGTGGCAGCACCAATGCAAGCTGCATCTATCCCTTGCTGGCTCTACCCTGAGAATTGAGCAAACACTGCTGATCACTCAGTTCTCCACCTCCGCTCTAAGTAGAGAGATGTGACTGTCAGTCAGCAGCTCTCTGCTCACTGAGAAGCTGAACCAGCACACTTCTGGGCAGATCCTGACCATAAGGCCAGGATCTTTTCAGACCCTGAACTAGCTGAGTGACGTAAGCCGATAGCAGACTTTAGCACACAGAACGAGCTGCACTCCTGTGATCCATAGAAGTATAGCCAAAAATGCTTTGGCTATACTTCTCCTTTAACTGTGTTTGTTATCGGTTAGTGCACTTAAAGTAAACCTGTGCTCTGACTATGCACGCTGAATTATTTACATATACTTAACAAGCAGTAACGGCATTTTAAAACAAATCCTCATTCACCTCTGTAGCTGTAGGCATTGTGCAAAAATTCATGCTCAGGAGTGACATCATCGTGGCTCGGTCATTCGAGCTTTTGCAGTCTGCGAACTCGGAAAGGAAGACCGGGTGAAGAAGCAAGCCTCTTCAGCGGTGACAATGTGCCCCTGGAGGGCTTCATTTTAAGGTATGTCTCATAATGTGCTAGTATGCGATGCATAACCACCAATGTAAGGGGCATTTTTTGACTGCACATTAACATCAGCGATATTATTCTTAAGAGAGAAGAGCCGGCAGCTTCAAAGTCCTTGATGCAAAAATGTATTAGCTACAATTGAGCATTTAAAAGCAAACTACTGACGCATTTCGGCGTGAGCCTTAGTCATAGCCAAGTCAAAGTCATCTTTGCACAGTCTACCACAGTATAGAGGCTTTCCCTCACCCATGGACTATCAATGTATAGGAGTATTCTTCCCACTGATCAACAAAAGAGGGGGCATTTTTCCTGCCACTTATCACAAATGTATTGGGCATTCTTCCTCCCATTGACAACCAATGTAAGCGGCATTCTTTTTTCCATTGACCACCAATGTAAAGGTGTGATCTTCCTGTCACTAATTACCGATGTAAAAGGGAATTATTTCTCCCACTGACTATCATGTAGAGCAGGGGTAGGGAACCTATGGCTCTTGAGCCAGATGTGGCTCTTTTGATGGCTGCATCTGGCTCTCACCTCTCAATCTGCGGATTGCGTGGTGTGCCAATCCGTGGATTGCACCCATAGGAAAGGCCGCAGCTTCAGCCTAGCTCCGCAGCTGTGGCCATCTTGGTACACCCAGTGGCGGCCTAGGTGAGCGGCGCACTGACGTCATCATCACCCGCCTCAACTGCTTGTGGATCTGCCTGCCTGTGTAGTGGTAAGCAAGCAGACAATCATAGGGGAGATGTGGATATTACAGTGGGGGAGATGACGTGGATATTACATTTATAATTGAAATTAGTCGATTAAAAAAAAAATAGTTTTAAACATATTGTATGGCTCTCACGGAATTACATTTTAAAATATTTAGCGTTCATGGCTCTCTCAGCCAAAAAGGTTACTACCCCTGATGTAGAGGCATTCTTCCTGCCACTGGCCACAAATGTAGGGGTATTCTTCCAGCCACTAGCCACCAATATAAGAGGTATTCTTCATCCCACTGACCACCAATGCAAGTGGCATGCTTCCTCCTGCTGAGTACCAATGTAAGGGGCATTTTGCCTACAGTCTACCATTGTAAAGGCCACACATTTTGAAATATTCTTTTTAAATGGACTTTATATATAAAATAACACAACAATATAATGTGCGACTTCATCTTCAAAAAAATTCAGCAATTTTTTACACAGTAATGGATATACCACAGGTTATGCTATAGAGAATTATCTCTAGTACTTATTATTTATTTAATTCCTCTTACATTAATACCTAAGAACACAGAGACCCCCACACAAACACATGGAGAGTGTACATATGCAATGCAGATAGAGTCCTTGGTGTAACCCAAAACTGCTAGACAAGTTGCCATGCCTCAGAATGGGCCTGTGCTTATCTGAGCTCTAGTAAAAGCTAAGAGAAGGCTTTTTTTTTAAAATAAGAGAGAACATTTTTAACAATTCAAACATAACATTACTTACTGTGATTGAGCCATTTTTTGCTTTAGTGCAGCAATAGTGCCCTCAAGCTGGTGGACCTCATCTGTCAACCCATACTGTACCTATGATTTGAAAAAGAACAAAGTACTGAAAAAGGGTCTACAGACTGCTGTTTTCTGAATACAGACACATGTAGGAAAATGCTTATTTACAAATAATACAAATACCTGGTCCCTACAAAGATCCACATTGGGTCTATAGGTACGATTCTCAAGGCGTGTATGCGCTAGCTTCAGAGGTCCACTCTTCTCTTTGAGATCACTCTCCAAACGTCTTATGTCTCCTTCCAGTTCCTCTATTTCCTCCTTCGTCTGTAATAATAAAAAAAAATGTCAAAATGATACCAAAGTTCAAGCAGATGGGTAGTTGAGGTAAGGCTACAAAGGTAAGGCTACAATTTTGCCCTACCTTGTATTGATTCTTAGAGATTAAAGGTATTGTAAAGTCTTGCTTTTTTAGTTAAAAATAACAAACTTAAATAACCTTTCGGTGCAGTGGTTTTGCATAGAGAAGCCCAGATCCTCCTCTTTTTGGGTCCCTCTTCAATGCTCCTGGCCCTTCCCTCCTGTTAAGTGACCCCACAGCAAGTTACTTGCTATGGGGGCACCCGAGCCGAGTCACGTGTGTCCATTCAGACATGGAGCCGTAGCCCAGCTCTCCCCCTTTCTTTTCTCACTGGCTGACTGACTTTGATTGACAGCAGTGGGAGCCAATAGCGCAGCAATGCTGTCTCAACCACTTAGGAGGGGAAACCAGGGCAGCCAAGACACTGCTTCAACATCGCTGGATCTAGATGGGGCTCAGGTATTAGGGGGGCTGCTGCACACAGAAGGTTTTTTATCTTAATGCATAGAATGCAATAAGATGAAAAAACACTTTAATTTTGCCTTTATGATATAAAACCTTTCTAAGTATAGAGAGAATATTTCACCCTGGAGCTATCACCTATGCTGCAGTCAGAAAAAAGGGTAGAAGCCAAAACATAAATATCTGGGGAAATGTGTAGTCACACCACAACACAAAGGAGACATATTGTGCATTTTTAGTGCATAAGTGCATATACTAACCACTTCAATACAGAGCATTTTCACCCCCTTCCTGACCAGGTCAATGTTCAGCTTTCAGCACTGTAATATTTTGAATGACAATTGAGTGGTCATGCAACACTATACCCATATGAAATTTTGATAATTTTTCCCCCCACAAATAGAGCTTTCTTTTCGTGGTATTTGATCACCCCTTCGGTTTTTATTTTTTGTGCTATAAACAAGAAAAGAGCAACAATTTAAAAAAAAAAACACAATATTTTTTACTTTTTGCTATAATAAATATCCCAATTAAAAAAAACAAAAAAACAAATTTCTTCCTCGGTTTAGGCCGATATGTATTCTTCTACATATTTTTGGTTAAAAAAATAGGTTATTGCTTTATGGCATTTTTATTATTATAATTTTTTTTACTAGTAATGGCGGTGATCTGTGATTCTTGTCAGGACTGTGATATTGCAGCGGACATATCGGACATTTTTGACATTATTTTGGAACCACTGACAATTATACAGCGATCAGTCCTATAAAAATGCACTAATTACTGTGTAAATGTCACTGGCAGGGAAGGGGTTAACGCTAGGGGCGATCAAGGGGTTAAATGTGTTACCTATGGAGTGATTCTAACTGTGGGGGGAGGGAACTGACTGGGGGAGGTGACTGATCAGTGTCCCAATATACAAGGGACACATGATCTGTCTCCTGTCCCCTGAAAGGACGTGGATCTGTGAGTTTACATACAGAGATCCATGTTCCTGTTCTGTGATCGGCAATCGTGGGTGCCCAGCGGCCATCGTGGCCGCCAAGCACACGCATCGGGTCCTGAGTGACGCGATGGGAAGTGGTTAAGTGTTTTTCCACGTTTAGAGTAAATTTTATCAACTTCAACATTTGGTCATCCGTTTTTTTGTTATTGCATTAAAGAGGTACTGAACTGAAACTAGAAGAGGAAGGAACTGAAAGCTAGAAATAAGGGGCAAAGGACTGGTCACCAGTATTGCCTGTGGTCTCTCTGCAGCTGTTCTTTCCAAGTTACTAGTTTTACAGTCTATCGTTCCACATCTCTGTGTGAATGTGGCCAGTCTTGGTAGAAGTTTTACTTCTTCATATTAAAGTCTCTATCAAAGAGAACAGTGAGCATCACAGTAGAGACATCACTACATCTTACTCCACCTCTCCAGACACATTTTTTTGCATGTTATAGTGTTTCACGTGGACGGCAGCCCCTTTAATTCAGAAACGCGTGTCTTGCTTGCTGCATTTGCAGTACCATTAACCTGTGCTACTATAGTGTGAATATAGCCTTAGATCTTACTCTGCAGATGTACAGCTATGAAGCATTAGAGTGTTACTAAACCTGCAACAGTAAAATCAGTCTGTATATGCAGTAAAGCAGGGGTCTCAAGGTACCGGCCCGCGGGCCATTTACAGCCTTTGTGCATCCACTCACACCAATGCTGGAGGTTAATATTGTGTTCGCTGACACCAATGCTAGGGGTTAATAGTGCGTCCCTTGACACCAATGCTGGGGGTTAATAGTGCATCCGTACATCTGCTTACACCAGTGCTGGGGGTGAATAGTGCATCCGCTGACACCAGTGCCAGGGGTTAATAGTGCGTCTGCTGACACCAGTGCTGGGGGTTAATAGTGCGTCCGTTGACACCAATGCTGGGGGTTAATAGTGCGTCCACTGACACCAATGCTTGGGGTTAATAGTGCGTCCAGTGACACCAATGCTGGGGGTTAATAGTGCGTCCGCTGACTCCAGTGCTTGGGGTTAATAGTGCGTCCGCTGACACCAGTGCTGAGGGTTAATAGTGTGTCCGCTGACACCAGTGCTGGGGGTTAATAGTGCATCCGCTGACACCAGTGCTGGGGGTTAATAGTGCATCCGCTTACACCAGTGCTGGGGGTTAATAGTGTATCCGCAGACACCAGTGCTGGGGGTTAATAGTGCGTCCGTTGACACCAATGCTGGGGGTTAATAATGTGTCCACTGACACCAATGCTGGGGGTTAATAGTGCGTCCGCTGACACCAGTGCTGGAGTTAATAGTGCGTCCGCTGACACCAGTGCTGGGGGTCAACAGTGTGTGTCTGCTGACACCAATGCTGAAGGTTAATATTGCGTTCACTGACACCAGTGCTGTGGGTTAATAGTGCGTCCACTGACACCAATTCTGGGGGAAAGGAAAGTTTGCATGCGGCCCCCATTGGATGTGAAAACTTGTCCTGTGGCCCTCAGATAATTTGAGTTTGAGACCCCTGCAGTAAAGCATGCTTGTTATAGTCACTGTGGAACCTGTTTGATCCTGTCTCTCTGATCCTCCTCTTCTTCCACTGTCTCCAAAAAATAACCCGATATTTACAGAGCCAGGAGACAGGCTGCACATGCTCAGTTTGGTGTGTATTGCTAGAGAGTTTTTTTTTTTCTTGGGAGGGTGCATGTGATCAGCACAGAGCCAATCAGCACTGTCCAGACATGTTGAGAGGATCAGGGGGAAATGAAAACATTTCTTACAAACTTTACTAGGAACTGATAGAAGACACAAGACTGCTAAAAAACTGCTGAAGAGAAAAGGTATTTAGCTGTTTATATTTACTAATATAATTGCATTTCCATGTTCTATGTACTGTAGGAGACCAGATATAGTAAATACATGTGCAGGTTTAGTAACACTTTAAGCACAGGTGTTCCTGGGCATGCTAACATACAGGGACACTGCTATTATTCTGAAAACAAAATTAAAAAATGTCAAGATATTAGTTTGTAGCGGATGACATTTGGGATCAAATGTCACACGCATTGTAAATTTAGTATTTGGTCTCAGGACAATAAAGGTTCTGAGGGTTAATTATTGTAGGTAGGCCTAACACCAGTCTGGCCAGGCTGTGTTTAGAAGTTCTGCCTGGTCATGTGAGCGGTGAGGTGCACATGACAGGCTAGAACCAAGTCTGGTTGGATGTTTTGGTATTGGCCCTCTCTGAGCCAATCAGCGGGAGTGCCGGGCCCGCTGAGGAGTCTGGGAGGGGGTACTTAAAGAGGTGTGGGTCTCTGAATGTGCGGGGCCTAAACACACTTGAGGAGTGGTCACAGCTACTGACGAACTTGCGTAAAGACGCAGGTAGCGTTTCTTCAGGAGACGCATTTTTGTGAGGGTAGCACACCCAGACTTACCAATGGGGCTTTTCCACTTGCTTATCATAGTGTTTCTCCGATCTCCAAATCAAAGGGGGTGAGTATTTTAGTGGCAAAATCTGTTCCGTGGTAGTTTTTTAGGCGCAGCAGATGGACGCACAGGGCCGTTTTATCTTCCTGAAAGGGACAGTGTTTGGCAGGCAGGTCACTTTTGCCAACGTGTATTTCCCGAATACAGACCATGTACAATTCATGCAGGGTCTCCTCCCTGAGCTGCTAGAGTTTGCGGAAGGGATGCTGGTCTTTGGCAGAGACTTAAATTTTGCCATGGACCCAGCTCTCGATGTGTATAGGGGGGGCCTCTCATTTGTCGTACGCACGCTTAAAGCATCTGAAATCAGACCTCCATGCGCTGCGCCTGGTTGACCCATGGTGGCTGCTGCATGCTCAAGCCAGAGACTCATTTTTCTCGCATATTCCCGGTTGGACTATTTGTTGGTGTCATACAAAGATCTGTCCATGGTGGTGTCCACCTCCATTGAAGTCATCTCGTTTTCTGAACACGCACTGGTCCACCTGACTCTGCAGTTGGGTAATGTGTCGCAACCCCTGCCGTCATGGAAACTTAATGAGGCCTTGCTCCAATCGGAAGATACTCGGCCAGAGATTCTGAGTGCGTTGTGTAAGTATTTTTCCATCAAAAGAGACTCTGTGGCCAACCACCTTGTTGTCTGGGAAGCGCATAAGGTGGTGGTTAGGGGTGTGCTAATGAAAATAGGAGCCCGTCTCAAGCGGGACAGAATGCAGCGCTCGGAGGACCTCCTGGTCCTGATATGTAGATTGGAGTCCCTACACAAGGAAAGCTACGTTCCCTTCTATTTCAGAAGACTAAACAAAAGTTGGCCTGGGCCCGGTGGACTATGTTTGAGTTTTCGAACAAACCGGGGTCCTTGCTGGCAAGGGCCTTGCAGGGCCCACACACTCAGACTTATATTCCACATATCAAGGCGGCATCTGGCCAGAAACTGAGCACGTCTGCGGACATAGTGTCCAAGTTCCAGGCCTACTATGAGGGTCTTTACAACCTGAGCAGGCCACCTGCCCCTGACCCTCGCAACGGTGAAGGTCCAACTCCGCAGTCGTACCTTGCTTTCTCGGGTATGCCTTTCCTTCCCGGGGAGGTTCGGGACGAGCTGGAAGAACCCATTTCGGTCGAAGAGTTGGGGGTGGCCCTGGAGGCTTCGAAGCCTAGGAAGGTACCTAGCCCCGATGGCTTCACGCTGACCTACTATAAAACCTTCTTTGGGATACTGGGACAGCCCCTGGTCTCTGCCCTCAACTCCCTCGCTGATGGCAATTCCTTTCCGGTAGGCTCTCTCAGGGCCCATATCTCCCTCATCCCGAAGGAGGGGAAGGATCCACTGTGCTGTGGGAACTACTGGCCGATCGCATTGCTGAATGCGGATCTGAAGCTTTTCGCGAGAGTCTTGGCAAATAGACTGCTTCCACATATCCCCGGTCTCATCCATAGGGATCAAGCCGGCTTTGTCCCGCGGCGTGAACCCCGAGACAACACCATCAGAGTCCTAAACCTGATCCACGTGGCCAGAACCTCTAAACGGGCCCTTCTCTTGCTGTCGACAGACGCAGAGAAGGCTTTTGAGCGTGTGGACTGGTCATTTATCCGTGCCACCCTGGAACATATTGGGTTACGCTCCTCCATGCTCAGCTAGATATTATCCCTCTATTCAAACCCTACTGCACCAATGAGACGAGGTCTCCCTATTTTTCCATCAGGAACGGTACCTGTCAGGGTTGTCCCCTGTCTCCGCTGATCTTTATCTTGTCCCTTGAGCCCCTTTTATGCCATGTCCAGTGGAATGCAGGCATTATTGGTTATGCCAAGTCCTCGGGAGTTCACAAGGTGGCCGCTTTCGCAGACGACCTGATTTTCTTTCTAACGGACCCTCTTACGTCACTACCTAACCTGCTATTATCTCTTGCAGAATATGGATCTCTCTCTTTATTCCAAATTAACCTAGCTAAATCCTCCATCCTTAACATCACAGTAGGGAGAGATGTGGTTCGGTGCTTACGGGTGGCTTTCCCACTGAGGGGGGCGACCGACCACATTTGCTACCTTGGGGTGGATGTCACTCCGGACCCGGCAGCTCTCTACGTGGCCAACTTTGTGCCCCTGCTTGACCGTCTCAAGACAGACCTCCTGCATTGGCATACACTTACATCACAGTAGGGAGTTGACATGGTTTGGCTGCTGCAGTGCACTTCACTTAAGATGACCCTATTCCCGAAGATTTTGTATCTGCTACAGGCATTATCCATACATCTCCCTCCCACCTTTTTCAAGCGGATTGACTCTATGTTCCGTGCCTTTATTTGGTCACATCGTAAGCCATGCATTAGATTACAGCTCCTGCACCTGCCGAAGAACAGAGGTGGAGTTGGCCTCCCAGAAGTGAAAGCATATTATAGGGTGGCACACTTAACTAGGATAGTGGATTGGCATTGTCATGCGGAGGCGAAACACTGGGTCACCATGGAGGGGGAGGACTCGGGAGACACGATTGGGAGCAGGCCCTGGCTAGCAACACTCTTGTTGAGACATATATCAGACCACCCTACATTGGGTAGTACCCTGCGGGTGGCAAGGGAGGCCTTTCGGAGCTCTTCGGTGTCCCCGGGGGCCTCCCCAATGGTGCCAGTCCTGGGCAACCTGGAATTTGTACCGGGCCTCCAGAGCCCCTGCTTCCAATGTCTGAAGATAGGCGATAGGCAGCGGTTATGTGACTTTATAGGCCCAGATGGTCTGCTCACCCCAGAGGCGGGGACGCTGGCAGCGGACCCTCCACTGGACTTTTGGAGCGGCCTACAATTAAGGAATTTTTTACGTCAATGCCTGCGGCATTTCCCGCCTTCTCATGGAACTGGAGCAAATTTGCCACCGTGGGGAACCGGTGCAGCATTGTCTCTCGCTTCTCTACTCTGCTTTGACCTGTCCGGCAGAGGGATATGTCCCCCCCTTCGTGTCTAAATGGGATTTTACCCCAGACCAGAAGAAGAAAATCCTCCACTTTGCGCAGAAATCCTCCATGGCCACCAGAGTCCAGGAGACGTGCTACAAAATTACGACCAGGTGGTATAGGGTACCCTCCGTTCTCCATCGCATCTTCCCACAGGTGCCTGACCGCTGTTGGCGTTGTGGAGATGCGGAGGGAACAATGTTGCATGTCTTCTGGGCCTGCCCCAAATTGGCACCCTTTTGGCGCGAGGTGACTGGCACGATTGGCCACCTGATCGGTGTTTCTCTGGAGGGGAACCCAGCGGCTTGTCTGCTGCACCTGACAGAGCGACCCATCAAAAAGTACAGGAACTCTTTAACTATTCAGTTGCTGAATGCAACGAAGGCCTGCATCCCTTTGTGCTGGAGATCGGAGAACCCGCCAGCTAAGTCCCTATGGTTCTCTAAGGTGAACAAACTGAGAGATATGGAGGACCTCACGGCGACGCTGCATAACAGGGAGGAGGCCTTTCGGGAGACATGGAGACCATGGCAGCATTTCAATTACACTGAAGCCTACCTCCGGGTGGTGGCACCGGTTGCCCGATGAGGGAGGGCCCTTGTTCTCTTGAACCTCGTCTCCCCCCCTCCCCTGCGACTGGGAGATGCCCACAGTTACTATCTCACACCTTCTTGTGCTTTGTCTCTCTTAATAACCCTTCTCGGAATCTACCTTTCTTTCTTATATCCACTTTCCTATCTTCTGGTTCCTCTCCCTCCTTCCCTCTGCTTACCTTTCCCCCTGCCCAACCCTTGTACCCCCCCCTATATCCCCTCCCCCTTCCATTCCTTCTTGTTCTCTTACTCAGATGACATCTGTCAGTTTTTGAGGACTTGGATGGGTGGTGGGCTTCCCTGGAATCTATATGTCATCGATAGTGTACGCCCAGATCGACCAGGTAGCGGCCCATCACTGCAATGCATGGCCAGGCAATGATTACTGCTCACTTGGGTTGGCTTGAATTGCTTGGATGGTACTAGAGGTCCTGTAAAAGAGACTCGCTTCCAGTGTGGGAGTGCCTACAAGTCTGTTTACACCTAAGTTCGGGGCTGTTTATTGTATTTCCAGCCTAAGTGATACCATGGCTTTTGTTTTTGAAATTGTACTTGCTCTCTCAATGTTGTCCATGCTTCTGTTATATTTTCTTTCATTTAATAAAGGAATTACAAAAAAAAGAGGTGTGGGTCACGTGTTTGGGGTTCCAGAGTTGTTCGTGAGACCCGTGTGGTCTGTTCTGGTTCCAGGACCAGGGTAGCCATGTGAGGGGTCCCGGTCACGGGGTGTTCGACATCCCGCAACATGTTTCTGTTGGTGGCCCCTGATAGACCTGTCTGGTCTGGGGTAGGGATCCGTCTGTTCCCGAGTCTCGGAACCGGCTGGTCCGAGGCGCATTAACTGAGGGAGGATTCAAAGTGTCCGGGTGTGCTCTCAGCTTGGAGGTACACCACAGCTTGTGGAAGTGACCAGGGGAGGACTCTTCGGAGGAGGGCCAGCAAGTGGCATCCTGAGAAGTGCCTGGTTACTGAGTTGGGAAGGACATTGACAAATTCACAATTTTCCAGTACCATAAAGGAAGCGGGAAACGTTCCAGGTACGGTTGGAAAAAGGTTCCTGTATACTCTCAGTTGATTGTTCAAGTTTTGAGGGAACGTGCTGACTGCCATGATCTCTGGCTAGAGATCTGTTCAGCCTTGAAGTACCCAGCTGAGAGTGGCTACTCTCTGGGTGGAAATAGAGACTTTGCTAAACTTGCAGTTCAAGGTGCCTGAGTTCTTCAGCCGTGCCCTCTGTTCCCTAAGAGCCTGTGTTTGTGAAAGTTTTACTGCAAAATAAACCTTTTTGAAAGGACTTCATCTGTGTCAGTGTACAAGTCGTTGGGTATCAACCCTGGGAACCCCTAGATGCGGAGGAGCAGGCCAGGAGAAGGTAACCGGTAAGCCCATCAAGTCAAGGCCGCACAGCAAAGGTTGTGGCCGCTACAAGTCAATCACAATTAACATTGCTAGATATTCCCTAAAACATAGCAGTTTACTTTGTCGCTCACTTAAAGCCAAACTAAACACGCTTACAAAATTTTAGGCTTCCAGGAGTCTTAGCCATGATGTGCAAGTTTGCACAGCATATTTGCACATTATGACAGGGCACCCATCTCCAGCAATGCAAAGTCTGTGAAACAAAAGAGGGGATATTCCCGAGCTGCCTATATATACAGGGACAGGGACACTAGCTGCAGCAAACACTGAAAATCAACAAATGGTGTTGAGCTCTAGATAGTAATTCATCAAATAGTATGTACACAGCTACACACATATGGAATCAATCCTACATGCTAATAGCTCAGTACTCAAATAAACACATATAACCACTGTAGGCGGATAGGGTATAAAAAATGCAAGCGATAACAGTGACAGTAGTGAATTTCAATCTACAAGTAGATAGTCATAAAGTGCTAGTGCTGAAAACCACATAAATACTACAGGCATACCCCACTTTTAAGTACACAATGGGGTTTATTTACTAAAGCTGTAAAGTGCAAAATCAGGCTCACTTCTGCATAGAAACCAATGAGCTTCCAGGTTATATACCCAAAGCTTAATTGAACAAGCTGGGGTTAGAAGCTCATTGGTGTTTATGCAGAAGTGAGCCTGATTTTGCACTTTCCAGCTTTAGTAAATAAACCCCAGTGTGTACTTAAAAGTGGGGTATGCCTGTATTACTCCTGCAATTAGTAAACTTAGATCTCTATTCTTGGAGTGGTGAAATTTGGCGATGAAAAAACATATAGAGGGAGTTTCAGTTCAAGTGCAGTGTATAAAGGAGAAGGAAGAAAGGAAGTCCCTAACCGTGAAGTATGTAAGGGCTAAAAATATGTTTATTATAAAAACAGCCAATAGGGTACTCAAATTAGGAGTGTAAAACACAAACACAGCACCACGAGCAGAGAGCTCGCAAACCTGACGTCACTTCTGGTGCCTATCTGTTCCGACATGTAGCGCCATGGTCAAGTGACTTCATTCCCTGATTTAGCCCTTACTTCACGATTGGGGACTTCCTTTCTTCCTTTTTCTTTAAACACTGCACTTGAACTGGAGCTCCCTCTGTATATTTTCATCGCTGAATTACACCGACCCATGAAGAGAAATCTAAGTTTACTCATTGCAGGAGCCCGTATCCATCTGGCTGTCTCTATATAATATTTAATGCTGTTACCTTACTGACCATCTTATACAGAGGTGTAATTACACTGAAGAAACAAATCACTAAAGTCACATTATTCACTACCTGACCTGCACAAATCACTATTGGGAGCAGCACCATATATATTTGTAATAGTACTTATGTGGTTTTCAGCACTAGCACTTTATTACTATCTACTTGTAGATTGAATTTCACTACTGTCTCTATTATCACTTGCACTTTATATACCCTATCCGCCTACAGTTGTTATATATGTTTTTTTGAGTACTGAGCTATTAGCATTTAGGATTGATTCCTTATGTGTGTAGCTGTGTATATACTATTTGATTAATTACTAAGGATGAGCCCGATGTTCGAGTTGAACATAAGTTTGACTCGAACATTGGGTGTTCACTGAACAGCAAACATTATGCAGTGTTCGCGGGAAATTCGATAGCTGCCGAAACACTATGGGACACAAACATGAAAAATCAAATGTGCTCATTTTAAAGGTTTATATACAAGTTATTGTCATAAAAAGTGTTTGGGGACCTGGGTCCTGCCCCAGGGGACATGTATCAAAGCAAACATTTTTTTTAAAACGCCTGTGTTTTCGGGAGTAGTGATTTTTTTAATGCTTAAAGTGAAACAACAAAAATGAAATATTCCTTTAAATATCATGCCTGGGGGGTGTCTATAGTATGCCTCTAAAGTGGCGCATTTTTCCCATGTTTAGAACAGTATCGCAGCAAAATTACATTTCTAAAGGAAAAATTGTCATTTAAAACTGATTGCGGCTGTAATGAATTGTCGGGTCTCGGCAAAATAGATAAAACTCATTGAAAAAAAAGAGCATGGGTCCCCCCTCCCAGTCCATTACCAGGCCCTTTGGGTCTGGTATGAATATTAAGGGGAACCCTGAATCAAAAATGTAAAAAAAATTGCGTGGGGGCCCCCCTAAAATCCATACCAGGCCCTTCAGGTCTGGAATAGGTTTTAAGGGGAACCCTGCGCCAAAATGTAAAAAATAAATGGTGTAGGGGCCCCCCCCCCCAAATCTATACCAGACGCCTATCCAAGCACGCAACCTGGCAGGCCACAGGAAAAGAGGGGGGATGAGAGAGTGCCCCCCCTCCTGAACCGTACGAGGCCACATGCCCTCAACATGGGATGGGTGCTTTGGGGTCTGACCCCAAAGCTTGTCCCCATGTTGATGGAGACAAGGGCCTCATCCCCACAACCCTTGCCCAATAGTTGTGGGGGTATGAGGGTGGGGGGCTTATTGGAATCTGGAAGCCCCCTTTAACAAGGGGACCCCCAGATCCCAGCATCCCCCCATGTGAATTGGTAATGGGTTACATTGCACCCCTACCATTTCACAAAAAAAGTGTCAAAATGATAAAAAAAGACAAGAGACAGCTTGGGACAAGTCCTTTATTAAAAAATAAAAAAATAAAATTGTCCCGCAAGGAAAAAAAAAATGTTCCGCCTCCATGGGAGGCTCCCACCAACTGACGCTTTTTCTGGGTGACAGTCCTTATATAGCTGAAGGCAGGGCCACCTGGTGATGTAAACGGGTGACCTCGCCCCCTCTGACGCCATGGGGGAGGCCGTCATTAGGCGGGAGCCTCCCATGGAGGTGAAACAGTTGCAGCTTTTTTACCAATTCACATGGGGGGGTGTTGGGATCTGGGGGTGCCCTTGTTAAAGGGGGCTTTCAGATTTCAATAGGCCCCCGCCCGTATACTCCCAGAACCACCGGGCAAGGGTTGTGGGGATGAGGCCCTTGTTCCCATCAACATAGGGACAAGGTGCTTTGGGGGCCTACTCCAAAGCACCCTCCCCATGTTGAGGGGATGAAGTCTGGTACAGTTAAGGAGGGGGGCCCTCTCTCGTCCCCCCTCTTTTCCTGTGGCCTGCCAGGATGCGTTCTCGGATAAGGGTCTGGCATGGATTTTTACACCATTTTTTTTATTTTGGCGCAGGGTGGACTTTAGGATTTGAATTTTAGGGGGACCCGCACGCAATTTTTTTTGTTTTTTTTTGTTTTGTCCAAGCAGTTATGTACAATTAGGCATGAATTTTATGGCAGAATTGACACAGAAAATCCCTTCTACCATAATAATTGAAAATTTACTTAAAGCAGTGTTCTGCTTAAAAAAATTAAAAGTCAGCAGCTACAAATACTGCAGCTGCTGACTTTTAATAATTGGAAACTTACCTATCCCAGGGTCCAGCAATGTGGGGGATCGAAGCCCCGCTCAACTCCCCCTCTGCTCGGCGGCACTGGCATGTTAACTGTGAAGCCACAGCCAGGCATTTAGAGGTGAGTAAAAAAAAAAAAATCTCATTTTTTTACTTATTTTTTTAAGCACCTTAATATTTTTTTTTTCTTTTTGGGGTGGAACTCCACTTTAACTTTTAAGTTTAACTTTAAACAACGATTTAGAAAAGATATGAGCCACATAGGGATTGCATTGTTTTCAGTAGGCTCGCTGGCTTATAGACTTGATTTATGAGAAACAGCAGTAAAGTACAATTGTGTAGAAATGCAAAGAAGGTTACACAACCCAGGTATGTTATAAACAAATGTGGGTACCCTCAAGTACAGATATACATTTTACATTTTACAAAGAAAGCAGGTTTTCGAATATTAACACATATTGTATTGTTAAAGGATCACTAAAGGCAAATTATTATTTTTTTTAAAATAACAAACGTTATATTTACCTCCACTGTGTAGCTCATTTGCACAGAGTGGCCTCGAACCTTCTCTTCTGGGGTCCCTTTGCGGCTGTCTCAGCTCCCTCCCACAAGGACTCCACAACTTCATGCGAGCTCCTTCGCATAGTGTGGAGTGCTTGCGGGCGCCCTCCCGTGATACAGCGAGCGGCCGTAGCCACTCGCTGTATCACTTGACCCCGCCCCCCGGCGCGCCGCGTCATTGGATGTGATTGACAGCAGCGCAAGCAAATGGCTGCGCTGCTTTCAATCCATCCACTCTAACCAATCAACGGCCGCGGGACTTTCGAGGGGTTAGGTAAGTAAAACGGGGGGGCTGGGGTGGCCGGTATTGTCAGATGTTTTTTCAGCTTAACCACTTGCCGACCGCCTCACGCCGATGTACGTCGGCAGAATGGCACGGGCAGGCATAAGCACGTACATGTACGTGATTTGCCTCCCGCGGGTCGGGGGCCCGATCGGGCCCCCGCCCGGTGCCTGCGGCGGTCGGTTTTCGTTCGGGAGCGATCCCGGACGAGGGGACGGCCATTCATTCATGGCCACCCCCTCGCGATCGCTCCCGACGAATGGAAATCCCCGGTGACATCACTTCCTCTCCTGTAATGTAAACACAGGAGAGGAAGTGATGTATTCTCTCCTCCGTGTCGGTATTTTTCGTTCCGACACGGAGGAGAGCGGATCAGTGAGTTGCACCAACACATCCCACACACAGTAGAACATGCCAGGCACACTCACACCCCCCCTTTACCCCCCGATCACCCCCCCAATTACCCCTGCCCCCCCAGTCACAGTGACACCAATGTCATTTTTTTTTTTTTTTTTTTTTTTTTTGCATTGGTGTCATTTGTGACTGTAATAACTGTTAGGGCAGTTAGGGTTAGCCCCCTTTAGTTCTAATGTACCCCCCTAACCCCCCCAATAAAGGTTTAACCCCGTGATCACCCCCCGTCGCCAGTGTCACTAAGGCTGGGTTCACATTGCAGCGGTTTATGAGAACGAATGTGATTCGCACCGCACTGCAGTGCAAATCACATCCGATCTCTGTGCGATTCGAGTTCAGCCATTCGCCGCACCCGCCGCACCCGCCACACCCGCCGCACCCGCCGCAAATTCGCACGGGACCCTTTTTTTGGCCCGCAGCAGAATCGGATCGCATGGGTGTTCACACCATGCGATCCGAGTTTGCAGATCGCACTGCGATATGCGAACTGATCTGGGGGTGTCAGTAACATTTCACTGACACTCCCAGCAGTTCGCATAGGGCAGTGTGAACTGCCGCCGGGAGGCATGCGATGCGGGAACCCGCCGCGGATTCGCGGCGTTTCCGCATCGCTCCAGTGTGAACCCAGCCTAATAAGCGATCATTTTTCTGATCGCCGTATTAGTGTCACAGGTGACGCTAGTTAGGCAGGTAGGTATTTAGGTTCGCCGCAGCTTTTTATAGCGCTAGGGACCCCCATATACTACCGCATAAAGCCCCCTGATTGCCCCCTAGTTAACCCTTTCACCAGTGATCACCATATAACTGTTACAGGTGACGCTGGTTGGTTAGTTATTTTTTTATAGTTTCAGGGCACCCGCCATTTATTACCTAATAAAGGTTTAACCCCCTGATCACCCGGCAGGTGTCATTTGTGACTAATAACTGTTAGGGCAGTTAGGGTTAGCCCCCTTTAGTTCTAAGGTACCCCCCTAACCCCCCCAATAAAGGTTTAACCCCGTGATCACCCCCCGTCGCCAGTGTCACTAAGGCTGGGTTCACATTGCAGCGGTTTATGAGAACGGATGTGATTCGCACCGCACTGCAGTGCAAATCACATCCGATCTCTGTGCGATTCGAGTTCAGCTATACAGATAGTATGGCTGAATTCGTGTCGCACCCGCCGCACCCGCCGCAAACTCGCACGGGACCCTTTTTTTGGTCCGCAGCAGAATCGGATCGCATGGGTGTTCACACCATGCGATCCAAGTTTGCAGATCGCACTGCGATATGCGAACTGATCTGGGGGTGTCATTAACATTTCACTGACACTCCCAGCAGTTCGCATAGGGCAGTGTGAACTGCCGCCGGGAGGCATGCGATGCGGGAACCCGCCGCGCATTCGTGGCGTTCCCGCATCGCTCCAGTGTGAACCCAGCCTAATAAGCGATCGTTTTTCTGATCGCTGTATTAGTGTCACAGGTGACGCTAGTTAGGCAGGTAGGTATTTAGGTTCGCCGCAGCTTTTTATAGCGCCAGGGACCCCCATATACTACCGCATAAAGCCCCCTGATTGCCCCCTAGTTAACCCTTTCACCAGTGATCACCATATAACTGTTACAGGTGACGCTGGTTGGTTAGTTATTTTTTTATAGTTTCAGGGCACCCGCCATTTATTACCTAGTCTCACTAGTGTACCCCTAAATTTAGGGGTGTCTACTTTCTAAAATGGGGTCATTTGGGGGGGGGGGTTTGTGCCATCTTGGCATTTTATGGCCTTCAAAACTGTAACGCCCTTAGAAAGCCTGAAGGCGGTGCTTGGTTTTTGGGGCCCCGTACGCGGCTAGGCTCCCAAAAAGTCCCACATATGTGGTATCCCCGTACTCAGGAGAAGCAGCAGAATTTATTTTGGGGTGTCATTTCACATATGCCCATGGCATGCGTGAGCAATATATCATTTAGTGACAACTTTGTGAAAAAAAAAAAAAGTTTGTAATTTTCCCGCAACTTGTGGCAAAATATAAAATATTCCATGGACTCAACATGCCTCTCAGCAAATAGCTTGGGGTGTCTACTTTCTAAAATGGGGTCATTTGTGGGGGTTTTGTGCCATCTTGGCATTTTATGGCCTTCAAAACTGTAATAGGTAGTGAGAAGTGAACTCAAAAAATTACGCCCTTAGAAAGCCTGAAGGCGGTGCTTGGTTTTCGGGGCCCCGTACGCGGCTAGGCTCCCAAAAAGTCCCACATATGTGGTATCCCCGTACTCAGGAGAAGCAGCAGAATTTATTTTGGGGTGTCATTTCACATATGCCCATGGCATGCATGAGCAATATATCATTTAGTGACAACTTTGTGAAAAAAAAAAAAAAAAAATAAAGTTTGTAATTTTCCCGCAACTTGTGGCAAAATATAAAATATTCCATGGACTCAACATGCCTCTCAGCAAATAGCTTGGGGTGTCTACTTTCTAAAATGGGGTCATTTGTGGGGGTTTTGTGCCATCTTGGCATTTTATGGCCTTCAAAACTGTAATAGGTAGTGAGGCGTGAAATCAAAAATTTACGCCCTTAGAAAGCCTGAAGGCGGTGCTTGGTTTTCGGGGCCCTGTACGCGGCTAGGCTCCCAAAAAGTCCCACATATGTGGTATCCCCGTACTCAGGAGAAGCAGCAGAATTTATTTTGGGGTGTCATTTCACATACGCCCATAGCATGTGTGAGCAATATATCATTTAGTGACAACTTTGTGTAAAAAAAAAAAAAAAATTTTTTTTTTGTCATTATTCAATCGCTTGAGGCAAAAAAATAAAATATTCAATGGGCTCAACATGCCTCTTATCAATTTCCTTAGGGGGTCTACTTTCCAAAATGGGGTCATTTGGGGGGGTTTTGTACTGCCCTGTCATTTTAGCACCTCAAGAAATGAGATAGGCAGTCGTAAACTAAAAGCTGCGTAAATTCCAGAAAACGTACCTTAGTTTGTAGATGTGACAACTTTTGCGCAAACCAATAAATATACAATTATTGACTTTTTTTTTACCAAAGACATGTGGCTGAATACATTTTGGCCTAAATGTATGACTAAAATTGAGTTTATTGGATTTTTCTAATAACAAAAAGTAGAAAATATCATTTTTTTTCAAAATTTGCGGTCTTTTTACGTTTATATCGCAAAAAATAAAAATCGCAGAGGCAATCAAATACCATCAAAAGAAAGCTCTATTTGTGGGAAGAAAAGGACGCAAATTTTGTTTGGGTACAACATTGCATGACCGCGCAATTACCAGTTAAAGCAGCGCAGTGCCAAAGTGTAAAAAGACCTCTGGTCATTTACCAGCAAAATGGTCCGGTCTGAAAGTGGTTAATGCATAGAATGCATTAAGGTGAAAAAACTTTTACCTTTACAACCCTTTTAAGAATATTTACATCAAGGTAATCTCCTTTATGTGTTAAAAAGAGACAATGATAAGAATTAACAAGCCATCCTTTACATGTAAAGGCTTGTGTACATAAATTAAAATAATAAATGTTTTCAGGCACATGCAGTTTGCATTTGTGATACATTTGAGATACGTAGGACTCCTTTTGACCTGTTTTTTGAGTTCAGACTGAGTCGCTGGGCTGTCTTTACATTCTCACTGATTTATGGGTGGAATCACATTCCTGATGGCACCTTAAAAATCTCCTTTCGTGTTGTGAGTTCTGCCTGTCCATTCAAAAAAATACAAGTTCTTCTGTGAATGGTGGCAGTGGCAAACAAGTGCCCTCCTGTAGTCACTGTGCAGAGGGGCATTCACTTGGCACAGGACCCGGAAGATTGCCACTATCATTGTAGTAATGTTGGCTGCTACAATGATTGTCCTCATCGCTCGTGGTCCCTCAGGTATGAGAAATGCATGCTTACATTGGTCCAGTTTGAACCAATTTACAGCGGTTCTAAAGGCTCAAGGTTTACTTTCCCCTTTTATAAGCAGGAAGATAAAACATCTCTGTGCAGCAGCCCCCCAGCTCCCTCTAATACTTACCTGAGCCCCATCGCAAAACAAGCAATGTGCACAAGAGTCCCGGCTCTCTGGAGGCAGCGGTGGCAATTGGCTCCTGCTGCTGTCAATAACAGCAAGTGACCCAATGAGGAGAGAGAGAGGGCGGGGCTGAGCCATGGCACTGTGTGTGAATGAACACGCAGAGCAGTGGCTCTGGAGCGTGCTTGGGTGCCCCCATTGTAAGCTACTTGATCTGGGGGCACTTGACAGGAGGGAGGGGCCAGGAGCGGTGGTGAGGAACCCAAGAAAAGGAGGATCGGGGCTGCTTTGTGCAAAACCACTGCACAGAGCAGGTAAGTATAACATGTTTGTTATTTTTATTTTAAAATATAATCTTTAGTATCACTGCAATAAAGATCATACCTGGAGTCCAGCTTTGATTATTATTATTATTATTATAATTATTATACAAAAGGAATAGTTTATAGTTCTGTAGCTGTGTTTTTCACTTGAAGTGGTCATAGAATTCATCCCTCTCTACAGTAGTATCTTTCTAGTATCTAGTACTGTTGAAAACAAAAGAAAATAACATAACTTGAAAAACAGACTATATGGAAAACTTACACTTTTCTCTTGCCATTTGAGTTCATTGTGAGCTCTTTCAAATTCATGGATCCTCTTCCTAAAAGCAAATTCCACAGCTTGTCTCTGAGCTTCCAGTTCATTATTAGTCTGTCAATGAGGAAGCAGCAACTCTATTTAATCATTTCAAGACAGGACACCTTCACCTCTTCCACCTTCTATGACAATTACTCAGTCATGCAACACTGTACTCAAATAACATTTTTATAATTTTACAAACAGAGACTCATTTTTGGTGGTATTTAATCACCACTGAGTTTATTTTTAAGGAAAAAAAAAATCCAAAAATTTGGGGGAAAGAAAACAAATTTATGTTATACATTTTTGCAAACAAATAATTTGTCTTCATAAATGTGGGCCAAAATGTAGTCTCCTAAAGTCTACCTAAAGTTTTGAAAAAAACAAAAAACTTTAATTTCTTAATTTTCAATATTTTCTTCCTTTCCTAACAAGAATTTCCATGCTATCCCCCCTTTATCAAAAAGAATAAATAAATAAAAAGTAAAGATTTTTTTGCTGGAATTAGGCCTCAAGTATAACTACAGGTAAAACTTTATTTTTGGTTTTGGATAGCATGGAGATTAGAATGCTTGTCAGATTCACCCTCTCTATTTGTCCTCTTTACCATTATCATCAAAAGTGAATGTAAAACAAGATCCCAAATTTTGGGTTGTCCCCAGAAAACTAATAGAGGGGAAATCTTCCAATGGAGAAATAGTTCTGGTGACCTGGGTCCACAAGGAATTTCCCTAATTTGCAGGGATTTACTCTCACTTCCTGTTTGGCTATGGTACAGGAAATTAAGGGAAATCTCAGCAATGGGACACAAACGGCGGAAAAAATCTGACAGGAATTATAACCCTCCCTTACTCTATCAAAATGAAATTAAAAGTTTCCCCTATAGTTCTACTATGAGGGCACTGCTCTTGAAGCTTCGGGTCACATCACATGAAACCTGTCATCTATAATAGGCAGAATATTGTACATGTTAGGTAATATACCTGATCACTACCTACGGCCTACCTAATTAACCGAAGTGAACATAATATTAGAGTTTAAATCTATTTTAAGACATCTCTGTATTTCATGGTACTACTTAAACATTACTGTTTCAAATGTAGAAGGATCCATGCTTTAATCTATTCTTTTATGACATACTACTTAATACAGTGATACCTTGGTTCGCGAACAGAAGAGTTCACAAAAATTTGCTTTGGTTCACGAACTCCGCTTCGGTACACGAACATGAGCCTCGGCCATCTTCCCTGCTCTGACACATTCATATTGAGAAGAGCAGTGCAAGATAAGAGTCTTAAGAGAACCAGTCCACTCAGATAGGGGTTTCTGCCCCCTGACTACCATGAGGGTGGGCTCACTTGATTGGGAATCATCATAAAACAGTTCATATGAATTCTACAACTTTATTGTGCCCTCAGATGATCTTTTTCTGGATGCACAGTGCTTTTTTTCTGGCCCCTAGATTAGTCATTTAAATTGGGGTTTGGGAAAACAAGTATTAAAGAGGAGCTATAGTTTTTTTTTTCTTTTTAGATGTACACATGAAACAGGTCAGCTTAATGTAAAAGACCATATGTAATATACAGTGGTACCTTGGATTACGAGCATAATTTGTTCCAGAAGAATACTTGTAATCCAAAGCACTTTTATATCAAAGCGAGTTTCCTCATAGGAAATAATAGAAACTCAGATAACCCGTTCCAGTGGCACTGCTAGTGTATGCAGTACCGCATGTAACCAGAGGCGGGGGGCGGTGACATTCAGAAACACTTGGAGTGTTTCCCAGTGGCTCTGAGTGTCACCTCTGGCCAAATGCAGAACTGCACACCCCAGAGGCTTGAGACAATGCTCGCAAACCGAGTCAGGTTTTAAAAAAATAATAGTTCATATTGCGAAATGCTCGTGAACTGCATTACTAGCAATCTGAGGTATTACTGTATGTTTAAAATCCTTTTTTTTTTGTACATAGATTTCATAATTTTACTCTATATATAAACAAAAAAAGTTCAGAATGGCATAACTTGATTTACATTGAACCCTATGGGAAAATTTGCCTCAGTTCACAACTGATTCGGTTGGCGGAGTCGTTTTATGAATTAAGTTTGTGAACCAAGGTACCACTGTATGCAGTACCACACTGCCTGAAATCAGAAGAAAATATTCTGCTAATGGTACCAGAGAACCATATTGTATATGCTCCAATTCGGCATGCATAAATTGCACTTTTTGTTGGCTTTGTTTATGCAAGTGACTGAAACAGGTACTGCATGTTGTCCATAGCTTTCAATCACATTCCTATTATACATTGAGGTGTGCTTACCAAAGGCAGCACAATTTGTAATTGAAATGATAATTTTTTATTTTTTTCTGTTTTAGTGTTTGAACCTTGGTCCCTCGGTCCTCCAGTCCTCCAGGTTCTCATATACAGTAATGCTTTTTAATTATAAATTAGAAAGGAAGTTTGCCATAAGAACATATAAGCTCTGCATGCTTGATACATACAGTGCCTTGAAAAGTATTCATACCCCTTGACATTTTCCACATTTTGTCATGTTCCAACCAAAAAATTTCAATGTATTTTATTGGGATTTTATGTGATAGATCAACACAAAGTGGCACATAACTGTGAAGTGGAAGGAAAATGATAAATGGTTTTCAAAA
Source organism: Lithobates pipiens (assembly GCF_037356315.1). Classification (NCBI taxonomy): domain Eukaryota; kingdom Metazoa; phylum Chordata; class Amphibia; order Anura; family Ranidae; genus Lithobates; species Lithobates pipiens. The sequence goes on from NW_027507748.1 coordinate 322,217,295, forward strand.
TATTTTACATATAAATATCTGAAAAGTCTGGCATGCATTTGTATTCAGCCCCCCTGAGCCCCCCCCCCCCCCCCCCCGAGTCAGCAATTACAACTGCAAGTCTTTTTGGGGATGTCTCTACCATCTTTACACATCTAGAGAGTGACATTTTTGCCCATTCTTATTTGCAATATAGCTCAAGCTTTGTCAGAATGGATGAAGAGCATCTGTGAACAGCAATTTTGAAGTATTTCCACAGATTCTCAATTAGATTTAGGTCTGGACTTTAACTGAGCCATTCTAACACCTGAATATGCTTTGCTCTAAACCATTCCATTGTAGCTCTGGCTGTATGTTTAGGATCGTTGTCCTGCTGGAAGGTGCACCTCCACAACAGTCTAAAGTCTTTAGCAGACTCTAACAGGGTTTCTTGTAAGGTTAGCCTGTAGTTGGCTCCATCCATCTTCCCATCAACTCTGACCAGCTTCCCTGTCCCCGCTGAAGAAAAGTATCCCCACAACATGATGCTGCCACCACCATGTTTCACGGTAGGGATGGTGTGTACAGGCAGATGTACAGTGTTGTATAATGGGTACTCCCGCGCTACTATGGAATGGTAAAATATATGTATGAGGTGCTGCAGACACCATATAAGTCAAACACTACTCAATGTGAAACAAATGGCAAAGTGATTGGTGTTACGCTCCTAACAAAATGATAAATTATTAATAACGTGAAAGGAATTCTCAATGCGAACAATAAAACTGAGTCCATTACGTGACAAAAATTCATCAATAAATATATATAAAAGCAATCCACTGTGTCATAAAGTAAACGTCATCAGAATATAAGGTGCTAGCGTGCAGACGGGTAATCACATGCAAGTGTGAATAAAACAAAAAAGTATAAACACAGAGACAATCGTGACTGTGATTTTGAATCAACCGCGAAAAAATAAATAAATAAACAAATTGATGAATTTAAAATATGCCAAAATAGAAAAAGAAAGGGAAATATCAGTCCAAGATATATAAGTAGAAAGTTGGACAATAATCTGGGTCCAAAGTACAAGGTGCAGGTTGGGTGGATGTTCTACAGGAACAGCGTGTGGAAGTTTTTTAGAAGATGCATTTCAACTCTGACCAGCTTCCCTGTCCCTGCTGAAGAAAAGCATCCCCACAGCATGATGATGCCACCACCATGTTTCACTGTGGTGTGTTCAGGGTGATGTGCAGTGTTAGTTTTCCGCCACATATAGCGTTTTGCTTTTAGGCCAAAAAAAGTTATATTTAGGTCTCATCTGACCAGTGCACCTTCTTCCACATGTTTGCTGTGTTCCCCACATGTCGCCTCGCAAACTGCAAACAGGACTTCTCATGGCTTTATTTCAACAATGGCTTTCTTCTTGCCACTCTTCCATAAAGGCCAGATTTTTGGAGTGCACGACTAATAGTTTTCCTGTGGACGGATTCTCCCACCTGAGCTGTGGATTTCTGTTTCTTTGATTAATGCTCTCCTTGGTTTAGGTTTAGGTGGACAGCCATGTCTTGGTAGGTTTGCAGTTGAGCCATACTCTTTCCATTTCCGATGCTGGATTGAACAGTGCTCAGTGAGATGTTCAAAGCTTGGGATTTTTATTATCACCTAACCCTGCTTTAAACTTCTCCACAACTTTATCCCCGACCTGCTTGGTGTGTTCCTTGGCCTTGATTATACTGTTTGTTCACTAAGGTTTTCTAGCAAACCCCTGAGGGTTTCACAGAACATCTGTATTTATACTGAGGTTAAATTACACACAGGTGGACTATATTTACAAATTCGGTGACTTTGGAAGACAATTGATTCCACTAGATTTTGTTAAGGGTATCAGAATAAAGGGAGCTGAATACAAATGCACGCCAGACTTTTCAGATATTTATTTGTAAAAAAAATTGAGAATCATTTATCATTTTCCTTTCACTTCACAATTATGTGTCACTTTATATTGGTCTATCACATAAAATCCCAATAAAATACATTTACGTTTTTGGTTGTAACATGACAAAATACAGAAAATTTAAAGGGGTGTGAATACTTTTTCAAGGCACTGTATATAATAATATATATTGATATAATTTATTATTTATTATAGGTACTAATATATAGTGCCAACAATTTACACAGCACTTTACATATATAGTATATTCACATCAATCCCTGCCCTCAAGGAGCTTACAATCTAAGGTCCCTAACTCACATTCGTACATACACATACCAGGACCAGTTTAGATAGGACCCAATGACCTACCACCGTGTCTTTCCAGTGTGGGAGGAAACCTACACAGGCACAGAGAGACCATGCAAACTCCAGGCAGGTAATTCTTTGGTTGGGATTTAAACTGACGGCCCTGGTGCTGTCAGGTCGATAGCGGAGGCAACCAGATCCTCTCCCTAACCTGACATGGGGATGAGTGAAGGGAAGATAGCCCCCACCCATCTCCATATCATTGCAGGGGGGAAGCAACATCAAAACATCACTTCCACCCACAGCCCTTAAAGGGCCATTTTTTTTTTTTTTAAATGACAACATTTTATATTTTATTGCATTTTAGTGTAAATATGAGATCTGATGTCTTTTTGACCTTTTCTCATACTTAAGAGGTCCTGTCATGCTTTTTTTTCTGTTACAGTGGATGTTTACATTCCTTGTAATAGGAATGAAAGTGACACAATTTTTTTTTGAACAGTGTTAAAAAATAAAATAAAAGGTAAAATAAATAAGAAAAAATATTTTTGTTGAGAAAAAAACACTCTCCTCTGGATTTTAACAAACTTTGTTGCAGATTCCTACCTTTTGTTATTTTGAAGAAATAGCTGTTTGCTTGTCTGTCTCCATGTGTAAAGTGAATGTAAATGGGAGTGATTATGTAATTATCAATCAGCTGCTGCATTTGCAGGTTTCTAATGAGTGGCAGGGTCTGCATCCCTTTAGACATAATTTCCCTTTGGGAGGATCTCACCAAAAATTTCATTGTTGTTGCAGGGGATGCTTGAAATCTAACTTGTGTCTTAGTGCAGACTTCTTGTAAAATAAGCAAGTCAATCACAAAAGCAGGATATGACAGTTCTGGAGATCGTTGTGTACACCACCTTTGTACAGAATGCCTCCAGGTTGCCATATTGCATTTTACAAAAATCTGCAGAATAAAAACGAAAGGTAATTTTTAATAACTTAAATTCCATTATAATATAACTTGTGTAGCAAAGGTATATGCTATTTTTTTTTATATGATATTTTTTTCTTTCAATAGTGTAGTTAACCTTTAGATCCCTTTCACACTGGGGCGCTTTTCAGGCGTTTTTGCACTAAAATAGCGCCTGAAAAGGGCCTCTCAATCCACCCCAATGTGAAAGCCTGAGTGCTTTCACACTGGGGTGGAGTATCTTTCGGGTGGTGCGGAAGCAATGTATACACTACTCCTCCACCACCCCTGCAATTGAAATCAATGGGCACCGCTGCTGTAGCACCTGAAAAGCGCTTTGGCAGCGGCACTTTGTGGACGCTTTTAACCCTTTATTCGGCCACTAGCGGGGGTTAAAAGTGCATCGTTAGCACCTGAAAATCCCTGATACAACAGCGGTAAATTAGCAATGCTTTACCGCCTTAAACTTAATATGTTCTTTGTATTGTATTTTGCACAATAAAAATGGATTTTATAGTTAAGGCTTATTTTTTTTTCTTTGGCGCCTTCAGAGCCCTCTCACACTGAGGCAGGAGGGCGTCGGCTGTAAAGCGGCGCTATTTTTAGGGCAAATTTAGCGGCGATATTCGGCCTCTAGCGGGGAGGTTTTAACCCCCACTAGCGCCCAAAAAGGGGTTAAAACTGCCAGCAAAGTTTTGCCGGCGGTTTGGCGGGGCTGCCCCATTGCTTTCAATGGGCAGGGGCGTTTTAGGAGCAGTGTAGACACCGCTCCTACAGCGCTGCAAAGATTCGGGGAGCAGGACCTTTTTTACCGCCCTGCAAGCGCACCACTCCGGGTTTTCGCATTGGAGACACAGGAGAGACTCTTTGCAGGCGCTATTTTTTAGCTCTGTAGCACCTGTAAAGACTCATGATTAGGATATGGTGCCTTTCGATCTCCCTCTATCCACTATTTTAATGACTAAGGCCTCTTTCGCACTGAGGCGCACTGAGGCGCTTCTAAACTGCCAGTAAAACACTTGAGTGCTTGAAGAGCTTTCCATTCATTTCAATGGAGAGGGGCATTTTTTCACTGCCCTGCCAGCGCACTGCCCCAGTGTGAAAGCATTCATTGATTTTAATGGAAATATGTTTTCATAAGCTTTTCAGGCGCTTTTTTTTTGCGTGAAAGCGTCTGAAAAGCGCCTTAGTTTAAAAGGGGTGTAAACAATTTTATTGAGACTTTTTTTACCTGTGCAATAGTCATAGCAATGGCCTCTCTCAACTGGGCAGAGGCTCGGACTTCAGCTTCTGCTCTCTCTTTGTTGTAACGGCTAAATTGTTCCCATTCTTGAGGAGTGGTTGTTCTGAGGAAAAAGGACGGTTTAAAATAATTCTGTATGTTAATTCTATTATAATGTCCCCATGCATACATAAAAAAACCTTACATACATTCTGACTGTTTCTTTAAAAACCAACTGAACATTCAGTTTAAATCATATAAATACGTTTCAGGTACCTCAAAACAAGGTGCTTGAAGGACTTAGACCCCTTTCACACTGAGGCATTTTTCAGTCGCGTTCACACTTAAAAAAAGCCTCTGAAAAGCTCACGAAAACCTATTTCCATTAATATCAATGAATGCTTTCACACTGGGGCAGTGCAGTGAAAAAATGCTCCTCTTAATTGAAATTAATAGAAAGTTCTTCAAAAGCGCCTGAAAAGCTCTTCAAAAGCGCTCAGTGTTTTACTGTCAGATTAGAAGCACCTCAGTGTGAAAGGGGCCTTAAAGGGTGCTTTCGCACCAAGGCATCGGCGGCGGCGGTAAAGCGCCGCTATTTTTAGTGGCGATTTACCATAATTTTTGCGGAGGTGTTGCCTGCTAGCGGGGAGGTTTTAACCCCCGCTGGCGGCCGAAAAAGGGTTAAAACCACCAGCAAACTGCTGCCCATTCATTTCAATGCTGCAAATTTGTGCATAGATATAACAAAAAAACATTATAAATACCTATTTTTCCCTTTTTTATAAGACCCCTTTCACACTGAAGTGTTGCTAAAAAAAAAGCTGTTAAAGCACCGGCCATTTTTGCAGTGCTTTAGTAGCATTTTAGGTGCGGTTTTTGGGTGCTAGCGGGGCGCTTTTTTTAAGGTCACGTGACAACGTGACCTTAAAAAAAAAGCAAAAAAGACTAATTTTGCGGTGCTTTTGAAGCCCTGCCCATTCATTTCAATGGGCAGGGGTGTTTTTGGAGTGCTTTTTACATTTTTACAGAGCTCCAAACATGCCCTAAAGATGCTGCTCGCAGGACCATTTCTACCGCCCCGCAAGCGCACAGCCCCAGTGTGAAAGCACCTATTAAAATGAATGGGAGGCAGTAGGCGCTACTTTTAGCGTTAAAATGCCTGAAAACTGCCTCAGTGTGAAAGGGGTCTTAGTGATCACATTCTCTCTGTTCCCTCTGTTTTCAACTGCATAAGAGCTGAGGGAGGAGAAACAACAGGACACAGAAATTTCCAGTGAAAGGCCGTGTGAGGGGAGGGGGGGGGGGCTGGTTGGTGTCAGGTCTGATCATTGAAGGAGAGAACACTGAGTTCCCAGCATACCTAGGGAACTGACCACAGTGAGCTCTCCCGTCTAGTGTGGTCAGTTTTTAGCAGGAAAGGGACTGGCAAGAACACCAGGGATTTTTACACAAAGGAAGCAAAAAGAGGACAGGATACTTTTTATATTTAAGTACATGGTATAGCAGACACATATCAGGAATATGAAATGCTGGGGTAACAAACACTTTAAGTTGTTAACAGACCAATATGGAGCAATAAAGAAAAATTAATTGCTGGGATTTACATACATTTTTAACCACTTAAAGAGCAGATTCGTTTTGAGATTTTGGTGGTTTACATGTTTGTTTTTTTTGCTAGAAAATTACCCCCAGACATTATATATTGTTTTTTTTCTAACACCCTAGAGAATAAAATGGCGGTCATTGCAATACTTTTTTTCACACCGTATTTGCCCTGCGGTCTTACAAGCGCACTTTTTTTGGAAAAAAATCACTTTTTGGAATAAAAAAATAAGATAACAGTAAAATTAGCCCAATTTTTTTTATATTGTGAAAGATAATGTTACGCCAAGTAAATTGATACCCAATGTCACGCTTCAAAATTGCGCCCGCTCGTGGAATGGCGTCAAACTTTTACCCTCCATAGGCAACGTTTAAAAAATTCTACAGGTTGCATGTTTTGCACTACAGAGGAGGTCTAGGGCTAGAATTATTGCTCTCTCTCTCTCTACTAATCACGGAGATACCTCACATGTGTGGTTTGAACACAGTTTTCATATGCGGGCACTATGGGCGGAAGTGACGTTATGACGTCGCTTTCGCCCTGCAGTGTCATGGAGACAATTGGGAGTCATCTTCCTATCACTCATCTCCATGTCAGCCCAGGGGGCAGACGCGATCGCCTCTGCTGCTTCTGATGGCTCCGGTAAGCGGCGGAGGGCACCGGATCGCTGTGGGAGGGGGGCCCCTCTTCCACCATAGATAAAAGTGACCTCACGGCGAATCCGCCACAGAGACCACTTTTATCTTGTACCAGATCGCTGGCCAAACACGGGGATACTGGGGTTATGGCAGCTAGCTGCTGCAATAACAATGATATCTGTCCCAAAAGTAGGGACATACATCGCCGTGCGGTGGTCCCAAAGTGGTTAAAAAACACCAAAAAAGACTTTTGAAGCACTCTTAGCCCTTGTACACACAGTCGGAGAATCCGTCGGAATGTGTCCTATCGGACCGTGTTGTCGGATAATCTGACTGTGTGTGGTATGCATCGGACTTATTCCGTCGGAATATCCGTCGGACTCAATTTTCCAACTTGTTGGAAATATTTCCCGACAAACTGGTCCGATCGGACATACTCCGATCATGTGTAGAGAATTTTGATCGGACCAAGTGCCACGCATGCTCAGATCAAATTCCTACATCAAAGCTATTGGCTACTAGCCTGAATGTAGTCCCATCATAACGAAATTACGTCATCACGTTCTGAAAGATCAGATTTTTCGACAACTTTGTCCGACCGTGTGTATGCAACAGTTTCGGACAAGATCCGACGGAGAAAATCCGACGGAGAAAATCTGATGGATTTGGTTGTCGAAATCTCCGACCGTGTGTACAGGGGCTTAGGCTGGATTCAGACCTGTGCATTTTTAGTGCTTTTTGCATTTTGCAGATTTGCACTACAGAACCTGTAGTTTCAATGGGCAAGGACATTTTTGAAGTGCCTTTTACAGTGCTCCAAACACGGCCTAAAGATGCTGCTTGCAGGACTTTCTCTACCTCCCCAAAAGTGCACCGCCCCAGTGTGAAAGCACCTATTAAAATTAATGGGAGGCGCTTTTCAGGCGCTATTTTTAGCGCTAAAACACCTGAAAACTACCTCTGTTCCCTCTGTTTTCTACTGCATAAGAGCTGAGGAAGGAGAAACAACAACACACAGAAATTTCCAGTGAAAGGCCATGCGGGGGGGGGGGGGGGGGGGGTGTGTCAAGGCAGGTCTGATCATTGGAGGAGAGAACACTGAGTTCCCAGCATATCTAGGTAACTGACCACAGTGAGCTCTCCTGCCTAGTGTGGTCAGTTTTTAACAGGAAATGGACTGGCAAGGACAACAGAGATTTCACATAAAGGAAGCAAAAAGAGAGGACGGGTTACTTTTTTTTATTCAAGTACATGGTACAGCAGACACATATCAGGAATATGAAATACTGGGGTAACAAACACTTTAAGTTGTTAACAGACCAATATGGAGCAATAAAGAAAAAATAATTGCTGGGATTTACATACATTTTTAACATTCAATTTACACATCTTATGCATGACACACAAGAACAGTAAAACCATGGATTGAGAGTAACTTGGTTTAAGTGTTTTGCAAGACAAGCAATTTTTTTTTTCATAAATTTTGACTTGATATACAAGCGATGTCTTGATATACAAGTAGTGTCATATCATAACTGAGTATAAAAGAGAAGAGAGGCGCCTCAAAGTGTAACAATATGGTTACATTTAATGAAGGTACAAAATTTAGCAACTCACATGGTTGATGATTAACCACTTGAGATCTGCGCTGTAGCCGAATGATGGCTACAGAGTAGACCTGCTTTGCCGGGAACGTCTTTTGACTTTGTCCCTTGCCCGGGCGCCCTGCTTGCCTCCTGCAGGGCGCGCGTGGCAAGCTCTGTGATCAATGACTCTATGAGACTCGCTGGATAACAGATCGTAGTAAGGGGTCGATCACGACCCCTTACCACCTGACAGCTGACACCATGACAGCTGATCATGTGATGTCAACAGAGCCAGTAATTGGCTATTTTTTCTCCTCGTGCTGACAGCGTGAGGAGAAAAAAAAAGACCATCACCGGCATCCGTGAGAGGGACATCAGTGAGCTGCTGCCAAATCATCAGTGCCCACCTGTGCCCCCTGCCAGTGCCCCCCAGCAATAGGCAACAGTGCTGCCTACCAGTGCCCACCAGCACCACCCATCAGTGCCCACAGTGCCACCTATCAGTGCCCACAGTGCCACCTATCAGTGCCTACAATCAGTGCCTTAACAACAGTGCTGCACATCAGTGCCACCTATTAGTGCCCATCAGTGTCACCTACCAGTGCCCATCAGTGTCACCTACTAGTGCCCATTAGTGCCACCTATTAGTGCCCATCAGTACCATCTATCAGTGGTATCTATCAGTGCCCATCAGTGCCACCCATCCGTGCCACACAGCCGTACCACCCATCAGTGCCATCTTATCAGTGGCCATCAGTGCCGCCTTATCTGTGTCCATCAGTACCGCCTTATCTGTCTCCATCAGTGCCACCTTATCTGTGCCTTTCAGTGCCGCCTTAACTGTGCCTATCACTTTCCATCTGTGCAGTACAGTGTTGTATGACCGTGCAATTGTCATTCAAAGTGCGACAGCGCTGAAAGCTGAAAATTGGTCTGGGCAGGAGGGAAGTTTAAGTGCCCAGTAAGCAAGTGGTTAAAACAGGCACATCTACGTATGCAGGCATCCGGGGTAAAGCTGTCCACATAGACCATCCTCCGTTCTGCCATTAAAGTCATCCCTTACATGCTGCGCTCCATGAGCGTTTCAAGATTCGGTTGGAGATCACTCTACTGCAGGGTAGTTTTCACTGTCATGATTACAGGCTGACAGCGGTGGTAGCCGGCGGTGCAGAGGATGGTCTATGTGGACAGCTTTACCCCGGATGCCTGCATACTTAGATGTGCCTCTTTTAATCATCAACCATGTGATTTTCTAAATGTTGAACCTTCATTAAATGTAACCATATTGCTACACTTAGAGGCGCCTCTCTTCTCACCTGCTGGATTTTGCTTCTAATCCCCTTGTGGAGGCTGCCATTTGTGGATGGACATTTTATGGTTATACAACCTGGTCACATTGCGATAATCCTTTTATACGGACTATAAACCGAAGGACTTAAATAATTGTGGAATGACTCATCTGAGTTTCCATTATTTCTTATGGGGAAATTCGCTTTGATATACACATGCTTTGGATTACAAGCATGTTTCCAGAACAAATTATGCTCGCAATCTAAGGTTTTACTGTATACATATCTCCTCTTCAGATAAAATATAAAAGCACACTCTTGTCCCATCTTACCCATAAGGAACACGGGTTGGATCCACTTTCAGTGAAATGTTTGGGGAATGCTTGGTAAGTGAGAGGCATGTCTGATCTATTTCAATTGTTTCAGCCTTGTCTCTTTGGTCCCAGGATAGTTGTTGACGTGTCTCCTGCAGAAGACTAAAAAGAAATGCAATTACAGAGAGCCCTGTCTTCTTCTTTTTTTAAATCATTCTGGTAACATGACACCCCCCATGTTGAGGGCATCGAGGAACACTTTTTTATTTTTATTTTTTAAATAAAGGAATTGTCAAAAACCGTCTCTGTGTTTTGATTACTTTTTGACACTTTTTTGGTGAATGGGTAGGGGTACTATGTGACCCATACCCATTCACATGGGGGGGGGGGTTAAAGGGGGCTTCCATATTCCGATAAGCCCCCGCCCACAGACCCCCACAACCACATCGCAAGGTTGTGGGGACGAGACCCAAGGCACACCCCTATGTTGAAGGCATGTGGCCTGGTATGGTTCAAGAGGGGGGGGGGGTGGAGTGCGCCCGTGCCCCCCCCCCCCCCCGACTTGCCAGGCTGCATGCTCGAATAAGGGCCTGGTATGGATTTTGGAGGGGACATGTGTTTCTGAAAATTGCTTAAAAAAAAATCTTAAATAAAAACCAATGTTCACAGATGAAGCTCCATCATCAATCATGCCACCCGCCGCACCACTGCACCCAAAAAAAGAAAAAGTAAAAACCTTTGGCCTCATTGAAGGCTTCCCACCGACTGTCTGCTCCTCTGTCTGATATTTATTAAATAGGTAAGGGACCGAGTCACCTCAAACATTTTAGATTTTTTAACAAAGGAAAACTCCTTTTTAACAAAGGAAAACTCCTTTTTAACAAAGGAAAACTGGTGTAGTGTCTTTATTCAACTTTTACACCTTTCTGGTGAATGGGTAGGGAGGGGTACTGTGTACTACTTCATTCTCATTCACATGGGGAGGGCAGGAGCTGATTCCATAAGCCCCTCACCTGCAGACCCCCACAGCCACAGCCCAGGGTTGTGGAGAAGAGCCCCTTGTCCCCAACAACAAGAGGACAAGGTGATTTGGGGTGGGGAGGCTGAACCCCCCTGCCCCAAAGTACTCCCCCCATGTCGAGGGCATGTGGCCTGGTATGATTCAGGACGGGGGCGCGCTCACACGTTCTCCCCCCCTTTTCTGGCTTGCCAGGCTGCATGCTCGGCTAAGGGCTCGGTATGGATTGGGGGGACCCCATGCAGTTTTTTTTCAACATTTTCTATTGCCAGCTTTTTTTGTTTACATTTCAGTTCTCAGCGGGGAAGCCCATTGACAGCTGATGAGTCATTGGTTGTTAAGGACGTGGCAAAAAACTTCTAGGCCCACTCCTTAACAACCAGCTATTCTTAACACAGAATTCAAATCGGTCAATTATTTTTCAACCAATCCAAATTCGAATCATTCCGAAAATTTGAAATTCGTTAGAAAAGCAATCGAAATTTAACAAATTTCAACTAAATTCGTTACTATTTCAATCGGAGATTTGGATACATTGGGACCGAAACTAATTGCACATCTCTAATAGCAAAACTCTTTCAATGTTATTTTTACCAGACCAAAAGGAAGCAAATAGGGGAGCTACATTGTTCTGTTTTCCATACAGTTTAAGCTTGGCACTTTGTAAGCTTTGCAAGTTTCAGAATATGGGCTAAGTGCTTTGCTGCATATACTAGAATATAGACTTTGCATGGTATTTTGAGTTTCAGAACTTGAATTTCGTGGTTAGATTTTGAATAACAGAACAATGAAAAAAAAAAAAAAAGGATACAGGAGTTCTGTGCACAAGACAGATTTTCCTTAAAGCAGTGTTCCGCCCACTTTTACAACTTGGTCTTAAATGTAAGACCACCCCTCCACCCCTCTTTCGGATAATTTTTTTTTTTTTCTTCTTTCTTACCTTTTCTGAAGTACATAGTGTACTTCCGTCTTAGCTCGCCCGCACTGCCTTCTGGGACCTATAAGTGTCCAAGAAAACGACAGGGCCATTCAGAAAGCGCTGCGTGACTCGCGCATGCGCAGTGGGAATCCGGCTGTGAAGCCTGAAGGTTCCACTGTCAGTTTCCCTTAGTTACAATGGCGGTGCATGCATCCGATCTGATGGACGGATCGGCCTTGGGGGGCCAACATTGCAGGCTCCCTGGACAAGTAAGTGTCCTTTTTAAAAGTCAACAGCTACAGTGTTTGTAGATGCTGACTTTAAGAAAAAAAAAATTGCGGCTGGAACACCGCTTTAATGTCAGCTTCACTGATATTGGTTATAAATTAGCAAGAACCAGTTTTTCTTTGAGAAAAGAAGGAGCGTCATACTTAAATATCACACTTATAATCTTGGGCACACTGATGTTAAATGAAAAGTGCTCCATGAATGGAGGATCCACCTCCTGCATCCATAGAGAACTTTTAATTGATGGAAGCCATAGTATGTTTTTTTTTTTTGAATGGAGGAGTGGGGCGATAGTCGGCACTCTTGATGAATACCTATTAAAGGTCCAGCGGCTATATTAACCCTGCACCACATGAAGATTACCAATGGAGAGGGGGGAGAGGATGAAAGGTTTCAATTTAGATAGCAAGGACAATGGACACTTTTCATTAATTGTAAGCACATTTATGCGGATTTCTTTTCTATTGTAATAAAACTTTAATAAGGCTTTAAGAAGGAACTTTGTGTCTGTATGTGGGAAGGGTTGGCAGAGAGTTGAAGTCCCCCACTGCTTTGCCAAAGACCTAAGTGGTGCATTTCTACACCCTTCTATTAGCTCCCCACTAGTAGTGCCCTTATTTACCAAATCTGCTCAAAAGCTTCACTGATCTTTTGCTGCAGTGCTTTACGAACTCCCTCGATCACTTCCACTTCCTTGTGCAACTCTTCCTCCACAGGGTCTTTCACCAGGTCAATGCTTCTGCGGCTTTCACGGAGGGTCAGACAGTCTATTGCTACATCTGAAGGTACATTCTTGGCTTGCAAGGCTCGTTCTGCTTCATCTTTCATCTGGAGCACCAAGGAAAAGGTACACTATGATTAACAGCAATACCTGGAAAAGGTATTCATCACAAGTTCTGTGACAAGCAGCAATGGGTCTTTATTGTATTAGTGGAGCATAAAGCAGTTGATTTCATCTACACCAATGTGTACTCCTTTCTAATTTGATCCAAAGGTATGTTTTGCAATTACTTGGGATGCTGTTCAACTTACCGAGGTCAAAGCAGCTATTTCTGCATCTACTTCAGCCAGGCACTTATCCAGCACTTGTTTCCACTTGTCTACGTCATCAATACGACTGGCTAGGCGGGTACTATTATCATGCTCATTCCATTTAGTCTAATCAGAAAGTAATGTTGGTTATGAATTATCAGTATAAAAAATGTCTGTATATAAATACTGTAAAACTGATGTGTATTTACTTTCAAAAGTGTTTTATAAGCATAAATATACATTTTTCCAAATATTTTCACCCTAAATGCGTCTGGTACTATACAGAAATACATAATTTAAAGTCTAAGTTCACCTTTAAAAAAACAAAAAACAATAAACATATGTATTTTTGCAGGTAGAAAGATGGGCAACTTATTTTTTTCTACAGGAGCCTGCAAAGTATTGTACCCGCCAGTGTTTCACGGGTGCAATGTCAGGCTACTGCACATTCTTCCTCCAGCTTTTTTGCCAGTACCTCTGAATGGGCTTTCAGTTTGAAAGCTGGAGGAAGTGAGAATGGATTTCGAGCATCCACTGAAACTACAAGTCTATATGCTGTGGTGGAAGATGGGACTTGTAGTTTATTCATTCACGGATTTCTGTGGATTGAATGCACGACACTGCTGTGTGGGCAGGGAGAAACCCCCATCAGCTGTTACATAGAAGCTCCCCTTTCTGCTGAACATGATACACCCTAAATTCAAGTGTAAATACCTGATCCCTAAAGTAGGCTGCGAGGTCTGCTTTTTGCCAATATCCTATACTCCTAAAATGTTAAATGGGATTTTTTATAGTTTTTGCAAGAGTTGGATCTTCCCGGTCCACACCCTCACCGCAATTAGGAAATGTCACCCAGCATTCCATATAAGGAAAGAAGAGTAACTTGCCACATTAGCTCTTGACTGTATATAGGGAGGAACAAGATTAAAGTGAAGATGCAAGTTTGTCTTTCATCAATGCTTTTATTTTAATGGAAAAATGTAATAGTTTTGGTTCGATTTTAACAGTTTCCTTTTTCAATGTTTCCCTTTTAAACTGCTGTTTTATTCTTATGTTTTTTCCTTCTATCTACTGTATATATAACACATTTAATACATGATAAATACATGATAAAGCATTCCCAGAGCACTATGGGTTAGTAAAGGAAACAGCTCAGCAGCTTATCCTACAGCTCCCTTTATCCAAGTGAAACCATGTACCGAGCCATCTGATAACTGTCGCAAATTGCTTTAATGAAAACTGACTTTTTCAGCACAGCTGAAAATTAATCAAACTAATGATGTAAATCTGAGACTACAGCTACATCTACCAGTACAGGCAGTCCCTGGGCTACAAACAAGATAGGGTCTATAGCTTTGTTCTTACGTTGAATTTGTCTGTAAGTCAGAACAGGTACATTTTTTAAGTGTAGCTCCAGACAAAAAACTATTTTTGGGCTTTTTGGATTGCATAGGGAAGGATTAACACCCCTGTAATGTTTGTTTTGCTGTCTATGCCCCTGTTCAGAAAATTTCACATCACTTTATGTCCCAATGACAATTGAATTTTGAAAACTTTGGATTGTTGTGGAAACAACAATGTGGGGGTCCCCCAGGCCCCCTGGCACTATATACTCTGAACATCATTATATATACTATACAGCCAGCCCTATATACTCTGCAGAAAAGGGCCTTAGGTGTTTGTGGTACCAGAACACTGTAAGCCCTCACAGATACTCTTGTTGGGTGCAGGAACGGGCCCTGCGTTTAAATATTATATCAAATATTGTAATTACATGCCCCTGTTAAACAGGGGCAAAAAAATTGGGCCTTGGGTGGTGGTGCCCTAAACCAAAAATATTGTTGGAAGCTAGCATCATCAAGATTGAGGAGGGATAGGATAGTCAGCATAGGCAGTCTTCAAGGGATCCCACATCCATAGCAAATTCAATCAGTTACATCATCATCAGGTGCTTGATAGCTGCTGATCCAAGACTGATTTGTATTTATAAATGTGAGCCTATCAACTGAGTCTGTGGACAGGCGCACTCTTTGATCCGTTACAAACCCTCCAGCAGCACTGAATGTGCATTCAGAAAGCATGCTGGACGCAGTACAGGCCCGTAGCTCAATTGCATATTGAGCAAGTTCTGGCCAGTGGTCAATCCTCAAGACCCAGTAACCCTGTGGATGCTCTGTTGGAAAGGTCTCCAAGTCTGCTCTTGCCCCTAGATATTTCTGCACCATGTAATGCAGACACTGGCGATGGTTGCTTGAACCGATCAGACCTTGGCGCTGAGGACTGAAAAATTGTTTAAAGGCATCGTCATCCACCCACCTTCTCCACCGCTCTTCCTCTGACTGAACGATGCCTCAGCAACACGTTGACCAGCACCAGGAAACTGTAACCTCCCAAGGTCTGGAAATGCGTTGCACAAACCTGTCTTCAAGGTCTCCTGAAAATGTTTCATCCTCTGCTCCCTCTGCGAAGGCAGGATGAGTTCTGCAACCTTACCCTTTTAACGTGAATCAAGAAGGAAGGGATCATCACTGCTCACCAGTAATGATCCCTCTCCTTGATACCACAAATCCTAGGGTCCTTTCACAGGCTTTGCAGAATCAGGGAGGCCATGCAGCGTAAGTTTGCAGAGGCATTCGATTCTGAGTCCTTTGGGTCACAAAGGATCACATGATCCGTAACTACCTTCTCCCAGCCACGTACAACTCTTTGGGTTTCTGGGGACTGAAAACCATCCCTTGAAGACTCCTGAGTGTTATCCTCTACATCCATACTGACACAATCCTCCTCCTCTTCTTCCTGTGTGACAGGCCCACAGAAATGCTATCTGGATAAAGGGGGCCTTGAGAGGTAAGGAAGTCCTCCTCTTCCTCCCGTTGTTCTGCCTCAAGTGTCCTGTCCAGGATTCCACAAAGCATGTGCTCCAACTGAAAGACTAGAGGGACAGTGTTACTGATGCATGCATTGTCACTGCTCACCATCCTTGTGGCCTCCTCAAATGGTGACAGGAGAGCGCATGCATCCTTGATCAGTAGCCAGTGGTGTGGCAAAAAGAAGCCAAGCGCCCCTGACCCTATCCTGGTGCCATACTTGCACAGGTACTCATTGATGGCCCTCTGATGTGTGTACAGCCGCTGCAGCATTTCCAACATTGAGTTCTACCTGGTGGGCATGTCACAAATGAGGTGGTTGGTGGGCAGGTTGAATTTCCTTTCAATGTTAGCCAGCTGAGCACTGGCATTGTATGAAATGACCACAGACTTTTCTGGCCTGCCTCAGGAGATCCTGTAAACCTAGGATAAATGCTCAAGAACTGTTACACCACCAAATTCAGGTCGTGTGCCAAACATGGAACATGGGTCAAGTGTTCCTGTCAGGGGGCAGAGAGAAGGTTGGTGCCATTGTCGCATACAACCATTCCTGGCTGAAGCTGGCATGGCGTCAACCACCTCTGAGCCTGCCCCTGCAGAGCTGACAGAATTTGCAAGGATATCTCTACTGTTCAGATACCCTCCATGCTTTACACCTCATGGCCTCACGTATAATCATTACTTCCCTCTTTCAACCTCACCACTATAGACAAGGCTGCTAAACTACTTGCTAACGTCCATCTTACCACCTGCCCTCTGGATCCCGTTGCCTCAAAAAAGCTACGTTCCCTCTCTGACACTATTCTACACTCAACCCACAACTTCAATCTCTCCCTCTCTTCTGGCATCTTCCCTAACTCCCTAAAACATGCACTTGTCAGCCCTATACTTAAAAAGCCCTCACTGGACCCATCCATTCTTACCAACCTACGCCCCATCTCCTTGCTCCCTTTTTTATCCAAACTCCTTGAACGTCTGGTCTACAACCGACTGAGCGACCACCTTGCTGATAATAGCCTTCTTGATCCCCTTCAGTCTGGATTTTGTCCCCAACATTCCACAGAAACTGCTCTTCTAAAACTAACAAACAATCTACTAATGGCCAAAACCAATGGACACTACTCTGTACTCCTACTCTTGGACCTCTCTGCTGCCTTTGATATGGTTGACCACCCCCTCCTCCTCAAAAAACGCCATGCCTTTGGTCTCCGTGACTGTACTCTTCGCTGGTTCACCTCTTACTTATTCAACCGCACCTTTAGCATTACTTACAATTCTACTTCCTCCTCTCCTCATCCCTTCTCTGTTGGGGTCCCCCAAGGTTCTGTTCTTGGACCTCTCCTATTTTAAATCCTCACCTCCTCCCTGGGTCAGCTGATAGCCTCCTATGGCTTCCAATACTACCTCTATGCTAACGATACCCAAATCTATTTCGCTACCCCTCGGCTCACTCCCTCTGTCGCCTCACGTATTATTCATTTACTAACAGATATATCAGTCTGGATGTCACACCACTTCCTCAAACTCAATCTATCCAAAACCGTACTTATCATTTTTCCTCACCCATGTGCCCCTTCCCTTTCCCTGATCTCTATGTCAAAATTGGTGGCACAACTATAAGCCCATGCCCGCTTGCCAAGGTCCTAGGTGTAGTCTTGGACTCTGAACTCTCCTTTAAGCCCCACGTCCAATCACTGTCCAAATTTTGCTGCCTCAACCTCTGCAACATCTCCAAAATACACCCATTTCTAACCAATGACTCAACAAAGCTCTTAATTCACTCCCTGTTCATCTGTCGCCTCGACTACGGTAACTCCCTCCTCATTGGCTTACCTCTACATAGGTTATCCCCTCTTCAGTCCATCATAAATTCTGCTGTCAGACTCATCCACCTTACCAATCGCTCTGTGTTTGCTACTCCTCTCTGTCAATCTGTCCACTGGCTTCCGTTCACCCAACAAATTAAATTCAAAATACTAACAACTTCTTACAAAGCCATCCACAACTTAGCCCCCAGCTACATCACTAGCCTAGTCTCTAAATACCAACCTATTTGTTCTCTTTGCTCCTCTCAAGATCCCCTGCTCTCTAGCTCCCTCGTCACCTCCTCCCATGCTCGCCTCCAGGACTTCTCCTGACCCATTCTAATCCTATGGAACGCCTCACCCCAATCTGTCTGGTTATCTCCTACTCTATTAGCTTTCAGATGATCCCTGAAAACACTTATCTTCACAGAAACCTATCTTACACACACCTAACAACTGTATTTTCATTTTCTCCATCACCTCCACAGTTATTACCTTTTGTTCCCCTTGACCCTCCCTCATAGATTGTAAGCTCTAACGAGCAGGGCTCTCTGATTCCTCCTGTATTGATTTGTATTGTAACTCTATTGTCTTGCACCCATGTTGTAAAGCACTGTGTAAACTGTTGGCACTATATAAATCCTGAATAAAAATAATAATAATAATAACAATGATAATTTCTGCCCCAGTGTGGCTCCTGTCCCCTAGGCAGACCAACTCAAGCACTCCATGGCATCTTTTAGCCTGACTGTCTGCGTAGCCCCTTGAATGCTTACGTAGCACCGCTGGTTCAGAGGACAAATCTGCAGAAGAGGCCATAGTGGAAGAAGAAGAGGAGGGGTGGAGGAGAGAGCTGTGGCAGAATCACCATTAGCATTTTGGATGCATGGTGGCAGAACAAGCTCCAACAACACTGAAGCTTGTCCTGCATCCTTCCCAGCTGCCAGCAGAGTTACCCAGTGTGCCGTGAAGGAAAGGTAACCTCTCTGCCCATGCCTGCTGGACCATGAGGTAATTTGCACCTTACTGCTGATCGCCCAGTCCAATGAGGCCAAAACATTGTCTTCCATATGCCGGTAGAGATCCAGGATTGGTCTTCCGTGAAAGGAAATGGCATTTTGGACAGCACATTCCACAAAATCACAAAAGGGGGCAGAGTCTACCAGCTGAAAAGGCAGTAGTTGCAGTGCTAGCAGTTTGGCCAAGATAGCATTTAGATGCTGAGCATGTGGATGGCTGGGACCAAATTTCTTTTTACAGTTCAGCAACTGGGGTAGGAAAATTTGCCTGCTAAAATCAGATGGTGGTATAAATATATATATACACACACACACACACACTGCCTGCACTGACTGAATAGAGAGTAAACACTGAATATATAGTCTATGTTAAATGTGTGTGTGTGTATATATATATATATATATATATATATATATATATATATATATATCAAATACACTGCTACTAACTGAATAACCTGCCTACTTAATCTAAATCAAGCTATCTCTCTGTCCATACATAGTATGGGACGTGGACTTAGTCCCCCTGAGCTATGATTGGCCAAAGGCACCCTCCTGCCTTTGGCCAATTATGGCTCTCTTAACAGAGTGTGCTGTGATTGGCCAAAGCATGCAGGTCAGGTGCATGCTTTGGCCAATCATCATACACCAATGCAATGCCATCTAACAGTGCATTATGGGGCGTTCTGTGGTGCTTGAATTTGCCACTAACGCCCCATAATGTTCGCTGTTCGGGGAACGGGCAAAAACCCGATGTTCGACCTAAACATCAAGCTCATCCTGAGAGAGGAGTTAGGAAAAGATCAGGATAATTAATATTATTAAATATTATTAAATATTGGACTTCCTCTTTTTTAATGTGCAATTTATTTGATTGATTTTTTAAAGAATATTTTTTGGAAAAGTTAATAAAATCTTTGTAAAATAAATAACCTTTTTTTTTTTTTTTTTTTTTTTCAATCCTGAGCATCTGGTTATAGTTTATGTGGTTGGACTATGCATACACATGGCTCTATACTTAAAACATTGTAGGGTTTTTTTGGAATGTAGAGGTCAGTTTGTAGTATTTGTGTTTGTTGAATGTTTGAATATGGTTCAACCACAGTCTGCACTTCCAAATTCTCCTCTGAATATATTTATAAAAAAAAAATAATAATAATTCACCTTATTGCAAAGGCAATATATTGGTTAATTAGGATAACACATACTACTGTAACATTATTTACTGCTAAGATAAGACAAACCTATTTTCTAGTAGATACCTGGTTGTTGGTCTCATTGCGTAGACTTCTGGCTTCCTGACGAATCTGGTGAGAAGCCGAACGTTGCCTTTCAGCATTTGTGGAAATGAGAGCACTGTTGGTGTGCCAGTCTGGTACAGAAAAGCGGCTCCCAGGTTTCACACTTAGAGTGGCCATAACTGTGCAGACAATGATTGTTAACAATACAATACATAATGTACACACACAATAAGTATCATATAGTGATAATGGAGGAAAGGAGACGTACCTTTGTTGTTCATAGCAACCAGTCTGAATACCTCTTTTGAAACTGGTAGCAGGTAAATGATAGATACCAGGCTGTTTGCTATGGATCATATGTGCGTTTTTTTTATTCCTGCAGTTCTTGCACATAAGATCTATGTTCTTATTTATGTTCTTATATTCAGAACATTTAAAGTGAAACTCCATTTAAAAAAAATAAGCAAAACCCTATATGAACTGTGCGCAATGCAAGCCTTCTTGCTGATCTTTCTGTTATATAGGTACCCATGTACATTTGCCTTGACCCTTTTAAAACTGACTGCTAAGTGGAGGGTCTGCACTGTTGTTGGTTGGTAAAATGGAAAGCGTCGGACAGAGCACACATTTATGCATGCAAGAATCTGAGAACCTATCTGGTGTAGGGGATATCTATCATTTGATTAAAACTGCATGCTGATTTCTAGGACAACAGTAATGCCACGTACAATCGACCGGACTTTTCGACGGACTTGGTCCGGCGGACTGAATACGACGGACAATTTGATCGTGTGTGGGCTCCAGTGGACTTTTTCTTCCCCAAAGTCCGGCGGACCTAGAAATAAAACTTACTTCAAATCTGTCCGCCAGACTTGGCTTTCTAGCGGACAATCCGGTCGTCTGTGTGCTAGTCCGTCGGACTAAAACCGACGCTAGGGCAGCTATTGGCTACTGACTATGAACTTCCTTATTCTACGTCATCATGTTCGAATCCGTCGGACTTTTGGAGTGATCGTGTGTGGCCAAGTACATTCATTTGAAAGTCCGGCGGACCTTAGCTGCAAAGTCCATCAGATTGTCCGCCGGACCAAGTCCGTCGAAAAGTCCGGTTGTGTGTACACGGCATTAGTTAATAACAGAAGCAGAGATGTTCTCATCATAAGATGGTATCCATAACTCCCAAATGTCCCTGATTTTGAGGGACTGTCCCTGATTTGGAACAAAGTCCCTCTGTCCCTCTTTCCTCCTCATTTGTCCCTCATTTTGGTCAGATCTATATATTTATATATAAAAAGCGCTATTTATCTTCTGAAAAGTGTTTCATGGTGCTAAATCTTTCATCCATTTTCTAAATTGCTGCTTCTGTTAATGTTAAAAGTCAGTATAAAGGAATAATAGTGGTAAAAAAAGCACTTGTGGGTTTACCTAATCTTTTTTTTTTTGTGTGTGTGTGTAAAATTCTCCTCTAAGGGGCCGTGTCAGGGGATGTATCCTATGCCTACAAACTTTTGAAAATAGGTGTCCCCCGTTCCCATCTCAAAAGATTGGTAGGTATGTGTATCTACTCATGGTGTGGATGACTGTAGGCTGGTGCCTGTCTGGAGGATTCACCCTCTCTATTTGTCCTGTTTACCATTATCATTGAATAAAAAATTAAAAGAAAATCTCAAGTTTTGTGTTGTCTCAAGAAAAGTAATAGAAAATCTTCCACTGGGGACACTAGTTCTGGTAACCTGGGGGTGCCCTCAGAGATTCCCTTAATTTGCAGAAATTATTATTATTATTATTCCATTGGAGAAGTGTCTGTGTCTTATACTTCAGGAGTGCTAAAGCAAAGTTAATGTGACCGTGGTGTATCTAGTGCACCTCATACCGGGAGTCAAGCCATGCAACCCTATGGGTTGAGCGGCCTTGCGCTGCAATGAGACAGTTTACAAGGGAAATTTCCTAAGTCAAATACATATGTATTATCGCACACTTTAACCTTCAGGGTTAAGATGCACCACCAGGGAAGACGGCCAGTCTGGAGATGAAAGTGGGTAATGGTGGCACGTGACTGTGTTGGCACATATAACTGTAGTCCATCTGGAGAGTGTACAGAAGAAGGTCCCTACATTCTCACATAAGGAAGTAGGAACAAAGCACCCTTTAAAAGTATTTTTTAGGAAATGCTGTCTGAAACTGCCATTATAAAACCTTGTACACACAATTGGATTTTCTGACAGGATTTGTGTGATGACAGGCGCTCCGTCAGACAATTGTTGGCCAACTTTCCGTGGACAAATGTTGGATGGCAGGTTTATAAATTTTCCGTGGACAACGGTGTGTTGTCAGATTTTCCGAGCATGTGTACACAAGTCCAAAGTACAAACACGCATGCTCAGAATCAATGCTCACCAAACACAGTAGCAGAAGGTGCCCAAAGGGTGGCGCTAAAGAGATGAAAAACCACGTAGTACTTCACTACGTTCGTGTTTGTTGGCCAACAATTGTGTGCCATTTGTATGCAAGACAAGTTCCTGACCAACGCCCTTCGAACAAAAGTCCGAAGCTTTGTCTGCGGAAAATCTGATCGTGTGTACGAGGCTTTAGGGACAAAGATGACAACAAATAGAGATATGGAATACAGTTTATTATTCTTATTTTTATGCAATCAATAGACCAAAAAAAAAAAAAAAAACACTTTCTTCTACTTTGATAAGTGTTCATTAAAAAATAATTATTTTTTTTTATTGTAGATAAAAGGTATAGATTTTATTCTATCATTTGTCCCATTTAGACAGTCTTTTTTTTTACAGAAACAGCTAATTACAGCAGCTGTGGTTGCGCATTATCTCTTGGCAAGTGCAAGGGAGGGGGGTGGGTGGAGGCAGAGGTGCAGAAGAAATGGAGGTATTACACACATCTGGTGTACTTTTGATTCCTCCACAACTAGTTAAAGTGACTTTTATTTTTTAACAAATACTGACCTACTGTGTGAAATGGTTCCCTGTCAGCACTCTCCTCTCCCCTTCTCCTCTGTGGGGAGATAACACAGATAAAAAAGTGCCATCATTTTGGTATAGGAGTAAGGACTGCTGCTACATGGCCAAGAAGCATACAAGTCTCGGGGATGAGGTGGGAATTTGTGCTCAATTTTGACTCAAATTATTTTGTTGATAGTAAATCTTAATTTTTTGCAATGTTTTAAGGAAAATGTGGAAATGATCATTGTGCTTAAGTGGTTTGTTAAAAAAAAAAAAAATCTCCTTTTTGTCTGAAATTCTTCCTGAAAAAATGGCATTGGTGCTTCCTGGTATATGGGGGTGCCTAGACACGTTTGTACCTACAGCCTCCTAGCTCTATATCTACAGTGTAACGCTAGTAATATACGATTAGATTTTCTTTGTTCGGCCTACAGGGAGAATGGGAGGAAATCACTTGATTCCCCCATTAAGAGCCGGTTCACACAGGGGCGACACGACTTTCAACACGACTTTTGAAGGCAACTTGGACACGACTTGGGGCGACTTACAACAGGACTTTAAGTCAACCCAGGCCAGGCGACTTTTACCGTGGCCAATCAGAGAATGAGCTCTGAAGCGGGAACTCCACGCCAAATTTATTTAAAAAATGGCATGGGTTCCCCCTCTGAGAGCATACCAGGCCCTTAGGTCTGGTATGGATTCTAAGGGGAACTCCCTACGTGACAGCGGCAACAGAAGACCGGGCCACCACATGTAAAAGAGCTAGAAGAAGGAGCGGTGGCCCGGCCAGAAGAAGAGGGGGACAAGACCCCCGAAGTCGGAAGAAGAGGGTGGCGGCAGCGAAGAAGAATGCCGGGCCCCTCCGCTAGTAAAAGAGCTAGCAGAAGATAGCGGAGGAGTCCGGCGAGAAGACCCCCGAAGATGGAAGACCCCCAAAGCTGTGCAATAAACTATTTTAACCCTTGTGTGTAGTGTTTTATTTGTACATTTTTTTTCACAGGTGAATGGGTAGGGGTACATTGTACCCCATACTCATTCACATAGGGTGGGGCTCCCGGATTCCGATAAGCCCCCCGCCCACAGACCCCAACAACCAATGGCCAGGGTTGTCGGGAAGAGGCCCTTGTCCTCATCAACATGGGGACAAGGTGCTTTGGGGTGGGGGGGCCGCGCGGCCCCCCCTTCCCCAAGGCACCCCCCATGTTGAGGGCACGCCGCCTGGTACGGCTCAGGAGGGGGGGCACTCGCTCGTCCCCACCCCCTTTCCTGGCCGGCCGGGTAGCGTGCTTGGATAAGGGTCTGGTATGGATCTGGGGGGGACCCCCATGCCATTTTTTCGGCGTAGGGGGTTCTTTATTTTTTTAATAAATTTGGCGTGGAGTTCCCTCTTGAGAGCTGATAATTCTGTCAGAGTCACCTCCGTATAGACGGAGATCCGACTTGGAGGCAGCCTCCATTGAAATCAATGGGTACCAGTCGCCTACAAGTCAGATTGAAGTAGTACAGGAACCTTTTCTGAAGTCGGAGCGACTTCAGTAGTGTGCATTAAGACAGCTCTCATTCACTTACATTGATTTTTACATGTTGTCCGACCTGAGGCGACTAGGGGCGACCTGAAGTCGGATCTGAGTCGCCCCTGTGTGAACTGGCTCTTAGGCTAAACAGTGTGGATGAAGGAATCTCTCCTGTTGGCTGTCTAACCTGCAGTAACTGCATCTGATTGGATGTAGCCACTGTTTGGTCTAGAGTTTTCCACCTAGAGCCTGGATCCATTGATTATGAAATCAAACAAGATGGTGTTCACCGAGCCACCTATGGCTTGAATTTCAGCCAGATCAGCAGGAATTGGGCAAAATTCTGCTGTGTATGTGTAGCACTATCCCCAAAGGAGTTGCTAATGTGCCAGGTCCTCACCGCTGCACAGGTAGTCACATAGCATTTTCTTCACACATTCCAACACAGAAAACAGTCCGTGGCTTGTTTTTGATCTTTTTTTAGGGGTTGATAAGTTGGATAGGGAAATATGGGATGCCCAACTTAAGAATGTCCAACACACTGAACAATGGACAACTTCCTCTGTATTTACAAAAAAAAGTCCTCTTTTTCCTTCCACCTGCACAAACTTGGTTTCCACTGCTCATCACCTGCTGCTCGATCCTGTGGAACTAGCAGGATATTGCTATTTCAGCAAAGGCCCATTACAGGCAGGAACTCTCGGTCCCTTGACAAAAGTAGTGCAATGTGAGTCACCATCATGACATCTTTCCTTCTGCTTCCCTGTGGCCACTAATCCCAGCTCCACTTGCTTGCAGAAAATCTATAGCCCACCTGGCTGCCACCAGCCACGCATGGCTGAACTTCCTCTCAGTCCTCCATACTGACTTTTTGCCTCAGTCCTGCCCGACTGGCACACACACATGGAGACCTCCCAGGGCAAGCTTAGATGAAGACTTGGCACACCACTGCCTTCAAGAGAACACTACTACAGCTGGCAGTCTCTCCCCTTGTCTGTCCCTGCACCATGCTGATCTACAGACTGTCTCACCTTGCTCCTACCCTTTGCTTTTCCGACATGAATCTTTCCACTGCTCCACTGCTTGTTAGGATCCTTACAGGCCAGCTTTCCTGAGCACCCGACCTGAGGTAGAACCCCCCCCCCCTCCCCCGTAAGGAGTCTCTTTAAGGGCCACTGACAGCCTCTCCTCAGCCCTACTTCTCCATCTTCCACCTGACTCCCCTTGCTGGAGTGGCCCATGTCTATTTATTAGGTTGTCTCAGTCCCCTGCCAGCTCACATCTGGGGATTAGCTGATGCCCCATAAAAATGAATGGCAGCTATTCCTAATCTCTGCCCTCTAGTTCTAGAAGGTTCTCCAACCTTCCAGACAGCAGGAGGAGGCACAAGAGAGCTGTAAGCATGAGCCATCCAGCCCTGGCCTCTAAAACTCCGTACCCAATTCAGTGAATCAGGTTATTCCTCGCCAGAATATGCTTTTACCTACTCTCAACTCTAGCAGCACACACTAGAGGGTACTACAGTACATATGGCTAGCATAAGATTTTTTTTAAAATAACAAATATGTCATATTTTGCACAGAGCAGCTCAGATCCTACTCTTTTCAGGGTCCCCCAAAGCGCTCCTGGCTCCTCCTCTTCACTCAGTGCCCATAATAGCAAGCCGCTTGTTCTGGGGGCACAGGTGTATGCTGACTCCTGAGCCATGCTCTATGTGTTCAAAAAACACACAGAGCTGCAGCTCGGACCTGCCCCCAACTCTCTCCTTATTGGCTCTCTGGTTGTGATTGACAGTAACAGGAGCCAATAAGAGACCAGATAGAAGCTCAGCTCTCGTGCACACTGCTGGATTGAGAGGGAGCTCAGGCGAGTATTAGGGGGGCTACTGCACAAAGAAGGTTTTTCTACCTTCATGCATCATGCAAGGTAAAACAAAAAATTTAGTCTTTAAAATCACTTTAAGTCACTGCTACATTTGACAGCTAGTCTAAGGAGATTTTAAGTGAGATGTGGTGATGTTACAGCTGTGCTGCTCACTATTCTTTTTGGAAGTTCTAACACAAGGAGGCAAAATCTCTGCCTCAACCAAGATGGCCTCTTCTATACAGAGACACAATGCAGAACAAGTCAGAAATGGGGAAAAGATAACTGAAGAGAGAACAGGTCACAACGATGACTCGTCCTTTACCTTCTGCTTGATTTTTTTGGGCACAACTTCCAGTGTTCAGTTGTTTACTTACGGACCGCCCGCTGCTGTTTGAAGGAGGATATCGTTGTTATGGCAGCAGCTAGCTGCCATAACCCCGGTATCCTCTTCTTCAGTGTGAGGTCCGCTATAAGATAAAAGTGGTCTCTGCAACGGATTTACAGCGAGATCACTTTTATCGGCAGCGGGAGAGGCCCCTCCCCCCCCCCCGCCTTGCTCAGGTACCCTCTGCCTCTTACCAGAGCCGTCGGCAGCGGTGGAGGTGATCGCGTCCAGTCTCCTGTTAGGTATAGAGACGAGTGAGGGGAAGATGGCCCCCACCCGTCTCCATAACAATGCAGGGCAGAAGCGACGTTAAAATGTCACTTCTGACACAACTCTTAAAGGGACATTTTTTTCGAATGACTTTTTTAAATGACAATTTTTTTTTTTTTTTTTTATTGCATTTTAGTGTAAATATGATATCTGAGGTCTTTTTGACCCCAGATCTCATATTTAAGAGGTCCTGTCATGTTTTTTTTCTATTACAAGGGATATTTACATTCCTTGTACTAGCAAAAAAAAGTGAAATTAAAAATAAAAA
Source organism: Lithobates pipiens (assembly GCF_037356315.1). Taxonomy (NCBI): domain Eukaryota; kingdom Metazoa; phylum Chordata; class Amphibia; order Anura; family Ranidae; genus Lithobates; species Lithobates pipiens. The sequence goes on from NW_027507748.1 coordinate 322,244,566, forward strand.
TAAAAACAGTGTAAAAATAAAAGGTAAAATAAATAAGAATTTTTTTTAAACGCACCCCATCCTGACGAGCTTGCGTGCAGAAGCGACCGCATACATGAGTAGCATCCGCATATGAAAACGGTGTTCAAACCACACATGTGAGGTATCGCCACGATCATTAGAGCGAGAGCAATAATTCTAGCCCTAGACCTCCTCTGTAACTCAAAACATACAACCTGTAGAATTTTTTTAAACATTGCCTATGGAGATTTTTAAAGGTACAGTGGCGAAACTACCAGGGTCGCAACAGTCGCACTTGCGACTGGGCCCATGTGTTCTGCCACTGCCACGGCATGGGACATGCTGATTTAAGGTTCGTACTGACGCTGAATGCTCGGCACTTGCAAGGAAGGAGACACAGGGAGGGGGAGGGGCAGGGAAGGGAGCTAGTTGTCAAAGGAGGATGCTTGCTGGGTGCATTGTGAAGTTTGCACTAGATGGGTACAGTGCAATGTGCAGTATGCAATGGAGGGGTACTGCTGTGCAACAAGCAGCATGCACTAGATGTGTGCTGTGTGACAGGCATAGTGCAACATGTAGTGAGCACTGAAAGAGTGCTGTGCGATGTGCACTCGATGGGTGCCATGTAATGGGCAGTGCGCACTGGATTTGTGCAGTGGATATGCCATGTGCACTGAATGGGTGCACTGCGCACTAGTGGAGCAATGTGCAGTGTGCTTGAATTTGTTCAAGTTGTGTGAGAAGCATACTTGGAGTGATTTGGGGGGGGATAAGAGGATGCTGTATGTGCAAGGGGGCACTTTAGAAAAAGACAGAACTTGTGCTAGAAAGGGGGTTAAATAAAAAATATGACCCCCCCCCCCAGCACCAGTTCTCTCTGCTCCTAAAATGCCCCCTTGCACATACAGCATTCTCTTATCCCCCCAAATCACTGAAAGTATCCTTTTCTGTCAACTTTCTCCCTCCCCCCTTCAAAGAGAGGCTGTCTGCTATTGAGGGGACGATCATGGTTTCTGGGATTCCGGGCACCTCGCTAGAGATTTGGGGTAATCACTCCAGGACTCAAGGCCAGTTCACACCACGAATCACAAAGGAGCGCACTGTGCATTTTTAAGCGATACACATGCCTTCCAGGTGCTGTGCGATTTCAGCCCTTTCATTTGAATAGGCTAAAATTGTGTTGGTCTGCACCAAGAGCTGTGCATGTGCTACTTTACAAAACGCACTGCAACTGGATGGCATGGTACTGCTGGTCATACAATCTGGTGCAGGCAAACACTGCATTTGCAACCAGCATTTGGGGAGTCAGTAAGTTGGCAACTGCTGCAGATCGCTTTGGCAGTGCATTTTGAATGCAGTGTGGGAAACGCACCCAAAACGCAGGTTTCCCTCAAGGCATTCTGGTGTGAACAGACCCTTAGTCCAGACACACAGGATTTCATTTGTATCTCAGGAAGGTCCCACCAAAACCGGGACAGTTTAGAAGTATGGATTTGTATTAGAAGTGGAGAGGATTTGTGTTTTGGGGGGTTTGTACTGGGAAGGGGGATTTGAGTAGCAGGATTTGTGACAGAACTGGGGAGAATACTTATGCCGGCATGGGGGAAAAGAATTCATGCTGGGGGAGTTTGACCCAGGATAGTGGGAAAGGGTTGTACTGGAAGGGAGGACCTGGGGGAGAGGATCTGTGCTAGAAATTGCAAGAGGATTTTTGCAGAGAGGGTGATTGGGTGGGGGTGGATTTGTAGAGACTTCCTACACGTTGCACCCCATCACAAATACAGGCGTAATGCAGGGCTGGACTGGGACAGAAATTTGGCCCTGGACTTCATCCAGACCGGCCCACTTACATTTTGAGTGTCCCATCACCAGCCCCCTTACAACAGAGTGTCCCATCACCAGCCCCCTTACAACAGAGTGTCCCACCAGCACCGCTTACATCAGAGTGTCCCATGAGCAGCCCCCTTACATCAGAGCATCCCATCAGCACCCCCTTACATCAGAGTGTCCCATCAGCACCCCCTTACAACAGAGTGTCCTATCAGCACCCCCTTACATCAGAGTGTCCCATCAGCACCCCCTTACATCAGAGTGTCCCATCAGCACCCCCTAACAACAGAGTGTCCCATGAGCAGCCCCCTTACATCAGAGCATCCCATCAGCACCCCCTTACATCAGAGTGTCCCATCAGCACTTCCTTACAACAGAGTGTCCTATCAGCACCCCCTTACATCAGAGCATCCCATCAGCACCCCCTTACATCAGAGTGTCCCATCAGCACCCCCTTACAACAGAGTGTCCTATCAGCACCCCCTTACATCAGAGTGTCCCATCAGCACCCCCTTACATCAGAGTGTCCCATCAGCACCCCCTTACATCAGAGTGTCCCATCGGCACCCCCTTACAACAGAGTGTCCTATCAGCACCCCCCTTACATCAGAGTGGCCCATCACCAGCCCCCTTACATCAGAGTGGCCCACTGAGCCATCGGCCCACCGGGAAACTCCCGGTAGTCCCGATGGCCAGTACATGCCTGGCGTAATGTGAAAGAGGTTAGAATTTGAAGTGAGGGTGGGGGGTTCCATTGTGGAGGGGAGAGGGGTGGCAGGGCTTCAAAAATCAAAATGCACCTTCGCCTGTATAGCCAAAAATTCTTGCATTGGCTCAGCTGGTACTGATAACCGCTGCCCGACTTGCCCCCACCCCCCGCCACTACCCATTGCTGCTAGCCTAATGCTGCCAGTCTGACCTTCCATCCTCCATCAGTGCCCTTAGTGTGAGCCACTTGCTGTCAGAGCTCTCCTCCTGCACCACTGCGGGTCATGTCCCTGGGGTCAGCAATGGATTGCTGGTTCTCCTGTCATGGGTGATCTGCTCAGGGTCCGCTCACTGAGCCTGTCAGTAACATCCTTTTTAAAAGCCTTTCAAATGCTGGCAGTGCAGGTCTTACATACCAGTAAAATCAATAACATTTTATGACAGTACCTAAATACAGGGGGTACACAATGGCAGATCTACCAGGGTCACAAAGATTGCACTTGTGACCCTGGTGTTCTGCCACAGTGGGGGTGGGCCCAAGATGGCAGGAAGGGGGCCACTGTGGGTCTGTAATAAAGGGCCCCGGGACCAGAGGTGGGGGGGCCCTTCACGATTTCTTGCATCGGGGCCCTGAAGGTTGTAGTTACGCCTCTGTAAGGGTAAATGTTTGTCGCCATTCCACGAGCGGGCACAATTTTGAAGCGTGACATGTTGGGTATCAATTTACTTGGCGTAACATTATCTTTCACAATATAAAAAAAAATTGGGCTAACTTTACTGTTAATTCAAAAAACTGTATTTTTTCCAAAAGAAAGTGTGCTTGTAAGACCGCTACGCAAATACGGTGTAACAGAAAGTATTGCAACGTCTGCCATTTTATTCTGTATGGTGTTAGAAAAAAATGTATAATGTTGGGAGGTTCTAAGTAATTTTCTAGCAAAAAAAAAACTGTTATTAACTTGTAAACAACACATCTCAGAAAGAGGCTCAGTCCTTAAATGGTTACGTGGAAAAGGTTGACATGGGAATCTCTAAGATACACTGTGGAAATTAAAGGTACAACACAAATCCTACATGTATGGAAGCTGATCCATTGTGTGTCCAGAATCCTAGATGGCCATACAAGCTTAGATACACAATTGATTTATTTTCTGATCATTCCTGATACATATGATTGATCTATTGTTTACAAGCCCTTCAACCAATGGGGAATTGGATTTTGATCAGTAGTTGGAAGATATGATCGCAAGTTATTGACCACACCATGCAATTTTATAATCTGATCGGATTCTTGACTAGAGCATCTCAGTGTTGCAGATCAATGAAAAAAATAGATGATTTTCATGCCCTTAGCCGATTGACAAAGCTTGATTGATCTAAATTGAGTTTATCGACAAGACGTTACAGCTATTCAACTGTTTGCAGATTTGATGATTTTCATCAAATTGCATAGTGATTGTATAATAAAATAGAAGTGTGTATGGTTGCCATTAAGTCAGTAATGTAGCCCCTAAAACCACCAGCCAACTAGCACTTTCAGACAGATCAATGGCAGGTTTTCTTTTAATGACCCTTTTACATTTTATAATTCATACATAGTTGAAGGAGCAAAGCGCAGCACCAATCAGAATCCTTGTATAGCACATTCTACTTGGTTACTATGTGATACTCCACCTTCCAATGCAGTTTATATAAAAACACCACAGTGACAGTCTATGAACTACATGTTAGTAGTAATAATTGCTAGAAATACGCCCCCAGATCGCCGTGGAGGGAGAAGAGCGCTCCCCACCGCCCTGCCATGACAGCCGAGACACTTACCGTCTATCGGCGGCTAGTGCGATCCTCGATCTCCAGCTGCCCACACTGGCTTCTGTGATGCCGTTTCCAGGGGAACGGAGAGCAGCCAATCAGCGCTGAGCGGTAATGTTTACATGCGGTATCTTGGTAACAAGGTGTCACTGGAGTCCTTGTGAATAATGCTGCTGGAAAGTGGAGACTGCTATTGGGCATATGAGACCTGGGTGACTGAGCCCTGCCTGGGATCTGTGCAGCCAATCAGAATTTCAGAACAAGCAGCTCTTGCCTGTAGGAGTCTGTGTTTTGTATACTGGCTCAGTTAGTTACCAATGACTTTATGTGGAGCTTAGATGCAGCTGATGAATGAAAGATCTTACAAATTAAATATATTAAAACACAACCTGGATGGGGTGTCAGGATTTCCCCTTTGATTGTAAGGGAGCAGAGGCTGTCATAACTTCTGTGCAGACTATATATATATATATATATATATATATATATATATACACATATATACACACAAACACACTCACCAGCCACTTTATTATGAAGACCTGTTCAATTGCTTGATAACACAAATTTCTAATCAGCCAATCACATGGCAGCATTAAGGAATTTAGACGTGGTGAAGACTACTCGCCGAAGTTCAAACCGAGCATCAGAATGGGGATTGATGCCAGACGGGCTGGGATAAGTATTTCAAAAACTGCTGATCTACTGGGATTTTCACGCACCATCACCTCTAGGGTTTACAGAGAATGGTCCGAAAAAAAGAAAATATCCAGTGAATAGTCCGAAAAAAAGAAAATATCCAGTGAGCGGCAGTTGTGAGGACAAAAACACCTCGTTGAAGCAGGGGGTGGATTCGGAGTCTAGTCTCGAGAGGGGCACTGCCAGAAAATAAGGTGTTGCTTACAGAACTGTATTTAATGTATCATACAGCCCTAATCTTGTTTAACCACTTCAGCCCGAAAGATTTGGATGCTTTTGGATGCTGAATGACCAGGCCATTTTTTTTTGCTATTCGGCACTGCGTCGCTTTAACTGACAATTACACGGTCGTGCGACACTGCACCCAAACAAAATTGACGTCATTTTATTCCCACAAATAGAGCCACCATCCCCCACTTGTGTCACCTTCTTCATTATTGCCCCCTATTTGTGTCACCTTCATTACTGTCCCCCATTTGTGTCACCTTCTTCATTACTGTTTCCCACTTGTGTCACCTTCTACTTCATTACTGTCTCCCACATGTATCATCTTCTTCATTACTGTCCCCCACTTGTGTCACCTTCTCCTTCATTACTGTCCCCCACTTGTGTCACTTTCTTCATTAGTGTCCCACACTTGTGTCACCTTCTCCTTCATTATGGTCCCCTACTTATCACCTTCTTTACTGTCACCCATTTGTGTCACCTTCTTCATTACTGTCCCCCACTTGTGTCACCTTCTCCTTCATTACTGTCCCCCACTTGTGTAATCATCTTCATTACTGCCCCCTATTTGTGTCACCTTCTCCTTCATTACTGTCTACCACTTGTGTCAACTTCTGCATTACTGTCCCCTATTTGTGTCACCTTCTCCTTCATTACTGTCTCTCACTTTTATCTTCTCCTTCTTTAATGTCCACCACTTGTGTCACCTTCTTCATTACTGTCCACCACTTGTGTCACCTTCTTCATTACTGTCCCCCATTTGTGCAACCTTCCCCTTCATTACTGTCCCCCTCCACTTGTGTCACCTTCTTCATTACTGTCCCCTCCCTTACTTGTGTTACCTTCTCCTTTACTGTCCCCCCCACTAGTGTCACCTTCTTCATTACTGTCCCCTCCCCTACTTGTGTCACCTTCTCATTCACTACTGTCCCCCACTTGTGTTACCTTCTTCATTACTGTCCCCTATTTGCGTCACCTTCTCCTTCATTACTGTCCCCCCTGTGTCACCTTCTTCATTACTGTCCCCCTATTTGTGTCACCACCTTCATTACTGTTCCCCACTTGTGTCACCTTCTCCTTCATTACTGTCCCCCACTTGTGTCATCTTCATTACTGTCCCCTATTCCTTCATTACTGTCTCCCACTTGTGTCAACTTCTTCATTACTGTCCCCTATTTGTGTCACCTTCTCCTTCATTACTGTCTCTCACTTGTATCTTCTCCTTCAATACTGCCCCCCACTTGTGTCACCTTCTCCTTCATTACTGTCCCCCATTTGTGTAACCTTCCCCTTCATTACTGTCCCCCTCCACTTGTGTCACCTTCATTACTGTCCCCTCCCCCACTCGTGTCACCTTCTTCATTACTGTCCCCCTCCCCCACTTGTGTCACTCATCTTCTCCTTCATTACTGTATACTACTATTCCATCCAATGCTCACCTTATCCCATCTCTGGAGATGGGCTCTGGTCCCTCAGACAGTCACTCAGGCTAACCACGGGTGGAAGGAGGAGAACTCAGGCAGTGTTGGATCTGAGCCAGCCCAGCCAGCAATAGCACACAGACAGAAAAAGTGGGGCTGGCTGCTGCAAGTCACTCTCTCTGGGGGCAGCTGGCAGTGGGGGGCCAGAGGTGGAGCGGAGAAGACACTGCCATGAAGAAGATCACACACACAGACCGACCAGTCCCTCCCTACTGGCAAGCAACTCCCTCTCATGCCGCTTAGCAGCAGAGGAGGAGGAGGAGGAGGAGGAGGGGGGGGAGGAGGTGGATGGAGACAGCTGTGCAGTGCAGCACTAGGTGAGTGAGACTGTGATGTCACTGCTTGCTAGATGCCAGGCGGGGTGGTCCTAACAACCAGTTTCAGCAATCTTATTTAGAAGGGTGGCTGTGTCTCGGAGTTGATATTTTCTAAGGGGGAGAATGGGCAGACTGGTTTGAGACAATAGAAAGGTAACAGTAACTCAAATAACCACTTGTTGCAATCATGGTATGTAGAATGCCATTATTATTTTTTTTGCAAATTTGTGTTTATTAACAGTTTTCAACACATGTAATACAAAACATATGACCCACAACCCCCCCCCCCCCCGTGCAGCCCTCCAATGACACCAAATCACATACCATGTACCCCTCAGAAAGCATATTACCCATCAGTAATGGTATTCCTGACCCCCGAAGAGAGAGTAAGGAGCCAATAAGACATATAGCAGTGCCCTGCCCCACAAACCAGCCCGTCAGTTGGGGATCATCCCCCCCACCTAGGAAATTAATTCAAAGTGTCCTTGTTATCCAACCAGCCCTGCCACACTTTCTCAAATTTATTGGGGCATCCCCTACTTAGATATGTAGCCTTGTAGAGCGGTAGCGCTTTATTAATCAAGCTTTTCTAATATGACACTGTAGGTGGTTCGGGCTTTTTCCAACATAACAGAATAGCTTTACGTGCATAAAATAGAGACAAGGAGATCATAGTTCTCTGTGCCCTCCGAGGCGCTAACTCCTCCACCAGCCCAAGCAGACATGCCGCGACTGTAACAGGAATCAGCACCAAGAGTACTGTTTGTATGGTGTGCGTCACTCCCTTCCAGAAGTCCCCGATCTGCTGGCACTGCCAGAATATATGATCAAAGTCAGCACGATCAGCTGTACAACGCCAGCATCCCGCCGATCCCATACCATACATCCTAGCTAGTCTTACAGGGGTATAATACACCCTGTGTAGAATTTTAAATTGAATAAGCCTGTCTCTGACTGATACCAGGGTTTGAAATGGGTAATCACACATGTCGTCCCAGTCCTCCCTCCCGAAAGTCCGTCACTAGGGCACTCCAAGTGTCTCTGCATTTTTGCACCGGTTTTGGCCTGTCTACGAACAGCTCTTTATAGACTGCGGATAGGGGCTTCAGCAAATCCTCCGTCCGCAGCAACCTCTCCAGTGGAGACACTCCCAGCTCATCAGAACCAAACTGTGAGAGAAAGGCATGCCACAACTGGAGGTATCGAAATAAGTACCAATTTGGGAGGTTATATTTAACTTTCAGTTGGTCAAACGTAAATAGCTTTGTCCCCCCTACTACATGTTTCAGTTGTTTAACGCCAACTCTGGCCCATAGCACCGGGTCGGGGATCTCACTAAAATGTGGCAGTCTAGGATTAAACCAAAGAGGGGTGTCTGGTGACCAACTCACCACTGTGTGTTTCATCAGGACCTGTGCCTTTTCCCAAGCTCTTACCGTCACTCACATTGAGGCCGTCAGAGACTGTGAAGCCCGTGGGCCCCTGTATACCAATTAGGATAGACCCTCGTACGATCCCAGAAGGGCTGCCTCTAGGACCGTTGCCAAGTCCCCGTCATCCCTTGTCAACCAGCGCCTAGCGACCACCATCTGCCCAGCTATGAAGTACTTAAAAAGATCCTGCAATGCCAGGCCGCCTTGACCCCAGGGCTCCTGCAAAACGTGGAGACTTATTCTGGGATGTGCAGCGGCCCATAAAAAGGAACTGAACATGCTGTTCACTCTCCGAAAAAAAGAGCATGGAATCCACATTGGCAAATTTCGTAAAAAATACAGAAAAATCGGCAAGACTTTCATTTTTAGCAAGTTAACTCTGCCAATTAGGGAGAGTGGTAAATGTTTCCATGCGTCCAGTTGCACCTTAACTCTGGCCAGCAAGGGAAGGAGATTAACCTCCCTGGCGGTATGATTCAGTCCGGTTTTAGGTGCTGAAAGCAGTACAATTATTTTGCATGGAAATTTGGCGTTTTATTTTGTAGTCCTGTAATTCTTAGGAATAACCCTCTTAAATCTCTTCAAACCAGAGTCTAGCGGACATCCCGGGTATGATAAGGTTTATAATATAATAAAGAATAATAAAAATTATTCAATACTGTAATCAAATCCTAAAACCCTGAAAAAGGGACATGTTTTGGTTGCTATGGGCAATCTCCAAATTCCAGGCAGAAAAAACAGTATTTATAATATAAAAGTGAATGCAGGGCACTGCACAGACCACTAGGGACAAAGGGGGTGTGTAATTTTTAATACAGCACGGTAATCTGTAAGATTACAGTGCTGTGTGTGTTTTGTGTCTTTTTACTTTTTTGAATTTGCCGCCGTTCTCCCCTCCCGTGCGCCGTAACGCCGCAGGGAACGGAGCTCGGCGGCATTCAGCACTGTGAATCGAGCGGAGGACAGCTCGATCACACAGTGCGGGGGACATCGCTGGATCCAGGGGACAAGGTAAGTAACTCTCCCTGTGTCCTCCCCTGCATCCAGCGATGCGATCCCGAGTCTGGCTCGGGGTTACCAATTCTATCAGTAAATTCCTAACTCGAGCCAGACTCGGGATTACTGCTAGGGGGGGGGTTAAGAGACAGATAATCCCCAACTCTTGGCCACAATCTCACACCCAGATACTTAAATTCCTGTACCCATTCAATGGGAACTCTGGTGGTCGCCAGAGCGCGGGCCTCCGTGTCAATAGCCATCGCGTTAGACTTCTCCCAATTAACTTGTAGCACGGAGAACTCAGTAAATCTGTCAAGCACCCCGAGCACTGCTTCCAAGGATGGCCCTGCATCTCTCAAGAAAAGAAGCATGTCATCCGCATGCAATGCTATGCATTCCCTAATACCCCCTATCTCCAGTGCTGGAACCTCAGGTGATCTCCGGAGGGCAATAGCCAAGGGTTCTATCGTTAGTGCAAATAAGGATGGAGACAGCGGGCATCCCTGACGCGTGCCCCTGCCCACTTTAAATTGGGAAGAGATCGAGGTGCCTGTTTTTATAACCGCCTAGGGGTTACTCTAGAGCAGGGATATCCAGGTCACGAAAACCTCTCCGAAGCCCATGTGCCGCAGAACTGCAAGCATATACTGCCAGTCTACCGAATCAAATGCCTTGGCCATGTCTAGGGATACCACCACTCTAGTTCCCACCCTGTCATGTTCGATCTGTAGATAAGCAAACAACCTGCGTAAATTGGTGGCCATATATTTTTGTGGGATAAAGCCCGTCTGATCTATGTCCACCAAGGTGGTAATGACTTGAGACAGTCTAGTAGCCAACACTTTTGTTAGGATTTTAAGATCTTGATTCAGCAGTGCTATTGGCCTATACGATGAACACGACAGGGGGTCCTTGCCTGGCTTCGGCAGCAAGATCACGTGCGCCTCCAACAGCGAGTCAGGGAGACACTTGTGTTCTAGGCAGTAACTATACAGAGTCCTTAATCTAGGCACCAGATCCTCCAAATGTAGCCTATACCATTCAATGCATAAACCGTTAGGACCAGGAGATTTATGAGGAGGGAAGGATCGAATAGCCCTCTCTATTTCTTTGTCAGTTATGTCTGCTTCCAAAAGGTCTCTGTCCGTCACAGACAGCACAGGGACCTTCAAAGACGCCAGTAGCCTATCCAAATCTAGGGGATTATAAGTCGGGATGGGAGCATACAATGCCTTGTAATACTCCACAAAGGTGTCCAAAATATCCGTTGGGTCTGTAAGAACGTCCCCCTGATCATTTTTAATGCAGGGTATGTTGGTCTGTACTCTCTGCTCTGCCACCAGCATAGCCAGCAACTTACCATTCTTATCCCCTTGCTCAAAAAGGGATTTAGCCAGCTTTGTTCTGGATGTGTGAGTTAAGTCAGTATAATGTAGTGCCAGTACCCGTCTCGCCTCCAGCAATTCACTATAAGTGACATCAGACTGATTGCTTGCATGTGCCAAAGCACACACCCTCTCTCTGTCCTGCAATTCCTGTTCTTTCTTATTATGGGACCTGCGGGCCTGTTTGATGGCCGAAATATAATGACGCCGCATGCAGGCCTTAAACGCATCCCATACTATGGTAGGGTCAGCGGACCCCACATTATCTTCCCAATAATTGCTCAAATGTGGCGCAACCTGAGAGGACACCTCTTCCACCTCCAACCACCCTGAGTTCAACCTCCACTCCCCCCCCCCCCCAGAAACCGAGGTGTGACCAATATGCACCAACAAAGGTGTATGGTCTGAAATACCACCTGCCAAATACTTGGCTCCAGCCACTATCTGCAGCATTGATGCATTGGCAAACACCAAGTCTATCCTCGAGGAGGACCTATGCGTTTTGGATAAATGTGAATAGCCTCTAGTGGTGGGGTTCTTCCAATGCCACAGTTCTGTCAGGTCAGCCGCAGCTGCCCAGGCAGAAAGGTCAGCCAAAGCCATCCTAGATGCGTTGGAGGAATCCAGAGCGGTGGAAAGTATGGCATTAAAGTCCCCGGCTATAAGGAGAGGAAGGTGCATGTAAGGTGCCAATTTACCAAACAGGTCATACAAGATCTGAATCTAGAAAGGAGGTGGAATATAAACATTAACTAAAACCTAGAATGCCATTATTGAACGCAAAAGACATCGAACCTTGAAGCAGAAGACCACCACACCGAGTGTTACTCCTGTCAGCTAAGAACAGGAAACAGAGGCTATAATTCACACAGGCTCACCAAAATTGGACAATAGAAGACTGAAAAAACTTTGCCTGGTTTGAGGAGTATCGATTTTTAGCTGCGACATTCAGATGGCAAGGTCAGAATTTGGCGTAAACAATATGAAACCATGGATCCATCCTGCCTTGTATCAACAGTTTATGCTGGTGGAGAAACATTGCAATAGAGCATCTTTGGGATATGGTGGAATGGGAGATGTGCATCATGGATGCACAGCCAACAAATCTGCAGCAACTGCATGATGCAGTCATGTTAATATGGATCCAAATCTCTGAGGAATGTTTCCAACACCTTGTTGAATCTCTACCAAGTAGAAGTAGGGCAGTTCTGAAGGCAAAAGATGGTCCAGCCCATTACTAGCAAGATGTATCTAATAAAGTGGCCGGTGAGTGTATATATATATATATATATATATATATATATATATATATATATATAGTGAGAGGATATATGTATATATAGATAGATATCACTATCTGTTTTATTATTAGTATTTTATTAATGGGCCACAATATTGAGCCTGCAGTACTTCAGAGAGTTCTCTCTGCCTTGGGCCGTGTTCACACTGGTACAACATATGCCCGTCTTTGGGAGAACATGGCGCATGAGGTGTGGAAATCAATGGTTCCCTATGAGAGCTGTCTTAACTGGTCCGACTTTTAAAAAGGGTCCTGCACTACTTTGGTCCTACTTCAGCCCACTGAATATCATTGAATTTGGATCAAAGTCAGATCCTTGTCCTAACCATCCGATAACTTACACTGGGATTGTTTTGATTGGTCAAAGGACAAGTCAGACTATCTCAAAGTCGGAGCAAAATCTTATCGTGACGCAGGGTAAAGTAGGATGACAGTCGTACAATAGTCACGTCGTACCAGTGTGAACCCGGCCTCAGGGTTCACACTGGTACGGCATGACTGTTGGCCCTGCCTCCCTAGGTTAATGACAGGTACACCGCTCACTGTGCCTCCCAGAATATGCACGCTACATATCCTAGGAGGCATTGACTTTCATTCAAGGAAAGGAGGAGCAGGTAAGCCTATTGAGAGGCCCACATGCTGAACTCAATAGCCAGCAGGCCTCTCCATGATAGCTCAGAGAGAACATGGTGGCATGGGACAAAGCAGTAGCAGGGCATAAGACCCCATTCACACCTGAGCGTTTTGTAGCCCTACGCCTGAAGCTACAAAACGCTGGAGGGGAAAAAATACATTATTCTCAATGGAGATGGTTCACATCTCCACTCCAAGTCGCCTGAAGCCCTACGCCTGAAGCTCAAACAAGTTCCGGACCCTTTTTTGTTGCGCGAATCGGGCTGATTTGGGCGTTTTCATTCCCATAGAAACTAATGGAAACGCTCGATTCGAGCGTTTAGCGCGACAACGAGCGTTTCTATGGGCGTTTTGACGCTGTATCTGCAATGCTTAACATTGGTGACCTTTTGCCCTGCACAAATTCGTGACAAAACGCGGCAAAAAACGCCGCGAATCACGGTAAAAAACGCCGCAATCGCGGTAAAAAACGATGCGAATCGCGGTAAAAACGCCGCAAAAAACGCTTGAAAAAGCTACGCTCAGGTGTGAATGCAGCCTGAGAGGATCTCAGCAGGACAGCGCTGAAATGGGACACCAGGCTCCCAGAGGGTATTTCTCCAAGATGTTTGGAACAACCTACCCGAGTTCTTTTAAAAACTGTGTGCAAGTGTACATAGAAGGATTGAAGAATTAATGCTGTTTTAAAGGCAAAGGGTGGCCACACCATGTATTGCTTTTATTGGGATTTTTCTCCTGTTCGCTTACTTTGCATTTTGTAAATTGATAAAAAACAAAACTATTAAAAAATATATTTTTGAAAGCATTCTTACTTTACAAAAATGTGAAAAACAGTGCAGCGCTTGCTATTACATAAATTAAACATGTAACTAAATACAATGAAGTGATCTTTCATGAAAAAACCTTAGTGTTAATGATTCCAGAAACTGAACATCAGTGAAGGAAAATATTGTACAACAGTGAAGAAAGGTATTGTGCAAAAAATTAATTTGCAAAAAAGTTGTTTGGTTGTGAACCAAAAAAGTGTTTTTCTAAAAAAATATATGTATATAAATGCCAAAAAAGTGTGTTTACCAAAATTGCTTCTTAAAAAACAAAAGAAACGAAAACAGGAAAAATTATAGAACAAAACAGAGAAAATCAAATCAAAAGAGAAAGTCCTCTCCCTTGAGTATACGAAAGTGACTTTTCAAAGTCCCATACAAGTGAAGATAATTATTGGTTGAGTGAAATATCAGTGAACACAAATGAAGTTGATCCCATGTAACTCCAGTGAGAGTGCTTGACCACGTAAAATCATTTACTACAGCAACTTAAGTAAGTAATGCAGGCTTACCAGAACATCTATTAATGTGCGCAGATACGAATTCCCAAACGATTTGGATCGGTCAAGGTCGCTCCTCAGACACTCCACATTAACTCGGACGACTCGAATCCTCTTTCCGGACGGGAAGGTAAAACACAACCCACACCTTCGGGTGTTCCGAGATCGTAGTCCGTTCCGGTCAGTTCGAAAGCCTCAAGGTGTCGCATCACCGAATGGATGAAAAAAAATAAAGTACGCCCAATCGTGTGATATAGTTTCAAACACGTGGAATTTATTTCTCAACCAAGTACAAGTTGGAAACTACGAATGACTCGGTCGAGTCACATAAAAATAATCGTAACATAAAAAAAGAACAGTTTTGCTAGCAAAAGTATATAAACGAGCGAATAAAAATAGCACGAGGTGTAAGCGTATCTACCCGACGATCGTTTCGTCACAGATTGACGTCATCAGGGGTACGCCCACACCCTCGTGCTGAAGCCTTTTATGTCCTATGGGTAAGGTAGGGAGCCCTGCCATAGGTGCAGACAAAAAACATCCGTTCATGATCAAATTAACCACCGAACGACCAGTTTATTCTAACAAATTCCCATCAATTGGGAAAGATGACAAAGGTACTGAAAGTGATAGGGTGTCCCCCAACCAACCAATAAATTCCAGCACGGTCTATGACCAATTTATTCGAATAAGGTTGGAGTTCCCTCATGAAGTTTAGTAATAAAACTTATATCAAACATTAAAAATTAAAAATAACTCTTAGACAATGCAAACATTCGATGCAAGTCCAAATCCCCCCCTTAATTCCAATGGCCACATACACTAATGATGACCTGTACCACACAATTTGACCACATATGTGTCCCAAAGATAGGAGGCAGGTTCAAAAAATGAACAAAGCTAGTGAGTGCGTGTGGTTTAGAAACAACCCTCCACAAAATCATGAAGATATGCAGATATGATGTTGTAATGGGGGCCTAAACAGCATTGACTACCCACCATTACCCACAGTCAATTCAAGAAACTTCATAGGTAAAATATGTGTACTAAGTTTAAAAAACATACCATTTTTTCTTATTTTATAAAAGAAATGTATAAATGATATAACAGAAATTATACAGTACATCATTTTTTAGCCCAAGATGGGAGTATTTCGGTGACTCAGCGTAATTATATTTTAGAACTACTTTTTTTCGCCATGACGCATAACCATTTTTGGCATGACGGGACCCATTTTTTGCAAGTGAAGGGGGTGGCCATGGGAGCTAAATTTGCTCCCAGTATGGCCAACCTCTTCATGGCAAAATGGGAGGAGGATATTGTCTTGAGTAACAAACCTCCTGAATTGGTGACCTGGAAAAGGTTCATCGACGATATTCTGTTCATCTGGGATGGGGACAGTTTATCAGCAGAACTTTTTCTGTCCCATCTAAACAATAATGACCGTGGGATAGTTCTCAGTCATGTTCTGAGTCCCACCAACATCCAATTTTTGGATTTTAATATCTCCATCAGGGACAACAATATAATTACTACAACGTTTTTTAAGAAAACGGATAGGAATAGTTATATCCCACTGGATTCCTGTAATCATAAATCTTGGCTGTCAGCTGTCCCTAAAGGCCAGTTTCTGCGCCTTAAGCGCAATTGTACTTTTAATGATGACTTCCTTAGGGAGGCACTAATTTTAAAGAAGAGATTCCTGGCTAAGGGCTACAATAGTGAATCTCTTGATTCCATCATAACGGAGGTTAACAGTAGAGATCGCCAATCATTGTTAGTCGACAAACAACCTAGGACTGGTAACACAGACAACTATGGGGTATCTTTAATTACAACTTTTTCGAGCCAACATTGGGCCGAAAAAGAATCTTACGGAAACACTGGTCAGTTATTAAAAATGATCGCATCTTGGGTCCTGAGCTACCTGACAGACCAAATGTGATCTTTAGGGGTGCCACCAGCTTGAGAAATATGATTGCTCCAAATGTCCCGGATCCCCCGACTAGACCAACATTCTTTGGAGATTTGAAAGGCTTTTTCCCTTGTGGGAAATGTAGAGCCTGCAAGCTGAATTACGGGGTAGGAGATTCACTGATTTCACCTCGGAGGGGACGAGACTCACTTACCCCATTCGAACATTTATCACATGCACCACTAAGTGTGTTGTGTACCTGCTTAGGTGTCCATGTGGTCTAGAATATGTGGGTCACACAGTACGCATGTTACATGTGCGCCTGGGGGAGCATATAACCAACATCTGCAAAGGTTTTGATAAACACAATGTTAGTAAACACTATGATTTAAAACATAACAGTGATCCAAGAGGCACCACTTTTCTAGCTATAGAGAAATATATTCCGCATTGGCGCGGCAGCAATGCTAAGCGAACTATCTCAAGAGCAAAAACAAATTGGATACACAAATTAGGTACACATATTCCTGGGGGACTCAATATTGAATGGGACATCAACTGCTTCATCAACAATGGTTGATGCCCCCCCCCCCCTTTTTAGTGTGTCTAGTTTGTAGTTAATATAGGCTGTTTATGCCCTGAGGACTAACTATGATATTATCGTCTGTGTATTTTTGTATAATTTCTGTTATATCATTTATACATTTCTTTTATAAAATAAGAAAAAATGGTATGTTTTTTAAACTTAGTACACATATTTTACCTATGAAGTTTCTTGAATTGACTGTGGGTAATCAATGCTGTTTAGGCCCCCATTACAACATCATATCTGCATATCTTCATGATTTTGTGGATGGTTGTTTCTAAACCACACGCACTCACTAGCTTTGTTCATTTTTTGAACCTGCCTCCTATCTTTGGGACACATATGTGGTCAAATTGTGTGGTACAGGTCAATCCGTAGTGTATGTGGCCATTGGAATTAAGGGGGGGATTTGGACTTGCATCGAATGTTTGCATTGTCTAAGAGTTATTTTTAATTTTTAATGTTTGATATAAGTTTTATTACTAAACTTCATGAGGGAACTCCAACCTTATTCAAACAAATTGGTCATAGACCGTGCTGGAATTTATTGGTTGGTTGGGGGACACCCTATCACTTTCAGTACCTTTGTCATCTTTCCCAATTGATGGGAATTTGTTAGAATAAACTGGTCGTTCGGTGGTTAATTTGATCATGAACGGACGTTTTTTGTCTGCACCTATGGCAGGGCTCCCTACCTTACCCATAGGACATAAAAGGCTTCAGCACGAGGGTGTGGGCGTACCCCTGATGACGTCAATCTGTGACGAAACGATCGTCGGGTAGATACGCTTACACCTCGTGCTATTTTTATTCGCTCGTTTATATACTTTTGCTAGCAAAACTGTTCTTTTTTTATGTTACGATTATTTTTATGTGACTCGACCGAGTCATTCGTAGTTTCCAACTTGTACTTGGTTGAGAAATAAATTCCACGTGTTTGAAACTATATCACACGATTGGGCGTACTTTATTTTTTTTCATCCATTCGGTGATACGACACCTTGAGGCTTTCGAACTGACCGGAACGGACTACGATCTCGGAACACCCGAAGGTGTGGGTTGTGTTTTACCTTCCCGTCCGGAAAGAGGATTCAAGTCGTCCGAGTTAATGTGGAGTGTCTGAGGAGCGACCTTGACCGATCCAAATCGTTTGGGAATTCGTATCTGCGCACATTAATAGATGTTCTGGTAAGCCTGCATTACTTACTTAAGTTGCTGTAGTAAATGATTTTACGTGGTCAAGCACTCTCACCGGAGTTACATGGGATCAACTTCATTTGTGTTCACCGATATTTCACTCAACCAATAATTATCTTCACTTGTATGGGACTTTGAAAAGTCACTTTCGTATACTCAAGGGAGAGGACTTTCTCTTTTGATTTGATTTTCTCTGTTTTGTTCTATAATTTTTCCTGTTTTCGTTTCTTTTGTTTTTTAAGAAGCAATTTTGGTAAACACACTTTTTTGGCATTTATATACATATATTTTTTTAGAAAAACACTTTTTTGGTTCACAACCAAACAACTTTTTTGCAAATTAATTTTTTGCACAATACCTTTCTTCACTGTTGTACAATATTTTCCTTCACTGATGTTCAGTTTCTGGAATCATTAACACTAAGGTTTTTTCATGAAAGATCACTTCATTGTATTTAGTTACATGTTTAATTTATGTAATAGCAAGCGCTGCACTGTTTTTCACATTTTTGTTATTTGGGCCTAGTATCTGGGTTATTGTGTTCAGCTGCTGTTTTCTTAATTAATTTTTTACCAAGCGCAGATTTTATATTTAGATTTTATTCTTACTTTACAGCATTTCTTTACACCTGTCCAAAACCTTTGCACAGTACTGTATGTCCTAACCACAGCCAAACCGGCTGGCTGCCTAATCCAATTATCAATTGACTCTGCAGTACAATCTAGGCCCAAAGAATATTGGAGTTAAACCTCTGTCTAGATCTCTGAGATTGGTTTCTGTTAACAAAGACAAGGAATGGGAAGAGCTCCCCCCGGTGCAGTCATTGGGGCTCTGTGTGCTATGGTTGCAATAGTTGAAGATCATGTAGCCTTTTCTGAAATGCAGCTGATAAGACACCAAGGGAGTTGGACCAGACACTGTGACAGACCTGTTCCCCTACCCTGCAGCATTGGGGTTGTTTGAGAACTGCTCTATATCAACAGCAGATGATCAGGTGTCAAAAATCAATAAAGTCTTGTGATCTTAAATTCTGTGACAGTCCCACATTTTGTGTCTCAAATCTTGTGCTTCATACCAATCTTCTGTGAAAAATCACCACCTGCTCCACACTCCATCACCACAACGTTTTTGGTTTTCGCATCTGGTTCTCCCATATTGTTTCCAAAAGATGTTCTTCAGAAGTCTGTACGATCACCATGGCCACCTGGGACCTGAGAAAACGTATGGCCTAGTTCAAGTCCATTTCTATTGGCACAAATAATGGAATTTATAAAAAAAAAATAATGGTGCCACATCCCCATAAGACATTTTTTTAAAAAAAAGAAAAATTGCTTATATCAAATAAATAGTGTTTTTAGACATATGATGTACCTCAACAGTGCCATGCTAGTGTATTTTTCTATTGGCTCAAAATGAGAGAAGCCATGACTGGTCTATATGTTATCTCAAATGTTTACAGAGGTCTGCATTGACAAAGATTCAAGAGGAATTGTAAAATGTACTGGTGGCGACTGACCACTTTACCCAATATGCCCAAGCTTTTCCCACCAAAGATCAAAGAGCAGTTACAATTGCAAGAGTGCTTTGTGAGAAGTATTTCACCCATTATGGCCTACTGCACAGGTAACACTCAAATCAGAGGTGAGATTTTGAGAGCAAGCTAATTAAAGAGGTACTTCAGCTGCTGAACAAGTTGAATCACCCTGAAGACAATTCTTTTCCTGAGAGATTAAAACATAGCTTGATATGCTAGATACCCTACAGGCTGACAACACGTGTACCTGGAATCACAGGGTTGAAGCCATGATCTATGCTTTTAACAGCTCCAGGCATGAGAATACAGCATTCTCCCCCTATTTCCTGATGTTTGGGAGGGAGCCTATATTGCCCATTAACCTCCTACTAGAAGTGACCACTGACCTTATTAGTCATGAAAGGCATTACTAATATGTGGCTCTTCTGAAAAATACCCTTCAGTCTGCTTACCATTTAGCTGCAGAAAATGCAGCTAAAATGAATGAATGGAATAAAAGAAGATTTGATTTTCATGTGAGATACGGAGATCTGAAACTAGGTAACAGAGTTGTGCTACAGAACTTGGTAGCAAGGAGATTTTTTACAGTGGTAAAATTGCCTGGGATCCCTGTGTACAAGAGAAACAGACCAGAAGGCAGTGTCAAAGCCTTGCATAGAAATCCAGAAACCTATTTCTCAAGGCGTTGACAAAGGTAGCTCAAATGACAATTCAGAGTGTAACTCACCCCAGCTTCAGGCAAACCTCACGCCTGATCTTCCCGATACCCACGAGTGTGATTATACTGTAGTTTCTGAAGTTTCTATCTTAAAGCCCTCTTTTCCTAGAAAGCCATTAGATCTTTAATCTCCAGAGATTGTTCCTCAGTTAGTGAGTATGTCTAGTAAGGCACCCAGTCCTGTTACACAGCCAGTGCCATTCATTCCCATGACTCATAATTCCAGTTCAGTAACTGAAAACAGCGAATTACCTCAGAGGGAAATGTGGAGAGGGCAGGGCGTTAGTTAACCTGCACCTATTTTGCCCTATGATAATTTGGGGGACAGCAGGTTTATTGCACCACATTTGTACCATTCTTCGGTGAGAGCAGTCTCTAAATTAGTCAACATGTCTGTTTTTGCTTCACCTGTGGTGTATTGCTACTAACTTCTTGTTTTTATTCAGCAAGCCTTCGTAATTGGGAGAGGACAATGCCGTTTCATAAATTGATGGTTATTAGGGTGGCACAGTGGTGTAGTGGTTAGCACTCTCACCAGTGGCGTAACTAGAACCTTCAGGGCCCCCATGCAGATATGGAATCATGGAATCCCATGATTAAGTCTGATATGACGAAACATGTCGGGGGCGTGGCTATCTGGTGAATATTGAGCTGACATACATGGAGCTGGGAAGGAGGTCTAGGACTAAGAGGACTGAATCATCTAGCTTGAAGGCGCCCTTTTCGAACGGACCTGCTGTGTGGGACCAGGCGGGACGCACAAGGAGGGGTGAGATTAAGCGATCCAGCACCTTATCTAATGAGTCCGCTGTGACCACCAATGCCCAGACGTATTCAGAATAGTGCTGTGGAGTGGAAATGTGAAGCGAGTCTTTTTACCCTTTTGAAGTGATTTAACCTTTTTGAGTTCATGTGAGTGCATAAAGAGTGAGATTTTTAACATTAAAAAGTGATTGCAGTATTACACTATTGGGGTCTCCCTCTTTGATTTCTCTTTGAGGTATATATATATATATATATGCATTGAAGTGCTTAAGTGGAGAAGATCTAATCGGATGTGCTGGTGTCTGAACTACCTCTTGAGAGGTTTTTTGGAAGCTCTTTTGGCCTCACACGAGAGTGTAAGGCTTATCAGTCGGTGAGTGTTTTCACGAAGGGGGGATCACAAGCACGGATGGTGTGGTGAAGGAGTCACTTGTAAAAAGAGATTTGAACACTGGAGATTTGTTCACGCATTTATAGAAGGACTTTTTGTAATCTGGATATCTACTATTAATATTGTTTGGTGGATGGACTATATTCACATTTATTTATACTTGTCACTGTGTGTATAATTTAAATGCAAATTTGAGTATTCACTGAGTGATAATGATCTATGTAATGTTTTGTTTGTAATTTACAACACATTTTTTGATTCAGATAGGATCACTTAGGAGGTGAGGTAGCGTTTACTGAAAGGTAACACAGGTAACAGCGCCACGTGCAACCAATTAGTTAATTAAAGTTTCAGAATTAGTTTGTATGCACCTTTATATATTTGATATTTTTTGGTAAGTGGCAGCTAAGGTGTAGAATTTAGGTAATTAGAGCGCTGTGATGATACACTAGGTAAAGGGATCGTGGTTTGTGTATCTTTAGAAATATACAATCAGGTGATGGGTAACAGACCCGCACACCTGATTGGTGGAGAGGCGGTTCAGTGTTAGAAAAGTGAATATTAATTCACTTTTCTAACACACCTGGGTAGACTGTGAGCGTCAAGCATGGCGCTCGCAGTTCACCTATTTTGAAGCCTATTAGAGCCCATGGCTCTAATCAGGTGCTGCAAACCCCCCCCCCCCCCACCACCGCTGTAATTTAGGCACCCCAAAAGGGACCAGACACCTAAATATGGGGGTGGCAGCGGTGGCCATGGATAGATTCATGCTATGCATGAATCTATCCATTGGTCATAGAGGGGGTGGAACCTGTGCACCCTTTTGGATTCACTGCCACTGATAAACACATGCACATTCACATACATAGATATGCATACATGCACACTTACATACATGCATGCTCTCGCACACTCACACACACGCACATACAAGCATGCTCACACACGCACGCACATACAAGCATGCTCACACACACACAAGCATGCTCACACACATGCACACACAAGCATGCTCACACACACGCACACACAAGCATGCTCACACACACATACAAGCATGCTCACACACGCACACATACAAGCATGCTCACACACACGCACACATACAAGCATGCTCACACACACGCACACATACAAGCATGCTCTCACACACGCACACATACAAGCATGCTCACACACACGCACACATACAAGCATGCTCACACACACGCACACATACAAGCATGCTCACACACACGCACACATACAAGCATGCTCACACACACGCACACATACAAGCATGCTCACACACACGCACACATACAAGCATGCTCACACACACGCACACATACAAGCATGCTCACACACACGCACACATACAAGCATGCTCACACACACGCACACATACAAGCATGCTCACACACACGCACACATACAAGCATGCTCACACACACGCACACATACAAGCATGCTCACACACACGCACACATACAAGCATGCTCACACACACGCACACATACAAGCATGCTCACACACACGCACACATACAAGCATGCTCACTCACACACACACATACAAGCATGCTCACTCACACACACATACAAACCCAAATGCAGTAGATAGTCTTATTAAAAAAAAAAACGGCAGACATTTACCTTGGCTCTTCCTGCCGGGTACTGCACTGTAGGGGAAGACAAAGAGCACACACTGTGCTTTCACTAAAGGCTAATGTGAGGAGCTCCCCGCATAATGCCGATTTCAGTTTGGCTGATGATCAGGGAGCTCCTCTCAGCCTCGCCTCCTATGGAAGAGTACCGGGGGCCCTCAAGGCTCCTTGAGGGTAGGGACCGATGTGAGTGTGCAATGTACAAGGATAGGGACAATTGTAGACACTCACTCAGGTTGAACTGGATGGACTGGTGTCTTTATTCAACCTTACTAACTATGTAACTATTACGCATGTTGTGTTGTCTTTTACAACACTTAAAAAATTCACCAGGGTGATTGTCTGGAGATTCACTGCCTTTCACTGTCAGCTGTTAGTATCACACTGTAATGTGTAATTATGTAGTGAGGGGAAAAAAGTATTTTATCCCCTGGTGATTTTGTACATTTGCCCACTGACAAAGAAATGATCAGTCTAAATTTTAATAGTAGATTTTTTACATTTTTTTTTTTTTTTTTAACAGTGAGAGACAGAATAATAACAAAAATATCCACAAAAACACAAACATTTCAAAAAAGTTATAAATTTATTTGCATTTTAATGAGTGAAATAAGTATTTGATCCCCTATCAATCGGCCAGATTTCTGTCTCCCAGGTGTCTTCAATACAGGTAAAATGCTGAGATTAGGAGCACTCTGCTAAAAGGTAAAAGACACCTGTCCACAGAAGCAATGAGATTCTAATCTCTCCACCATGGCCAAGGCTAAAGAGCTGTCTAATGATGTCAGGAACAAGATTGTAGACCTACATAAGGCTGGAATGGGCTACAAGACCATCGCCAAACAGCTTGGTGAAAGGGTGACAACAGTTGGTGCGTATATTCGCAAAATAACTGTCAATCTCCCTCGGTCTGGGGCTCCATGCATGATCTCACCTCATGGAGTATCAATGATCATGAGGACATTAAGGTATCAGCCCAGAACTACATGGGAGAATCTGGTCAATGATCTCAAGGCAGCTGGGACCATAGTCACCAAGAAAACAATTGGTAACACACTACATTGTGAAGGACTGAAATCCTGTAGCGCCCGCAATGTCCCCTGCTGAAGAAAGCACATGTTCATTAGCAAACTTCAGACAGGCATGTACATCTGAATGATTCAGAGGAGAACTAGGCAAAACAGTTGTGGTCAGATGAGCACAAAATCAAGCGCTTTGGAATCAAATCAACTCGCTGTGTTTGAAAGAGGAGGAATGCTGCCTATGACCCCAAAGAACACCATCCCCACCGTCAAACATGGAGGTGGAAACAGTTTTTCTGTTTAGGGGACAGGACAATTTCCCCACATGTAGGGGACAATGGACAGGGCCCATGTAGCATCAAATCTTGGTTGAGAACCTCCTTCCCTCAGCAAGGGCATTGAAAATGGGTCATGGATGAGTATTCCAGCATGACAATGACCCAAAACATACAGCCAAGGCAACAAAGGAGTGGCTCAAGAAAAAGCACATTAAGGTCCTGGAGTGGC
This sequence comes from Lithobates pipiens, assembly GCF_037356315.1. NCBI lineage: Eukaryota > Metazoa > Chordata > Amphibia > Anura > Ranidae > Lithobates > Lithobates pipiens. Next base: position 322,268,992 of record NW_027507748.1, read on the forward strand.
CCAGCCAGTCTCCAGACCTTAATCCCACAGAAAATATGTAGAGGGAGCTGAAGGTTTGCGTTACCAAATGTCAGCCTCAAAACCTTAATGACTTGGAGAGGTCTGCAAAGAGGAGTGGGACAAAATCCCTCCTGGAAGTGTGTGCAAACCTGGTGGTCAACTACAAGAAAAGTCTGACCTCTGCGATTGCCAAACAAGGGTTTTGCCCCAAGAACCAAGTCATGTTTTGCAAAGGGGTCAAATACTTATTTTACTAATTAAAATGCAAATCAATTTATAACTTTTTTTAAATGCGTTTTCTGTTATTCTGTCTCTGTTAAAATAAACCTACCATTAAAATTATAGACTGAGCATTTGTCAGTGGGCAAACGTACAAAATCAGCAGGGGATCAAATACTTTTTTCCCCTCACTGTACGTCCCAAGGTTGTTGGGAAAAGATCCTGGAAGGAGGAAGCAGAGAGAGAGAGAAAGGTCTCAGCCACATGTCCTGCCACATGTCCATGCTACTAATACTAATAGTTTAAATGCAGCTGCCTATAGCTTCTTGAGTATATGGCTGATTCCTCATGACAGAGTATATCTGTTCTATTACTATCGCACATGCACAGTGCCAGATAACTAGGACTGCATTTCAGACTGGTTGGGTAATGGATGTAGGGTCTCCTCGTCAGGTCTCTAACACAAAGACAGACGCCACATCATCTTCAGGGGCCCCTGCAACATTCATCTGTGGAAAGTTCCATCAGGACTCCTATTGGGTCCTTTGCGGATAATAGCTGTTTGTACATTTTATGTATGTACGGTTATTAATCTTTTTATATAAAACTTATTTCTATACTGGTGTGCATCTGTATGCTGGTTGCGGTAGTTCTTCTTCTAATTATTTTGATTAGATTATTGGTTAATTTCTCAGGAAGGGAATCCCCTCTGTTCACAGAGGCACTGCCAATATTATAATTATCAATCTCACTGTTCCACTTAGGGAAGCTTTTGGTTCTCTTGCTTACCTCAATATCCTGTTAGAGGAGAGCCATTTTTCTCAAACGTGCCCTCCAAAGAGGGCTACACCTGCAATGGGAGAAACATGGGGACTATTTTTGTTTCTGCAAATTCTGTTATTAGCTGTCATAATGACCCTCTGGCATCAATACTCAGTCAGGGACTTAAAGAAGTTTGCCTTTGGGGAAAAATATTAAGTAGACATATTTTGGCAGAACCAAAATGGCATTTATTACCGTATTTATTTTTTTGCCCAAGGAGCCTGCAAAGTATTGCACCAGCATCAGTGGATTACAGGTGCAATGTTAGGCTCCTGCAGCTTTCTGCCCTTACCTCTGAACGGGCTGTCAGTTTGAAAGCTGCAGGGCTTGTGAATAAACTATGAGGGCGATAATCAGTGCCATTGCAGTTTAAGAACTACAAGGCGCCTGCTGTGGTAGAAGACAGGACTTGTAGTTTTCTCATTCACAGATCGCTGTGAATGAATTATGCAGCTGTAAGGGTGGAGCCCCGCACTGCCGTGCCGATTTTTAAAATGTGCAGCAGGTACGAGATGAGGATAGGGAGAGGAGAGTATGGAGGTTGTTACACTCAAATACATGTATAACATAGAACATGTGCTAAATGTGAACTTATGCTTTAAAACTTTTTTTTCCTGAGCTGCATACTTTTTAGCCTATTTTTTTTTTTAAAGATAGAGATTCAATTTTTTTAATCAAGTAATATTTATTATTGGACATAAAACACATAAATAATTGTAAGGACATCCCCAAAAGAGGCTCTCAACCATATACATTAACTTACATCATTTAAATCAAAACAATCATTGTACCTCTCAGATTCAATAAATAACACAAGATCATAAAAATAATCAAAATATAATCATACATAAGAACCTAAACATATATCTATAAACTTTATTAACCTCACTTAGTAGGGAATGCTCATAGTCTACAAAACCGAGTTATAACAGCTCCCCCAATTTTTATCCACTAAAGCTATATAATCCTAAACTTGTTCACTTAAAGTTTTAACGTTGTTCCTCTATAACATTTCATTGAGCATTATATAATAAATTATGTGGATCTATCCAATAAGTTTTTTCAAATTTTTTGGGCGATCCCCTATATTTATACGTTAACTTTTCTCTTTATAGTATATAATTAGGTTTCTAACACCACTGTTTATGAGTTGGAGATATAGGAGAAGTCCACTTTTGTAAAATAATTTGACGTGATAAATATAAGGACCTAATCCACATAATATACATCTCGTCTGGTAATGCTCCATCAGGAATTATTTCCAAAAGTGCAAATTTAGGGGTCCCTACCACTTCAGTTTAGCATAATAAATTTAAGTTATAAAGACTCTTTCCCAGTAACGATAAAGTATGGGACATCGCCAAAGCGTGTGAATGAGAGAACCATTGGCCAAAGCACAGCGAGGACATGCTGGTGTTAGAGAGTCAACTTTTGGGATGGGGAAAAAGACCTCAGGCAGCACCAACGTATGACCACACTCCTCTCTATCCAAATGTACTATATCCTTTTGCCAGCTAGTACGTTAGAGATTAAACAAGTTATTCTCCCTGTAAAAGCTAAATTGGATTAGACTTTGCATAGAAAAACTAGTACCTAGTTGATAGCACAGAAACACAATGTCATTCAAATTTGCAGGGATGCTTTCGAAGGGTATTAAGATTTCTTTGCAATGTCTGACTCATAACGTGCAGTGCGCACTTCCTCTTTAGAATCCGCTGTATTCCCAAACTGGAGCTAAAGAAAGCTTTGAAGTGACCTGGCCTAAAACATTTAAAAAGGTTGGGACAGTGCTGAAGAGCAATAACCTTTCAATGTCTGCACCTACCCTACCTAGCACTTCAAATTGATCCCTGCTATGTCCCTATAGAGCCCCTTTGGGTGCCATTTATACGGGACCCTGGCTTATGCCCAAGTGGGAGATTAAATCCTGTCCACACATTAAGCCCCAGACCCAGCATTCAACTTTAAATGCCAGATCCTCTACTCCCCACTGAAGTGATGGCATTTGACGGTTGAAGAACAAGGGGTGGAATGTAACAGAATTTCAAGGGATCAGTTGTTTATGAGTTACCTGTTTTGAGTAGGCCGTTCAAGTTAACCGCTGAACCACGATATTGTGTACATTTATGGAAGTATAATAACGTTTTTTTGGAGTGCTTCAACCCTTAAGTATGCTTTTCTTTTAACCTACTACCAACACTTTACATCAGTTCAGTTTAAACTAAGATGTTGAGGTCAGCATAATACTCATGCAGGACAAGAATGGGAACAGTAACAAAAAAAATTGAGTATCACATGCCTATGAATTTTTCACTGTCACCAGTCTAATAATTTCAACAACAATTGTTCCATAAAATAAATTGTAAATTATTCCTTTTTATGCATCTTATTTAACTGTAAAACCCTCCCTTGTGTAGGCATCCAAAAGCCCCAAGACGGCAGCTAGGCACTTCCATCTTGGATGTGATCTCAGCAGCCCTAGAAGACTCAAGAGCTATCACAAGCCATCTGTGTTTTTCTTGCTATAATGATCCTGTAGTCTCGAGGATAAAAAATAAAAAAAAAAGGGGATGGGGTGGTGGATGAATAGTCTAACTTTTAGAGAGCTGTAAAGAATCTTGTGGGTTAGATGGGGCAGAGTACCAGGAAAAAGCATTACTTGGGGAGGTGAGAAGAGGGCAGAGATATTGAGTCAGTACAGACAGTAGACACTCTCAGAAAAGGGGAGGGAGGGGGCCTGTACTAAATAATTGACTCTTCCTGGAATTGTCAACATTTTCTAGCAAGCTCAAAGGCACATTGCAAGTGAATAAAAATATTTTACTGAAAGGAAAAACACTTCAAGTAAACATTTAAAATAATTGACTTTACTGTGTTTTTACCTGCAACTTTAAGTTGGTCGTAGGGTCTTTGTTGTTTTTATTTAGAGATGGGTATATTCAAAACTCCTGTCAGGTTTTTTTTGCACCATTTGTCCTCCATTGTGAGATTTACCGTCACTTCCTGTCTTGAAGACGCTACAGGAAGTGAAAGAAAATCTCTTCTAAAGTGAGAGAAATGCCATCTTAAGACAATTGTCATTGGACTAAGTGTTCCCACATTGGAATATTTCTCCTCAATTATTGCTGTTCTTTTTCTTTTTAGTCCAATGAGGGTAGTCAAAGATAAATCAAAAATGATCTCCCTAGCAGGGAAAGTTGAATATTGCAAGTGCTTGGGTAAATGTTTTAACAAATTATAAATAAAAGTGGACAGAACTGATTTTTATTAATGTGCTTTAAAATGAACCTCTGCTTCTGAACTCCAAGGGCCATTGTACACATTTTAGGTGTCAAACATTGTGCAAGTAGTTTTTTTTTTTTTCTCTAAAACATCAAACAAAAGCAGGTTATACTATTGTGCCTATTTTACAAAGAAAGGGAAGGGGTATGTGGTATCCTCATCCTTAATATATTGACTACAGAAAGATTTTTTGGGGGGAACGACAAAAGATTATACATGGAACATCATAACCATGATTCACCTACAAGTCACCCAACAGAATGATGGACTGTCTTGATACCAGTTTTATATAAAATACAAATATTTATTATTGATTATAAAAAGTTTTTTTACCAAAGTAAAAAGGGGGGGGGGGGGGGAAAGAAAAAAAGGGTTTTATACATGCATAAATAAATACATATATATTATAGCTATAACATAGACAAGGTTTGTTACAACAGTATTTTGTGTCCAATACGGTCGTTGGTTTCTCTACTAGTTTCGCGACTACTCTGTCGCTTCTTCAGGAGACCTTGTTTGTCTAGAATAGAATTTATCACTAGTTATTCAAAGATAACATAGATACAACATATATTTTTCAGGGTATTTGATGTATTTTTTACAAGAGGGTAGGGGTTTTTTACAAACACCAAATGTGCAGCTCACCACCGTATGGATAACTCAGGACATCTGGAATTCGGGTAGTCCATGCCAAGCCAGGCAGTGACCACCCTTTGGGGCGGACACGGGAGGTTTTTAAAGTCAGCTACAAAACAATAATCAAGAGTATCTAAGCGTTAAATATGTATATATATATATATATATGTAAATAAGTTATATAGCTGAGGCATAATTGTTTGTGTCACATTATAAATGTAAAAAACTACATACCCGTATAGCCAAATGCCTTAAAGATGATGCAGTATAGGTAAATATTGCGGTTCTTTCATTAAGCACTAAGGCTCAGGTAATGCGCCAGGAAACACATTAAGAGAATATACATGTGCTGGATCCAATATGTATGGATATTACACCTCTTTCAGGAGGGGGTCCAAAGATTTTGCCCAATCAATCCAGAGTGTATATTATTAGCCTAATGAGAAAATTATTACCATCAGCCGGCCATCTATATATATATTGCAACTAAAATGCCTAAAATGTATAAAAGCTCGTACCTATCAGTGGCTTTCATCTTACGTTCCTCAGACCCAGACGGTAAATCCGGTCAGAGGCTCTGTGTCCTCCGTTTTGTCCGCTGTAAAAGAGCGCCATGATGGCGCTCTTTTAACCTCCAACCCGGCGGCGTCAGAGATCCGGCGCAGGCGCCGGGCTATGACGTCGCCGGGTCCGCCGCTCCTACTGCGCGTGCGCCAACAACGTGGCGACGCACAACAGCGATGGTCACCAAGGAAACCTCAGTGACTCATCGCTGAAACGGACCCGATGCCACCCACTGCTATGGGGGCCTATCAGGGCCGCCGGAGAGGCGCGTGCCCGCCCCTGGGAGTCTCCTCCCATCCTCCATGTTGTGCCTGAACACCGCACGGTTTAGATGTTGCACACCTCGTTTTTAAATGTAAAACAATGCATATGAGCAGATAAATGAACAGAAAAGGGAAACTTTACAACTATAGACATTGGCTACATTTTTACACACATATCATTATATATGTAAACTCTCACCATTACTTCAACTTATCTGTGGAAAAATACAAACAAGTTTATTTATAATAATAATTCAGTATATAAATAGATCAATTGAGGTGCTTAAGGCAACAGGGACGATTAGTCCATATAGTACACCGTTGGCTTGCACCAAGAAAATTTATTTATTTTGGGATGTCAGGGACGGAAAGCACCGGGATAGGCTCAAAGGGTACCTGACAGATTGGAGGACTAGGATGAACAGTGGAACTTGTATGATAACTAAAAATGCAAAAGACAAGTGAAAAGACAGTTTGTTTTCCATTTGTTTATTTTTTATATTTCTTGTTTTTATTATTATTTGAGAAAGTATTTATATGTTTTTGTTTCATTCAATCCTGGCGGGACCAGAGCGTCTAAGCGTTCTATCCATAGGGTTTCTCGTTTTAAAATTTCTCTATCCCAGTCCCCACCCCGGGTGTCCTCGTGGATCACTTCGAGTATAAAGAATTTTACCACTTGGGGCTGGTACCTATGGTGAATGCCTATATGGCGACCAACTGCGGTAAGCTTACCGCCCGATGAATAATAGAGATGGTCGCCTATACGTTGGCGAAACTCTCTAATGGTTTTGCCTACGTAGAATGCCCCACAGGCGCATATCATTATATATACAACACCCTTTGTGTCACAGCTGGCATGGAACATTGGAGTGAAAGCCTCTCCATTTGGGAGACTATATGTAGTTGCCTCTAAGATCCAGGGACATCTAGAACAGTCACCACAGGGATGAGTACCTCGTGGACCCTGCCGATTTGATACGGAAGTTTGATAGTGGCTTTTAGTAAGTTTGTCCCCAAGAGTGGTTGCTCTTTTAAAAACCAGTTCTGGGGTTTGTCTAATATATTTATTCAGAGTATGGTGATCTGTTAAGAAGTGCCAATGTTGTGATAGGATGTTTCTAAGGGTATTATGATGTGCAGAATATTTTGTGATAATCTTAACTGTAGGGGGGTGAGTTGGTCTGGGAGGGCCATAAAGTAGAGACTCCCGTGTGTGCCCATAGGCTTTATTGAATGCTTTTCTCAAAATAGATCGTGAGTAGCCTCTGTTAAGGAGGCGCTCCTGTAGATTCTTTGCTTGAACAAGAAAATTTTGGTCAGTTGTACAATTTCTTCTTGCTCGTAGATATTGAGCGTATGGGATGCTACGTATTAGAGGGCGGGGATGCGAACTTTTAGCGTGTAATAAAGTGTTTCCAGATGATGGCTTGCGATAGAGGTCAGTGATTAATCTTCCAGAGTTGTCTTTAGTGATGTTGAGATCCAAAAAGGCAATTCTGGTTAAATGATATACATAAGTAAATTTTAAATTGAATGTGTTAACATTCAGTTTTTCAACAAATGTTTCCAAGGTCTGGACAGTACCTGTCCAGACAATTAGAAGATCATCTATAAACCTGTACCAGAGAAGAACACAGTCTAAATAAGTTTGTAGGGATTCGTTAGTAAACACTGATTGCTCCCACCCGCCCAGATATAAGTTTGCGTAAGAGGGTGCGCAAGCTGTCCCCATGGCCACGCCCTGAGTTTGCAAATAAATTTGATCATTAAATGTAAAGAAATTTTTGCTTAGGATGAAATCTAGAAGTTGCAGTATGAAATCATTTAGAGGCCAGGTTGTGTGATCTTGTTTTTTGAGGAAAGTGCTGGCCATCCGGACGCCCTGCTCGTGGGGGATGCTGGAGTATAGAGCCTCCACATCTAATGCCACAAGGAGGGCGTCCGGAGGGACCAGCACATCCTCAAGGTGTCGTAGAAGGTCAGTAGTGTCCTTTATATATGAGGGTAGACTCATAACATGGGGAATCAAATATGAGTCGATTAGTCTACTTGCGTTTTCTGTTAAGGAGCCCATTCCTGAGACTATTGGACGTCCCGGGGGATTCTTTTCATCCTTATGTATTTTTGGGAGTGCGTAAAATGTCGGCATACGGGGTTTGGCTGTATTTATATATTTCAACGTTTCACTATCTATTAGTCCTTTTTCATATGCCCCTATAACTAGGGATCTAAACTCAGTTGTAAACATTTCGACTTTTGAAGATTCTAGTGGGGTGTACCATGCCCGATTGCTTAGAATTTTGTGGCACATTAATTTATATTGTTGATGGGTCATTATAACTAAATTGCCCCCTTTATCTGATTTTTTGATGATAATTTCGGAATTTTTTTGTAGCTTTTTTAATGCCTGTTTTTGTCTATGATTTAAATTGGTATAGGTATCCGGCCAATCCTGTTTTTTCAGCGATTTGATTACTGCAGTCAAAAAGGCCCAAATCGTGGGGCATGTCATAAGATCAGGGAATGCTCGCGAATTTAATTTAAAAATATTTTTTTGTAACTGGGTACTTCCCGTAGGAAGTTGGGACACAGGTACAGGAGTTGATGAGGCCTCCAAAGTTGTCTCAACTTCAACTTGTCCCTCATCATATAGCAACATAAGGTCACGTAGGGCTCTAAATTCCTGCATAGAGTAGTCCTTAGTTTTTTCTGCTAGTTCTTTTTCTAAATTTAGATTCCGTCTGTCTTTATCGTATATAAATTTGTAAGTTAAATTCCGAGCAAAGAGATATATGTCTTTAATTGTTTCATAGACATTTATGGGTTCAGATGGACTGAACCCAAGTCCCAATTGGAGAACTGACTTTTCATCATGGGTCAAAGGGTAAGGGGTAAGGTTTATGATATTTAAGTTATCCGTCTGAGAATTGATTTTAGAGTGATTTGCATCTAGTGGGGTAGAGGAGTCCTTAGCATAAATGCGTCTAGACTCCCTCGTCGGTGTGGGTCGGGTGTGGCCGGAGGAAAAAAACCACTAGGGTTTGGAGGTGCGGCCTGTGTGTTAGCATGCAATATTTTTGGAATAATATTATGCAGGGTCGATATTTGTGTGCTAGTGCTTTGACCATGTGAATCTACGTGTGCTGGTGAAATTGTTTTAGCGGTTTTACCCGTTTTCTTGCCTTTTTTGGAGTCCTTCGCTGGATGGCCTCCACCAGTGAGTGATCTCTTACGGGGGGGACCCGGTGCGCGTAAATTCACATTACATTATTTACATATATAATGATATGTGTGTAAAAATGTAGCCAATGTCTATAGTTGTAAAGTTTCCCTTTTCTGTTCATTTATCTGCTCATATGCATTGTTTTACATTTAAAAACGAGGTGTGCAACATCTAAACCGTGCGGTGTTCAGGCACAACATGGAGGATGGGAGGAGACTCCCAGGGGCGGGCACGCGCCTCTCCGGCGGCCCTGATAGGCCCCCATAGCAGTGGGTGGCATCGGGTCCGTTTCAGCGATGAGTCACTGAGGTTTCCTTGGTGACCATCGCTGTTGTGCGTCGCCACGTTGTTGGCGCACGCGCAGTAGGAGCGGCGGACCCGGCGACATCATAGCCCGGCGCCTGCGCCGGATCTCTGACGCCGCCGGGTTGGAGGTTAAAAGAGCGCCATCATGGCGCTCTTTTACAGCGGACAAAACGGAGGACACAGAGCCTCTGACCGGATTTACCGTCTGGGTCTGAGGAACGTAAGATGAAAGCCACTGATAGGTACGAGCTTTTATACATTTTAGGCATTTTAGTTGCAATATATATATAGATGGCCGGCTGATGGTAATAATTTTCTCATTAGGCTAATAATATACACTCTGGATTGATTGGGCAAAATCTTTGGACCCCCTCCTGAAAGAGGTGTAATATCCATACATATTGGATCCAGCACATGTATATTCTCTTAATGTGTTTCCTGGCGCATTACCTGAGCCTTAGTGCTTAATGAAAGAACCGCAATATTTACCTATACTGCATCATCTTTAAGGCATTTGGCTATACGGGTATGTAGTTTTTTACATTTATAATGTGACACAAACAATTATGCCTCAGCTATATAACTTATTTACATATATATATATATATACATATTTAACGCTTAGATACTCTTGATTATTGTTTTGTAGCTGACTTTAAAAACCTCCCGTGTCCGCCCCAAAGGGTGGTCACTGCCTGGCTTGGCATGGACTACCCGAATTCCAGATGTCCTGAGTTATCCATACGGTGGTGAGCTGCACATTTGGTGTTTGTAAAAAACCCCTACCCTCTTGTAAAAAATACATCAAATATCCTGAAAAATATATGTTGTATCTATGTTATCTTTGAATAACTAGTGATAAATTCTATTCTAGACAAACAAGGTCTCCTGAAGAAGCGACAGAGTAGTCGCGAAACTAGTAGAGAAACCAACGACCGTATTGGACACAAAATACTGTTGTAACAAACCTTGTCTATGTTATAGCTATAATATATATGTATTTATTTATGCATGTATAAAACCCTTTTTTTCTTTTCCCCCCCCCCTTTTTACTTTGGTAAAAAAACTTTTTATAATCAATAATAAATATTTGTATTTTATATAAAACTGGTATCAAGACAGTCCATCATTCTGTTGGGTGACTTGTAGGTGAATCATGGTTATGATGTTCCATGTATAATCTTTTGTCGTTCCCCCCAAAAAATCTTTCTGTAATCAAACAAAAGCAGGTGTGAAACAAACCTAAATCTAATCTTTACAATAACACCAGTTGAAAACTTAACCCAGAAAAGATTTCCTAGCTGTACCCAAAGTGTAAAAAAATGGCAAACAGGCAAGATAATAGATTTCTTCTGCATTAAAGCTGAGCTAGAATGTTGCTGTTATTCACTGGGAGCAGGCAGACTACTGCAGAAGATGGGCCTGCCTGCTCTAAGTGTTCCCCCAGCATGTACACGAAGCTGTGCATGCATAGCTCAGCGTACAGTGGCCAGCACAATCCTTAAATCCCTGTGTGCCATGATGACCATCTCCTGTGCTTGCGCAGGAGTGACATCATTCCACACCAGCCAAGGAAGATGGTGGAAAACCTGCACACAGAATAAGATGCCGGTTCAGGCGAGGGATGGAGACTATTAGAGGAAAGGTGAGTATAGCTGCCTTTAGTTCCTCTACTGAGTTTCTTATCTGCCTGTTGGCCCTGTATACTGAGCACATGCAGTTGAGTGTACGATTTTGGCAATGTTGAGATAAATGAATTACCATTCATGCACAGGAGTGACATTGCCTCAGCATGGCTAATAAAAGAGGCTGAAGATCAGTACCCGGAAAGAGACCGGCCGAAGAGGTCAACAGCTAGCAGGGAGCACTGGGACACCAGAGCTGAAGTGAATGGTGAGACTAGTTCCACATTAATCCTTGGAATGACATACCTAATCAGGCATCAAAGCTATTGTATATGGACTGCACTAACACCTCACTGAGATCTCTGTGCAAAAACAACTGATTATATACGGTACATGTTGACTCCAGTTTCGATGAAATGAATCAAGGGAGAAATATTCAATTTCAATTTTTATTGCAGGAATTAGTGAAAGTTACACTCCAAATTGATGCAAGCAACATTAACAACCCAAACAGAGAATAAGCAAAGAGAAACAAAACAAATACATGTGCAACGTAAAACACACAATAGTTCCAGTAGGCAGAATGGCATGGTGACAATGTAAGATGTATAAATGCTGTCAGTGGGGACCAGTGACAGTTTTGGCTCAGGAAATAGGCTGCAGGTACTGTACTGTGAGGGCTAGAATGTGATGGCATAAAGCCTTTTGAAGTAGTAGTTACAAGCAACATAAAAATATAGTACCCAGGTAATAACGATGATGACCCAATATCCAAATGAGAAGATCTACAAAGTGTACCACCCTTTCATTTAGCCTATTAAGACAGATTAACCACTACACTACTTGGGTTCCTGCATATGGCCCTCTGGCAGTGAAGCTTTTAAAGTAGCAGCAATGAACACTTTTAAAATATACCTACTTAATTATCACACTGGAAAACAGGATTTTAGCGCTGAAAATGAGTCAATGCACACTGTTACAATTGTGGGCCCAATTCATAAAGGAAAGAGCAATGTACAAAGTTTGTTCATCTATAGCAACCAGTCACCAACCAGATTTCACTATTCTGACACTAGAAAGAACAAACTCTAGCTGGTATAGATTACTTCACCATGTAAATCATTGTTTCCGGTTTGTGACATCCTATTATTAGAATGACAAAAAAGTGAAGGATGTTAAAAGTGTTAGTGAGGGGGTTATCCCTGACTAGTGGATAGGTAAAAGGTTATGTGGTATTAACTGAATGGTATTACAGCAAATGTAAAAGTAATGTCTTGAGAATATAAGAGTTTCCAGTGAATCTCTAGCAGCTGTATTGATGAGTACATTTATATGTCCATAGAAAAAAAAAACTGAACATTTCTTATGGTCAGGAAGGTGGTAGCATTTGAGTAAAAGTTTAGGGAGAGTTTCAAGCGCTTTAACTGGAATGTTTGTTTCCCCAGAACTAGGACATAAATTTAAAAAAAAAGGACCGCAACAGTTTTGCAGTGTTAAAAATTATTCCAGAAATCGGACTCTTGAAACAAGTGTGAAGAACCTTGCTTTAAATGAGAACTTAACCACTTCAACCCCGGAAGATTTGTCTGTTCAACGACCAGGCCATTTTTTGCAATATGTCACTGCGTCGCTCTGACAATTGCACGGTTGTGCGACACTGTACCCAAACAAAATCGATGTCTATTTTTTTCCCCACAATTAGAGCTTTCTTTTGGTGGCATTTGATCATTGCAGTTTATTTTTTTGCTCTCACAACAAAAAAAAAAAGCAACAATTTTGAAAAACACAATATTTTGTACTTTTTACTATAATATCCCCAATTTTTTTTTTTTAAAAAGCAATTTTTTTTACATATAGTTTAGGCCAATATGTATTCTGCTACATATTTTTGGTAATAAAACTCGCAATAAGCGTATATTGATTGGTTTGCGCAAAAGTTATAGCATCTACAATAGAGGGAAAAGATTTATGGCATTTTTATGTATTTATTTTTTTTACTAGTAATGGCGGTGATAAGCGATTTTTATTGTGATTTTGACATTATGGCGGACAGATCAGACGCTTTTGACACATTTTTGGGACCATTGGAATTTATACAGCGATCAGTGCTATAAGAATGCCCTGATTACTGTGTAAATGTCACTGGCAGGGAAAGGGTTAACACTAGGGAGTGATCAAGGGGTTAACTGTTTTCCCTAGGGATTATTACTTAGTATGAACAACAGATCACTCTCCTCACCCCTGACAGAACGGAGGTCTGTCTGTATACATTGACAGATCTACGTTCTGTCTGTGTGGAGTGATCGTGGGTGCCTGACGGTCATCACGACTGCCGGGCACGCGCATCAGCTCTGGGGTCGCGCCGCAAGCGTACACGCACCCCCAGTGGTCAAAAGGCAAACCGACTTACAGTTATGTCGGTTTGCCCAGGGGAACCAAACTGCGGCGGGTGGTCGGGAAGGGGTTAATGCAAAAACAGGGTTTATTTGTTGCTCTGTTTTTATTCGATTTGTGAATACATGTAGATATTGAATGTTATAAATAGCTAAATATCTTCAATTGTAGTGGAATTACTTACACTACCTTTACAAAACTAAGTGAAAAAGTATAAATGAAGTCAACAAATTAAACTGGATATCTGTACATAGAACCTCTAAGGACAATGACTAGTCTTATTGTAATCTTATACTTGTGTAAACGTTTGGCAATAGGAGATTTACCACTCTTAAAGTATGCATCATTTCTTATATACTATGCTTTACAATTACATGATATAGTGCTCATCTCCTGCAAAAGACACATACACATTGTTTAACCCATAAATCACAGTTCTTAATTGCTGAACAGGACATAAGCACAAGAAGCAGCACTGAAAACCTGCATCTCTATCTTATCCCAATTGCCTGGCACATTATTCCTAGACATAAAATATAGAGAAAGCCAGATCCTGCTGACTCTGTATTTAAGCAATGCACTCTGCTGATGATCCATTATTTTCCTAGAAAGAATGTCTAACTTGTCAAACAAAACATTTCAAAAGCACCCCAGATCTGCAATCGGTTTAGAGGGTAAGGATATTATTTAGGATAGAATTCTCAATACAAAATTAACCACAATACCAGAATTTTAAGACATTGGGTTAAAACACCTCACAGTGGTTCTCTACCCATTTGGGACCTCAGTGCAAATGTTAGTTTGCTTCTGAACCAAGTTATTGGATCTGCTGCAGCGGGCTATGTTCTAATAATATTTCAGTCACTGGTTCTGCTACTTTGTGTGACAGTTCTTAACATTTTTATTAACATACATTCGTTTTGATGCCGTACACAAGAATTGCCACCATTCAGAACCATTTTAGAAAAGTACCAATTATTTGAAGCCTGAGGTGGCTAACCTGTGCTTAATGACTGTTGAACATTACTACAAAATGGCAAAAAGCAAGACTGATTAGGGCTTATGAGGTTACAGGGCATATAGTAAGCTAAAATAATGTGCATCAGGTCCTGATTTGGCATTTACGGTTAATGTGTATATGGCCCCACAGTTCTACTGAATGTTTGTGTTGAGTAGTAAAAAGGGTCCAGCTACACACATGCATTTGGAAAGTAACACAACCCATACAGTATGCATTTGTTTTCCGTTCAACCCGAAACAAATAAAATGTCTCAATTCCTCCATCCATACATTCGATGTGGATGGAGGAATCCATCCCACTAAGGTATTGTATTCTGGCATAGTGAGCCTTACCTGCTGGGGGAATACAATGATAAGTGTTGCTGGCTATAGCAGGTGGTGTTGATCATTTTGGAAAAACCCGAAAGGCCGGCTGTACAAAAGTAGATCAATAGGTCCACTTGTGTAAAATGAGCCTGCCCACACATGGACTGAAATTCAGTCCCCGCTGAACCAGCTGAATTTCGATCCACATATGGCCAGCTTAAGAGTATCTTGTAAAACCAACAATGTGCTTGATATGCATAATGGTAAAAATATAAACTGCATTTAATAAAAACATAAGGGTGGGATTTCCATATATTAAATGCATAATACTGGACATGATCTATAGGTGCTAAAATGCGTTCTCTTAGGCTGGGTTCACACATATGCGAATGTGACCAGCTCTCAATAGAGCCGGTTCACACATGTCCGGGATGACGACGGTCCAGATTGAAAGGCTCCTGTGTGTGTTTGGGTCCCGTTCAGGTGCGAATTCAGGCAAAAATTTGCAGTTGAACCGGTGAACAGAAATTCTCCGGACCCCAGGCACAAACCTGTGGCCGCACATATGTGAACCAGGCCTCTGTGAAAACCACTTCTGTGATTCTAAAACATCCTCACAAAGCAAAAAAATTAAAATGTGTCCCTTCAATATCTAAGAACTGCCAAAAATGGAACACTTTACCATGAGCTTAAAATTTGATCTAGTGCCAATCTGAGTGTAAGAAAAATATATGTGAGATAAAATAACAAAAAAATAAAAATCACAACAGACAACACAAAATTCTAAAGATTATTTTTATTTTTATTATTTCCAGTGGCCAATTGTGAAAGAACTGGCCAAAGCCAACTGGTTTATAGAGAGAATTTGGAATTATTCAAAGATTACATAACGCACACCATTTGAGTGTATAAGGCATCTCTCATCAATGACACCCCAAATCTAGTTCCAGAGATCACCTACTAACAAATAGGGATAAGGAAGTTTTAAAAGGCATTGTTGTTGCCAGCACCAATAGGCAAGTTAATAAGGCAAGGAAGGGGGACAAAGGCCTTAAAGTGAACCTATGCACTTTAATGCCCCCTACCCAAAAAAATACCTGTTATTTGCTCCTCTGCCACTCCCTTTAGCCATTGGTAGCAAAGAAAATACCCAAGACATGCAAATATTGAGGAGCCTGTAACATCCCTGATACTTGTCTAACTAGAGTGACCTGGGGCTTACACAGTTTCCTTACCTAATTCTAGCAGAGCAGGGGGGAACCAAGAGAAGGAAACTGTGTGCCAATTTGATTACACTGGAGTGTTGTAAAAAAACAAAATAAAAATAAAATAAACATTTCAAGCAAAAGACATTAAAGTAAACCTTTAAGAATAACATTAAGGTTGCTGCAATTGCTGCCTCAGTATAGACACCTGTACTGAGAGAAAGGCCCTCACTGCTGATCTCTAAATGCCTTGCCTTCTCTGTGCTTTTATTTACTGACCAGGAACCAACATGCAGCTAGCAAATCTGAACTCCAGCATATTGTTGAGGGTCAGTAACAGTACTGAAGTCCATGAAATCCATATAACAGTTAAACAACCATTTTCCAAGAGAGAGTCAGCACTAGCAGCCTACATATTTTCTCAGCACAGTAACATTAATACATTAATTTAAGTATAGTACATTAAGTATTAGTACAATTAATTTAAGGTGGAGTCCTGAGCATTTTCATTATTTTTCTAGCTTTATTACAGGGGACAAATGCATTTTAATAGGCACACATCCACCTAAATCTAAAAAATGTAAATAATTATGGAACCTCAACTTTTCTAAAACTGTAAATATAAAATAATGGCAGCTTCCATTATTTCTAACTAGCCACACCTCATATCCAGGAGGGTGAAATCATCATTTTCTGTTGCAGCTTTCCTTCTAGTTTCACGTTTTGCTCACTGGCAAGTCAAGTGACCTCTCCACAACAGGTTCCTTCTTGGTAATGGTGCTGCTACTGCACTCCCAGCATCCCTGAAGGGAGCTAACTGTGCCACAGAGCCGCACCCACCTCAATGTAGTAAGCTCTGCCACAGGACTATTTTAAACATGTTCAGCATGATCCTTTTTCAAAAGCACATCACAACACACGGTATGTGTTTTGTGGTGCGCTGTGGTGGTTTGTCCTATGCATCGAGGTACCATTCACAATTAATTTCACCACAATGCACATAAATAAGGCATTTTAATGTGCTAGAGTTGTAGCATGCATTGCCACAAGGCTTAAATGTGAATGGGCCCCTCAGTGAGCATAACTATACTGCTGAGGTCCTTTCTGTCTAGCTCTTCTAAGTCACTTAAAAAAAAAAAATGTGGGGCTGCCAATTGTCACCTCAACTGAAATGCTAGTTTCCTGTTTTTTTTACCTACTAGTTTCAAATCAATGACCTGGAAAAAGTATGAGACAAAAACCCTCACCTACATACTTGTTCTAGGTCAATGACTCAAAGTACTAAATCCATACAGCTAATATTCTCTAAGAATCAGAAACCCTTCCATGTTTTCTTCAGCCTCAGGTGCCTGACTACAATTTTAAAATGGGCAGCACTGTTCTAGTGTCAAACAATGCAAAACTACCCATTGTTGAGATTTGATGTGCAGTAGATTGGGGTAAGAAACTATAAAGGCATATTTCAACAGTTGAAGAGGTAATTTTGAAAACAAATCTAATGATTACTTGCCTAATCTGAATCATATTAGGTTTCCTATTTTATTAATAGACCCCCCTTCCCCTCCCACACAACAGTTTGTGTTGGCTCAGGCCTGAGCACGTCATCCTGGGAAGGTATTGGGTTTTTTCAATGGCTTCAACAGACAAAAAGAAAAAAACTGGTAAAGACAAATATAAGAGAGGATAAAAGACAAATAAGACGTTGAGTGTTTTCACGAGAATCTGTTGCTTTATGAAGCCAAAGCATGAAACCTCCATTTGCATGGACTTATGTCTTGAGAATAAAAATTTGTTTAGTTGCTCTGTAGTCATGTTGCCCCCACTGAGTCAGGATTGTGAATATGATCAATGCCTGAACTATATCTTTCAAAGGAATCTTGGAGAAAATGAATTCCTTGAGATTAAACTGAAAAGTCTAAAAATCACCTGTGTAATTTGGCCCTTTCTAGGAATGAATGCCTTACATTGGTCTCTCTACATTATATATAATTTGTGAGCAACTAAATTTAATAAACACTTCTAACAATAGCATGAGATACTGAGTTCATATAAACAAAAGTTAGCAAATATATCACTAGTTTCTCTCACAATAGGGCAAATTGTTACTATAGCAGTGTTACAGTTCAAGCAGACAGCATGTGGACAATCTGCTTTTAAACCCAATACATAGTAAAAGGAAACATATTTCATATAAAGGCAGCTTATATTAAAAAAAAAAAAAAAATGCAAGCACCTTTCTACTCCGAATAAATGGACTCTCCCAAAGACGACTGCTAGCACCGTGTTTAAAGTAAACATTACAAAAGTGCTTGTTTGTAATGATTCATGGGAGACACCAACCAAGCAGCATTTGATTCAATACCAAATCAGTAAACAATACCCATTAAGATTGAATATTCAGAGAATAGAGATCAGCAATACACACAAAGTTTCACTCTGTATAAAATGGAATATTAACTACCTTCCAAGAACTACAGAGCACCAGTGCATCCATGAAACGTATTTTCCTAACCGAAGACAGAGTAATAAAATTTTATTTTTTTAAATGTAAGTATGCTATAACTGATAACCATGCATATAAACTGGATAAACCTTGTGAAAACAGACATAAACAGACAAACAAACAATGAAGGACTTGCTTGTTCACCAGAATTTGTAAACACTTCACTCAGAGCAGCTACTGTCTACTGGCAGTAACAGTATATTCAAAGACAATTGTTGGTCCTTCTGCCTTTAAACACACAATGGCACAGCATACTTTTTGGTACCATGACCTGCATTGTTGCATCTACAGTATGTTGGCCACACACAGGCAGAACCTGGTGTTTGGCCCAAGCACCTATAATATAGTCAGTCTGGAGGGGGATTGGCCAAGGGATCAATGAGGTTTGGCTTTTGAGAATACAAAGTAAACAGTTTTCTGTAAGCTGCTTGTAGATGTTCCTGGCTACAGCTTAACATTGAAGAGGTGCAAAAACACTTGGGGGCTATTTATAAAGCAGTGATAGTAATTTTACCAAACATTCTCTAGTAGTAACTAAATAACTGTCTTAAAATTGAACTAAAGTTGAAAAAAATTTCCAACCGGGCAGGCTATTTTGCAGAAGAGACATGCAATGTCTCTGTTGCAATGAAATACGTTTACCTGGCTGTTTGCAATCCTCTCTGGAATGTACACTGAGCTGTGCAAGCCTGTGGGCTGGGATGTCTGTCCACTCATCCCATTCTGGCCAATTAAGACACTGGAACAGAGGAAAGTATGTTTGACTTTTGTTCCTCTTTTTACTTTATAAATTTGCCCCTTCGTAAACAGTTTGGCCATTTGTAGGGTGCCCGGAGAGCATTTGCCAGAAATTTCATAAAACATTTGGCAACTCATGTGAAATTGATCACACTCCTTCCACAGAAGTATTGTAGGTTAGAGAAGTGGAGGCGTCTTTCGGTCTTGTGAGCCCACTGTGGAAAGTGATTACTGTGCTGGGGGGTATACCTTGTGGGCAATTTTGGGTAATAAAAGTTAACCACAAAAGCGGATAGTCTGGTAACTAGTTATGCAATAATTGCAAAATGCTTGATATTCAATTACGTAGTTTTTGCCTAGAGTTGTCATTAAAAGTGTAAGAAAGGCCTAAACTATAACAATTCTTAAAATTGCCCCCCACCTATCCTGCCTAACATGTATGAAAAAAATCTTGTACGTATATATTTTCAATCTGCTCCAATATGGTCACGTGATCCTGCAACTATGTGCAAGGGAGTGTCTGACAATGGCTGCGAATTCCAGGAGCCATGACATCACCTGTAGGCTCCTATGTCACAGCCATTGTTGGCCTCCCTCCCATGACATCCCCCACATTGCAGAAGTCGCTCACTGACACGGGTGGGGGGGGGGCGGGGGGACTTTTGTTTTAGAATGTTTATAGTTAGGCTTTTCTACCACTTTAACTTATTTTAAAGAGCCAACTATTTCTGTATAGACCAGGAAAATTATTATTATAATACAGGATTTATATAGCGCCAACAGTTTGCGCATCGCTTTACAAAATGAGGGCAGACAGTACACTTACAAAACAAAATCAATACAGGAGGGATCAGAGGGCCCTGCTAGTTAATGCTTACAATCTAGAAGGGAGATTACAGATGTATTTTTGTCATTGCCACACAAATTAAACACCACCGTGTACACCTTCATTTATTCACAATTATATAAAAATCAGACAAGTGCATTTTACATTCATTTGGCCATAAAACAAGCCTTTTTAAAAACTTCATGCGAATCAGTCTCAAACAATTCAGTTATAACAATAATTCTGAAATTCTAGCTTTTTTTCCTTTTTGGATACAAAATTAGGCAGAACATATATTTCTACTACAAAGTCACATATACGTTTCCTTTTATAGTAACATCAAAATCCTCTCACAATCACAGACTTGAGCATGAAATATGGAGCCAACTGGATATTGTAGACTGCAATGGAGGTCACGTTTAGCTTCATGGACCAATTATCAAACCTTAGCTATAGACACTTGTTTATGTTTGGCATGTTAGGGAAATTAAGATACAATTAGCTCCTTGCTGCTGGGAGCACTTTGTATGCCTCGACAAGAAGTCAGCTGATATTCTATTGTAAGAACTGAACTAGCAGAAGGGAATAGCACTCCACTTGCACTTCAGAGGGAATTTCCATCCTTCCCGGCAATGGTGGGTGAATTTCTAAAACAATTACATTGGCTGCTGATTCTACACTTAAATGATTAACTATACAGTATTTTACATAAACCTGGGGCCTTCCCTCTCCACATCACCTTGTATACATCTAAAATCCACAGGGGATCTTCTCCACAGGTCTACATCAACTGGAGAAGGACGGCAGCCTTCTTTAATGATTCAGAGGGCCTCAGCCTGCAAGTGGTCTTTTCCAAACAGAAATAAATGGCAAAATCATCTAGTTGCAGGCTTGATAAATCAGACAGATCTTCATGCATATTCAGGTGAACGAAAGAAAATTAAGCTTGCAGATTTACCTGGTTTTCGAACTTCAAATTCATTGCAAATACCAGTCAGATTTGTATCCTGCACCCTTGACCTGAGGGTTCTCAAAGCACTTAGCTTCATGCTTGTCGCACACACTATCTATTGGAGCCCATGCTAGACCTAATCACAAGCAAAGATTTACCAGTTCCTGGCAGTTCTGGTTGTGGCTACTAGATGATAGAACTGGTCTTCAAGGTCTTGTATATGCATTTGGGCGCAGTTGACCTTTAAGTTAAGAGGGGATAAGAGTAAGTTTAACAACTGATTGGCCCATTTTGGCATCTGCTCCAGAATTCCCTAATGTAATGGACATCGCAAAGCAAGATAATGGTGCCATGCTTTTCCCCAATAGATTCTAAATCAAAGAATCAAAGAATTGTGGAGTCTAGCTGCAAAAACTCATTGGAGCTCACCCACAATTATATGCTGGGTGTCAAGTAACACTCCTTGCTTCTGCCACGTATTGATCATGCTTTTCATTCTATATTAGATAAAATAAATCCCCAAATGTCTGCTATTCATAAGGTTTCCGTCTGCCTGCCACACCTCAAAGAAAACTTGGCATATTCTTGATAGCACATTCCACCCAAAACAGAAGCAGGATGAACGGTTCAAGATTCTGGGAAATACTAACTACAATTTGCTACACAGTGCAATGTACACATTCTAGAAATCACCTTGCTTTGAGAGCTAATAGAAATTTAGAAATGGATGCAGAATGAGGAAAAAAAAGATAATATTTCACTGCATTTCTCGGATTGGAAAACCCTAAGACACATGCTTTTATTTAAAAGTAGCACTATAGGCATTTTTGCTTTCATTTTGGATACAGTAAGGGGGTGTCATCTGTATCCTATTGGGAAGATTTACCTTTGCTTCCTGTCCCATAGCCAAATCACATAGTGTGAGAAAATCCCTGCAAATTATGGGAATTCCCCAGTGTCCCCATTGGAAGATTTCCACTCTATTACTTTCCTCGGGACAACCCAAAATTTTAGGTTTTCATTTATTTTTAATGATGATCATAAACAAGACAAATAGAGAAGGGTGAATCTCCCCAACAGGGGTACAGACAGCAATAAAGAAAGACCTAACAGGTTTTCTAATCCATCTCCATTCTGTCCAAAACGAATAGTTTTGCCTTTGGTTATACTCGAATACCTGTGCAAAAAACAATTCAAAGTGGTAAGCCATAGCAACCAGATTTTAACAGGTTGGACAGACAAATGGAATATCATTTGATTACTGGTTTACAGTACTTTCTTTACCTTATTAAATAAAAAAAACACCAATATTGTTCTGCAGAAATGGCTATTCAATAACATTCCATTTAGTAGTTATAACAGATAAAGTGGAAATGCACTTGTGGCTCCTCTAGCAATGTAATAAAGGTTATAAAATGGTTTTATGAATATGAAGTAAACTGTAGTTACCAATTTTATCATTCAATATTCACACATAAGCCTCAACAGAAACTAAACAGCAGCTTTACTAAATCACATAATGAGTTACATAAAAAATAATGCCCATTAACAGCCATCAATTCCACAAAATACATTTTTTGTATTTTATTTTTTTTCCTTTAAAGATAAGTGAACTTTTAAACACTTTAGCTTTAATCTAACCAAACAAGACAAGGGCAAAAATATATTTTCTCCCTTTTTCTTTACTTTGGGAGGCATCATAAGGGGTTCACCCAAAAAAATCAGCCCTTCTATAAACATGAGAAAAATGATGAATGAAGGAGGATGCTTTAAAGAATTTAATTTAATGGCGTCTCGTGTTAAAAAAAATTATGCTGCGGTTTGATTAATCAGAAAGATCCTTTAATTGTAGTATGATACAGGCTTGAATTCTCAAAAATCCCTGAACTTGAGATTTTTTTTTTGGACAGTAAAATTTTTTTTTGTTATACTCACTGTAAAATCCTTTGCCCTGTGTTAATTGGAAAACACAACGTTGTGCCATCTGTAGCAGTAAGATGTTATGTACAACTAGACAACCCCTGCTGGTGGCCAAGTGGCCCACCCACCTCCTTCAACATACACTCATACATTGTGGAACACCTCTGTTAACCACGTCGGCCCTGGCAGAATTTACCCCCCCCCCTTCCTGACCGGGCCATTTTTGGCGATACGGCACTGCATCGCTTTAACTGGCAATTGCACGATCATGGAACGCTGTACCCAAACAGAATATGTGCATTTTTTTCCCATAAATAGAGCTTTGTTTTAGTGGTATTTGATCACCTCTGCGGTTATTTTTTGTGCTATAAACAAAAGAGCGACAATAAAAAAAAAAAAAATAAATAAATAAAATAAAAAAAAATTTACTTTTTGCCATCATAAATATCCCAATTTTTTTCTTAAAAAAATAAATAAAAAGAAAAAATGTCCTCTGTTTAGGCCGATATGTATTCTTCTACATATGAAAAAAAAATAAAAAAAAAATCGCAATAAGCATATATTGATAGGTTTGCGCAAAAGTTATAGCGTGTACAAAATAGGGGACAGATTTATGGCATTTTTATTATTAGTATTTATTATTTTTTATTTTATTTTTTACTAGTAATGGCAATACTGCGATATTGCAGCAAACAAATCAGATACTTTACACACACAGATCCCAGTTCTCGCTCTGTCACTCGCATCAGCTCCGGGGACACGCGCAGACGTGCGCGGTTCCTACAGCTTCTTAAAGAGCTGATGTACAGCTACAATGGTTCGCCCAGGGGAGTCATCCTGCCACAGTATAACTGCAGGGGCTGGTAGGGAACTGGTTAAATGGCATAACAGGGCAAACAAAACAAAAAAACAATTATACACATGGGCAGCAGGAGCTAGAGATGCTGAGGTCTGCAATTAAAGCATAGAAAAATAATTTTATGCTAAGTACAAATTAATCCTGTGTCCTCATTTGAGTGCACAGTCATGTTTTAGATCATCATTTCATATCTATGACTAAGGCCCTTTTGGGCTGAAATATGTCAGTTCTTCCTGCAGGGCTGCGATTTTACCCTTATGTACCAATACAATGTATGATTTTTTTTTTTTAATTTTAATACTGAAATTGCCAATATCCTATTAGAAGTTGCAGTGCACATAAATTTAGGTAAAGCTTGGTGATATTGTATACACAAAGCCTGGTATTACTTTCAGACAGACATTGCACAATAGTGAAATGGGGGGGGGGGGAGTTATTGTGGTAAACCTGTGCTTGCAGGACACCAAAAGCCCAGGGTCATTGACGGCTAACAAAATCCTAGCTTAATTCTGTAAAATTTCCAATGAGTACGTTAACACAAACTAGACTTAAAAAAAACAAAAACAGGAGGATAAATAAAATCTATCAAGAAAAAAATTATATTTCATAGAGCTTTTGCATTTAACTCTATTGTATCAGCATTAACATGTCTGAGATGACTGAGAAAAACAGGTTCACCTAACAGCACAGCAAACAGTTACATCACGTAAAAAAAAGGACATTTTCAGTGATTTATTTACATTAGGAACTGATCATGCATTGCTCCTAATGGTTTCTTGTCTCGTTGTAAATGGGCTCATACATAGTTTTATCTTCTCTAACAAATGCAAATACAAAAATGGTGCTTGTGTAAATATGTTACAGATATGTAGCAACTACTGGCAAAACAACCATGGGCAAAAGGGGACTGTATTAGCTAAGGGCTCATGGGTCTGAAGGAGGCTCAATGCCCTCACCCTGCTAAAAGAGCTTGAGTGATACACTTTTCCAGCACGTTACTCTTGTGAAGGTTCCCACATTCACAAAAGCCTAATAAGCTGTGACCAAATTATGAAAACATAATTTTACATTTATGATTACATCTTCTCTACATGGAATGAAGCTTGGTTTCTGATGGCAGATTTTATGTTACAAAATAGAAATGAATGACGTGCTTATAAATGTTGTCAACTATGCATGTAACCAAGCTTAGAAGTGGCAAATCCAAAACACTTCATTTGCATCAAGTTTCAAATGAAGGTCGTGCTAAATGAATTACATAAAGAAACTCAACATTTGCAAAAATAAACATTTTTACAGCACCATCTTACATCTAGGCACTTAACACTTTATCATAGAAATTGTTCACTATATGGAAACCTTCACCAAGTCCCACATTAAATACATTGGATCAACAGTATATGAGCTTTTGGCAAGTCTCTTTAGTTAAAGCTTAAGTTTAATCTGCCTATAATTGCCTTTCTCAATTCCTCCTTTCACCCCTTACCAAAATGCTATTTTGTTTTTTTTAATAAAACCTTTGTTTTGATACATGCTTTGTGATATATATATATATATATATATATATATATATATATATATATATTTATTATATACCCTATAAGGTCATCACTTGGTCTATATGCATTGCATTCTTTTTGGAATTCAAACATATCATTTTTTGCAGGAGGGGCCAGCAGGATGCTGTACCTAGCCTCCTGAAAATGTCACAGCACCTTGTCTCCGTACTCTTCTCAAGAGCAATGGGCTAACTTTTGGAAGGAGTTATGCAAATATCAAAATGCCTTGATGGGTGAAGTCTGGAGGATTAGGCATTTTTAAGGCAGACACATTTGTATGCAGAATGCCATAGGTGACATCCACATGTGCTGCTGTGCCTCTATAATTGTAACATGTGAAATCCAATGAATGAAAGGGATGGGCCAGGAGCAGTAAAGCCATGAACACATGATGAGACTATCAGACGAATTATTATTTTTTGCATGCTAGTCCCATATGAAGAGGTTACTAAATTTCCAAAAATTCTTGTATGACAGAATACAAATTCTGAAGTGATGTAATGTATTGTATTGCATTTTAGGAAGAAAAAGAAAACTGTACCGATTAAACAAAAATTGTACGATCTGGTATGTGAACATTTTTTGTGCTTTTCCCATTGAAAAATTTTGCATGAATTCTGATGGGCTCTTCAAAGGCAGCATTTTTCATCCAATTTTCTGATTGTATGTATGGGCCTTAAAGCCTAGTACACGCTATCAGTTTTTTTTTTTTTTTCTGGAGCCGGTAAGCTGCTGGTTTTCCAGCATGCTCATCCAACAGTAGCTGACCAAATGGCATATGGTGGACTGGCTGCCATACACATAGGCCGAATGTCAGCCGTTTTTTATTGAACCGGACAATGTCACCCAGCATTTGGCCCGTGTGTACCAAAATTTAGGCTGCAGCCCAAAAGAAAAGTAGCTCTTATGACTTTGTAGACCCAAACAGAATATCTTTTTGACCAATCTAAACATTTATACTTTAACTGCTTTCTGTGACCTGCTGTTCGTTCATGATCACCATTTCCCACTTTTACCAGCTAAGCTAAAATATTATATTTGGATGAATATATGCATAGGAAACTGAAACAAAGATCAGGTTATTAAATCTGATTTAAGAGAAAAATAACACTTGCAATTCAATGCTATATAAAATGTTCAAAAAGGTGCTAATATATACTACTTGGTATAGATGGTAGATATCAGCCACCTGATACCCCTAATTTCAGCAAGACAAAAATTAGATTGTATGGGACAGACATTTGTTGCCTATTATTGACTGTTAAGCATCCATGGAGGCACTAGGTACCTAAACGCAAATATAGTCCCACTTCTAGAGGGTATATCGGCACTAACACATTTTTAGAAAAATACAATACAGTCATGGAGATACACATGATGATATACTGCAGGAGCAACGTACAAAAAAATTACACTTTTTTTTTGGATATTACACCTGCAGTATATGGTCATATGTGTATCTCCATTAATGTATTGTATTTTTCTAAAAATGTCTTAAATCTTTTGTATAAATAAATAATACTTTTTTTTAATCATTGTTAGGCTCTATTAGAGCCGATATAGTCCCACTCCTAGAGGGAATTGTTTGTAGATATCTATATCAGGGATGATGGCACTCCAACTATAGCCAGATTTACTCTTTAAACACAAATATATAGGCCAAGTAATCTGCTCAAAACACACAGTCCAAATTATTCTGAATCAATCATGTGTCAACCACAGAGACACTGAAGGTATAACCTTAACAACTTACAACCAGATTCCTCTGAGCTGATGAAAAGGAAGGTATAATATTTTTATATAATTTTATTTATTATTGTAAGAACTAAAAAAAGTGTCACACATGTTCTGGTCAGGCGTGTGTGTGTCTGTTGCGGTTGAGCTAAATATGCAGAATGTGCAAGTTTATTTCAACTAACCTTTACAATAACGCAATAGATTGACTCTGTGGAGATGAACTTCATTTTTCATGAATGGTAATATTTGACTAACTGCGGCCAGTCTAAAGCTGACCATACACTAAGAATAGTTATAAATATATACATACACAAATTCTGCACAGCTTCGGCACTAAACAAGAATACTCAGGATGCATGAGGGTTCCTCATAAGGCTATAGTAGTTTTCTTGGAATTTCCTACAGGATGCATAAAGCCCATTACATGTACTGCCTATAAAGTTAATGTGATATGTGCCTCAAAGTGCATGAAACATGGACTGCTTGTGTTGCCCAAAGGAACTATATGCTCCCTTTCATTTCAAAAATTGTACTTAAAGTGGTTGTAAACCCTCTCCTATACCAATTGGTCAGTAAAGTGAACAGCCTCAGGTGATACAGATGAAACAAATCTCCTTACATAAGTTTTATGTGTATATCTGCTGTATTCATCTTTCTACATTCTTTAGAAAGTACATATCGTGTTATAAATCTTTCTTCCCGATTCAGCATTGAGTGTGGAGTCTGGGCATTCACTGTGTGAACTGACTGGAGGGAAGGCACACGCCCACCCTCTACATAGGCAGAGGAAGAAAATTGCAGAGCTGCAGTCTGAAAGGACAAGCTCTCTGCTTATCTCTAAGTTCCCTCCCCGACTCAAATTTCCAGCTTCTTTTATCTCATGTGTTGGAGAGCTTGCCAGAAGTTATCATGCTGATAACAGAGGAATGGAGCAGAAAGACACAGCAATCAAAGCTTTGGAGAGAGATAAGTAAAACACTACAGATATACAGTGGTGTGAAAAAGTGTTTGCCCCCTTCCTCATTTCCTGTTCCTTTGCATGTTTGTCACACTTAAGTGTTTCGGAACATCAAACCAATTTAAACAATAGTCAAGGACAACACAAGTAAACACAAAATGCAATTTGTAAATGAAGGTGTTTATTATTAAAGGTGAAAAAAAATCCAAACCATCATGGCCCTGTGTGAAAAAGTGATTGCCCCCTAAACCTAATAACTGGTTGGGCCACCCTTAGCAGCAACAACTGCAACCAAGCGTTTGCGATAACGTGCAATGAGGCTTTTACAGCGTCCTGGAGGAATTTTGGCCCACTCATCTTTGCAGAATTGTCCTAATTCAGTTACATTAGAGGGTTTTCGAGCATGAACGGCCTTTTTAAGGTCATACCACAACATCTCAATAGGATTCAGGTCAGGACTTTGGCTAGGCCACTCCAAAGTCTTCATTTTGTTTTTCTTCAGCCATTGGTGGACTTGCTGGTGTGTTTAGGATCATTGTCCTGCTGCAGAACCCAAGTTCGTTTCAGCTTGAGTACACGAACAGATGGTCGGACATTCTCCTTCAGGATCTCTTGGTAGACAGCAGAATTCATAGTTCCTTTTATCACGGCAAGTCTTCCAGGTCCTGAAGCAGCAAAACAGCCCCAGACCATCACACTACCACCACCATATTTTACTGTTGGTATAATGTTCTTTTTATGAAATGCAGTGTTCCTTCTACGCCAGATATACTTGGACACACACCTTCCAAAGAGTTCCACTTTTGTCTCATCGGTCCACAGAATGTTGTCCCAAAAGTCTTGGGGATCATCAAGATGTGTTGTGGAGAAATTGAGACGAGCTTTGATGTTCTTTTTGCTCAGCAGTGGTTTTCTCCTTGGAACTCTGCCATGCATTTTTGCCCAGTCTTTTCCTGATGGTGGAGGCATGAACGCTGACCTTAACTGAGGCAAGTGAGGCCTGCAGTTCCTTGGACGTTGTTGTGGGGTCTTTTGTGACCTCTTGGATGAGTCGTCGCTGCGCTCTTGGGGTAATTTTGGGCGGCCGGCCACTCCTGGGAAGGTTCACCACTGTTCCATGTCTTCGCCATTTGTGGATAATGGCTCTCACTGTGGTTTGCTGGATTCCCAAAGCTTTGGAAATGGCTTTATAACCCTTTCCAGACTGATAGATCTCAATTACTTTCTTTCTCAATTGTTCCTGAATTTCTTTGGGTCTCGGCATGATGTGTAGCTTTTAAGGATCTTCTGGTGGACCTTACTGTGTCAAGCAGCTCCTATTTAAGTGATGCCTTGATTGTGAACAGGTGTGGCAATAATCAGGCCTGGGTGTGGCTAGAGAAATTGAACTCAGGTGTGGACAACCACAGTTATAGTATGTTTTAACAAGGGGGGCAATCACTTTTTCACACAGGGCCATGATGGTTTGGATTTTTTTTCACCTTTAATAATAAACACCTTAATTTACAAATTGCATTTTGTGTTTACTTGTGTTGTCCTTGACTATTGTTTCAATTGGTTTGATGTTCCGAAACACTTAAGTGTGACAAACATGCAAAGGAACAGGAAATGAGGAAGGGGGCAAACACTTTTTCACACCACTGTATGTGCCCAGGTCAGATTTCATGAATGGGGTTTACAAACACTTTAAAAACAAAACAAAAGAATTTAGTATCTATGGCCTAGTTCTTTCATACCAATTAAGCCAGGTGTTCCCAACAATAAAAGCAGAGGATATGAAAAGATTCACATGCAAGAGGTTTAGATCTTAGTTGTAGAACCACATAGTATTATACAGACAAACCTGCTGTCTGACAATTGAAAAGCACCACTTTTCTAAACTGTCAAATGACATGAGCTCAAAGCATAGAGACCGGATAGAGAGCAGTAACTACTGCAATATAATTTTTACTTTTAGTAAACATGCAATGTAGTATAACATTTGCATAGAAAGCAAAAGTATGCCTTTTCTACATTTTACAAATTCAGAATAGAGAATTTAAACTCGCAGCATTTCAAAATACCATATTCAACATATTTATGAAAATTGAAATACTGCGCAGGTCTGCAACAGCACTTAAGACAACGCCACTAATGCCCAGTTATGTGCGTGTATTTTCTAAACTCTACTCATAGAAGGATATTCAGATAGTATTATGGGTTAAACACTAAAAAATATATACTTTAATACAGCCTAAAATAGCATGGTGCATTAGTAATATTATTAAAACAGTTCTCCAAGTTGCCACAAAAGCTTTAATCTCTTAAAAAAATAAACCTCTGTTACCCTCAGCTAATAAAAACATTATGCACCATTTCTTCAGAACGTTAATAGATTTTGCCTGCATCTATAAAATTCAAACTTTTTACTAGATAGATCACCAGCAATATGCGGTTTAAAGTGGTTGTAAACACTTACAACACACTTTGACCTACAGGTAAGCTTATATTAAGTCTTACCTGTAGGTCCAAGAAATATTTGCCGAAAGACAGGCACCGTAGACAGCGGCGCGCAGGCGCACTGTGCGCGGCATGGTCAACGACGAAGATGCCGCGTGTGTCGGCTCCCGTGCGCATGCGCGGGAGTGACGTCATCGTGGCTTCGCCGAATGACAATGGCGGAGCTGCGAGACCCCACCGAGAAGATGGATGCGCCGGACTACAGGGGACAGCGGTGACATCGCTGGCTCCTGTGTCAGGTAAGTGACACATAATGGACTACTATGCGATGCATAGTAATCCATTATGCTTTGCCTTTGCAGGGAATGAAAGAGGAAGTAAACTCATCAGGATTTACTTCCTCATTAAGTAAACAAAAATGCCCAGTTAGTTGGCAAAATTCCTATAGAATGACAATGCAGCGAAAAAAGCTTTTTATGCTGCATAATCACAATTTCCTTCAGATATTGAAAACCTTTTATTGCCTTATACTTTATACCCAATCTACTGTTCCCAATACTATTCATTTAAGATTATTGCAGACCAAAAAAAGATTATGTATATTGCCATAAACCTGACCTTATCAAAGATCATGCAGGCACTAATGTAAGGAAGGATGCTGTGATTCTTGACTTCTATAGCCTTTGTTAAAGGGAAACTATAGTTACATTTTTTAACATATAAATGCATACATGGTCAGCTTTGTGTAAATCACTGAATACTGGCTATAAGACTAGTTTTTAATTATATATTTTATGTGACAGCCATATTTGCATATTACATATGCAGGCTCTGCTTTCTACTTAGTAGTGCAGTTTAATGACTTTCTTCAGTGGGCCTCTCTTACCAATGCAATTCTATGGCCACCCATAGACCTTCAAGGTTGGTCAGACACGTGTGTGCTAAGTACACAGTCCGTACTCAGGTAGCATCAGAGAGGTCCTATGAATGCAATGTTTGGATTGGTCAACATATTCCTATTCATTTCAGGTGGGAGGGGGTGAGGAGGTATGTGGCACTGGCAGGGTTTTCTAATATTACCTATTGCAGGAGAACAAAAGAAACCCTGGGGGTCAGGCATAACATGACTTATAATCTTTAGAGAATACTGAACTTTGTACACATTAAACCAGAATGCTAATTGCATTCCCTTGGTTTCAGATTAATATTAGAGTAATAGTACAAATTGGTGCATTGAATGACGCAAACAGAAGAGAAAGCAAGCGGAACTGCAAAAATATGTCCTTGTGTAACCCCTAAAAAATACACTAAAATTTCCCTTTAAAACTGCAGGTAAAATACAGTTTAGTAGGTAAGATAGACATTTGAAATATGCATTCAAGCCTTGTTAACAATACGTTTTACAGATTTCCTTTCAGGAACATGCATACATTATTCACAAATATAACTGTCATTTCCCTGTTCTCCCGTTACAGAACAAGTGCCATTACGCTCAAGAACTGATGATCTAGTGTTTGCACACGAAAGCCAAGGGTTGAACCTGTAGAATCCTAGATTGTGCTGGAAAACAGTCATTGCATTGTAAATTGCTTAGACTATATCAGCGGTGACCACACAATGCATTCATCTATACAACCACTAACATTTTCATCGATTAATCATTCATGCCTTGCTATTTAGACTGTCTAAACATGGCAAATTTTGTTCTGAAAGATCAAAATGTGTAACAATTCTGTAGTGTGAGGGCTCACACCAAATAATTGTTAATATAAAATATTAAGATCTGACTACAAAATTAGAGAGGATACAAAAACAAGTGCTTGTATATTGCTTAGATTATTCAAATTCATTCAAAAAACTGTTGTTTTATAAGTGCAAAAATAGTAAGGGAAACAACAAAAAAAAACTCTATTGTGCTCCAGCATATCCCATGAAACCCTTTTTTTCCTTGACTGCAATCTTGCATATCACGTACTGCTACCTTGCACATCTTGGGGGAGTGGTTGAAGATAAAGACGAGGGCTTAGCTGTTGACTTTTGAAAAAATATTGATATTTGCATATCTAAAACAGCTCTGATAAAAGTATATGTACACCCTCATCTTGTAAAACAACCCATTCAGTTTAACATAGAAATGAAAGGCAAAACATTTAATGTATACATATAAAAGCAAAATTATAAATACCCTTTTTCCCCCTTTTTTTGACATGTTATCACATAACCTCCATTTTGTGCTACATACAGATCTTCGAGAGCTAGGGGGGGAGAAACAGCTTCACACTGGTCTTCACATTGAATGGCTGTGCAGAGGGGGTGGGGGGTTATGGGCTTTATCAGTGAGCTACTCTGTCAGTAAACTGGTAATGCCCCATAAAGAGATTCATGCTCTCCCAAATCTCACACTATTTATGCTCTATCTGGGTTAGTAAACCTGCCCCCCCCCTCCCCAGGATAACCGCATACGAATGTTGGTGCTCTGAGATCTGACCAGGGGGGTTGGCATCATAGTCTACGCTTCGCTGGCTGAAGCCACGGAGAGCTGGGAACAGGACTTGGAGGAGGAATGGGAGTTGGACACTTGGCACCAGTGCTTTCAACACTCTTTAAAAGGGAGTTTTCAACATCTCCCTGATTGAGGCTAATGCGAAACTTATTTGACATTGGTACCTTGTGCCTACATGTCTAGCTAAAATTTATCCAGATTCTTCTCCTCTGCTTTCAAGGAAGTGACCATATAGGCACTTTTTTCCACACATGGTAATCCTGTCCTCGAATCCGAGAATTCTGGAACAAATTCTTTCAGATGGTATGCAAGGTTACAGGCTGTGCTATACCCCAAACACCTCAAATAGCTTTACTGAATGGAAGGGTAGAAAATACCCCCAAATATATTCAGTTTCTACATGCTATCAAGTGCTATAATCACAATAGCCAGAGCCTGGAAACGGCCCTTGGTATCCTGAGTGGAAGCCAGATGTAAGATATTATGGATAATGATGCAGCAAAAACTTGGTAGCGTCTTACAGGATAAGATCAAGAAATCTGAACTTATCTGGGAACCAAGGGCAGCCTTTGAAAACATCCTCTTATGATTTCTGAATACATGG
This sequence comes from Lithobates pipiens, assembly GCF_037356315.1. NCBI lineage: Eukaryota > Metazoa > Chordata > Amphibia > Anura > Ranidae > Lithobates > Lithobates pipiens. The sequence goes on from NW_027507748.1 coordinate 322,302,458, forward strand.
CTGCATTATCCCCCCCCCCCCCCCCCCCCTGGTGACTGTCCCCAGCCTCTCTCTAACTTCTACCTTTCCTCTCCTTTTTCTTGCAAGTTTGGTTTTATTACATGTTTGAGCTGACAAGGTCTACTCTGGGCAACTACCTAATTGAGGTTACTATAATGGCAGGCCTGAGAGCAGAATTCAGGCTTTCATCTCAGGTCTCCCTGCTCTTTGATAAGACTTGTCACCTCAATATTGCTTAAAATCCCTGTATCATCTCTGTTCATCACCTGGTCGCCCCCAGGGATCCTGGTCGTCAATTGACCCTCCAGCTAGATAGTCTCCACGATGACTGGCTTCCCAAGTATCATATGTTTCACAAACAGTAACCTGGTGCGCAGCCCTTAGTGGATCCAGTCCCCAATGATTCAATAGTCCAAGTTGATGGCTAAGGCCCCGGGTTTAACTGCTATGTTCCATATATTACGTCTGTTCTCCACCTTGCATTTTTGGGCAGGGTATCGTATTTCTCTGTATCAGAATGCTGGATTCCATGCCAACTTTGATTACTGACTGTTAATAAAAAAAGATTTAAAGTAAAAATTACAACCGTAATCTAACTTTTGGAGGTTCCTCAGTTGTCAAGGGAGAAAACTCCTAAAAAAAATTCCTCCTGGCTCCTGGACTGACCAGGCTGTCTCATGAATTCACATTACAATTCACAATAAACACAAAAAAGGAACCAACTCTACAACAAACTTAATAACATACATTAAAATAAATGTAAAAAATCCAGAAAGTCCATAAAGAAATGTGGTATATCCTACACCATAAGATATGATCTTTTTAAATTCTGATGAGTGATCTTCCAGTAAAGTATCAAAAGGGGAAGCCTCACAGGCATAGTCACTTACAGCTTACCTCTGGTGTCACTTCCAGCCCGAACTTCCTGGTGGTGGAACGCACACTGATCCCGGGAAGGAGAAGTGGTGGTATTTAGACCATTAAGGCTGTATACCTTAGTGCTGAATCAGGGAAAAGTTATGTGCAAGAGCAATATTCTTTGTTTTCTCAATCTGGTGCAATAAAATTAGGGAGAATGATAGATATAGGACATTGGAAGCGCTGATGGTGATCGATTTGGATGGATCACCAAATATCACAAACTTCATTTGGAGAGACAGTGTGCACTTCAGTGGTGGTGGCTTTTGGAGCTTTACTGGAAGATGACTCATCGGAATTTAATATGATCACATCTTATAGTGTGGGATATACCATGTTTCTTTATGGACTTTATGTTTCTTTTTTAGTTGATTTTAATGTATGGTATTAAGGCTGCAGTAGCGCCGTTTCCTTTTTTGGGGTTTAAAGTGTTACTAAACCCAGAACCTGCATTCACTGGATCTGGCCTCTCACAGTACACAGAAATGCAATTACTTTAGTAAATATAACCTGCTAAATACCCTCTCACCAGCAGTATATAGGAGTCTTGTGACTTGTATTACTGTCTGCTTAAGCTTGTAGGAGGAGTTTTCATTCTCCCCTGAGCCTCTGTTTGGACAGTACCGACTTGCCCTGTGCTCTCACATGCACTCTCCCAAGAAAAAAAAAAGAAAAAAACAAAAACAACTCTCTAGCTATACACACCAAACTGAGCATGTGCAGCCTGACTCCTAATGCTCTGTTCTATCAAGAGATTGGTTGGAGTCAGTTAAAGAAGAGGATCAGAGGAGAAATGAGCACAGAGCCTTTATACACAATGCAGAAGATTAACCCCTTAGGTTCCACAGTGAGTATAACAATCATGCTTTACTGCATACACAGACTGATTTTACTGTTGTGGGTTTAGTGACACTTTAATGTTATAATAGTATTTCACTATAGGGAAGGCCGCTTCATATTGTTTATTTATCAGGGGAGCAGGTCCCTTTTAATGTTTATTATGAATTCCATAACAATATGTTTACATCTGGTGTGCAACAATATAGCTAGAAGCTCGTTTAGGGTAAAAACAAGTCAAAGACAAAAAAAAGTTAAATCTTAGCTATGCCTGAAGTAAACCTAAACTCATGCAGTGAAGATTTGCATTGTCATAGGAACCATCTAAAAACGATACTTGTGTCTAAGCAATTTCCTGAAAAAAAATTTTTTTTTTGCTTGGTATGTGAATGTGCCTACAGTCTCATAGCTGTATGTAACTGTAGTGTGAGCCATAAGGCACTGTTGCCTCAGACTGCTATTTCCTGGATATTTGGAGTAAAGCAGCTCATAGACAACCCTGCCCCATACATGGATCATAATTCCACCAGTAGCTTAATCGGCTGAATTTCTATCCATGTATGGCCGGCTTAAGCGTTGGCATTTTTTTTCTACTGTAGTGCGCACTGTTCTTGCTGCAGGTTCTGACAACAGGAAACAAAGATCTGCTCTACCAAGTTGGCACCTCCACCTACAGACAAAAGGCAAGGTAAATCAATAATGGGGAAAGATAGGCTTCAGGCAAAACTGGTGACTAGTTCAATGACTAGTCTACCTTTTTTGGAAACAGCTTCAATAGTTGGTTCCACTATCACTTCAAAACACCACCTATTTGACCCTGGCTTAATTCTAAAGAAAATAGGAGGCACTGCCCAAATAAATACTAGCAATTGCTCATAACAGTCTGACTATCTTGTTTGTCTCCTCCAGTTTATTAATCAAATTGGTCTCCTATTGCCCTTTCCTTAGGGTAAGCCCCAACATTGGTCTTGATCAAAATCTGAACTAGTCCAAGGTTATGGACTATTTACTCACAAAGTCTTCTTTGTTTTACTTCTGCATTTGCCTCATATCACATCTAATTTCTCTTGCGGTACATATTAGCAATTATTTCAATTTCTAGGCCACTCTCCACCAATATCCTTTACAGATATCCCCATTGCTCGATTTGTTTCCATTCCTTTGAACCTAAGGGCTATTAAAAAATAAAACTGTAAAGTCATCAACAGAAGACACTTTGTGCTTAGACGTTTTTAAGGGGGTTCTACAAGTAAAATATGAAATCCTCAGGTTCAAAGTATTAACATTATGGTTAGAGCTATGTGGTTTTCTTAGTAGCGTTTAAAAAAATAAAAAAACGCTTCATGTAGAACTACAAAACCTTTGCAGCCCTTAGCCACAGTCCATTACAGCTTTGGTTAAAGACAATGAATCTGAGGGCCCATTCACAATTTGCGCTTTTTGTGCATTGTGTCATGTGTAAATGGGAGGTGGTCGATTAATTATGAATGGACTGTCAACACACCAGAAAATACACATACAGCATCATGACATCTTAAAAGTGCAATTCAGCCCTGAAGGTTCCGAGTCCACATAGAGCCGTGACAGAGACCAGCCAATAGCATAAGTATGCAGGAAACACTTGTCTCATTTTCTATAGGTGCATGCTAGAATAATGCAGTTTATAGAATGGAAACATTCTTAAGGAAATTGCCAGACAAAAGATGGTAAAACTGCATATTCTACCTGACACAACCCCTCTAGTGTCCTGACTATAAGTTCAAATGCCCAGTCTTTCACTTAACACATTCTTTTTTTCAACCTACAAAAACTTGTAAACTCCCAAGCTTCCAACAAAGTTTAAGACATTCAGGAACTGGGAAATACACAACATTGTGCCTTTCCTTAGACAAAATAACATACTTTTGAAGCAATACAGAAAATGTATTTCCTACTTAATTTAAAAGAACATTTTGTAAAACACATGTACCATTCTTGGTAGGAAACTGATCACATGAAAAGCTCCCTGCATCAATGGAAAAAAAACTCTTGTTACACTAGAGCAGGGGTGCCCAACCTTTTGAAGAGTGAGGCCCACTTAAGTGATTTGGTAACTGGTCGCAGGCCACAATGAAATGAAATGGTTTCAAATTTAAAATTTTTATTTTAAATAGCATAGTGAAGATTTTAAACAATCAAGATAATTTTTTGTGGGACCAATCCCCATTTACCCACTATTCTAATTTGTGGGTGTGGTGAGCTTTCTGAAAAGGCGCCAAACCCACTGGATATAATGGAAGGCTATGGCTCAGTGCAGGTAACTCACTGCGCTGTACCTGTGGATCAGTGTGAAAGAAGCCTTATAGTTGTTAACCCTTTTATAGGAGCCAATATGCCCATTGCAAAATCTATTATGCCCAGTGTGTTTATGTTGTGACCTTTTTTTCTTCTTGCAGCTGCTTCTGGCATCACTCTCACGGCTGCTAGGAAGGATTAGAGGCAGAGTGCACTTGGTATCACTCCACCTGGGACAGGAGCCAGTGCTACAGAGGGAGCATTGGCTTATGTGGTTCCTGTTTACTACGCTGCCAGGGCACTGCACTCTGATTGGTCTGGGATGGCAAGTCGGCAAACCCAGATTGTGTTTAAAAGGTTGCTGACCCCGGGCATGCGCCTCCCTGGTTTGAAGTTGAGGGCCACGGGTTGAGAACCCCTGCACTAGAGAAATTGTCTACCGAAACCAATGAGGTGTTTACCTATCATTTTCCTTAATCTTTCAGGGCCTCAGCCAAAGATCTCCTGGCAACAGTTAACTGCTCCTCTTATGTTTATAGTTCTTCAGAGGTTAATCTGCTCCTGTGCAAGTATACATTCATACCAAATGCAGGCATTTCAACATGTATGTGGTATGAACAACTCTCATTAAATACTTTTTTTACACATTTTGTAAACATCTCCTATTTTCATGCCAGGAAAATTGTAAGAATATAAGTGCATTCTCATGTACTAAATGAAAACATTCTGGTACTCAAAACATGATTTCATTTGACAGGATCGATTTTTTCTTTTTTGTTTGAACTCTGTTCACTTTCCAACATTAAATAATATTTGCCAAAAGGCAGGCACAGATGTCTTATTCTACAGCAGCACTGATGCTCAGTCACTCTTAACTCAGTTATAAAAGGCAGCAGAAGTTACTGCTGCTATAGCCCAATTGTCAACTCAACTGTAGCACACTATGCCTAAAAACTAACAAAAGAAAATACAAATGGCAGGTTTTTTTTTCTTCTACAGTTAGTTACAATGTATAAATCAGCACCATACTATTGTATATAAAAATAAAATTGTTACAACATCTACATACCTTGTTTCTTGTTAAAAGCTTACCTCTCGTGGGGCCAAACTTCATGCAGAAAGCTTAACATACTTTTTGTTGATTATTAAGCAATAGAGTTTACTCTGTATGTGCTTATTTCTCACGTGTGATTTTTGGGCCAGCTATAATTGGTTGAGAATTGTGTTACAGTGCCCATATCCAATGTACCTGCATTGAATATGCTCACTTTTTGTGATATTAGCAGTTTTTCAAGAACCGACAATCTAAGTCACAGGAACCACCCACAACTGATAATAAAAAATGCAGTGCGGTGCAGGGAAACAGACTTACGCATCTTTTCTCATCTTTGTTCAAATGGCCATACTTAAGCATACGCCCATTTAAGGGCTTGGTTTACCCGCATGGGGATGCACAGGTGATCTATCAATTACTGTGTAGGCAGTCCCATTCATGTCAATTGGGATGTAGTGGCTGCCTGGACACAGCTGTTGCTCCCAATTCGACAGCTGTCTGGGTTCAGATCCCCGATAGTTATCATACGTGAACCCACATTTGCACAGACGTCAAATTGGGAACAGTGGCTATAGCTGTACTACCCAACTGACATAAATATGATTGCCTGCATGAAATTACAAAAAGAGTACCTGTGCAGCCAAATACGGACCTTGAAAGGGCAAACACTTAAGTACATTGGTGTGTGAACAAGGCCTTAAACTATATGTAAAGCCATAACTTTTTTTTAAATTTTGAATAGAGTGGGGGAGGGTTGGTTTTATTACATAGATTTTCCCGTCTTGCAGATTCAACAGGCAGTGAGAGAATATCTTTCCAATGTGAGGAAAATTTCCATTGCGGAGGCAACTCAAAATTTGGGATTTACTCTCCCGTTCATGCCTGGAGACACTGGTGATCAGGACAATTAGAAAGGGTGACTCTTCCCAACGAAAATTTTGTCTGTAGTTCTGCTTTAAGAAAAATATATTTTTCAGTACTGAACTACAGGTAGATGAATTTCCTCAGCACAGCTGTCAAATTTGATTGCACTATTATGCCATAGTTTAACTGAGTGGACCCCTGGCTAAATGTGAGACCCCAAAACATGAAAGATTAGCCTTAGAGGTCTTGTAAGGTGCAGTCCATTTAAAAACAATGGATCCTAAAAATGGGACCCAGCACGAATGGCTAACTTTTTTCTCCCTCCAATACCATGTTCAGCCTCCTGTAACGTAAACTGCTCGGCCTTATGACAAAGCTATGTGTTCATGATTATCCTGCTGGATTCTGTAAATTAATCAAAGTGAGATGGCTCCAGGAGATGTACAACTACCTTCCTTGCCATAAAGCGGAGCAAGATCAGGCTAAAGGGCAGTGAGTAAAGCTTTGAGGAATGCAATTTAGGATTCCAATAAATATGAGAAACATGCAATGACAGAACAGAATGTATATCGCCCTAACACAACAACCCCAACTTGTGTCAATTTCTCTGTCTTATGTGAGGTTAAACCAGGATTGATTCTCCACCTGGTTTAAACTTATGTTCAGGATCCATGTTTTAACCTTGACAAAGAACTTGTACCACTTGCCCATTAGATCCACTAGACTGTGTAACACTGGCAGAGACAGATTTATCAAATTTGTGAGAAACTGCTCTGTAAAAGGAAATTTCACATACAAAATATATAGGCTTCCACTGCTGAACTCCTGAAAATGGTGGCTTCCTCGCACTCTTGCCAACTGAATGTACTTTGAGTCAATTACCTGGTACAAGCAAGCGATAATTTAACTCCAAGATTCTGATCTGTATATTTATTTTGGGTCTGCATCTCAAAATATTAAAACCACAGGATCATCAGGACAGCCACACTAACTAATTTTAGAAGCAGATCAGCAAAAGCAGCTTACATATCTCTCTTGACGATGATTGGCTTGCGTCCTCCGTAAAGATCCGCAGAAAAATCACATAATTCAAAGAAACTTAAATATGAATCTGAAGGTAACTGAATGAAGGCAATAATTAAAGAGGCAACATGTGTCCACCCCAGTTACTTCAGACACTGTTTGTAGAGCAGACCCTTCAAAAAGAGTCTATAGTTTATTTTATAAAAACAAACTTAAGGCTTGAGGTTACTTGTTTTACATTGTGTTTATTGCGGTAACCGCATTGAATGTTTTTTTCTTCGAAAGAGAAGGGTGCAAAATGTCAACAGACAAATAAAACTAAATGAATGCTCAAACAAGGACATGTAAAGCATGTCCAGTTGACTAAAAGAAAAACACGAGATTTCATAAGATGGCATAGATGAAAACACCAATACATCTGCAATGCCACCACTTGACCCACAGATGTCATTGACTGACATACTTGTTTGTTCATGATAGAAAAACAGTACAATCCACATTGCTGATTTTTTTTCCCAGCTTCATAACTGTTAAACAACTGTTACTATATTTATATATATTGAAATATATACTAATAAAATTAACAAAGGGAAAATATATTGAAACCTATGTTTCAATAATTACACATAAAACAAAATCTGCATATTCAATAACTTTAGAATATGAATTAAATACCCCTTATTGAAATCATATTCCAAAAAAATATATATATATATTTATATTAAAGAAATGTGTTTCTGTTGGAAGGGTAAAACTACCAAAATCTGCAAACCATAGTAATGAGTAGATGCCAGTAGACAGAACCATACATCAGCAACATATTGTATATCTATAGGAGGTTTCGATGGCAAAGGCTCCATTCCAAAATGTAAAGCTCAGCCACAACAAGATGACCAACCACTGAAACTCCCTATAGATATTTGTAACTGGTATATGTTTCAAAGCAAGTGTGTACAGTTTTGCATAGGCTTACCCTCAGGCCCCTTTCACATAGGGCGGATCTGTTTTGACAGACTCGCTCAGCGGGCATCGCTGAACTCCGATGACATCAGTTTCTGCTCACTGTGTAGAGACGGACCTGTCAGAGTCCTGCTCTCCTCTATGGGAGGAACTGAAGAAAATGGACAGCCTATCCATTTTCATCCGATCCGACCCACTGGATGAATGGCGATTGTATAACCATCCGTCGGTTTTCAGCAGATTTTGTCGGAGCCTTCCCATACAGGACAATGGGTGGCCCGATTGTGTCTGCCTGAAAAACAGACAGGGGGACTCGATCAGTCCAATCATGTGAAAGGGGCCTTATATTAAAGAAAAACATCAGTAAACCTGTTTGAGCGGGAGAGATGGCAAGTGTGGGAATTAAAACTAATTTCCAGTATCTCCATGTGGCATGCATTTCTGTGCATCCATCATTCTTAGGTTCCATCAAGCACAAGCAAAAACAGCTTTAGGATTCCAGTACAGGTGTTCAAAGGATTTCATAGATGTCACTTGTGTTTACATACAAAAGTCAGCTCAAACTCGAGACTGGGATTCTCCTTTGAGGCAGGAAACATTACTTATGCCCACCCACGACTCAATGCCAAAAGGTAACAAACAATTAATTTCAAAAGTCTGTGTGCTGCTCTTATTTAAAGAGAGGGCATATGAGAGAAAAAAGGTCAAACACAAAACGGGCCATATAAATTCTTTATGGAACGGTCGCATTGGACACAAAAAAAAATACTTAAACTATGGACATACTAAATGTTTCCATTTAATAAATTACCAAAAAAAAATAAAAAAATGTATTTGGTCGTAATATAGCACAGAAAATTTATAAATAAGAAAATATCTATTGCTTGCTTTTTTTCTTTTTTTTTTTTACTTTAAATCCATTAAGTTAATCAAAAGGAAAAATAAGTTTGAACAAAATATTGTCTGAAAACATTACCTCTTTAGGAACCTACTGCACCTGCAAATGTAGCCTATAACACCAACCTGTATATCCAATGCAGACATGTCATTAAAAGCAGATATGCAAGCCAACTACACCATGCCCATTTAACAAAACCTACAAAATCTCAATTACTTTTTGCATTTCGGAATAATACACAGCAGAGTTGGATGAACATACAAAGCCACTTTTTTTTTTTTTTTACAACCTAGAGTATTCTTAAATATTATGACTTCAATAGAAGGAACAGTTTTGCAGTACTAGTCAGGTCAGATCAGAACAAACAAATAATTGAATTAATCACCAGAAGATTTAAATAAGCGACATGGTGAAAATTAAATAATTGAAATGTAGCACAGAAAAACAACAGTTTAGATTTGATTGAGGTGAGTAGGGAGAGGCAAATGTGGCCATGTCATGGTCTAGTCATCCTATTTCAACAGTGGAAATTTAAACAATAGAAGATTAGTAGATATGAGACCGTTGATCAATTTGCAAAAAAGTTTCATGAAAATATTCCCTAATGGGCACAACAAATCATACCGAATGAATGATATGAATCTCAATTTATCTTGTTTGCACCATGTGATTAAATAAACCTACAGGTTCCATTCAGGATGTAACATACAAACAATGCCCTTCACAAATTAGAACACTTTAGCACACAATGCAGTAAGGAAAGCCTATTGGTCCAAATAAAATATAAAAACTTTGCGCTAGGTGTATAAAGCATTAAGTACCAATCATTGCACAATTTCACTTATGGGAACACAATCCTCCCACAATATTTCTGGGTAGACACGACACCTTTAAAGAAAGTTTGAGTGTTCTAAAAGTTCCTTATTTTGACACCTTCCTTTCATAATTAAGGCTTTTACATATGGTTAAACCCAAACTAGCCAGAGGGGCCGGCAATGCTCTGCGGGCGTCTTTGGCATTAACGGGTTTAAATTCATTTATGCTTATTGCACTAAAAAGAGAGCAAAATAAAACATAGATCTGTCAGTTACACAGACACACTGTATTTTTTTTTTAAGATTAAAAAAAAGTTGCACAGAATATGTTCTGAAACAATTAAATTAGTGTCATGACTAATAAATATAAAAAAAAATAAAGTACTAGAAAAGCATAACTTTCATGAAAATGAGTATATTACATAGATCAAAAATGTTAATTTCCCCACCTTACTGTAGCAGATTCCTACTTGATTCAGTAGGGTGCAAAATCATCTAGCTCCCCTGGAGTGCAAAGGTGGGGAAACTTGCAGCATACAAACTAATGTGATTCAAAGATTTGATCAGACTGTTTTGGTACTATAATCAGTAACAAAGATTGGGATGCAGGAGTGGTCAGGGATAGCTTTGAGCTGTTTCTTGCGACCATAAAGGAAAGCAAAACAATGCATATAGAGTAAAGCCTCCATTTAAATTGCAAGCGTGCTTTTTTTGCACTACCCAACATCCCTACCTCTCCATAATCTAGCTAGCCATTAAAAAACAAAAAAACTTACCCCACATGCAAACACAGTTCTCAGCCAGACAGCACTTACAGGCCACTGTTGTAGTATACTCTGCAATTTGAACACTTGCAGAACCAAAGACAACTGGCTATATGTAGAATGTGTCCCATTGAGTGGGCTGAACAGTTTGTCAACATCCAAGGTATGATTTTGAGGACTTGATAGGAAAGGATGAATGTAGGTGGATAAGAGATGCTAGGTAGTGCATAAGTGCACTTAAACTTTAGAGAATTAGTCTACCCAAAACAAGATGTGGACACTGGTGAGCTGAATCACTCACTGCCTGGTTATCACTTAATACCCCAACAGTGAGACTTCTAATCCAAAATACCTGGCTCTCTCATCTATGGAATTTCACTACCCCTCCTGCTTCCTCTTAATACAGTATATCAAATAAAACCCTAACAGGATGAGTGAAACACCCTTGCAATGGACAAGACACGTGGTTGCACCAGGGAATAATGGACCATCCCACAACCAGAGTTCACAATAGGTAAACAAAGCTAGTTGGTAATTAAGCTTGCTAGCATCTGCCCAAATTTGAAATTGCTTTAGGTGTACTGTTTTAAGTGAACAAAAAAACACTACAGAAGCCCAAAGCAACCAGTTAGCACAATTTACCTTGCTTTCACTACACTAAACAGCCAAAGTATGGTTGCTAGGGGTAAATTAAACATCAGTGCTCTTTGAAAAATGTTATTAAATAGAGGCATTTGGAGTAGTTTTATTAGTCTCTAGACTAAACACTATAGAGAAACATGTGCTAGCTTTGGCTATCCTAAAGCCAGTTAGAGACCTGCCACCATACAGGTAATAAATGCCCAGTAACTTACATAAAATGGATGGTCAAGACAGTTATCTGGTACTGTCAAAACTCACATCCAACAATGGAAGTGGCTACTTCCCAACTCCCAGAAACGGGGCCTGGGCAGAGCACATCACAGCATCTTCATTGCACATGCCCAGAGCTTGCAATGATTCTAGGAGTAAGGCAGTGATAGCCTCAGATGTTACAGATTACAACCATCCTCACAAGTTCAGATTACTCTGGCAGCTGCAAGGCCTTACGAGGCACACACAACATTCTCAGTATCTCAGTACCAACTTGGATCGTGTTAATTGGTGGAGAGGGGAAAATGAGCAGGGAGTACTGACAGATGTGCACATATTAAAAATAATAAAAACCTAATTTGAAAAAGGAAAAGGAAAAAAAGGAGCTGTACCACAAATCTAAACCCCATATTTTTTGCACAACATCCTTATATTTCAGCTCTAATGTCCACTTGCACTTACAGACACATAGTGTATAGGTACACATACATTTGTGTATACAGATACTAAATACCTGAACACACGAGAGGCTGTTACCCCTGTATAGCTGGAGTGTTAAAAATCACTCCAATACCACCAAAAGGGGCACAGAGGTTACATAGAACAGATATTAGTCTTTTCATAAATCACTTTCTGCTACAAGATAAGTACTATATTAAAAGCAATCAAAGAAATACAGCAGGTTAGGCCATACTGCTGTATCTCAAATACACAGTATTATACCTTTGTTGCCCATACAAATCCCCTGCGTGTACAGATATTCAGACATACTCTCACACATCCCTATAATTTGCTTTTGTCTTTTTATGATTTTTTTTTCCTTGTTTTTTTTTGCAAAGACAGCCAATGCTGCAGAGCAATTTGAGGTAAAGGCATAAAAGGATTAAATATTGGAAAGTAAAAGTAACACAAAACATAAGCAGTGCATCCAAGTGGAGGCTCCATTACAACAATCTAGCAGTTGGCTGGTTTCATATTGCATAATAGTGCTGTGTTCCTCAATGATCTTCTATTCCCAGGATTAGCCCGCCCCTCAATCATTGCGCCTGGGCTTCAGTGCAAGCCAGAAGAGAATGCTGGGGAGAAACGGGAGGTCAAGGAGATGTCTGTGAAAGGGAACCACCCCGCTGGGCCCTGAAAACCCATATGAGATCCTTCAGGTTCTTTGCAGTAAGTCAAACCTGTGCAAGTTAGGGGACTACAGTCGTTCTCATGCGAAGTACATGGTACGTAAGGTATCCTGGTGAATTTGCACCGCCTTGGCAAGGGCTTGTGGGTCCCGACCATTGCTTTGACCAGATACGTGGCTTCCTTCAGCACTGAAAAATATAAGAATATGTTCAGAGAGCTACTGCACTACAAATCATAATAAAAACAAAAAAACACTGGTGATATTTTCAAGATTGCACGAACAACGGACATAAATACATTGCTGTCCTTTTTGCTTGAAATCTTTATCTAGGAGCAGCACAGTGGTGTAGTGGTTAGTACTAGGGTTGCTGGTTTGAATTCCAACCACGACACTACCTGCCTGGAGTTTGCATGTTCTCCCTGTGTCTGCGTGGGATTCCTCTGGGTACTCCGGTTTTCTCCTACACAAGACATGCTGGTAAGTTAATTGGATCCTGTCTAAATTGGCCCGGGCGTGTATAAATGTAAGGCAGGGACTGATGTGAATGTACAATATACTGTATATATGTAAAGCACTGCGTAATTGACAACGCTATATGAGTTACTGTAACAAATAAAATATTCACAGAGGTAAAGGATGGTTTAAAGCAGGGATGTGCAATTAGTGGATCTCCAGCTGTTGCAAAACTACAAGTCCCATCATGCCTCTGCCTCTGGGTGTCATGTTTGTGGCTGTCAGTCTTGCTATGCCTCATGGGACTTGTAGTTCTGCAACAGCTGGAGGTCCACTAATTGCATATCCCTGGTTTAGAGGTTACAAAACGTATCATATTAACCCAATGACTCGCCATGATATAACACAGCCTCTCAACATGGTCAAATATCTCAATCATTAAAAAAGCTAGGCTGTCCTTAAAACCATCTTGCAGCACAGTATCAACCAGAAAGAGAAAACTCAATCACACAAGCATTCCTAGGAGGAAGTGGCAGCACTCAGTATTTCCTTACATAAGCAAACACAATCCAACTATTATTATACACATTTTGGTGTGTTGGTGCAGTTTTTGAACAATAACATGGGCCACTCTTCAAATATGCAGGGTTGGACTGGCCACCGGGACAACGGGAAATTTCCCGGTAGGATGCCTGCCCTGGGGGCGCTTTGAGTGGCGACTGCTGCGCTCTCCTCCCTCTGTCCCCTGGCGCTGGTATGTCATGGAGCTGGGTCTGTGTGCAAAGTCCCGCCCCCCTAGAACGGCTTGTGTGATAGTCTTCTAGATGGAACACTGATTGAATCAGTGTTCCGCCTATCACACGATCCGGTCTAGCTAGGGGGGCGGGACCTTGCATACAGATCCAGCTCCGTGACATACGAGCACCGGAGGACAGAAGGAGAGGAGTACTGTGTGTTATCCAGAAAATGGTGAGGCTGACATTAGTGGGCACAGAGGCTGCAATTGGGCACACAGGGGCTGCAATGAAGTGATGCTGCATTGTGGTCATGGCAAGGCTGCAATGATGGGCACAGTGAGGCTGCAATGATGGGCACTGATGAGGCTGCATTGATCTCTTGTATCATGTCTGCAATCTCTGACCATCTTTAGTATGATGTCCTCAGTCTCCAACCATCTCCTGTATCATGCCCGCAGCCTCTGACACCTCCTGTATCATGCCCGCAGCCTCTGACACCTCCTGTATCATGCCTGCAGCCTCTGACATCTACTGTATCATGCCTGCAGCCTCTGACATCTACTGTATCATGCCCGCAGCCTCTGACCATCTCTTGTATCCTGTCCTCAGTCTCTAGCGATCTCTTGTACCATGTCCGCAACCTCTGAGCATCTATTGTCTTATATGTCTGCAGTCTCTGAGGTGGAGTCTTGGGGGGAGTTAAGAGTGGGAGTGCCGCCAGGATGGGGGTCATGGGAGAAGTCAGATGTGTGTGGACTGCGGAGGGGAGACTATAGGATAAAACCAGAGGCACCAACCTGGAGCTGTCCAAGCCCTGCACAGTGCACCTGAGAGGAGGTCAGTGACAGCGCCTCAAGTCTGAGGAGGGTCACTGACTGATTCCCCCTTTAGATTCGTAACCCCCCCCATTCTTTCTGTGGAAGGTGGTCTCTGGAAACCAGAGTTGCCCTTGTGTGGATCATCCTTTCCATTGGGGGAACACTTATGAGTCCATCTGCCACGTGTAGAAGTCGAAACAGGGGCCAATAGATGATAGTGGAGACCTTTGGCTTTTTGATGTGATTTACTTCTGCAATTAAGGTGAGAGTTCTGGGAGACCTAAGTATTAAGAGGAAGTTTGTGGAAGGTATATGGACATTTTATCTATTTAAGTCCACCCAACATCACATATATTTGATCCATCATTCTGTGAACTCAGTAGAAGTTTACTCTATTCACCTATTTTAATATTATTTAAAGGACTTTCTTGTCGCCATTTACTCCTTTGTGCTTATTTCACTCACATTAAGGAATATTTTGGACATTTTTTGCACTTTTTTTCACATCTTATTTATTATACTCCATGAGGAGATCTAGAGAACGTATGCTTTTTGATTTTAATTTTTATTTTATTTATCCATAGTGTTGTACAGTGATTTTTATTTTGCACAAGATCACTTTTATAGATTTTATAGTTTGTCGGTGTGCTGTGAAACACTTTTAGGTTTTGCTGCATTATATATTGTTTACATATATTTATCACTTGATTTCTGTTACTCTCAGTAGCGCGAGGCACACCTTTACTTTTAGGCTAACTGAGCAGGGCAACCAGCCCATTTGCAAAGATTTCAGTCAGCTTCATGTAGCTTTGTTGAACTCTTCAAAAAGCAATAAATGTGTTTAAACTCCTTAAGCTTAAGTTAAAGGATGCTTTAACCACTTCAGTTCCGGACCAATAAACACCTTAAGGACCAGAGGTCTTTTTGCAATTTCGCACTGCGCTGCTTTAACTGGTAATTGCGCGGTCATGCAATATTGCACCCAAACGAAATTTGCGTCCTTTTCTTCCCACAAATAGAGCTTTCTTTTGATGGTATTTGATTGCCTCTGCGATTTTTTTTTTTTGCGATATAAATGAAAAAAGAGCGAAAATTTTGAAAAAAAAAGATATTTTCTTCTTTTTGTTATAAGAAAAATCGAATAAACTAAATTTTAGTCATACATTGAGGGCAAAATTTATTCAGCCACATGTCTTTAGTAAAAAAAATGTCAATAAGCGTATATTTTTTGGTTTGCGCAAAAGTTATAGCGTCTACAAACTAGAGTACATTTTCTGGAATTTACACAGCTTTTAATTTATGACTGCCGATCTCATTTCTTGAGGTGCTAAAATGGCAGGGCAGTACAAATCCCCCCCAAATGACCCCATTTTGGAAAGTAGACACCCCAAGGAAATTGCTGATGGGTATGTTGAGCCCATTGAATATTTATTTTTTTTGTCCTAAGGGATTGAATAATGACAAAAATAAAAATAAAAAATTTTTTTTACAAAAAGTTGTCACTAAATGATATATTGCTCACACATGCCATGGTTATATGTGAAATGACACCCCAAAATACATTCTGCTGCTTCTCCCGAGTACGGGGATACCACATGTGTGGGACTTTTTGGGAGTCTAGTCGCGCACGACACCCCGAAAACCAATCACCACCTTCAGGATTTCTAAGGGTGCAAATTTTTGATTTAACTCCTCACTACCTATCACAGTTTCGAAGGCCATAAAATGCCAAAATAGCACAAAACCCCCCCAAATGACCCCATTTTGGAAAGTAGACACCCCAAGCTATTTACTGAGAGGCATGTTGAGTCCATGGAATATTTTATATTTTGCCAAAAGTTGCGGGAATATTACAAACTTTTTTTTTTTTTGCACAAAGTTGTCACTAAATGATATATTGCTCACACATGCTATGGGCAGAAGTCAAATTACACCCCAAAATAAATTCTGCTGCTTCTCCCGAGTACGGGGATACCACATGTGGGGGACTTTTTGGGAGCCTAGTTAACTAGCTACCTAGCGACACTAGCGACACTGATGCAGCGTTCAGAAAAATTATCGCTTAGTGACACTGGCAAAAGGGGGTGAAAGGGTTAACTAGCGGAAATCAGGGGGTTAAAACCATTATTGGGTAGTATATCGGGGTACCTAGCGCTATAAAAACCTGGCGGTGAACCTAAAAAAATAACTAGCTACCTAGCGACTGTAGCGACACTAATGCAGCGATCAGAAAAACGATCGCTTAGTGACACTGGCAAAAGGGGGTGAAAGGGTTAACTAGCGGCAATCAGGGGGTTAAAAACATTATTGGGTAGTATATCGGGGTACCTAGCGATATAAAAACCTGGCGGTGAACCTAAAAAAATAACTAGCTACCTAGCGACACATGCAGCGATCAGAAAAATGATCGCTTAGTGACACTGGCAAAAGGGGGTGAAAGGGTTAACTAGCGGCAATCAGGGGGTTAAAAACATTATTGGGTAGTATATCGGGGTACCTAGCGCTATAAAAACCTGGCGGTGAACCTAAAAAAATAACTAGCTACCTAGCGACTGTAGCGACACTAATGCAGCGATCAGAAAAACGATCGCTTAGTGACACTGGCAAAAGGGGGTGAAAGGGTTAACTAGCGGCAATCAGGGGGTTAAAAACATTATTGGGTAGTATATCGGGGTACCTAGCGATATAAAAACCTGGCGGTGAACCTAAAAAAATAACTAGCTACCTAGCGACACATGCAGCGATCAGAAAAATGATCGCTTAGTGACACTGGCAAAAGGGGGTGAAAGGGTTAACTCTAGGGGCAATCAGGGGGTTAAATCTTTATTGGGGGGTGATAGGGGGCTACCCTGGACCTAACACTAACTGTCCTGACAGTTTTTACTGTCACAACTGACACTGAATGCATTGATCAGTAAAGAAATGATCAATGCAATCAGTGACACTGTGACTGGGGGGGGAGGGGGGGCGGGGGGGGGGATCGGGGGGCGATCGGGGGGGGGATCGGGGGGGGTTTGTGTGCCTGTGTGTACCTACATGTCAGTGTAGTGTTCGTGCAGACTTACTTTTACTCTTCTCCTCGTAGTCCGGTCAAAAAGACCGCCCCGAGGAGAATGACATCACTTCCTCCTTCCTGTGTAAACAATACACAGGGGAGGAAGCTTCTCATTGGCCAGGAGCGATCCAGAGGGGGTGGCCGAAAACGAACGGCCATCCCCTCTTCACGGAGCGCTCCTGGACCGAATCGGACCGCCGTATCCGCTGGAAGGCAATCACGTAGATGTACGTGATTCTGCCTGCCTGTGCCATTGTGCTGACGTACAATGGCAATACGGCGGTCCTGAAGTGGTTAAAGTCTTCAACAATGCTGCTTGAAACGGTCTGAAAGCTACAAATCCTTTGTAAAATGCTGCTGTACACACTGCTATTATACAGGCTGAGGCACATACAGGCATAAGTGTGCATCAGTCATGCATCTTTGTGAAGAACACTTCTCATGTAGAACAGTGCATCATAGCAAGTATAAACAAAATGGAAATATGAAATAATATTCTATGAAAAGGTTACAGTGCCTATTTTTCTAGTTTGTCAGAAATAGGGAAGTATGCTTTTAATTTAAACTTATTCTCAAAAGTAAATAGATGGAAGTAAAAGTATAAAAAAAGTACAACAAATAAGAATAAAACAGACAACGCACCTATCATGCTCTTTGTCCACAAGATGATACCTAGCTCTGAATGCCACAAGATGGGCATAATACGCAGGAGCAGGGATGGAGACAGATCGAGTGCATCGCACGTATGTGTGGCACAGCTGGTAGGTCAGCAGCTGGAGTTCATCAGCAGTGAAACAGTTGTCATCCCACAAAACGTGATAGTGAGAAGGCCTGCTAGTACCCTAAAAGAGAGAACGTCACTCCATAAATGATATTTACTACATACAGATTAAAAAAATAAAAAAATCCTAAATATGACAGGATTGCATACAATTCATTGCAATAAGGATTTAAGAAACTGCAGTATAAAAGGGCTCCATGTTAAATTTTCATCTGTACACCGAGTCCTTTTAAAACTGGCCATATTTTAAAACCAAAACGCTACATTTTCCACTCTAATTTGCCTTTAAAAGAAATAAGGATGCTCCTACTACATTTGGGAATGGCGTTTACCCCAGTCATCCAGAACAATTGTAACTCGTCTCTAAACTAAATATTGCTAGATAGTGAAATTCTGCATAGCAATCAAAGTTCCTCAACACTGTCTCCATTGTTTAATAAAACAAAATTACACATCTCAAATGTTATTAACACACGCTTAACACCACTTGTTAACACTGCATGTCTACTCGGTTTGTACCATGTAATTTGTGATTTATGTATTCTCTTTCTGTACCTACCATGACATCAAGCATCTTTAAAATGTATGATATCTTTTTGTGAGCTCAAATAAAAAACAAGTGAACTATAATAGAAATATGGAGGCCGCCAGCTATCAACATTACCTTCGGGCTTCCAAACTTTTGACCCAGGAAAAATATGCAACGACCAAGTGGGATCTCCTTATCTTTATGCTTGCTCAGGGTCCCCGACTCATAGTATTGAATTTAGAGAATTAGCATGAAAGCTACAATATGTCAGTTAGCATTTTGAGCATTTTTTTACATATCTCACCAGACCAAAAATTGTGCATGTAGCATTATTTATTATGAATATATTGCACCAAATCAAACCCACACATGTAATGTGTGTGTTTTTTTTTTTATCCACTTCAGCAAAATTTCCCGAGAGACTTATTTCAACTTTGCAGTTCAATTTTGTCCCTTCTCGTTTTCACATCATAGTGGTGTATTCTGCTATAACTTATTTATTATAATATATACAATTTTTAATTACATACCATACAAAAAAAAGCCTTCCACATATTATCTTTCTATTTCTTCCCACCCCTTCCCACCATCCCTCCCTCCCCTTGTTTATTTTATTCTATATCTCTTTCATTTCTAGCACACGTTCTTCTGCTCATCGTCATCGTCTCCAGATATTTATCTGAGGACTTACATTTTTCCCACCTTTCCCATGTGCTGACATACTTTTCACATTGACCTTGGTCTCTGCTGTGCAAGGATTCCATTTTATTGTAATACTCTATTTGTTCAAACTATTCTCTTATTCCTGGTTTTTCACTGGTTTTTCACCAGTTTTTTGGGATCAATCTCTTTGCTGCATTCAGAAGTTTTGGTATAATTGTTTTCATATATTGTTTCTTTGGCATTTTGGAGTCATGGAACAGGCAAACCTGTATATTATTTTCTATTTTCTCACCTGTTATCTCTTTTATTAGGCTCACTATTGCTTGCCAGTATGCCTTTATTTTCGGAAATTTCCACCATATGTGTACTATTGATGCCATTTGTTTACAGTTTTTCCAGCATAATGGTGATCCCTCTACTTGAAATTTATAAGTTCTCTCTGGTGTCAGATATCATCTTGCTAAAAGTTTGTAATTCATTTCTATGGTATTCATATCCCACGCACTGTTATAGCCAGCTCCTATAATTTTTTCCACTTGATGGTTGTCTAATTTTAAGTCAATGTCTTTTTTCCATTGTTCAATATATGGAGGTCTTCCTTGTCCTCCTAAGTCTGTCAATATTCCGTAAATTTTTGATATTCCATTTTTCAATGGTGTTTGTGTAAAGCAGAGTCTTTCCAAGATGTTCAAATCTCCTCCATCCCAAATTGGATGTGGGAGTGTTTTTTCTAAGTGTTTTAACTGTAAAAAATTCCATTCACTTATCTGCCACGTTTTAGACTCCATTATTTCTTGTCGAGTTTTCATCTTTCCTTTTGTGATAATATCTCTCAATTGTGGATTTCTAACTTCATGTGCAGTAAAAATCTCTTCCCCTAGTAGAAAAAAAACTTTGTTCCTGTAAGGGCCATTAAAGGTGAATTATATTCCTTTTTTTTTTCTCGGTAGACTGTATCCAAAAATTTTAAAAACATTTCTAGTCAAATCCTGTGTTTCTGGTGCCAATACCCTAAACTTACGTGGTATCCATATATTTTTGTGCAATATGGTTCTACTTATTATATTTTCTATTTCTACCCATTTCTTTTCCCTATTTTCATTTGTCCACTCCACTATGCGTGCCAATACTACTGCTTTATAATACCTTTTTATGTCTGGAGTTGCTAATCCCCCGTGTTCCCTTTCCCTGGTGATAAGTGCAAATTTTATGCTTGATTTTTTATTTTGGCAAATATATTTTTATCATAATTTTTCTTACTATCTTGAAAAAACTCTGCGGGATCCCTATTGGTAACATTTGGAATTTGTACATTATTTTTGGAAGTATAATCATTTTGAACATGTTTATTTTTCCAATCCGCGATATTGGTTGTGTAGCCACTTTCTTTATTTCTGCCTTAACCTTGTTTATTAAGGGAATATAGTTTGCGGAATATATTTTTTCGACCGTTGATGTTAATTTAATTCCCAGGTAATTTAATTCTTCTTTTACCCATGTGAATGGAAATTCTCTTCAGAGCTTCCATTTGCTCAACTCCTATATTTAATACATCGGTTTTTATAGGATTTACTTTAAAATTTGAAAGTTCCCCATATTTTTTCACCTCTAATTATATTTGGGAGAGTCACCCTTGGGTTTGTTACATACATTAATATATCATCTGCGTATGCCGCAATTTTATGTTCTTTTTCTCCCACCCTCACCCCTCCCACTTCCTGATTATTCTGAAGTGTCGCCAGGAAAGGTTCCATTGACAACACATATAGGAGAGGTGAGAGCGGGCATCCCTGACGTTACATCTCAAACCTGGGTGTAATGTGCGTTAGCACGTGTTGCAGAAAGACGTGCATTATCACAGTGCAAAGATGTGAATGGACTGTAATGCTTAGTGAAGGTGCCCATCATAGCAATGGGTTAATAGAGTAGAACAGGAGACCGTAAAGGTTGGGTCAGACTTCGCTACTGCTGGAGTACGTTGGTCCAGTTTTCATGGTTTCAGTATAATAGATTTACCAGTTTCTTAAAGCGGACCTTCAGTAATTTTTTCAAATTTCCTCTATTAAATCTTCTGCCCTTGTTTTAACTTTGGATAGTAAAAAAAAAAATTCTGCCAGTAAATATCTTATACAGCCTAAATCCTGTTTCTTGTCTGGTATAAAGCCTAGGCTTCTGATATCATGCACAGCTCTCTCTCTTTCACTCTTGTGAGAGTTTGTCAGGAAGGGTGAATGAAAGCTGCAGGGCTGCAGAGCTGGAGGTGTGCCTCTGTGTGAATCCAGGAAATGAACAGGTACCAGCTTCAGCTGCCCACAGTTAAAATGGCTGCAGCCAGACTTCGTGGAGGAAGCTTTCTGCAGCATATTTGGAAAGTACAGATTACAGTATATATAAAATAATATGCAAAGTGGTTGGAGGAAAGCTTTAGAATTGCAAAGATGTTTTTATTACAAATTATGTGAGCAGACTGCAGTTCCTCCAAGTGGCCACTAGATGGTGTAGTGCAGGGGTAGGCAACCTCAGCACTCCAGACCTGATGAAACTACAAAGGCTTCTCACTTATGCAGAGTAAGAGGCTCCAAAGTATTGTTTCTGAGCAGGAAAAACTTTTATTTTTTTTAAATTGGGTTTTGTACTTCCTGGATCAGAATCTGGATTCCAGAGGCTTTGAGGAGCTTTGGGGGGCAAGAAACCTCTAATCCTGTGTCCAGGTTTTGCTGGAGACCAGCAGGCTGTGGGTGCAGTTGTTTACATCCCTTTTAATGTAGGGCCCGACAGTAGTTGTCAGAGAAGGCTTCACCATAGTACAGATGGAGTTGCAAGGCACATACCCCAGCTGGGACCTGGCCCCTAACAGACGTGTGCAGATGCAAGCGCATTCCCATACGTGCACCTGTCACCAATACTGGTGCCAAATTGCCTATTTAACCACTTCCCGACCAGCGCACGACGATGTACATCGACAGAATGGCACGTGCAGGCATATTGGCGTACAGGAACGTCCAATATTCAATGCAGCCGGTCGGGACCCCCGTGAGTCCGGTCACGGGACCCGCGGACTCTATCGCCGCGGGCATCCCCGCGATCGTCTCACGGAGCCTGCCGAATGGAGGAAATGCCGTGTAAACAGCATTTCTCCATTCTGCCTAGCAACTAGTGACGCTGATCTCTGCTCCATGTGATTGGAGCAGAGATCAGTGTTCACTAAATGAAAGCCCAACCCCCCCACAGTTAGTAACACAGCCCTAGGAACACTTAACCCCTACACTGCCACCCCTGGTTAACCCCTTCACTGCCAGTGTCATTTACACAGGAATCACTGCATTTATATAGCAGTGATTAATGTATAAATGACTAAGGTGTCAAAAATGTCCGATGGGTCCCCCACAATGTCGCAGTCACAATAAAAATCGCTGATCGCCGCCATTACTAGTAAAAAAAAAAAAATTATTAATAAAAATGCTATAAAAATATCCCTATTTTGTAAACGCTATAACTTTTGCGCAAACCAATCAATAATCGCTTATTGCGATTTTTTTTACCAAAAATATGTAGAAGAATTTTGTATCGGCCTAAACTGAAGGAAAAAAATTTTTTTTTATATATTTTTGGGGGATATTTATTATAACAAAAAGTAAAAAATAATGCGTTTTTTTCAAAATTGTCGCTCTATTTTTGTTTATAGCGCAAAAAATAAAAACCGCAGGGGTGATCAAATACCACCAAAAGAAAGCTCTATTTGTGGGAAAAAAAAGGACGTCAATTTTGTTTGGGAGCCATGTCGCACGACCGCGCAATTGTCAGTTAAAGCGACGCAGTGCCGAATCGCAAAAAGTGGTCTGGTCTTTGACCAGCAAAATGGTCCGGTCTGCAAGTGGTTAAACAGGGCAACTGTACTAGCAAATTGCTGTTTGGTCTACAGCATTCTGTGAGTGTGTTCCCAATTCCTGTGCCCAGCCTTTGATTGTGGCTTGACTTGCTCCTGATCCTTATCTGTTACCTACCCGGACCTTGGCTTGTTCCCGATTCTGCCTGTGCATTCTGCTCTAGGCTGATCTTTTCACCTTTACAGACATTGGCCTGTGACCATTCTTCTGTCTGCAGTCTATGCCTAATATGCACGCCCCTTACCGACCCGGCTTTTCTGAACCTGTATCCAGCTCTTCCAGCCTGTTAAAACTCCTTCAGTCCAGCACATTGTCTTCTGGCTCCTGCTTCCTGCTGCACATCCACAGCCTGTTGTCGGCCGAGCCCTGTGTCAGCCTGTTAGCTGTACCATATCCTGGCATTCTTCCATTGATATATCTGCTAGTACCAACGCAGACACCTGGACTGATCATCAGCAGTCATACCTCACTGTACTCTGTGGCCTCCGAGCCGGAAGTGTACAAGAGGCCTTCATCTGCACATCAGGCTCACTAACCAGCAATGTGATAGTATTTTAGGACTTCACCCCCTCCCCAGAAGTCTGTGAGGCTGCAAGAAAAGAAGCCAAAGGGGTTGATTTACTAAAACTGGGGAGTACAAAATCTGGTGCAGATCTGCATAGAAACCAATCAACTTCCAGGTTTTTTTTTTTTTTTTGTCAAAGCTTAACTGAACAAGCTGAAGTTAGAAGCTGGCTACCATGCAGAGCTACACCAGATTTTGTACTCTCTAGTCTTCGTAAATCAACGTCAAAGTGTGCATGTCTGCTCAGTGCAGGTGTAGTCCGTAATTGAATAGAGGACTGAAGCCTGAGGGCCAGAGCAGCAGGGAGCTGCAGGCGAGAATGCTGCGAGAGCTGAGTGTAAGGTGCACCAATGCACAAAGGTGCTGTGTGGGGTGGCCTACGGCAGTGGTCATCAACCCTGTCCTCAGGGCCCACTAACAGGGCAGGCTTGCAAGATAACTGAAATAAATCACAGGTGATATAATTTGCTGCTCAGTGATTGAAGTATTCTAGTGTGCATCTCACCAAGGAAATACATAAAACCTGGCCTGTTAGTGGGCCCCGAGGACAGGGTTAATGACCACTGGCCTACGGGACCTTGCCAAAGGTTAAAGCCTAAGAAGCAGTGCTATGAATCAAAGACAGGAGGCTTAAAGGACTTTTGTTTTCAGATTTTCAAATGATGGTTAAAATCCCTGTGAGGGCAGCGATGCATTTCTGAACTTTCTCTTTTCTTTGTAACAAAAGTAGAGCAGCAAGACCAACAAGCCCTAAAACAGTACTTTTAGCATGGACTGAACTCACTGGGAAGAACTACACTTGAGTTAAAAATACACTGCCACATCATGTGTCAATATCTGCCAGAAAAAGTTTTATGCATAAAATGTGGATGCACTGCTAATTGCTGCCAAAAAAAAAAGTCAGATTTCAACTCCTCTGACCACAGAACAGTTTTCCACAAGGCAACTGACACTTTTAAATGATCTTTGCCACAGAGAAGATAGTGGTGTTTCTTGATCATGTTCAGATGTTATTTTTTGCATGATAGAGCTTTACCTTTTATTTTTGAATAGCATGCCAAACTGTGTTCACAGTCCGTGATTTTTGGAAGTATTCATGAGCCCATGCAGTGATGTCCGTCACAGAATCATGTCTGTTTTTAATGTAGTGCTGTCTTTGGGCCTGGAGATCACGTGCATCCAACATTACGTTTAGGCCTTGGCCCTTGCACACAGAGATTTCTCCAGTCACTCTGAATCTTTTGATACTGTGTACCACAGATGACAATATAATTAAAGTCTTTACAATTTTTCATTGATGAACATTGTTCTTAAATTGTTCAATTTTTAAACACAGGGTTTCACAGACTGGTGAAGCTCTGCAAATCTGCACTTCTGAGACACACTGACTCACTAAAACTGGCCATAGACTGTGCAATTAAATTTTCTTTCCTGTAACCATAGGTTGCAGGAAAGAAAATCACTTGATTACCCCATCAACACAGTCAGTGTTGATGGGGGAATCCTTCCTGTGAAGCCATTGTGTCCTCCAGGCAGGGAGAAGCCGTTCTGACCAAGAGAACACACAGTGATTATTGCTAGCGGCTATAGTCACTGGCAATGCGACAGGTTGGTTGTACCCAAGTTGATTCAATCAGCTTGGGTACAATCAGCCTGCCTATACATGATAAGAACAGTCTATGGCTGGCTTAAGATGCTCTTTTTATACCCAATCATGTTACGGACCTGTTGCCAATTAACCTAAGTTAGTTGTAAATGTTCTCCCAACTCTTCCTTGTTTGCACCACTTTCTTTTCCAGCTTGTTAGGAGAATTTCTCTTCTGGCATACTTGGACAAGTCAAAACAACAACAGTTTAGCATGTTTGGAGATGTAGAGAGTCGTACGCAGATACCTAGTAACAGCACTACATGGTCCAGGGTCAGGTATCCTTAGTGCCTTAGCCAACCCGGTTGTGACTTTTTGTTCCTAGAAAGCAAGGGACAGAAAGCAAGGGACAGCTCCACACCATATTATAGAAAGTGCCCACAGTATTGCAACATTTGCTGCAGAGCTGAGAAAGAGTGGGATCAACATGATGCAACTTTTGCGGGTAGAATAAATCCTATGCAAAAATTTCTACTGGATAAATTTATCCCGGGCAGATAGCTTCAGTTTGATATATTGAATGTTCACCATATCCTGCCACTCCTCTTCAGAAAGAAAGGGAATGCCATGTTTGCACTTTTGAAAAAGCAAATGGGTCTTACCATTGTGAATTATAAGGTAGGCATAAGCAGAAAAAAAATAGCTAGTCAAGATCAGGAGCCCTTAAGAGAGATTCTAGTGAGCTCTGCTGTAGGATAGAAGTTTGGGAAAATTGGGCTGTACTGGCATATTGTAATTGGAGGTAACTAAGAAAAAAAAAAAAGTACCAGTTAGGAAGGACAAATTTTTCCATTAATAAATTAATGGAGCAGAGTTCTCCCATTAAAAAAAATAGGAGTAAAAGTGTGGATATCTGCTCTCCTTCAAATCAAAGGGTCAGGGACACTGTAAAAATGAGAGAGTGGCATTTTCCCGAAACGGGGGTATTGAAAGTCGTTTAGAGTCAAAGGTCCACTTAAGAACCATCCTCAAAGCCCTCACAATCGTCTTCACAGGTTGGATATGGGACTGGGTGGAATGAGGTTCCCCTTTGTGCTAAAGATTGAAGCATTTGTGGGGGATCCTTTAATGGATATCTCCAAGTCTAAAAAACAGATAATAAAAATATAGATTGAACAAAGCCAGCCTGGCTTCATCTATGGCAAGCTGTAACTTAGTAAGAGCTAGTCTAGGTTGTTTACCTGCCCATAGAAAGGAAGTAGAGATGGCATCTATCATGCAAAATATCTTTAAAAGGGACCAAAAACAGGGAACTGCCTAAACATAAGTAAAATTTCCCTGCCCATCTTTTATTGTTTTTAATCATGGCTGGACTATCACAGCAACATAGGGAAAGACAGTTTACCTGTATTCCAGCATGACTGCAGAGGTAAAAGTCAAACTCATATGGATGAGTTATATCTGTATCCACCGTCGTCCCAGCTGGTATGTTGCCACTTCTTCCAACCTAGTGTAAAAAAAAAAAAATATATAAAGGTGTACATAACAGAGTGGGCTATGGCAAGTTGTCTGAAACAGGTCATTCTACAGTAATCCAGTGGCATACTAATGGAGGTTTGGTCGGCACCGGGAAGGGCTCACTGGGGGTGCTGCGGCTGCCTGACTAGGATTACAATGCAGCCCCACAGTGCTGCGTTTCACAAAAAGACACTCAGGCGGCCACAGCACCCCCAATGAGCCCACACCTCCTGCTGCTTCAGTGGGAGAAAAATCTTTTTTTTTTGCCCATCACTCAACTTCTCTGCCTTATTCTAAGCTGCCGCTATGTTATCTGGTGAGTGAGCGGGTGGGTAGGGAAGGAGAGTTGTCAGTTCTTACAGCTCTGCCGTGGGGGTGGCTTAGGATGAGGGGTGTTTGTACTGCGGAGGTTAGGGTATTTTCTGTACTGGGTCTGTACTATGCTGGGGGGGGGGGGGGGGGTGCAGGCTCAGTCTGCGCTGGAGGCAGAGGGGGTCATTCACACTAGCAGTTGGGGGGGGGGTAGGCGGGTAGGCTTAGGTTTTATTTAACTGCGCGTGCTGCTTTTTTTCCATTTAATTTGTATTTGGGGGGAGGGGGGTCAAACTGAAAATAATATAAAATTAATAAGGAATCATATATGCCAACGAGAACATTTGCAAAATATAAAAAAAAAAAAATAGGATTATTACGTCCTACTTACCCGCAAAATCATTTCCTTTGAGTACATCATGGGATACAGAGTCAGGCTAATATTCATTACTATTTATTACCTGCTGGGATGTCCCAGAGCAATAGCCTTGGAGGTGAGGGAGACACCCTGCCAAACAATAGCCATCATAACTTATACAGCAGCATGCAGTACACTGCGGCCAAAAGCTGAATCCTCGGCTGCTTGAACATCCACTTGATAACATTTTGTGAACGTTTGCACTGAAGATCAGGTAGCAGCCTTACAAATCTGAGCCACAGATACCTGATGGCAAAAAGCCCAGGAGGTTCCTACACCTCTGGTAGAATGAGCTCTCATCCTAAGAGGGAGGAGCTTTAGGTTTCAGACTGTAGGCCTGAATGACCAATTGACGGACCCAATTGGCAATGCAAGGTTTGGAAGCTGCCTGCCCCTTCTTGAGTCTTTTTTCTTTTTTTTCTTTTACCAAAAGAAGTCTGATCCTCATATCTCCACAGATCTAGACAGATAAACCTTGACTGCCCGGACAACATCCAAAGAATACAGTCGTCTCTCTTCCCCCGAACGAGGCGGAGAGAAAAAAGGCAAAATAATGTCCCGATTTAAATGAAAGGCCGACACCACCTTTGACAAAGGATGGAACAGGTCGTAACAAGACTGTCATGGTGAAGAATCATGTATGGTTCCCTGCATGAAAGGGCTGCCAACTCCCATACCCTTCTAGCCCAGGTGATAGCCATCAGGAAGGCTAGCTTGCGTGACAGCAAGTCTAATGGAATTTCCTTAATAGCCAAGTTCAAGTCCCAAGGACACATAGGTAACCTAACTGGGGGGAAGCAAGAGTGTTGCCCCTTGAATAAAGGTTTAGATCAGTGAATGACCACTGATTGTACTCAAAGCCAATTTGATTTCCACACCTAACTGTAGAAAAGAGAATTCTCCCAATCACATATTTCCAAGGATGCCATTTTCTGGCTTTACACCAAGCAATACAAGTCTTCCAGACCTTATGATAAATCTTCCTAGCGACAGCTTTTCTAGCATTCACTAGAGTAGCTTCAATAGCCATGACATCAAATTTAGAGACTGTAAATTGGAGTGAAATATAGGACCTTGAGATAGTGGATCGGGGCGACGTGGAATCATTCATGGCCCGTCTATCATCAGTCTCCCAATCTCCAGGAACCAGGGCTTTCTGGGCCAGGCTGGTGCCACCAGAATGACTGGAACCTCCTCTCTCTGAATCCTGTGCAACAAATATGGAAGGAGAGGGATCGGAGGGAAAGCATAAACCAGGGAGTACTGGCCATATGGAACTATCAGAGGATCTCTTTGTTGAGACACATACTGCTGTAGCTTGTTGTTGAACTTGGATGCCAGTAGGTCGACCTCTGGCCATCCTCAACGTTGGCAAATTTCCTGGAACACCTCTGGGTGAGGGAACCATTCCCCCCCCCGGGGCAGATCTGCTGGCAGCTGAGATAATCTGCCTTCCATTTCTCTACTCCCGGGATATGGACTGCCAATATCATTGGCACATGTCTCTCTGCCCAGGCTAGCATGTAGTTCACCTCCTCCAGAGCTGAACGACTCCTGGTACCGCCTTAGTGGTTTATCTAGACCACGGACGTGGCATTGTCGGCCTGAACCTTCAGGGCAGTCCTGAAGCTCCACCGTCCAGGACCGTAGGGCCAGACGTGCTGCCTGCAATTCTAGGATATTGATGGGCAGGGTCTGCTCTGTCCCTCCCCATTTCCCCTGAGCTGTGAGCCAGTCTAAAGTTGCTCCCCAGCCTGAGAGACTGGCATCTGTATTCAGTACTCTCCAAGTTACCGGGAGAAAGGATTTTCCCTTTCGCAGGTTCTGATCCTGCAACCACCAGTTTAGGCTTAAGCATGCCTGAAGAGATAAGCACATTGGATAATCCAGGGCTTTTCTTCCTCTGTTCCAAGCCAACAAGATGTCTTATTGTAAAGGCCTGGAATGGCACTAGGCATAGGGTACTGCCTCGAAGGAGGATACCATCCTCCCTAGAAGACTCATACAGAGCCGAATGGAGGGTTGTCTGGTGCCCATTATCTGACATACCTGATCCTTCAGGGCACAGATCCTTACGTATGGCAGGAATACTCTTGCTTGGACCGTGTTTAGAATCAGACCTAAATATCTTAGACTTTGAGCTAGTCTCAAGGCTGACGTTTCGGTATTTATGATCCAGCCTAAGCTTTTCAAATACCTCACTGTGTATATTATGCTCAGTTCTAGAGCCTGTTCTGAATGATCTCTGTGCAGGAGGTTGTCCAGATACCTGAGCACCAGGATCCCTTGGGCCCTTAAGAGACCCAGTACTGGTGCTAGGACCTTTGTGAACACCCGGGGAGCTGTAGCAAGCCTGAAGGGTAGAGCCACAAACTGAAAGTGACGTTCCTCTACTGCAAAACGTAGGAATCTCTGATGAGGCTGAAAGATAGGTGCGTTCAAGTACGCATCCTTAATATCAATGGAGGCTAAAAAGTCTCCCCTCTGGAGTGAGGTTACTACTGAATGGACAGACTCCATCCGTAAGGACTGTATAGATAGATACTTGTTCAAGGATCTTAGGTCCAAAATTGGCCTTGTGTCCCAGTTTGGCTTCTGAACCGTAAACAGGTTTGAGTAAAACTCGGTGCCCCTTTTGAATACAGGAACCTCTACAATCACGCCTTGATGCACTAGATGATGTACTGCCTGAAACAATAAGTTTCTTTTTGGAGGATCTGAGGGAACGCTGGATCGTAGAAACCGCTGAGGGGGAATCCCCCTGCAACTCCAGCTTGTAACCGCAAGATATAATTGAGGTGACCCACTCGTCCTGAATTGTTGTTTTCCAAATGACCGCAAAGTGCAGCAGCCTTTCCCCCACCCGACGAAGTGGGGGCGTCCCCTCAAAAGGTGAGCTTGGTGCTGTTAGAAGAATTTTGGACCCAGGGCCTTTTCTGGCCTTGCAGATTTCCCCTGGCATTAGCACCCTGTTGGCGGCGGAACCGCCCTGACGCTGAGACTTTTGAGGAAGCAGTTCCTGGGTTTTCAAACAAAGGAGGTTTGGTGTTTTTCTTCACACGAAGTAGAGAACTCTTCCCTCCCAGAAATCTTTTGTATATATTTGTCCAAGCGATTACCAAAAAATTTTTCCCAATGAAACAGGAAACCAGCCAATAACTTTTTACAAGGAAGCTCGGCTGACCAGTTTTTAAGTCATAAAAGTCTGACAAGAAACCTGCTGTATTGAATCCTTGAAAGCATCAACAGCAAAATACAGTGCTCGAGGAATATCTGTCTTGCATTCAGGCAGATCATCCTCCTGGTTGGGCCTATCAGGCCATTTGACCTGATCCTTTATGAACTGGCAAATACCAATTGCTGCAACAGCTGGCTGAATAGCTGAACTGGCCAAAGAAAAGGAAGCTTTTAATAATCATTCAAATTTCTTGTCAACAGGGTCTTTCAAACCCTGTGCGTTATCTACCGGACAAGTTAAGTTCTTGTTTAAGGAAGAGACTTCTGCATCTACGGCTGGCATGCTCCATTTTTTAACAATCTTTTTATCCATGGGATATAAAAGGGAAAACCTTTCAGGAGGCAAAAAAGTCCTGTCAGGATGTTCTCAATCAGCATATGCCGCCTGTTCCCACAGGGGGCTTAGCGGGAAAGTCTGTGCGACCTGAAAAGGTCTCAGAGATCCCAAAGAGGACCGGTGGGGGGCTCAGTCACCTCTGCAATAGGCAACTTAAAGGCAGAATGAACCGTTTCGGTCAGAGTCAGGATCAAAAGCTTCTGCGACTGAGAGGCAGATATCGAATGGATATCTTTTTGTCCAGATTGCTCAGAAGCAGACTCATCTGCCGTGCCCGCCACCGAATCCTGAGCTTTCAGCTCTTCCCCATCCTCAACCCATTCCTGCTCCAGACTAGGAGACTCCGGGGAGGGGGATCTGTCACGCTTCCTGTCACCCTGTGGGAAGGAGGCAATCATGCCGGCAATCCTGTGCTGTAACCTGGCTAGGGCTGAGGACAGTTCATCCTTCGTGATAAAGGGTAAAGCAGCAGCGTTGACTGTAGGCACAATACCAGATAGGCGCAGCGACTCAGATTGCCCGGAAGCCTCTGGTCTTTCAGAGGATACAACACTAGGGATATGACTAGGTTCATCAGGCACTACTGATGACATAGGTGTGCCTTTCCCTACGGCTTTAGTCCCACTACTCTTTTTGAAAGCCATTCAATGCCTGCAAAGAGTACTTGGGCATCGTTAAAACGGGCTCACCAAACAAATATGCAACAATCCTGCCAAGCACCTTTAGCCTGCCAAACACCTGGTGACTCACATGACCCGGGTAAGGAGAAATGAACTACTGTAAGTGTCTGTGCAGAGCCTGCTCTGTGTTCCACAACTGCCTTCTGGAAGCACCACATGCTTGGCCTGCACAGCTTAAAATAAGCTGGGTGTGCCCCGGAACATTCTATGCGTGTGTGCGTATGCATGTGCACGCTCCCGGCAAGTGGGCATGACTGAATTAGTGTACAAAGTGAATCTTTATACAACCAGATAAAGGCTACGGTGCAAAGCCGCGTGTTCCGCCAAACAAACTGCTGAGCCCAGTGGCGCTCTTGTGAACGCATGTGCGTCATGGCGAACCAAGGCGAAATGGCGCAATCGTGCACCATCACACAGGCAAAAAACAGCCAGGCTCAAGCAAAAAAGGTACACTTTGCAAACACCCACAGCTAGCCCAGAACTCCACTGTATGGTCACCGCACACAGGTGTCCAGCCTTTAGCTAGCTTGACTGATTGTTACAATCACTGGGACACCCTACAATAATAAAATAAAGGGGTTTAATTTACCCGTTCAGGCGCAGGGCCGCTTAGAAGCTAAGGGCCCAATCTTCACCCTTCACAGCGGGTTCCTGTCACTTAGACCTTCAAGGACTGGGTACCCTTTCATGTTTAGGGTCCACTCCCTTGGACATGTACAGCACCCTGCAGGAAATGCCTTAGTACTGTAGTGTCCGGGATTTCCACTCCGCAGGGTCCAGCGCCCGGAGGCCACGTTACAGGCAAAACCTTGCAGACTCTTGAGTCTTTGCGAGGCTTGGGTACCATTTATCTAAGCAAAAAAGCCTGTGTCAAATTGATCTGATCGGTCAATCCCTTGATTCATTTTTGGAGCGGTTTGTGAGACTAGAGACCTGGAGCTCAGAGAGCTCAAACAAACCGTGTCATCCACCTTGCAGACACTGGTAAAAAACAAAAGAACTTTCTGTATGGGAGGGGTTATATAGGGAATCCCTTTCTGTCTGAAGACTTTTGGTCTACCAGTGTCCCTTCACCTAATGATGGAGTATAACCCAGCAGGTAATGAATATTAGCCTGACTGTGTCCCATGATGTATGAAAAAGAAATATATATTTAAAGATGGATTATGTTATCTTTTGGGGGTTTGCATACTATACTTTGCATACTATCTAGACTAGTTTTTCAAGACCAGAGTTTGTGGAGCCCTAGGGTTCCTCCAGAGTTTTCTTGGGGGAATCATGAGCAGTGGATGATTCACTGTATCTCCGATCTAAGGGAGCCTGCACAGTTCCAGCACAAATGTCACAGTGGCTTGGGACAGCGTGAGGCTTTCTCTGTTAAGTAACCACAGAGAAATTACCTTTCTAGCTGGTCTGTGAGACATGAATTCAATAAAAACTGCAAGTCAAAAACACCTGTAGTAACAGATATATAGGCAGCTAAAGTTTAATTTTCAATGTATAAATGAACCTATAAAAGTTCAGCTTTGTTCCTCTCCTACCGCCGCTTGAGTTGTGTTCTTTAAAGTATGTAGCAGCCTCACTGATCAATAGGGAGATCTGGGAGGGTGTAGGGCCAACCTTCATTTTATCAGGGAAAGACTGGGTTTACATATACTCCTGCTGCTTATATCTCAGTCTATAAGGCCTGTTTTTATGTTTTTTTTCTAAAGGAAACTTTTGCTCATTTACAAATGGACAGAAATATAGAAAAGTAAAGCAACAGCAGAAAAATAGGATTTTGTCTGATCTGTAAAATCCTTTTGTTGGAGTATATGACTAAGGGTACTAATTATGTAAGGCAGCATTAACTCCTCCCAACATTCCTTCAGTTTTGTAGAACTAACAACAAGAGAGGAACACAAAGACAGAGGGAAGGGATCTCTGTGCCTGTGATGTGCTCAAAAAGGGGTTTGACTTCACTATAAAACCCAAACCTTGGAGTACAGTAGAGGATATAAGCTTAGTATGCCTAGATCCTGGGGTTATAGGCTGGTACCTTCAGGTGATTGGAGGTAAAGCTTTTGAGGACACAAACTTCCATGCACCTCCCTTATAACCCTAACCCACTCCACGAGTCCTCAGTTTTGAAGCAAGCAATGCAGAGTAACCTATAAACCGAAGGGAGGGTGTCATGTGTTCTGGACTCCAAGATATAGAAATTACAGGTAAGTGGAGCAGATAAATGCAGGGAGGTACAGTGGTGGAGCAGATAAGAGAAGGGGGTACATTGATGGGGCAGATGAGCAGGGGGGTTACAGTGGTGGGACAGATGTGCAGGAGGTACAGTGGTGGGAGGGATGAGAAGGGGGTTTAGCAGTGGGACAGAATAGTAGGGGGTACAGTGATGAGGCAGATGAGCAAGGGGTTACAGTGGTGGGACAAATGAGAAGGGGGGGTTCAGTGTTGGGGCAGAGGAGAAAGGATGTACATTGGTGGGACAGATGAGCAGGTCATTAGAGCGGTGGGGCAGAGGAGCAGGGGGTTTCAGAGTTGGGGCAGATGTGCAGAGGAGAAAGAAGGTACATCAGTGGAACACATGAGCAGGGGGTTACAGTGATGGGGCAGAAGAGCAGGGGGAACAGATGTGCAGGAGGTACAGAGGTGAGGCAGATGAGAAAGGGGGTTACAGTAATGGTGCAGATGAGAAGATGGTTCAGAGGTGAGACAAAATAACATGGGGATATGGCGGTGGAGCAGATGTACAGGGAGGTACAGTGGTGGAACAGATGTGCAGGGGTTTACAGTGGTGGGGTGGATGAGAAAGGGGCTATATTGGTGGTGCAGATGAGTAGAGTGTGGCAGATGAGCAGGGGGGTACAGAGGTGGGACAGATTTGCAGGAGGGACAGTGATCTGAGGTGCGAAAGTGCATCAATTGGGGCTGATCCAAGGTGTGGAGTTGCAGGAATTGGGGCTCATCTGAGGCGTGAGTGCAGGATGTTAATTTCTTACTACTACTCAAGTAGATTACAGCATTTACTTAATAAAAAAATCCTTTTCGTGATTGAGTGTGAGAAGTTGACTTTTGTTTGTTATAAAATCAGCACGCTCGATTTCTTTGAAAACATTTTTTGGCATACTGTACTCAAAAGGTTGCCTACCACTGCTATATAAAATATGCACTTTCAGATTAGGTACATTCAGCAATAACATGAAAGTTTAAAATTAAAGTGGTTGTAAACCCTTACAAACCATTTTGACCTACAGGTAAGCCTAGATGTCGGCTCCCGTGCGCATGCACAGGAGTGACATCATTGCGGCTCCAGCGAATCACAGCGCCGGAGCAGCGAGACCAGGAAGTCACTCTGGGATACATGGCAGCGACGAAGATGAAGACTGAGGACCGCTTCGGGGGCTTCGTTCTCAGGTAAGTTATTCATAATGAGGTAGTATGCTATGCATACTAGCTCATTATGTCTTTGCCTTGCAGGTTTTTTTTTTTTATTGCCTTTACTTCCTCTTTAAACACATGGCTCTGATACATTTGTCATGACACAACATTCTCTCTGCAATGAATTTACTATTTCTGATAAGTATTGACAATCTGGAAGCATACTTGTATAGACAATAAACATATATAAGAAACACCATAAACATACATAATATCTCCATTAGTATTGGGGTGTGAAGAAATCCCATGATGGGGATACCCTGAAAGCGGGGCAGCGCCAGAAAAGGAGGCAGCACCCTGTTTTTTTTGTGACCTCTGAATTGAAAGGATACTCATTCTGAACAACTGGTTAGGAGCAACCGTCAGTCCATAGACACAATAGTACAGGGCCGCAGGGATCTACTACAGCTGCTAGAGGGGGGACCTGTCAGGATGGATTTGGGGTCCCTAGCCATATATTTTGATAAGATGACTAGAGTTTAACAGATGCCCATGTCAGCAGTGGCAGGTTGTATAGCAGAGCCTGCCAGGGCAAACAAGCCCTTAAAAAAGCCTTCTATCCTATTGTTAATTGGGCTCTTGAATACAGAACATCCTCAACAGGGACCAACAAGGTTTTGTTAAGAAAAAAAAAAAATGGCTGGGTATACAACAGGAGCAGCCCTACTTCAAAAACCCATCAACAGTTCATTGCTGAGCGTAAAGACCTTTCCGGTGAGGCGGTCGCTGTACAGCACAGGCTGTAAAACAGAGTATACAGGGAAGGTCTTTGTGGATAATGGCATATTCAAGGATCCCTGGCTGCTGAACTTTGGAAGGGTAGACATAAGTTGCTTTAATTTAGACACCCATGCACTGCATCAATAATAGAAATCGTATCCTTGAGTTTGGGAGAAATGTCAGTGGACAGGTCCTTTGCTTGTCCTAAGTCCTTGGAACCTAATTTAGGATCATGTTCCTGTTCCTTCTCAGGTAATGCAAGGATAGGGTAGGGTGTAGTGTTAGTTCCCACTTACACTTTAATGGCCTGGCTGTTGAAGCCAGGTCCTGAGGGACAGAGGCCTATTGGATTTGGTCATCCTTATACTCTATGCCCTATACAGGAAGTAAACTTCTGTCAAAGTCTACAGTCACACCTGAAAGGCCTTCTTCACGTGGCGCAAGGCTAAGAAATTCCACCCCAAGAAGTACAAGTGGGACAAATCCTGTCCTTCCTCCAATCTGGTCTGGATCAACATCTGTCCTTGAGTTCCATCAGGGGCATAACTGGTTTTAAACCGACCTCTTGCTTCTCCTTTACTGGTGAATGTCTTTGTGCAGGGTGTCATTCACATTGCTCCCCCTGTACGCTCTCCAGTAACATCCAATGAGATCTCAACTTGATTTTGTCGGTCCTGTAAAAATCGCCCTTCAAGCCTATCAGGGATTTCCCCCCGTCTTCCCTCACTCACAAGGTTGTCTTCTTTGTTGCAATCACCTCTGCGAGACAAGTCTCTGAATTACCATTAAGTGTAAAAGGCCTTTAGTGTTTCTTTCTTACCAAGGTGGCTGCCACTTTAAACTGTAACCAGGACATTGTGCTTCCCTCTAAAGTGTTCTGTCAAACCATTTCAAAGAAATTTCTCTACGTGGTCTTGATGTGGTAAATGCTGTGCAAGTTAACCTCTCAGACATGGCTTCTTGTAGACAATCTGATTCACTTTTCATCATTCCTGAGGGTCTCTGTAAGAACATTCCCTGTTAGGGTGCACTCTATAAGATCTGTCAGAGCTTCATGGGCTTTTCGACATCAGGCATCTGTTTGACAGACTACATGGCTGCCCCCTGGTCTTCTGTACACACCATTAACCATTTTACCGGTGGGTATTCAGACCTCATCCGATAATGAATTTGGGTGTAAGGTGCATCAGTTTCCTCTCTGAATTTTGAGCCCTCTTTTTTCCTTGTTAAGGTTTTTTTTTTGTGTTGCTCACTTCTCAGTTTCATGCTTTTGGACATCCCATGGTCAAAGAGTAAGATCCTATGTACAGCAAGTTAAAATTAAGATAATAGGGCTTTTGAATGGCTTTTGACTTATCTTTAAAATCATTTACCTTGAATACATTACAGTACACTATTCACTCCCCGCTGCTCCTAATGCATCATTGCGTATTGCTTGCTATGTCCTGTAATGTACTCCAAGAAAATGATTTTTACAGGACAGTAAAAAAAATATGATGATGATGATGTATGGCATGCTTTGGGCTAGTGTACATAAGCAAATGAGATTGAAGAGGTTTGTGCATTGCTTGTACTCCTCCATAACAATTTAGGGTACATCCATGGGA
Source organism: Lithobates pipiens (assembly GCF_037356315.1). Classification (NCBI taxonomy): domain Eukaryota; kingdom Metazoa; phylum Chordata; class Amphibia; order Anura; family Ranidae; genus Lithobates; species Lithobates pipiens. The sequence continues at coordinate 322,340,184 of NW_027507748.1, forward strand.
AGTGCCTGTGTATTCATAGCCTTTAACATTGGAATAGGACTTGTTGTAGTCATCCAATATTAAAAGAATAAAAATTATATTGTGCTCACCCTTTCAGTTCGGTCCGCACAGAACAGTCTTGTATGGTGTCTTTTCTGTACTACAATGTATGTGATTCCAGGCTGGTAGTCTTTCTCCAGACTAATGCAGGCTTCTCTGATTGCTAGCAGCTCATAATACAACACCTGTCAAGAAAACAGACTGGCGAGTTCTTCAGTAAGTATAACAGATTATTTTTACTTTAGACTAAGAGCCAGTGAGGACATAAATATGGAAGCTGACTTGTTTTTAAATAGTGATGCCGTGTACACAAGATCGGACTATCCAGCAGACAACCCGCCGGACTTTGCAGCGGAGGTCCGCCGGACTTTCCGAACAAGTGGACCTGCCCACACACGACCAGACTTTTCCGGCGGACTAGGTCTGGCGGACAATCCGCTGGACTATGGCGGGAGTCCGCCAGACTTTTCAAATGAACGGACTTGCCCACACACGGAGTAAAGTCCGTTCATTTTGAACATGGCTCCAGGTAGCCGGGACAAACGAAGGAAGTCAATGTCGCCGCCTCAATCGGTGAGAATGACACTATGCTAGCCCCGTCACCTGGTATGGATTTAAAGGGGAAGCCCTACGCAGAAAAAACTTTGTGGGGGTCCCCCCAAAGTTCATAGCAGACCCTTAACGGAGCACGCAGCCCGGCCAGTCAGGAAAGGGGGTGGGGATGAGCGAGCGCCCCCCCCCCCCCCCCGAGCCGTACCAGGCCACATGCCCTCAACATGGGGGGTGCTCTGCGCTACGGTGGTCTTCTCTTCTTCCGTCTTGGGGGGTCTTCTTGCCAGACTCCTCCGCCATCTTCTGCTAGCTCTTTTACTAGCGGAGTGGCCCCGGCTTTCTTCTTCGTCGTCGCCGTCCGGGGGTCTTCTTCCGCTCTTAGGGGGTCTTGTCACGCTCTTCGGTTCTTCTTGCCGGCTTCCGCTATCGTCTTATAGCTTTTTTACTAGCGTTTGACGGTCTTCTGTCACCGGCGCCTTCTTCTCTTCTCCTTCCTTGCGATGTTGACACAATGCACTCTGGCCGCAATGGCATGGAGGCGTTGTGCGGCGACTTATATAGGGATGAGGGCGGGGTCACTGGGTGATGTCACATGGTGACCCCGACCCTTATGATGTCACAGTCATGGAGGATGCTGGGACTGTGACATCATAAGGGGAGGGGGCACATGTGACATCATCCGGTGACCCCTCCCCTTGTCCCTATACAAGTCGCCACACGTGTCCCTGCCATTGCGGCCAGAGAGAGCATTGTGTCAACAACGCAAGGAAGAAGAAGAGAAGAAGGCGGCAGCGACAGAAGACCGGGCCAACGCTAGTAAAAGAGCTATAAGAAGATAGTGGAGGCCCGGCAAGAAGAACTGAAGAGCGGGACAAGACCCCGAAGTCGGAAGAAGACCCCCGGACGGCGGTGACAAAGAAGAAAGACGGGCTCCTCGGCTAGTAAAAGAGCTAGCAAAAGAGCAGAAGATAGCGGAGGAGTCCGGCGAGAAGACCCCCCAAGATGGAAGAAGAGAAGACCACTGGAGCTGTCTAAAAAATTTTAAAAACTTGTGTTGTGTTTTTTTTATTTAAACTTTTTTCACCAAGTGAATGGGTAGGAGTACATCGTACCCCATACTCATTCACATAGGGTGGAGGGCCGGTATCTGGGGGCCCCCTTATTAAAGGGGGCTCCCGGATTCCAATAAGCCCCTCACCCGCAGACCCTGACAACCAACGGCCAGGGTTGTCGGGAAGAGGCCCTTGTCCTCATCAACATGGGGACAAGGTGCTTTGGGTTGGGGGGGCCGCAGGGACCCCCCTTCCCCCAAAGCACCCCCCCCCCATGTTGAGGGAACACGGCCTGGTACGGCTCAGGAGGGGGGCGCTCGCTCGTCCCTACCCCCTTTCCTGACCGGCCAGGCTGCATGCTCGGATAAGGGTCTGCTATGGACTTCGGGGGGACCCCGCACCTTTTTTAGCGTAGGGGTTCCCCTTTAAATCCATACCAGGTGACGGGGCTAGAGAGGTGTCAATCTCACTGATGGAGGCGGTGACATTGACTTCCTTCGCTAGTCCCATTTACCTGGAGCCACGGTCAAAATGAACGGACTTTTCTCCCTGTATGGGCAAGTCCGTTCATTTCAAAAGTCAAAACTTCTTTCTAAGTCTGCTGGACTTTTGGAAAGAAAAAGTCTGCAAGAGCCCACATACGGGCGGATTTTCCGCCGGACCAAGTCCGTCAGATAGCCCGATCGTATGTACGTGGCATTATAGACATTAGGTGTGCACCCATACACCCAAAAAAAAAAAAAAAAGTAATAAAAATATTTTGGGTGTGTGTAGTATGCTCACCACAGCTCTTGCTGCATTGCTCAGCATCTCCCAGCAGGGGGGGGGGGGGGGGTCTTTATTTTTTACACAGGAGCAGATCTTTTTATTCCTGTGTAAACTGACACTGACAACAGCTCCAGTGTCAAGAATAGTTACATGTAGTAGAATTAAAAGAAAGTATGTCCAAAGCTCTTTTGGCCATACAAAGCCTGTAGGTGACAGGATTGCCCTTTGTTTTACACTCCTGTGACCAAGATTCAGCCAACAGTGGATTAAAGTCAGCTCTTGGCAGATGTCACAGAGCTTGTCCAGGCTCTGCAGAGATCCCTACAATGTCAGGATACACCCAGATACCTCACTGGCAGCTAGCTCAGCCTCTCAGCGGAACATTGAGAAGCTCAGACCAAATGCTACCACCCCCCCCCCCCACAGTGAACAATGGCAGGGCATAGCACAGAATGGGGTATAATAATAAATAATAATAATGGTGACTGCCAGTCTCCGCTCTGTGTTCAGAGCTGTCACTAGAACTGAGCGATCAGCAGTCTTTGATTGCTCAGTTCTTGGTGTACAGCCAGCAGGGGACAGCCGCAGCATCTGATCAATTATGCAGCCATCTAGGATAGTATAAATGTTTCTTTTTAATTCCAACACTTTTACCTGCAATGTCTCATAGCAGATCAAAGGAGAGACCTTTGTGCTGCATATGTCAGTTAAAGCAACCCTGCAAGTAAAAAAAAACCACTGTCCCTACTTAACCCCTTTGTAAATTTTAGTTAATCCCTAACCAGCCCTATTTGTTTTGTATTTTTTAAGTGATGCATTTAAAAGAAAAAAGAAAAAAAAAGGAGAATATAATCCTACATTTTGATTTACCTGTAAATTTCGTATCTCAGTTCAGGACACAGGCAGCTTATTCATACACAAAGGATTATAGCATCATACTTTCAGGTGATTGGACACTGGCAAGCTTTTGAAACACAATCATCCTGGGGCAGCGTACAGAGTAATCTCCCGAATCAAATCAACTGAGCCCACACCAGGTGAAGCAAGCTTTTATAGGTACTATAATAATAATAACGTAGGGCAGGAAAAGGGTAGGAGTACGTGGTAACCTAAGTGTAGACCATCATGCAGCAAATCTGTGTACTGTTCCGAAGGTTTTACCAAGTTTGCATCAATCCAGATACGCTGCTTTTGTACACAGGTAGGTTGATTTAACAATTCTCAGGACTCAAAGAGTGGGGTAGGATTATAGGGCAGATGCCCCAGAGGAGCGTGTCCTCAAAAGCTTGCCAGTGTACAATCACCTGAAGGTACACAGCTATTACCCATGGTGCATGAATGCAGTAAGTTGCCCATGTCCTGGATTGTAATCTTACGTTATTTGTAAACAACTTTGCAAAGCTTTGTATTAAAGTGGATGTAAAGCCAATTTTTTTTTTTTTTGATGTCATAATGTAGAGTATAAGACTTCCATCATTTGAGCCCAGTCTTGCCACAAAGAGTTAATCCAGCTCTGAGCAATCCTTTTATTGTTCAGTGAGATAAATCTTGACAGATTAAAACTTTGTCAAATCCTCCCCTTTGCTGTGAGTGACAGGTGATTTACATATCTTGTGCACTAGCCTAAGAGCCATGCATTATTTAATTCCCTCCCACTCATTTCTTCTGCTGCTCTGCAAGGATTAGATGTTCCATACCTCAGCATGATTGGGCATGCTGAAGTCATGTGGAGACTTTCCTGGGTTTTGACTGGATGTTCGTGATCATAGCAGAAGTTCAGTATAAGAAATACACAGGAGAAAATGCATGTTGATAAGGGGAGCGTAGAGGTGGGCAGGGAGTATACTGACATAATGGCTCCACTCACTGAGGCCTGGAAAACAGACCCACCCACAATATCTGCAGTTTTTCGGGTCTCATAGCAGACAGAGGGGAGACATCTGACAGATAAGTATACATGCAGGAGTCATGTATATCCTTCTAGATAACCAATATTGCAGTAGTTTAGAAAGGATGAGAATGGGTTTACATCCACTTTAAAAGCAGAATCAACCACTTAGTAAAAAGAGAAGGCTCCAATCTCTGGAGTGCCGAGACACACTCCAGGGATAGAGAAGGTGAGAAATACACAGAGCAGCTATGCCTGTCCCTCCCCTCTGCTGCCTATTTACAGAAGCCTTGGTATTTTGTGAATGCATTCACATAATACCAAGGCTTCTGTGACTGTTTTTTCATAAACAATATCCAAAGAAATCCAGTGTATGCCTAGACTGTCCTCTCACTGCTGACACAGGAAGAAAAAATTCTAACAAGATGAGTACTTTCTAAAAAACATAGAAATCTAAAGACAGCAAATATACATGTAAAACTTATGTAAGGAGATTTGTGTCATTTTTGTGCAACATCTGAGGCTGTTCACTTCACTGGGTATGTGTGAGGGTTTACATCCACTTTAATGCAGGATTTAGAGCCACCACCCTAATACTGGCTTAACCACCAGTTGAGTCACTGGCTGGAAATATGCAGGGTACCCAACTCAGGATTTTCTTACATTACTGCCTGCATACGTGCTCCAGGTCAAGAAGTAAGTGCCAGGGTCAGAATGTCAGCTTGGAATGCACATTTTTAAAACAAGTCAATGACAGATTCAATATATCTGTACCTTTAACATGTAAAAAATATAATAGTTTGTCGTGTTATGTACACCTAACTTTTTTCTGAATGACTGCACCAAGTAAGCCACAGAGGGCGTAACACATATTTATGCAACAAGCTTTCTGTACAAACTGTAAACTTAGCATTCCAAAGGCTTTTAGGTCAGTATTTTGGCATACCCAGGGTGATCTTTGTTTTTATAAAGGAAGCTCAGCATGCAATATACAGTAACATGCAAGAATGACAACCGCATGTTTATACATAATTATGTGACTGGTTGGTGGTTCAAAAGCTGCAAGCTTTAGGGCTGCTTTACTTGTACTTCACCGCTTTGTGAGTCAATGATCTGAAGCAAGCATGTGGCCAATGAAATTTCACTACAACTTATCATATATTTCAGGACAACAGTGTAATAAAAAGCGAAGAAGAAGAAGATTAACAGCCCCACAGCATTTAGCTTTGAACATAACCAAACCCCCACCCCCATAAAAAGAAAGGACTTTGGTTGTAGTGCCCATGTCAACCTGAAATTGGATGCCCTAACCACTGGATGCTTTAAAGCAGTAGTAAACTTAAAATAAATTTGAATGGCTCCAAGTGGGTTAATGCCATAACGTGCTATATCACTAGTACATTATGATAGACTTAGCTTACAAAACAGAGCACTCCAGTTGCATACTGTCGCCTCTGTAGGCACTTTCATCTTCACCTTGTCTTCCCTCTGGCCATTTGAATGACCAGGCTGTGATGATGTCACTCCATCACATGGGCACGGCAGTCAACATAGTTGCACAGTGCAGTCTACATCCACAGCACACTCAGTGTTCCGTGCATGCAAAGTGTACTGTGCATGAGCCAATTATATTTGTTGGCTTAAGCCGATGCCACTAGCTACTAAATTGCCCACGTCCAAGCTGTTTTAAAGGCACTTTTTATAGTCTTACCTTGACTTTATTACCAATTTAAAGTAATCACACTGAACCATAATATATTATACCTGTTCACAGCAGAGCTTTGACCTAATAGTCCCCATTAGAAAAGGTTTGGTGGGGTTGATTAGCATGCAAAGGCCACAGGTGTGACATTGCTGGAGTATATGGTGCCAATAAGACAAAAGTGTACCTAAAGCCAAAGTTTTTTTGGCTATAAATTCCCCTCAAGTAAATGCTCCCTGGATAATGCTAAACGTATCTCTTATGGCAAGCACTTTTCTCTTTTGACAGGTTCTCTTATGTTAACAAAATTGCACACCTATTTCTAAAAACAACTTTCTGCAATCCATACCAGATACAAAACTAACCTGTCGGAACTGTCCTTCTGACACGCCATCTCGGTAAAAGATGATTCGAGTGGGTTTGAACCTTGTGGATTTGTAGAACTGGATCAGAAGCTCCCTCACCATGGAGGCAAGATCATGGATAATCTCCTGCCGAGGGCGTTGCACCCTAACTGTGGCACAGTATCGGCTCGGGTGGGCATCCATACTGCCTACAACCTAACAAGTATACAAGTGTGAGATAAGGTTTTACAACTTAAACTAAAGTAAACTGCATGCTAAGGCCTCAATCACATATTCAAGTTTTAATGAAGCTTACGTTCCCTGCACACCACAAATAAATGGAAAGAACTTATTTACCATAGTAGACAACAGAGCAATTCAGGCAAATTTGGTATAAGATGCACTGTGACAAATCCAGGTACATGAAAACTGTGGGAAGAAAAGAACTGACTTTTAAAGTTAAGTTTGAGTAAAGAGTCTTAGGCGCCTGCCTATCACTACACTCTGCATTAAGTGTACTCAAACTAGACTTCACTCTTCTTGTCTAGAACAGAACATAATATAGTTCTGTTTAATTGCAATGTGCAGGAAAAGTATGCCTCTGTGACATTCTAAAATGTGTACGAGTCCTTAGAGTGCAGTTTACTTGTCCAATCAGGTGGACCACACGGACTGGCCAAACTGTATGTTTGTCTTTAAAAGTAGTTCTATTACTTAGGGCTCAAAACATTAAAAAAATCTAGATTAGCACCTGTAAACATGGAGGCAACTGGAGAAGCCCATTTATTACTCAAAGGGCCTAGGTTGATGGGCTTTGGAGTGGGGTGTACATTTTTATTCAAGTCTCCTGGAATGCAAAACCCATTTGAAGCAGATAAAATGCAGGTCAGAAGGAGATCAAAAAATACACCGGTCAATTAATTCAGAAGCGTTTCAGGCTATGCTCACACATGTGCGGTGCAAATTCAAATTCTGTTTTCACTGCAAATTTCCAAAGCAGATGTTCGCACTTCAGCTGCGATTTCAGATATGAATTACAGGAGTGGGCGGCCACCGGCATGTTTAACAGATTCCCACCCACCGTCATATGACGCCCTGGACTTTGAGTGGTGATACTTGAATAATGCCTGCAGCTACAGTCATCGTTCATTTTTTAGAGCCGGCAATTCCGTACGACACAAGAATGATCATAACGGCTGTTCAGCCGCCTGGTCACTCTTACGGGTGGCGAGAGGGGACACACCCCCCCCACTGTCCTCTGATGCTTCTACCGACTCACCCCTGCCATCGGTGAGTCTGAGATCCGCCAGCCCCAGATGCTGATGACCGAGATGGCTGGCGGACCAGATGGTCCCCAGAGTGTCTATGATCGTTCGGAGAATGGGCACGATGTTATGAAGTCACACCCAGCCTCTGCATTTAAAAAATGGTGCCGCCGCGGCTGGGAAGCCGAGATCTTTTTTTTATTTTTCTTATTTCAGGCTTCCCAGCCTAGAGGTAAGATGTGAGGTCTTATTGACTCCAAATCTCATTGTAAAGAGGACATATCATGCTTATTCCTATTACAAGGGATGTTTACATTCCTTGCAATAGGAATAAAAGTGATCAAAAAAAAGTGTAAAACTAGAAAAATAAAAATAAAATTAACAATACTTTTTTAGGTTTAAAGTGCCACTGTCCCCGTGTGCTTACACGCAGAAGCGAACACATATGTGAGTCATGCCCACATATGTAAATGGTGTTCAAATCACACGTGAGTTATCGCCGCGAACGTTAGAGCAAGAGCATTCTAGCCCTAGACCTCCTCTGTAACTCATAACTTGCCTGTGGTGATTTTTAGGTACCAAAGTTTGGCGCCATTGCACGAGCATGTGCAATTTTGAAGCATGACATGTTACATCATCTTTCACATTATGCAAAACAATTGTGTTTTTTTTTTTTTTTTTAAAGCATGAATTTTTTTTTTAAAAACGCATTTGAAAAATTGCTGCGCAAATACGATGCGAGATATAAAGTTGCAACCACTGCCATGTTTGGGGGTTCTATGTAATTTTCTAGCAAAAAAAAAATATGGATTTTTACATGTAGGAGAGAAATGTCAGAATTGGCCTGGTAGGCAAGTGGTTAACAATAGCTGGTTGTTAAAGACACGGCTGTTGGCTTCCAGGCCTGCTCCTTAACAACTAATGACTCATCAGCTGTTAGCTGTATGTAAACCAAAGAATTGGCAGAAATAAAATGAGGGAAAAAACACGGCAAAATAAATAAAATAAAAAAATCACATTGGGTCCCCCCACCCACATTCATACCAGACCCTTAGGTCGAAAATGGATTTTGAGGGGATCCCCACGCCAAAATTATTTTTAAAAATGGCGTGGGTCCCCCCCCCCCAATCCATACCAGACCCTTATCTGAGCGTGCAGGTGGCCAGGAAAGGGGTGGACAGGCAAGTGCCCCCCCCCCTTTAAACCAAACAAGGCCACATGCCTTCAACATGGGGACCACTGGCCAGGGTTGTGGGGGTCTGCAGGCACCCAGATCTTTTATAGAATATTAAAAGCAACAGAATGTAAAATGGTTATAAATAAAACATCCAGAATAATACTTTCTCGAACAAGATCTAGCAAACATGTCATACACACACACACTTACAGCAGCAATTGAAGGCTTTTTGCCATCACCAGCAGGAGGGTGAGTAACATCTGCTCCTAAGAAGATCACAGGTTGTTGGAAAACAGACGGTCTATGGAAAATCCACAAGAAATTAAGAATCTTGCATTCATATACAAATGATTTGAGAACAGGTTCATGAACGAGACATAGGTTAAGAGTGTTGCTTCCCCTTTAACTGTATACATGTAGCTGTGTGCCCGATATATAACCATTCTGGAGTTCACTACAACGACAAAAGTGTGCAGGTTAGGCACCCTCTAGTGTAATTTGGATTCAAATAAATATATTCAGCTAAGCCTGCTGTGCTGGGAGGGGAGGCTTTTCAGTACTCGGGTAGATTTGCTCATTGAACTGAAATTTGAACTGAATTATAACTAAGTGAACCTGTGCCTAGACAATGCATACTTTAATATTTACAAATTCTTGAACTGTAAAACCACTTTAACCACTTAACCTCCAGAAGGTTTTACCCCCTCTATGACCATAGCAGTGTTTGCCATTCAGCACTGCGCTCTTTAACTGGAAATTGCACAGTCATGCAACAATGTACATAAATTAAATTTATATTTTTTCACACAAAGCTTTCTTTTGGTGGTACTTTATCAGCGCAATCCCCCCCCCATTTTGTGTTATATAAAAAAAAAAAAAAAAAATTTTGAAAAAACCCCAAAAGAAAAAAAAGATTTTCTACTCTGTTATAAAACATATTATATATATATATATATATATATATATATATATATATATATATATATATATATATATATATATATATATCAACAATAAAAAGAAAATCGAATTTCTTCATAAATTTAGGCCAAATTGCATTCTGCTACATGTCTTTATTAAGAAAGAATCCCAATAAAAGTGTATATTAACCATTTAAGCGGCAGAAAGTTTTAACCCCATCATGACCAAGGCTTTTTTGCTATTCAGTACTGCGTTACTTTAACTGTCAATTGCTCAGTCATGCAACACTGTACGCAAATTAAATATATATAATTTTTTCACACAAATAGCTTTCTTTTGGTGGCATTTGATGACCTTTGTTTTTTTTTTTTATTAAAATAAAAAAAATCAGTATTTACTTTCTGCTATAAAACAAATCCTTAAAGAAAAAAAAAAGGATTACATTTCTTCATAAATTAAGGCTAAAATGTATTCTGCTACATGTGTGAGAAAAAAATAATTGGATTTTTGTACTCACCGTAAAATCTTTTTCTCTGAAGTTCATTGAAGGACACCGCAGCTCTTCTTGACCTTAAGGTTATATCGCCCATTTAGGAGAGGACTAGACAAAGTGTTAAAAAAAAGCAACACTTGCACAGTACTGCCCAGGGGGCAGTCCTACTGGCTATAACCCCTCACACTGCATCCAACAGCTCAGTTTGTCAAAAGCAGTACAAACAGAATATAGGAGGGGTAGGTGCTTGCCCGTCAATGAACTTCAGAGAAAAGGATTTTACGGTGAATACAAAAATCCTATTTTCTCCATCGTTCATTCACGGACACAGCACTCTTCTTGACCTTAGGGGCGTCCCCAGTGTCAAAGAAACAAGGGGTGGGAACAGCCAACAATAACTCCACCCAAAACAACCAGAGCTCCTCAACGGAGGAGTTGCAACCTTAAACAAGTGCCTGCAAAACCTTGCGGCCGAAGCAAGCATCCGAAGATGCGCTCACATCAACCTTGTAAAATTTGTGAAAGTGTGAACAGACGACCAGGTCGCCGCCTTACACACCTGAGAAACAGACGAGTGATGTCGGAAAGCCCAAGAGGCATCAATTGCCCTGGTAGAATGCGCCGTGACAGGAAAGGGAGGTGCCTGTCCCCTCAAGGCATAAGCCTGAATTACAGTCTGTCTGATCCACCAAGAGATTGTGGCTGATGAGACCGCCAGTCCCTTCTTCGGACCAGCCACCAATACAAACAGCAAGTCCGACCTCCGAAAAGGAGCCGTAGCAGACAGATACACCTGCAGAGCCCGGACCACATCCAAGAAATGCAAAGCCACCTCTTTGGGGTGTGACAGCCGAGTACATAAGGATGAAAGCATAATGTCCTCATTTATATGAAAGGCCGAAACAACCTTTGGAAGGAACGAAGGCTGCGGTCGCAGCACTGCCTTATCCTTGTGGAGGATCAAGTAGGGAGACTTGCAGGACAAGGCCGCCAACTCAGAAAGCCTCCGGTGGCAGATGTAATGGCCACTAGAAAGACTACTTTCTGAGAGTGTGTCAATAAAGGGATCTCCCTAATGTTTTCAAACGGCGGTCTCTGAAGCACCGAGAGCACCAGATTCAAATCCCACGGAGGTAGTGGTGGTCGAACCGGAGGGGCAAGTTTCTGATCCACTCTTCTCAGCAAAAACAGCAGGAAACTGAATATGTACGTGGACGCCACATCTCCTCACACATGGAGATGTAGGCCTTCCACGTACGATGATAAATCTTCAGAGAGGAGGACTTCCGTGCCCTCAACATAGTGGATATTACCGAATCGGACAGACTTCGGTCCCTTAGCACCTGGCTTCCAACAGCCATGCCGCTACAGCCATCAACGGTAAAGCAAGATGAAGTATTGGACCTTGCGACAGAAGGTCTTCTCGCATCAGCAGTTGCCAAGGAACATCCGCCACCATTCGTAATATTACAGCATAAAACGGGCGCCGAGGCCAATCTGGGGCAATCACCGGAATCCCATTGGCCTCCACTCTGTGAAGCAGACGTGGTAGAAGTTTGAGTGGGGGGAAGGCATAAATCAGCCGATAATGCCCCCATGGAGCCACCAATGCATCTACCGCTTCCGCCCAGGGATCCTGTGACCTGGCCACAAACCTACGTACCTTCCGATTGAGTCGAGCAGCCAGGATATCCATATCTGGCGTGCCCCACCTTAGACAAAGGAGCCAAAATACATCCGGATGTAGCGACCATTCCCCTTGGTCCAGCATCTGACGACTTAGATAGTTCGCTTGTCAGTTTTCTCTGCCCGGAATGTACATGGCCAACAGAGCCAGCACGCACCTCTCTGCCCACCGCAGGATGTGAGCGACCTCCAGTGCTACAGCCTTGTAAAGTTCCTTGTCCCTCCTTGATGGTCGACATACGCCCCCACCGTGGCGTTGTCCGACTGGATCCTGACTGGACTCCCCTGCAGCCTCTGTGACCATATGGAGAGGCAACGCCTGATTGCCCGAAGTTTCAGAATGTTGATCGGCAGGCAGGATTCTTCCTGGGTCCACCGACCCTGGGCTGACTGTACGTCTCAAACTCCCCCCCAACCGGTCAGGCTGGCGTCCGTTGTGATCACTTTTCAATGAAGAAGAAGGAACGACTTCCTGGACTGAAGGGCCGGCGACCTCAGCCACCAGAGCAGGGAATCCCTGACTAGCTAGCTCACCCGAATTTGACAATTCAGGGAAAACGGCCATTTGTCCCATCTTAACAGGATCTCCGTTTGCAAGACTCGAGTGTGAAATTGAGCATGTGGTACCGCCTCAAAAGTGGCTACCATGAGACCTAGGACTCACATGCAAAAACGCAGCGACAACCACCTGTGGGACACCAACAACTTCACTGCAGCTTGAAGAGTCTGCCGCTTGTCCGAAGGGAGAAAGACTCTCGCCTCCAAGGAGTCCAGAAGCAGGCCCAGATACTCCAGGTATTGAGTCGACACCAACACTGACTTCTGTAGGTTCAGTACCCAACCAAACTCCCGAAGAGTTTGCATGGTGATTGCCACATCCTCCCTTAATTCTGAGGCGGAGCTTCCCTCAGAAGGAGGTCATCCCACGATTGCGATCCCTCGCTGCCTTGGCAAAGCCAAAATTGGGGCTAGCACCTTGGTAAAGACTCTCGTTGCCGACGCCAGGCCAAAAGGGAGAGCTACAAAATGGTAGTGCTCGTCCCCAACCACAAATCGCAGAAACCTCTGATGCTTGATTCATGCGGGGACATACAAGTATGCGTCCTTGATGTCCAGGGATGCCAGAAAATCTCCCTGATGGAGTGCAGTGACCACTGAGTGAACTTATTCCATCCTGAACCTGTGTACTTTCACAAAGCTGTTGAGGGCCTTGAGGCCCAGGACTGGCCGGACCCCTTCCTTCTTTGGGACTACAAACAGATTGCAGTAGAAACCCTGAAACCTTTCCGGCGTCGGTACAGGTACTATCACCCTGTGCAGCAGCAGATCCTGCACTGCCCCAGATGTCTGGTCCGCAGACCAGCATTTCAGCCAAATCAGGTGACATAGAAATACTGCTTGATGTTGAGGCTCTCGAGAGCAAGGGGGCCGTATCTAAGGCCACATCACAGACGGACATATTTAAGGCCCTGCACCAACTGGTCTGCCAGCTCCACACAGACCGGGGAAGCCTGTTGGTTCTCCAATTCACAGTGCAACAATTTACCCATTCAGTAAGCATCTGCGATACTAGGGCCGTGGCTAACACTGGCCGCAATGCTGACCCCACCACGGTAAACATGGACCAGGCAACCTCCTTGGCCCTTCTGTCGGCAGGGTCCTTAAAAGCAGGAGTCGCTTCCACCGGAATCGTGCTTACCTTATTTAACCTGGGGGGGGTCAACAATCGGAGATGTCCATTGTCCGGAGGAGATGCGGGCTGGCTTGTGGGACCCAAACGGGACAACACCTCTGTAGATACCCCCCGCTGTATCTTCCATTTTTAGGGTATCCCACACCACTGTAATAAGTGTAATAAGTGCTCCTACAACCGTCTTTCCCTGTGCTGACCCGGACACAGAGTCATCCTCACTGTCCGAACGGTCCTGGCCGTATCCTCTGATACATCAGAACAGGGGCCGTCTGTCACAGTGAGTCTGAATCAGAGCTTTCCCCAGAAGACGGTGGGGGAGGGGGCGTTTTATAGCCCCCTTGCGCCCACACGCCACTTCCACCCCTGGCACCAAAGGCCTCCAGGACCACCAACAGAATGTCCATAGACACCACAGGTGCAGGGGAACCCATTGCAATAACAGGGATGTCTGGAGAAGAAGCGCCAGCTTCTGACGCCATGCTGACGCACGCTCGCCTGTCACCACTTAGGGACTTAAGGCAAGTCACACAAAAAGTCCACCCTCCTAGCTGCACAGACTGAGGGGCCCACCGCAGGACTATCCACCCTGACCCAGGTACTGCGCTGTGCTGCTGCTGCCCGCTCTCCCGTGTCATCCACAAGCTGTCTGTGTGGAACACGCGCTGTTCTAGAAGGAAACAAGTACCCAGCGCTAGAGGCAAAACTACCTGAGGCTACTAGAAAATGGCCGCCGGCCGCCTCAACAAAAACGTCTAAGGGCGCTAAGAAAATGGCCGCCGAACTGCTAGAAAATGGCTGAAAGGCAAAAAACTGGCTGTGGCTACAAAAAAATGGCGACGGCCTCCCCAAGTCTCACACAGCACAGACACCCCACCGTGGTCCAGAAATAGGGAAGAGGATGAGCAGACCCCCAAAACCCAGCACAGCCCCCGCCAGGGCTCAGAGCCCCCCCAAGGACCTTTGGCCTGGTACGTGCACCGCACCACTATGTGCCCATTTAAACAGCAGCCCATAGCATGGGGAGGAGGGAAGGGACAGGGAGATAAGGAAGGGAGAGTGAGAGACCCCCTAGTTGACCTCCCAGGGAATGCCCAGATGCTCCATCCTGCCGAGACAGGTGCAACCATACTTACCCCTCCTGCAGGGAGTGCTGGACACATTCCACAGACAGACCCATCACTCTAGCAGTACAGGGTGGCTGCCGGCCACGGCACACTGTGACACAGACAGCAGTAGCCCAGTCATATGTGTGCCCCGGAGCATATAGCTCACCGGCCGCCCCTGGATTAGACGGGGCATGTCATGGCCGACCCAGCGAATAGCTAGGATCTGCTCACGCCCGATGTTGATTGTAGATCAACGACACATCACAGGAAGCACGCGACACATCACAGGAAGCACCTCCATGGTTAAGAGGACAGAATTAAAATTTGACTTGGAAAACTTAACATTAATAAATCACTGAGACCAAATGGCTTGCACCTGAGGGTACTTGGGGAACTCAGTCAAGTAATTGCCAGACCATTGTTCCTAATTTTTACCCTACAGTCTACTGACTGGAATGGTACCAGCAGATTGGAGAAAAGCCAATGTAGCACCAATATTAAAAAAGGGCCCAAAATAAATCCCTAGGAATTACAGACCAGTTAGCCTAACATCAATAGTATGTAAACTCTTGGAGGGCATAAGGGACTATATACAAGATTATAGTAATGAGAACAGTATCATTAGCAGTAATCAGCATGGATTCATGAAGAATCTTGCCAAACCAATCTATTAACCTACTATGAGGAGTTGAGTTGCCATCTAGATAAAGGAAGGCCCATGGACGTGGTGTATCCAGATTTTGCAAAGGCATTTGACACCGTTCCCCATAAACATTTACTGTACAAAATAAGGTCCATTGGCATGGGGTGAGTACATGGCTACAAGTGCGAGTTCAGAGGGTGGTGATGAATGGGGAGTACTCGGAATGGTTAGGGGTGGGTAGTAGGGTCCTCCAGGGTTCTGTGCTGGGACCAATCCTATTTAATTTGTTCATAAATTAAATGTTAAATGTTCATAAATGACCTGGAGGATGGGGTAAACAGTTCAATCTCTGTATTTGTGGACAATACTAAGCTAAGCAGGGCAATAACTTCTCTGCAGGGTGGGGAAACCTTGCAAAAAGATCTGAACAAATTAATGGAGTGGGCAACTACATGGCAAATGAGGTTTAATGTAGAAAAATGTAAAATAATGCATTTGGGTGGCAAACATATGAATGTAATCTATACATTGGGGGAGAACCTCTGGAGGAATCTAAGATGGAAATGGACCAGGGGGTCCCAGTAGATGATAGGCTCAGCAATGGCATGCAATGCCAAGCTGCTGCTAACAAAGCAAACAGAATATCAGCATGCATTAAAAAGGGGATCAACTCCAGAGATAAAGCAATAATTCTCCCGCTATACAAGATTCTGGTCCGGCCGCACCAAGAGTATGCTGTCCAGTTCTGGGCACCGGTCCTCAGGAAGGATGTACTGGAAATGGAGTGAGTACAAAGAAGGGCAACAAAGCTAATAAAGGGTCTGGAGGATATTAGTTATGAGGAAAGGTTGCGAGCACTGAACTTATTCTCTCTGGAGAAGAGAGGCTTGATAGGGGATAGGATTTTAATATACAAATATACTGGTGACCTCACAATAAGGATAAAACTTTTTCACATAAGGGAGTTTAACAAGACTCATGGCCACTCATTAAAATAAGAAAAGTGGTTTAACCTTAAACTACATAGAGGGTTCTTTACTGTAAGAGTGGCAAGGATGTGGAATTCCCTTCCACAGGCGGTGGTCTCAGTGGGGAGCATTGATAGTTTCAAGGAACTATTAGATAAGCACCTGAATGACTACAACATAAAGGGATATACAATGTAATAATGACATATAATCACACACATGGGTTGGACTTGATGGACTTGTGTTTTTTTTTGAACATCACCTACTATGCAACGAAAAATTTCCCCGACTCTCGAGGCTGAATTTGTGATTCACTAGGCTAGGGATAACCTGATCTTGGGTATCATGCACACGTGATTGTGCAAAGGATGTGTCTTGTCAAACACAGCCAGAATGTTGAAATTGCAATGGTCTGAGGTGCAAGTGGGTGAAGGTACCTGAAGAAAGGCCAAACAAACTCAGAACTCTCATGCCAAAGCAGCAAGTATGCTTTAAGTGTATAGCCCAGTGCTATTAGTGTTCTCAAACTTAATACTAAGTATTACTAGTAATAAGTAAAGGTTCTAAAGCACCAAACAATTGGAATTATACATGAACAATTGAAATGATAACATTCATATAATATAGAGCCCACTCTGCAACAATTTCTTGGAAATAACATGCTCGGTGCAATATGGGTTTAACTAGTTCAGCTCTTTGGACAAGCTGGGGATGGGGTCTTTGGAAGAGTGAGGGGATAAAGCACCAGCTAATGGCTGCAATGGCAGTAGCTCTACAGCCGTCTCCCCGTTTGAAAGTGATCTGCCGGCTGTACAGTGCAGGTGTTAAAGTATGCCCCTGCTGCTGGAAATCCCCCCCACTGCTCATACTGGGAGTCCGGGACCACGTGCAGCCGTTTCAGGATGGCGAATGGGAGGAAACTGAGGGGCATCTGTCCCTTGATTTCCTCTACACTAACTGATACCAGAAGAGATGATCACTGTCACTTGCGGTTTCAGAGCTTCCATTACCTGACCAGTACAGCCAGGGGAGCATCTAACAGCAGATATCTGCTTGATTAGATGCTTTGGAGGGCAGGGGAGACATTGGGGTCTAATGTCTTCAAAAAGAGTACCTGTCACCTGCCCAATACCATCACATGGGGTTTTGTTAACCCCTTGTGAAAGCAATAAAGATACATTTAAACAACAACAACAATAATAATGTTTATTAAAAAAGTAAACAAAAAAAAGGTTATTGCAACAATCATTGCCCCACACACACCCACAGATGCAAACGTATGCCCAGGTTGTTTACATGCATGGAAATCACGATTGCACCACGTGAGGTATTGCCACGAACGTAAGAGTGAAATCAATAATGCTAGCACCAGAGATTTTATATATATATATATATATATATATATATATATATATATATATATATATATATATATATATATATATATATATATATATATATTGCGCATCAGCTTTTCAAACACAATTTTTTGGGAATATAAAACACTTGCACACAAACACAATACCCAATTTTTGGTAAACTGTAAAAGATGATGTCATGCTGAGTAAATAGATTCTCCACATATCATAATTTAAAATTGCGTATTGGAATGGTGCCATAGCAGGTTACCAGTTTAGAGTTACAGTGGAGGTCTGGTGGTAAAATTATTGCTCTTGTTCTGACGTTCGCGATGATACCTCATGTTTGG
This sequence comes from Lithobates pipiens, assembly GCF_037356315.1. Lineage (NCBI taxonomy): Eukaryota > Metazoa > Chordata > Amphibia > Anura > Ranidae > Lithobates > Lithobates pipiens. The sequence goes on from NW_027507748.1 coordinate 322,358,189, forward strand.
TGCGATCACCGTTTACATATGCGCGTGGGACTTGCGTATGCGTTTGCATTTGCGTATAATCACGGGGGCGGGGGGGGCTTTACATTTTTTTTCCCATTTTTCTTATATAATCTTAAGATATTTTTTTTACACAGTTTTTTCATTTTTTATATTAACTTTAATACCATCACAAGGGGTGAACAACATCCCTTGTGACAGCATGGGCCGTGACAGGTCCTCTTTACAGATTTGATGCTTTGACAGTTTGGTTGAGAGCACAATGGGCATCTCCAAATATGCAAACTCTCAATGTCTCTACTTTTACAGCAAATAGTGTCATAATAGAGGATGAAAAAAATATCTTAAACCACTTGATTATTTCAATATCTTTATTACAGAGATATTTATGGAATATTTGATTAAGCAAACTAACTTAGATGCCAACCAATTCCTACCTGCCAAACTCTCCTCTTTTTTTAAGCTTCAAAAATGGAAGTCCAAAATGTACCTGAAATTGAATTATTTTGGGGGCTGATATTTAATATCTGCCTTACTTGGAGGTCACAAATAAAGCTGTATGGTTCAAGCAGTCAATATGCTGCACTCTATATATATCTATCACATATATATTCTGCCACAATGAGCAGGATACAGTATTAGACAATAACTTTTTTTACATTTTAATAACACACAAAACCACAGTATATCCATGTTTCTGTAGCCAAGGCAGGCAGATCATGAATCATATGAGGGGTGGATACCACCCCTCATACGCATCGTTTCCCGTAAAACACCACAGCATCCTGTTTCAGTACTCCTTCTGAACAAATCTAGCAAAGTATGCTTTGGAGTGGGTCCCTTTCCAAGAGAGTGACTACAGAAGCTGTCTCTTGGCATTGGGGCAAAAAACTTGGATAGAAGATAGTCCAGGATCAGTGGTCAGAGGAAGAAAGGAGAAAATCCTTGAAATGTAGAGAGAAGAGTAGAGTCTGCAGAGCACTTCAGGTTTTCCAGGAGGGGATCAAAGGGTTATCTTCAGATTCTATCATACGATATCATCACTATGGGCTTCATCATCCAGGAGGATACCCAAAGCCTTTAGCTGACGGATGGTATTAGCAGGGGAGATTATCTCTTGAGCAGAAAAGATTTTTACCATCAGGCTGATCAAGGCGAGTGGTCCCCTTCACCTAGAGATTTTTCAGGATCTAGTGGATCATTGGGGTCAGCCCGAAGTGGATCTGTTCGCATCCAGGAAAACTGCAAAGGCAGATCTCTTTCTAGGATTCACGAAAAGCATCCTTGGGAGTAGATACAGTGCAGAACATCTGGCTCTACAGACTCTGTTATGCATTCCCCCCTATATAACTTCTACTACATAAGCTACTACAGATCAGGCACATTTCATTCTTTTTAGCCCTATTGGCTAAATAGGGATTCATTTACACTCCTCCATTCCCTGGCAGAGGGCCCTCTATGGATACGTTGTCAGACCAGATCTGGTTTCGCCGGGGACCAGCCTGCACCCCCAGGTTCAAAGCTTGAAACTAGCCACTTGGGCTTCTAAAGAAGAAATCTTAAGACAGTAGGGAGTCTGGAATCCAGTCACAAAGGCCATATACGTAAATCATGGATGGAAAAGGACAATCATTTTTCCTTTAACATACTAACCATTTTGGAATTTTTACAAGATGGGGTGGACAGAGGATTGATCATCAGCACCTTAGAGGTCCAGGCTGCAGTCCCAAGTGTATTTGGCAAAGATCTTTCTTGGAAGATTCTCTTTTCCTACTTTTTTTTTAGGGCCTTGTCTCATAAAAGGCCAGCTACAATAAAATCGTGCCCCAGCTAGGATCTGTCCTTAATTTTGCAAGGTGTAAGCCAGTCTCCATTTGGGCCAATTACAGGTGGTACTATCAAATCTTTCATGCTGAAAACAGTGTTCTTAACTGTCATTCTTTCTGGCCACAGAATAAAAGAGCTTCAAGCCCTCTTAAACAAAAAGCCCTTTTGACAGTCTGAGAAGACTGGGTTATCTTAAAAACAGATCTAGGTTTTCTCCCATAGAATTTGTCCTACAGAACACAAGACATTGTTCTACTTTCCTTCTGTACAAATCCATCTAAGGACGGAGAGAAAGTTCAGTGTCTTGGATGCTGGAAGATGTTACCATCTTACCTTGATGCAACCAAACACTTTCATCTTCACAGGCTTTGTTTGTTCGTGTTGCAGATAGACACAGAGGTGAACAAGTCTCTAAACTGTTCGACCTTGGCATGATGGATCAGATATTTTGGAATCTTAGAGGTATGAATAGAGATTCACCTGGCTACGCATTCTACACTAAAGCTTAAGCAGCTGCTTAGGCAGAAAGAACTGGTGCCACCCCAGAACAGATTTGTAGGGCAACCCTGTGGTCTTTTAGTTTAGTTTTTTTTAGCATTCATAAACCACAAGTTGTACCTGTTACCAAGTCAAGATCAGGCTTTTGGATGCAAGTTCCAAGCAATGGTCCCACCATAGCTGGTAAGTTTTCAGATTTCATCTCAAAGGCTGTCCTTGGAAGGACAGCCAATTTCACATCCTGTTGTTCTTACATGGTGGTGGTTTTATTATGTATATATGTTTTAGGTCTGTCTTTAGGTTCTCACTTATAATGAAGTGTGTGTGTGGAGGACGGTCTTTTAAATCCCAATCCAGCAATTTGTTTCCTGTACTGGGGAGGAGATCCATGTCTCAGAGGCTGTCCGAGAGGACTACTGGAAACAGTTACTGGTAATTATAGCTCTGATTATTAAATCGCCAGTCTCCTAAATTTGCAGTATAGGTTGCCTTATGACAGCACAGTCACTTCACAATAGATCAAAGCAGGCACTGTGAATATGATTGCTGCCTGCAGTCCAAAGGGAATAGCATCAGGTGCTGGTAGAGTTTACATCGTCTCTCCCTGCCCGATGCTACCCATTCATAATAACACCACTCTTTGTTTTAGTGAGGCTCTTTGCCCATGTCTAGCCTCTAATCTCAATGCTCACTTATTCAGTGATTATTACATTCAGCTTAAAAATGTATAACAGTGCCACCAGAGTTCTTGCAGTTGTACATCAACCTTGTGCTCACTTGTTTATTTTGAATGAATAGCATGGTCACTTCAGTTGCTGTGGCATACTGCAGACAGTAAAATTCTGATTTATTTCGCATCATCAAGCAACAACTAAAGAAAAGCTTTCTTATCCCCAGCCTACACATCAGCCTTGGCTTTTGGAAATTGACGGGAGGGGGTAAAAAGTACTCCTGTCATTGCTGCATGATGATGCTTGGTAATAAATAAAGCAGAATTTCTCCACTGCAATGAAGCAAGCATAAAAGCTTAGAATGCTGGAAAAATGGAAAGTGCATTTGAGAATCATTAAGAGGGAGATCAGTCATCTCTTGAAGCCCAAGGGTCTTTGAGGACTGTGTGGGCGATTGTGCAAACAGCTGTAGTATTCCGCTGTAAGGGTTTTTCACATGGATTGCAGCCCTTGCTCCTGTCTAAAAAGGAGATGATCCATGATGGATTTTATTTCAGAGAGCAGAACAGGAGTACAGGCTTTCAGGAAGCGATACTACTACTTTTTTTTTGCAGCCATAAAGGGAGTTTGAAAGGTAATATTGCACTGCAACTGAGAGCCTAGCATTTGGCTCCCGATTGAAGAGCAGCCCCTATTCAGATGGCAAAAATTACACCCCAGTACGGCCTCCAAACATGACATTGGTATAACTTTTGCCACAGGCGGAGCATGTGTACAACCCCATTTGGCAACCGTAGCAGCATAAGGGTGTGGCTGTAAAACCACTGCTTAACCTATGTTTACAGCTCTCCTAAATGGCCTACGTGAACGAGTCTTAAGTGCTATAACACTGACAGAGCTATTCATCCAAAATAATCAGTCAGCAAGTGACTGCACTGGTAGTTTGATGGGGGGGGGCAATAGGAAGGTGGGAAATTGTTAAGGTGCAAGACCCTGATCTTCTACGGCCTTGCTCAGAGATATTAGCGTTGATTTACTAAAGAACAGTCAACTACAGATGTGGGTAGGGAAGAGAAGGATGAATAGATAACTCTAAATAAGCAGCAGGGCATGCCTAAATATGCAGGAGGCTACATATAGCCTTCCTGGTAATCCCTTACCCAAAGGCTGCTTTGAGACTCTGGATAGAGACCCTGTTATGATGCTATGGACTTAGAGATTAGAATTTCATTAGGGAGCAAAGAATGCAGAAATCAATTATTAAGTACATAGGTGTGGAGAAGAAGGCTTAAAAATGTTAGACAGTAAAGAGAGAGGCACCAAGCTGCTAATAGTGTAGCAAGTTTTATTAGTAAAAAGTGTTAAAATACAAAGGTGGAGGTGTGGCCAGACCAGGAACAAATTTAAAAGTGCACATAAAACAAATAAAAACATTTTCTTACCGTTGGTGTGGAACTAGGATATTGTTAATTCCTCCCAATTTTACATTAATTTTTAGGCACAAATTTGAGAGTGTTTGGGGAGATGTTTTTATTACATTCTTCACTTGGACACACTGAGTAGCCATACCCAGCAATGTGTCTCCAACACGCTTTACCTCCGCTGAGGGGGATAAAAAAACAAAAACAATAATAATTAGTGGTACAGTGAGAAAATTAGTGACTTAGCTGCAAATACACCTTTATATTACCAGCCCCAAAGAAAACAGCAACAGCAGGATACCTCATAAAATATGTTTAACCGCCAAGCAGCATAAGTGCCAGCATCTGGTTTAACCACCTCAAGTCCATACACTTCGGACTATCGCTTGTATTACTGTCTTTTGCCACAGTGGATTACATCCCCTTTTCCTATATCTCCTTATATATTATATACATTTCCTATTTTCCTTATATATGTGTGTATATATTTTTTGTATGTTTTTTATAACTATAATAAAAATATATATATTTTTTATACCTTTGTGCAATAATATATAGGTCTGGAGTTGGCCGCTTAACGCCCACAATTCTTTCTCTTCCTCCTCCATTATACACACTTTAACCCCCTTCCAGTTTAGGCCAAATTTCGTTTTTCAGTACTGTCACACTTTGAAAGACAGCCATGCAACACTTTACCCAAATTACATTTTTATCACTTAGACCTCTTTCACACTGAGGCGCTTTACAGGCGCTACATCGCTAAAAATAGCGCCTGCATAGCGCCTGTAAAGAGCAGCTCCCGTATCTCCAGTGGGATAGCCCGAGGGCTTTCACACTGGTGTGGTGCGCTGGCAGGACACTAAAAAACTTCCTGCTGGCACATGGAGTGAGCTCCGGCCGACCATCCACTAAAACCGATCCTTGCCCTGCAGTTACCGCACATAGAGGTACCTAACCCCGAGCGCACGGACCCGGGAGGGGATGACCAAGGGCAGGGGTAGCTCCGGCAGCCGCAGAACCCCCGCATCGGCCAAAACGAAGCCGCGGCCTAGTTCCGGCCTATCTCCAGACCCGAAGCCTGCGGCCCGCATGGCGTCTCCGCCGGAAGACCCAGACCCGGCGCTGTCGGAGCAGTCCAACTTCGTGGCGCTGATGCAAGCCATAACGACCTGCCAGTCTGCCCTGACGGGTAAGATAGAATCAGTGCAGCTAGACATTAGCCTCATCCGGAGGGACATGGACTCATTCCACACCCGGCTGACTGAAGTGGAACGCCGTGTGGGCGAATCCGAGGACGTGCCGCGGGACCACTCTGGGACACTCAGGACACTGCAGACCAGGGTGAAAATACTGGAAAACAGAGCGGAAGATTCCGAAAATAGAAATCGGAGGAATAATCTCCGTATTGTGGGACTGCCAGAGGGGGCGGAAGGTGCGGACCCCCATACTTTTACTGAAGATCTGCTCCGTGCGCTTCTGCCTCAAGCGCAATTTTCGCGGTTCTTCACTGTGGAGAGGGCGCACAGAATGCCTGCCGTCCGGGCCATCCCGGGGGCTCCTCCACGCACGTTCATTCTCCGTTTGCTCCACTTCAGGGACCGCGACCTGGTGCTGCGGGAGGCCCGCAAGGTGGAGGCTCTTACCTATGAAGGGGCGCGCCTGATGATCTTTCCGGACTACTCCATTGACACTCAGAAGCTACGCCGGTCCTTTGACCAGGTTAAAATGAACCTCCGCAACAGGCGCATTAAGTACAGCATGCTGTTCCCGGCCTGACTTCGGGTGCAAGATGGCGAAACGGTCCGTTTCTTCACCTCACCGGATGATGCTGCGGCCTGGCTGGACACATTACCACGGAATCGGGAGGATCGGTGAGCTGCCCCTGAGGTGCTGTGTGACTGTTATGCTCCCATTTCTTCTATGCACTTTGCTCTGAACCTCCTACAGACTTGTTGGTGAGGGCAGGCTTGGACCCCGTTTCATTGCTGGGGAGGTGATGCTGCCCGGCTGGCTCTTTATTGCCCCTGTTGTGCCCAGCCGGCTCGGACTCTGACTCCTACCTGCTGATGGAGCTCTGTCACAACACCCCCCCCTCCCCCTTCCTTCCCCTTTCATTTTTTCTTTGTTCTCCTTTTGAACATTGTTTTTCGTTTATTTGTTTGAAATGGTTCTCCCCTTTTTTAAGACTGCGCCCCCGGTCCTGGCCGGGTGAACTTATATAAGAATGCCTCTGCAGGGCCCTTTTATCCGGAAGATGGATTGGACCGGACTTGCAGTGCTGCGACTGTGGCACTCATGGTGCTCATCTTTCCATGCACCCCCATGGTAGATGCCAGGGAAGTTTGGGGGGTGATGTCGGGGTGGGGGGGAGGGAGGGGAAATTATTGTTCATGTGTTCAATTGGTCTTTCTTCATACAGTGTCCTCATTTTTTCTATGTGTAGCTGGGGTCAGGTTCTTGGTACGTTCTTTCAGTGTCGACAGGGGAGTGATGGGAGGGTCTACTTTCTGTTATGGGGGGTGGGGGTCCCGGGGGGGGGGGGGGGGGGGGTTGGGGGAGGTTGAGGTGTACAGGATATCGGGCAGGCCCCTGGGTGGCAGGTTGCTGTTCCGGGGACACCGTCTGTTTTTATGGGGGGGAAGGATTATGGCTCCATTGACCATCTTGTCCTGGAACGTACGGGGCCTAAATTCTAAGCTCAAGCGTTCCCTGGTGTTCACGTATGTTAAGAAATACTCCCCACAGATTTGTATACTACAGGAGACCCATCTGACTGGTGGGAAGACGCTGGCCCTTAAAAAGCCCTGGGTTGGGGCGTATTACCACTCTACCTACTCTGTATATGCCAGGGGGGTCAGTGTTCTGGTGCATAGATCTCTCCAGTTCAGCCTGCTTGATCTCCATTTGGATCCGGGTGAACGGTATGTAGTACTCCATGCCGTGTGCAATGGACTGGAGATGCTCCTGATAGGTATTTATGTGCCCCCGCCAGCTACCATGGAGCTCCTGACTAAGTTGACCCCTATAATGGCACTCTACCCTGGCGCTGGGGTGTTGTTGGCGGGAGACTTCAATATGACCCCGAACCCGTCCCTGGATAGACTCCGGATGGGTATGGGCCAGAGTTCCCCACTTTTGAAATGGATGGAATTATATGGGCTCACTGATATCTGGCGGTGGAAACACCCTACTGACAGGCAATACACATGTCACGCAGCCACTTATGGCTCATTTTCGAGGATCGACCTGCTGTTGGCGGACGCTTTGTTGTTACCCCGCACTGTGGATGTAGGGATTTTGCCCAGAGGCATATCTGATCACGCTCCTATGCTGCTGCGGCTCGAGGTGGGCCACAACCCGGGGCCCGCCTTATGGCGGCTCTCTGGATACTGGGTGGCGGATGAGCGGGTTGCCCCGGGGGTTGAGGCAGAGCTAGGGTCCTATTGGGGGTTGAACAGAGGTACCGCGGCTTCCACGGTGCTCTGGGATGCCTTCAAGGCTTATGCCAGAGGCCAGTACCAGCTTTCCATTTCCAAGGCCAGGAAGAATTCTAGACGGGCATTGGAGGAAGCGGAAAAAAAGGCACAGGAGCTGGAGAGGTCTTACACGATGGGGGGCGACGGAGCGACCTATGCTGCCAATCGGCTCATAGGGAGATCTCCTTGCTTAGGACGGAGGGTAGCAGGAAGATGTTGTTGGCCCAAACACAACACATCTTCGAACAGGGGGAGAAGACGGGCAGACTTCTGGCCTGGCTGGCCAAGGAGAGGGCCTCGGTAGCGCATATAGCCAGAATTAAGGGGGAGCAGGGGGGAGATGTTATCGGATCCCTTTCAAATTAATGATAGATTTGTGCAATATTACAGGGCCCTATATGCCCCCAGAGAGATCTTTACCCCGGAGGCACTTGGTCAATTTTTAGACCGGGTTGATTTCCCGATGCTCTCTGATGTCGACTGTAGCCGCCTGGAGGCTCCGATCTCCCTGGAGGAGGTTCAGGTGGCTATTGCCTCCCTCAAAGTCTCCAAAACTCCGGGTCCTGATGGCCTACCAGCGGAGTTTTATAAAACCCATGCTGACGTCCTTGCACCACAGTTTCACAACTTACTTTGCACCATGCTGACGGAGGGGAACCTCCCACCCACTATGTCCGAGTCGGTGATCGTTGTTATTCCCAAACCGAATAGGGACCCTGAGTGTTGCTCCTCCTACCGCCTGATCTCGCTGCTTAATGTTGACGCAAAAATAGTGACAAAGATTTTGGCAAACAGGCTTAATTCTGTGATCTTGACCCTAGTTCATGGTGATCAAACGGGCTTTATGCCTGGCAAAGGCACTGACATTAACATCAGGCGATTGTATACTCACATCTCCAGAGCGAGGACTGGGCAAGGGCGGGGAGTCGTTGCGTCACTCGACGCGGAAAAGGCGTTCGACTCTGTGGAATGGCAGTTCCTCTGGGGGGTTTTAGAACGCTTCCACTTTGGCCCTAAATTTATATCCTGGATTAAGATGCTTTATAACAGCCCCGTAGCTAGAATTCGCACCAATGGTATGGTGTCTGAGGAGTTTTCGCTGGGCAGGGGCACGAGGCAGGGATGCCCTCTGTCCCCTGGCCTATTTGCGCTGGCAGTGGAACCCCTGGCTATACTTTTGAGGGCATCGGAGGAGTTTGAGGGGCTACGGGTGGGCCCCCTTAGGGAAAAAATATCCTTATATGCAGATGACGCCCTCCTCTACCTCCCTGACGCATCTGCCTCATTACAACAGGCCCTATATATCATGGACGAGTTTGCTTCCTTCTCAGGGATTAGGATCAACTGGGATAAATCCTTGCTATTCTCACTCTCTCGGAACCCCCGGGATATGAGCACGCCGACGCCCCTGAAATTTGTTCAACAATTTCGCTACTTAGGGATAGTGGTGCGAGGGGACCCCAAACAATATTTAGACGATAATGTATACCCAATCCTAGATGATCTGATTGCCAAATGCCAAATGTGGAAGTCTTTGCCTTTGTCACCGGTGGGCAGAATCAACCTTTTAAAAATGACCTTCTTGACAAAGTTCTTGTATGTTTTTCGGAACACCCCTACCCTGATCTAGAACTCCTCCTTTCTGAAGGTAGATCGAGTGACCACTGCGTTCATTTGGGCCGGAGCGGTGCCCAGGGTGGCGAGGACTGCCCTCCAGCTACCCTTGTCTGCTGGGGGGCTGGCCTTGCCGTGCCTGAAAAAATATTACTGGGCGGCGGTGCTAGTCACGGTGCGGTGGTGGTTTGTGCAATCGAGGTCCAACCCGGCGGTCAACTTGGAGGCGGCAATTCTGGGGTCTTATGCTGCACTTAGTAATCTAGTCTTTAGAGGCCCTAGGGCCCATCCAGCCATCACGTCCGCTATGACAACGACGGTGCAGGTGTGGATGCAGGTGTTGATGAAACTTGGTGGCCCTTTAGATGTCTCACCCCATATGCCGTTGTGGGGCAATCCGCAGTTGCAGCACTTGCACTCTGTCCCAGACCCAGCGTTGTGGGCCAAATATGGTATTACGACCCTACAGCATGTTATGCCTAGGGGGTTCTCCTAGATTTTGACACCCTAAAAGCGGAATTCGGGCTACCAAATAAAATGTTTTTTCGATACCTGCAGCTGCGCCATGCGACGCGGGCCCAATTCCCGGACAGGATCTCCATATGTTCACACCAGATTGAGAAGTTCCTAATTTCCAAGCAAGCGGATCGTATTCTTTCATCCCTCTACCTTAGGCTCTCCACTTCGAAGCCCGTGGAGGAGACTGAGCTTTTCTGCAAGTGGAGGTCTGACCTCCCGTCTCTGAGGGGGGAGGATTGGACAGAGGGGATTCAGAATTATATCCCCTCGATGATCTCGGCACGGGATAGGTTTATTCAACTGAAGTTTATCCATAGGGCCTACTACACTCCACAGAGACTAGCGAGAATATACCCATTGTGCTCTGATAGGTGCCCGAAATGTTGCATGGCAGTTGGGACATTCATGCACGTAGTGTGGGACTGCCCAGTTATTCAGACCTTCTGGAGGGAGGTGGTGGGGGTTCTGAACTCGGTGGGGGGTCTCGCGTTGGGACTTGTATTTGTATTTTATGCGGCATTCTATGCCAGGAAGACCATCTTGCTTAACTGGAAGAAAGCTGACCCCCCTGGGATCTCCCAATGGAAAGGGCTGATTGACTCTGCTCTTCCTCTATACAAATTGACGTATATGAGTCGAAAATGTCCGTCTAAATTTGACAAAATTTGGGGCTGCTGGGTGGGAGTGTAATTATTGTAGTCTGATGTTGGCGTGGAAGTAGGGTTTGTGGCAATCTCTTATCACCTGCTAGAATGTGGTTATTGGGGGGGGAAGAATGATCTATATATTGCTGATGAATGCTTTTTTACTGTGAGCCGTATTCGGGCTCCTGACTTCTGTTCCCCCCCCCCCCTCCCTCTCTCTCCTCCTCTTCCCCCTTTTTCATCTATTTCCCCTTTTTTGGTTTTATCTCCTATCCTCTTCTTTTGACCTGATCCCGTTGATATGTAATGACTGAGAAACTGATTGTACACTGAACACTGTATTTTGTTTGTATTGTACGATGCGCTGTTGTATTGTACCAATAATTTTCTCCTTAAAGGAGGCAAAGAAAAACGTACCTGTTAAAAAAAAAAAAAAAAAAAAACTTCCTGCTAGCAGCATCTTTGGAGAGGTTGAAAACAACGGGGCAGCACAGCTATACCACCAGTACAGCGCTTTGCGGTGGTTTTAACCCTTTCTTGGCCGCTAGCGTGGGGGGGTAAAAGCTTCCCGCTAGACAAAATTGACGGTAAATTGGCGCCAATGCACCCACCCACATGCCCCAGTGTGAAAGGGGCCTTCGTGAGACAGATAGAGCTTCCCTTTAGTGAAAATTAATCACTACTGCGGATCTCCGTAAGTCGGGTCGGGGGTGCCGCAGACTCGATCGCCGTGTGGATACCCGTGATTGGGGAGGAAGAATGGGTAGATGCTAATGTTCTACCTAGTGACAGTGTCACTTATCTCTGCTCCCTGTGATCGGGAGCAGAGATCAGTGACGTGTCACACGTAGCCACGCCCCACACAGTTAGAAACACACCCCAGGACAAACTTAACCCTTACCCTGCCCCGTAGTGGTTAACCCCTTCACTGCCAGTGTCATTTACACAGGAATCAGTGCATTTGTATATCACTGATTTCTGTATAAATGACAATGGTCCCAAAAATGTCCGATGTGTCCACCGTAATGTTGCAGTCACGATAAAAATTGCTGATTGCCATCATTACTAGTAAAAAATAAAAATAAATAAATAAAAATGCCATAAAACTATCCCCTATTTTGTAAACGCTATAACTTTTGCGTAAACCAATCGATAAAAAAAAAAAAAAAAAAATTGCAATAATCGTTTAACAAAAATATGTAGAAGAATATGTATCGGCCTAATCTGAGGGAATTTTTTTTTTTAATATATATTTTTGGGGGATATTTATTATAGCAAAATGTAAAAAATAATGAGTTTTTTTCAAAATTGTTGCTCTTTTTTTGTTTATAGCGCAAAAAAAATAAAAACCGCAGGGGTGATCAAATACCACCAAAAGAACGCTCTATTTCTGTGAAAAAAAGGATGTAAATTTTGTTTGGGAGCCACGGCACACGACCTCGCAATTGTGAGTTAAAGCGGAGGTCCACCCTAAAATGGACCTTCGCTCATCGGAATCCCCCCCCCCTCCGGCGCCACAATTGGCACCTTTCAGGGGGGAGGGGGGTGCAGTTACCTGGATAATCCAGGTAACTGCACCCACTTCCGGGATAGCTGTCTGCGGAAAGGGGCGTAGATTACGCCCCTTTCCGCAACTGCCCGCCCCTTTGCGCAAGTGCCCCGCTGCCTGCTGGGAAACACACAGTTCCCAGAGGCAGCGGGGACCGTCCGGATTGCGCCGCGCGGCTCGCGCATGCGCAGTAGGGAACCGAGAAATGAAGCCGAAAGGCTCCATTTCCTGATTCCCATACCCAAGATGGCGGCGGCAGCACCCGAGTATCGATCTAGAGATCGGCTTCAGGTGCCGACATCGCGGGCGCGCTGGACAGGCAAGTGTCACCATTTTAAAAGTCAGCAGCTGCAGTATTTGTAGCTGCTGACTTAAAAAAAAATAAAAAAAACCCAGAGTCCCGGCGGACTCCCGCTTTAAAATGACGCAGCGCCGAATCGCAAAATGTGCTCTGGTCAGGAAGGGGGTAAAGCGGTTAAAAGAGAAGTATGGGTTGTTGCTTTTTTGTAGATTCATACTTACCTAGGTGGATGCAGCATCAGACCGATGCTGCATCTGTCCCCCGCCGCCTCTTCCCTGAGATCTGAGCCCCCGAACATCGCAGATGGCTTGGTTCTCTCACCTCCCCGAGCGGAGAGATGCTGCCTGTCAATCAGTAGCTCTCCTGCCCTGTTCCTCCATGCTCACTGGAGTGCTGAGCTGTGGAGAGGAGGGCCATCTCAGTTCCTGAGACTGCCATCAGTCCAGGCAACTGGTGGATCCAGACTATCATTGTCGGGATAACACGCTGCAAGGACTGATTGCAGCGGCATCAGCGGAGAGCAGACTTTAGACTGCTCTCTGCTAAAAACGGGTCACAGGAGTGCAAAATGGATTGCACTCCTGTGACCCATAGGAGAAGCCCAGCCAACAAACTCAGGCTGGACTTCTCATTTAATGCTCTATTGGCACTGTTTTCAGCTACTAGGTGGGGCTGTATGTTCTCTTTAGTGAGCTCTATTCAGTTGGAGGCTGTACACATTTTTGAAATGTGTTTTTCTGGATTTATTTTTATGTTGTCCTGTCTCTCACTGTTAAAATAAACCTACCATTAAAATTATAGACTGATTATTGTGACTGCGACATTATGGCAGACACATCGGACATTTTTGACACCATTGTCATTTATACAGAAACCAGTGCTATACAAATGCACCGATTTCTGTGTAAATTACGCTGGCAGTGAAGGGGTTAACCAGGGGGTGGCAGTGTAGGGGTTAAGTGTTCCTAGGGGCATGTTACTAACTGTGGGGGGCTGGGCTTTGTGTTAGTGAACACTGATCTCGGCTCCAATCACATGGAGCAGAGATCAGTGTCACTTGTAAACAGCATCTCCCTGTTCTGCCTAGCAACAACGGCATCTCCCCGTTCAGCCGCCCCAAGAGACGATTGAGGGTATCCCCGCGGCGATCGAGTCCGCGGGACCCACGACTGGACTCACGGGGGTCCTGACCGGCACGCGATGGCAGGGCGGCATATAGAAATGGACGTACCTGTACGCCAATATGCCTGCCCGTGCCATTCTGCCGATATACATCGGTGTGCGCCGGTCGGGAAGTGGTTATTGCATCCTATGCATTAAGGTAAAAAAAAAAAAAATTGACAATACCCCCCCCCCCCCCCCCCAGCCCATCTTACTTACCCGAGCATGTTCACCTGCTGCGATTACCCCCGATGTCCTCTTCAACGCTCAGCCTGGCAGTTGACTGGCTAGAGTGGATAGACAAAGCAGCGCAGCCATTGGCTCGCGCTGCTGTCAATCACATCCAATGGAGCCAGGGGTCGTATCACAGAAGCGCTTTCGCAAGAACTAACCACCATGCGAGAGAGCTCACATGAAGGTGGTTAGTTCTTGCAGGGAGGAGCCGAGACAGCCGCCGAGGGACCCCAGAAGACCAGGTTCGGGGCCACTCTGTGCAAAGCGAGCTGCACAGAGGAGGTAAGTGTAACATGTTTGTTATTTTTAAATAAATAAAAAAAATTGTCTTTACAACCCCTTTAAAAAAAAAAAAAAAAAAAAAAAATACTGCCTGCCTAGATCCTTTCTTGAGGCCCTAAAATGCCAGAACAGTAAAAATATCCCTAAATGACCCTCTGTTGTGGAAAGAAGATAATGCAAGGTATTTAAAAGGAAGCATGGTGATTTTTTTTTTTGGTCAGTATTTTGGAAAACAAAGAAAATTAAATGCGTTTTTTTTCCCCACAAAGTTGTCATTTTAAGTAATTTCTAACACACAGCATTGACATACTTATATAATTACACCCCCCAAAACACATTCTGCAATGAGGATACCACATGTGACACTTTTTTTTACAGCCTAGATGCATAGAGGAGACCAAAGTCCAAGGAGGCATTACGGGGCATAAATTATGCATCTAATGTCTAGTGGTGAACTGAAATAGAAAATTCTGTACCGAAACTGAAAATTCAGGACGCACTTGGTCGAAAACTGAAATGGGACAGTTTTTAAAAAGTAAAATATATAAATATTTCAATAAAAAAATTAAAAAAAAATCAGAGCACTGATTAGCCCCCTCCACCCGATCTGATCCCTGCGTTAAACCCGATCCCCTGTAGCTACCATCATTAGCCGGCATCCCTCCTCTGCTGCTCACGCCGGTTTCAAGTGCTGCATGGGGCTTGGGGGGATCCAGATGTTTCCCCCTGCCAGTCAGACAGCGGCCCCCCATACTGCCCCCACACCCCTGATCCATGGCCGCTCCAAGCGGCATCTCTCCTTCCCTCCTGCTGCCTACAGCTTCTTTCTGTGCTCATTGCCACGATCTGTCAGGCAGGGGGGAGAGCTGTGTGGATGGGGGTGAAGTTGGGGCTTGGGATACATGCATTTACCAAGTCGCCCCCCCCCCCCCCCGTAGTACAGTGTATATAGGCAGCGATTGCGCCTATATCCACTGCCGTAGAGCCGTTACCAGCAGCTGACGGCTGACTGTGAGGATTAGGATCAGCTGCAGGTGGCCCAGCTAGAGGTCATGTGGCCCGAGTAGCAATCCAGCGACTTAGCTTGCATGCCCACAGAGAGTGCTCTGTGTGCCAGCTGTAGCACGCATGCCATAGGTTTGCCATCGCTGGTATAAGCACTTATTTTTTAAATGTTTTACATGGCTATATCTGCAAAAGGGGCCATCCTGTAGTGATCTAGCAGGTCTCAATTTTCTGATTAAAGTTCCACATTAGGTGCTCTAGGGGCATAAATTACAAATCTAATTTCCTGACTATTACATCTTGGAGGACCGGGAGCACCAGGAAACACTCACAAAATTACCACATTTTGGAAAAAAATGCCCAAAAGGCATTTTCTAAGATTCACATTCAAATTCACATTTTTGGAGGCCGTGGAGCACCAGGGCAGTGGAAACAACTGAGGCTGTGTATGGCTGTGGGGCCGTGATCAGGATGCTGGTATGGCCATGATCAGAACGCTGGTATGGTGTATGGCCATGATCAGGGGGAACACAGGGATCACAAAGCTTCCAGGTGTACGCTCTTTAAGCCTCTGATGCAGGGGGACATACGGGTACGGCCACCCATACCTGGGTGCATCCTGTTCAACCGTTTATGTACGATGGCCGGACAGGAAGCAGTTATTCAGAATAAATTGTAACCACATTTCATTTTTCTCTGGGTCATCTCCACTGTGATGAATTTAAAGGGTACCTCCACTTTTGTGAGAAAAAAAAAAGTAAACAGGCCATATTGTTTTAATTTATTACAAACAAGGTTTCTTTTTCGATCTGCAGCACTCCAGCATCTTCTGTAAAATTCAATGCAAAATGGCAACCTGGAGGTGTTCTGTACACATTCACTTTTAAAAATCAGTCCTGCTCAAGGCAATTAACAAAGCGATTTCTTCAGAGCAGAAACAGGTAGGATACCACAACAAAGTTTTTAAAATCCTTGCAATGTACATAAATCACCCAAAGAGATTTGTTTTTCTCAACAAAAGTGGATTTACACATCAACTTTTAACTAGAGTGATTAGGAGATGCAATCAACTTCAAAATGCATATGATCACTTTATATAAATTAGTAGGGACTAGCAATTGGCTAAATTTCAGCCATTTCTTTTAAACAGTGGCTTGTGTATTAAAAACACTCTCCATTGTCTTCCAAAAAAAAAAAAAAATGTCCCCCCCCACCCCCCAAAAAAAGGGGAAATATCGGCATTCGCAGGTGAAATTCTTTGGTGTAGGAACTTCAGGAGGACTGATTTATAGAATGGTGGCATGGAAGCTAAATCTTACGTTGTTTAATGTGGACATCACAAAGAATAGAATATAGTTCATATATGCTATAAAATTATATGCAAAAATAAGACACTAAGATAATCAAAAAGTAGGAATTCATACCATATACTGGTGTTTTTCCTGGCAGTATGACAATAATGAGCTGGAGCCCAGAGTATGTGTTTTTGAGGTGTCTGAACATTGGCTCCACACTGTCCGCGCCCTGCGCGTATTTGCAGAAGCATGGCTGACCCTGAATGGGCATCCCTGCATCCTTTGATATCTTCCTTAGCTGGTCTGTGAATCCCCTATTGGAAAATAAATATAATTAGTACATCAGGTTTGTCAAATTAATTCTAAGATAAATATTACAATACCAGCTAAAAGCAAAAAGGAAAATGAGAAGTGAATATTGCAACGGTTAGATAAAAAATAACCTTGCTTTCTCACATTAAAGCTGAAGCTTACTGAAAGCGGTATTAAACTCAAAAATGTAATATGTTATATTCCAGCTTACTAATCATTAGAAATTGCTTTGCATTAGAGGCTTTCTTGCGTCTGTTTTCACCTGGTGATCTGGTCAGTAACATGCCTTCTGTATTAGAGTGCCTACACTCCGGATTAAGGAGCGCCTTTGGACAGCAACATTGTTAGAGTGCCTTGAAAAAGTATTCATATCCCTTGAAATTTTCATGGCTCATGGTAACTCTGAAGGAACTGCAGAGGTCCACAGCTCAGGTGGGAGAATCTGTCCACAGGGCAACTATTAGTCGTGCACTCCACAAATCTGGCCTTTATGGAAAACAAGAAAGCCATAAGAAGTCCCTTTTGCGAGAAGCCATTTGGAGGGACAAAGCAAACAAAGTGCTCTGGCCAGACGAGACCAAAATGGAACTTTTCGGCCTAAACGCAAAATGCTACGTGTAGCAGAAAACTAACATTGCTCATCACCCTGAACACACATCCCCATTGTGAAACGTGGTGGTGGCAGCAACATGTTGTGGGGATGCTTTTCTTAGCAGGGACAGGGAAGCTGGTCAGAGTTGCTAGGAAGATGGATGAAGCCAAATAAAGGGCAATCTTAGAAGAAGACAGGGGCAGAGGTACACCTTTCAGTGGGACAACAACCCTAAACATACAGCCAAAGCGACAATGGAATGGTTTAAATCAAAGTATGTTCATGTGTTAGAATGTATATAGGAGAAAAAAAACACGCTTACAAATGACAAAAAAAATAAAAAGGTAAACAGCAGCAACTCAAATGTGCGACAATACAAAAAACAGCATTGTATAAAACAGTCGCAATTAACTGCCATATACAGCAGCAAACATCTAATAAAGAACAGTCCTCCTTAATTGGCAGAGAAATATGAAAGGCAGGGTGATAAGTAGACAGTAGTGCCAAAATCTTACAATTGAAATTCGTAGTCCATGTGTCCCTTCAATCGCCTGTGTAATGGACACCATATGAAACATTCACCGTTGATAAGGAATGCCTACTAACCAGATATACTGGACCTTAGAAAAGGCCAGTAACGCTTGTGGCCGATTACCCCGCCACGGCCTTTGAGTTACAAACCCACCAAAGATCTGTGGTCCTGCAGGTGATCTCTCCCGATGTTAGAAGAAAGAAAAAAAAAAACACAGCCTAGTGCACTAAGCACGGCACATACCCCCCTAGGGATATCTTCAATGAGATGGACCAGTCCGTAGCTAATTTTACATTATAATATATATATATATATATATATATATATATATATATATATATATATATTATAATTTTTTTTTTATTATTAGGAAAACTTGGCAAGTATATTGTATGTAGACAAAATATCAAACATAAGCAATTGAAACAAAAGTACTTCACAGTGCTGGTTTGAAGAAGGCTTGAAACATATGTAGTATTGAGAATAATGCCGACATGTTTCGGACTTATCAACTGCACAGCTGTCTGATTTTATTGTTCAAGCTTTCATACTTGCACATAATTTTTTTTCATTCAGCTGTTCCCACTACCTCCAGGTGCAGGGCGTTGCCATGAGCACCTGTTGTGCCCCGGCATACGCCAACCTGTACCTGGGGGAGTGGGAATGTCTACTTTTCCTGGATCCAGATGCGGCTTGTTTCTGCCGATATGTCGCTACATTGATGACATCTTGTTACTTTGGAATGGTCCAGTAGATTCATTACAAGTTTCTTCTTTTTTTGAATTCCAAAAATGCATTGAACCTTAGGTTTACTATGTCATACAGCTTTTCCAGTATATCCTTTTTAGATTTAACTATTTTTAAGGACAATAAGGGACAGCTTCAAAGTAAATTATTCAGGAAACCGACTGCAGGCAATACTATTCTGTCAGCAGCTAGCTTCCATCCCAAACCGTTACTTAACTCCATTCCGTTTGCCCAATATTTGAGAGCCCGATGGAACTGTTCAACCGATGCCTTTTTTGACCAGGAAGCTGCTCTACTCCGAGATAGGCTTCTAGCCCGTGGTTATCCTAAAAAAGTACTAAAAATAGCATACAAAAAGGCCAAGGCCAGACCAAGACGTGACCTCCTCTTTAAGAAAGGAGAAACTCAGCGCCCCCCCTTTACGTATCATTACCGCATATTGCCAACAGCATAAGCAAATAAAAAATATTTTATCTAGATATTGGCATATATACATACTACAGATAATTGCCTTGCACCATTTGTACCTATACAGCCACTTCTCACATACAGGAGAGCTCCATCCATAC
The DNA here is from genome assembly GCF_037356315.1 of Lithobates pipiens. Classification (NCBI taxonomy): domain Eukaryota; kingdom Metazoa; phylum Chordata; class Amphibia; order Anura; family Ranidae; genus Lithobates; species Lithobates pipiens. Next base: position 322,377,435 of record NW_027507748.1, read on the forward strand.
GCGTCAAATTGGTTAAAAGTGAATACTCCACAAGCACTTTTAATACTACCAAATTCAGAGGCACCTATCAGCGTGGGAGCTGCGGATATTGTAAATACATGGATACTACCAAAAGGGTTACCTTGCCCAATGGACAACCTTTCCGTCCACATAACTATGTTAATTGTCGCACTATTGGGGTGATTTACCTCCTGTTATGTGAATGTGGCTGTTACTATGTGGGAAAAACAAAGTTACCGCTTTGGAAGCGGATTTATCGTCATACCATTAGTATTAATACAAAAGACCCCGACTTTCCTACTGGTCGTTATTGCCGCCTAGTTCACCCTGATCTTACACCAAAAATACGGTTTCTTGCTCTGGATCATATTTCCCCCAGTACCAGAGGTGGTAATTACAATAAATTATTATTGCCACCTCACCTCCTGGCCTTAACGAGGCGTTTAATTTCAAGCCCTTTCTTGATGGCTTCCAATCTGGGGTTTGTGAACCTGATTTATGATATCTGTATTTGTTCCCTTTTTCTGTTTATGCCTCTGTTCCAATTATCTGTGTATGTTTATATGTTATACACCATTATTTGTACTGTATCATATTCCAATACCCTTTGCATCATGCTGATATTATACCAATCTTGCGATACTATCTATATAGTTATGTCTACACAAGCTTTATTTAGGTGTATATAGCATTACACCACTTTGCTGCAGACTATATTAGAAATATGTTATGTGTCTGATTTGTTCCATTGCATACATGTTGTTATTACATGTAATTTCTGCCCGCTGTACTGTGTTCTATTGTACCACCATTTATAATCTATATTTTCTGTCTGTCATTTCAGAGATGTATTGCCTTTTTACTCCTGCCTGCACTTCCCTTTGCTCACCACCAGGGTGTTATATGCTATATTTGTGGCCACAGTTTTCATATAACATCTACCAGGTGTTCCGGGTATCGCTTTCACGCTGCCCGGCGCATGGGAGACTCACAGGCCCCTATAGTTCTTTTGGGGTGCATGTGGTCTTTATGCCCGTTAAGCACAGTAAGTTCCCTGCGCTTCTTCCTGTTTGCGCTCCATTCTGGAGTGCAGGCCGCTGGCCTTCCAACGCGGTCCCACCCACTCCTGGCCGGGGCCCGGCGCCGCTCCATCAGGGATCTCTCCAGATGGACTGGCTGCAGCCAATGGTGCAAGAGTCCGCCTCATTGGCTTCAGCTGTTGCAGCTGATTGCAAAAACTCCTCTGTGTTATTTAAGGCCTGCACCCATGGCGTTCAGCACGCTGTGGGTTGCATGCCGCTGAGGACTGCTCTAAGATATACTCTAGTTAAGGTGAGGACAACATCTGTTGTTACTCTGATACTCTCATACTGATATAATCAGGCATTTACTTTCAACCTCTGATATTTTTGTATCTTTTTTTACCAGACACACTGGCCTGGCTATTCAGTTAACCAGACAGTTGAGATCCTGCAGCTTTAGCGTTCCCGGATACTACTACCCAGTGCCTTGTTTTGCTAACGTTTGGCTTATCAGTGGCACAGTTATATTCCAACCCACCACAATACTGATAATTTTAATTCATACTACAGTACTCTTACCCCTTGCTGCTGACTATCGGCGATAGTTTCAGGCTTGTAAGCATATTCATCTCTTTTGGTATTATCTACTAAAGATTAACATGTAGAGCTATGCACTTTTTTTTACCTTGTCATATCTGTACTAATTTTATTACGCTTACATTTTAGACCACGTGTACACGAGAGGTTTGTTATGCCTAGGAAAAAGGACAGATAGTCCAAAACATGTCGGCATTATTCTCAATACTACATATGTCTCAAGCCTTCTTCAAACCAGCACTGTGAAGTACTTTTGTTTTAATTGCTTATGTTTGATATTTTGTCTACATACAATATACTTATAAAATATACTTACCAGGTTTTCCTAATAAAAAATAAATATAAATATATATACATATATATATATATACATATATATATATATATATATATATATATATATATATATATATATATATATATATATATATATATATATATATTTACTACCGACTGGTCCATCTAATTGAAGACATCCCTAGGGGTATGTGCCGTGCTTAGTGCACTAGGCCGTTTTCTTTTCTTGTTGCAATATATGGGATGTGATAGACCAGCCTCTGACTCACCGCCATCCTGCAAGCATTTCTTTTTTGGTCTCCCGATGTTCGGGATGTCCCACTCAAAAATAGTAAAGAAAACTCCACATAATGCAAATGTAATGATTTATTGGTTTAAAAACATCTCTCACACATGAAGAAATGACAAAACACCGGCCAGTAAAAAAACATGCAACAAGCACCCGCACTTCTGGGACTCTTAAGTAAAGGTGCGCATCTTCACTGGTCAACAAGTCGATTTGATTCCGCGATGCATCACGGTTACCGCCGAGCTTCCACTTCCGCTTGGGCGCCTTAGCGGCCCTTCCACCCTGCAATCTTCTGGGACACATCAGTTCCCAAAAGATTGCCCGGCTATGCAGGACAGCGCAGTGAGACATGCGCACCCGGCATTGAAGCTGCAAGCTGTCACAGCCGGATGCCCACAGTAGTATTGCCAGCGCCATGGACAGGCGGGGGAGAGAATGGAGGGTTTGGGTGGCCACGTCGCTGGATTGTGAGACAGGTGGGTGTCTTTATTAAAAGTCAGAAGATACACTTTATTTGTAGCTGGTAACATTTAATAAACAAAAAGTTGACTGGAACTCCGCCTTGAATTAAAAATAACCTTACTCCCTTAAAGTGCACTAATCTGGTGCACCACAGGGTACAGACATTCACACATACTGCTCCTGGGAGGTCAGGAGGGATTACAAGCCACAGCTAACAAACCGCCATGTGAAATCCCCTGTACTGTCTCTGTGCTGACCAGTGGCAGCTGGTGCTCAAATTTTTTTTTTTGGGGGGGGGGGGGGGGGGTAAACAAACTAAAAAATACTGAACCTCCCCCATCAAACGTAGCCACTGTGCCCATCAAATGTAGCCACCTGTGCCCGTCAAATACAGCCATCACTTCACTAATCCCCCCACAATGCACAGCCGCCAGTGACTGGTGTTGACAGTTCCTTGGCATTACTGTTTGCACCTTCCAGCACACTAGAAGTTAACAGTGGAATGTGCAACAGGAAGTTCAGGAACCTGTCAGCATGGAGCTTGAGGTGTAAGAGTACAAACACATTTGTACTCTACTTACTGTTGTTACTTTCTTTTAAAAAATACTGTGTTACAATGGCCCCTCTGTATGTGCTTTTAAAAAAAAATATATCACTTCATACCGAATTTCACAGTAGTACAACAATACATCCCGATCCCGACATTCCGGCCAATCCTGCCTCTCCTCTCACGTTTCATGCCTCTGAGTCCTGACATCAGCGGAGAATTCTCAGCCACGCCTGCCTCTTCTGCTGATAGCTATAGTCAATGGTGGGGCTGAGAATTCCCCTCTGACGCCAGGACTCAGACGTGAAACGTGAGCGGAGAGAGGAAAGGCAGGATGGGCCAGGAGTCAAATGATCGGGATGTATTGTTGTACTACTGTGAAATTCGGTATCAAGTGATATATCTTTTTAAAAAGCACATGCAGGGCCATTGTAACACAACATTTATTAAAAGGAAGTCATTTTAAAAATACGCTCGGAGCTCTTTCCCAGGAGGGGAAAGCAGGATGACACCCCGAAAAAGATTTTCTGGGCCTCATGCATCGATGCCGCATCAGGGACACCCGAATCACATCAATTTCAGCACCCCTACTCAAGTCGCGATTACATCAGCACGTTGTCTGACCTATGCGTTTCATCAGAGATTGACATTGTCCTGGGGCATCATGTGCCCCAGAACAATGTCACCAAGACTTGAAAATTGCTGTTCACAGACGCTCTCCCTCCACTCTAACAGAGCTTGAACTATTTTACAAAGAAGAATGGGAAAAAATGTCACTCTCTAGAAGTGCAAAGCTGGTAGGGGCATGCCCAAAAAGAATTGCAGCTGTAATTGCTTTGAAAGGTGGTTCTACAAAGTATTGGCTCGGGGGGGCTGAATACACATACACACCACACTTTTCCGATATCTGTAAAAATAAAAAAATAAAAATAAAAATGTAACTCATTTATCATTTTCCTTCCACCTGACAATTATGTGCCACTTTATGTTGGTCTATTACATAAAATCCCAATAAAATACATTTATGTTCTTGGTTGTAACATGACAAAATGTGGAAACCGTCAATGGGGTATGAATACTTTTTCATTTCTTGGTGGAGGGAAGTGCTACATGGACTATCAGATTTAGATATACAAAACAAACTCAAGCTAAACACCAGCTAACACTTCACAAAGCAGTAAGAGCAAACAGTTTTTTGCTCATGGGATCAAGGTTTTACATAAATAAAAATTGACCATTGTAAGCACCTGTCATTGGTAAATGGCTAGTCTCCACCCTGTAACTGATAAATCTACAGGACAGCTTTTTATTTTGAAAAACATACTTACCGACTAGATCACTAAATGAAAATAAGAGAAAGTCTAAAAACATAAAACGAATGCAGCTACCACATCTTGGCAATCAAGCTGCAAAATAATAAAATGTATACATTTGAGTTTAAAGTGTTACTAAACCCAGGACCCCGTATTCACAATATCTGGTCTTCCACAGTACACAGAACATGGAAATGCATTTTAGTAAATATAAACTGCCCCAAATACCTATTCTCAGAAAGTTAGAGCAGTCTTGTGATTTCTATCAGTGTCCAGCCAAGCACAGGTTGAAGCTTATGAGGAGGAGTATTCTTCTGACTGACCTATGAGACTGCAAAACGCCTGACCCTCTGGCCCTACTGATCAAATGCATCCTCCAAAGAAAAAAAAAATGGTCTAACAATACACACAAAACTGAGCATGTACAGCCTGACTCCATAGATTCGGTGTCATACGGGAAATTATTATTAGTCAGTGTAGGTTTAGGAGATATTTCTTGGAGCTACAGGTAAGCCTTAATCTAGGCTTACCTGTAGGTCAAAGTGTGTTGTAAGGGTTTACAACCACTTTAACGCCCCTCAACCGATCCACAACTGCCTGCCAGAGCAGGCAAGGCATTAACATAGACTTGAATAGGAGGTGTTGAAAGGCTTGAAACACCTCCCGACTCGACACGAGGCTTCAATTTTGAAGTGATGCCAACGCTTAGTGTGAACAGCATTATGGGCTGTCTATTGTATATTGTGCATAGGTGTTTGATGGGCCTTTTTAACGCCTCTTAAACGCCTGCTCTTAATGCCATTGTGAAGTCTAAGGGAGGAGATGGGCTGGTAGGTAGCTAATCATGGAAGGTTTTTTAACTTAATGCAGAGAATACATTAAAGTGATATAATTTTCTTTTTTTAAATAACTTACCTGCTCTGTGCAGTGGTTTAGCACAGAGCAGCCCAGATTCTCCTCTTCTTGGGTCCCCTTCTGGGGTTCCTGGCACCTCCATCATGTCAAGTACCACGCAAGCAGCTTCTCTTGGGGCACCCAAGCAGACTCGCTCCCAAACTGTGGCTCTGAGTGTCCATTCACACACAGAGTCGTGGCTCGGATCCACCCCCACGCTCTCTTCATTGGCTCACTGGCTGTGATTGACAGCAGCGGCAGTCAATGGCTCTTGCTGCTGCCTCAGCCAATGAGGAGAGAGAGTCCCCAAAGAGCCAAGGCACTCGTGCACATCGCTGGATCGCGATGGCGCTCTGGTGAGTATTAGGGGTGCTGCTGCAGAACGCAAAACCTTGAGCCCTTAGAACGACTTTAAGGTAAACAAAAAAAAACCTTTATGCCATTAGATCCACTTTAATGGAAAAGAGGATGGGGGGGGGGGGTCAGGTCATCTTTATTTCACTTGAGCCCCAACAGCACTGGACATTCAGTTTGCAAGAAGAGGACAAGCCAGCCTTGTAGTGAAGATTCTGGATGAATCAGCTTGTACATTGTAGGTCATACTTTTTTTTACCGGTAATTACCAAAGCTGTAGAGAAAAAGCTAAAACAGCTTTCAGGTTGACAGTTCTTTACTTAGGGAGGTTACACCTTTAAATCTACTAATAGAAGTAGTTCTACACCAAGATGAGTTTTCCCTTAAAGCATCTACGCATGTGTGTCTTTAACTCAGTAATTTAGTGTGTTTGCGTGCAGGACTGTGCATGAAAACATGCATTTCCATGGTGGAAAAATTATCATATAAATGGCTTTGGACACACGATCTTCTGGTTAAAATACAGAGCAAGCACTTATGAGCAGGGTTTGGGTCTTTTGTATTAAATCCATGATGTTATGGATTATTCAGTGAAACTGTGCAATATCTATAATATAGAAATCCTAAGAATTGGCATGAAGAAAAGTTGATCCTGTGGTTTCACTGTTGAAACCCATGCTGAGTGAAAAAGCCTTCATGGTAAGAAACCAGTACCTTGCATAATAAACCAAAACGTAAACCTTATCCAAAAGGAAACCTGCATAAACATTTGCACTGAGTATCAGATCTCTGGATTCTCTCTGGAGGTCTTTTCCATACTCTCCAAGTACAAGTGCCATATTACACACTCACAAAGATTGAGTGCAAACCCACTCTTCGGTAAGAATCTCATCTTTGCGTTTTGATGCATGTTACTGCAGTACATCACAACCCAATGTATACAGTATGTAGGCATACCACATATACAGTAAAAACAAATATACAGTACGTTCATAAAGTATGACGGAGCAATCACTCGCATGTCTGGTTCAGTTACTCCCCTTGCACCGATCAGTACAGTGTGAGAAGAGGAGGAAGCGGGTGCAGCAGTGCTTGTGGGCTAGATCTGAAGTGCCCACAGCACTGATCTGTGCCCAGCCATGGCTCATAAATCCCCATCCATGCTCATCCGTGCCACTAGAGTGCCTCACAAAAGTGTAATATAGGCGGTCCCCAGGTTACAAACATCCGACTTACAAATGACTCCTACTTACAAACGGAGGGAGACAACAGGAAGTGAGAGGAAATCTACCCCTGGGAAGGGAAATTTACTCCTGTAAGAGTTACCATGGGAAAAAAGGTGTCTCCGTGGGAGCTGCATCACCAATCCTTGTTTTTGCAACAAACCAAAATTTTCAAAATCCAATTGTCATAGGGAGATGGCATAGGGCAGAAAGTGATGTCAAATCTTCTGAACAGATAAATAGAAAGCAAAAACACATGTTACAGGGATGTTAACCCTTCCCTTTGTTTTGGTTGGAACTACAGTTAAAATAAAAATAAAAAAATGTACATGTTCCGACTTACAAACAAATTCAAGCCTACAGACCCTATCTTGTTTGTAACCAGGGGACTACCTGTAGGTGGTAAAATTAGATTTGAAATTTATGCCCCTCGAACACCTGATGGTGCTACCTGCATGTTGGGCCTCTGTATATGGCCAGGCTGTGTAAAAGTATCACACATGTGGTATCGCCATACTCAGTAGGAGTAGCAGAATGTATTTTGGGCTGTCATTTTTGTTATGCACATGCTATGTGTTGGAAATATCCTATAACATCTTTGTGTAAACTTTGTGTAAAACAAAAATGCGTTTATTTTTTTTCTCCACAATTAGCAAAAATGTCTGGAAACACATGACACGTTCAAAAGACTCATTATTCCTCAGATTATACGTTGGGGCATTTGCTTTCCAAAATGGGGTAATTTTTTTGAGCGTTTCCCTTGTCCTGGTGCTCCAGGGCCTTCAAAAGTGTAAAAAGTGGTTGATAAAAGAGGTGCCTCTTACTAAATATCTTGGAATTTCTACTTTCCAAAAAGGGTCATTTGGGGGGTATTTGTACTTTCCTGGCTTGTTAGGCTAGGTTCACACTGAGGTGACCTTGCAGGAGACTTAGCCGCCTGACAAGTCACGCTTCATTCAGTGCAATGGAATGGTTCTGATCTGAGCGACTCAAGTCGCTCAGACTTAGAAAAAGGTTCCTGTACCCTTTGGAGGCGACTTCAGAGTGACTTGCATAGACTTCTATTACAGTAGTCATTTGCAAGCCATACTGAAGTCACGCTGTATGGAGCGACTTCAGAGTCAGGCGACTTTGAAGCTGCCCCAGTGTGAACAGAGATGTGAGCCTCGTACACACGGTAGGATTGTTGGCAGGGCATTGTCTTGACAGACTGTTGTCCTAAAATCTTACTGTTAGTGCGTTCCTTTTGACAATTGTTGTCCAACTTTTGGCCAACACATGTTGGATGACAGGCTAGTAAATTTTCGTCGGACAGCGGTTTGACGTATGGTCAGTACACAAATCCGTCACACAAAACTCAAAGTACAAACACACAAGCTCGGAATCAATGCTCAAACACGAAATTAGCCCAAAGGGGCCCTCAAGAGCTGAAATTATACTACGTTCCTCTTTGTGGCACGGGCTTTGACACTGGAGTGCACGGAGCAGCTGTTTTAGGGCGTTTGCAGGTGCTATTTTTAAAACTATAGCAAAACGCCCTCAGTGTGAAAGGAGTCTTAGTGTCTCAAGAAATGAGATGAGAGGCTGTCAGTACATCAGGTGTGATCAATGCTCAGTGATAAACACAATAGGCTTGTAGACTCTATCTTTCACACAGACCAAAATATATAAACCTATTTAGGTTATTTTTTACCAGCGCAATGTAGCAGTATAAATTTTGGCAAAATTTATCAAGAAAAGTGACTAAATTTGCAAAATTGTACATCAGAAAAGAAGAAATTTTAAAATAAATTCTGGGTCTTTTTTCATTTATAGCGCAAAAAATAAAAAACCCAGTGGTGATTAAATACCACCAAAAGAAAGCTCTATTTGTGTGAAAAAAAGGACAAAAATGTGATATTGGTACAGTGTTGCAGTAATTGTCATTCAAAATGTAAGAACACTGAAAGCTGAAATGTGGTCTGGTTAGGAAGGGGGTTTAAGTGCCCAGTAGGGTAATATCACTTCAATGGTCATTGCAGAAAAGACAGAAAATCCACTTGCAAGCCTTCCAATGCCGCGTACACACGGTCAGAATTTCGGCCAGCAAAAGACAGAGGAAAGCTTTTCGTCAGAAAATGCGACCGTGTGTATGCTCCATCGGAATTTTGCTGGCCAAAAGATTGAGAGCAGGTTCTCAATTTTACAGACGGAAAAAGTTCCTAGCGGAAATTCCGATCGTGTATATGCAATTCCAACACGCAAAAACTCAGGCATGCTCAGATTCAACTAGGAGACGGAAGCTATTGGCTACTGAACATCCTTTTTCTAGTCCCATCGTACGTGTTGTATGTCACCGCATTCTTGACGGTCGGAATTTGGTGTGACCGTGTGTATGCAAGACAGCTTGAGCGAAATCCTGTCAGAATTCCGTCGGGAAAACTATCAGAGCTTTTTCCAACCAAAATTCCGATCATGTGTATGCGGCATAAGAGGAAGGTCACAAATTAACACTTATAACCTGTCATTAAAGGGTATAACAGCATTTTCTAACAAAACAAATCATAATAAAGGCACTGTCAAAGCAAATATTCTCTACAATGTGATGTGTGATGATCAGGTAAAAAAAAAAAAAAAAAAATTCTAAAACTTGATTTAGAAAAATGTTAATCTTACACTTATTTTACTGCATTCTTTAAGACTTACTTCAAGATTTCTTCCCTGCACTGCCTCTGCGTTGCAAAGCATGCAATGGCCCACATTTTGATCTCCACACCAGTGTGGAACTGTTTTCCCCGCATGTCCCAGACCCCATGACTCGGAGTTGCCACTGTGCGATTCTATAGAACCAAGATGTTTAAAAGAACAAAGAAAAAAAAAAAAAAGACATTTAATGATGGCATCTAGATATTTTTCAAGACCTTGCAAACATACCATCTGGCAGAGTAAATAACAATGGAAATTTTAAAAATTCTGTATTCCATAGCAACCGCAATTTAATATACCACAATCAGATCATTTAAAAGGGCTAACTGATTGGTTGCTATATAATGGTCTTAATGAAATAGTCAGCATGTGTAGCTCCTGAGAGTTTCAATAAATAGCAAACATTTAAAACAAGATAATCGACACATTTCTCATATACTAAGACCGCTGGAGGCTGACAAAAATAATAAAATCATCTTTTAGGATCTTAACCATCTCACATACTTGATAAAAGGGATTCTTTAATAAGGGCCAGTGCTAGAATAGAAATAAATGTTTTCTACATACCCTCCCTCCGTACTGTAACATTGGTGCTGGAAGTACTCTTCCCGTCACATGAGCCATTTCATCCCGAACTTTAAACTGGAATTCTTGAACAAAGGGATCTGCATCGTAATTTGCACTTCTAACCTAAAATATGTAAAATTATTTAGGTAACATACAGATTACCATAAATGCAAAACCATGAACACTATCCACGTTAATATATTTAAACTTCTGAGATACAAGACCAGGTGGTTAACCACCGCTGATATACACATAAATACTGTACAATGAACAGGACCTTAAAACCCTTTCCAAAGAAGAACGCACAAGGATCTGGCAGATCATGTCCAAAAGTTATTGCAGATCATTATTGGTAAAGACTCCTGAGAGGCTCTGCTCCATAAACCAATAGGCAATATTCCAAGATGTAGAGGTGTTCTTGTTACATACATATTTAAGGCTGCTAAACAAACCATTGCCCATGCACACCAATGCAGTCAGTTTTTGCACTGGAAACTGACTGCACTGGTGTGAACTAGAGCCATTGGAATATATTTTTAGAGCCAATTCACAACACAAAAATGCACTCATACGTTCCGGATCAGTTTTTGCTTACAGTTCACACCACATGCAGTTCCAGTGAATTTTTGATACAATTTGCTAGGTTCCAGTAAAGTTCTGTGCAAAAAAAAAAACGCAGCACACTCTACTTTTTTTTTCTGCAACGCAAAATGACAGGAAAATTACTGCACTGGTGTGAACTAGAGGCATTCGAATACATGGAAAACACTAAGCGCACGGAACTGCCTCTGATGTGAACTAGCACTAAAAGTTAATTCCAGGACTCACAGTAAGTTTGTTAATTATAAATTGACTGCTATCCTTTCCTCACATGCAATATATGACAGACCATTTCTGTGCACCTGCTTAGAAAAGGAACTCTCTCTCTTCTTATGCTTTGCTTTTCACTATATCTATTTACACCTACTTGGACAACAGGCAAATCTGTACAACCTCCAGATACAAAGTGGTATGCTCCTTTGTCTTTCACCTTCTTATTCCTCATAAGTTTCATCATGTGGTGTCTAGTACCAGTGTCTGGGAAATTTTAAGCTTCTCCCTATAAGCATATAATTTCTTTGCGCTTAAAAGCACAAAAACAGCTCTCTCATATAATGCTGGGAAAGCGTGCTTATATGTCTCCAAGTATCACAGACAGATGATGGTATCACCTCGAGTTTAGCAGAATCCTCCAGAGAACAAACAGGCTCCTTTTATTTATACTATAAACATGAATAACAAAGGAAGGTGGTGGCTTCAGAATCAGCCAATCAGACACTTGTATTCTTTCGAAAGAAGCAATCACACACACACACACACACGTGTATATATTCAAATATAAATACGGTAGTTACGTGTGCAGATGGTCATGTGCAGAGCCATGCGGCAAGTGAATTGTGAGACACAAAGGACTGACAATTTGAACATTACTTACATGGCTCTGAACATGATCTGCACATTCCCACTGCAACCAATGACGCAAGCCATACTCCATCATGGCTCAGTGGGCCATCATTTTGTGCTGTATAGACACTAGGAACTGGAAATTGGACTTTAAAAGGCACACAGGTAGACCATATAAAAATAATTACTTTTTTATTTATAGAAAAATTATTTAAAAAAAGAGAAAAGTATTTTTACATAGATGTATATAACTTTTGTAAAAACTTTTTATATGACCCACACAAGAATTTGGACAAAACTTCCAAAATATAAAATAATGTTGATACACCCAATGGTACAATGTCAGAAATCCCAATGATGGTAACCAAATGAGGATGTAGACATGGAATGGTTTAAGTCAGAGTGTGAATCCATATACAGGATGTTTGCTCTACATGTTGCGTGTAAGAGTACGCTTCTTCAGGAGCACATAAATCAGATAATTAGTCACAGAAATTTTAGAGTTTGTAGTTTGCTGGTAAGCAAAAGGACAAATGGGTAATCCCAGGGATAAATGACATACACACAACTAATGCCGAGTACACACGACCGGACTTAGGTCCGACAGACTTTCGATGGAGTTCTGACGGAGTTCTGACGGACTTTCCGAATGAATGGACTTGGCCACACACAATCACACCAAAGTCCGACGGATTCGAATGTGATGACGTACGACTGGACTAGAATAAGGAAGTTCATAGCCAGTAGCCAATAGCTGCCCTCGCATCGGTTTTTGTCCGTCGGACTAGCACACACACGAGCGGATTTCTCGGTAGGAACTGGGTCCGGCGGAGTTCTTTCGGAAAAATTTGAAACATGTTCCATAATCAAAAGTCCGCTGCAGCCCACACACGATCGAATAGTCTGTCGGAATAATTCCGTCAGACTTTTGATGTTGAAAAGTCTGGTCGTGTGTACGCGGCATTAGAAATCACAAATGCTGGTGGTGTATCAGATCAGCATGTGTATATCAAGATAACAGAGCTGAACAGGCTTAAAGTCCAAAAAGGAGGCTGGTACCTCAAATCTCAAGCCGTACTGTGTGATATGTACAGTATCTCTCCTGGAGGAGGGAGGAAGGAGTAAGGAGGAGGAAGGAGTAAGGCGGAGGGAGGAGGTCCGCCGGAAAGTCCGATCGCGTGTACGTGACATAACTCCTCCGTCAGATTCATGTCTGCCTGTATGTGACGTCCTTACAGCAAAATAGCAGTGCTTAGCACTGTGTAAAATAACAGCCTCCCCAGACCGTCCAGTTCTCTGCCCTGTGCATGCACTTACTCCCATTTACTTTCCCATCCCCACTTGCAGGTCCCCTCCCCATCCCCAAAGTATATCACACCCTGCCCTGTGCACTCCCTGACTCCCATTTACATCCCCACTTGCTACCTGGCAGTACAGCCAATAGGGTTTAATTTTTTTATTTTAAAGTTGCACTTCTGTTAGTCAAAAAGCTGTAATTTTTGATTGTTTATGAAATGTGGTTTTATTTATAAAGATGTTATATATCACGGCTAAATAATGGATAAATCTGTGTCTGTAGTGCATGTTCAAACCTTAACACCATATTAGATTTTTACTCCAGGAGTATACGAGTTTGGAAATTCTAGAGAAATGCTTAAATAATGCATTACAATTTAACTACACCCATTAGATTTTAGTTGCTAAAATGTAATGGAGATTTTAGTGGACCTTAATGAAAATTGGAATTGATTTTCACTTCTGTGAACAAGCAATATTTTGTTTGTTTAGACCCTTTTCACACTGGGGCGCTTTGCATGCGCTACAGCACTAAAATAGCATCTGCAAAGCGCCCCGAAAGAGCCGCTGCTGTGTCTCCAGTGTGAAAGCCCCGAGGGCTTTCACACAGGAGCGGTGCGCTGGCAGGACGGTACAAAAAGTCCTGCTAGAAGCATCTTTGGAGCAGTGTGTATACACCGCTCCTGCCCATTGAAATCAATGGGGCAGTGTGGCTATACTGCAGCAGTGCTTTGCGGTGGTTTTTACCCTCTCTCGGCTGCTAGCAGGGGGGTAAAAATAGTGCAGTTTTACTGCCGACACCGCTTCCGCCCCAGTGTGAAAGGGGTCTTATGAAACTTGATTTCATTTATTATAGACGTTATATATCACAACAATCCCTCATTCAAACCGGTGCGACTTGTAATGTGATTTGAAAGTTCCAAAGCGCATGACAAGTCACACCCCACTTCCGGCAATGGAACCATTCATGTCTCAGTGATTATGAAAAAGGTTCCTGCACTACTTTTTCCCATTTTTATTGTGACTTCATATTGCGACTCTGGAGCTGAGGTTTCGTCGTGGCCTGCCGAGCACGTAGCTGCGGCCTGCACACGCTCGATGGCTGGACTGGGGAGACTACAAGGATAAGGGTATCCAGCCTGTTACCCAGCCGGCTGTTGATAGTAGATCACAGGATCATTCATCTTGCACAAAAAGTCACGCTTCTGCATAAAAAAGCACGGACCGATGGGCCCGCAGGGTTCTTAGGTCCTTCTCCTTCACTAGGCAAAATAAAACTGATGACTGCATGGCAGGGTGGAGGGTTGTTGACCAAGGGACCGCCCCCTGGGCGGAACTAAGAGTTCTGAGTGTTGTATTACAACTAATGCCTAGTATCTCCTAGTAATAGGGCATAACAACCCAATGGCTAAGAGAGAAGCTGTGTCGGTCCATGAATATAAGAGGAATATGCACTGTCATTGTACCAATGATGGCTGGGAAGGGGTTAAACATCAGGGGCTATCAAAGAGATAACTGTGCCTAGCTAGTATTTATGTGTACTGTGGAAGGAGTTTTTACCAAAGAGATGGAATTTATTCGCTGCTTTGCAGGGACACAAATGCCATTCCTTTCCTCCTGTCAGAGCGACGATCTGCCTTGTCTTTTCCTCATGATCGGTGGTGTGCCAGCGGAAATCAAGTATGTGGTATCCGCAGATCGGCTCCCGCTGTGTGTAATCATAGCGGGACCGAACCAACGACGGGGCGCATGCATGCCTCCTAGTGTCGGATCACGTATATTTACACATGATCACAGGTGTCACCCTGTAGCAGTAAAACTGCTATAGGGTGAACAAGAAGTGGTTAATGCTGGCATTTTGAAGACAAATAGTAGTACATTTTTTCTGAAGGGTCTCTTAATAAATAATAAAGCTGGATAGATATAAAATTCTAGCAACCCAGGAGGTTCTTGAAGCAGTTTTCCTTGCCCCCCCTTACATCTAAATGCTGGACTGAACCAAACCAGCAAAGCTACACCATGTCTGGGTAGTTTCAAAACGTACCTGCTCCCTCCACTCTCTCATACTTTCCAATGCATAGCCGTTATAGGCTTTCTGGCCAATAGAAATGTCTACCAGGCAGCAGGAGATGGGCAAGCTCCAGCACTACCCAAGTTTTCAAGGGGGGGAGTAAATGATTTTTCGCAGGCAATGGTTGGTGTTAGCGTTTCAATCATCACGGCACCATGCTTGATATGTTGTCAGGGTGATTGAAGCACATTCTATTATTACATTGTAGTGATAAATTAAATAGTTCAACTCACCATAATGCAGAATCAGTGGGAGCCCTGAGTGTGTCACTTGTCACTGTCGCCTGCCACCAAATGTGGATTGTCATTTGCCACACCACCTGCCACGTTGCCTGTCACCAGATGTGGAATGTCACCAGATGTGGAATGTCACCAGATGTGGAATGTCATTTGCCACATCACCTGCCATGTTGCCTGTCACCAGATGCAAAATGTCACTTGCCATGCCACCTGTCACGTTGTCTGTCACAAGAGGCGGAATGTCACTTGCCACGCCACCTGCCACCACTGCATTGATTGCAGCACTTGTCCATTTAGAACGGAGGCAGTCCTCTGTGCAGTGGTGGGTTCCAGATGAAGGCAGGAGAGCGGTGATGCAGGGCGGGCAGTGAGATGATTATGTCATCTCTTCTCCCCGCCGCACCTCTGACACTGAGGCTGACAGGACACCAACTGTGAGGGCGGAAGAGAGGTGATGTGGGGAGCAGAGAGAGATGATGTCATCTCTGCTTGCCCTCTCCCTTCTTCCATCCACCGCTCTCATATGCCGGCCACTCAGCTGTCCTCATGCTGCCCGCCCAGCTCTTATACCGGCCGCCTGGCTCTTTCATGCCCAGGTCTCTCATGCCCGCCTGCCCGCACCCACGGCCCGGCTGCAGAAATGCCAAGTTCTCCTCTCCCCCTTCCTCCCAGCAGTCTACTGGGACATGTCACAGGCCCCAGAAGACTGTCGGACCATTCAGTAGGCGCAGCGCAAGCTGTCACAGCCTGATGCCCACAGTTCAGATGCCAAAAACCGGTGAGAGGAAAGGGAGAGAAGCGAGGGTTCAGGTGACCATATCACTGGATCGTGGAAGAGGTGAGTGTGTGATTATTAAAAGTCAGCAGCTAAATTTTTTGTAACTTATGACTTATTAAATACAAAAATGACTGGAGCTCCTATTTAAGCGGCAGAGTTAAATTATTTTTTTTATGGAAAGAATGAGAACAAATAAAAAAATAAAAAAAAACAGTGCAGATAAATATCTGACAATGTTAAAATAGAATGGACCCCAAACCATTATAGCTTCTTTCACAAATGTTATTAACTCACCAGCCTGCTGATCTCCTCCTGTCTGTCTGGAGCAGACCGAGCTGTTGCTTTGATCATAGTGGATGTCTGATTGTCAGTTAACTTCTTAATACATCGTTGGCCAGCTACAATGTTACAGACCTAGGAACACACAACAGAAATGTATATTGAAAAGGCATTTTGACATGTTGCAGGGAGAGATCGTGCAGTATAAAAATTTTGTTTCAACTGTTCATGCAAAAAAAAAAAAATAATTTGAGTTTTTTTTTGTAAATTGGCTCAACTAGTAGTTATAAATATACTTTCCTTTATAAAACATGCTTTTGGAAAAACATAGCATTAAGGTCTTTAAAAATTTAAAAATCAGTGTAAAGCTTTATTGCTTTTGTTTGTATTAAAACAGTAAACAGGTCTTACTTACCTGCTCTGTGCAATGTTTTTGCACAGAGCAGCCTCGATACTTTTTTTCTTGGGTCCCTCGCTGCCGAGTGACCACCATAGGAAGCAGTTTTCTATGGGGGCACTCGTGTGCTCGATCCTGAGCCCGGCTGTTTGAGTCTATTTAGACACACAGCCTTGCTTGGCCCTGTCCTCCACACACAGGTTTTGACTGACAGCAACAGGAACTGTTCTCAGCCAAGCCTGTGAGAGCAGAGAGAGGGAAGAAGAGCTGCTGCAGATGTGGACAGTGCCAGATCATGATTAAGCTCAGTTAAGTATTTAGGGGGACTTGAGGAGGAGCTACTAGTAAATGTTTTTTTTCACTAGTACTAGGTAGGTGCTTGTAACAGGTATTGGATCAAGCATCGGAGCATTTGCACAGATACGCATGTAAAAGCTTGGCGTCGGTGCAACCCCAGGTATAAGGTGCTTTTTCCTCCCATGATCTTCTGTATAAACTTATTTAGAGCACTGCCGGCAAACAAGGCTTTTTGTGATATTGTATTGTAAAAATGTTTATTTTCTTATGCATTTCTTAAACCCAAAAAAGCAACAAAAAAACAAAAACAAAAAAAAAAAAAACGATTTTTTACTTTTTTGGCCAAGGTTTGTTTAAAAAACAAAAACAAATAAACAAACAAAAAAAAACAAACACATGTAATTGCAGATTCAATTTAGAAATGTTACTCTATAAAGTTTGTTTGGTTTAAAAGGACAATAAAATGATGATTCTGGTATAAAGTATTGCACATTTTTACAACGAACTACTTCAAAACCAGGCCTTTTATGGCACTTTTTTGTTTACAGTACTGTAACAATCTTTTTTTTTGCTAGAAAATTACTTAGAACCCCCAAACATAGATTATTATTTTTTTTTTAAAGTCGAGGCTCTAGAAAAAAAAAAAAAAAAATACACAATTTTTTATTTTAAAGCAAAAACACGCATTCCATAACCCAATTTTTTGTAAGATATAAAAGATAATGTCATGCTGAGTAAATAGATACCAAACATGTCAAAACTTTAAAATTGCTCATGCATCAACGTAAATTTTACTATCCATAGGTTTTAAAAGCCTTTACAGGTTACCACTTTAGATTTACAGAAGAGGTTTAATGCTAGAATTACTGCCCATGATCTGATATTCATATTCACGGTGATGCCTCACGTGTGGGACACTCACTGTTTGCATGCGTGCAGGACTGATGATGCTGGGACTGTGACATCATCCGGTGATGTCCCTATATTAGTCGCCGCACGCTGCGTCCCTGTCATTGTGAGCAGAGACAGCGACGAGGCAACATCTCCTGAAGAGAACAGAAGACGGTGACAACGGCAGAAGACCGGGCCACTGCTTGTAAAAGAGCTAGAAGAAGGCGCGGTGGCCCGGCAAGAAGAACCGAAGAGGGGGACAAGACCCCCGAAGTCTGAAGAAGAGGGTGGCGGCGAAGAAGAAGAAAGCCGGGCTCCTCCGCTAGTGAAAGAACTAGCAAAAGAGCAGAAGTTAGCGGCGAGAAGACCCCAGAAGACGGAAGACCCCCGGAGCTGTGCAATAAACTATTTTAACCCTTGTGTGTTGTGTTTTTTTTGTACATTTTTTTTCACAGGTGAATGGGTAGGGGTACATTGTACCCCATACTCATTCACATATGGTGGGGGGCCGGGATCTGGGGGCCCCCTTATTAAAAGGGGGCTCCCGGATTCCGATAAGCCCCCCACCCGCAGACCCCGACAACCAACGGCCAGGGTTGTCGGGAAGAGGTCCTTGTCCTCATCAACATGGGGACAAGGTGCTTTGGGGTGGGGGGGCCGCGTGGCCCCCCCTTCCCCAAGGCACCGCCCATGTTGAGGGCACGTGGCCTGGTACGGCTCGGGGGGGGGGCGCTCGCTCGTCCCCACCCCCTTTCCTGGCCGACCGGGTAGCGTGCTCGGATAAGGGTCTGGTATGCATCTGGGGGGGACCCCACGCCGTTTTTTTTGGCGTGGGGGGTTCCCCTTAGAATCCATACCAGACCTAAGGGCCTGGTATGCTCTCGGAGGGGGAACCCACGCCAAATTGTTTAATAAATTTGGCGTGGACTTCCCTCTTGAGAGCTGATAATTCCGTGAGAGTCGCCTCCGAATAGATGGAGATCCGACTTGTAGGCGACCTCCATTGAAATCAACGGGTACCAGTCGCCTACAAGTCGGATTGAAGTAGTACAGGAACCTTTTCTGAAGTCGGAGCGACTTCAGTAGTGTACATTAAGATGGCTCTCATTCACTTACATTGATTTTTACATGTTGTCCGACCTGAGACGACTAGGGGCGACCTGAAATCTGATATGAGTCGCCCCTGTGTGAACTGGCTCTTAGGGAAGGAATATAGTCTAAGCCAGGTTTTCATTGTTAACATTTATATCCACCTACTGGAAAGAGTCCTAGTGACCAGCAAAAAAAAAAAAAAAAAGAAAAAAAAAAAAAATCTATTTCAACTCCATATGGATTTACCCACTTTTCAACAAAATAATATAGGACATCTGCCATACATATGTCCTATAGTTTATTTGAAAATATTTTTGCTTAAAGATGAATTCCAAGTAAATGCGTTTTATACAAGGGTTACATTGGTTCACCATATGCCATTCCTGGCCAATCCCCCTGGAAGCTAGAAATCGTTGAAGTAAACCGTGCTGCTCCAGTAATCTCCACTTGCCTCCATTTTCCGTGGTGAGCAGATTATCCTCTGCATTGTGAACACACGAGGTCAGTCTACTAGCACAGATGCCATTCAGAGAATGCTTTGCATTTTCTGAATGAATGCAAAGCATTCTCTGATGGGATAAGGTTGAGAGGTAGCGTGTGATGTCATGTTCTTCATCTCGTCTAATCAGATATCACTTTGCATTCATTCAATAGAATGCAAAGCATTCTTTGAATGGTGCCCTTCCCAAGAGGCCAGCCTCCTGTGTTCAGAATGCAGCGAGGGAGGCACTCGGCACAGGCCCTGGAAGCAAGAGGAGTCCACTGGGGTAGCAGTGTCTACTTCAGTGATTTCCAGCTCCCGGGGGGATTGGCCAGATATGATATATGCATTGGACATTCTCCTGTTGAAAGCTCATTCATAAGGAATGGGCTGCCTAAATGCAGCGCATGTTAACGCATGACAGAACCTGCATTACCACAAACCAAAATATAGAAAAAAAAACTAAAAAAAAAACACCTGACAATACCAAAAACATTTTATGTGACAGCAGCATACACACAAAAACGAATAAAAAAATGTTGAAGCCAATTTTTTAGACTGTCATAGCGAAATGAATTGAAGAAAAGATTTTAAGCAATTAATGAAAAGGATGTAAAGATATCATGTACACACAAAAATGTTAGATAAAGTATATGAGCAGATGGTTCTTACTTCCAGAGGCAGGTATGTGTGTTTTTGTTCCTGTCCAACTTGCAGACAGGGCAAATGAGGATACTTCAGCTGGAGATTATACTTTTCTCTAAAGTACTGAGCAACTGTTCTTTCCACGGTCTGCCCATTCTCCAGCTGTAAAGGAAAGCTACAAAGAAAAAAATACAAACATACCATTAGTAGCCTATTCAGTTTGTGGAATTTAAAATGTGGAGAGAAACAGGGTTTCCAAAAAGCACAAAAATCAAAACTGGATATTTTCAATATGCAGTTTTTGTATACAGAACCACTAGTTGTGGTAGCGGGCCCTGTAAACAAGGGAAAAATATAAGGTTTCTCCACATATCCTGGGTACCTAACCTTTCTCCCCAAATCTCTTAACTCCAGGATTTTTTTTAACCAGTAGAGATCCGCGCTATAGCCAAATGACTGCTACAGCGCGGACCTCCTTTGCCGGGACTACGTCTATTGACGTCGTCCCGTGCACGAGCGGCCTGCGCGGCCCGAGGGGCGCGCGTGGCGCGCTCGGTGATCAGCGAGTCTACGAGACTCGCCGGATCACGGATCCGAGCAAGGGGTCGATCCCGACCCCTTACCACGTGATCAGCTGTCAGCCAATGATAGCTGATCATGTGATACAACGGAGCCAGTAATAGGCTATTTTTCCTCCTCGCGCTGACACCGCGACGAGAAAAAAAAAGAGCCGATCACCGGCGGCCGTGATCGGGACATCAGTTCCGATCAGGGCCAGCTTACCAGTGCCCACCTGCCCCCTGCCAGTGCCACCTCTGTAATAAAAAAGTGCCCCCCCATCAGTGCCACCCAGCAGTGCCCATAGTGCCACCCATCAGTGCCCACAATCTGCCTTAACAACGGTGCTGCACCCCAGTGCCACATATCCGTGCCCATCAGTGTCATCTACCAGTGCCTATCAGTGCCACCCATCAGTGCCCAGCAGTGCCACCTATCAGAGCCACCTATCAGTGCCACCTATCAGTGCCCATCAGTCCCATCTATCAGTGGTACCTATTAGTGCCACCCATCCGTGCCATCTTATCTGTGCCCATCTTTGCCCATCAGTGCCGCCTATCAGTGCCCACCAGTGCCGCCTATCAGTGCCCACCAGTGCCGCCTATCAGTGCCCACCAGTGCCGCCTATCAGTGCACTTCAATGAAGGAGAAAAATGACCGGTTTGCAAAATTTTAAACTATTAAACATGATTTTTTTTTTTTGCATCTTTTTTTGTTTGTTTAGCAAAAAATAAAACTCCCAGCTGTAATTAAGTACCACCAAAAGAAAGCTCTATTTGTGGGAAAAAAATTATAAAAATTTCATTTGGGTACAGTGTTGTATGACCGCGCAATTGTCATTCAAAGTGCATCAGCGCTGAAAGCTGAAAATTGGTCTGGGCAGGAGGGGGGTTTAAGTGCCCAGTAAGCAAGTGGTTAAGCTACCCTGGAGTTTAACAGTCTGAATTATGCCAACATTATTCAAATTACTTCTCGGATCCCAGGCTGTCATAGGCCTGCCCTCATTACGTGTGTGCTGCTTAGTCAACAAGGGCGGACTGCCCACCATCACTCCCACTTTTCAGGCCCTGTTTTAGGTAAATTATCACCATATAGTTAAGCATATTAGAACCCTGTTAAAGAAGTATCATATTTCATTCCTAGGCAGGGTTACATGATCTCCGCCGGCCACGCACGAGCAACAGCAGGGGGATTTGTCGGTGTGTGTGTGTGTGTGTATGTAAACACACAAATCCCAGTGCTGTCAAAGGAGAAGAGAGAAGAGAGGTTTGTTCCTTCCAAGTAGCAACAGCAATATGTCTATTCTCCTACTCCTATTCCTAGTCCTATCCCCATACAGTTAGAACACACTGAGGGAACACACATCACCCCCCAGTGTTAACCCCTTCACTACCAGTGACATTACACAGTAGTCAGTGCATTTTTATAGCAATGATCGCAGTATAAATGTCAATAGTCCCAAAAATGTGTAAAAAAGGGTCCGATCTGTCCCTCACAATACCGCTAAAAATCGCAGATTGCATTAATATAAAAAAAAAAAAAAAAAAAAGCAGCCATAAATCTTTCCCATAGTTTGTAGACACTATAACTTTTGCGCAAACCAATCAATATACACTTAGTGATTTATTTTACCAAAAATATGTAGAAGAATATATATTGGCCTAAACTGATGAAGAAATTTGCTTTAAAAGAAATAAAAAATTGGGAGGATATTTATTATAGCAAAAAGTTAAAAATATTGTTTTTCTTCTTTAAAATTGTCAGTCTTTTTTTGTTTATAGCCCAAAATAAATAAAGACCACAAAGGTGATCAAAATATCACCAAAAGAAAGCTCTATTTGTGGGGGGAAAAAAAAGGACGCAAATTTTGCTTGGGTACAGCATTGCATGCCTGCACAATTGTCCGTTAAGGCGAAACTCTGCCAAATTGTAAAAAATGCTCTGGTTAGGAAGGGGGTAAAATCTTCTGGGGCTGAAGTGGTTAAGGTTAAACCTCACTTTCGCACTACAGCGACAAGGATGCCTTAGTAAAACTGCTATAGGGGGAAGTGGCAAGTCTCACCAGCAATTAAACACTTTTTGTTTACCTGGATATGCGCACAATCAGGGAAGGAGAGACATTAGGAATCTAATAGACACCTGAAGTCTTCATAAAGAAGACCTGCCACATGCTAAATCCAAATCACATAGGGTTTTTTTGGCCCTTGAAGTAAAATAAAAAAAATAAAAAAATATTATAATAAAATATATATTATATATATATATATATATATATATATATATATATATATATATATATATATATATATACATATACATACATATATATATACATACATACACACACACATACACACACACACACACACACGGTATCTCACAAAAAGTAGTACACTTAAATATTTTATTACATCTTTTCATGTGACAACACTGATGAAATGACACTTTGCTACAATGTAAAGTAGTGAGTGTACAGCTTGTATAACAGTGTAAATTTGCTGTCGCCTCAAAATAACTCAACACACAGCCATTAATGTCTAAACTGCTGGCAACACAAGTGAGTAAAGGACAGGTTCCACTCAGAACAAGCCTCGCCATGGTCGACCGAAGAAGTTGAGTGCACGTGTTCAGCATCATATCCAGAGGTTGTCTTTCGGAAAGAGACATACGAGTGCTGCCTGCATTGCTGCAGAGGTTGAAAGCGTGTGTGTGTGGGGGGGGGGGATAGCCTGTCATTGTCATTGCTCAGACCATATGCCGCACAATGCATAAAATTTGGTCTGCATGGCTGTCATCCCAGAAGGAAGTCTCTTCTAAAGATGATGCACAAGAAAGCCCGCAAACAGTTTGCTGAAGACACACAGGCTAAGGACATGGATTACGGGAACCATGTCCTGTGGTCTGACGAGATAAACTTATTTGGTTCAGATGGCGTCAAGCACATGTGGCAGCAACCAGGTGAGGAGTACAAAGACAAGTGTCTTGCCTAAAGCTAAGCGTGGTGGTGGGAGTGTCAAGGTCTGGGGCTGCACGAGTGCTGCCAACACTGGGGCGCTACAGTTCATTGAGGGAACCATGAATGCCAACATGTACTCTGACATACTGAAGCAGAGCATAAGTCCCTCAATTCGGAGACTGGGCCGCAGGGCAGTATTTCAACATAATGACTCCAAACACACCTACAAGACGACCACTGCCTTGCTTAAGAAGGGCCTGACCAAGCATGTCTCCAGACCTAAACCCTATTGAGCATCTGTGAGGCATCCGCAAACAGAAGGTGGAGGAGCGCAAGGTCTCCAACATCCACCAGGTCCGCAATGTCGTCATGGAGGAGTGGAAGAGGACTCCAGTGGCAATCTGGGAAGCTCTGGTGAACTCCATGCTCAAGAGGGTTAAGGCAGTGCTGGAAAATAATGGTGGCCACACAAAATATTGACACTTTGGGCCCAATTAGGACATTTTCACTTAGGGGTGTACTCACTTTTGTTGCCAGCGGTTTAGACATTAATAGCTGCGTGTGGAGTTATTTTGAGGGGACAGCAAATTTACACTGTTATACAAACTTTACACTCACTACTTTACATTGTAGCAAAGTGTAATTTCTTCGGTGTTGTCGCATGAAAAGATACAGTATCTATGTACTGTAGATACTGTAGATATACACACACAATAAACCAGAGATTATATTGTGTTTGTGTGCAATAAAATTAATTTGTTTTATTTTTTTTTGGGGGGGGGGGGGGGGTGTGGATCAAAAAAAAAATATATATAGATTTGATAAGCAAAAAAAAAATACAGCTAACTTTTTATTTTATTTTACAGGGCCTCTTCAGACATTCAGGGAGCCAGGGTCAATAGCCCTAGACATTCATTCAATAGAGATCCCAGACAGTGGCTCCTAACATGTATTGGAGGAATTCAACAGAGAAGCGGAAGAGATCCCAGTAAAACCATCTGGACTCATGTTCCTCTGATTTATCTCGCAAAGTAGAGGTCAGATCTTCCATTTGCTCAAGGTCCTTCACTCTCGTGAGCCAATGGGCCCCCGTTGACACGGACTGTTGTTTCCATAGAAGTGGGATGCAGGCCCATGCAGCATTAAGGAGAGGTTTGAGAAGGGATTTATGATAACGTTTCCTTGATAAAGGGGCGAGGTTAAGTAGGACTTGTAGTAGAATTTCATATTAACCAATATATATTTTACGTTATTCATATTATCATTATTGTTATTATATAGTAGTGGTCTTATTATTATTCAATATGTAAAGCAACAATTATTCTTTAATAATGTATACTGTGTTTCCATAGATTTAGAATGATTTCATTTTAAATGTTGAACTTTAGATCTCTCAGCTGCTTTTTCATACTTTCTATAAGATAAATTTACTGGGTGAAATTTCATTAGGATAGTTCATTGTTTTAGTTTTTAAGTAAGCGCTAATTAGAAGAGAAAACACCTGACAGCATATAAAGCAGACAGATAAAGATAAGAAAACAGGTGTTTAAAATAATTAGGTGGAATACGGGAAAGTTATGTAAAGAACATTAAATTAAGTTTGACAAGGTCAAAGAAAGGTCTGCTGGAACCCCTTCATTAAAACTGTTAAAATACATTTGAATAAGAAATGGGCTATATATATATATATATATATATACACACACATATACACACATACACACACACACACACACAAATACATACTGAAAGTGGTACAATACTTTTACACATAAGATTATACAGTAATGCATATAACACATCTGGTGGGGTTATTGAAAGTTCATTTTCTCAAGGTCATAAATCTAAGGCCGCGTACACACGGGCGGATTGTCTGCCCAACTAAGTTCGTCAGACAATCCGACAGACAGTCCGTCCAACTTTTGAATGAACGGACTTGACCACACACGATGAACAGACAGTCCGCTGAAAGCTTGCGCGATGACGTGTACAGCACGTACGACGGGACTAGAAATACGACGTCCAATACACTGCAATGCAACCTTCGGCGTGTAAATCCTTTCTGAGCATGCGCCATACTTAGTCCGTCCAACTTGCCTACACACGAGCGGACTGTCCGCTGAAACCAAGTTTGGACGGACAAAATTACGGAAATTCCGAAAGACTTAGTCCGCCAGACTGTCCGCTGAAAAAGTCCGCTGAAGCCCACACACGAGCGGATTGTCCGCTGAAACACTTTCAGCGGACTAAGTTGGACGGACAATCCTCTCGTGTGTACGCGGCCTAATTCTTGAACTTGGTTAAATCTTATAAAGATAAGGTGGGTTTTATAACAAAGCTGGGTGCCAGACTGTCCCTACACAGGTGTTTTTAATTGGACAAAAGCAGTTGTAAATCACTTTAATGAACATATAGGAATTTCTTGGAATGATTAATTAAGTTTATCTGGTTATAGAACAGGTGTCAGATTTATGGTTAGTTACATTGACGTAGATCTTAGCAACCAATCACATGTAGGAGAGATGATTAAGATAAGGCTTGTAAAAAGGGTATATAAATGCAAGCTCTACAATTGTTAGTCAGATAGGCGCTCATAAGGCTGAACTCTGTGTATGCTGCCCTATTGCAAGGGTCATAGAGGTCAGAACCAATGGGCAAATATCTGTCCGTAACTTTCCTCCTCGTACGAGTCAGAGAAGACTTCTTAACTTGTTCCAGAGTGTGGTCTCAGGTGAATTTTCCCTCACGAATTTGGTCGAGCTGGAACCCAGAACTCTGTGAGGGGACCAGACCACTGGTTGAACGACTGGTCCCTATCAGGTGACTGGTTCCCAAGAATTGCCAGAAAAGATCCATTCTGGTTCAAGGTGAGAAAAATTCACAATTGTTTCAATTTGGTTGGAAGATAAGAATATCTATATCTAATATGCTTGCATTGTAAGAAACTGTATAAATTAGACCTGTATCTTGTAATACTTTGAACATAAATCTGTATGTTACCAGCTGTTAATAAACCTGCATTGCTTAAGTTCTGCCTTGTTTGATACTTTACTTTTCTACTTCAGACTACTGCTGGGTTATCTTGTAAGGAAATATTTGTGAATTTATGTATGAGCTTAAGCACCGGTTGCCAAAAAGTTTGGAGCACAGGGCGATCCAAAAAAAATACGTAGGAGGGTGCCTGAGTGTAGGCCGCAGCGCCAACAATGATCAGTTTGTTGAGGAAATAGCTTAGCCAGAACAGAAGGGGTTCTATACCAATGCATCATTATTTTATAGGTGGTCTCATGGTATTTGCTACATGGAGAAGATTTCTGTGCGCAAAAAAGTATGCATTCTTTTTGGGGTCCGGTGAAGGTAACTTGCAAGTCCCTTTCCCATTTTGCCAAGAATGGAGGGTCCTCCATGGCGTGAAGATCTAGCAGTAATTTTTAAGAAATGATAAGGACCTCCGGGTCAGACCCTCTCCTAAGCAAAGGAGTGGAGCTTTCAGGTAAAGAGGGCTGGTTTGGGCAGTGAGCCTAAAAAAATGTGACAGTTGATTAATCCTTCAGCGATCTAATAAGGGAGGAGCTCATCCAGAGAACAAGTTCTCAGTCGGTGTCCAACCGGAGGAATCTAGGAACAAAGAGGCCCTTATGAGTCCCTGTGGGGCTTGTGAGAGAAAAGACGTGTCAGTGGGACCAGGTATAAAGTCCAGATGACCAACAAGCGGCGTCATTGGGAATTGAAAACTTTTCAGTGAAGATAAACAGAAAAACCTATTGAGTTCAGTAAGAATAGGGCCAATCAACGGATGGGTAGTAAAGTGGGTGTGATGAGTTTTTTCAGAAATTATATAACAGTTTGGGGGTTTAGGCAATTTTAATGTGTGCGAAAAATGAAAAGAAGTACCCCAAAGAAACTGGGTAAATAGAAAAACAAAACAACATGGCCCCGCAAGTGCTACTTTGTTTTTATAGCACAACATTAGCATGACATGGAATATGGTATTTGTGCGTGGTAATTCAGGTGCCAGATATTTTGTCTCTCTAGGTACCAAAGATGTAAACAGTGGGTATAACAGCAATTTTGTCCTGGTTAATATGCCCAATGCACTGTAATACAGCATATAAATAAGTATAATGAATATATAGCTTACGTTTGATGGCTGGCAGGCCTCCTTGTCACATTACAAACACGGTATTTCCGTCTCATTGTTCCACAATGAGTCACTTCAACCTTCAGACCTGTACCAACAAATAAAAAACATTTATTTAGTTTAAAAAAAATAATAATAATAAAAACACATCTTACAATGTTAACAATGCCATATTTACTGTAAATAGGCAGGATAATTCTAATCGGCCATCTGATACTTGTCACTTTTATTCTCAACATAACCAGGCTGAATTACTGATGCAGTTTAGAAATGCGATAAAGATGCAACCACTATGTTATATTTGTTTGACAAAGTCTTATTATATATGATGACCACAAAAAGTTTATACATCCCTTTCAAATAATTATATGTGCAGACTGCCATTTTTCTTTTATAAAATAACCTTGTACAAGGTCATCAATAAGGTATAGGTTTGAAACATTTTGAGCACATACCCTTTATCTCTTTGGTGAATTTTACCCGGTGAGAATCGGTCAGAGGTCGCGGTTGTTCATCTATGTTATGAATATCTAGAACTTCACACATGAACTGGATAACTGGTTGTGCTTTGTAGAAGGCAGTGGCAGAAACTACAATTAAAATAGAACATAAAATGGTTCCATAAGCATTTTTCTGATTACATATACCATATTTTTCAACTATCAAATGCACATAAACAAAGGATACCTAAAATAAAATAAAAAAATATGAAAATGAATCACTTCTCTCTCAGACCGACATCACAGACTACACTGTCTCTATGCCATATGGTGTGTTGAGAGGAGAAACTTTCAAGACAGACCCATTGTTTATTGCCAAGTGGGAAGCCTCCCTACACAGGACAGCAGACAACTGGCAGAAATGCTTTATATTCAACTCAAACACTATGTCATTATGTTTCCTTCCTTACTTAAGATCTGTTGGAGGTGCAAGGAGAGTGAGGGATCTTTTTTCACATTTGGTGGGGATGTCACCTGATTTCCACATTTTGGCAAAAAAAATCTATAATGCATGGTGTATCTCCAATGTCCAAACTTCTCCTGAAATTGTCCTATTGTCAAACATCCCTGGGTCCTTCTCCAGCATCAGTGAATCTTGCATCCCTGCTTATTGGCCGTACGTGTCACTATCTCCAGGTATAGGAAAACTATAGTTCCTCCCATATCATTGAGTGGGCCCAAATACTCAATTACATTATGGCAATCGAGACTCTTGTAGCAGAAGATAGCATGGACCCAGAACAAGTCCACACTACATTGACCTGTTGGGGGGGGGGGGGGGGGGGCTTATCGTGAAAACACAGTTTAACATTTCTAGGTATTAGATCTCCTTTGAGGGATCTTCAATTTATTTCTGTGATTTTTACTTTTTTTGCTTTTGCAAAGATTCTTTCAGAAAAGACTGCAGTTATTTTGCTGTTACGGGCACATGCTTTTGTATGCCACACTTCACTCAAAAGGTACATCTGAGCCTTCTGATGTTTATTGACTGTATTGTCTTTTCATGGAATCTCACTTTACTAAAATGTAATGTTCTCTGTGATTTTGTACTACAGAATGTTTTTTTGTTCCTTGTACTACTTTGAAGGAAGGACCACAAGCTGTTCATCTCCATACAGAAGAAAAATGTAGGTGTACCTTCACTTGTATATACCAAATAATAGTGCACTAAACCTCAAATGTATAGTTAATAATAGACTCCAGTGAATATGTAATATTCACAATGGGACAGCTCTCCTCCTCCTCATTATACTTCCTTGTTTCAGAGACACTGGAATTGTCAGCACCAGGAGGAGACGATGATGACACTTCCAGTGTCTCAGAATCGATGAAGTGTAATGAGGAGAGCTGATCCATTGTGAATTGATTTTTTTGAAGCGCACTATTCAAATGTGAGTGCATCCGTTTAAGATTTTATAATTAAAGCAAGAAATATATTCAATCTTGAGCGATGATGATTTTCTTATTAAGTTTTGTTAATTCTGGAACAAACAGCTGAAACCCTTTTCTGATCTGGCTGACCTTTTTTGGATCATCACTGAAAGCACCAATAGACTCAAGGGGGTCTTTCTTTGAGGTGAGTAGGCATTGCATATTGAGGTGGTGGTGAATATTTTCAGCACATATACCCATGCAGAAAGGGTCACGGATAATGGAGTAATCTGAGATTCACATTTTGTCAGCATTCAAAAACGTATTTCATGCATGTGGACTTTTTGTATATTATTTATATTTATGAAATCTGGTCGCTATTGTATTCACATATTCACTCGAGTCTATTATCATTTATACATATGAGGTTAAGCGCATTATTTATTTGGTATATATTTTTCATTTCATGTGGTGTCAAAACACATTCTGAATAGTCACAACTGATATAATATATGTGATTGGTGCAGTGGCAGGGGCATTTACAAGCACTAATCCCCCTGCATAGCCTTTCAATAAATCAGCTGACAGCCATGGGAGGGAGAGGGGCAGAAGCAGCTGTCAGCTCCTTTATTAAAAGGCTATACAGTGAGAATATATATATATATATATTTATTCTTTTCTATTCTATTCCCCTTCATTGAGTCTGCCGTGAGTCTGCCGTTTTGACAACTTACCTTCTCATACACAATCCAAGATGTTTTGGCAACAATTACTAGTATCAATGGTTCCAAGGAATTTTTAGCTGTTAAATATTCCCAAAATTCTGAATAAATGCTCCCAGGATCTAAACATTCTACACCAGGGATGATTTTTGACGCTTAGTGTGGCTTAACTGCAATCACGGGGGGGGGGGGGGGGGGGTCAGGGTTGTTTACAGACCACAATAAAATGCTCTTAAAGTTTCTAAGCTTTCCCTATGCCATAAAACATTGGCCACAAATACACTAAAAAAAAAAAAAAAAAAAAAAAGTAAATCTTAACACTAAAATAAGGAAAAGGTCGATGTAGGAATTTCTAAAGAGAACCTGGTCTATGAGCAAACCATATACCCCCAAAAAAAAAAAAAAAAAAAAAAAAAAAAAAGCTACTGCAACCCAAGAAACCCTAACCTCCACTTAGTACTGGTAAGACAATTTACACACTTGGCCGCAACCTGTCAAGGGATTCCCAAGCTTGTACGAGCACAATCTAAGCCCCTTGTGAAAGAGTTTAAAATAAGGTAGCCCTCAAAAAATGCAAAGTTTAAGAAATTTCTGATTACAGCATCCAGTGATTCAGGTTAACAATTTTATAATATTGTTTAATGAAAATAACTTGCTTCTTGAATTTGAGAGGTAGACCGAGCTACGATAGCCCCACCTCTCCTGTTTCTAGAGTCTGTCCAGAGTATGTGAGGTGTTCTTCCAGGTAGGGCTCACCAAATAGGCAAATGCAAATGCTTCAAACCCTTCCAGCAGGTCATTTATAACCCTTTGAGAAGGTGGTTGGTGTTGCCATCATCCTAAACCACAGTACTATGAAATCCAATAATCCAGAAAGATTTTTCCTGTTTGTTAGGGAGTTAGCCATTACCTCCTGCTCCAGTTAATGACTGTTAAATAGTGGGCGGCTGTCAGCTTATTTAACATAGGGCATGAAGTAAGCATCAGAAACAGTGATCGTATTCAGCTTTCTGTAGTCCCTGTAGAACCTGGTCACCATCCTTTTGAGAACCAGGACACCCCAGTTAAAAACAGTTGTGATTTACTGAAAGCACCGCCAGTTTCTTGTGTGGAAGAGGGGTGTAAATTGTTTTTCAGGTCTGCTCCCAATTGTCCAGTGTCAGCTAACAAGTCTAAAGCCTGGTACGCATTAGGAGTTTTTTTTTTTTGTTTTTTTTTTACTATTCAACGGGGGAAAAAAAAGCTTTTAGCTCTGGTCAGAGCCACGGTGCTAACAATCTGAAGTTAGAACAGTGATCTCCCCTGCTGAGTTGTGTTCTGACAGAGTGCCATGCACAAAGGCCAAATGTAGGGCATTTTTTTTTTTATTAACCAGGCTTATGTTCTCCCAACATCTGGCCTGTGTGTACGGAGCTCAACAGTGGGTCTGTTTCGTCCGGCTTAGATTGGCAGAAAACTGCCACTATTAATGCTATTATTTTATATTGTGTATGAGCTCTTTGTTTCAATGGAATGTTTTCTGCGTTCTTCCTCCTTCTCCCAAACTTACTGCATGGGTTAGGTCATTTAAGCACTTTGTGACTGTGGTTTTTGGTGCCACCTAGGAGTAAAGCATACATCTTCTGAAACGCACTGTACGTCTGCTTACTGGCAATGTGGTTGATTCTACTTGATCTGAGCCTGTGACATGTTCTCCCATACCATCCCAACCAGAGTCTCTATGTTATTATTATTATTATTCAGGATTTATATAGCGCCAGCAATTTACGCAGCTCTTTACAATATAAAAGGGAGGCAATACAGTTACAATACAATTAAATACAGGAGGATTAAGAGGGCCCTGCTCAGAAGAGCTTACAATCTAGAAGGGTGGGGCAGGTGGTACAGAAGGTTATAACTGTTGGGAATGAGTTGATGGAAGTGGTAGGAGATTAGTTGGAGACGTGATAGGCTTCCCTGAATAGATGAGTTTTCAGGGATCGCCTGAAGGTAGCAAGAGTAGGGGATAGCCGGACCGGTGGAGGTAGTGAGTTCCAGAGGATTGGAGAGGCTCTGGAGAAATCCTGGAGACGAGTGTGGGGAGGAGGAGACGAGACGAGAGAGCTTGAGAGTAGGAGGTCTTGAGAAGAACGGAGGGGACGGTTTGGGTGATATTTGGAGACAAGATTGGTGATGTAGCTCGGGGCAGAGTTGTGAATGGCTTTGTATGTTGTGGTTAGTATTTTGAATTTAATTCGCTGGGTGATTGGGAGCCAGTGTAGGGATTGGAGGAGAGGGTTGACAGACACTGAGTGGTTGGTAAGGTGGATAAGTCTGGCAGCAGCATTCATGATAGACTGAAGAGGAGATAGCCTATGGAGAGGCAGGCCAATGAGAAGGGAGTTGCAATAGTCAAGGCGCGATATAACAAGGGAGTGAATGAGGATCTTGGTAGTTTCATTTGTTAAAAAGGGGCAAATTTTAGAGATGTTACGGAGGTGAAATCTACAAACTTTTGACAACGATTGGACTTGGGGCTGAAATGACAAGTTAGAGGCTAGGGTTACACCTAGTACCCTGGCGTGAGGGGAGGGCCTGATGGTTGCATTGTTGATTTTGATGGAAAAGTCATGGAGGGGGGATTATTAATAGCTCAGTTTTAGAGAGGTTTAGTTTAAGGAAATGGTGTGACATCCATGCTGATATGTCAGTTAGCAGGTTAGTAATGCGAGAGGACACTGAAGGAGTGAGGTGAGGAGTAGACAGATAGATTTGGGTGTCATCTGCATATAAGTGGTATTGGAAGCCATGGGCGGTTATCAAGTGACCAGGGGAGGAGGTATAAATAGAGAAGAGAAGGGGTCCAAGAACAGAGCCTTGGGGGACCCCCACAGAAAGGGGCAATGGAGAGGAAGATACAGAGTTGTAGGTGACACTGAAGGAGCGCTGGGATAGATAGGCAGAGAACCAGGAAAGCGCATAATCTCGGAGGCCAAGGGAATGTAGTTTATTGAAGAGGAGCGGGTGGTCAACAGTATCAAAGGCAGCAGAGAGGTCAAGTAGTAGGAGTATGGAGTACTGGCTGTTGGTTTTAGCAGTTAGTAGATCGTTAGTGAGTTTTAGTAAGGCAGTTTCCGTGGAGTGCTGAGAGCGAAAGCCAGACTGCAATGGGTCAAGAAGATTATTTTCACTGAGGTAGGAGCTAAGGCGGTTGTAGACTAAGCATTCTAGAAGTTTAGAGGTGAATGGGAGCAATGAGATAGGTCTTAAGTTGTTCAGGTTGGTGGGGTCCAGAGAGGGTTTTTTAAGTATGGGGGTGATCTGCGCATGTTTTAGAGGGGAGGGGAAGGTGCCACTTGAGCGGGAGAGATTGTAGATGTGAGTGAGGGAGCATAGGATAGAATTAGAGGGTGACCTTAATAATTGTGAGGGAACAGGGTCCAAGGGACAATTGGTTAGGTGAGCATCTGAGAATAGTTTTGCAACCT
This sequence comes from Lithobates pipiens, assembly GCF_037356315.1. Classification (NCBI taxonomy): domain Eukaryota; kingdom Metazoa; phylum Chordata; class Amphibia; order Anura; family Ranidae; genus Lithobates; species Lithobates pipiens. The sequence continues at coordinate 322,411,309 of NW_027507748.1, forward strand.
CTTCAGTAGTAGCCAATTCAAAAGAGGAGAGTGTTGAATGTGCTATTGGGCCAGGTATGTTGGGTGGGGAAGATGTACGCACAGCGGAGGTGTCCTCGCGAATTGCATCAATCTTGTCTTTGAAGTGATTGGCAATCTCTTGGGCAGTGAGTGAGTTGGTGGGTATAGGGGGTGGGGGACGAAGCAGAGAGTTAAAAGTTGAGAAGAGCCGACGAGGATTGGATGACAAAGTAATAATAAGAGATACAAAGTAGGCTTGTTTGGCAGCATGGAGGCAGGAATTGTATTTTAGAGGAGCAGATTTATATATGGTGAAGTCTTGGAGGCATTTGGTTTTACGCCACAGCCGTTCAAGAGCACGGCAACGTCTCTTGAGATTTCTAGTGTTGTCAGTTTGCCAGCTATGTTGTCCTGGAACCTCATCACATAATACTCAGTGCCAGCAATCTTGTACTCCTAGATCTCTTCAATTAGGTCTAAGGGTCTTCTCATTCACCTTCTGAAAAGGAGTTTGAATGGCGAAAAAGCCTGTGTATTTCAGAGTCATCTCTCTCTGTAAACAAACAGCAGGTGAGGCAAATAGCTTTTCACAGTCCCTCCCCATGACTTTGTAAAAGTCTTTAGCATCAGTTTCAAGGTCCCATTGAAATGGTCACCTAGGCCATTCATTTGTGGGCCGTCCCCATGTCTTAATGAAAAAATACATTTGCACGGGCTGCTGTATTTGCACAAAAGGCAATATAAAAGATCTGTGAGGCTTTTTAAAGATTCAGCCGCAAGGAAATTACATGGTGCTTTGCACTGTGTTTTCAGATGCGTGGGGGTACAATTAAAGATGAATGACAGCCCACGTGTCTGCAAAAGGGCATCACGTTTTGGCAGCGGGCGATAGCGGATGTGGAAATAGGTGTGATTTATACGCTGGCCTGCACCCACGTCTACCTGCAACAGTTTGAACATAGCCTAAGAAATCTAACACTTTTGTTATTGTAGTATGGGCCTTAAACAGCTGGCAACACCTTACGTTCTGTCTTCTCTACCTCAATATCATATACCGCGCTTTGCATTGCTTTCCTACACAGTATATAACCAAAATTTTTGTAGAGTTTTACTTTAAAGCAACAGAACTAGCAGTTTTGTAAGAACAGTTATGTCATTGCTCTAAAGATTATCCCTAGGCAAAATACTTAACCACTTGCAGACCGGACCATTTTGCTGGTCAAAGACCAGACCACTTTTTGCGATTCGGCACTGTGTCGCTTTAACTGACAATTGCGCGGTCATGCGACGTGGCTCCCAAACAAAATTGACGTCCTTTTTTCCCACAAATAGAGCTTTCTTTTGGTGGTATTTGATCACCTCTGCGGTTTTTATTTTTTGCGCTATAAACAAAAATAGAGCGACAATTTTGAAAAAAACGCATTATTTTTTACTTTTTGTTATAATAAATATCCACCAAAAATATATAAAAAAAAATTTTTTTCCCTCAGTTTAGGCCGATACGTATTCTTCTACATATTTTTGGTAAAAAAAAAAATCGCAATAAGCGATTATTGATTGGTTTGCGCAAAAGTTATAGCGTTTACAAAATAGGGATAGTTTTATAGCATTTTTATTAATAATTTTTTATAATTTTTTTTTTTACTAGTAATGGCGGCGATCTGCGATTTTTATTGTGACTGCGACATTGTGGGGGACCCATCGGACATTTTTGACACATTTTTGGGACCATTGTCATTTATACAGTAATCACTGCTATATAAATGCAGTGATTCCTGTGTAAATGACACTGGCAGTGAAAGGGTTAACCAGTGGGTGGCAGTGTAGGGGTTAAGTGTTCCTAGGGGTGTGTTACTAACTGTGGGGGGGTTGGGCTTTCATTTAGTGTACACTGATCTCTGCTCCAATCACATGGAGCAGAGATCAGCGTCACTAGTTGCTAGGCAGAATGGAGAAATGTTGTTTATACAGCATTTCCTCCATTCGGCCGCTCCGTGAGATGATCGCGGGGATGCCCGCGGCGATCGAGTCCGCAGGTCCCGCGACCGGACTCACGGGGGTCCCGACCAGCGTGGGAGCGCGCCGCCGCCGGCGCGCTCCCGATGGCAGGGCGGCATCGAATATTGGACGTACCTGTACGCCAATATGCCTGCCCGTGCCATTCTGTCGACGAACATCGTCGTGCGCTGGTCGGGAAGTGGTTAAAAAAAAAAGTAAATGGTACATTATATAAAGTGTATAATATTGTTCAAAACCAAAAAGGCAGGTTTTTGCTGCCATTTGTAATGCCATACATGGAAATCACAAAAGAATTGCCATTTCGGAGTATACAGTGTTAATGAATCTACATTTACCCAGTTTTGTTTTATTTTATATATGGTGCATTAAGGATAATTACCACATTAGTAGTGCATTACACAAAAAGTATATTTATTCTTCAAATGAAGAACAACTTATTTTCCCAACTGTGCAATTCCACCTTGATGCAGGCATCTGTTCCAAGACAACAAACTCCAGATTAGAGACACCCACACAAGCTTTTTATCAAATACATGAACACAGCTAACCTCTTACAATCTGCAGCAAAAAGGGCCTTCCTGTCTCCTCGGAAACCAAATGAAGGCAGCAGATCATCTTCTAACAATATTTGCGAAGGGGTTGAAAGTGGATGCCGGCTTTGATGAAGGATTACCATCTATGGGTAATATTGGGTTGTATGTAATACATTCCACAGTAATAAAAAAATAATTTTAGTGCATTTATCAAAGGCAAAAATGTACCTGGTTACAGATCTGATTTTGTAAGGAAGCTTACAGACCACAAATTAATTTTGATGAAATATACGTTCATTCTTTACATTGCTTAAAGAGAATGCTTATGATTCTTTACTGTGCAAAAAAGGGACATTAAGAAAGTAATATAAATATTAGGTTAATTTTGCCTTTTAACAGTTAAGTTTTAGGGCAGTATTAGATATCCTGGACAAGGATATCAATCACCACCCACAAAAAGGCTTTAAAAACGGCATACACTTGTCATTTTGATACAGAACGCTGTAAACACGGAGATGATACATACAAGGGAAAATGTCTAATCCAGCAGATAAGCAACTTGCTGATTCGAAAAAGTGTAACCAAAGAAGCAAATGTATAATTTAAAACAATTTTTTGATTGTTCTAGAACCTCTTTTTACATTATAGAGACATTATAGCATTCAGTCTACTTACCATCTATATTAAGCATCATTTTCCACATGGCAGGTCGGACAGATTGATGGAACCCAAACCAGACTTCTCTTCCGCCCCCCAAGGGGTGATCATACCCTTCAGGTGCAGAAAAGAACGAGCGTCCTACAGGGGTGTACCTATGAGACCGGTAAAATATTTAATTGTACTAAAGTAATCAAAACAAGTACATTTCCACAGTGTATAGCTTTAGATTCAGTTTCAAACACATTCCTTGAAAGGAAATTGGCAAGAACTCAGCTTTAGGCAACTACAACTTTCAAAAGTTGTAATAAAGCAAAACTACATATGTACTGCTCTCTCATAGATGTGAAATTTCTAATATAAAATTGTGCAACAAACTCAGTGTAATAAGGTTACAGGAAAAAGTCCTTAAAGCCATATTATACCCCAAAACAAAAATGCAAATTGCACTTTACCAATTCTTAGATGTGGTGACTGCATTAGGTTTCTTTAAACCTGTTGATCTGGCCAGCAAGTCTGGTATTTTTCAACTTTTAACAGACCAAGCTGTCCAGCAAAAGTGTCAGAGGATTGCTTATAATAGTCATATTTAATTTATGAAAAATCTTTATGCCAAAAGGGGAAAAAAAACACTTTTGTTGCAGCAATTTAAAAGTGTTCGCAGGAGTTTGGCTTTAATTTGTTAGTCAAGGCCATGTAAATCTGCTAGTGCATCCATTACCCTTCCCACAATTTGACAATGATGCTTTCCAAAACGTGTAGTTAGACAACTAATGCAGCCACCACAATACAGGTGAATTATCCCACAACCTGTGCTGCGCCAAAATGACTCAGAGAATGACAACCTTATGAGATTGAGGGTACATTCAAACTGAACGCAAGTTTGAAATTGTACAAGTTCAGCTGAACATGCACGATTTCAAACCCGCATTTCAGTGCAAGTTTGGGGGCAATTTGAAAGACATCTGTGCGGGTTCATGCATAGATGTCAATTGAAATCACCCCCAAAGTGGCCAAAAGTAGTGAAGTAACTACTTTTGGAAATCGGTGCGACGTCGCACCGATTGGGACAGTGCCATTAGGTGCCGGCAATAGGCTGCAATTTGGAATGCGATATCTTTCAAATTTCCCCTTAACTGGCACTGAAATGCTGGTTTGGAATTGTTCAGCTGAACTCGCACGATTTCAAACCAGCCTTTAGTGTGAATGTATCCTTAAGGTTTGATGTACTTATTATGTATAATATCTCTTACCAGTTTTCTTCCTATTGCAACATGAAAGCAGGGGTGAAAAAAACTTGCAATAAAATTTAATACCATAATATCTTTTATTGGTTAAAACCAAGAAATCGAAACTTCCGAACCACTTAAGGCAATATTTCTATGTGCCTAGAACCCTCTTACTGACATTATTATTATTCAGGATTTATATAGCGCCAGCAATTTACGCAGTTCTTTACAATATAAAAAGGAGACAATACAGTTAGAATACAATAAAATACAAGAGGATTAAGAGGGCCCTGCTCAGAAGAGCTTACAATCTAATAGGGTGGGGCAGGTGGTACAAAAGGTTATAACTGTTGGGAATGAGCTGATGGAAGTGGTAGGAGATTAGTTTGAGACGCGATCGGCTTCCCTGAAGAGATGAGTTTTCAGAAATCGCCTGAAGGTAGCAAGAGTAGGGGATAGCCGGACCAGTGGAGGTAGCGAGTTCCAGAGGATTGGAGAGGCTCTGGAGAAATCCTGGAGACGAGCATGGGAGGAGGAGACGAGAGAGCTTGAGAGTAGGAGGTCTTGAGAAGAATGGAAGGGACGATTTGGGTGATATTTGGAGACAAGATTGGTGATGTAGCTCGGGGCAGAGTTGTGAATGGCTTTGAATTTGATTCGCTGGGTGATTGGGAGCCAGTGTTGGGATTGGAGGACATATTTGTGAGAAACACACCAGTAGCAAGGTCCTTGGCACATATTTTGTAGTTCTGCTAAAGGTCTACGGATTTGCACTAGCCCACTAAGGAGAATTCTGAAGTGAGGTAGGGTGTCCTGGCTGCTGACACTCCAGGGAATTGCATGTTCCATCTGCAATAGAAGAAATAGAAGGTACAGTCCCCGGTAGAACCGACTCTCTTTAAAAATAGGGAACATCAGAATACGGGAATTTGGAAGCCTATATTGATTCCAGGATGAATAAACAGTACTCGCAAAAAAAAAGCCAACACTAGGAAATAGGTAACCAGGTCAAATTCCTGGGGAAGTTCACAATGTCTGAAAAGAGGATGATCTAGCAATCTCCAGGTGAGATACAGCAGAGTTAAGATGAAAAGACCAACCAACAGAGGGATCACCGCCAACTAGAGAAACTGTTCTATAAAAACAAGGAATAGGCAAGCAGATTCATCCATTAGGAGATTCCACTCAAGTTGGGGAAAAGGAATAATTCCCAACCTGGCCAGAATCTGAAGTTAGCGAGACTTCTTGGTTTGAAAAAAACCTGCTTGGTGCCTGTCCAAATTTCAGATATTGTAACTCAGAGGGACACTCAAAGGACAGCACGAGAAGAGCAACCAGGTTAAATGGAATTCCCAAACAAACCAAAAATCAATAAAAAAACAAAACAAAAAAAAAACAAAAAAAAAAAACGTTAGGGGCAAAAGGTCTAGAATATATGTAAAAAGGACCTTAGGGCAGTGGTTGTCAACTTAGGAGCTCAAATGTGGCTCCTGACATCAGCAAAGGGCCACACAATGTTCAACATATGTAATACATGAGAGGACTATCGGAAACTGCAGACCCAATAAAGGAAGTGAGGGTCAGTGTGGACAGGCTACAATTTTGGCTAGGGATATGCTACAGGGATATGCTACAGGAGAGCGCTAAATAGTCAGGTGCTTACAAGGTAAAAGCTGTGGGAACTAACCCCTAAAGACTAGAAAATCCCTCAGAACAGGGATATGGCCAAATACCGCAAGGGGTATAACCATTTGTGACTGACAAATAGGCTCCCCTGCAGAAGCAGTGTGTCATGTAATGTGATTTGATTTTCAAGGGTAGGGTGCTGCCAGAATATAAATCCAATCAGTGTGGAGTACCAAAACAAAATGGGAGAAAAGCACATGGGTGTGCAGTCATTCCAGAAAGGAAGCTAAACAAAGTGCCTGATGCAAGGGTTTGGTGGTGTGTAAATTACAAAGGAAAGCATGAGCATCTAAACTGCAAGAAAACTTCCAAAGGGACCCAGCTGGATGAACAAAGTCCTTCATTTAACAAAAAAAGGGTGTACTTTCATGCTGGAGGCTGAGCAGATGAGACAGAGAATTTTTGGCAAAAGACCTGCAGCTCGAGTGGAAGGTTGACTGTGATAGTCTATGAGGTACTATTGTATTAGCAGATGAAGAAAGTTTCTGCACCCCACCCCAAGATTTCCTGAGGTAGGGCAAGTAGGCAGCCTGAGCACTAGAGGCATGAGGAACAACATTGTCCAAGAGAGAATCAAAGAGATGCCTATCCTAAAAGCATAAGTAAATCAAATGTTCCTTAAGTATATGCTTAGCATACCAAGCACAAAGCTAAAGTGACCTAAGGATCTCAACGCCCATGTGAGACACACGTTTAGAAGCTTGCAAGAGAAATCACAACTGTACCACAGGGTTCCAGACATTTGTTTCAAAAGCTCCAAGATGGGAGTGGTTGTCCTTTAGATAAAGAGGTCTCTTAACCTCCCTGGTGGTATGATTATTTTGGATTTTAGGTGCTGAAAGCGGTACCATTGTTTTGCATGGAAATTTGGCGTTTTATATGGTAGGCCTGCAATTCTTAGGAATGACTCCCGGGTATGATAGTAGTTTGAAACACAAAATCATAAATTATAATATAATAAATAACTATAAATAATAACAAATAATAATAAAAAATATTCAATAATGTAATCAAATACACTGAAATTTGGTCAGTTGGAGAACTGTCGCTGTCATTAGATTTAGTGTTTGATGATGAATTTCCCCACTGTAATAAATAAGTGATACGAGAGGAGGACTGAAGGAGTGAGCAGAGGGGTAGAGAAATAGATTTGAGTGTCATCAGCATAGAGATGGTGATGGAATGGATCAGCTGACCCAGGGAGGAGGTGTAGATTGAAAATGGGAGAGGTCAAAGAACAGAACCTTGTGGTACCCCAACAGAGACAGAAAGGGGAGGAGGAAGTAGAATTATAAGTAACACTAAAAGGTGCGGTTGGATAAGTAGGAAGAGAACCGGTCAACCTTATCAAAAGGCAGCAGAGAGGTCCAGGAGGAGTACAGAATAGTGTCCATTGGTTTTGCTGTTATTAGATCATCTGTTTTAGGAGAGCAATTTCTGTGGAGTATTGAGGACGAAATCCACACTGAAGGGAATCAAGAAGGCTATTAACAGCAAGGTGGTCGCTCAGTTGGTTGTAGACCAGATGTTCAAGGAGTTTGGATAAAAAGGGGAGCAAGGAGATAGGGGCGTAGGTTGGTAAGATTGAATGGGTCCAGTGAAGGCTTTTTAAGTATGGGGCTGACAAGTGCATGGTTTAGAGAGTTGGAGAAGATGGCAGAAGAGAGGGAGAGATTGAAGATGTGGGTTAGAAAGTGCAGAATAGAGAGAGGGTGAACGTAGCAGTTGCGAGGGAACAGGATACAGGGCGGGTGGCAAGATGGGCGTTAGTAAGTCGTTTAGCAACCCCGTCTATAGTGGTGGGATTGAAAGAGGGAAGTAATCGATCAGCCAACAAAAACCTCCTCCTCGGGCCCAAAGCCCGGTATAAATCCAAGGGGGATCGGAGATTCGCTGTCCAAGGGCCTCAGCTATGGAATGCTCTACCAATCAACATCCGCCTGGAAGAAAATCACCTGGCTTTTAGGAAAAAACTCAAGACCTTCCTCTTTTAGCAGATGATCAAAGCTCGCCACAGCGCCTAGAGGCGATTCAGTTCGCATTTTACGCTATACAAATATTTCATTCATTCATTCATTCATAATGATTGTACCTGTGGGCATGAAGTGTAAAGTGTGGAGGGTTTCTGAACAGTAGAGATCTCCTTGCGAATTCTATCAATCTTCTGTTTGAAGTGATTGGCGATCTCTTGGGCAGTGAGTGAGTTGGTGGGTGGAGGACGAAGTAGAGAGTTGAAGGTAGAGAAGAGTTGATGGGGACGGGATGATAAGGTGTTATTGAGAGAGACAAAGTAGGTCTGCTTGGCAGGGAGGAGGCAGGAATTATATTTTTGGAGGGCAGATTTATACTGGCTGAAAACTTTCTGGGACTTCGTCTTGAGCCACAGGTGCTCAAGAGCACGGCTGTGTTTTTTCAGACTTCTAGTGTCATCTGTTTGCCAAGGTTGAAGGGGATGGGGCCTGATTCTGTATGTAGTGAGGGGGGCCAGTTTGTCCAGTGAGGCTAGAAGTTAAGTGTTGTAGACAAAGGTGGCTAGGTTGGTGCAGGACAGGGGTGCAATTTTGTCAGAGGTGGTCAGTAGCAAAGTAGAGAAGGGTTGAGATGGTGTAGGTTTCTATGGGTAACCGTTAGGCGGTTGGGAGAGGAGAGGGAGAGAGTGAAACTAATAAGGTAGAAATCAGATAGAGGGTAAGGATAGTTGCAGAGCTTGCACGGAGTGCATAGGTGGGAGAAAACTAGGTCAAGGGGTATTGCCTTCAGAGTGAGTAGAAGCATGTATTCATTGCTGCAGGTCAAAGGAGGAGGTTAGACTGAAACGTTTGGAAGTAGCAGGAGTGTAAAGCCCCATACACACTATCAGATTATCTGCTGAGTTTTTCCTTCAGATTTACCAAAACCATGTAGTAGAAGGGCCTGCCTGATTGCATACACATTGAAAATCCTAAGGTTTGTCCTCATATTATATGGTTTTGGTAAATCTGAAGGAAAAACTCAGCAGATAATCTGATGTGTGTATGGGGCTTTAGTATTAGTAGGGATGTTGAAGTCCCCGAGAATGATGGTTATGGTAATGAATGAATGACTTGTATAGCATTGCCTATGCCAACCAAGTCACGTCAGGGTGCTTGTTGCTGGTGTCCATCTGGGTGTAGCACGGTCCTTTTACCCCCTAGGGTACCGGCACTCTTATAAACACATACATGGGCCAATTTCTAGACAGGATCTAATTAACCTACCAGCGTATCTTTGGAGTATGGGAGGAAACCGGAGTACCCAGCGGAAACCCATGCAGACACAAGGAGAACATGCAAACTCCAGGCAGATGGGGTCGTGGTTGGGATTTGAACCAGGGACCCTATTGCTGCTAGGTGAAAGTGCTAACCACTACACCACTATACAGCCAGTGATAGTCGGGATTTCATAAAAGAGAAACTAGGGTAGCCAGGTGTAGAATTGTAGAATTCATCAAGAAAGGTTGATACTGGTCCAGGGGGTGGGTAGATCACAGCTATCCTTGAAGTCCTAGCCTCACATGATATAGCTATACAGAAGATTCGTATGAGGATTAACCTATAAGAATAGGAGTTTCCAGGATCTATGGACAGGTGTCAGTCACTTCTGGAGATACAGAGAGCTCTTCCCTAGCAACAATGGAGTATTATGGGCTGAAGTCAACCATAGCAGTGAGATTTTCCTTTGTATGTAATTTCATGTATATTAATTTTCACAAAAAATACAATATTATATATATATATATATATATATATGAATATATATATATATATATATATATATATATATATATATATATATATATATATATATATATATATATATATATATATATATATATATATAAATAAATAAAACAAACCACTTAGATAGGTCACCAGGCAAAAACAGAGGGGAAGAAGTAAAAAAATAAAAATTGTTAAGATTGTTAACTGCAAAATATATGACATTTTTGGTTTTGGGTTTAACCCTTTCGCTGCCAGGTCTGTAAGCCGTAGGGACTTGACAGTGGGAGGTTTTACACACATTCCCAGTGGCTACAGCCAGTGGGATTGTGTGTAAATTTGAAAAGCAGACTACTGCCTGTCAGGTGGAGCATTCGGGTGGCTGCACTGTCCTAGCTATAAAAAAAATTATATATATATATATATATATATATATATATATATACACACATACACATATACACACACATACATACATACACACAATGTTTGGGGGTTCCAATTAATTTTCTAGCAAAAATTACTGATTGTTACAAGTAAACAAAAAGTGGCAGAAAATATCTTGAAGTGGTTGAAATCCTTGCAATGCGCATAGATAACCCAGAGGGGAATGGTGTTTTTTCTCAACAAAAAGAAGTTACTCTTTAGCCACTTGACCTCAGGAAGGTTTTACCCCCTTCGTGACCAGCCAATTGTTTTGCCATTCAGCACTATCCTACCTTAACTGGCAATTATCAGTCATGCAACACTGTACGCAAATGAAGTTTATATATATTTTTTTTCATACAAGTAGAGATTTCTTTTGCTGGTATTCAAGCAGTAAACAATTATCACGTGGTATCTGGGCTGATTACAGTATCCAGATACCAAGCATTGTCACACTGTGCGCCCCAGGTGAAGCACCCAAGGCACACCAGTACTTTGTCCAGAAACAGAGCCGCCGGCCAGCAGTAAAATTACTACTGCTGGTCAGCAAGTGTTTAGACCTAACTAGTCTTAAACACTGCCCCCTCCTCTCTCCTAACACCTATGCTGACTTATCTGTATAAAAAAAGTGTACAGTATATACTTAACTATTTTCAGCCCATTCCAGTCATGTAATTCGGCTGCCTTGTGTTGACCAGCAGTGGTTGCAGGGGACAGGAGGAAGCGCTGACAAGAGATGGGCCATAAGTGCCTATGGGCAATGTCATTGCTCCAGGTTTTACCAGCTGTTGTGTACTCTCTCCTCTGCCCTGCAGCCATGACTGGCTGACACGGAGAATCACATGACCATCCCCAAGCGGGATGTACATAAGTATATGCACAGACTGAAACCCATTTTGAGAGATGTGGCTGTTTTACTGCACAGCGAGCAGACGAAGTAAAGAGTAAGAACTAATGGTGCTACCTTCTAGGCTCTACAGAAGTGTGTGAATTACTAGCTAAACAGAAACCCAAATAGTTAGGCAGGTTAAATAGCTCACATATTATTAGGGCTCCTTCACACCAGCAGTGTTGGGCAGCATTTTTCAATGCATAAACAAGGCAAATATACTTCTGTCTGATGGCTTTAGTTAACACCACACTGCTTTGGTGTAAGCTGCAAAAAAGAAAAGCTGTAGGACATGTTGCATTTTTGTGCAGTGCAGCGTGTTCAACGTGTTTTAAAGCATCGTAGCACATAATATTGAAGTTTAGAAAATATATAAAGCACTGCAATTCATGTTCCCAACACACTGCAGCGCAGTATGCATTTAACCAAGCATGTTATGAAAGTGATAACACGCTCTGATGTGAATGAGTCCTTAATTACATAAGGCATCATCAATTTTAAGTAAAATTTCAATGGTCCATTAAAATAAAGAGAAAAGTATTTCAAGGATATGGCTTGCTAGCTTTGTACGTACTTCATGGAGGGCAGATGGCGTAATACAACATCAACGGCGTGGACTGGGTTGGTACTTATTGGCTTGTCCAGTTCCAATGGCTCGGGGAGGGACCTTCCAGTTAGTACTTCATGCAGTAGGTGCCAGCTTATTCGGGAAACAAATTTGATGGAGACCTTAAAGGGGCGATCTTTGCCTCCTTCTCCTGGTAATGTTACATCCAAATCCACCTAAAAAAACAAACAATAATCTGTACAGGTTTGTAAATGAGGAGCTGGCATAGAGACACAAATGCATATCTCAGTAAAGGAGTACACATAACTACAGCTGAATAAGGCATTCTTGTATTCAACTCTTAAGGCTCGATTCACACTTGTGCAATGCAGTAATCCTACGAATCCACTGCAGGTTCCCGCATGCCACCCGACTCGCATCGCACAGAAATTCACACTGCCATATACAAACTGCCGGGAGTGTTAATACATTGTTAATGACACACCCATTTCAGCTCGCATATTGCACTGCGTACTGTCTGTTCCGACATGAATTGGATCGCATGGGTGTGAACACCCATGTAATCCGATTCTGGTGCGGACCAAAAAAAATAGGATTTTTGTACTCACCGTAAAATCCTTTTCTCTGTAATTCACCGGCCGACACAGCTCCTCTCTGTAACTAAATGGGTTTGTTAGCCTGCCATTAGGAGAACTAGGCAAAGATTGTAACACAATACACAGAACTTTAGTCACGCCCCGGGGGGGCGGACCCTGTGCCAACAAACTTCCCTGCTGCCCAGGCAGAACTCAGTACGTCAACAAGCAGTACAACGTAGAGAAAAGGAGGGGTGGGTGCTGTGTCGGTCTGTGAATTACAGAGAAAAGGATTTTACGATGAGTACAAAAATCCTATTTTCCCTTATATTCACTGACCGACACAGCTCCTCTATGTAACCAAATGGGATGTCCCCAAGCAGTGCCAAACGAGGGGTGGGAAACAAAAGCATTAAAACTTCATCCACCATGGCAAGTGGGAACTAGTGAAACTAAACCCACAAAAAACAGCAGTGTACAGAAAAACACACCGCCATAACCGGGCATTCTCAACAGGAGAGATCCCCAACACCTTTTTGCGGAAGTAATGCAACAGTGCATTAACAAACAATACTGCATTTTTATCGAAAAACCAGGAAAAATCTCAATTGCAACTACACGGCCGCCTGCAAAACTTTGTGGCCAAAACAGGCATCAGCCGCTGCACTGACATCTACCTTGTAGAACTTGGCAAACGTATGGACAGACGACCAGGTCGCCGCCTTACACACCTGAGTGACAGACGCTTGGTGTCAGAAGGCCCAATACATTCCGATTGCTCTTGTAGAGTGGGCCGTGACTGGAAAAGGGGGCACCTGCCCCTTCAAGGCGTAGGCTTGGACTGCACCCACAACTATTCTTCAAAAGGACCTGCTTTTCTTTTTCGGCCATGGCGAAGGCCTATACCCCTGAATACGTGTGTAACACATCCTGGACCTGGGCAATGATGTTTTTTCCCCCTTTCTTTTTTATTTCCAGTTGAGAGCCACACAGCTCTCCACGCTACCCCCCTTCCCCCCCCCCCCCACCAGTTAGTGACGTGGCCACGGAACAGTTTGGACCCTCTTTGACATCAGACGGGTTTTCTAGGTTCAAGGATCCAAGGCTCGCTAAGTTGGGGGTGGCTGAGCAAGAGGTATTCTACAGGGGTTACATTTTTGCTTTTACTACTAACTTTTTTTTTTTTTCCTTTTTCATTTTTTGTATTTTTCAAAGTTACTGCTCAGGGCGGTCTATTGGTTTGCTCTGTCTTATTCGTTAACAGCTTATACCTATATGGAGACAAACATATGCAATATACTGTAGATGTGCTTTAATATGTTCAGGGTGATGATTGCACTTATACTTATATATGACTATGATATAATGTATAACTTAGAATGGCAAAACCCTTAAGGATAGTGTCATGGAACACTAGAGGTATGAATGCACCCCAGAAGCGGTCCTTGGTTTTTTCAGTCTTAAAAAAAAGTTGTCCCCATATTATATGCCTCCAAGAGACCCACCTCACTGGTACTAAGGTGAGAGCTCTTAAACGCTCATAGCTGGCCCAATCATATCACACCACCCACACAAACTATTCCAGGGGGGGTCTCTATATTACTAGCCAAGTCCCTTCAGGCTGAAACTTTACAAGTCAAGTCAGATCCAGATGGGAGATATCTCCTCTGTGACATTTACTCTTGTAAACGTTTATATTCCTCCCCCATTTTCGGTGGAAGTTTTATCCAAACTGTCACTTCAATTGTTGACTAGACCCCCTGGGCTTTTACTTTATGTGAGAGACTTTAATGCCATATTGGACCATGCTAGGGTCTGCTTGGGGGTGGGGGAAGGCCATTTCCCTCTTTTCTAGATTGGATGCAGGTTTATGACCTTACAGAGGTAAGGCGCTGGAAGCACTCAGACAGGAGCCAGTACTCTTGTCACTCAGACTCCTTCCGCACCATGTCTCGGATTGATTTAGCCTTTGCCCCAGCAGACACTCTTCCCATTGTTTCTGCGGTTTCATACTTGCCCAGGGGTGTCTCAGACTATGCTCCTCTCTCTCTCTGTGGACCTTGCCATCCTCCCGGGCTCGGGCTCTGCTATTTGTCGTCTGAATTCTTACTGCCTGGAGGATGAGGTGGTGCAGGGAGGGTGCAGGTGGGGTATCACGGGCTACTGGAAGGACAATTTGGGAACAGTGGACGCATCCATTGAATGGGAGGCCTTAAGGACCACATTGAGGGGCACCTTTATGTCCATCACTGGGGTCTTGCGGAAAAATGATAAGCAACTTACGGAAGAATTGGAAACTGACATGGTGCGGGCGGAGTCAGTTTACGCTTCCAACCCAGCCGCTGACACGAGAGAAGCATGGCTTCAGAAGCGCAGGGAGTATGAACTCCGTCTGTTAGATCTTACACAAAAGCGAATGTTACATGCTGCTCATCTAGCATATCTAACTAGACCGGACCAACCCCCCATATCTATCCCACGTATCCTTACTATACAGGGCCAAATCAGTAACACCCCCGGGGATATCATGGAGGCCTTTTTAAACTTCTATAAAGACTTCTACACTTCCAGAGCTGACTACACCAAACCCCAACTGAATGACTACCTAGCGGACATTTCTCTTCCTTCTCTCTCGACTGAACAGAGAGCTGAGTCGGAGGCAGTGGCCATTTCACAGATGCCATCACACAAAATTCCCGGTCTGGATGGCTTTCCAACTGAATGGTACACACTGTTTAGGGATTTGCTGTGCCCATATCTGCTGCGTACATATAACAAAGCATTAGATACCGGAGTTCCCCCCCCCCCCACAAATGCGATTCATATCGTCCAATATCCCTCATAAATGTGGATGTTAAGATATTGACCAAAGTATTGGCAAACCGCTTGAATGCCATTGCAACGACCTTGGTCAATAGTTACCAGGGTGGTTTTATACCTGGAAGGTCCACCAGAATGAATATTCGCAGACTATTCCACAATTTGAAATACCCATATGATTGTTCCCCTATACAGGCCATTGTGTCCCTGGACACATGTAAAGCATTCGATAGCGTGGAGTGGCCATACCTCTTTCGGGTGTTACAGTTATATGGATTTGGCCCCCATGTGGCGGCATGGATAAAGCTCCTCTACACTTCCCCCACAGGCCCGTGTTCAGGTTAACTCTTCGGTCACTGAGTCATTCTTAATCACTAGGGGTACAAGGCAGGGGTGCCCACTGTCCCCACTCCTGTTTGCCCTAGCCATGGAGCCATTGGCAGTGTGCATCCGTTCCTCCACAACCATTAAAGGTCTTCCTATTGCCTCCATAGAGGGAGGAGTCTCACTTTATGCAGATGACACCTTGGTGTACCTTGCTGACACCAACGTGTCACTCCAGTCATTGTTGGCTGAGATTAACAAATTCAGGGATTTCTCAGGTTTCCGGGTGAGTTGGGACAAATCCAGTCTTTTCCCCCTGGACTCTGCTGCGATTTCTCAGATTCATCCAGACTCCAGACTGCAGGTGGTGTCCTCCTTTAGGTACCTCGGAGTTCTGGTACAAACTCCCCTATCCACATATACCACCATTAACTTTGAGCCGCTATTGACTCGCCTGCAGGAGCAGACTAAGCAATGGATGGACGTGCCTCTGGATCTTATGGGGAGGGCAAATACACTTAAAATGATCTACCTACCAAAATTGCTATATATTCTGGCTAACTCCCCTTGCAAAATACCTAAATCTGTTTTCAAACGTATAGACACAATCTGTACAACGTTTCTGTGGAATGGCGGTTCCCCTAGGGTGGCACTTGAGACGCTAAGGTTGCACATTTGGTGGGCTTGGCATTTCCAAATGTCTTCGTATACTATTTAGCGTCTCAGCTGGTGCATATTCATGACTGGTTGCAACCAGTCTCAGCGAATACCTGCACCACTACTGGGAGAGCCATTTCCATGGAAACTCTTCACAACATTGTCTATAGAGGCAGAGTTCCATCTAGACCAGGCACCTCTATGCTGGCTACATCCCTTTAAATTTTTCGATATATCACTACAAAAATTTCTCGACATACACAGTCGATGTCCCGTAATAACCCTCTATGGTTTAATCCCACCCTACGGGAGCTGTACTCCTTACATGACCCTAACCGCTGGTACTCTAAGGGGGTATAAATTCACCGACCAACACAGCTCCTCTGTAACTAAATAGGTTGTTAGCCTGCCATTAGGCGAACTAGGCAAAATTGTAACACAATACACAGAACTTTCAGTACCGCCCCTGGGGGCGGACCCTGTGCTAACAACCCTCCCTGCTGCCCCAGCAGACTCAGTACGTCAACAAGCAGTATAACGTAGAGAAAAGGAGGGGTGGGTGCTGTGTCAGTCGGTGAATTACAGAGAAAATAATTTTTTTTACGGTGAGTACAAAAATCCCATTTTCTCTTATATTCACTGACTGACACAGCTCCTCTCTAACTAAATGGGACGTCCCCAAGCAGTGTCAAATGAGGGGTGGGAAAAACAGAATAAAAAAAAACACTTCATCCACCATGGCAAGTGGGAACTAGTGAAACTAAACCCACCCAAAAAAACAGCAGTGTACGGAAAAACACACCGCCATATAACCGGGTATTTTCAACAGGAAAGATCCCCAACACCGCAACCTTTTTGCGGAAGTAATTCAACAGTGCATTAACCAACAGTACTGCGTTTTTATCATAAAAACAGGAAAAATCTCCATTGCAATTACACGGCCACCTGCAAAACTTTGTGGCCAAAACAGGCATCAGCCGATGCACTAACGTCTACCTTGTAAAACTTGGTAAACGTATGGACAGACGACCAGGTCGCCGCCTTACACACCTGAGCGACCGACACTTGGTGTCAGAAGGCCCAAGACGTTCCGATTGCCCTTGTAGAGTGGGTCGTGACTGGAAAGGGGAGCACCTGCCCCTTCAAGGCGTAGGCTTGGACTACAATCTGTCTGATCCACCTAGAAATGGTGGCAGACGAGACCGCCATACCCTTCTTTGGACCAGCCACCAAAACAAACAGCGAGTCTGACTTCCGAAAGGGAGCTGTGGCCGACAAATACACTTTTAGAGCCCCAACCACATCGAGAGCATGAGGTGCCACCTCTTTGGGGTGCTTCGGCTTAGAACACAATGATGGCAATACAATGTCCTCATTCATACGAAAGGCTGATACCACCTTAGGTAGAAAGGATGGTTGCGGACGCAACACCACCTTATCCCTGTGGATGACCAGATAAGGCGATTTGCAGGACAAGGCCGCCAATTCCGAAATCCACCTGGCCGATGTTATGGCCACTAGGAAAACCACCTTCTGTGAAAGGGTCAATAAGGGAATTTCCCTGATATTCTCAAACGGTGGGCTTTTGAAGCACCAACAACATCAGGTTCAAATCCCACGGGAGGTAACAGTGAACGCACCGGATGGACTACATATCGTATCCCCTGAACAAAGGTACTCACTAATGAATGAGACGCCAGGGGTCGCTGGAAAAAAAAAAAAAAAAAAAAAGACAGCCAAGGCTGAAATTTGTGCCTTAATGGTGCTTAACGCCAACTTCTGGTCTACTCCTTGCTGAAGAAACAGCAGGATCCTGGATATAGAAAAGGAGCGCGGATGCCATCCTTTCTCCTCACACATGGAGATGTAGGCCTTCCAGGTACGATGGTATATCTTCCGTGAAGAAGATTTCCGCGCCCTCAACATAGTTGGAATCACAAAGTCCGACAGACCCCAGTTCAACACCTGGCTCTCAATAGCCATGCCGTTAAAGCCAGCGATGGTAAAGCAGGGTGAAAAATTGGACCTTGAGATAGGAGGTCCCCTCACAGCGGCAGTCGACAGGGAGCATCTGCCACCAGACGCACCAGGTCTGCATACCAGGGCCGCTGAGGCCAATCTGGGGCAACCAGGATTACTGAAATCCCCATGGCTTCCACTCTGCGAAGCAGACGTGGCAACAGTTTTAGTGGAGGAAAGGCATAGATCAGCTGGTACTGATCCCATGGAGCCGCCAGCGCGTCTGACGCGTCTGCCCACGAATCTCTCGTCCTGGACACGAATCTTGGCACCTTCCGATTAAGATGGGAGGCCAATAGATCCACATCTGGTGTACCCCACTTCAAGCACAGCAGCCTGAATATCTCCGGATGCAATGCCCATTCTCCTGGGTTTAGCATCTGTCGACTCAGATAGTCCACCTGCCAATTTTCTACCCCCGGGATGTAAATGGCCGACAGGGCCGGAACGTGTCGCTCTGCCCACCGAAGTATGCGAGCAACCTCCCGAGCAGCGGCTGAGCTTCTTGTTCCCCCTTGGTGATTTATGTACGCCACAGCCGTGGCATTGTCTGACTGTATCCTGTTCGGACGCCCCAGAAGACACATCGACCATGTGTGGAGACACAGCCTGATCGCTCTCAATTCGAGCAGATTGATCCGCAACTTGGATTCTTCCGTGGACCAGAGACCCTGAGCCAAATGAATCCCCATCGCTCCACCCCAGCGGGACAGACTGGCGTCCGTAGTGATCACCGTCCATTTCAGAGGAAGGAACGATTTTCCGGATGAAATCACCGGGGACCTCAACCACCAGATCAGGGAGTCCCCGACTGGCTGGCTCACCTGGATCTGTCGATCCAGGGACAACAGAGATTTGTCCCATTTCGTCAAGATCTCCTTATGTAGGACTCTGGTGTGGAACTGGGCATAAGGTACCGCCGCGAAGGAGGCTACCATGAGCCCCAGCACTCGCATGCAAAAGCGGAGCGACGACCATTTGCGGTTCATCAGTAGTTTGACTGCAGATCTGAGAGTCCGCAATTTGTCTGAGGGGAGAAAGACCCTCGCTTCCCTGGAGTCCAATAGTAAAACCTATGTACTCCAGACGCTGGGTCGGTACAATCACAGACTTCCTTAGGTTCAACAGCCACCCAAATTCTCTGCATGGTGATCGCCACATCCTCCTCTAATTCTGAGGCGGAAGATGCTCTCAGGAGGAAATCGTCTAGGTAACCCACGATCGCGATCCTGTGTTGTCACAGCAACACCAATACTGGAGCCAGTACTTTGGTAAAGACTCAGGGGCTGATGCCAGGCCAAAGGGAAGAGCCACAAACTGGTAGTGGGCTTTCCCAACTGCCAAACGCAGAAATTTTTGATGCCGAAGGCATATGGGTATATGCAGGTACGCATCCTGGATGTCCAAGGACGCCAGGGAGTCCCCTTGATGGAGTGCAGTGACTACTGAGCAAACTGATTCCATTCTGAACCTCTGCACTTTTACAAAGTGATTGAAGGCTTTTAAGTGCAAAATTGGACGTATCCCTTCCTTCATGGGAACCACAAACATATTTGAGTCGAACCCCTGGAAGCCTTCCGATTCCGGAACTGGTACAATCACCCCCTGATTCATCAAGCCCTTCACTGCCCCTAACAGGGCCTCCCGGCGAACCGGGTATGCTGCAGGGGAAAGAATCTGTTCAGCGGCCAAGAGAGAAACTATCTTGTAGCCTGTGGAAATCAGGTCGCAGACCCATTGGTCGGATAACCAGGAGGTCCACCGAGCTGCAAACTCCCGAAGGCGACCCCCCACCCGATAGGTGGGTGGGGGCAAACCTTCATGCGGTAGCACTTTTGTTCGCAGGCTTGTTAGGCTTGTGGTTCCAGGGACGCTTTTGACCGTCGATGGACGTTCTGTCGGGCTGGGAACGTTTTGTCGAAGCACTGGGCGAACAAAAAAGCTGCTTGTGAGCGGAAAAAAGAGGGCCCTTGCCTGCGGCGTGGCTCCTTAGCCTTCCTGGCCTGTGGGAGTAGTGTACTCTTACCACCCGTGGCATTTTTAATAATGTCATCCAATGAGGCTCCAAAGAGCCAGTCGCCAAGAAAGGGAAGATCCGTCAGGACTTTCTTGGATGCTTGGTCAGCAGACCAGCATTTTAGCCAAATTAGGCGCCTCAGAATCACAGCTGACACTGAAGCCCTGGATAACCGAGGGAGAGTATTCAGGGCTGCGTCACAAACGTACTTAAGGCCTTGCACTAGTTGGTCTGCTAGTTCCACGCAGACAGGGGAGGCCTTTTGCTCTCCCAATTCACGGTGCAAAAGTTTTGCCCACTCAGTCAGTGTCTGCGACACCAGTGCGGATGCCAGTACTGGTCGCATGGCTGACCCCACAACCGTAAACAAGGGATCCTTGAATGCAGGTGTCCCCTCAACCAGGATCGTGATTACTTTATTTAACCTAGATACTGAGGGGGTCCATGACTGGAGGAGCCGACCACTTCTTGAGAAGGCTTTCCTCAAAGGGGTAACGTACCGCCATGTTTTTGGGGACCGAAAAGGTCCTTTGCGCCCGACTCCATTCCCTGTAGATGAATTTGTCAAAATAAGTCAAATACGGGAACACCTTAGGTGAACGTGCTGGCTTGCGGGACCGATACATCAGCAGAGGTATCCGCTGGTTCCTGGATCTTCAGGGTATCACGCACAGCTGTGATAAGTGTTCGAACAAGCGCTTTGTCGTGCCCAGACCCGGATGGGGAATCATCCTCGCTGTCCGAATGGGCCTGGTCAGGTCAGAGCAGGGGTCACCATCCGCAGCAGGGCCCGCATCTGCATC
This sequence comes from Lithobates pipiens, assembly GCF_037356315.1. Lineage (NCBI taxonomy): Eukaryota > Metazoa > Chordata > Amphibia > Anura > Ranidae > Lithobates > Lithobates pipiens. Next base: position 322,432,268 of record NW_027507748.1, read on the forward strand.
AAAGCTCTCCCCAGAGGGGGGGGGGGGGAGAGGCAGGGGCCTTTTACGCACACCTTTCCTTCCACACACCGCCTCTATTTTTGCAACAAATTAGTTAAGGACCACCGTCAAGGTGTCCATGGGCACAGCGCTATCCGCAGGTGACCCGGTTGCAATAGCCTGGATTTCGGGGGAAGAAACACCAGTTTCTGAAGCCATGCTGACCCTACCCTGTCTGCCACCTGCAAGGGGACTTTAGGACAGTGAAGGTCCCACCCTCCTGCTGCCGCCTGCGGGGGGGGGGGGGGGGGGGTGTCCTAGCGCCAGACTCACCACCCTGGGGCGTTCTGTGATGGTCACTAGCCATGCCTGTAGTCCCCAGGAGGTTACCCAAGTGCAGAGCGAGGAAAGCAGCTGTAGAAAATAGCAGTGAAACGATCTGCAGAGCTTGCACCAGCGTTCAGGAAAAAGCCATCCAGTGTCCTGTATACACAGTGGAAACAGCATGTGAGTACATGTAATGCTGTCACAAGAGAACTGCGGTGAAAAGAGCGCTCGGGCTTCAAAAAAAATGGCCGCCAATGCAACTAATAGGAAAAGCTTTTATCAGTTAAGACTTGACTTACCACATTCATCCCTGTTCTACTATTACCAACTCAGACATCCTATCCGAACCCAGTTTGGCTCCCTGAACGACCCTACTGACCTACCCCCACTTGAGAAACTGTTGAGACAGCCTGACCCCATTAAACTTATTTCTGCTTACTACACTGTCCTAATGGTAAATTTTAATCACAGATTTAGCAAGGCCTAGACCAGATGGCCATCCATGGATATATCGCTCGCAGAGGACGACTGGACAGAGTTTAGCGACACGTACAAGACCTCAGTTATCGCATCATGGGATCGTATCATACAGATAAAGATCTTTCATCACTCACCTTACACCGGCTAGATTACATAAAATGGGTTCGATGCCTACGGCACAATGCTTTCGGGGCTGTGGCCAAGATGCCGATTTTATTACATTGTTTCTGGTCCTGTACCGTGGTTCGGGACTTCAGGGTAGAGGTAGGTTCTTTCATCTCTTCAGCTATAGGCCTCCCCAACATTGTTCATCCTAAGAACGGGCTTCTGGGCATTTTTGGTGACATATAATTATCCTCACATGCCAAGAGACTACTACGTATTCTCTATTTTTATGTCAGGAAAGCTATACTGCTATCATGGAAGGGTACACAGACCTCTTTAAAAGCCCTCTGGTTGAAATTAGTTAACGGTGCTGTACAAACTTGCCTTTGAGCTTAGGAAAAGTAAAAAAAAAAAAGTTTCACAAAATCTGGGATTGGTGGCTGGCTAGCCCCCTGACCCTCTCCAAACAACAAGTGCACACTACGGGTTGCTTATGGGCCGTGTCACAACACAATATACTATTTTCAGACTGCCATCTGAGATGGATTGTGAGAAAGCCAGATAGTAATAATGGGAACCGGATAACATCGTGTGCATTCCTCATTCAGACCACCTGGATTAAGACTAATCACCTGGAATATCCGGCATGTCTCGTGCGAACAGAGGCTTTTGAATCGCTTGCCTTCAGGCAGCGTCAAGATCGGTTGTATGGTCACTACATGCAGGGGACTGAGATCCTTAATATGATGAGTCACAAAATGTCTTGCAACACTGTAATTAGGGCATCCACTTTCCACAGTTCTATGTTCGCGGAATCTGGTTTGAAGAGGTTTAATAGTTCTTCCTACAAATTGTAGGCCACGGGGATATGTTAAGCAACAGAAGACATAAGAAGATGAACATAAGGAATTCCTTGTTTATTAATTATATATCCATCATTCATTATTTGTAGAATTCATCAGGTTGTAAGTAGCATATTAATTTCACATGGTGATTGTGTATGGAACTCATAATGGGCTTTAGATCAGTTATTACTCTATTTTGCTTTTCTGTGATTTTAATACAATACTTCTATGAACTAAAGGTGGTGCTTTACACTAACAAAGTGCATCAAAGTAATCACATTAAAAAGTCCATATGTATTGTGGACTCTATACAAATATCTTTAAGTGGCCGTATGTGTACCAAATTAATATACCCAAAGAAATAGTACGCAACTGCAACAGGTCTTCTTCCAACTCATGCAAGAAGTGATCACTCCTAGTTCAAGTGCTCACTCACCAGAAGCATATGACTTCTATGTTACAAGGTGGTCAAAATGCACATTTACTAGATTATCCTCCTCTTCGTCAACTCTGCCAATTCTTTAAAGACACCAGAAAGGGCTGCGTTCACTTTAAAAATTTACCCTCATGTCACCATACCAGCTGTAAAATACGCCAAAAGAATTTCATAGTGTAGTATTTAATGTATAAAAAAATTGTAATCGCAATAAAAAGAATGCCACTCACATTTATGAGCGCCTCTTAAAGGCAAAACAAAATCAGCCTGTGAATATGCTCAGTAACAAACGCCACTGCTCTGCTCTCACCACAGCTGCCATGCTTTCCAATCACCACAAACGTCAGCCCAAGCGTGACATCACAGGAGCGGGAAGTGACTCCACCTCAATACATTTTGCCAATCAGGGAAGCGGAGTTGCCTGAAGACGCCTAATTGGCTAAACATGTTGGGGTGGAGTCTTTAGCTGTCGCGCCTGGGCCAGCGTTCCCAATAACTGGAATGCATGCTGGCTCTAGTGAGAGTGGTTCGGCAGCTTTTTCTACTAGCATATTCACAGGCTCATATTGTTGGTGCTTCAAGAGGCACTTATAAATGGGAGTTACATAATTCTTATAGTAGTAGTTTTTTTTAAACGTTAAATACTACTTAATGTAATTCCTTTTTCTTGGCTTCTTTACAGCCGATTAGGTGGCATGAGAGTGAATTTGCAGTGAATGCAGACCTTCCTGGTGTCCTCGAACAGTTGGCATAGCTGGAGGAGAGGATAATAACTCAGTAAAAGTGCATGTTGACCTTCTTAGATCAAGGTCATATGCTTATTAATGTGATTACTTTTAATGATTTTTTTTTGTATAAAGCGACACCTTTGAATCATATTTTTTTTTTTTTAGAAGAGTGAATATCACAGTTAGGGGCAGCTACACTATTTGATTTTTTAGTGTAGGTGCCACTTTGTGTTTATATAAATACTTACCCATCTGACTTACTCTCTTCATATATATTGTTTTTGATATTTTATATATGTTTGACATTGATTATTCATGATTATGCATCTCTTGGGGGCATATGTTTTTATTTGCTCCATCCGCACACCTCTTTTTGATTTGTCACACTTTTTCTTTATTTACCTTTGCTACTGCCATCAGTACACCCTTTTGAGCAACCCCTGGGAACTTCATAAGAACACAGGTAGCTCTAGTGAGTAGGCTCATGAAAGGGAATCCCTGCTTTGCTGGCTTGGGCTCAGCACTGAGAGGCTAAGACTGTGGAATGCACACCGTCATATGCGCAGAGTTTTTCCTCACTTATAAGGGCAATGATTTTAGCTTTCACAAAAAAAAAATCCTTTGCTCTTAAGCCTCATACACACTACTAGGCATTTTTATTTGTTCAACCCAGCAGCTTGAACAAAAAAAAAAAAAAAACCTGAGCGCTAAGGTCAGGGCCACTGTACTAACAATCTGATGTTAGTACAACGATCGCCCCCTACTGTTCTATTGTGTTCTGATATGGAGACGGCATCCCCGCGAAAACACTCCAGTCAGCGCTCTCAGCCACTGGCCGAGAGCGCTGATTAGGAGCAGGTCAGCAGACCTTTTTTCGGCCATGACCCCATGAACGGCTGGCTTCTGTCGTATTAGCTGCCATACATGCGTGCCAAATGTCGGCCAGTTTCAATTGAATTGGCCGATGCCACCCGAAATTTGGCTTGTGTGTACTAGGCTTTACTTACTGCACTTAGAGGACCCCTTTGTGCCTCTCTTTTTGTCGTATTCACAGTTGCGCGAGATCCCTGCTAATCCCACCTACGATGCATGGGACTGCCTTCTACCACCAGTACTCTTGTCTATTGCCAGGGCTACCTGTGTCCTAATCAGGTTATGAACTGCTTGATCAAAATTTGCATAATTTTGGTTGGATTGACAGATCAGCCATCTTTGGGCTTTAACTATTTGTGTACCAATTTGTTACTACTGGTTTCAGTTTATACACACTTAGACTGCATTAACTATTACCCATGATACAATACATATTAAGTATTTGAGTGAGGGCGAACCTTGTTGCATTAATTCAATTTGCTGTATCTTTGTTAGGAGGAGAAGCTTGAAAAGCCATCGCTCTGTGAAACGAGAAAAACTTTGCTCGCCTAATGTCTACCTATTAAAACTGTTTTTTTTTTTTTTTTTTAATTATTATTTTATTTTTATTTTTTTAAATGCCCATGTGTATACTCTGTCACAGTACTAAGAAATGAAAAATGGCCCTACAAAAAAAAAAAAAAAAAAAAAAAAAGGGGGGGGGGGGAGAAGGAATATTACAGGCTAGTAATGAGGTGGTTAATCATAGATGTCTCACTGAGTGTACAAAACACTTTTCAAAAAAGTTTTGCTTCCTGAAAACTTTTGCCAATGATGATAACCCCTTTCAAAATTAAACATAATTATAATTCATGACTGTATCACATAAAAATCCAGAGAAATATGAAATTTAATTTTATTGACAAAGTATTTAATTGCATAATGTTTCCAACACGCTCCACGAGTTCAACGGGACTAAAAGTGTTTTGCTGCTATTTTCGTTTGTACTCAGTCTCCAGTGCATCTCGCTGCAGTTTTCAACAATAGTTATCCGGTACTAATGGATCCAGCTGACCCAACACCATCTTTCCATTGTGGCAATGTCCTGGTAAAAACTGTCACCGTGTTTGTCACTGACTGCACCTAGAGTTTCAGGAAAAGTCCTGGGAATGCTGATAATTAATCTTCGGTGACATGGTGAATTTCATGGTCTTGTATACTGTAAAGACAGTGGTCATCAACCCTGTCCTCAGGACCCACTAACAGGCCAGGTTTGTAAGATAACTGAAATACATCACAGGTGATATAATTTGCTGCTCAGTGATTGCAGTATTCTAATCTGCATCTCCCCAAGGGAATACATAAAACCTGGCCTGTTAGTGGGCCCCGAGGACAAGGTTGATGACCACTGCTGTAAAACTACTGAATGTAGTTTGGTGCTCTGTAGTTGCCAAGAAAATTTACAACAAAATACTTGAATGCTTTCCAGGCTATAACCACATGCCTGGTTTTGCTTGCCATTTGGTAAGCAAGTTTTTCTTACGGTGATGGCACACTTATTGAACAAACTCACTGTGGTGTTAATATTAGAAGAATTTGATTCCACAATTTTCTTGCCATATGAGAGATGATGTTAATTTCTACAATCAAATATTTTAAAATTGGACTTTATTAGCGCAGCTTCTTTTTTCCCCATGTTTTTCTATGTGTATACCTTACATTAACCACTTCGCGCCCAGGCCAATTCTGACATTTTTCTCCTACATGTAAAATTCCTAATTTTTTTTGATAGAAAATTACATAGAACCCCAAACATTATATATATTTTTTTAGCAAAGACCTTAGAGAATACAATGGCGGTCGTTGCAACTTTTTATCTCACACAGTATTTGTGCAGCAATTTTTCGAACACTTTTTTTTTTTTTTCAAAAAAAAAAACAACAGTAAAGTTAGCCCAATTTTTGTTGCATAATGGGAAAAAAAGAGGATACGCCGAGTAAATAGATACCCAACGTGTCACGCTTCAAAATAGCACGCGCTCGTGGAATGGCGCCAAACTTTGGTATTTAAAAATCCCCATAGGTGACGTTTTAATTTTTTTTACTGGTTACATATTTTGGGTTACAGAGGAGGTCTAGGGCTAGAATTATTGCTCTCGCTCTAACATTCGCGACAATACCTCACATGTGTGGTTTGAACACCGTTTTCATATGTGGGCGGGACTTACGTATGCGTTCGCTTCTTTGTACGAGCTCACGGGGACAGGGGCACTTAACTTTTTTTTTTTATTGTTAATTTTATTTTTATTTTTTTAGTTTGACACTTAAGAAAAAAAAAAATGTATGACTTTTATTCCTATTACAAGGAATGTAAACATCCCTTGTAATAGGAATATGGCATGATCGGACCTATTTACAGTGAGTTATGGGGTCAATAAGACCCCATATCTCACCTCTAGGCTGATAAAAAAAACAAAAAAACGATCCTGGCTTCCTAGCCAAATCGGCGCCGTTAATTTGAATACAGAGGCCGAGCGTGACGTCATAACATCGCGCCCGGCCTCCGAACGATCATAGAGACTCCGGGGATAATCTGGTCCGCCGGAAATCTCTATGGTAACTTCCGGGGGCCGGCGGATCCTGTGACCGACTCACCGATGGAAGCGGTGAGTCGGTACAAGCACCGGAGGGTGGCGGGAGGGGGGGGCGTCCCCTCCCGCTGCCCGTAAGAACGATGAAGCGGCGGAACAGCCGCTATGATCGTTCTTATGGTGCAGGGAATCGCCAGCTGAAATCTGAATGATGTCCGTGGCCTCAGGCATCATTCAGATATAACCACCGAAAGCCCATGACGTCAATAGACGTCGTATGGGCGCCAAGTGGTTAAGCTGCTGCTTATTGGATTAAGTTCTTTATGATTTTATTTAAATTCATGTATTAGCGCATTTTTTTTTTCCTCTTTTTAATCTGTAGACCAAAATGAAAATGGTCAGCATGGCAGCAACCAGGTGAGGAGTACAAAGACAAGTGCGTCTTGCTTACAGTCGAGCATGGTGGTGGGAGTGTCATGGTCTGAGGCTGCATGAGTGCTGCCGGCACTGGGGAGCTACAGTTCATTGAGGGAACCATGAATGCCAACATGTACTGTTAAATACTGAAGCGGAGCATGATGCACTTTCTTCGGAAACTGGGCCGCAGAGCAGGATTCCAACATGAGAATCTTGATTAGTCTTTAATCTTGATTAGTCTGTAAATATTTTATTATAGCTTTTCATGTGACAACACTGAAGAAATGACACGTTGCTAAAATGTAAAGTAGTGAGCGTACAGCTTGTATAACAGTGTAAATTTGCTGTCCCCTCAAAACTCACACAGCCAATAATGTCTAAACTGCTGGCAACAAAAGTGAGTACATCCCTAAGTGAAAATCTCTAAATTGGGCATTAACCATTTTCCCTCCCCGGTGTCATGTGACTTGTGTTACAAGGTCTCAGGTGTAAATGGAGAGCAAGTGTGTTAAATTTGGTGTCGTCGCTCTCACTCTCCCATACTGGTCACTGGAAGTTCAACATGGCACCTCATGGCAAAAAACTCTGAGGATCTGAAAAAAAAAGATAAAAAAGGCCTAGGCTATAAGAGTGTTATGACTCTGAAACTGAACTGCAGCACAGTGGCCAAGACTATACAGCGGTTTAACAGGACAGTTTCCACTTAGAACATGCTTTGCCATGGTCGACCAAAGAAGTTGAGTGCACATGCTCAGCCTAATGGCCAGAGGTTGTCTTTGGGAAAAATACGTATGAGTGCTTCCAGGATTGCTGCAGAGGTTGAAGGGGTGGGGGGGGGATCAGCCTGTCAGTGCTCAGACCATGTGCTGCACACTGCATCAAATTGGTCTGCATAGCTGTTGTCCCAGAAGGAAGCACAAGAAAGCCCGCAAACAATTTGCTGAAGATAAGCAGACTAAAAGACATGGATTACTGGAACCATGTCCTGTGGTTTGATTAGACCAAGATAAACTTATTTGGTTCAGATGGTGTCAAGCGTGTGTGGCAGCAACCAGGTGAGGAGTACAAAGACAAATGTGTCTTGCCTACAGTCAAGCATGGTGGTGGTGTGGGGCTGTATGAGTGCTACAATTCATTGAGGGAACCATGAATGCCAACATTTTCTGTGATATACTAAGCAGAGCATGAGCCACTCTTCGGAGATTAGGCCACAGGGCAGTATGCCAACATGAGAATGACCCCAAACAAACCTCCAAGATGACCACTGCCTTGCTAAAGAAGCTGAGGGTAAAGGTGATGGACTGGCTAAGCATGTCTCCAGACCTAAACCCTATTGAGCATCTGTGGGGCATCCTCAAAAAACGGAAGGTGGAAGAGCACAAGGTCTCCAACATCCGCAAGCTCCGTCGTGTCATCATGGAGGAGTGGAAGAGTACTCCAGTGGCAACCTGTGAAGCTTTGGTGAACTCCATGCCCAAGAGAGTTAAGGCAGTGCTGAAAAATAATGGTAGCCACACAAAATATTGACACTTTGGGCCCAATTTGGACATTTTCACTTAGGGGTGTATTCACTTTTGGTGCCAGTGATTTAGACATTAATGGCTGTGTTGAGGTATTTTGAGGAGAAAGCAAATTTACACTGTTATACAAGTTACACACTCACTACTTTATATTGTAATACAGTGTACTTTCTTTGGTTTTGTCACATGAAAAGATAATAAAATATTTACAAAAATATGAGGGTGTATATCTCAATGAAAAATGTTTAAAATAACACAAACCATTCACCTTCTTTGTTCAAAGCTCTTATGGAATTTTTCATCAGCCTGAATTTCATAAGAAGCCCATTCAAGAGGATAGCCAAGGATATAGTGGGTCCCTTGGTAAAGTCGGCTCAAGGTCACTCTTACATACTGGTGATCCTCGACTATGCCACTCAATATCCTGAGGCGCTAACCCTGCGGAATACCTCCTCTAAGGCTATTGCCCGGGAACTATTCCAGTTGTTTACACGGACTGCTTTTCCCAAGGAAATACTCACAGACCAGGGCACTCTGTTTATGTCGAAGGTTATGGCTGATGTATGCAAACTGTTGCGGATTAAACAGCTGCGCACATTGGTCTACCTTCCCTAAACAGATGGATTGGTAGAACGTTTTAATAAGACCTTTAAGTCTATGCTCAAGAGAGTGTTACAAAGAGATGGGAAAGACTGGGACTGCCCGTTACCAGCTCTCATGTTTGCTATCCGGGAAATGCCCCAGGCCTCCACTGGGTTTTCGCCCTTTGAATTGGTATATGGGCAGAGACCTCGTGGACTACTGGACTTTGTTAAAGAAGAATGGGAAAGTGAACCAATTCAGCATAAGAGTGTTTTTGAATGTCTCCCAAATGCAGGAGAGGATCCCAACTGTGATGCCACTAGTTAAGGAATATTTACAAAAAGCCCAGGAGGCTCAACGACGGGTCTATAATAGGGCAGCCAAAATTAGGAACTTCCAAGTGGGGGATCGAATAGCAGTGTTGATTCCCACTGTGGAAAGTAAATTCTTGGCAAGATGGCAAGGCCCTTTTGAGGTTGTAGAAAAAGTGGGAGAGGTAAATTATAGAGTCCACCAGCTGGGCAAGAGGAAACCCTATCAGATATATCATGTAAACTTGTTAAAGCCCTAGACAGACAGGGAACCGGTGACCTCCCTGGCTAGTGCAAAACCCGAGCCTCGAGTTGGGGTGGAGAGTGTCCAAGTAGCAAATAGCATGTCTAAAACCCAAAGTCAGCAGGCAAAGGAGTTCTTGCAGAGAAATAAAGAAAAAATTTCAGACTTGCCAGGGCTCACTAATGTCAGAGCATGATATTATCATGGAACCAGGAGTCAAAGTTTTTGTCCGGCCCTACCGCATCCCAGAGGCTCAAAGGAAGGCTGTTTCAGAGGAAGTGAAGATGTTAGAACTGGGGATTATTGAAGAATCGCAGAGTGAGTGGTCAAGCCCGATTGTGTTGGTACCGAAGCCCAACGGTACTCTGCGATTCTGCAATGATTTCCGGAAACTTAATGAAGTTTCAGGGTTTGATGCCTACCCCATGCCCCGGGTAGATGAGCTTCTTGAGAGACTAGGTCCAGCCAGGTATATCACTTCATTACACCTTACCAAGGGGTATTGGCAAATCCCATTGATTAAGGCTGCTAGAGAGAAAACTGCTTTTTCTACCCCAGAGGGGAGTTTTCAGTACAAAAGAATGCCTTTTGGATTGCAAACTGCTCCAGCCACGTTCCAGAGACCAATGGATAGGATTTTACGACCTCACTGGGAGTATGCCTCAGTGTACTTGGATGATATAGTAATTTTTAGCAAAGACTGGGAATCACATTTGCCCAAAGTTCAGGCAGTGCTGGACTCTCTTTGGAAGGAGGGGTTTACAATAAACCCTGAAAAATTTGCTTTGGGAATGGAGGAGGTGAAATACCTGGGCTAGATCGTGGGTAGAGGGGTAGTGAAACCTCAGGTCAACAAGATACAGGCTATACAGAATTGGCCCCGCCCCCTCACAAAAAAGCAGGTACGTGCATTCCTGGGCATGGTGGGATACTACAGGAGGTTTGTACCCAAACTTTGCCACGTTGGCGGCTCCATTGACCGATCTGACTAAGGGTCGGAAATCAGTCATGGTGGTGTGGAATGCAGAAGCTGAGAAGGCTTTTTTGGAGCTCAAGTCAGCACTGTGCCAACACCCTGTCCTGGTAGCACCCAATTTTTCAAGAGAGTTTGTTGTCCAGACTGATGCTTCCGCTGTAGGATTGGAAGCGGTGTTGTCACAGGTTATTCATGGCGAGGAACACCCGGTAGTCTTCCTCAGCAGGAAGTTGACACCAGCGGAGAAAAACTATGCTATATGTGATATAAGGGATTCCAGAGCCTACTTAATGGCCAGACACGAGAGTCCATTTGTGTGCGCGATTTATTTTTTTAAATTTAAATTGGTTGAACTAAATAGACTTGTGCCTTTTCAACCGGACTAACTTTGTAACTACTGTATGTATTTTGGAGATTTACAATAGAAATAATCCTAGTCAAAATGTTTTCTGAAATAACGTTAAAAATATGTTTAGCTCATACAACCCTTTTTACAGACCAACAAAAAGCAGAACCACAAAATATAAAATTTTTAGTGCTTACCCCAGTAGATGCTACAGGCAGTGGATTGGCAGTATACAAGCTTCTTTTTCCATCATAAACCGGTCGACGGTCACCAAATATGGTAACTTTGAAATGCTGGACCATGGAATCAACCACTTCCCTGGAGAAAGGGTATAGTTATTAAAAAAATGTCACCTGTATAAAATGGAGTGCAAAAAAAAAAAAAAAAAAAACATCTGATTCTACTGAAATAAATCTTTCCTCCCATCTTAAAGTGGTTGTAAACCCTTACAAACCACTTTGACCTACAGGTAAGCCTAGATTAAGGCTTACCTGTAGGTCCAAGAAATATCTCCTAAACCTATATGGTTTAGGAGATATTTGCCCGAAAGCAGGCACCGCTGTCTACGGCGCATGCGCCGTAGACAGCGGCGCGCAGGCGCACTGAGCGCGGCATTCTCAACGACGGAGCTGCCGCGCGTGTCGGCTCCCGTGCGCATGCGCGGGAGTGACGTCATCGCGGCTTTGCCGAATGACAGCGGCAGAGCTGCAAGACCCCACCAAGAAGATGGATGCAGCGGACTACAGGAGACAGCGGTGACTTCGCTGGCTCCTGTGTCAGGTAAGTGACACATAATGGACTACTATGCGATGCATAGTAGTCCATTATGCTTTGCCTTTGCAGGGAATGAAAGAGGAAGTAAACTCATCAGGGTTTACTTACTCTTTAAAGTGCTTTTATTTACAGGCTAAAGCTTTTTTTTTACCTTCATGCGTGAAGGTAAAACAAAATCTTCCGTGTGCAGCAGCCCCATACATATCTGAGCCCCATCTCGATCCAGCGATCTGCACGAGAGCAGCAGCTCTCCCGGGTCTCTTCCTATTCATTGGCTATTACAGCAGTGGGAGTCTGCACAGAGCAGGTAAGTATAACATGTTTGTTATTTTAAAAACAAATCTGACTTTAATATCACTATAATTATTAAGAATATGAAAAAAAACTATTTTGTAAACTCCGGTGACATGTAACTAAGAAAAATAATCCAACTCTGACACACTAAGCAAAGTGAATATTTACTGAGAATAGTAAATAAAACTGGTGTTCATGACAATCAGCCAATCGATGTGCTGCAAAAATTCTGTAGTTCTTACTGTATATCTCTCACACACAACTGGATATTAAAAATGTGAATGAAGGATATACAGTGGGGGAAAATAACTATTTGATCCCCTGCAGATTTTGTAGGTTTACTCACTTACAAAGAAATTAATTATAATTTTTATCATAGGTGTAATAGAGACAGAATATAAATCAAAGTCCAGAAAAAAAACACACAAAAAAAAAAACACGATACAAATGCTATATATTGCGTTGCAGTTCAGGGAGTAAAATAAGTATTTGAACCCCAAGCAAAACATGACTTCGTACTTGGTGGAGAAACCCTGGTTGGCAAGCACAGAGGTAAGAGGTTTCTTACTGTAGTTGGTTACCAGGTTTGCACACATCTCAGGAGTAATTTTGGTCTCTAAATCTTTAAGGTTTCTTGACTATTGCTTGGCAACTTGAAGTTTCAGCTCCCACAAAAATTTACTATAGGATTAAGGCCCGGAGACTGGCTTGGCCACTTCATTACCTTAATGTGCTTTTTTTTAAGCCACTTCTCTGTTGACTTGGTGGTTTGTTTGGGTCATTGTCATGCTGGAAGACCCATTCATGACTCATCTTTAGTGTTCTGGGAAGAATGTTTTCATTCAAGATTTTACAATACATGGCCCCATCTATTGGCCCCTCAGTGTGGCAAAGTCAGCATGTACCTGTAGCAGAGAAACAGTCCCAAACATAATGTTTACACCTCAGTGCTTGACTGTAGGCATGGTGTTTTTAGTCAGCATTTTTCTTCCTCCAAACATGGCAAGTCAAGTTAATGCCAAAGAGCTCAATTTTGGTCTCATCTGACCACAGCACTTTCTCCCAATCCTTCTCTGAATCATTTATATGTTCACTGGCAAACTTCAGACGGGCCTGTACATGTGCCTTCTTGAGGCGAAGGACCTTGCAGACGCTGCAGGATTTTAAGGGTCCCAACTGCCTTGAGATCATTCACAAGCTCCTCCTGTGTAGTTCTGGGCTGATCTCTCACTTTTCTCATGATCATCCTTACCCCATGTGGCGACATCTTGCATGGAGCTCCAGACCAAGGGCGATTGATGGTTATTTTGTATTTCTTCCATTTGCGAGTAATCGCTCCAACAATTGTCTCCTTCTCACCAAGCTTCTTGCTGATGGTCTTGTAACCCATTCCAGCCTTGTGCAGGTCTACAATCTTTTCCCCAATGTCCTTTGATAGCTCTTTGGCCTTACCCATGATGGCAAGTTTTGAATGGAAGAAAGATTCTGTGGACAGGTGTAGGGGTGCAAACGGATCGTCACCGATCCATGATCCGAATGGTTCACCCTGTTCGGATCGGCACAACACACGATCCACGGAGCTCTCCGCTGATCGCATGGCTTTGGAAAGGCCGCGGCTTCGGCCTAGCTCCGGAGCTGCGCCCATCTTGGTACACCCGGCGGCGGCCGCTGTCTCGTCAGGAAGTGGCGTTTCATCGCCGCAATCTTGCTACACCCCGCACAGTAATGATAGAGTGAGAAGGGGGCAAGCGGACATCCTGTTACACCAACCGGAGTTTTATATTTCACAGTTATTTTCAAACACAAAAACTGAGCTTATATGCTTAAATACATTATTTGTAAATCTGACAGACTGTTTAGATGTTACATTTTAAAAGCAGCAGCAAATCTGCTGACCCTACATGGTTGCTAATGTGACAGAACACCTCAGATTTTCACATTTAACATTTAGTTAAATGTGAAAATCAGAGGTGTTGTGTCACATTAGTAATCTAAAATAAAAAAAAAAAAAAAAAAAAAAAAAGGTTCTGGGGGCCCTAGTAGATGACAGACTGAGCAATTGCATGCAATGTCAAGTTGCAGCTACCAAACCTGGCAGAATTTTAGTATGCATTAAAAAAAAAAAAAAAAAAAAAAAAGAAGAAGAAGGGGGGGGGGATATACTCCAGGGATAAAACGATAATCTTAGTTAGGTCACATCTGGAGAACTCCGTCCAGTCCTGGTCACTTGTCCTCAGAAGGGATGTGCTGGAACTGGAGAGAGCCCAAAGAAGGGCAATGAAAAACCTTAGTACCTGTATTTCTAGGAGTCTTTCTGGAAAGCACCTGTAGAGTGCGCAGCTCCACTCACTTTCCAGGAAACACTGCAGTAATTTCTTTAAAGCCTGGACCCTTCCACCGTGGCCTCAGTCATTATAGAGTACCTTTAGCTATGCCGAAATTATAATAGCAGAACATAGCAATAACACCATATTAAGAGTCATAAACAAGTGAGGGTCATCGGCGCTGTCCCGAAGGAATACCGTTACCAGTAAGTCTAACTAAGGTTTTTCTCACCTCGTCTTCCAGGACAGCACCTGGAGATAAACGAGGAATAACTCCTAGGATGGGACCACTGCCTGCAGGACCTTCCTGCCAAACGACTGCTCTGCTGTCGAGAGCAGGTCCATCCTATAGTGAGGAGTGAAGGTGGAATAACTCAATCATGTGGCCGCTTTGCAGATTCGCCCTGATGAAGCCCCATCGCATTCCACCCAGGACGTTGCTACAGCCCGAGATGAATGGGCCACTACCCCTGCGGTGGGGGTTCTACTTCCGAAGCCCTATAAGCTTTGTGGATAGCCACCCGAAGCCACAATCCAATTGCGCTTTTAGAAGCTCGGTAAACCTTACGAGACCCAGAAAATAAAACAAATAGAGAATTCGATTTTCTAAATTCTCTTGTAACCTCCAGATAGCGTAAAACGCATCTCTTTATGTCCAGACTCCTTAGGGCATGTTGGAAATGGGCAGAACGTTGGTAGAATCTCTTGGGATCTGTGAAAGACCGAAGTAACCATCAGCAAAAAACCCAGGTCTGTCCTCTGTACTACCCAATCTGTCAAGAAAGGTTCAGTGATAGATAATGCCTGAAGTTCACTGACCCTCCTAGCCAAGGTGGCTGCTACCAGCAGTAATAGTTTTAAAAAGGACCAAAATGTAATTGTGGCCTCTTCTGGTGGTTTGAAAGGTCTTCTAGTCAGACCCTGCAAAACAACATACCCATTTGGAGAAAAACTTAAATGGAACCAGCCTAGCCCTAGTTAGAGCATTAAAAAACCTAATTATCAAAGGGTCTAGAGATAACCTTCTTTCCAGAAACACTGAGAGTGCCACTACCTCAACTTTTAAAAGGTACTGGCTGCCAAACCCTTCTCCATTCCATCACAGAGAAATTTGAGAATGCAAAATGTCCTCCTGTGGAGAGCAAATTTTTGACACACACCAGGAATTAAAGCACTTCCACGTTTTAAAATAAATGGCCCTTCTGACCTTCTTCCTGCTTTTTTAGCAGGGTACAAACTAAACCTTTGGACAAACCCCTTCTCAGGATTTGCTCCTCAGAATCCAAGCTGCCAGCCTGAGGTGACCTACATGGGGATGCAGCAGATACCTCTGAACCAATGGGGCTCTACCACTATCTTTAATAGGATTGAAAATCAAGCTCTCTTGGACCAATACGGAGCTATTAGAATCAGGGTCGTATTCTCTCCCTGTAGTTTCCTGAGCACTAAAGGTATCATCTGTACAGGGGGAAAGGCCTAAAACAAGCGAAAGGTCCAGCGCTGAGCTAATGCGTCCAGGCCGGCCGCTTGGTCCTGCCTGTTCAGGAAAAGTAGACAAACTTTTGCATTTGCTTGGGATGCAAACAGGTCTACCTGGGGAACACCCCATCTGCCCACTATCCTCTGAAAAATCTTGATACTTAGACTCTATTCAGATTCTAGCACCCCTTCTTCTGCTTAAGAAGTCCGCCATCTGGTTTATGCTTCCCTTCAGGTTTATTGCTGTTAAGGGTGCCAAGTTGTCTTCCGCCCATGTCAGAATCTGTAAGGCCAAGGTTAGAAGACACTTGCTTCTTGTGCCCTCTTGCCTTGAAATGTACGCCACCACCGCAGTGTTGTCTGACAACACATCCAGTGTCTGTAAAAAAATCGCCTGCTGGAGGTCTCTCGAATAGAGGCGGGTCCATTGAACAGCTGATATTGAGGCTGTGAGAAGCCCCAGCGAGGTCATGGCTGCCCTAACTGTTATGGATAAATTTGTCTGGACATTCCTTACTGCGGCCTGCACTTTTATAAATTTTTTCCTCTGGGAGGAAAATCCTTTCCTGTACTGAGTCAATGTTATACCCCAGGAAAATGATCCTCTGATTAGGTTTGATTTTTCCTTGCTCAGAATCCAGCCCAAATGTTCTAAATGGCTCTGTGCCCTCCTCAAATCCTTGAGGTACCACAAAAACCCCTTCCAGCCTGAGCTGTGCCAACGCATCTGCCATAATCTTTGTGAAGATTCTTGGGGAAGAGGAGAGACCAAACGGGAGGGCCCTGAACTGAAAGTGAGACATTATCCCCCCTGCCCTGATCAGCAAACGCAGATACCTCTGCGACACTGGAGCTGTGGATACGTGTAAATACGAGTCTGAGATCTATCAAGGCTAGAAAACCCCCCAGGGGGTGAAGTTTTCTCACTGAATATATTGTGTCCATATGGAATTTTTTTGTTTTGACCAGTTCAAGATCTTTAAATTCAGCATCAACTTGAACTTTCCAGACAGCTATTCTACTAGAAAAACATGGGAATAGCACCCTAGTCCTGCCTCTTCCCTGGGCACTGGGACAATTACCTTCTGTTGGAGGAACTCCTGCAAGAGTGCGGTCATCTCCACAGATTTTTCTTGCTCTTTGGGGGCCTGCTTCACATGGAACCAAGATGGTGGGTTCTCCGAGTACTCAGCGCTTAGCCCATCGAGATAATTGTGAGGCCAAACGGGCTGGATGTCGCCCACTCCCACTGTGGGAAAAAGGACTGCAGCCTTCCTCCCACAGGTAGGATACCGTCACTGGGTTTTTGCGGGTTGACTGGGGGGGATGAAACACCCCAGTCCTCCCCCATCCCCTTTGGGATCACCACGGTTTCTTCTGTCCCTTTTCCTTTGCTTCCCGGGTCTGGTGAAAATACCAGAGGGTAGGCCACACAGCTTTGATTTGGATGCTGAATCTCCCGACCAGGTTTTTACCCATAAAGCTCTAACTGAATTAATCAAAGCTGAAGATCTTGCAGACAGCCTCACTGACCCAGCTGAGGCATCTGCCATATAATCTACTGCTTTTTGTAGGACTGGCAGAGTATCCAGCAAATCCTTGTGAGAGGTCCCTACCTCAATATGGCACCTTTTAGTTGTTCCAACCAGTGTTCTAAATTCCTGGCTACCACTGTTGATGTCATTGCTGGTTTGAGATTGGCTAGCGTAGAATACCAAGCCTTCTTTAACAAAGACAACACCTCTTGTCCATAGTGTCCTTCAAGACACCCATGTCCTCGAAAGCTAAGTCGGTGATAAGCGATACTTGCGAGAAAGCTGCATTAAGTTTAGGTCTCTTATTCCAAACTTGCGTGCCATTATCAAAAGGAAATCTCCTTTAAAGAGTCCTGGATAAAAAGGGGACCCTCTCTGGGCCCTCCCACTCCCTCTTTATAGCCCCTTTACACCTTGTGCACCAGGAACACCCAATGCGTGACATCATCCACACCCGGATACATTTTGCCGTGTAGTGACAATTGGGTCTTATCCTCCTTGATATTTAGGGTCGTTGGTATGGTCTTTAAAAAGGTTTACCTCTTCCAAAGATAACCTCTAATGGGAGGAAGCTACCTCTTTTTCCTTACCGTTTCCCTCATCTGACCCTGAAGACCCACTTTTCTCCCCCTCCTTTGACTCACTAATCACTGTGCGAGCTACAGAGAACAAGTGAGGGCAGGGCGGAGAATCTGCATCTTAAAGAACACAACATACAGGGATATGGAAAATAATTATAAACACTGACACACGTACACCTACAGGAGGTTGAACTGGGTGGACTATTGTCTTTAATAAACCTTACCTACTATGCAGGTAAAAAAAATAGCAACTGGATAACTGAAAGGGGAAAAATAACATTCCATATATGAAAAAAGGGCTTACATTGCAAAAAAAAAAAAAAATGAATGTTCATTTAAACAATACACTTTATCAGAAACAAGTGGCATTTTCCTTTAATAGGTTTAGAACACCCAAAGCAAAAGCAACTTTTCTGGCTAATGATATCACAGGTGGGATGAAAAATAGGATTTTTTGTACTCACCCTAAAATCCTTTTCTCTGTAATTCACCGACCGACACAGCTCCTCTCTGTAACAAAATGGGTTGTCAGCCCTATCACTGGAGATTACTAGGCAAAGTTGTAATACAACACTTCAAACTTTTAATTCAGCCCAGGGGGCGGTCACCAGGCTACAACCCCCACAGCCTGCCCTAGCAGACTCATTACGTCAACAAGCAGTATAGCATAAAGAGAAAAAAGGAGTGGCGGGTGCTGTGTCGGTCGTCTACCCTGTAAAGTTTGGTAAACGTGTGGACAGATGACCAAGTCGCCACCTTACACACCTGGTGTTGGAAAACCCGAGACGTTTCGATTGCCCTCGTGGAGTGGGCCGTGGCCGGAAAGGGGGGCACCTGCCCCTTCAAGGCGTAGGCTTGTACTGCAATCTGTCTGATCCACCTGGAAACGGTGGCCGACGAGACCGCCATGCCTTTCTTTAGACCAGCCACCGGAACAAACAGTGAATCTGACTTCCGAAAGGGAGCCGTGGCAGACAAATACACTTTTAGAGCCCTAACCACATCCAGAGTGTGAAGGGCCACCTCCTTAGGATGTTTCGGCTTAGGACACAGAGATGGTAATACAATGTCCTCATTGATATGAAAAGCCGAGACTACCTCTGGTAGAAAGGACGGTTGTGTATGCAACACCACCTTATCCTCGTGGATAACCAGATAGGGCGACTTGCAAGACAAGGCCGCCAGTTCTGAAACCCTCCTGGCCAATGCAATGGCCACAAGAAAGATCACTTTCTGGGAAAGAGTCAACAGGGGAATCTCCCTGATATTTTTAAACAGCGCTTTTTGAAGCGCCGATAACACCAGGTTCAAATCACAAGGGGTTAACGGTGGACACACCGGAGGGACTACATGACGAACCCCCTGAACAAAACAAAAAAGGTACTCACTAACGAGTGAGACGGCAGGGGTCACTGAAAAAAAAAAAAAAAAAAAAAAAGACAGCCAAAGCTAAAATTTGTCCTTTAATGGTGCTCAATGCCAATTTCTGGTCTACTCCTTGCTGAAGAAACAGCAGGATCCTGGCTATGGAAAAGGAGAGCGGATGCCATCCTTTCTCCTCGCACATGGAGCTATAGGCCTTCCAGGTACGATGGTATATCTTCCGAGAGGAAGATATTTGTGCTCTCAACATGGTTGGGATGCCCGATTCCGACAAAATCCGGTTCCTCAACACCTGGCTCTCAATAGCCATGCCGTTAAAACCAACGATGATAAACCAGAATGGAGAATCGAACCTTAAACCAGAAGGTCCTCCCGCAATGGCAGTCGCCAGGGAGCGTCTGCCACCAGAGGCACCAGATCTGCGTACCAAGGATGCTGAGGCCAATCTGGGGCAACCAGTATTACTGGGATCCCCTCGGCTTCCACACTGCAAAGCAGACGTGGCAACAGTTTTAATGGAGGAAAGGCGTAGATCAGCTGGTACTGATCCCATGGAGCCACCAGCGCCCCCAACGCGTCTGTCAACAGATCCCTTGACACGAATCTTGGCGCCTTCCAATTGAGACGGGAGGCCAGAAGATCCACGTCTGGTGTGCCCCACCTCAGACACAGTGACCTGAAAACTCTGGATGCAATGCCCATTCTCCTGGGTCCAGCATCTGGCGACTCAGATAATCCGCCTGCCAGTTTTCCACTCCGGGAGTGAAAATGGCCGACAGGGCCGGTACATGTCGCTCTGCCCACCGAAGTATGTGAGCGACCTCCCGAGCAGCGGCTGAGCTTCTTGTTCCCCCTTGGTGATCGACGTATGCCACAGCGGTGGCATTGTCTGATTGGATCCTGATCGAACGTCCTTTCAATCTCATTGATCATGTGGATAGGCACAGCCTGATCGCTCTCAATTCGAGCAGATTGATCGGCAACATGGATCCTTCTGTCGACTAGAGGCCCTGAGCCGACTGAACCCCCATCACTCCACCCCAGCCAGATAGGCTGGCGTCCGTTGTGATCACTGACCACTTCAGAGGTAGGAAAGATTTTCCTGACTAAATCACCGGGGACCTCAACCACCAGATCAGCGAGTCTCTGACTGACTGGCTCACCTGGATCTGGCGATCCAGGGACAACTGAGATGTGTCCCATTTTGACAAAATCTCCTACTGCAGGACTCTAGTATGAAACCGGGCAAATGGTACCGCCTCGAAGGAGGCCACCATAAGCCCCAGAACTCGCATGCAAAAGTGAAGCGACGACCACTGGCGGTTCATCAACAATGTTCTCGTGGATCTGAGAGTCTGCAGTTTGTCTGAAGGGAGAACACTCTCGCTTCCAAGGAGTCCAGCAGCAAGCCTAGGTACTCCAGACGCTGGGTCGGCACCAACACCGACTTCTTATCTCAGGAGGAGATCATCTAGGTATCGCATCCTGGATGTCTAAAGACGCCAGGAAGTCCCTTTGATGGAGTGCAGCGTCTACAGAGTGAACTGATTCCATTCTGAACCTCTGCACTTTTACAAAGTGATTGAGGGCTTTTAGGTCCAAGATTGGACGTACCCCTTCCTTTTTGGGAACTACAAACATATTTGAGTAGAATCCCTGGAAACGTTCTGAGTCCAGAACCGGTACAACCACCCCGCGACTCAGCAGGCCCCTTACTGACCCCAAGAGGGCCTCCCGGGGAAACTGGTATGCTGGAGGGGAAGAATCTTTTCTGGGGCCAAGAGAGGAACTCTATCTTGTAGCCAGAGGAAATTAGATCGCAAATCCATCGGTCAGACAGTCGAGAGGACCACCGGGCTGCAAACTCCCGAAGACAGCCCCCCACCCGAAAACAAGGGTGGGGGCAAACCTTCATGCGGTAGCACTTTGTCCCTGGCACCAAAAGCCTGCAACGCTTTTGTCCATCCGTGGCCATCCCGTCGGGCTGGGGATGCTTTGTCGAAGCTCCGGGCAGACGAAAAAGAAGTTTGTGAGCAGAAAAAAAAGGGCCCTTACCTATGGCGTGACTCCTTAGACTTCCTGGCCTGTGGGACTAGTGTACCCTTACCACCAGTGGCATTTTTAATAATGTCATCCAAAGAGCCGGTCGCCAAGGAAGGGAAGATCCGTCAGGGCTTTCTGGGATGCCTGGTCGGCAGACTAGCATTCTAGCCATATTAGGCGCCTCAGCACCACAGCTGACACTAAAGCCCTGGATAACAACGGGAGAGTATCCAGGGACGCGTCACAAAAACGTACTCAAGGCCTTGCACTAGTTGGTCTGCTAGTTCCACGCAGACGGGAGAAGCCTGTTGCTCTCCCAATTCGTGATGAAAACGTTTTGCCCACTCAGTCAGTGTCTGCAAAACTAGTGCGGATGCCCGTACTGGTCGCATGGCGGACCTCACAACCGTAAACAAGGAACGAGCCACTGTTGGCCTTCCTCTCCATGGGATCCTGAAATGTAGGAGTCCCTTCTACAGGGATCGTGGTTACTTATTTAACCTGGTATACGGGGGGGGGGGGGTCCACGACTGGAGGAGCCAACCACTTTTTGAGAAGGATTTCCTCAAAGGAGTAACGCACCGCCATGTTTTTGGGGACCAAAAAGGTCCGTAGGGGCGGACCCCATTCCCTGTAAATGAACACGTCAGATACGGGAACACCTTAGGTGAATGTTCTGGCTTGTGGGACCCAAAAGGGACCGGTACATCAGCAGAGGGATCGACTGGCTCCTGAATTTTCAGGGTATCACGCAGCTGTGATAAGTGCTCCAACAAGTGCACGGTCCTGGCCAGCATTATCTGATAGGACAGAGCAGGGGTCACCAGCCGCAGCAGGGGCCGAGTCTGCATCAGAGCTCTCCCCAGAGGACAGGGGGCTTCTCTAATGCACCTTTCTCCCATGCACTGCCTCCATCCTAGCAACAATGAATTGAGGACCGCCATCAGGGTGTCCATGGGCACTGCGCAGTCTGCAGGTGACCTGGTTGCAATTGCCTGGATTTCGGGGGAAAAAAAACGTTTCTGAAGCCATGCTGACCCTACCCCGTCTGCCACCTGAAGGGGACTTAGGACAGTAAAAAGTCCCACCCTAATGCTGCCGCTGACTGGGGGGCTCCTACCTGCTGGACTCACCCCCCTGAGGGAGTTCTGTGCTGAATACAAAGCGATGCCTGCAGCCCCCAGGGGTTCCCAAGTGCAGAGGGGCAAAAAAACAGTGTCGGCCACCCGGCGTCCTGTACACAAACAGGAACCACAGGAACCAAGGTTGTGAAAACACGTCATGCTGCTGATAGAGAACACTAAACGAACGTGCTCAGGCCTCTGGAAAATGGCCGCCAGTGGCCTGAATAGGAAAACTCACAGAAAATGGCAGCTGAAGCCCACATAGACAACCTGCTCTGCCCATAACCAAAATGGCCGCCAGACATGAGGTGAAAATAAAACACCCCCTGCAGAGTCAGAGCGCTGGCCCAACACAGTAAAACCTCACAGACACCTTCCAGGGCCCCCCACACAGGACCTAGGACCATCGCTAACCGTTCAGCCCCCCCATCACAGGTGAGAGTCCACAGAGAGCCCCTGCATAGGTTACACACGCTGCTCAGCAGATACATGCAGCGACCCCCCTGGAGGGGGGATAGAGGGAAGATAGGGACAAGGGAGAAGGAGAGGGAGGTGAGGTGGCCCCTGAATCAATCTCCCAGGGAATGCCCAGCTGCTCAGCCCCACGGAAGCAGAGAGAGCTGTACTTACCAGTCCTGAAGAGCTGGGAGACATTCCATTACAGACCTACTCACTGATCAGTACAGGGTGGCTGTTGGCCTCGGCATACTGTGAGCCAGACATCAGTAGCCCGGTCATATGTATGCCCTGGAGCATAAAAGCTCACCGACCACCTCTGGAGATTAGGTATGTCGTGGCCTGTCGAGCCGTAGCTGCGACCTGCACACGCTCAGTGGCTGGACTGGGGAGACTACAAGGATAAGTGAACCAGCCTGTCACCCAGCCAGGTGTCGATAAAAGATCACAGGATCATTCATCTTACGCAAAAAGCAAAGCTTCTGCATTAAAAAACATGGACCTACGGGGCCGCAGGGTTCCTAGGTGCATCTCCTTCACTAGGCAAAATAAAACGGAGTCTGCTAGGGCAGGCTGTGGGGGTAGTAGCCTGGTGACCGCCCCCTGGGTGGAACTTAAAGTTCTGAAGTGTTGCATTACAACTTTGCCTAGTAATCTCCAGTGATAGGACTGACAACCCATTTTGTTACAGAGAGGAGCTGTGTCGGTCGGTGAATATAAGAGAAAGTCATGTGTTTGTGTGTGGCGGAGGTAGGCAAACATAGCGGAGGGGCATCACAGCATTGCAAAAATGATCCCTGCTATTGCATTTGATGGCCAGGGAATGCATTAAGGTAAAAACATATTGTTACTCCAGAACCACTTTAGCTATGCCTGCAGTTTGATATCGTAACCAACATTTTAAAGGTTTTAAATCATTGTCCTCAAAACTGGATGATTATGCAATTTAGGGTTTATTACTTAATCTGAAGTTGTTGACATTTAACTCTAATATACAAACCTTGTTAGTCCTCCGTTAACAAATACACAGTACATTCATGGATTGATGGACAGTTAAAACAAAAATCTACTCAAAAATGTAAATGCTTCCATTAGCCGGATTTTTCATGGAATTAGAACTATATATTTAGAAACAGAAAACTGATGCCAGAAAAAAAAAAGACTAATGTCCGGTACACACAATAAGATTATCGGACGAATGATCTTTTTTTGGATGATGATCGCAGATCAAATCTCATGAGTTTATGAATGTCACGAAAATTCTCATACAACAGAAAAAAAAAAAATTCTGAAGTGATGTCATGGTTTGTAATGCATTTGTATTGCATTTTCGAACGACAGCTGTACCGATTAAAGGAAAGTCTTGGGGAAAACATTCCAATAGAATAATGATCGTCTCTCGAAAGAGCTGTACTAACGATCCGATTATTGTACGATCACTTTGAAAGCAGTATTTTTCATACGATTTTCTGATAGTGTGTACGGGGCTTAAGGCCAAATAATAAAATTTTTGTCTCATCAGACCATAATACCTTTTTCCATGTGGCCGCAGAATTTTCAAGGTGCGTTTATGCTGGCCAGATGAGTGAAATTGAATTATTTGGCCTCAACAAACGATATGTCTGGCGGAAATCTGGAACTGTATCAAATGCCTTGCTGAATTCAAGATATGTCATGTCCACAGCACCACACCAAACATTGGTAATATAGTCAAAAAATTAGTCTGACATAATCTGCCATCTGTAAAGCAATGCTGCTTTGGGTCCAGCAAGTTGTGTATTTTTAAGTGATCAATGATCCTTTTTAGGAGTGATTCCATTAACTTGACTATGACGATGTTTAAGACTACAATGACGTTCACTAACACACGCACCCGGGGTGTGGGGAGAATCCTGGTGGCACCCCAGCCTCACGTTGTGAAATACTGGTGCAATCCTGGTGGATGGAGTATTTACAGCACTTTTTGATGAACATCATTATCACCTTACAACGTTGATCAAACCACCATTGTCACCCTTTTTGCACAACTTTTTGATCTATATGCTGCTATTTGGGACTTTATTTTTAGCGCTGTTTTAGTACTGATATTTTTCAGGACTTGGACTGATTTTTATTTGTGTACTATTTGTTTTATGATTAAAGTAAACCTGTCAGGTCTTACCGTCAGCTCTTACCTGTTAACTCTGCGAGGACATTTGTCAGGTTTAATGTCCACCTCATAGAGGTAAACGTCAATCTTTGGGATTTCCACTTGAAAGCAATTTGCCAGCAGCTTGATGGGCTTTCCCATGGTGCCATAGCCAGGCCGTCTGGGCACCATAAAAAAGGGCTGCGCCCCCACGGGTCCTGCAACAAGCAAGCAAAATGGTAAACCACAAGTTTAAACATACATGCAAGAAAAAAAAAAACAGCCAATTTTTTTTTTTAAGTTATTCCCTAACATTTTTAAAACAAAAAAGTAGATTGATAATGTTGATTAGAGGTGCAAGCCGTTTTGCACATTAAAAGTATATAACTAAGGGCACTTTAAATTTTGGATAGTGAAAAGAGGAATTAGAACCCTTGTCTTTTTTTATTGCTGTCTGTTCCCCCATTGAGGAGATTCACCCTATATGTCCTGCTTAAGGTTATCATTGAAGATGAAAGTAAAAAAACAAAAAACCAATTTTGAGCTTTCCCTGGAAAAAAAAAAAAAAAAATAATCGCTCTCTATCTTAATGTGAGAATGGAGAGCTTTTTTGAGGTGTTATATGTATTGGGTTCTGTTCTGGGACATCCAAGCCAGGTTTTTGGGCTCACATATCTCAGAGAAGCAGGTTTTGAGCTGGTTAGTAATATTTGTTAGTAGGGTATTATAAATGTGCTCTATAACTGGTGTAATAAGGTTATGAATAAGCGCTAATGAACAAAATGCGCCAACCTTGCTCTTTTCCCCCCACTGTGGATCCCAATGGTGTACTGCCTTTGGATTTTTATGTTAATAAAGAGGATCAAGTTTGGAGTGGGAGCATCTGGAATGTCTCCTTTCCCCAGAAAAGTAATAGAGGGGAAATCGTCCAATGGGGACACTAGTTTTGGTGACCTGGGAGGTCCCCAAGGAATTCTCTTAATTTTCAGCGATTTCCTCTCATTCCCTGGTTTGGCTATGGGACATGGAGTGAAGGGAAATCTCCACAATGGGACACAGATTGTGGGGAAAAAAAAAAAATCTGACTGGGGTTATAATCCTCCCTTACTCTATCCAAAAATGGAAAAAAAAAAGAAAAAAAAAGCTGCTTATAATTATACTGTAATACAACAAACCTGTTAGGTGGTCTGTAATCATTAGCCTTGTCCAGTTTATCAATTAAGTCAATGCACCATAGGTTTGTGATCATAAACATATATAAAGTATTGAAATCCAAATCTTTAGGCACATTCTCATTATATAGTGAGAAAGCAGGAAGGTGGGCCTCAACTTCCAAGCTATAGGAGGAGTTCAGATCCTTATCGACAGAATGCATGATATCAAAAAGGACAGAGAAGGAGTTTTCCCAATTTAAAGTAGTTACATACAAGTATAAAACACATACACTTTTTGCACCCAAACACTCAGACTACTTTAACCACTTCCAGACCGCCTGATGCCAAATATATATGTTGGCACTTTTAAGAGGGATATCGTTGTTATGGCAGCAGCTAGCTCGGTATCCTCTTCTTCAGAGAGCGGTCCGGTTCCTGATAAAAGTGATCTCTGTAGCGGATTCACCAAGAGATCACTTTTAAAAGCAGCGGTGGGAGAGGAGCCCCCCTCCCGCCGCTCTCCGGTGCCCTCCACCACTTACCGGAGCTGTCGGCAGAGGCGATCTCGCTGTTAGATATGGAGACGAGTGAGGGGAAGATGGCTCCCACCTGTCTCCATACCTTTGCAGGGTGGAAGCAACGTCAAAACGTCACTTCTGCTCATATATCTCTTTTTTAGTGTAAATATTTTTTTTTGTGTAAATATGAGATCTGAGGTCTTTTTGACCCCAGATCTCATATTTAGGAGGTCCTGTCATGCTTTTTTTCTATTGCAAGGGATGTTTATATTCCTTGTAACAGGAATAAAAGCGACACCATTTTTTTTTTTTAAAAAGAACAGTGTAAAAATAACAAGTAAAATAAATAAAATTTAAAAACGTCCCCCATCCCGCTGAGCTCGCGAGCAGAAGAGAACGCATACGTGAGTAGCGCCCGCTCTTTAAAAAAAATTGTTCAAACCACACGTGAGGTATCGTCACGATCGTTAGAGTGAGAGCAATAATTCTAGCCCTAGACCTCCTCTAACTCAAAACATGCAACCTGTAGAATTTTAAATGGAGATTTTTAAGGGTAAAAGTTTGTCACCATTCCATGAGCGGGCACAATTTTGAAGCATGACATGTTGGGTATCGCGTAACATCATCTTTCACAATATTAAAAAAAAATTAATAACTTTACTGTTGTCTTATTTTTTTCATGCAAAAAACTGCATTTTGTCCAAAAAAAAAGTTTGCTTTTAAGAACGCTGCACAAATACGTTGTGACAGAAAGTATTGCAATGACGGCCATTTTATTCTCTAGGGTGTTAGGAAAAAAACCCATATCATGTTTGGAGGTTCC
Organism: Lithobates pipiens; assembly: GCF_037356315.1. Lineage (NCBI taxonomy): Eukaryota > Metazoa > Chordata > Amphibia > Anura > Ranidae > Lithobates > Lithobates pipiens. The sequence goes on from NW_027507748.1 coordinate 322,459,622, forward strand.
AGGTAATTTCTAGCAAAAAAAATTAATGTTTTTACACTTGTAAACACCAAATCTCAGAAAGAGGCTCGTTCCTTAAGTGGTTAACTCCTACACAGGAATGTCCCTTTGCAAAAAAATTCTTTCAAGAGGGGCCCCAGATTTTCATGTACATATTTAAAGCTCTAGCTTGAGTAAGGACACAGACACATTACTGAAAAATGAGCTCATCTAGCAAAGGGGGGGGGGGGTCTTGTTGCATTTTAGGCAGACTGGAATTTCCTTTGAATAGACCTGAGCCTACAACCTGCAGCACCAATTCAAGAGGGCTTTTTCCACCCACATCTTTGAAGAGCTCAATAAAACATAAAATCATCTTAGAACTGAGACTGGTAGGAATGTTTCAGACTTTCAATTACTGGCTGAAAACACCCACACTTCCACAAATCTGCATGAATGTGCTGCGCTCCTCTAGAATTTGAATACAACATAAAATGCTAGCAAATGTTTTCAAAGCACTTCTAAGAAGTGATCATTGTTGATGCACATGAAAACAGCAAGTGAGAAATAAGAAATTCATTCAAAAACCCTTTAATCCAACAGTCAATGTGCAAATCGCGAAAAAAAAAAAAACGTCCAACTCCAGTCAAAACTGGGTGCCGGGTTTTTACAGAGGTCTTTGACCCCATTGGAGAGATTTTCACTAGCTAAAAGACAAATCAGTAAAATATCAATTCGTATTCTCAAATCATTCGAATTCTGGTTGTGACTGTTTTAGCAAAGAATGACAAGATAATGTAAAAGAGAAATGCATCAAGTCTATAGTGCCAACATTAGTTATTTAAGCGCCCTTAAGAGAAATTTATTAATCTTGCTGCCAAGTAAGGAAATAACCATTTACTATGAGCTCACAGATTTATTCACATTGCTCCTTGAAAGTTGCACTGCACCACTGTGATACTACAGCTAAAAGTTTTTTTTTTTTTTTTACCTTAATGCATTCCTTGTCTGCGGGAGCGCACAGACACTGTGTGCCTCTAACGCAAATGGTTGCTAAGGGGACACGCGAAGAAGAGGAGGAGCCAGGGAGTGCCAGCTGGGGGCCCGAGAAGAGGAGGATCAGTCGCTCTGTGAAATACCACTGCACAGAGCAGGTGAGTATAACAGGTTTGTTTTTTTTAAAGCAAACCGCTTTAAAATAAAAAAAAAAGTAAGGCAAATGCATAATGTGCTAGTATGCATCGCATATTAGCACATTATAAAATACTCACTTTAGAACAAAGCCCTCACACGGTGCACTGTCACCACTGAGAGGGCCGACATCTTTCCCTGGTCTTCGCGCTCTGGCTGCGTGATTGGCCAGAGCCACGATGATATCACTCGCAAGCATTGGGAATGGGAGCCCTTGGTTTCCGCATGAAGCTCTGAAGTACCAGCAAGGTATGCCGGACCTTCAGAGTGCATGCGCTGGTGATGTCAAAGGCTGCAGCCAAAGTAACCATCTCCTAAACTGTGCATGTTTAGGGGACATTCAATTTACCTACAGGGAAGTCTTACCTGTAGGTAAAAATATAATAGAATATATAATAGAATTAATAATATATATATATATATCAAAGCGGGCTTCACTATGGCTTAACCACTTCAGCCCCGGAAGAATTTACCCCCCTTTCTGACCAGGGCACTTTTTGCAATTCGGCACTACACCGCTTTAATGGATAAATTGTGCGGTCGTGCAATGTGGCTCCCAAACTAAATTGCCATCCTTTTTTTCACCCCGCAAATAGAGCTTTCTTTTGGTGGTATTTGATCATCTCTGCGGTTTATTTTTTGCGCTATAAAAAAAAAAATAAAGCGCCAATTTTGAGAAAAAATAATAATTTTTTTTTACTTTTTGCTATAATAAAATATCCCCCCCAAAAAAATCTAAAAATTTGTTTTTCCTTCAGTTAGGTTGATAAGTATTCTATATATTTTTGGTAAAAAAAAAAATATAAAAAAATTAGCAATAAGCGTTTATTGTTTTCCGCAAAAGTTACAGCATCTACAAAATAGGGGATAGTTTTATGGCATTTTTATTAATTTTTTTTTTTTTACTAGTATCAGCGATTTTTATCGTGAATGCGACATTATGGCGGACACATCGGACAATTTTGACACATTTTTGGGACCATTGCCATTAATACAGTGATCAATGCTAAAAAAAATTTAATTGATTACTGTAAAAATGTCACTGGCAGTGAAGGTGGCACTGAAAGAGTTAAGCGTGTCCTAGGGAGTGATTCTAACTGTGGGGGGGGGCTGTGTGTGAGACTTTACTGATCACTGCTCCCCGATTACAGGGAGCGCTAATTAGTGACAGGGTCATTAGGCAGAACGGGGAGATGCTTGTTTACATTAGCATCTCCCCGTTCTTCCTCACTGTGAGACGATCGCGGGTATGCCCGCGGACAGAGTCCACGGGACCGGCAATCACGGTCACGAAGCTCCCGGCGGGTGTGCGCGCCTGTAAGCTGCCTCTTAAAAGGGTAGCGTATAGGCAAGTTAAGGCGGTCGGGAAGCGGTTACAATGCGTTTTCACTTTAGTAACACTTTAACTCAGCTAGAGAGACACAAGTTGGTGTGCTTTATGCCCCGTACACACGACTGGACTTTTCAACATCCAAAGTCTGACGGAATGATTCCGGCAGACTATTCGATCGTGTGTGGGCTGCAACGGACTTTTGATTCGCAAAAGTCTGACAGACTTTAGAAATGGAACATGCTTCAAATTCTTCCGACAGAACCTTGCCGGACCCAGTTCCTACCGAGAAATTAGCTCGTGTGTATGCTATTCCGACGGACTAAAACCAACGCTAGTGCAGCTATTGGCTACTGGCTATGAACTTCCTTATTCGAGTCAAGTCGTACGTCATCACGTTCGAATCCGGAGTTTGGTGTGATTGTGTGTGGCCAAGTCCGCTCATTCGGAAAGTCTGTCAGAACTCTGCCGGAACTCTGTCAGAACTCCTTCGAAAGTCTGTCGGACATAAGTCTGGTCGTGTGTACGCGGCTTAAGGCTTCATGCACACTGGAAGTTTTACCAACGCTCCTAGATTCATTTTCCTCCTGGGAGATTTGGCAGAATAAATGCTAAACGCTTGCAAACTCGTGTAATTCATTTGGGTGTGTTTAGGTGCTCCACTGGCTAGAATACTAATTTATTCTGGTCATTGAAGAAGTCCAGCCTGAGCTCATTTGACTGGACTTCTCCTAATGGGTCACAGGAGTGCAATTATAAAAAAAAAAAAAAAAAAAAAAATAAAAATAAAAAGCATGAAAAATATGCACAACTCAAAAATGCATTAAAAAAATAAATAAAACGTATGTGCAAAAACTCAAAATACACCACAAAAAGCATTGCAGAAACAGATCAAAGGCAAAATTGTGACCCAGGCCTAATCAAGTACAGGTTCTCTTCAAAAGCAGAATTTTAATCAAAATATGATTAAAACAAATAGCTCATTAAAATGTAAAATATATCAAGATCCCGTTAGGATATTCACCTTTTCCCAGCAATTTCTACAGCTAAAATGTCCTCAGTTTGAGAAACTGCATCAATCCACCCACTTCCTCTGAGTCCAGGTCATCCTGACTTGTCTCAGCCTGTGACTGGACAGTGAAATGAGAAGCAGCAGAGATGAGCTCAACTCTCTCTCCCTCTGCTTTCTTTTCGTATCAACATGCTTCTCATAACACATTAAGTGAACGGTTTCTTCTACTGCTACTTCTTCCCACACTTCATGATGTACGGCAGGGTCTTCCCAGGCCCCTGAAGAGGCACGTTTGTGACGAAACGTCAGGTAGAGCAAGGGACGAGCTGGCCGCTTTCCTTTTTTTGTCGGAGTTATACTTCTTGCATGTGAGTTTTTATTTGTGAGCTTTTAAAAATTAAAGTCACTTTTCCTGGGTTATTTGCGCAACGAGATTGTTCTTTTTATTCTCCCGCACATGTGATTATTGGGCCATGCCCTTGGAGTTTGCTTTCATGCCAAAGCCATCTTGGGAATAGGCTGATACATTTTCGGATCAGTGGAGTGAAGATTTCTAGGCAATAAAGGGAGTCAGTGTGAGGAAACGTGGACGCAACCTATTAAAAACAACTGCTGTATGACTCATGTGCTGACGGTAAGGGTCGTTTTTTGGGTGTTGGCGACGGGTCCTCGGTCTTTCATCTTATTGAAAATCCTTAATTTTGACAGACTTTCAATCAATCTAAACCTGGAATTTTCTTCAATACTGATTATGAATATGAACTTTTGTTTATTATCACTTTTTGAGTAGTGCTACACCTTTATCCCATATTCTTATTATTGCACCCAACAATATTTTGTTAGCAGCTTTTTTTTTTTTTTGTATTTGTGTAATGGGCTACAATCGCACTGCACCAAAAAGTAGTGCATGCACTACTTTAAAAACTTGCTGACCGCCCTAAAGCGGCTTTACTACATACCGCATATGTAATCCTGCTCTTCCGCCTGCAGGAGCCGCATGTGCACTGCTTCTGCTGTGATTCTTCACAGCATAAGCCGATCTGTATGTGCCGGGCACTCAATGTCCACCAGCATCCACTGATCACCGGTAAACACAGAAAGCCAATCTGGCCTTCTTTACATAGGCAGATCCTCGTTCTGACAGGAGGAAGGGATGGATTCCGTGTTCCTGCAAAGCAGGGACTACAATCCAATTTTCCCCTAGTAAACGCAGCACATACAGTACACAAAAACACTCGCTAGGAACACTGTTAACCCTTTGATTGTACTAGAAGTTTAACCCTTTCCAGCCAGTGTCATTAGTACAGTGACTGTACATATTTTTAGCACTGATCACTGTATTAGTGCCACTGGTTCCCACAAAGGGTCAGTGTCCAATTGTCTACTGCAATATCGCAGTTCTGCTATAAGTCACTGAACGCCGCCATTACTAGTATATAAAAAAAAACAAAAACAAAAAAAAAAAAAAAAACACACACACACACACACACACACACACACACACACACACAGTGCCTTGCGAAAGTATTCGGCCCCCTTGAACTTTTCAACCTTTTGCCACATTTCAGGATTCAAACAAAGATATAGCATTTTAATTTTTTGTGAAAAATCACCAACAAGTGGGACACAATTGTGAAGTGGAACGAAATCTATTGGATTTTTGAAACTTTTTTAACTAATAAAAAAAAAAAAGAAAAGTGGGGCGAGCAAAATTATTCGGCCCCCTTGCGCTAATACTTTGTAGAGCCACCTTTTGCTGCGATTACAGCTGCAAGTCGCTTGGGGTATGTCTCTATCAGTTTTGCACATGGAGAGACTGAAATTCTTGCCCATTCTTCCTTGCAAAACAGCTCGAGCTCAGTGAGGTTGGATGGAGAGCGTTTGTGAACAGCAGTTTTCAGCTCTTTCCACAGATTCTCGATTGGATTCAGGTCTGAACTTTGACTTGGCCATTCTAACAAGTGGATACGTTTATTTGTGAACCATTCCTTTGTAGATTTTGCTGTATGTTTGGGATCATTGTCTTGTTGAAAGATAAATCTCCGTCCCAGTTTCAGGTCTTTTGCAGACTCCAACAGGTTTTCATCCAGAATGGTCCTGTATTTGGCTGCATCCATCTTCCCCCTCAAGTTTAACCATCTTCCCTGTCTCTGCTGAAGAAAAGCAGGCCCAAACCATGATGCTGCCACCACCATGTTTGACAGTGGGGATGGTGTGTTGAGGGTGATGAGCTGTGTTGCTTTTATACCAAGCATATCGTTCTGCATTGTGGGCAAAAAGTTCGATTTTGGTTTCATCTGACCAGAGCACCTTCTTCCACATGTTTGGTGTGTCTCCCAGGTGGCTTGTGGCAAACTTTAGATGAGACTTTTTATGGATATCTTTGAGAAATGGCTTTCTTCTTGCCACTCTTCCATAAAGGCCAGATTTGTGCAGTGTACGACTGATTGTTGTCCTATGGACAGACTCTCCCACCTCAGCTGTAGTTCTCTGCAGTTCATCCAGAGTGATCATGGGCCTCTTGGCTGCATCTCTGATCAGTCTTCTCCTTGTCTGAGCTGAAAGTTTAGAGGGACGGCCAGGTCTTGGTAGATTTGCAGTGGTCTGATACTCCTTCCATTTCAAAATGATCGCTTGCACGGTGCTCCTTAGGATTTTTAAAGCTTGGGAAATCTTTTGGTATCCAAATCCGGCTTTAAAACTTCTCCACAACAGTATTACGGACCTGCTTGGTGTGTTCCTTGGTCTTCATGATGCTCTCTGCGCTTTCAACAGAACCCTGAGACTATCACAGAGCAGGTGCATTTATACAGAGACTTGATTACACACAGGTGGATTCTATTTATCACCATCAGTCATTTAGGACAACATTGGATCATTCAGAGATCCTCGCTGAACTTCTGGAGTGAGTTTGCTGCAGTGAAAGTAAAGGGGCCGAATAATTTTGCACGCACCACTTTTCAGTTTTTTTATTTGCTAAAAAAGTTTAAATTATCCAATAGATTTCGTTCCACTTCACAATTGTGTCCCACTTGTTGGTGATTCTTCACAAAAAATTTAAATGCTATATCTTTATGTTTGAAGCCTGAAATGTGGCAAAAGGTTGAAAAGTTCAAGGGGGCCGAATACTTTCGCAAGGCACTGTGTGTGTGTGTGTGTGTGTATATATATATATATATATATATACACACACACACACACACACACACATACATACACACACACACACACACACACACAAATTTATTTTTATTGTTGGCCTTTTTTTCTCTTTATTTAGCGCAAAAAATAAACAAATAATAATAAAAAAAATAAAAAAAAGCAGAGGTGATCAAATAACACCAAAAGAAAGCTCTGTGAAAGAAAATGACAAATTTTATTTGTATACAGGGATGCATGACCGCACAATTGTCAGTTAAAATAACGCAGTGCCAAATCACAAAAAATGGCCTGTTCATAAAAAGGGGAGTAAATCTTCTGGAGGTCAAGTGGTTAAAAAATGCACTGCAACTGGATCGCATTGGTTCTTCTGTAACATGCAATATGATGCAGGCAAATGCACTGCGTTTAGGGCGACGTTAGCATGCATAGACATCCGCTGCAGATTACAAGGGCAGTGCCTTTTGAATGCGGTGCAGGAGACATGCATGGAAGGCAGGCTTCCTGCATAGCGTTCTGGTGTGGACGGGTCTGAAAAAGAAATGTTAGTGTGCCTACAGCTAGACAGACTTCACTATGTAGTTACATCGCTGTCTCAACACTTTTTTCAAGAGATCACTTTGTAGCGTAATAAAAAGACACTAGTGACAGAAGCAAAAGGCAGACAAAAAAATATGCTAAAAACTACAGTAAAATAATGCAGCTTTCCATCAGGTTCTGATCCCTCACACATCTACTTAGAGTTGAGATATTTAGAGAAAGACAAGCTAGCACTAGTTTCACATGCGTTGGATAAAAGTAAATTACACTTCTGCCATGTATAACTCTTTAAATGCCAAATATATAATCCTTTCTACTATAAAATGCTGGGTACTTTGTGCACATAACCATTCACTGGTATGAGATTCCCCAGTGCCCAATGAGAGTAATGGAACGGCTTCCATTTCCTCCCCTCCTCCCACCCCACACACAGTTCATTTCCCTATCCCTTTCATAAGCACACTGAACTTTCCCTGATCCTGGCCTCAAATGCCTTCTGTACAGAGAGAGCGAGCGAGAGGAGTCAGTGAACCAGAATGAACTGCTTGCACTGTGCCTTGCATGGGCAGGACTGAGCAGGAGCTTTCATTAATGCAGCAGCAAGATCTGCGTAGCCAAGAGGTCACCAGCAAACACCTCTTTTGTAGGTAAAGCTACAAATTAGAAAGTTTCAGTTCACAAAGCTATCAGGATAAGGATCCTTGACAGGCCAATGAGTTTTCATTATTGCAGTCGCAATGCTGAAAATCAAGATCTTTGTGTACAGCTTTGTGAATGGAGCCTAGTGTAATTTAAAAGAACTTTTAAATGTTTTTAGTAGTTTTGGAGAAAGTGGATAGGTTTGTATTGCTGTCCATGTCCAAGTTAGGCCTGCTTCACAACTATGCTGTTTGATTTTGATATTTCTATGGTGCTTTTTTGCACACACGCTCTTTAGGTGTTTTTCATGCTTTTGTTTTTATTTTATTTATTTTTTTCGGCCAATATGTTGTTGGGCAGATTTAAAAAATGCAGCAAAAAATGCACTACATGCTTTTCTGTAGCATCTCCATTGAAGTCGATTGAACCAAACACACACCATTTTGCATTTTAAAAAGTCCCTGAGGCTCTGTCCTCACATAGGCGTTTTGAATAGTGGGAAGAATTCCCGCGACTCTGCCGGCGATTTCAAAACCGGCTGCTAAAATGTCAGATCACATATCAGCATGTTCAGGTGCCATTCATTTCAATAGAAAAAAGTCAGATGGAATAATATCACCTTCCCAGGAAGTAAATAATTTAAAAAAAATGTATATATGTATGTGTGTGTGTGTGTGTGTGTGTGTGTGTGTGTGTGTGTGTGTGTGTGTGTGTGTGTGTGTGTGTGTGTGTGTGTGTGTATATATATTTATTTATTTATTTTTTAAATTTACTTCTGGGGAAGGAGATATTATTCCATCTGACTTTTTTCTATTATGAATTTGTTTTTGTTTAGTTGTTGGTTTCGTTTGGTGGATATTTGCACACAATAGTGTCAGCTCACTATGTTAACCATTAAGACATATAGATAATCCCTAGTTTAGTATATAATTCCTTATTAGATTCATTATAATATTTTTCATTCATCGGCTGATTCGGTTGATCATTGGGCCCCCCCCCTTTGAGTTTGGGCTATTTTGCTGATTTGCTTTCAGCAATTTACATGTTGGCAGCTTGTTTAAACTTATTAGTTTGGATAGGAGGTTTGCTTCCTGGCAATTAGATGATATACATTTTGATGCGTCATTAACAGTAACATCATGTGGAGTTCCGGGTTTATATAACACAGAATGACCTACGATGCAGACAGACATCGGCTTGCCTGTGTGTTGTTACTAGCAATTCATATGTAGGCCATTTGTAAATGCATCTGTTAATTCGACTGGATAGAAGTTTGCGTCTTGGCGATCGGATTATACTTATTACGTTTTGAATTGGATGGCATGCCTGAGTGCTCTTATACCTTCCGGACTACATTCAACTCATAATTTGAAGTTATGCCTGAATGCTCTCATACCTTTTTGAGAGTATTTTGGGTTTACAATTGATACGAGACGGCCTTTGGTAGTTGTTATCGGTCTGTGTATGTGTCAAAATTCTCCATTGAGACCAATTGTTTTTTCATCAGTTCTCATCCATGCCACATCCATGCCACTACAGTGCCTCACAAAAGTGTAATAGGTAGTCAAAAGATTTGAAACTTATGTCCCTAGAACACCTGATGCTGCTTCCTGCATGTTGGGCCTCCCTATGTGGCCACACTGTGGAAAGGTCTCACCCATGTGGTATTGTTGTACTCAGGAGGAGTAGGAGAATCTATTTTAGGCTCGGTTCACACAGGGGGCGACACGACTTGCCGCGCCGCGACCTGACAAGTCGCCCCCGTTCTGTACTACGGAACCGTTCTAAGAGGAGTGACTCGAGTCGCTCCGACTTAGAAAAAAGGTTCCTGTACTACTTTTGGGCGACCTCGGGCGACTTGCATTGACTTCTATACAGAAGTCATTTGCAAGTCTCCGCTGAGGTCGCGGCAGGTCGCGGCGCGGCAAGTCGTGTCGCCCCCTGTGTGAACCGAGCCTTAGGATGTAATTTATGGTATGTACATGCTATGTGTTAGAAATACTGTGTAAATTGACAACGTTGTATAAAAAATAAAAAAAAGGAAGTGTTTTCATTTTCTTTACACATTTCCCAAAAACTTGTATAAAAAAAATAAAATAAAAATGACATGTTCAAAAGACTTGATATGTCTCAGATTATACATTGGGTTGTTTTCTTTCCAAAATGGGGTAATTTTTGGGGCGTTTCCATTGTTCTGGTTCTCCAGGGCCTTCAAAAGTGTAATGCGGTGTACACACGACCGGACTTTTCACCAGCAAAGGTCCGACGGAATGAATCCGGACAATTCGATCGTATGTGGGCTCCATCGGACCTTTGCTGTCCAAAAATCTGACGGACTTTAGAAGTAGAACAAGTTTCCAATTTTTTTGCCGGAACTCCGTCGGACCCAGTTCCTATCGAGAAATCCGCTCATGTGTATGCTAGTCCGACGGACAAAAAACGACGATAGGGCAGCTATTGGCTACTGGCATTGAACTTCCTTATTCTAGTCCGGTCGTACATCATCATGTTAGAATCCATCGGACTTTGGTGTGATTGTGTGTGGCCAAGTCCGTTCATTCAGAAAGTTCATCGGAACTCTGCCGAAAGTCCGTCGGGAAGACCATCGGACCTAGTCTGCGTTTTTTTTTTTTTAACCGAATTTTCAGTCTTTTTTTGATAGCGCAAAAAATTTAAAACCCAGCGATGATTAAATACCACCAAAGTCTATTTGTGTGAAAAAAAAGGCCAAAAATGTTATATAGGTGCATGACTGAGTAATTGTCATTCAAAATGTAAGAGCACCAAAAGCTGAAAAATGGTCTGGTTAGGAAGGGGATTTAAGTGCCCAGTGGGTAAGTGGTTAACAATAAATGCAAATATTTTTGCTGAAAACAAGTGTGTGTTCATTATTTTTCCCTGCAAGAGCTTGGAAAGCATTGCACACGTGATCAGTAGATCAGGGCTACAATGTCAGGTTTCTGCAGAAAAGCCCTGCAGCTTTCAGCCCGTACCTGCATACAGGCTGTCACTTACAAATCTGCAGGGCTTGTGAAAGGAACTACAAGGTCACTCATCAGCACCCTCCAGTAAATTCAGAACTAGAGTTGGGCAAACAGTTCAACCCGAGCAAAATTTCAATTTGAATATCACCCAAATTTACAGGGCACTCAGCGAAATGTTCACCCGCCGAGCACACCTCAATGCACTGTGCAGTGCATTCTAAGCCCTGACTGGGCAAAGCTTTGCCCAATCAGGGCATAGTGAATAACTGGTTAAGGTGTGGGCTGGGAAGCTGGCCGCTGCATCCTTAACAATGGATGAATCATCAACCTGGCAGGCCAAGACCCAAAAAAAAACAAAAAAAACCCCGCCCGTGAAGAAGGCTAACCGCCATCTGACAGTTCTTAAATAGGTAAGGGGTGGATCACCTGGCAACGTCACCAGACGGCACCGCCTCTGACATCACTGACCCCAGCATACACTGATCGGTGAGGTAAAATGGGGCAGTGCCACCAGGTGGCTCTGCCCCTTACCTATTTAAGAACTGTCAGATGGCAGAGCAGGCAGATGTATGTTAGCCTTCATAATGGGGGGAGGAAGCATTTTTTTCATCATGATTGGCTTAAGACCCCTTTCACAACGAGGGCTTTCACACTGGAGCGGTGCGCGGGCAGGACGTCAGGAAAAGACCTGCCAGAAGCTTCTTTGGAGCAGTGAAGGAGCGGTGTGTTTACCGCTGCTCCCCATTGAAATCAATCAATGGGGCAGCGCGGCTATACTGCCGGCAAAATGCTGCTATTGCGACGCATTGTGGGCGGTTTTAACCCTTTCTTGGCCGCTAGGGGGTTAAAAGCACCCCGCTAGTGGCCGAAATGCGGCGTAAATCCAATGGTAAAACGCTGCTAAAAATAGCAGCGTTTTACCTCCAACGCTATGGGCGGCACAGTGTGAAAGGGGTCTAAGAGCAGACAGCAAAAGAGTTTCTTTGTGTACCTTTCCAAAAGTGTGAATAAAAGCGACATAACCCAATGTGGAGGAAATTACATCCCTCTGTCCCTTTTTTTGTCAGGGAGCGAGGGCAAGTGCTAGGCCTAGCTGTGAGGGTTTGTCATGAGGCGAAGAGCCTCCAGTAGAGGACTCTATGAGGACGATCAGACTGTATCTGCATGGTAGGGAAGGCCTATACAATGGCTAGATGAGATTGAGGATAGTGGGATGGAAATCCCATTCAGGGGAATACTGGGGGAATCCTCAAGTTTTTTTTTTTTTTTGTTTTTTTTATGAAATCACCGATTGTCAAGGACCCCTTACCAGACAGCTATTAAGTGCCAAAAACACTGCATATTTGAATATTAAAGTACCGCACCATTTAAAGAAATACTACATGTGGTATTTTAGTAGCATTTTTTAATGAATTAATAATGTTTTGTAAAATACGGCATGTGCTATTTTACTTCTTTTTTGTGCAGTGTTTTAGTGAATTATAAAAAAGGGAGCATGTCAGCAGGAGGCAGAGAAACTGCTGTACATTGATCTTCCCAATGAAGAGCTACCAGGGGGCATTTCAACAGAAGTCTGACGACTGGAGTACAAGCAAGCTGTGCTCTGGAGTAGAATGCAAGGAAGAAAACTGACCATTCTGGGATGGATGTGCTCCCATAATCCTGGGTTGCAGAAAATAAAAATTCTGAAATACAGACAGTATCAATGGGGGAATCCGTCCCCATTGGGAGAACACAGTTATTATTGCTAGAGGCTATAACAGCCACTAGCAATAATCGCATGTAAAATCTGGCAACTTAAGTACATTTAGCCTGCCGATACAGGGTTTGAATCATGGCCAACTTAAGGCCAAAACTTGTTTTACAATTTTGGATACAGTAAAGTCAAGTCAAAGTCAAGTGAAATGAGCTTTTGAGTCTCTGTGGGGCTTTCTTTTACATCTTGTCTTTGAGTCAACTGACCATAAGAGAAAATCTCTCTAAAGTAAGGGAAGTCAGACAGCTGTCCCCATTAAAAGATTTCTCTTCTCCTCCTGTTCTGGAGAAAGCAACCTAAAAACAATTCTTTATAAAATTTGCTGTAAAGAAAAACAAATTTAACAAGCATGTATTACTATGAAATGCTTCACGATTCAGATCAATGATAATTCCAGTCATTTGTAAATAGTCAAAACAAATACCATTAACCGGCAGGCTTTCTGATGACTAAGGGTGATGAACTGACTTTTGACTTATTTTTAGCTGTTCATCATATGTGAATCATATTCGTTTTGCAGAAAGATGGCCAGCGAAATTTGTACAGTATGAAAAAAGGGACTTCTAATAGTGACTAATTGTTGAACAGAAACTTCCCCATACCCACACAGCTCTATATAAAAAAAAAAAAAAAAAAAAAAAAATAAAAAATAAAAAAAAAACACACACACAACATATTCAGAAAAATAGTTCCACTATTAAAAGAAACTTTGCTTTCATCTTTGTGTTTATCCAAAAACCATTGCTAAAAGTTATTTAAAACCCAGAATAAAAAAAAATAATCTATCTATCTATCTATCTATATCTATATCTATATCTATATCTATATCTATATCTATATCTATATCTATATATATATATATATATATATATATATATATATATACACTGCCAAGCATAGTACTCTACAGAGCAAAAGCACCCTAAAAACTAAAAACGGATTTCACACTTCACATAACGCAATAGAGTACGTTACCATCTGAAAAATCACTTTTTCTTAAAATTAGAAAAAAGTACCCATTCTTCCCAGGACAAAAAATTGCTATACTCCAATAACATGGCCTCTGTCCACCAATCATCACTACAGATAGTAAAACATTCATAAAACTTAGAGTTGGTGTGCCACTATCCTCCCATCGGCCTGCTTCCTGCACTACACCTCAGCAGCTACCTGTGCTACTTCTTCCTGTACATAGGATCAACAATCCTACAAAAAATACCACTTTCGAAAAGATCGTACGATAATCTGCTCATTCGCAAACAGCTTTCGTACAAAAATTTTCCAAAGGGACAAACATGAAAAATCTCTCTCGTATGATTTTTTGTTTAACCACTTCAGCTGCGGAAGGGTTTACCCCCCTTCGTGACCAGGCCATTTTTTTATGATGTGTTAGTTTAACCGACAATTGCGTGGTCATGCGATGCTGTGCCCAAAAGGATGTAATTTTTCCCCACAAATAGAGCTTTTTATCACCTCTGCGGTTCTTACTTTTTGTGCTATAGACAAACAAAGAACATATACAATGTAATATATGGGTTTTCCAAGGCTTTGGTGCACACAAATATTTATATCCATTGGGGCTATTGAGGGGAAAAAAAAAATATATATAAAAGCCGAGCTCCACCCAAAAAGGAGAGGTTTTGCTTTAAGCACTACCAAGCCCCCCCCCGCATTAGGCATATCATTTTTTTGGAGTGGGAGCGGGTACCTAGTTTTGAAAGGTACCTGCTCCCACTTTCACTCAGATTGCCTGAGCGATCCAAGCAGTAGTTCTCCCCTTCCCCTCCCTCCCTTCAGTCTCCTGGGACACGTCACAGGTCTCAGGAGACTGCCAGACCATTCAGCAGGCACAGCACGACTCCCGCATGCGCAGTGTGCACCCAGCTGTGAAGCCGCAAGTTGTCACAGCCGGGTGCCCACAGTTGAAATGCTGGCCCTGAGGAGAGGTAGACATTCAAGATAATATATTATATATTTGTTTTTTTTTTTTTATATTTATTTATTTTTTTCCCCTCTCAACACCCTTGATAATAAAATGGCGGTCGTTGCAATACTTTGCCACACCGTATTTGCACAGCGGTCTTACAAGCGCCCTTTATTGGAAGAAAATAATACACTTTTTTGAATTAAAAAATAAGACAACAGTAAAAACTTAGCACATTTTTTTTTTTATATATTGTGAAAAATAATGTTATGCCGAGTAAATGGATACCCAACATGTCACACTTCAAAATTGTGCCCACTCGTGGAATGGCGACAAACTTTTACCCATCTTTTAGAATCTCCATAAGCTATAATTCTATAGTTTGCATATTTTCACTTACAAAGGAGGTCTAGAGCTAGAATTATTGCTCCAACGATCGCGGTGTTACCTCACGTGTGGTTTGAACATTTTTTTTCTTATTTATTTTACTTTTAATTTTTACACTGTTATTTAAAAAAATAAAAATAAAAAATAAAATAAAATAAAAAGTGCCACTTTTATTCTTATTTCAAAGAATGTAAGCATTCCTTGTAATAGAAACAAAAACATGACAGGTCCTATTAAATATGAGATCTGGGGTAAAAAAACACCTCAGATCTCATATTTACACCAAAATGCAATTTAAAAAAAAAAAGAAAAAAAAAAAAGTCCCCTTTAACTACTTGCCACCCAGGCCAATTCTGACATTTCTCCCCTACATGTAAAAATCATATTTTTTTTGCTAGAAAATTACATAGAAACCCCAAACACATAATATATATATATATACACACACACACACACATACATACATACATACACACATACATACATACATCACATACACACATATATATTTTAGCAAAGACCCTAGAGAATACAATGGCAGTTGTTGCAACTTTTTATCTCGCACAGTATATAAATTTGATTTTTTTGTACTCACCGTAAAATCCTTTTCTCTGAAGTTCATTGAAGGACACAGCAGCTCTTCTTGACCTTAGGGATGTCCCCAAGCAGTGTCAAAGAAACGAGGGGTGGGAACAGCAAACAATAACTCCACCCATAACAACCAGAGCTCCTCAACGGAGGCGTTGCAACCTTAAACAACCGCCTGCAAAACCTTGCGGCCAAAGCAAGCATCTGGAGATGCGCTCACATCAACCTTGTAAAATTTAGTGAAAGTGTGAACAGACAACTAGGTCGCCGCCTTACACACCTGGGAAATGTACGCTTGATGTCGAAAAGCCCAAGAGGCACCAATTGCCCTGGTAGAATGCACCCTGACAGGAAAGGGAGGCACCCGTCCCCTCAAGGCATAAGCCTGAACTACAAGCTGTCTGATCCACCAAGAGATGGTGGCCGATGAGACTGCCAGTCCCTTCTTCGGAACAGCCACCAATACAAACCGCGAGTCCGACCTCTGAAAAAGGAGCCATAGCAGACAGATAAATCCGCTGAGCCCGGACCACGTCCAAGGAACGCAAAGCCACCTCTTTGGGGTGTGACGGCTGAGGACATAAGGACGGAAGCACAATGTCCTCATTTAGTTGAAAAGCCGAAACAACTTTTGGAAGAAACGAAGGCTGCGGATGCAGCACCACCTTATCCTTGTGGAGGATAAAGTAGGGAGACTTGCAAAACAGGCCGCCAATTTAGAAACTCTCCTGGCAGATGTAATGGCCACTAGAAAGACTACTTTCTGAGAAAGTGTCAATAAGGGAATCTCCCTAATGTTTCAAACAGCAGTTTCTGAAGAACCAAGCACCAGATTCAAATCCCATGGATGCATCGGTGGTCGAACCGGAGGGGCCACATGTCAAACCCCCTGAACAAACGCACTCACCAATGAATGAGTCGGCCAAGGGATGATGAAAAAAAAAACAAAAAAAAAAAAACAGACAGCCAAAGCTGATATCTGCCTCTTAATGATGCTTAATGCAAGTTTCTGATCCACTCCTCGCTGCAAAAACAGCAGGATCCCGGAAACTGAATATGTACGTGGACGCCACCCCATCTGCTCACACATGGAGATGTAGGCCTTCCACGTACGATGATAAGTCTTCAGAGAAGATGACTTCCGTGCCCTCAACATAGTGGATAGTACAGAATCCGACAGACCTTGATCCCTTAGCACCTGGCTTTCAACAGCCATGCCGTTAAAGCCAGCGACGGTAAAGCAGGATGAAGTATCGGACCTTGTGACAGAAGGCAGCCGGCAAGGAACATCCGCCACCACTCATACTAGGTCAGGGTACTAGAGACGCGGAGGTCAATGTGGGGCAATCAGAATTATCGAAATCCCCTCAGCCTCCACTCTCCAAAGCAGACATGGTAGAAGTTTGAGTGGGGGAAAAGCATAAATCATTCAATAATGCCCACATGGAGCCACCAACACGCCTGCCGCGTCCACCCAGGGAGCCTTTGACCTGGCCACAAACCTCTGTAACTTTCGGTTGAGTCAAGGAGCCAGGAAATACCTCTGGATGTAGCGACCATTCCCCTTGGTCCAGCATCTGATGACTTAGGTAGTCCACTTGCCAGTTTTCTATGCCCGGGATGTACACGGCCGATATAGCCGGCACGCACTGCTCTGCCCACCTCCAGTGGTGCAGCCAAGCTCCTTGTTCCTCCTTGATGGTTGACATATGCCACTGGCGTGGAGTTATTCGACTGGTCCCTGACCGGTTGCCCCTGCAGTCTCTGCGACCATGTGGAGAGGCACCGCCTGATTGCCCTAAGTTCCGGCACATTGATCGGCAGGCGGGATTCTTCCTGGGTCCACCGACCCTGGGCTGGCTGTGCGCCCCAAACTCCGCCCCAATCGGTCAGGCTGGCATCCGTTGTGATCACCATTCAATGAAGAGGAAGGAATAACTTCCCAGACCTCAGCCACCAGAGCAGGGAGTCCCTGACTAGCTGGTGCACTCGAATTTGACAATCCAGGGATAACAGAGATTTTTTTTCCCCATCTTGATAGGATCTCCTTTTGCAAGACTCGAGTGTGGAATTGAGCATACGGTACCGCCTCGAAAGTGGTTACCATAAGACCCAGGACTTGCATGCAAAAACGCAGTGAAGACCACCTGTGGGACACAAACAACTTCACCGCAGCTTGTCCGAATGAAGAAAGACTCTTGCCTCCGAGGAGTCCAGAAGCAGGCCCAGGTACTCCAGGCATTGAACCTTTGGAAAACAGCGCTGTCCAGAAAATACTCGATTAATCAAAGCAAGGCCTAAGCCAGTGAGGCAGGCTCTAAACGTGATAATATGAATAATAACAATATAAATTCTTGCTGCAGCTCAATGTGAGATACCCACACTAAACACAAACCAAAAAATATAAAGCTGTGCTAAAACTTATAAATTGCAATAATAATATTGTGACATATTACATTCTAGTATCAAATACTAGACAGTGTGTACTATCAAAAATTGTGCAAAAAAATCATCAAACTTAAAACACATGAAAAGTCCAAGGGGAAGAGAAGCACAAAAGGTATGAATTCAGTCCGTTGAAGTGACTCTTTACAAACACCCTTCAGATGTATAGCAGGTGCGCCCAGAAAGAAAGTTTTATCCACCACCTAATTCAGTGAGGCTTAGCAGCTGCCAAGATCTCTTTTTAGGGAGATCATACAAGCATGAAACAAAGCGATCGTTCCTGGTCTCTCCAATGGGTTCTGCTGGCGTCTCCAACTCTTATGTCTCTTTCTTAAGAAAAATTTC
This sequence comes from Lithobates pipiens, assembly GCF_037356315.1. Taxonomy (NCBI): domain Eukaryota; kingdom Metazoa; phylum Chordata; class Amphibia; order Anura; family Ranidae; genus Lithobates; species Lithobates pipiens. Next base: position 322,477,898 of record NW_027507748.1, read on the forward strand.
TTTAAGCAAGAGACATAGGAGTTGGAGACGCCAGCAGAACCCATTGGAGAGACCAGGAACGATCGCTTTGTTTCATGCTTGTATGATCTCCCTAAAAAGAGATCTTGGCAGCTGGTAAGCCTCACTGAATTAGGTGGTGGATAAAACTTTCTTTCTGGGCGCACCTGCTATACATCTGAAGGGTGTTTGTAAAGAGTCACTTCAACGGACTGAATTCATACCTTTGTGCTTCTCTTCCCCTTGGACTTTTCATGTGTTTTAAGTTTGATGATTTTTTGCACAATTTTTGATATTACATTCTAGTATCAAATACTAGACAGTGTGTACTATGTCACAATATTATTATTGCAATTTATAAGTTTTAGCGCAACTCCAGGCATTGAGTCGGCACCAACACGACTTCTGTAGGTTCAGTACTCAACCAAACTCCCAAACAGTTTGCATGGTGATTGCTACATCCTCCCTTAATTCTGAGGTGGAAGCTGCCCTCAGGAGGAGGTCGCCCAGGTAACCCACGATTGCGATCCCTCGCTGCCTTAGCAAAGCCAAAATTGGGGCTTGCACCTTGGGGAAGACCCTCGGTGCCAACACCAGGGCAAAAGGGAGAGCTACAAATTGGTAGTGCTCACCCCCAACCGCAAATCACAGAAACTTCTGATGCTTGATGCATATGGGGACATGCAATTATGCATCCTTGATGTCCAGGGATGCCAGAAAATCCCCCTGATGGAGTGCAGCGACCACTGAGCGAATTGATTCCATCCTGAACCTTTGTACTTTCACAAAGCTGTTGAGGACCTTGAGGTCCAGGACCAGACGGACCCCTTCCTTCTTTAGGACTACAAACAGATTGGGGTAGAATCCCTGAAAACTTTCCGGTGTCTGTACAGGTACAAGCACCCCGTGCAGCTGCAGCAGGTCCTGTACTGCCCCAAACAGGGCTCCCGATGAGCCGGAAGAAGATGAAGGTTGGAGGGAAAAAATCTGTTTGGCGGACAAGAAAGAAAATCTCTTGTACACTGAGGAAACCAGTTTGCAGACCCACTGGTCGGAAAGTAAAGAGGTCCGCTGGGCCGCAAACTCCCAAAGACAACCCCCCACCCAAGAGTCGGCGGGGGCAAACCTTCATGCATTAACAGATTTGCTTGCAGGCTTGTTTGGCTCGTGAAACCAGGTATGCTTTCGTCCCTCAGCAGGCACCTTGTCGGACTGGGAACACTTACCTGCCAACCTGGGCGGACAAAAAAAAAATCTGCTTCTGAGCGGAAAAGGAGGGCCCTTGCCTACGGCATGGCTCCTTCCCTTTTCTGGACTGTGGGAGTAACGTACTATTATCCCCAGTAACATTCTTAATAATGTCATCCAGCGAGGTTCCAAATAGCCTCTCTCCCTGGAAGGGCAAGTCTGCCAGTGTTTTCATAGATGCCTGGTCCGTAGACCAGCATTTCAGCCAAATCAGGCGACGTAGCACTACTGCTGATACTAAGGCTCTAGAGAGCAAGGGGGCCGTATCTAAGGCCGCATAACAGACATACTAAAGGCGCTGCACCAACTGGTCCGCCGGCTCCACGCAGACCGGGGAAGCCTGTTGCTTCTCCAATTCACGGTGCAAAAATTTAGCCCATTCAGTAAGCGTCTGCGACACCAGGGCCGTGGCCAACACTGGCCTCAATGCTGACCCCACCACGGTGAACATGGACCGGGCATACTGCCTTGGCCCTTCTGTCGGCCAGGTCCTTGAAAGCAGGAGTCCCTTCCACCAGAATCGTGGTTACCTTATTTAACCTGGATACTGGGGGGGGGGGGGTCAAGAATTGGAGGAGATATGCTTTTTTTTTTTTTCAGGAGACTCTCCTCAAAGGGGTAATGCACCGCCCTGCGTTTCGGGACTGAAAAGGCCCGCTGCAGTTTTCCCACTCCTTGTAAATAAACTTATCAAAATAGGTTGGGTAAGGAAACACCTTAGCCGTGCAGGCCAGCTTGTGGGACCCAAAAGGGATCGACACCTCTGCAGATGCCCCCGCCATATTCTCAATTTTTTGTGTATCCCGCACCGAAGTAATAAGTGCTCCTACAAGAGCCTTTTTCCTGTGCTGAGCCAGACATGGAGTCATCCTCGCTGTCCAAACGTTCCTGGTCCACATCCTCTGATACATTAGAACAGGGGCCGCTTATCACAGCGGGGTCCAAGTCTGAATCAGAGCTTTCCCCAGAAGACTGTGGGGGAGGGGCCTTTTACACCCCATTTGCGTCCGCACGCCACTTCCACCCTGGCAACAAAAGCCTCCAGGACCGCAGACAGAGCATCCATAGGCACCGCAGGTGCAGGGGAACCAGTTGCAATAACAGGAATGTCTGGAGAAGAAGCGATAGCTTCTGACGCCATGCTGACCCACACTCGCCTGTCACCACTTAGGGACCTAAGGCAAGTCACACAAAAAGTCCACCCTCCTAGCTGCCACAGGCGGGGAGGCCCCCCGCAGGACTCACCACCCTGACCCAGGTACCGCGCTGTGTTGCTGCTGTCTGCTCTCCCCTGTGTCATCCACGAGGTGTCTGTGTGCAAGGCGCACTGTTCTAGAAGGAAACAAGCACATAGCGCTAGAGGCAAAACTACATAAGGCTACTAGAAAATGGCCGCCGGCCGCCTCAGCAAAAGATGTCTGAGGGCACCAAGAAAATGGCCGAACTACTAGAAAATGGCTGAAAGGCAAGAAACTAGCTGTGGCTACAAAAAAAAAATGGACGCGGAGCGCGCCATGGCCTCCCCACATCTCACACAGCACAAACAACCCACCGTGGCCCAGAAACAGGAAAGGGGACGAGCGGACCCCAACACTCAGCGCAGCCCCCTGCCAGGACACAGAGCCCCCCCGGAGGACCCCCAGCCAGGTGCATGCACCGCACCCCCATGTGCCCAGTCAAACAGCAGCCCAGGCAGAAAGAAAAAATGAGCTGCTGGATGCAGAGTGAGGGGTTATAGCCAGTAGGGCTGGCCCCTGGACAGTACTGTGCAAGTGTTGCTGTTTTTAACACTTTCTGCCTAGTCCTCTCCTAAAAGGGGTGATATAACCCTAAGGTCAAGAAGAGCTGCTGTGTCTATCAATGAACGATAGAGAAAAACAGTTGCATATTGTGAAAGATGAAGTTACGTTGAGTAAATAGATACCCAACATGTCACACTTCAAAATTGCACACACTCGTGGAATGCCACCAAAGTTTGCTACTTAAAAATCCCCATAGGCAACGCTTGAAATTTTTTTTTACTGGTTACATGTTTTGAGTTACAGAGGGGGTCTAGGGACAAAATGATTGCTCTCGCTCCAACGTTCACATCGATACTTCACATGCATGGTTTGAACACAGTTTTCATATGTGGGCAGGACTTGCGTATGCGTTCGCTTCTGTGTACAAGCACATGGGGACAGGGGTGCTTTAAAAATAAATACAATTTTTTATTGTTAATTATACTTTTATTTTAGTTTGACACTTTGAAAAAAGAAAAAAAAAAGTGATAATTTTTATTCCTATTACAAACATCCCTTGTAATAGGAATATGACATGACAGGTCCTCTTTACAGTGAGATATTGGGTCAATAAGACCCCACATCTCACCAATATGCTGGGAAGCCTGAAAAAAAAAAAAAAAATAAACTGGTCACGGCTTCCCAGCCAAGGCGGCGCAGTTTGTTTTTTTTAATGCAGAGGCCGGGGCGTGACGTCATAACATCGCTCTCGACCTCCGACGATCAGAGAGACTCCGGCGTCCATCTGGTCCGCCGGAAATCTATAAGATCAACATTCGGGGCCGGCGGATCCTATCTCTGACTCTCCGATTGTATCGGTGAGACGGAAGAAGCACCGGAGGGCGGCAGGGCGGAACGTCCCCTCTCACCTCCCGTAAGAACAATCAAGTGGCGGAACAGCCGCTATGATCATTCTTATGGTGTAGGAAATCGCCGGCTGAAAACGGCAATATCTGAATGACATCTGAACGGGGATATCTGAATGATGCCTATAGCTACAAAGTCAATCACACCATATGACGGTGGGCGGGCGGCAACAGGTTAAGAGCTATGGGTGAAAGTGACATTTTGACATTGCTTCTGCCCTGCAATGGTACTGAGCAGAGCAGGGGCCATCTTTCCCTCAGTCAGCTTCATACCACAGACCGAGAATGATCTGATCGCCTCCGGTAAGTGGTGGATGGCCCATCTCCCGACACCAATAAAAGTGATCTTGCAGCAAATCTTCTGCAGAGACCACTTTTATCTGAAGCCGATCGCCCACTGAAGAAGAGAATAAAGGTGGTATGGCAACTAGCTGCTGCCACAATGATATTTCTCTCAAACAGCCGACACATAACGACGGCGGGCAGCAAGTGGTTAACGTGTTATTAAATCCAGTGATATGAAAATAGTTAATCTCCCCCCCCCCCATAGTGCTCACAGCTTATAAATCTTTTTACATTAAAATATTACCACCCCTTTTGGGTCATCTGTATACTACGGTTAGTTACATCATAAACGGTACAGTTTCTTCAGTGCTGAGAGTTCAGGAAGGTGGAGATTTTCACTGCAGCCTGTATACACATCCACATGTGTGATGTCAATATCATGCAACCTGGCTATCTCCAAGAACAAGAAACTGTTCCCTCCAAGATAAACGACAACACTGAGCATGTGCAGGTTGGCTACTCTGCCTGTGTTAGCTGGTCTTCCCCAGATAGACAGTGCAGGATAGGGAGGATCTGTGCACACAGGATAAAACAGCCTTTTTACACGATGAAGAGGATTAACCCCTTAAGTTCAACAGTGAGTATAACAAGCATGCCATGCTGCATACACAGACTGTTTTTACCGTTGTGGGTTAAGTAACACTTTAATAGTTTTACATATTGCAGCAGCAGCCACACACATAGGACACTCAACATTAGAAAAAACATACTTGCAAAGCAAATACACTTTTGCACACTAGTAATGACTTGGAGATCAGCATTTGTTCTACCTCATTTTCTCTCCGCCATGCAGCCAACATTTCCCCAGTGTTGACAGAGAAGGGTGAGGGTCAAACAAGGATGCTGTGCAGGTGCCAAATATCATACTAACAACTGACATCAGTTGATAAGGAGGATGACGGCTAGCCCACACAGTGACCAAGGTTGTAATGTTGCACATTGAAAACCTATGGCTTTGTGTAACAAAAAGGCAAACTTGAGCCACCTGCTGGCTTGTAAATTTTGGTGAAATTTTTGGCAAGTTTTAGGCATTTTGTCCAGGCACCCCTAAAGAAACCAGAAGGCACCCCAATTTAAAAAGGCTGGTAGCCCTAACAGAGAAATAAAAAAAGGGGGGGGGGGGATTTTGATTTTCGTTCAAATTCTATATCTTAGAATACAGTGCAGGACACAGGCAAGTTATTCATACATCACAGCTTATAGGCTTGTACCTTCGAGTGATTGGGTACAGGCAAGCTTTTGAGTAAGCCTCTCAATGATCAGATAGCCTGAGCCAGCATACATTTAAACCGCTTAAGGACCGCCTCATGCCAATGTACGTCGGGAGAATGGCACAGCTGGGCACAAGCATGTACAGGTACGTTGGCCTTTAAGTGCCCAGCCGTGGATCGCAAGCTCGCCGGCGGTGCACTTGTGACCCGGTCCTGAGCTCCAGGACCGTGGCCGCGGGACACGATCGCAGCCGGTGTCCCGCAATCGGGTCACAGAGCTGAAGAACAAGGAGAGGTAAGTGTAAACAAACCTCTCCTCATGCTTCCTAGTGAGGCCATCACTGATAGTCTGTTCCCTGTTATAGGGAAAGACGATCAGTGACGTCAGATGCCAAGCCACACCCCCTACAGTTAAAAAAAAAAAAAAAAAAAACACCACACACACACACACACACACACACACACACACTCTTAACCCCTACACTGGTCCCTAGTGGTTAACCCCTTCACTGCCAGTGACATTTTTACAGTAATCAGTGCATTTTTAATTGCACTGATTGCTTTATTAATGCCAATGGTCCCAAAAATGTGTCAAAATTGTCAGACGTGTCCACCATAATGTTCCAGTCACAAAAGAATAAAAAAATAAATAAAAAAAACACAACACTGAACTCCGCCATTAAAAGTAAAAAAAATAAAATAAATGTTTTTATAAAAATGCCATAAAAACTATAACTTTTGCGCAAACCAATCAAAAGCTTATTGCGATTTTTTTTTACCAAAAATATGTAGAATACGTATCAGCCTAAACTGAGGGAAAAATGTATTTTATTTTTTTATATATATATTTTTGGGGGATATTTATTATAGCAAAATGTAAACAATAATGCGTTATTTTCAAAATTGACGCTTTTTTTTTTGTTTATAGCACAAAAAAGAATAAAAAAAAAACAAAAAAAAAAAAACGCAGGGGTGATCAAATACCACCAAAAGAAAGCTCTATTTCTGGGGAAAAAAAGGATGTAAATTTTGTTTCTGAGCCACGTCGCACGACCCCACAATTGTCAGTTAAAGAAACGCAGTGCTGGATCGCAAAAAGGGGCTTGGTCCTTTAGCTGGAAAATGGTCCAGGGCTTAAGTGGTTAAAGGCCCCAACTACATCCAGGCAGGATTTCTTTTGGATACTTTTGTGGAGTTTCTGTCCACAAGAGAATCTGGTTTGTTGCCTCTTGCCCCCTTGATGGTTGATATATGCCATTGTGGTGGCATTCTCTGACTGCACCCGAATTGGGTGACCCTTTAGAAGCAGGGTTCAGTGCTGGAGGGAGAACATAACTGCTCTGAACTCCAAGATGTTGATAGGGAGTTTAGTTTCCTCTCTTCACCTGAACTGTCTAGGACTGGTAGACTCCACCCTAGCCTGACAGACATGACTGCTGTAAGAACTTTCCAATCGTAAGCAATGTTTTATCCAGCATTAGAACTGATCTGGTGATCCACGAGGACAACAACACTCTTGCTTGTATGGATAGCAACATAGGTAAAGTTCATGGAAAGAGCTGACAGAATGTTTTGCTGGAGAGTTCTTCAATGGAACTGGGGATAAAGAAATGCTTCGATGGAGGAGACTTTCAGACAAAACTTTCATAGCGAATATCACTATGGGATTTCTCTTGGATCCCAGTCGCTGAGTATGTTCTAGAAGAGAGACTTTTGCTTGGTAGGAATATCTAGAGGATCAGACCCAAGTACTCTAGGTGCTGATGTAAGGAAAATGAATCCTTCAGAAAAAGGTAGCCTGGATCAGCGTCTCAACTCCAGTCCTAAAAGCGCCCCAACAGGTCATGTTTTCAGGATTTCTCTTGGCTGTGGTAACTACTAAGGCAGTAAAACTGATCAAATCACCTGTGAAAAATAATGGAAAGCCTGAAAACCTGACCTGTTGGGGGCGCCTTGAGGACTGGAGTTGAGAAACACTGGTCTAGATATGCTGTAACTTGGATGCTCTGAATTCTCAGAAGGGCAAGTAAGGGTGCCAAGACCTTTATAAAAACCCTGGGAGCAGAGCATAGGTTAAAAGGGAGTGCAACAAACTGGAAGTGGTTGTCTGCAGTTTTAAAGTAAAGAAATTGCTGATGCAGTGGGTAAATGGGAACAAACATGTAGATGGGCATCCTGGATGTCCACAGATGCCACATATTCCCCTTGTCTAAAAGACAATTACTGAACTTGTGGATTCCATGCACTTTTTGGAATTTGAAGGATTTGGTGAGGGATTTAAGTTTGAGATATAACAAATGCCCTCGTTTGTATTTGGTACTGTGAACAGGTTTGAATAGAAACCCTTTAACCTGTCTGCGGCAATACTGGTGGAACGCCTCCCTGGGATAAGAGATGACTCAGGGCATTCTGCAAGTCTTAATGTCCTGGATCAGTTTTTGGTTATTTGAAAGAAAAAGTGGTGAGGTGGTAGAGTTTTGAACCCTTGTACCCATTTGAAACCACCAATTAAACCCACAGGTCTGGGATGTCTGTGACCCAAAGATTTGCAAACTGTAACAGACATCTCGCCACCCCTCTCAGGAGTGAAGGAGCCCCCTCAATGCAAAGAGGGCTTTGCGGAAGGGATTGGTGACCTCTGTGGGTCAAGTCTTCCGCCAAAATGAAGGGCAGTTGAAGCTTGGTTAGAGCGTGCACATGCTCTGCATTTGAAGGAGCTAGGGGATCCTCAGGAGGGTGGTTTTGGTCCTTTACTTAAAAGGCAATTAAAATCTTCCTATGTGACCTCTGATGAATTGGTAAAATGCTGAAGCCTTTAGCCATAAGATTCTGCACATAGGTACTGAGAGAACAATTCTAGATATTTGACTCAATGTGTTCCAGTGCCTCATTGTCAAAGGCCAGTTAGCTGCATTTTAAACAGAGAAATAGCATTGACAGCTGGTTACAGGGCTCGGCCTGCCAGGTTAAAAAGAGACCTTTGTCAAATCTTTGAAAGAAGGAACATCTTCAATAGGTACAGTGAGAGGTTTGTTTGGGACAGATACGGCAGGCCAATCAGGGGAATAACCCACTTTTTTTGCAATCTTTTCCATTGAATAGAGTTCAGCAAACATTCTTGGGGGCGTGAAAATCCTTTCAGGAGTGACCCAATCATCACAGGTCTCTCTGTGCCCACAGGGGCATGGTGAGATAGAAGAAGCAGAATCAGGCTGCACAATTGTTTTTGCAGAGAGAGGCAAGGAGTTTTTCAATTCTAGTAAGTATATTGTGAAAAGCTGCCTCTTCAATGTGGCAGCAAGTCAGGGAGGGAAATCTGCAATGTCCACAATATCCTCTTCATTTCCTTCCGATTATAAGTCCTCTAGGACTGGCATATCAGTGTCTATGTCTGGTTGGAAAACTGGAGTAGAAGAGATGTGGTGTTTTTGCACTTTGGACAAAGATGGCTGTATTTAAGCGGTAGTAAGGCCCAACTGGTGATTTCTACCTAGAGGTAAGCCTATAACAAAGCTTACCTGTAGAATATCTCCTAACCGTGCACCATTTAGGAGATATTCACCCTGTATGCAGCCGGTTATGTCACTGGCACATCAGCTCTGAAGGTCTGGTATACCTTGCCGGACCTTCAGAGCTTTGTGCTGGAACCGAAGGCTCCCACATGCATGCGCAGGAGTGACATCATGGCTCTGGCCAATCATGAATGGCTTTGTTCCAAGGTAAGCATTTCATAACGTGCTAGTATTTGCTGCATATTAGCACATTATGCAATTGCCTTACAGGCGTTTTAAAAAGGGAAATAAATAAAAACAGCTGCAGTTTACTACCGATTTAAGGCTGTAATCTAATAAATTGTGACATACCATAGATGCGGAAAATTCTGCTTTTGTCAAGTAGGCCACTTGTTGCGTGTCCGAAATAGAGCGAAAATCAGATGTTGAGATCAGTGTTAAAACCGGGTCCTGCTCTGGGTCAGTGGATGCACTACTGTCCCTATGAGGTGGCTTTCAGAGTGAATATTCACCAGCTGTTTAGAATTGCCTCCCTTTCGCCTGATCTCCTACTGACTATTTAGATTTAAACACATTATTTATTAGTATAAACAAAGAATTCAGAGCATCTGTGCACATACAGCCCCTTACAACTGCATGCTCTTTCCAGGGCTTTATTAGAATTCATCACAGGTCCAGGTCAGTTTCCAAAAAGGCCTGCTTTACAGTCAACCTGTTTGTGTTTAAACTGTAACCACAGAGCAATACTGATCATCATAAGCATCTGCCCCACATATTGGTCTTCTTCAATGTCTTCCAGGCTATAAAATTATGTGCTGCAGAAATCTCAGAGATCACAAAAATGCTAGAAACATCAGACCTTACGAAACATTTAGACAGGCCCTAACCATCCAGTAAGAATTCTGACAACCAACTGTGTAAAGCAAAATTACAACTACAGTGATCCCCAATGGCCCGTACACATGATCCTATATATATATATATATATATAATCACCTGTGAAAAATAATGGAAATACAGTCAACAGTTTAACCATCTCTTGTATCATGGTCTGAAATATCTTACTTAAAACACACTGCTAATATTATTAGCAACATTTCCATTCGGTGCACCTCTAGCAGGCATGATACAAGAGATCAATGCAGCCTCACCAGTGCCTGTGCCCAGCAGCCTCACCAGTGCTTGTGCCCAGCAGCCTCACCAGTGCCCATCATATGCAGCCTGCCTGTGCCCAGCAGCCTCACCAGTGCCCAGTCATATGCAGCCTCGCCAGTGCGGAGGAGGAGGAGGAGGGAGTGGAGGACTGGGCGCGCCAGGATGACATTCCTGCAATGGGCGGCACTCGGGGTGGACCACGGTCCCTTTCGGCCGAACAAAAAAAAAAAAAAAGTTTTCAGCAGCCGAAATGTCAGCACGCGCGCACACACACACACACACACACACACACACACACACACACACACACACGTAGAAGATACATCTCCTGCATGTTTCTAAATAGGATATTATATTGTCTTAGGGCAGTGATGGCGAACCTTGGCACCCCAGAGGTTTTGGAACTACATTTCCCATGATGCTCAACTACACTGCAGAGTGCCTGAGCATCAAGGAAAATGTAGTTCCAATACCTCTAGGGTGCAAAGGTTCGCCACTGTCTTAGGGTATTGGATATGTCGCTGAAATGTATACCTCATTGTACCAACAATGAAACCCCACTAGCTTCAGCACCTTTAAACTAGAATTCCCCCACAAAAGGCGTGTACATAGATATTCCATCATAATGAATAATAACCTTCATTACATGGCATACCTTATGCATAAGAAGTTTAAAACATAGGACCCAGAGCAGTATCAGCAAAGGCATCATATTCCAGTTGCGACAAAAGACTGTACATGGGGGAACACATTAATAAAAGGGCTCAATTAGGGTCAGTCAAGTTCACAATAAAATCTTGCAATGGGGAACTGCCAGCCCGTCTGCTGTTTTGGGAAGCAGTAAAATAGGCAATTTAATTCTGGGATTCTTGCCTTTCAAGGGATGGTTCACAAGAGTCTAGTCTTCGAAACCACACATAAGACATCCAAAACAGGTGAATTGTGCAATATGTACAAAAGTTGGGGAGCCCAGATAATTTTTAAACTATTTGTACGCCCCACCACAGACAGGAATATTTTGTCAACTCTATCCCCCCTTTGGAATCCCAGTATGTAGTCTGATGGCTGAATTGCCGCCACCTAGGGTTTGATGGCCAGCGCAAAGAGAAGTGGCTACAGGGGCCACCCCTGCCAGGTTCCTCTGTGCACTGGAAAGAAATAAGAAACCAAACCATTGATTTGCATAAACGCCCTAGGAGTTTAATCCACCGGAGGAAGCGACTACCTAGAACAAACAGCTCCAAGACTTTCCATAAGTAGGACCATTCAACCCTGTCAAAAGTCTTTAACGCATCTAGCGACAATGTCGCTCTATAGCCAGAATTATCCGAAGGGACTTGAATGTTTAAAAAGAGTCCTCCAGGTAAACTGCTGTAGATCTAGTGGTTATAAACCCAGACTGATCTGGGTGTACCAATCATTGCATGCAAGTGCGAAGTCTGGTCGCAAAGATTCTACACCATCTCTCACAGGGTGGGCTTTAAGAGTCATAACGTGATGTATACTATATTTTTTGGCAATCATACAGTTAAAATATGCTCATGGTTGCAATAACACAAATGTAAGCTTATTTAAAAATAAATCTGTTGGCTCTGCTGGAAGTCCAGGATGACTACAAATCAATTAAGACCCCATTCAGATGTGCAGCTGGTACCTGGGCATTTGTCAGCCCCAGTGACACAGCGTTTGGGGGGGCGCAGCCGGGAGACATGAAACAGGTGTCATGAAACAAACGCCAGTCCTGTAATCGCCAGATACCCGTGTGTGTATGAGGTAAAATGAGGCCGGGGGAGGGGCAGTGCTGTGAATCCGGGTTAATGCATAGAATGCATCAAGGTGAAAAACCTTCAGGCTTTATAACCACTAAGTATGTCTAAATTCTGAAAAGGCAGTAAAAAATACTTTAAAAAAAAATGACCTTACATTTACCTTGGTAGAGGTTGAGAAAAATTTTTACTTCCAAATTCACAACAAAGGAACTGAAATCTTTGTGTTTTTTTTGTTTTGTTTTTTAATTACTTTCTATTGCACCAGAACATTGGCATCATGAAGCCCTCTATAAATGTACCCAGCATACACAGTTTCTAAAATGTTGTGATCTTTGAGAATGAATTCTCAACAAGCAGATGCCAAATTCTCCTTTATTTGTGCCTCACACAATCCCTCTTCCAGACACCACAGCTCACAGTAGGAGGATTTCAGTAGCAAAGGCAGTGCTGTTAGTTAAGAAAGCAGTGCGTAGGACAAGTTGTGGACAGTTGCAAACAAGCAGATTCACTTATAATTAAGTGCTGCAGCCCATTTTTTTTAGTCAAAAGGGTTCTTGTAAACCCGTACATACACCCAGTGAAGTCACTGGCCTCAGGTGATACACAGAGATGAAACAAATCTTCCTACATATGTTATACTTATCTTTTTGCAGTCTTCTCTACATTTGTTCAAAATCTAGAATGTATAAAGCTTGTCTGAGAGTTCCAAAAAAAAAAAAAAAGGGGACAACGAGCTGAAATTACACTCTGCAGAGCTCAGTGAGGAGAGCTCTGACAGCTGATTGGAAGGACGAGACACACCCCCCTTCACACAGCTCACACGGACAAAGCTGAGGCTGTCAATCTGCTGGAGGTCCCTCCGTCACCTTTTTTTCTCTAGATGTCAGGAAAACTTGTCAGAAGTGACTCATGGTGATAGAGGAATGAAGCAGCAAACAGAAATGACAATTGGTGCTCTTAAAATGGTTAGTCTCAAAAGTTGTTTTTTTACCTTAATGCCCCCCAGGGAAAGTGGCTTTTTGTGAGGGGTTACCTGATGAGGAGGAAGGAGCCAGAAGTGCTGGTGCGCCCCCCCCCCCAGAAGAGGAGGATCAGGGCTGCTCTGTGCAAAACCCTTGTACAGAGCAGGCAAGTAGAACATGTTTGTTATATTATTTTTTATTTCTTATTTATTTACAAAACACTGTAATTGAGACAAGTACACACTATAGAGGGATATGTTCTGTCCATATTCCATGTCTGGGGTTAACAACCACTTTACGATTTTGTGGACTCTCAAAACTTTTTAGTCATCATACATCTACAAACTGAAAACACTTGATGTGAATTTTCCCAGAATAGCTGGGGCTGTCAAAGTTACTCGCAGAGCTAGAAGAAAATCATCCAGGCAGTCACAAAAGGATCCTTAAAGAGGAAGTAAACCCTGAGGAGTTTACTTCCTTTTTCATTCCCTGCACTTACCTGACACAGGAGCCAGCGAAGTCACCGCTGTCCCCTGTAGTCCGGCGCATCCATCTTCTCGGTGGGGTCTCGCAGCTCCGCCGCCGTCATTCGGCGAAGCCGCAATGACGTCACTCCCGCGCATACGCATGGGAGCCGCCACGTGCGGCATCTTCGTCGTTGATGGTGCCGCGCTCAGTGCGCCACTGTCTACAGCACATGCGCCATAGACAGCGGTGCCTGTCTTTCGGCAAATATCTCCTAAATTGTGTAGGTTTAGGAGATATTTCTTGGACCTACAGGTAAGCCTTAATCTAGGTTTCCCTGTAGGTCAAAGTGTGTTGTAAGGGTTTACAACCACTTTAAAGGACGGACAGAGAACTGAAGGTATACAGTATCTAGCAACATTATAGGTCAAGCATAGTGATTCAAGATTCCAGAAAGACACAAAATAAGGGTTTCATGGAGACTAGCAAGAAGAAAAAACTACTAAGAACATAGAAGTGGGTTTATTTGAAAGGAGACCCCTTCTGTTTCTAAACAAAACCAGTCTTTGGGCAGACGATGCATTAATAGAATTTTTTGGACAACAACTTTGTCAGGCATACATCAAACAGCCCTAAATGTATAACCAATGAGAAGGATATATTAGGCAGCAAGTAAACATGTTGTCCCTGAAGTTGAGGTGTTGAAAGCAGGAAGAAAAAAATAAAAATAAAAATGGGCATCATAGTTTATTGTGAATGGGGCTGCGTAACCCACCTAGTCAGGGTGCCCATTTTTACCAGTGTCCACAGCCCAAAAAAAAGTGCCGACAATGGGCATATGAGCATCGATAATGGAGCAATGGAAGCAATGGAAGAAGGTGGCCTGGTCTGATGGATCACATCAGCGTGATGCTTTAGGCAATGTTCTGCTGGGAATCTTGGGTTCTACCATTCATGTAGTTGACACGTACCACCTACCTAAAGCATTGTTGCTGACCAAGTATACCCCTTCACAGAAATTACCCGATAACAGTGGCCTCTTCCAACAGGATACTACTCCCTGCAAAAATCGTTCAAGAATGGTTTGAAGTGCTGAATTGGCCTCCAAATTCTCCAGATCTCGGTCCAATTGAGCATCTGTGGGATGTGATGGAAAAAACAAGTCCAATCCATGAAGACCAAACCTCACAACTTTCAGGATTTAAAAAGGGACCTGGTACTGACAGCTTGGTACCAGATACCACAGCATATCAACAGAGGTCTAGTGGCATTTATGCCTCAATGGGTCAGGGCTGTTTTGGTGGTAAAGAGCACCTACGCAACATTAGGTGGGTGGCAGGCCCGGACTGGTACACACCGGGCGTTTGCTCGGTGGGCAACCTCAACAACAAAACACTTTACATGGCCTGTCCTATTCAATGTAAATTACTAAGCAATAAAGTAAATAAACTTTAAAGTTCTGTATCCCAAAACAGTGTCCCCCTGTCCGTTTCATTAAATAAATACCTCCTTCAATGTATTTCATGGCGGCTCCCATGTAACCAGCCGTTTCTCCTCTCTGCCCATCTTGTGGAAACAGTGGGCAGGGCCAAGGTTTCCCCACTGATGTTAGCGGGATGCGAGGAGGAGAACAGAGAAGAGACACAGCCGGTCACGTGATCACAGAGTATGTAAATATATTATATATGTTATTCCTGTAGCAGGAGGGGGGATGGGGTGGCACTGTCACTAGGTGACACGCTGAGAGGGGAGGAGGGGGGCACAGGAGAGCAGGCTGCGGCTGAAGGAGGGACGCAAACAGACTTTTTTGGGGGGGGGGTTAACAAATGCTTTAAGCACGCTACAAGATACCTGTATATTTGTTGACTTGCATGAACTGCAGAGAGCTCACATCCAGATAGTAACTTCAGTTTTATCTCACTACTGGTCACAGGAGCTGCCCTCCATAGTGAAGGACCAACAGTAAAGCTTAAGAAAGACAGCCCCAAGCAAGACTTCAGGAATGTCACCCCCTGCTTGCATATAAGGGGGTGAAGTTGTTCTCTGCAGCAAT
Source organism: Lithobates pipiens (assembly GCF_037356315.1). NCBI lineage: Eukaryota > Metazoa > Chordata > Amphibia > Anura > Ranidae > Lithobates > Lithobates pipiens. The sequence goes on from NW_027507748.1 coordinate 322,493,262, forward strand.
GTAACTAACACTCTGCAGTACATTCAGCTTGGATCCATAAATCTTCATTGTGATGGACAGAATTCATATACAGCAAGGGTAGGCAACCTTAAAGAGGCGGTGCTCTACCTGAACAACATGGGAGAAGTCAAAGGTCACAGGGCACAGTGTCGCCTCCTCAGACCCGATTTAAACCTCTAATTGCTGTACTACCATGTTGTAATGGCATGCATTGTACAGAAATCATGGACTTAAACATATTGCTACCTCACTACCTGTCAAACACATTCATATCGCTTTTCAAAAGGTGCAGGAGTGCCTGTTGCATTTATAAATGAGCCCTTAGTTGCATTCAGCAGCAGGACCCTTAGGGCTTGTTCACGCGTAATGGTGGGAGGTGGTAAAACCGTGCGTTTGAGTATCGGTTTTACCACCCCCAATCCCTATCCATTTGGTGTACACATGCCGCAGCACCAATTAAGCCCCCTGTTGCTTTTGGCGGGTGCTACTGCCTGCCAAATCGGGACCCATTCAAGTAAATGCGGTCACTCTGCAAGTGCCCCACAACTGCATGCTTCTGCGGGGTCCAAAGGGTTAAGGTGGAGAGAAAGAAACAGGTTGCTGACCCCCAATATACAGTTTTGGTCAGGCCATGTGTCCACTGTACATGCATGCTTCGTTCTAATTCATTTCTATGAATAGGGGGGGGGGGTGACAAATATTGGTCTACGGCAGTACAGTTAAAATTACAGTTTGATGATGAATCTAAAATTGTGGCCATGTTTAATTTGATCTATATTCTTGCCTTCCCTTATCAAGAGTGAATGGCTAGGGATAAATCAATAAGGAGGTGTCATGGCTCCTGCTGTCACCCACCTATCTCCAAAAGACTCTCCTACACCCTTTCTCCTTACAGGATTTCATGGAGCGTGTCGCTGTTGTGTGCGCCATCTATTGATTTAAATCAATACTACTCTTGAATGTTCCACAGGTGTGCACCTGCGCCATCTAGTGGTTTCAGTTAATACTACTCACTTGGAACCTCCCAGGCGAATCCTGTGGAAAATTTTCCTATGGGTCGAATTTCAAAAGAATTTTCCTTTTGAAAATCTTATCTGAGAATTTTCTCTTTCGAATCTTGCACCATTAGTGGGCTGCAGCAATAGGTGATTTTTGTATGGCCAAGGAATTTGAGTAATCAAGCATGTTGGAAATTTTTGAAAAACAATTTTCCAATCAATGATGGGAGAATTGTGCGAGAAATTAATAAAAAAAGAAATGCGCATGTGCAAGAAAGAAAAAAAATTCAGATCACAAAACGCACCAAATTTCTGATTTTCAAATGAAAATTCTTTTAAGATTTGACCATGTATAGCCAGCCCAAGACCCCTTTCACACTGACAGCGCTCGCTGTTAGCGCTAAAACGCTTCCAGTTTTGTGGCACTTTGAAAGGGCTGCCCATTCATTCCAACGGCAGGGCGTTTTGGGAGCTAAATACAGCGCTCCCAACCCACCCCAAAGATGCTGCTTGCAGGGCTTTTTGGAACATTCCACAAGCGCACCGCCCGAGTGTGGAAAGTCACACTGGAATGAATGGGAGATGGTTTTTCAGGCGCTTAGCAGAGGCTATTTCCAGAGCTAGAGTGCCTGAAAACAAGCCCCATTGTGAAAGGGGTCTAAATGATGGAGATGATAGAGATAGATTACTGAAGAGGGTGAGGTTCGTCACGGTAGGTGCAAGTGCAAAGCAATCAGACCTTTCCAAGGACCATATATAGGAGAAAAATCGAGAGGGATTTCTGCACAAATAGAATGTTTATTCAAAAATAATTTAAAACGTTACATACTTTCCATGTTATGCAAGTTAAGGAACAGTGTCAGGCTAAGACGATAGTGCCCTTCTTTAAACCAAAAGCATAACATCAAGATACAAAACCAATAGCATGACATCAAGATACAAATTCGACCAATACATTTAGCATTTACTAAGTAATCATGAGCGTAAAAATTAGCATAACGATCGAAACAACACAACCAACAGGTGTAATGAGTTCCCCACATGTCATGAGGATACCAGGAAAGGCACCTGTTATCAAAAAAGAAGAAAAAAAAAAAATACACTAAATATTATAATATAATAAATATTATACACACATACTAGATTCTGAACCAGACATATAATCAGAATAAAATTATAACTTATTACAAACATAAAATAGCAATATACACAAATATAAATCAAAATCAAATTTAACCCTTTTGGGCTCAGTGTCTAAACAATGTATCCAGGCTACTCCTCGTGTTTTTAAAAACAAGTTCTCTATTCCCACCTCGTCGATTGCGTACTATACCATCAATAACCATATATTTTAGCGGCGACACACGATGTCCCTTTTCCAAAAAAAATTTCTTGCCAATGGCAATTTGTCAAGTTTGTCCCTAATTAAATATTTGTTATCGTGCAATCCACTCTAACATTCTGAGTAGTCTCACCCACATAACACCTGCATGGGTACTTAATATAAAAACACAATAAGAAGATCATGTGTAATGATCTTTTATCGCTATACTGTAACCTTTATGAGGGTGGGACAAAGATTTTCCCCTTTATCATATTGGTACAATGAATGCAACTTAAACAAGGATAAGAATCCTTATTGCGTGGACCTAAAAATGTAATTGGTGCAGTCTGCGAGCAATATTGGTCAGACTTTGCCAATTGATCATGTATGATCCTTCCTCGGCAGGAAGAAGGTAAAGGGGAGCATAAAATTCTGGAACTAATGGGCAATTTTCAGATAATATAGACCAGTGTTTTTTTTAATTATATTGAATGCACGATTAGAAAAAGGATGACGTTCGGAGATGAAGGGTATTCTATGACCCACAGTCTTTGCTTTTTTACAATGCAAATCATGTAGTGCTCTTTTAACAATCTTTTTATGATAAACCCGCTATGGGAGTCTAACCCCCCACCTGATCCAACCCCGCTATGGGAGTCTAACCCCCCACCTGATCCAATCTCATCTAAAGAGTCTCAGTGTCACCTACAATCCTTGATATACGTGTCATTTGACTCCAGGGGATAGATTTTAAATACCCCAGGAGGGTGAAAACTGGAGTAAAGTCGATTTCGATCAGTGGGCTTTCTATACAAATCACTGTTAATGTATCCATTACTAATGCTTAAATGGGTATCAAGAAAATAAATCTGAGTCTTATTACTATACATATTAAATTGAAAACCTGGGAATAAGATTAATATATTTATTAAACAGCATTAAAGATTCCATGCCACCCACACACCAAAGGCGTCATCTATAAACCTGTACCAGCAGGCAATTTTTCATGAATGAATCACACTACAGAAAAGACGCATTCTCTACCATGTCCATAAATGCATTTGCTTGGGGGGGGGGGCACCATTAGAACCCATAGTTGCTCCAGCAAATTTTAAGTAATAAGTAACCTTGATAAGGAAGAAATTTTCCACCAATTTTTAAAAGGTCTAACCAAAAAGATATCCGAGCTAAATCATATTTGTTGAATGAATCAGTAGCCAGAAGCATGCCTCAATGCCCAATAAAAAAAAAAAAAAAAAAAACACACCACACACAAAACACAAATGGAAAGTAGCCTGGATACATCGTTTAGACAGTTTGAGCACAAAAGGATTAAAGCGGGAGTAAACCTGCTGAAGTTTGCATGCGCGTGGGAGATTTCTTTCCAGCAGGGCCCGGCGTCTGACGGACTTTCAGCCGAGAATCCCCTGTGCGCATGCACCGCTGCAGTCAGCGGTGGATTGCGAGGGGAATATCTCCTAAACCGTACAGGTTTAGATTTTTTTTTTTACCTACAGGTAAGCCTTATTATAAAAAAAATGACTATACAACCACTTTAAATTCAGATTTATATTGGTGTAGTGTGCTATTTAATTGCATTTTTTTTTATAATAAGTTGTAGTCATTTTTTTCTGATTATATGTTTGGTACAGAATCTAGTGCCAAAATAAATTATATATTATATATATATATATATATATATATATATATATATATATATATCCGGATCTCCTGTGTACTCGGGTTGGCGTCACGCCCAGTCCAGCTCCTTGGCCAGATCCTATGATGGACACAACGCTGGTCCAATGCTGGGAAGTACATGCTAGGAGCCGTCCAGGGGGCAGGACTGAGCGTGACTGCGAGCCGAGCCAAGCACACAGACAATCCGGCTCTATTTTAGCAGCGCTCGTCCCCTCCTTCCCCTTGGTGGCATCATATATAGGCGCATAACACGCACACACGATTCCCCCCCCCCTATTTTAAGGGGGGAAAAAAGTGCGTGTTATACGCCAATACTAATAAAATAATATATATTATTTTTATTTTATTTTTTTCCATTTATTTTATTTCTTCTTTTTTGATAACCGATGCCTTTTCCTGGTATTCTCATGACATGTGGAGAACTCATTACCCCTGATGGTTCTGTCGTTTCAATCATTATGCCAATTTTTACACTCAAGATTACTTAGTGAATGCTAAATTAATGAATTGGTTCCAGATGATTGTGAATATATGTAGTGAATTTGTATCTTGATGTCATTTATGTTTTTGGTTTGAAGAAGGGCACTATCGTCTTAGCTGAAAACTGTTCCTTACCTTGCATAACATGGAAAGTATGTAACTCTTTTCAAATAATTCTATTTGTGCAGCAATTCATATCCATACACACGCACGCACGCAGCATCTCACAAAAGTGAGTAAACCATTTTTGTAAATATTTTATTATAGCTTTTCATGTGACAACACTGAAGAAAAGACACTTTCTACAATGTAAAGTAGTGACTGTACAGATTGTATAAATTTGCTGTTCCCTCAAAATAACTCACTCAGCCATTAATGTCTAAACTGCTGGCAACAAAAGCGAGTACACCCCTAAGTGACAATATCCAAATTTGGCCCAAAGTGTCAATATTTTGTGTGGCCACTATTATTTTCCAGCACTGCCTTAACCCTCTTGCGGATGGAGTTCACCAGAGCTTCACAGGTTGCTACTGGAGTCCTTTTCCACTCCTCCATGATGACATCACTGAGCTGGTGGATGTTAGTGACCTTGCGCTCCTCCACCTTCCATTTGAGGAGGCCCCACAGATGCTCAATAGGGTTTAGGTCTGGAGACAGGCTTGGTCAGTCCATCACCTTTACCCTCAGTTTTTTTTTTGTTTTTTTAAGCAAGGCAGTGGTCGTCTGAGGTGTATTTAGGGTCGTTATGTTCGGCTTCAGTATGTCACAGTACATGTTGGCATTCATTGTTCCCTCAATGAACTGTAGCTTCCCAGTGCCGGCAGCACTCATGCAGCTCCAGACCATGACACTTCCACCACCATGCTTGACTGTAGGCAAGACACTTGTCTTTGTGCTCTTCACCTGGTTGCCGTCACACACACTTGACACCATCTGAACCAAATAAGTTTATCTTGGTCTCATCAGACCACAGGACATGGTTCCAGTAATCCATGTCCTTAGTCTGCTTGTCTTCAGCAAACTGCAGGCTTTCTTGTGCATCATCTTTAGAAGAGGCTTCCATCTGGGACAGTTATTCAGACCAAATTTGATGCAGTGTGTGCCATATGGTCTGAGCACTGGCAGGCTGACCCACCCCCTCAACCTCTGAAGCAATGCTGGCAGCACTCATACGTCTATTTTCCAAAGACAACCTCTGGCTAGGACACTAAAAACTTAACTTCTTTGGTCAACCATGGCGAGGCCTGTTCCGGGGTCTTGGCAATCATCTTATAGCAACAATTTTTTTTCCCCCAGATCCTCACAGTTCTTTGCCGCGAGGTGCCATGCTGAACTTCCAGTGACCAGTAAGAGAGGGATAACACCAAATTTAACACACCTGCTCCCCATTCACACCTGAGACCTTGTAACACTAATGAGTCACATGACACCGGGGAAGTAAAATGGATAATTGGGCCCAATTTGGACATTTTCACTGAGGGGTGTACTCAATTAAGTGGGACCATGGAGAATGAACATAGCCACCCTCTAACAGGAAGCCGCTCACATCAGCAAAAAGGTAAATTTTTGAGGTTAGGAATTTATACTTGAGTAGATTCTTTTAACCAAAAGTTTAGTGAAACTCTAAAATGTATCTTTTAAATGCAAGCACCTAAATTTAAACTGGTACCGACTTTTTGTGGTGCCTGTACATCAGGGCTGAGAAGTGAGAGGAAGAAGCCAGTTTGTTCCAGTGCTGACAAGAGCACTGATAGGAAGAGAAGTCAGTGTCAAAAAGATGAGCTCATCATTGTACAGCTTCTCCTTTCACTGTCCAACAATAGTCTTGGGCAGGTCCAGGATGGCCTGGGCTCAGGATGCTGACCATCAGAAAGAAGACATCCAGTAGCAGGAAAAAAAGTGGTTTGTTTTAATATTTGTTTTTAGAATAGCTCTCAGACTAGTCAGTATTATCCATTCAATCCATCAGGTGATGCGGAACACAAAATTGAGCAAATCATCCCAAAATCTAGAAGCCAAGCCAGCAACAAAACATTTGTACATGACCTATACAACCGCCTTCCAGTGTTTTCTGTACCATGGCACCATTTACATCACAGCAGCGCAAGAATTTAAGATTATTATGTTATAGTATGCCATGTGTGTTTACTAATAGGAGTTAGATTTTTTTTTCCATGCATAACAGAATATGATTTTTTTTATTTTTTTTATAATTCTGAGATTTTTTTTTTTTACTTTTTTATGCAAAACAGTAAAATACGCAATTGAACGAAGACAGGCATTTTTTTTTCATATGATCAATTTCAAAATGTATATTTGGGCGGGGAATGCTACAGTTAGAGAGGAGAAGATGTTAAATAGAAAAGCCTCTCTTTCAGGACAAAGTAACAGGACCTCTTACAAGAACAATCTCCATCACCACCTTCACAAACTCCCCTAGGTAAATATCCCACACAGACCCCGACAACCAAATGGCCAGGGTTGTTGGGAAGAGGCCCTTCTCCCCATCAACATGAGGGCAAGCTGCTGTTGAGGGTATGCAGTCTGATTCAGGAGGGGGGCCCTTGCTCGTCCCCTACCTTTCCTGTCCTGCCGGGCTGCATGCTTGGATAAGAGTCTGGTATGGATTTGGGGGGGGGGGGGGGGGGGAGACCCCCACGCCATTTTCTTTTCTTTCACAATAATAAAAAATAAAATTAAAAAAAGCTAATCGTGGTACTTGCATTTTGGATGTGGGATACATTCAAAATGCTGCATTTTGCAGGAAAAAAAAAAAAAGTTCCCGACCCTTTCCAAAAACGCAAAGGCACAAAAATGCATTTATGTGAACGTGTTCCATAGGAACCTATGTTAGAAAAAACGCATTAGTGTGAATCGAAGCCTCAGGATGTAACATAAGTAGCTTTTTTCCTTTTTTTATTCTTCTTTTTTTTTTATATCTACTTGATCGATCAAAAAAATAAAAACAAATTAAATCATAAAAGTCTTGATTAAAGAACTGTGAATCATCTCTTCAAAAGTTCTAGCTATGCTTCGCTCAACCACCAATGTTGTGCATTCATCCACTTTATACACCACAGTTCTGCCCTTCACCGGATGTACTCTCACCTGACAGCTTTGACCCCCAAATGAATGCAAGTTCAAAACATACAGCCATACATTCTATGGATCAAAGTCACATTAAAAGTAGCACCAACGTAGTGCATTTAAAGTTGCTGGAACTTTAAGACCCCTTTCACGCTTCTGCGACTTCAAAGATGTGCGGTTTTACAGCGATTTGCGGCTGCGATTTCAGGGAGACTGAGGTCTATGGACCTCAACTTGCATCAAAGTCGGACAGGGACTACTTTGAAGTCGTACTAATACGAATGGTAGTCATTGGAAATCATGGGGAATGACTTGTCATGCGACTTTGCAGTCCCAAGTCGCAGGAAAAGTCATACAAGTGTGAAAGGGGCCTAAGGCAGATTGATTTGAATGGATGCCATTGGGGGGGGGGGAAAAAAAAAAAGGGAGGTTCAATTCGTCATGTGACTTTGCTGTCCAAAGTCACATAACAAATTGCAAAAGTGTGAATGAGCCTTAGCTGGATACACTCCTTTGCAGCAAGGTTTTCCTCCTCATCCAACTTACCAGACACTGTCCTTATAGAAAGCTGTATTCAGAACGCCATGCGAGGGATGAGGTTTGGATGACATTATTACTTACTACAGCTTCCTATGTAACTATACATGTTGGTTTATTAAAATGCTATACTGCTGCATATGCTTATGATTGTGTGTGGTACAACTTAGCACCTGCACAGCGTGAGTGGTTTTAAATCTGGGATTGGAATAAATGTGGTAAAAAAAAAAAAAAAAAATTATTGAGTGCTTTTCTTATGAGGTTGACTGGAGTCTTAAAGGGAGAGTGTCTGGTAAATTGGATAAGTGTATCCAGGTTAAAGAGGAGCGCCAGTCTCCCCCCCAAAAAATTAAACATCAAATACTACTGAGGCAATGCTTTAATCGGCTTCGGATGCAGCAGCCGGCAAGGGAAACCGACACTTAAGCCTTCCATCCTCATAGTTGGTTTCCTACTGAGCGAGCCGTGTTACACTTTGTGAATGGTCCTGCAGTCTTCTGTGTGTGTGTCGCAGAAAAAAGGTGGGGTGGAGGGGAAACATCCATACACGTCACCACAGCAATGTGACCCGGAAGTGAGAGCGGGCACCTGTCAAAACCAACTACTCGCTCCTCCCAAAAAAAGTGCCAAATGTGGCAGTGGAGAGGGAGGGAGAGGATGCAAACAAGCAGAACTTCCCATTTTGGGTGACGTTACGCTTTAAGGATTCCAGTAGAAGCTGAGGAATATATGAGGACCCTATAAAGGGGGACACAGGATTTTTGAGTTTTCATTCAGTTGGGGGTCAAAGCTGTCAGGTGAGAGTACATCGGTGAAGATGTGAATATTTCTTTAATAGAGACATTATGAATTTGATTTTTTTTTCTCATTCGATGATGGTTTGATTGTCGGCTCACAAATTTTGGTAGTTTCATTTTTGTATGTATGTATGCATGCATGCATGCATGCATGCATGTATGTATGTATGCATGCATGTATAGAATATTTGTTTGATAGCAGGAGAAGGATTTTACACTGGAGGACAAATGACACCACACCTTTCAGTGAACACATATGAGAGTGGTTGTAGGTGGGTCTGTTTAGGCCAGCCATAAACCATTAGAATCTCGTCCAGTTCAACAGGAATCAGCCAAGATTCAAACTATGTATGGGCAGGCTGAATGTACTAAGCTGATTGATCTATCAATTTGGGTAGAACCAACTAGCTTGCCGGATTTTACTTGCAATTATCGCTATCGGCTGCTATAGTCAGTCATTAGCCAGCACTCTCTTCTCCCAGTGGGGACAGCTTCCCCCACCAGAAGACAATGTCTAGGCAGGAGGGACTCCCCAGTCAGCACTGTCTGTCTATGTTGATGGGGGTATCGTGACGCTCTTTCCTGCAACCAAAGAAATTTGCATTATCTGACCCTAGAGGTTTTACAAAAATAAAGAAAAAAAAAAAAAAACACACACATCATCATGGCACTTCACAAGACCCACGTTTTCAACTTTGTTTTAAATATAATAATCTTTATTTGTATAAAATGGAAAAAAAAAAAAAAAAAAAAAAAAGGGGGGGGGGTGGGGGGAAGAGCACACATTAAATTATACACATCAGGCACCCAGACAGCCAAATGAGCAACAAGAAAAGGACAGATTTGGAGAACCAAAGAAAAAAAAAAATATAGATAAAAACACCACACCCTTAAAAACGCAGGTAGGAGCACAACACAGATGAACATTAGGAAGACTAAACCCAGGTGATAAGGTCAACTTAGTATACATATGGCAAGTAGCAAATGACAAACAAGAGTACCCATCAACTGGTTACATAGCAGGTTGTGGTATAAAGGCACCTGGTGGAAGGTACCACGCCAGGAGGGAAGGCAAGAAACTTTAGGTCACAGTTTGCCTGAAACTTTAATGAACGGAGGCCACCCAAATAGTGAAACCATTTGTATTTATCTTTACATTTGGCTATCTATTCCTTAGCCTCCATTATATCAGTGACCAACCTCACCCAGTGTGACCTACCAGAAATCTGAGGTTTCTTCCAGTGTACGGAATTAAAACACCTAGCTGCGTTGCAGAGGTGAGGAAATAATTGGTGAGAGGGATGAAAGGAACATGCAATTGAAAACTCAGGAACATCAATATCTAGCATTCATTTGGGCTCTAACATTGTGCGTGCATGTATGTATGTATGTATGTATGTATGTATGTATGTATGTATGTATGTATGTATGTATGTATGTATGTATGTATGTATGCATGTATGTATGCATGTATGCATGTATATCTCTATCTATCTATACACACACGGGAAGGCGCTATAACTTTCATGCAAGCCAATCAAGATAGACTTATGGGGGGGGGGGGGATGTTTTTTTTTTTTTAGTTACCAAAGACATGTAGCAGAATACATTTTGGCAAAAATTCATAAAGAAACATTTAAATTATTATTTTCTTTTATTGAATACGTTTTATAACTATTTTTTTTTTCAAAATGTTCTGTCTTTTTTCATTTATATAGCAAACAAAAAATTTAGAACCCAGTGGTGATCAAATACCACCAAATTAAAGTTCTATTTGTGAAAAATAAATAAATAAATGGGAAGGAGGAAGAAGAAAGAAGTGTTAGATAGAAAAAAAAAAATGGCCTGGTCATGAAGGGGCTAAACTCTTCTGGAGCTTAAAGTGGTTGTAAACCCTTACAACTCACTTTGACCTACAGGTAAGCCTAGATTAAGGCTTACCTGTAGGTCCAAGAAATATCTCCTGAACCTACACGGTTTAGGAGATATTTGCCGAAAGACAGGCACCGCTGTCTATGGCGCTTGCGGCACGCAGGCGCACTGAGCGCGACACCGCCAACGGCGAATATGCCGCGCGTGGCGGCTCCCGTGCGCATGCGTGACGTCATCGCCGAATGACAGCAGCAGAGCAGCGAGACCCACCGAGAAGATGGATGCGCTGGACTACAGGGGTCAGCGTTGATTTCGCTGGCTCCTGTGTCAGGTAAGCGACACATTAGGGCATTAAAAAAAAAAAAAGGCATAAAACTATCCCCCATTTTGTAAACGCTATAACTTTTGCGCAAACCAATCACTTATTGCGGTTTTTTTTACCAAAAATATGTCGAAGAAAACGTGTCGGCCTAAACTGAGGAAAAAAAATTAAATTTTATACATTTTTGGGGGATATAGCAAAAAGTAAAAAAATTTTTTTTTTCAAAATTGGCGCTTTTTTTGTTTATAGCGCAAAAAATAAAAACCGCAGAGGTGATCAAATACCACCAAAAGAAAAAAAAAAGAAGGACGTCAATTTTGTCTGGGAGCCACGACGGACAACCGTGCAATTGTCAGTTAAAGCGACACAGTGCCGAATCGCAAAAAGTGGTCTGGTCTTTGGCCAGCAAAATGATCCGGGGCTTATGTGGTTAAGCCAATTTGTACAGCATAAGTTGCTATCATGTGGTGCTTAACCGGACAGCCAGCTGCAGTTTTACATTGGTTGTTTGAAGGAGGATATTGTTATGGCAGCAGCTAGCTGCCATATCCCCGGTATCCTCTTCTTCAGCGGCAGTCCGCTACAAGATAAAAGTGGTCTCAGTGGTGGATCCGGTGCCCTCCGCCGCTTACTAGAGCCGTGAGGGGGAAGATGGCCCCCACCCGTCTCCATACTATTGCATACAGCTCCTAAAAGGGGCTTTTTATTTTAAGATGACAATTTGGGGGGTTATTGCATTTTAGTGTAAATATGAGATCTGAGGTCTTTTTGACCCCAGATGTCATATTTAAGATGTCCTGTCATGCTTTTTTCTATTACAAGGGATGTTTACATTCCTTGTAATAGGAAGAAAACTGACAATTGCTTATTTAAAAATTTTTTTAAAACAGTGTAAACATAAAAAATATAAAATAAAAAAAAAAAGTAAAATAAGAAAAAAATAAATAAAAATAAAACATTTAAAAAATAACCGCGCCCCACCCCGACGAGCTTGCATGCAGAAGCGAATGCCTACGTGAGTAGCGCCCACATATGAAAACTGTTTTCAAACCACACATGTCCGGTATAATCTGCAGAGCGAGAGCAATAATTCTAGCTCTAGACCTCCTCCAACTCAAAAAATAAAAATAAAAAACAACCTGACTATAAAATTAGAAAAACACACAGGCTAACTCTAGCGAGTTGAGGAGGAAGGGTTGGGACTTTAAATGAAGCCAATGGTTTGCAAGACAACAGACAAATAGTGAGTAAATAAGCTGTTTAATGGTATCAAACAATGTCCTATTAAAACACTTGGCAAGGTATCTCGAATGAGTAATAGCACTGGTGAACAGTGATCAACATACAGATTGCGAGTATCGAATGGCAAGACAGGTAAAACAGGTAACAACACTGGTACAATCATCATTGCTGGATAAAACTGAGGGACCACCAGTGTCGGAATAGGTAAACAATTAATGCACGGTAATGCATGCCTGATTTCTGGCCTCTAGATTCCTGTTATAAAGGAGTATTCCATAAGTACAATGAAATTGGTGAATAAAAGATGGCTGGTAGCGTGGCGCGTTTCGTGGCTCTGGACTAGAGGTCGACCGATATATCGGCCGATATTTGGCGTTTTTTAATTAATCGGCATCGGCCGGGACTTGCAAATGACTTCAGTAATAGAAGTCAGTGCAAGTTGCCTGGAGACTTGAGTGAAGCAACTTTCCTCCTCTCTGGGCTGTCTGCCAAGAAAAGATCAAAAAGATACAATGTTTACACTTGAATGAATGAACTCAACTCAGTGTGTAGAGTTCTCAGTTTTACCATTTAAAGACTAAGGGTCCTTTCACACGGGGCGGATCAGTTCTGATCCGCCCCGTGGATATCCGTTTGCTCAGCGGGGATCACTCCACCGATCCCCGCTGAGCAGGGAGATGACAGCTCCGTCTCTGCACACTGCGCAGGGACGGACCTGTCACAGCGCCGCTCTCCCCTATGGGAGATCGGATGACGACGGACCGCAGTGCCCGTCGTCATCCGATCCGATACGCAGACGGATGGAAAAATTGTTTTTTCCTCCTTTACACTTTTTCGGATCGGAGCGGGTCGGATGTCAGCGGACATGTCACCGCTGACATCCGACGCTCCATAGACCTCTATGGAGCACCCGTTCAGGTCCGCCTGAAAAACTGACAGGCGGGCCTGAACGGGACATCAGTGTGAAAGAGGCCTAAATCTTTTTTGACACTTGATGCTTACAAATACAAATCCTGTATTTTCTGCTAGAAATTCACTTAGAACCCCCAAAACTTAAATATATATATATATTTTTTTTTTAGCAGAGATCCGAGGGAATAAAATAGCGGTTGTTGCAATTTTTTATGTCACACGGTATTTGCGCAGCGGTCTTTCAAACTCAATTTTTGGGGAAAAAATACACAGTAGTTAGTTAGCCCATTTTTTTTTCATCCAAAAGTTTTGATTACCCGTTTTTGGGTAATATATATATATATATATATATATATATATCATTTTTTTTGTTCATTCTAAATTATACATACAAGTGAACTGTTTGGATGTTTGTTTTGTTTAATAAATGTAAGAAATTTTCTGTATCACTTAAGGCTGCTTTCACACTGGAGCGAGCAGGCGTGGACGGTAAAACGCTGCCAGTTTTAGCGGCGCTTTACCGTCATTTTAGCAGGGCACTTATAATCCAGCTAGCGGCCCAGGAAGGGGTTAAATGTGCCCGTGAAGCGCCGCTGCCAAATCGAATTGCAGGTGCTTTGGCAGCGGTGCCCATTAATTTCAATGGGCAGGAGCGCTATACACCACTCGAAAGATGCTGCTTGCAGGACTTTTTTTTTAACGTCCTGCCAGCGCATCGCCTCCGTGTGAAAGCACTCGGGGCTTCCACACAGACTGCAGGGGAGCCGTTTTGCAGGCACTTTACAGGCGCTATTTTAAAGCGCCTGAAAAATGCCCCAGTGGGAAAGGTGTCTAACTGTTTTTATGAGATGAAAGGGAAAAAATAAATAAATAAATAAATAAATAAATAAATAATCGGCCTAACATATAGGACCAAAAAAAAAAGGCATCATATTATCGGCCATCGGCCGTGGCGATTTCTAAATATCGGTATTGGCATCGGCCAGAGAAAAACCCATATCGGTCGACCTCTACTCTGGACCACTCATCAGGAGCAGACACGTCATGTTTCTGTAATTTAAGATATTATAATAGATCAACATGGTTAGCATGGGTACAGGAGGGGCAGATATATCCTCCAAAGGGATCAAAGTACTCACTAGGATACGTTTGTTGGCGGTGAAAGGCCAGGGTGGCAAGTCATCGGGAGACACTGCAAACGGGAGCTGAGGTGGGCGCCCCTGAAACACACACAGGTACCCGTCGACACATGACCACAAGGCACCCTAGAGATAAATGTGGCGGGTGAGCCAAGGAAAGAAAATATATGTGAATGGGTAGAAAGGGCAGTGGGGTGTTGGGGAGGAAGGTGCCATATGAAGTTCAGGGTGAACAGGAGCGAGAGAACCAAGAAAGAGGAAAAGTGGTGAGCGATAACGACTGTGAAGTGAAAGTGAAACGGTGCTTGCCAAAGGGGGACCAAAATCATGTGGGGTGCTAGAATGGAGTAGGAGTGCTTGAATTTATGAAAATTACATGGTATGGCGTAAGGAGGAACGTGGTGTAGTGAGGGACACAAACCAAAACAATAGAGCGTCTCAAGTGCTGCATCCCTTCAGATAAAATTGGGCGCCTTGCCCAGCATGCGTGACGTTGGCGGGCTTTCCCACGGCGGCGCATATTTTATATAATATATTATATATATATATGCCCAATTTGATCTGAGGGGATGCGGCACTCAAGACGCACTATTGTTTGGTTGGTGTCCCTCACTACACAACGTTCCTCCTTACGCCATACCATGTAATTTGCATCAATTCAGGTACTCCTACTCCATTTAAGCACCCCACACGATTTTGGTCCCCCTTTGGCAAGCACCGTTTCACTTTACAGTCCTTATCAATCACCACTTTTCCTCTTTCTTGGTTCTCTCGCTCCTGTTCACCCTGACCTCCATATGGTACCTTCCTCCCCAACACCCCACTGCCCTTTCTACCCATTCACATATATTTCTTTCCTTGGCTCACCCAACACATTTATCTCTAGGGTGCCTCATGGTCCTGTGTCTGCTCGACAGGTACCTGTGTGTGTGTCGCCGTGGTAGGGGTGCCCGCCTCAGCTCCCGGTTGCAGTGTCTCTGGATGGCTTACCACCAACAAACGGATCCTAGTGAGTACTTTGATCCCTTCGGAGGATGCATCTGCCCCTCCTGTACCCACGCTAACTATGTTGATCTATTATATTATTTTAAAATTACAGAAATATGACATGTCTGCTCCTGATGAGTGGCCAGAACCACAAAACGCGTCAAACTACCAGCCATCTTTTATTCACCAATTTCATTGTACTTATGGAATACTCCTTATAAACAGGAATCTAGAGGCCAGAAATCAGGCATGCATTACCGTGCATTAACTGTTTACCTATTCCGACATTGGTGGTCCCTCAGTTTTATCCAGCAATGATGATTGTACCAGTGTTACCTGTTTTACCTGTCTTGCCATTCGATACTAGCAATCTGTATGTTGATCACTGTTCACCAGTGCTATTACTCATTTGAGATACCTTGCCAACTGTTTAATAGGACATTGTTTGATACCATTATTTGTATGCGACCCATTAAACAGCTTATTTACCCATCATTTACATGTTGTCTTACAAACCACTGGCTTCATTTAAAGTCCCAACCCTTCCTCCTCAACTCACTAGCGTTAACATGCGTGTTGTTATAATTTATAGTCATATTGCCAGGGATGGAAATACACGACCTTACCAGGCCGTAATTTCCCTCAAAGTCCCAACTCCCCCCCTATTTCTCAAAACATGCAACCTGAAGAATTTTTTAAATGTTGCCTATGGAGATTTTTAAGGGTAAAAGTTTGTCGTTATTCCACGAGCGGGCGCAATTTTGAAGCGCGACATGTTGGGTATCAATTTACTCGGAGTAACATTATCTTTCACGATATAAAAAATAATTGGGTTAACTTTACTGTTGTCTTTTTTTTTTTTTTTATTAAAAAAAATACGTGTATTTTTCCCCAAAAAAAGTGTGCTTTTAAGCCCGCTGCGCAAATACGGTTTGACAGAAAGTATTGCCACGACTACCATTTTATTCTCTAGGGTGTTAGAAAAAAAATAAAAAAGTATAACGCTTGGGGGTTTTAAGTAATTTTCTAGCACAAAAACTGGAGTTAGTACTTACCGGTAACTCCTTTTCCGGTGGTCTTCCAGGACAGCCCTTGAGAGATGGAGCTCCTCCCATCGACACAGGAAACACATTGCCACAGTTCAAAAGGCGGTCCCTCAGGTCCCTGGTCAGTCATTCACCAAGAACCGAAGGATGGAACTGAAAAACATATAAACCATAACAGGTAATAACATTAGTACATCACTACAATCAAATAAATGGTGGGATCGTGCTGTCCTGGAAGACCACCGGAAAAGGAGTTACCGGTAAGTACTAACTCCAGTTTTCCCAAGTGTTCTTCCAGGACAGCCCTTGAGAGGATCCCCAAGTACTTACCAGATTAGGGGGGGACCACGGCCTGGAGGACTTTCCTCCCAAAGGCCTGATCCTGACTAGACATTAAGTCCAGTCGGTAATGCCTTGTAAAGGTGGAAAAGCTTGACCATGTGGCTGCTTTACATACCTGCTCCGGGGTGGCACCAGCTCTTTCTGCCCAGGATGCAGACAACGCTCTTGTGGAGTGAGCTTTAACACCCTCAGGAGGATCTCTATTCAAGGCCTTATACCCCTCTGCTATAGCTAGCCTAATCCATCTAGCTATGGTTACTTTTGAAGCTTTCTGTCCCCTACGCTGCCCGGAAAAAAGGACAAAAAGGGAGTCTGAGATTCTGAATGGATTTGTTATTTTAAGATATTCTAGAATACACCTCCTCACAGCCAATAAATGAAAACGTTCCTCTTTCTCATTTGCTGCATTTTGACAAAATGAAGGGAGGACAATATCTTGGGACCTATGGAAGCTAGATGCTACCTTTGGTAAGAACCCAGGGTCTGTCTTTAGTATGACTCTGTCTTCTAGGATCTGTAGGAATGGTTCCCTGATGGAAAGTGCTTGGATTTCACTGACCCTACGGGCTGAAGTGATTGCCACCAGGAGAACTGTCTTAAAGGTAATAAGCCTTAGGGAGGCCTCTGAGATAGGCTCAAAGGGTGACCCCAAGAAAGCTTTTAGCACAACTGCTAAATCCCAGGATGGGACTTTTGTGATTCTGACTGGCTTACGTCTAGTGACTGCCTTACAGAATCTAGCGACAAAAGGATTTTCCTGTAAGCGTTCATCTAGGTATACACTTAAGGCAGCTATCTGTACCTTAATAGTACTTAGGGTTAAACCCTTGTTTACACCTTCCTGTAAAAACTGTAGAATATTAGCCGTATTTATGTCACGGCTATTCAGCCAGCTATTAAATTTTTTCCAGACTTTTTTGTAAATAGCTCTCGTGACTGGTTTGCGACTCTGTAGTAAGGTCGCAATTACCTCGTCTGACAGGCCCTTACTCCTTAAGATTTCCTCCTCAGTAACCACGCTGACAGCTTCAGTGTGGCGACCTGCGGATGGTAAAGAGGTCCCTGTGACAGGAGGTCCTGTCTGTAGGGAAGTCTTAGAGGCGGACAATCTGTCAATTGTAGCAACGTTGTGAACCACGGTCTCCTGGGCCAAAAAGGTGCTACTAGAATCAAACAGGTTTTCTCCTTGAGGAATCTTGCTAGGACCCTCGGAATGAGATGAAGAGGGGGAAATGCATACGCCAGACTGAAAGTCCATGGAGTTTGCAAGGCATCTACCGCCAGGGGTTGATCTCCTGGGTTTAGCGAGAAAAAATTGGGAACCTTTGCATTTTTCTTGCTCACAAAAAGGTCTACCTCTGGTTCTCCCCAGTGAGCTGTTATGAGATTGAATGCCTCTGGGTGTAAGGACCACTCTTGGTTCGAAATCCTCTGTCGACTCAAGAAGTCCGCCTTGTTGTTCAGCTCCCCTTTCAGGTGAACTGCAGAAATGGATTCCAGATTGGCTTCTGCCCACTGGAGAATGCGTCTGGCTACCAACATCAAACGAGGACTTCTGGTTCCTCCTTGTTTGTTTATGTATGCTACAGCCGTCGTATTGTCTGAACGGACTTGTAGATGGTGACCCTGTATTGCGGGGTGGAAAGCTAGAATAGCTCTCAGGATTGCTGTTAGTTCTTTCCAATTGGAAGAGAAACATTTCTCCTCCGGGGTCCACTTGTCCTGGACCCAGCTTGAGCCTAGGTGGGCTCCCCAGCCCCAACTGCTCGCAATCCGTTGTTAGTGTTGAAGTGATAGGAAGGACCCAATGAACCCCTTTGTTTAGGTTCTCCCTGTCCTTCCACCACCAGAGGGAGCGTTTTACCCTTGAGGGGATCGATACCTCCTCCTCCAGATCTCTGCCTTTTAATTGTTCTAACAGAAAACCCTGAAGTTCTCTTTGATGGAACCTGGCCCATTGTACGGCTGGAATGGCTGCCGTCATAAGACCTAAGACCGACATTACTTCCCTCACCGTACACTTGGGGCTGCATTGAAGAAAAGATATTCTCTGCCACAGATTCAAAATCTTTTCTTCCGGCAGTATAATTTTCTGATCTACAGACTTGATCCAGTACCCCAGATACAGGATCTCCTGTGTTGGGGTTGTCTTGGATTTCTCCTGACTGACAATCCACCCTAATCGACTCAGACTGAGTTGAGTCAATTCCAGGTCCTGAGAAAGACGACTCTCTGAGTGGGCTGTTAGGAGCAGATCGTCTAGGTAGGGGATAATTGAGACTGATTGAAGCCTCAGAGGAACTAAAGCCTCTCCGAGAACCTTGGTAAAGATTCTCGGAGAGGATGATAGACCGAAGGGAAGTGCTCTGCACTGAAAGTGGTAAACCTTTGTGTCTATCTGCACTGCCATCCGAAGGAATTTCTGGCATTCCTCCCTTATTGGAATGTGCAGATAAGCATCCCTTAGGTCCAGGGTTGCCATAAATGTCTCTTTCTGCAGGAGATTCTTTATGGAATAAATGGACTCCATCCGAAATCTCTTGTAACGAATGGAGCGATTCAGTGGACGGAGGTTCATAATTAGTCTGAATCTCCCTGACGGTTTTCTTACCACAAAAATGTGCGAGTAAAAACCGTCCCCTTGTTCCTGAATAGGGACTGGTGTCAATACTTCTTGATCTACCATTTCCCCTATTAGTAAAGGTAAGGCCCTGGCCTTTTCTGAGAGACTTGGAAGCTTTGTCACCAGAAACTTGGAAGGAGGGTTGCTGTGAAATTCCAGCGCATGACCCCTTTTTATTATATTTAAGACAAACTCGTTCGAGGTTGTCTCTTCCCATTGTGGAAGAAATTTGCTTAATCTTCCTCCCACAGGAACCCTGACGTCACTGGGGTTTGGGATCCTGATTGGGGCGGCTAAACAGTATGCCCCCTTTTCCTTTCCCTTTATGTCCCGACCAATGTTTTTTGGGGGTTGAACTCTTCTCTGGTTTAGAGGGTTCCTTAAAGGGACGAAAAAATTTTCTTTGAAAATTTTTCTTTTTTGCGGGAAAGGTTTTCTTTTTGTCCGCCGTCCTTTCTAAGGCGGAGTCTAATTCAGGCCCGAAGACTAAGTCTCCTGTAAAAGGGACGCTGCACAGGCGGGTTTTAGACGCCGTGTCTCCCCCCCAAGGTTTTCATCCATACTGACCTCCTTGCTGCCACTGAAAGTGCTGCAGATTTAGCCGTAAATTTTACGGAGTCCGTGGAGGCGTCAGAGATGAAACTGGTGGCCTTAAAAAGCATAGGGAAGGATTTCAAAAGCTCCCCCCTAGGAGTGCCTGCCTTTAAGTGTTCTTGTAGTTGCGATAACCAGAACTCCAGGTTTCTAGCTACACAGGAAGTGGCTAGAGCTGGTTTTAAGCCTGCCATAGAGGCATCCCAGGCCCTCTTTAAGACAATGTCTGTTCTCCTGTCCATGGGATCTTTTAGGTGGCCCATATCCTCAAAGGCCAGATCAGCCTGCTTTGAGATTTTGGACAGAGGGGCGTCTAGTTTAGGATTTTTATTCCAGACCGCCTCTGGGCTCTCATCAAAAGGGAACCTTCTCTTAAGGGATTTAGGAAAGAAAACCTTCTTGTCTGGTTCAGACCACTCCTTAAGGACAAGGTCAGAAAGCACCTTATGTATAGGAAAAACCCTTGCTTTCTTTTTCCCCAGAGCCTCATACATTTGATCATGTCTGGATAACTGAGTTTCTTCCTCCTCAATTTCCAGCGTATCATAGATAGCCCCCATTAGCTCATCTACTTCCTCGAGAGATAATCTATATTTTGAGGCTTTAGATGCTGCTTGCTCCTCTTCCTGACCCGAGTCAGTGTCAGAGGATTCGGGGCTAATCAACGTGGGGCTAGGCTCCCTGACCATACGGGGCTCCCCTGAGCTGGGTGTTGTAAGGCATGGTGAGGATGAGATTATAGTTGTTTTACTCGTGGAGGCAGCTGCAACTGATCCCACGTCAGTGATTAACTCCCGGAGGGACTTAAAGGTCGACGCCATTTCCTCTTTAAAGGAGCCCAAAAACTTTGCTAAAGGGGAATCTGCCTCAGATTTAAGCAAGCTTGCAATGCATTGCTTGCATAGGGCTTTGTTAGAGCCAGAGGACAACCTATTCCCACAATTAGGGCACTTTTTGCGGCCTGTCTTGTCTTCCCTTGGCATCTCTTTAGCCTGAAAATAAGAAGACAAAGGATTTCTTAGCGTCAGCACCATGTCCCTCTTAGAATCACCACTAACAAACAACCTCACTGTGAGTAAACCGCCACCGTGGGGCACTACAGGGCCCAGCCTACAAACACCACCACTCCACCAGAGTAATAGCATGCCCAGCAGCCTACCTGGGTTTGGCTGGTGCCTGTCTCCGCCGGAGTATCCTGGGGAATAGCCTCCATGGTCCCCCTCTGACGCTCCGAATCCCGCCGCTAAACCGGTATAGCTGGACGCTGGTCGGGCTTCACAGGCACAGCGCTGGCTCTCCCTCTCCTCCTTGTACCCTTAGAGACCCGGAACCGGAAGTCTCGGCACGCAGTGATGACGCGGTTCCGCCGGAAGTGAACGCTCGGCGTCTCCGACCCCCTGCAACGAGGAGGGAAGATGGAAGGTTCCACTCACCACTCCTGGGGGAAACCGGCGTCATTCTGCCCCTGGCCACCTCGGCACTGGAAGGAGGAGGGTAATGGGTCTGCTCCGGTTCAGCTGGACGGTACCCGAGCCAAAGAAAAATGGTATGGACCCAAACTGCAGCCATAAACCAGGACCCGGTCCCTTAGGCTTGCAGGTTCACAGGCAGCCCCTGAGAGGGGCCTCCAGGTTCCTGGCAACATGTTCCTCCGACGGAGGAAACACAAATGACTGACCAGGGACCTGAGGGACCGCCTTTTGAACTGTGGCAATGTGTTTCCTGTGTCGATGGGAGGAGCTCCATCTCTCAAGGGCTGTCCTGGAAGAACACTTGGGAAAAACAGTTTTAACTTGTAAACAACAAATCTCAGACTTGGTCCTTAAGTGGTAGAAAAAAAAAAAAAAAAAAAAAAAAAAAAAAGGAGGACTGAAGCACTGCTATAAGTGGTTAAAAACAGTATGGTTGTGGGTGGCTGCGCCCATATAGGCACATAAATTTTTTGCAGGAATCTGTAAATGAACGAACTACAAGTCTCGGCTGCTGCTGCGGCACATGGCTTGAAGCGGTCAATGGACTTGCAAGGGTGCTAAGGAGCACCCTCATAGTCCATGCACTCCTCCAGCTTTTTACCTGAAAGCCTATACTGAGGTATGGCAGAAAGCTGGAGAGAGTCTACAGGATCCCGGCACTGCACCCTTGATCCACTGATTGCAGATGCAATGCTCTGCAGGCTCCTGAGAGAGAGAAAAAAAAAAAAAAAGAAGAGGATTAAAATGTACTTTTTTTTTTTTTAACTTGCAAAAAATAAAAAATAAAGCAATGATTTTTTATTTTATTAAAAAGGTGAACTTAGCATTTAAGCAATCGCTGCAGAGTCATTAATCACTTGCTGACCGTATAACCTACATATACAATGGCAAGGCAGAACTGCTGCACCGGATCATGTACCTAGTACGTGACCCGACACTTCTGGGTAGGGAGCATGTACGTGCGCCGGCCCGCTGCGATTATACACAGTAGGAGCTAATCTGCAGGTACCACAGAAACAATGTCTGCCACCAACTGCCGATCATCCAGCACAGAGGCAGTCTGCCTATGTTAAATAGGCAGATCGTTGTTCTGACAGGAAGAAAGGCATGGATCCTGTATCTCCGCAAAGTAGGACATGTCTTTCCCTAGTAAAAGCACCTCCCACAGTACACTAAAACACAGTTAACCCTTTGATTGCCCCCGTTACCCCCTTTCCCAGACAGTGTCACTGGTAGAGTGACAATGCATTTTTTTTTTGCATGGATCACTGTATTAACGTCACTGGTTCCCACAAAGCGTCAAAAGTGTCTGAATGTCTGTCGCAATCCCACTATAAGTTGCTGATCACCGCCATTACTAGAAGAAAAAAAAAAAAAGAAAAAAAAAATATATATATATATATATATATATTATATATACACACACACACACAACTAAATGATTATTTTCATAATCTATTAGTTGGCCGATTATTGTTTAGATTAATAACCTTAAAAAAAAAGTGTGGTGTATAATTTAGTTAATATGTCAAGTTTTAAAAAAAAAAGGCACTTTATTCTTAAATGTCTCTATGCAGTGGTATATGTATAACAATATGGTTAGGGAGCAAATTATCTAATCCACTCTGAGAATGACAGAAGAGGTATACTGTATACACTATTAGAGGGTGAATCTGGTAAATATCAGACTCAGATCAATTTTTTTATTTTTATTAAAAACAAAGTTTTCCTTTAAAAAAAAAAAAAAAAAAAAAAATGTAATTTTAAGAACATTCGTTCTATTTTCTAATCGTTAGTGGAGTCAAATTGATGTTCATTTTCAACCACAGTGATGGAAAAATTTGGAAATAGAAAACTGCTTTGTCAAAGAAATTTTCAGACAGTGTGTGGTTTTCATTCAGAAATTACATTCATTTTTTAAACAGAATGTTAAAAACAAGTGAGAATTTCAAACATTCTTTCATTCAGCCACTAAAAGATTTTTCGTCTGAATATTCTCATCTGAAAATTGATTCGTGTGGCCAGCATACGGCTCCGTACACACCTATGCAGTTTAAGTTTGATCTGTTTCTGCTGTGAGTTTTGATTTTTGCACACGTGATTTTTCTGATTTACGTTTTTGCAGGGTTTTTTTTGCCCAATTTGTTGTTGGGCAGAATAAAAAATACAAATTGCTGCAAAAACGCATTACATGCTTCTCTGCAGCTTCTCTATTGAAGAATATTGAACCAAAAAAGCACAGTTTTGCGTGAACATGTCCCATAGGAAATCATGTTAATGAACTGTAGTGCGTTTCTGCAAAAAACACATAGATGTAAACCACGTCTAAGACGTTTAGTAACATAATGGGGTTAAAAAATAAATTAAAAAAATTAGCCCTTTATAGTACAAAAAATAAAATAAAATAAAAATAAATAAAAAAAAGCAGATGATCACTACTGTAAGGGGTTCATTTTTTTTACTGCAGAACTGTGAAAGTAATATTTACAGTAGCGATTATTTGCTCTTTTTGTACTATAATGGGCTAATTTTATTTATTTTTTAACCCCATTATGTTACTGGCCAATTAATCGATTATGAAAATAGTAAATCGATTAATCGACTAGTTGTTTCAGCCCTAAATAAATAATATATTTTTTTGTTTTTAAATATCCCTTAGTTTGTATTTGTAAACACTATAACTTTTGAGCCAATAAATTAATATACGCTTATTGGGATTTTCATTTTACCAAAACTATGTAGCAGAATACATATTGGCTTAAACTGATGATGAAGAAATTGGTCTAAATTGAGGAATACATTTGATTTTTTTCAACTTTTTTTATTGGCTGTTTTATAGCAGAAAGTCAAAAATATTGGGCATTTTTTATTTTATTTTTACATTTTTTTTGTATAAAGGGAAAAAAATAAAAATAATCCGCAGAGGTGATAAAATAACATTAAAAAAAAGCTCTAATTGTGGGGGGGAAAAAATATTTGAGTACAACGTTGCATGACTGCACAATTGTCAGTTAAAGTAACACAGTGCCGTAACGCAAAAAATTGCATGGTCATGAAGGGGGAAGTAAATCTTCCAGAGGTCAAGCCTTTTTACTACCCCCTCCCCTTACAGCACACATTTCATGATTTGTAAACAACTTTGGAATTATTTACAGAACAGACAAATTTAGTATATTAAAAGGCGGAAAAAAGAATAAAATCTGCAGAACCACCCAACCTCAAACAATGCACAGAAGGTGATGTGTGTGAGATCAAGTGGCTAACAAGTTTACAACTGTCAACCTTCAACTGACCTCTGACCCCTCTGATTGTCCCAGCAACGGCAGTTCCCAGCTTTCTACCTTGAAAAGTTCCAGGAGTAGATTATCTCAAAAGGCATATTCTAATTCTGATAAAAACACAGCTCTTAGAATATATGCTTAACCAGCTCCCGTCCAAGGGCGTCATATGGCCTCCTGGACTTTCAGTGGGAATATCTGAGCGATGCCTGCAGCTGCAGGCATCATTCAGATATCCTTGTTTTCAGCTGGCGATTCTGTGCATCATAAGAATGATCATATCGGAAGTTCTGCCACATGATCGTTCTTACAGGTGACGGGAGTGGCCCCCACCGCCATCTGGTGCTTCTCCTGGCTCTCCCGTGCGATCGGGGACCCGGAGAAAGAAGATGGTCACCGGTCATCTCTATGACCGTCGGAGGCCCGGGTGCAACGTTATGATGTCACGTTCGGGCCGTGAATGTAAACGAAGCTGGAAAGTATGAGATTGTGGATTTTTTTTTGTGATCTCATGCTTTCAAGCCTGGAGGAGAAATGTGGGGTCTTATTGACCCCCGCATCTCTCCATAAAGAAGACCTGTCACGAATGATCCCGATTACAAGGGATGTTTACATTCCTTGTAATAGGAACAAAAAAATAAACACACACACACACACACAAACACAACATTGTAAAACAAAGTAAAAAAAAAAAAAAAAAAAAAATGTCCCAGGTAGCCTGTGCTCAGAAGCGAACACACAGGTTAGTCCCACCCACATATGTAAACGCCGTTCAAACCATACGTGAGGTATCGCCGCATGCGTTAGAGCGCAACAATTCTAGCACTAGACCTCCTCTGCAACTCTAAAGATGTAACCTGTAAAACATTTTAAAGTGTCGCCTATGTTGATTTGTAAGTACTGAAGTTTGGCGTCATTCCACGAGTGTGTGCAATTTTAAAGCCCGACATGTTGGGTATCTATTTACTCGGCAGAACATCATCTTTTACGTTATATAAAAAATTTGGATAACTTTACCGCTTTGTTATTTTTTAAATAAATTGTTGCGCAAATACTGTGCAAGGTAAAACGTTGCAATGACCGCCATTTTATTCCCTAGGGTGTATGTTAAAAAAAACAAAAATAAATCATATTATATATATATGTGTTTGAGTGTTCCGAGTAATTTTCTAGCAAAAACAATTATGACTTTTACAAGTAGGAGAGGAGTGCCAGAATAAGCCCGGTATGGAAGTGGTTAAGATCTAACAAAGTTGCCAAACTAGTAGTGATGAAATCATTCCAAAACTAGATTACCAGTAGCGGATATACCAATGATACCTGTGGTGCCGATTTCCATTCATGGAGGTCAGTGTCTTGCTGTCCTGAATCTGCGGAGCCCAGTCTGGGGTGGGGAGAAGGGCTGGAAGAGCCTTGCTCCACTGGCCTTTCCGGCGTGATGGCTTTTGATTGGTCCCCTGGCACTTAGGGAAATCTGCCTACTCAAGCTGGTTCCCAGAATCTCACTACACAAAATGGCACTCCTGCTCTAAAACACAGGCACTGGAAAAAAACAAAAGAGCTGATTGGCTACACAGTAGTTTGGAAATCTCTCTTCTGATTGGCTGGTGTATCCTAGTCTTCACCCGGAATTGATGAGAGGTCCTCTGATTGGTTGACTTTTAGTCACACCTGTACTCCAAGATGAAAGGTGTAAGGTGCAGCAATTGGCTGGAATGAGGGTGTGGTGGGGGTAGGAGAAGGTCTAGCAGCTGACTGGCCCGTTGCCTTGGAGATGGCTGAGTCACCTCCTGGTCCTCATCTCTCCCCAGCTGTTCTATGACAGGAATGTCGGTCGTTGATTGGCTATCCAGTGATCCCGCCCCCGGATTCTCGCTCCTGCACTCTCCCAGGCTATTGGTAGATAGTTTTACCAGTTCGCGATTTCAACCAGCTGTGGCAATTAGGTGTCAGGATGAAAGTCGGGCCGTGATTGGCTGCTCTTCCCCTCCACCACCTGAGCGGAGTATGAGGAGCCGAGCTGTGATTGGCGGTCACTTGCAGATGGCAGTCCTGTATCGGAGAGTGAAGACGGCGCCCTCGAAAGCCTGTGAAGGGCCCGCTATGGTTCCACGTCAGCTCGTGCTCTTCACTTCACTTCACTGTCGGTGATGGAACACAAGCCGCCGGCAGCGCCTGGTCCTCCAGCTTCCTTCACAACTGAGGAGGAGTTAGACCCTGACGGTTCCCACCCCCAAACCCCCTCCCCCGGAAACCGGACATAGCGTCAAAAAAAAAACCCTCTTCGCTGCTGAGACATTCTTACCGGTACCAAAGAGTCTACCATGCGTCACTTCCGGCTACAGAGACCTTGGGAGGCGTGTATGCAATACACGACGCCAACCGCTCCACATGCCGGAGACGAGCTGCGCGTGCACAACAGGCCCGTCTACTGGGAGTTGCACGGCGCATGTGCGAGATCAGCCGTGTCTCTGGTTAGGCGAGTGTCTGGTAGAAGAGAGTTATGTTCTCTATACCCGCTATTTACATTTTACATGGTAGCAAAACCCTTCTTACTTTTTTCAGAGACAGATGGGCTTGCTGTTTTAGAGACAATAGTACTTTTTTTTTTTTCTATTTTTTTTTTTCCATTTAAATCTTCCACTCACAAGAAAAAAATTGCTTTTTTTTATTATTTTTAAACAGTCAGATTCATACTTCTAAATATTACAAAAAAATGCAGTCCAGATGTCTCAGTATTTGCACTAAAGTCACAAATAATAGCGGTAATGTTTGTAATCCGTGTGCAATGTCAGTTTCTGCCTGTTGCCTTTTCTAGCTTCCCATACTGCACCCCTTCCTCACTCTTTGAATGACAATTGCGCGGTCATACAATGCTGTACCCAAATTACATTTTTATAATTTTTTTTCCCCACAAATAGAGCTTTCTTTTGGTGCTATTAGATCTTCTCTGGATTATTTTATTTATTTTTTGCTAAAAAAAAAAAAATTAAGACCACATTTAAAAAAAATATATATATAAAATCATTTTATATTTTGTTAATAAATTTTGTAAACAGGTAATTTTTCTCCTTCATTGATGTACGCTGATGAGGCTGCACTGATAGGCTGCATTGATGGGCACTAATAGGTGGCAGCACTGAAAGGCATTTATAGGTGGCAGTGATGGGCACTGGGAGGTGACACTGATAGGTGGCTCTGATGAGGCACTGATTGGCACCACTGGTGGGCATTGATAGGTGGCACTTATTACTGGCACTGGTGGGCACTAATTCATGGCACTGTGGGCACTGGCAGGCGGTACTGGTTGGCATAGATGAGGTGGCTTCATCTGAGGAACGATTGTACGATTTTCTGATGGTATATGCACCACTTTCAACAGTCGATTCTGACTTTTCAAACAAAAATTTCCAAAGGGATTAACTCCAAAATTGTTCTTGTACGGGAACCAAACTAATGATTTTCGTACGAGAAAACAAAACAAAAAAAAGCCTTTGGCGTATGAGAATTTTTCGTACATTATTTCCTTCTTCGCTTCCGACTCTGAAACAACGAGGGAAAAATGGACGATCATTTACCCGATTTTCTTATAGTGTGTACCCCACTTTACCTGGGCCCGAGCTCGATCCAATTCTCTGCAGCGGCTCTTCCTCTCTTCTCACAGGGGGCTCCTGCAGCTGTCAGTCAAAGCTTGTAAGGGGGGAGCTGGAGGGCGGGGCCAAGCCACGTTGTGTGTGTACAAGCCACACGCAGCCTGGTTCAGGATCAAGTCCACAGGAGTGCCCCTATAGCAATCGGCATGCTTTCGGGGCCATCAGCTATATCACATATGCTATCCTTTTATTTAGCGCTACACTATATATTTTTTTAATTACTATTTGGACTTTGAGGGTTAGCTGCTATTTTTTTTAGTCTTACTTTTCTTCACTTCATTCCAGGTTTAGCACAGTTTTTTTTTTTTCTCCCTTTTTCACAATTGTACACAATGGATGGCTTCCGTTCATGATATTCATTGTGTACATTTTGTGTCACTTGCTGTGATTGGTCAAAGTGATCACATGGTACAGACAGGGCCAATCACAGCCCATCTGTATCATGTGATTAGTAAACACTGAATTCATTGATTTCAGTCAGTAAAAACAGTTGTTTATAACAGTGAAATTCCCTGTTATAAGCAAGCATAGTGTGTACACAAAAAAACTGATCACCTCACCAGACCAAAAGGGTAGCTTTTGGTGCGGTGTCCCCAACTGTGGTGCATGCCAATTCATGTGGCATAGGAAGGAGGAGGTTACAGGTAGTGATGGCCAAACTCATGCCATTCGGCAATTCATCAATTGTGGTTCACAATTTGTAGTATGTTGCCTGATAAGCCCCTGTGGCCTTCTTTACGTGGGCTGCACCATCCGGGCTTTACACACATGGTTTGGGAAGCATAAAAGGAATATACTCAAAGTGTCAACAACCATTTACTACCACTACATTTTTTGCATCAGCATGATCATACTCCATCTGGTCTTAGACTATTTGGCTTGGAAGTTATGGGTGAGGATGCTGATACTGGCAGGCTCTTTCAGAGACTTTGTAGAAGAGAAACCTAGGGGCCTGAATGTGGGGTTGGATGTTCAGACTCCTATGTGACCTCCCCCCTGGTCCCCTTCCCCCTTCTGTTTCTCTTTGGTTTGGTTTCCCTTTTTTTTTTTTCCTTTTTTTTTCATCCAAGTATTTGTGTACATTTTTATATTCATATTTATATAACTATTATTATTACAATATTTACTTGAATCTACCATTGTTAACGACTAGTTGCTATTAATTACCAATTACTAGAGCAACAAACTTTTATAGATTTTATTTGAGGGTTGGCTTTCGCATACTCCGGGGCTCAGTGCTTTTCACCCCCCCTTCCTGGCAGCTTCTGGGCGGGTGATGCCAGTGTGCAGGTTTTGGACACCTCTGAGTGCCCATCCCCCACTCCCCTCCCCACACAGCTACTTCAGGCATGGAGGGGTGCGACATGGATTGACCCACTTATCAAACTTGCATCCTTCTTTTCTTATTTGTTTCTACACCTGTATTCATCTGACTATATATAAATGAATGTGCAATTTATCATGGATTTGAATGAATCGTCATTATTTGTGTACTTATGATGGAGTTTTTTGTTTTGGATATAGGTTTCTGACATGGATTTTGCTATTTTTACATTAGTGCGACTATATATATATATATATATATATATATATATATATATATATATTGTTCAATTTCTTAATTATATTTTCTTATTCTCCACTTTTTTTTTTTGCATAAACAGTTGATTGAATTTTTCACTGTGATATAAAAAAAAATGTCTGCCCTTTTGAGGGCGTAGCTCTTTTTGACACACCATTTTTAATTCTGCCATTCCCTATAAAAGCGCTTGCCCATTGTATACGAGACTAGCCTAGCTCTAAGGAAGGGGGTCCTCCCCCGAAACGCGTTAGCTTTACCCAGTGTTCTGCACATGTCCACGCACTGTGTTTATGGCCTTTTTTCAGTTGCATTTTCTGAGTACTCACTTTTATACAAAAAGTTCTTATTATTAAATCATCTCTGGTAATGCACTAGGTGTGCGCTCTTCTATTTCTGTTTTTCTTGTAGTTCTTTTCGGCTTACCCTATCTGAAGAAGGCAGCTTCCACCCAGTTCTGGGATACCATGTATTCCTTTCACACCACCATTTTATCTGACAGCCGTTACTCCTTACCTTGGAAGATCTATTAGCACTGGAAGTGACTGTTTTTTTTTTTTTTTTTTGTACCTCACCAGAGTACTACAGTGTTACTATGGTAACCAGTGCCGGAACAAGGTCATTCAGTGCCCAGGGCAAAGATGCCAAATTATGCCTCCCAGTTCCTTAGGTTTAGGGTCAGGGCACCTCCATCCCTGGGGTCATTTGGGGGATATTTATACTGTCCTTGCATTTTCAGGCCTTACTAAATTAGATAAGCCGTCAGTACATCAGGACGGATCAATTTTCATATATATATATATATATATAATTATCTCATTTTATATACCATAGTTTGTGAACTCTAGAACTTTCTGTCAGAAACCATGAATCAGATTGAGACAGAAGTACAGTTAAATCACACTTGTTTAATAATAAAAGGGTAAATATAGTCAAAACATAGAGTTCAACAACCGGATAGTCAGACAAGCCAAAACTTCAGGGAGCGTAGTAGAACAGCAAGCAGGATCTGGAGCCAGAAGGAATATCAGCCAAGCAATTCTTTAACAGGAACACAAAAGAGCATCTCTAGAGATGTGACCAAGGCGAAGGCAGAGATCATCTGGGCTGGACGTTTTAAGTAGGCAGGACTGACGAGCAGGATATCATCAACAGGGGAGACACTGGAGAGAAAAGAGCTGGCAATTAGCCAACAGCTGAGCGGCCAGCTTTGAGAAGGAAGGGCCAAGCCCAGCACTGACAGCACCCCCTCCTCAATGATCCCTCCCCCTCTAGGGACCAGCAGGCTTGAGGGGAAATGTCTATGGAAATCACAGAGGAGGACAGGGGCATGTACGTCCGAGGATGAGACCCAAGAGCGTTCCTTCAGACTGTACCCTTTCCAATGCACCAGGTACTGTAGGCACCCACGGAACCTATGGGAGTCAACAATGGATGGTACCTCATACTCCTCATGGTTCTCAACCTGTACAGGGTGAGGATGAGGCACTGAGGTGGTAGAGCGGTTTCAGACCAAAGGTTTTAATAAGGAGACATGAAATGCATTCGACTTACGCATATTAGAAGGAAGGTCTAATGCATAAGCCACTGGGTTAATTCTGTGAAGAATACGGAAAGGCCCAATAAACCGAGGTGCACACTTCAGAGAAGGAACACAAAGTCGGAGATTGCGAGATGACAGCCAGACCCTGTCCTCAACCTGGTAGGAAGGTGCAGGCAGGCATCTGCAGTCAGTATGGAGTCTGTACCTATCATTAGCATGTCGCAAAGCCTCCCAGACTTGTGCCCTAGTGGAACGAAGACCACCAAAATGCTCCTCTAACGCAGGAATACTCTGCGGAATAAAAGAGCCAGGCAAAATGGAAGGTTGGAAACCATAGTTTGCCATAAACGGGGACAATCGGGAAGCAGAATTCAAGGCACTATTGTGAGAAAACTCCACACACAATAAAAGGTCTGACCAGTTGTTATGATGGTCAGAAATATAGCAACGTAGGAATTGCTCCAACGACTGATTGGCTCGTTCTGTGGCCCCATTAGATTGCGGGTGATACGCAGAGGAGTAAGCAAGCTGAATTCCAAACTGTGCACAAAAGGCTCGCCAGAACTGGGACACAAACTGACTACCCCTGTCTGAGACAATCACCTTGTGTAAGCGAAAGATCTCCCGAGCAAAGATGGAAGCCAGTTCCTAAGAAGTGGGCAACTACTTAAATGGAATACAATGGGACATTTTCGAGAACCGGTCAACCACCATAAGGATAACTGTGTTTCTCAGGAGGAGCATGGACCTGAGTGGCAAGAATTTTGTCACCCAAAGAAGTAAGATTGGTCCGAACTGTAGCCAGAATACGATCAGGAGGAATCACAGGAACCAGAACCGACTCCATCTTGGAAGTGGAGGAAAATTGTCGTGACAATGCATCAGCTCTTACATTCTTAGTACCGGGTAAGAATGAGACCATATAATTGAAACTAGACAAGAAAAGCGTCCCTTTGTGCCCTTCTGGGAGAGAGGCATTTAGCCTCAGACAAGAATGTGAGATTCTTATGGTAAGTAAGAATAAGAACCAGCACAGTGGTACCTTCGAGGAGATGTTTCCATTCTTTCAGGGCTAAAATGATCGCTAATAGCTCCCTGTCACCAATCTCATAATTGCACTCCACAGGGGACAATTTCTTGGAAAAGTAGACACAAGGATGCATAGCACTTTCAGAGGTAGGACGTTTAGACAGAAGGGTACCAACTCTAGTCTCCAAAGCATCAACCTGAAGGATAAAATGTAATGTAGGATCAGGATGTGCCAACACAGGAGCAGAAACAAAGGCAGCCTTGAGACTCTCAAAGGCCTTAATGGACTCCGGAGACCAACTCTGTGGGTTACCGTCCTTTCTGGTCATATTAGTCAGGGGCTTGACCAGAGACGAGAAGTTACAAATAAACTTCCAATAATAGTTGGCAAAGCCAAGAAAACGCTGCAGAGGATGTAAACCCAACAGGTCGGGCCACTGTAGGACTACTGAAAGTTTCTCTGGGTCCATGGAAAAACCAGCAGTGGAAATGACATAGCCCAGGAATTTAACCTGTTCACAATGGAATTCACACTTCTCCAATTCACAATAGAGGTTGATCTCTCTTAGTTTCTGAAGCACACGACAGACATCTGTGTGGTGGCTCTCCAGGGAGGTGGAAAATGCGAGGATATCATCGAGATAAATCACCACACATAACTGCAACAAATCTGAGTATATCGTTAACTTCCTGGAAAACTGCCAGGGTGTTACAAAGGCCAAAAGGCATTACGAGGTACTCATAATGGCCTGTTCTGGTATTAAACTTAGTTTTTCACTCGCCCTGTCTGCAACATATTCCTCCATGGCCCTATCCTCCAAGACCGACAAAGGGTAAACGCGGCCACAAGGGGGTATGGCACCAGGTTAATGGTCAATTGCGCAATCATACGACCGGTGTGGAGGCAATCTACTAGCTTGACCTTTGCCAAAGAAATTGCTAAAAGCGCAGTACTTCTCCAGCAGGGAGGAGAGTGAAGAGGTGCACAGGACCTTGGCTACCTTCTAGAAGCATGCATTGCGGCAACCAGGAGAGAACCTCAGCACAGAGCCAATCAAAAGAGGGGTTGTGCCTCTGTAACCAAGGATAACCAATAACCAGTGGAAACTTAGGTGAGGAAATATCTTGGAATTGGATTATATCATGATGAAGAGCCCTTACGGCCATGGACAATGGACAATTGATCTCAAGAATCACGTGGGCAAGCTGTAGAGGTCTCCCGTCAAGAGCCTCAATGGCAAGTGGAGTGTCACGCAACGGAATCAAGTGCTTTGATACAAAAGGCAACATCAATGAACAGGCCTGCAGCCCCAGGGTCAATTAGAGCCTGTATCTCGACGAAAAACCAGGGTCTTAACCTTCTGGATAACTAACTGGAGACGAAACAACGCCACCTAAGGTCTGTCCGTGACAGGACCTCAAGGTTCGGGTGTTCCCTGGACAGGTAGTACAAGACTTTAAAAAATGACCTGCCTGGCCACAATAAAGGCACAATCTCTCACTCCTCCTAAGGGTTCTCTCATCCGCAGAGAGATGCGTGAAGCCCAAATGCATGGGTTTATCGGGACAGATCAACTCAGTACCAGGAGGTATGGGAGGTGAGGGAGGCAAAGGTGGGACTGCAAAGTTCAGAGACAAATGTACAGGAGGCTTTCCGCAAGGGCTCCTTATAAGGAATTCTTTCTCTGAGGCTGGAGTCAATGAGGATGGCAAACGTGATCAACTTCTCCAGCTCAGTGGGTATATCTCGTGCTGCTATCTCATCCTTGATGGTATCCGAGAAACCATAAGAAAAAGCAGCCACAAGGGACTCATTGCTCCAAGCAACCTCTGCTGCCAGAGTACGGAATCAACGGCGTAATCGGCAACAGTTCTCGTACTCTTGACGTGAGGCACTTGGCAGCAGAAGCAGAGCGTGCAGGAACATCAAATACCCCTTTTAAAAGAAGCCACAAACTCTGGGTAACTCAAGACAACAGGTTTTTGCTTCTCCCATAGAGGGTTTGTCCAGGCCAAGGTTCTCTCAGAAAGCAAAAATATCACGAAGCATACTTTACTTCTGTCCGTAAACGCCTGGGGCAGCATCTCAAAGTATATCTCAACCTGGTTGAAAAACTCTCTGCATTGGACTGGATTGCCCCGAAATAGCTGGGGAAGCAGAGCGGGACCAAACATACCTCTTATAGAGGTAATACTCGAGGCGGGTGCCTGCACAGAGACTGGAGCAGCAGCAGGAACAGCCTTCAACACAGGTTGTTCACAATCACAGTTGGAGATTCCCGGTGAGCCGTTCAACTCAGGAGCTTTTGTAACGCCATGGCAAACTGATCCATGCATTGATCCTGCTCATCCAATCTGGAAAAAATATTACCAACAAGGGGATTGACTTCATCTTCTGAATTCATGGCCTTTGTCTACTGTCAGAAACCATGAGACAAAAGTACAGTTAAATCACACTTGTATAATAATAATAAAAAGGTAAACGTAGTCAAAACATAGCGTTCAGGAACCGGAACGGATAGTCAGACAAGACAATATGTCAGGGAGCCAGAGATGAGCGTAGTAGAACAGCAAACAGGATCTGGAGCCAGAAGAATTGTCAGCCAAGCAAGTCTTTAACAGGAACACAGGAGCACGTCTCTAGAGATGTGACCAAGGCAAAGGCAGAGATCATCTGGGCTGGACGGCTTTAGTAGACAGGACTGACAAGCAGGATATTATCAACTCCTGCTGCCATGGAGTCCATCAGGAAAGGAAAATTACAGTAAGTATTTAATAGACATTTTCAGTTTTCTCCATGGCAGCCTACGTGTGGGAAATAACTAGCCATACAGATCCGGGTGGGCAAAGTGCTGGACAAAAGAAAAAAGGTTTAATTGGCACCATCAACAGACAAGATACATAAACCAAATTTAACAAGATACCGAGGCTGGCTGTACACAGTAGTGCGCCATGAACGTGTTAATTGAAGACCACAAGGCCGCTTTGCAAATAACTTCTGTAGCCACGTGACGTGAAGCCGCCCATGATGTAGACATGCTTCTGGTTGGGTGAGCGGTCATCACTTATGGAGGCGCCAAGTCCTTGGCCTCTTAGGCACACTGAATGCCCTGAACAATCCATGCTGCAATAGATCTGGAAGAGGCACCTGACGCATTCCCTTATTCTTCCCATGAAATAGAAGAAACAGATAATCGGACTGAAGGAACAAAGCTGTAGCTTCTAGATACTGACTCAGAGCTTTCCCAACATCTAGGAGATGAACACTGGAATCCCACATAGAGAATCTTGTCTTTTATTTTTTATTTTTTTTATTTCAGAAAAGAACAATTGTTACATAACATAGCCTCTGGGCATTCCCCGGCTCAAGGGTACAAAACGTAAGGCAAGGCATGCAACACCTTAACTACTGGCCTAAACTAATTAAACAATCAAACAAAATAACCCCCATAGCCTGCTGTTAAAGTGTGACAGGATAAGTGTAATGATCAGCAATTCGCAGAATTATGTGACCTACGACAGGCACCATCCAAGAAAATGTCTATAGTGCATGGGCAGTCATAGGCATGTGGTCGGTGTCAGGGCTGGCTTAGCCCTTCCTTCTCTGGGCTGGCTGCTCAGCTGTCGGCTAATTGCCAGCTCTCATCTCACTCCACAGTTACCAGCTGTTCCTGATCATGCTTGTCTGACCTGCCTACTTAAATCTGTCCTGCTCACTTCACTTCTGCCTTCGCCTTGGTCACATCACAAGAAACCATCTCCCGCGGTTCTGTTTAAAGACTGGCTTGCTGACATCCCTTCTGGCTCCTTATCCTGCTTGCTGTTGCTCTACTTGGATCCCTGACTCTGGCCTGGCTGACTACTCTATCCAGTTACTGGACTCTGGCTATGCTTTGACTACGCTTTTACCTTTTTATTTTTATTTAATAAACAAGTGTGATTTAATTATACTTCTGTCTCGGTCTGATTCATGGTTTCTGACAGTAGGCGAAGGCCATGAATTCAGAAGATACAGTCAATCCACTTGTTGGTAATATTTTTTCCAGATTGGATGAGCAAGACCACCACATGGATCAGTTTTCCAGTCGCACAGCTCACCTGGAATCCCCCACGGTGGCTGCTCCGGTACAACCTAAGTCGCAGGCCATCCCTGCTGCTGCGCCAATCTCTGTGCAGGCACCCACCTCGAGTATTACCTCTATAAGAGGTATGTCTGGTTCCGCTCCGCTTCCCCAGCAATTTGGGGGTGATCCAGTTCAATGCAGAGGGTTTCTCAATCAGGTTGAGATATACTTTGAGATGCTGCCCCAGGCGTTTCCCACGGACAGAAGCAAAGTGGGTTTCGTGATCTCTTTGCTTTCTGAGAGAGCCTTGGCCTGGGCTAACCCTCTATGGGAGACACAAAAACCTATTGTCTTGCGTTACCCTCAGTTTGTGGCCTCCTTTAAAAGAATATTTGACATTCCCGCATGCACCGCTTCTGCTGCCAAGTGCCTCATGTCCATCAAACACAGTACGAGAACTGTTACCGACTACGCCATTGAATTCCGTACTCTGGCAGCAGAGGTTGTTTGGAACAATGAGGCCCTCATGGCATGCTTTTTCTCATGGTCTCTCGGATTCCATCAAGGATGAGATAGCAGCCCGAGATATACCCACTGAGCTGGAGAGCTTGATCTCGTTTGCCATCCTCATTGACTCCAGACTCAGAGAAAGACTTTCTCTTAAGGAGCGCTTGTGGAAGCCTCCTGTACGTTTGCCTGCCTCCCTCACCTCCCATGCCTCCTGGTACCTACCGAGTAGGTCAGTGAAGATGAGCCCATGCACCTGGGCTTCACCCGTCTCTCTGCGGATGAGAGAGCCTTTTATTAGGAGGGAGAGATTGTGCCTTTTATTGTGGCCAGGCAGGTCACTTTTTGAAGTCTTGTCCTATCCATCCAGGGAACGCCCGAACCTTGAGGTCCCATCATGGACAGACCTTAGGTGGCGTTGTTTCGTCCCCAGTTATCCAGAAGGATAAGCCCCTGGTTTCGATCACCCTTTCTTGGGCTGAGTCATCCATCGAGATACAGGCTCTAATCGACTCTGGGGCTGGAGGCCTGTTCATTGATGCTGCATTTGTTTCGCAGCACTCGATTCCACTGCAGCTGCGTGACACTCCACTTGCCATTGAGGCTCTTGACAGGAGACCTTTACAGCCTGCCTATGTGACTCATGAGACAGTTCCGTTGGTAATGGCCGTAGGGGCTCTTTACCATGAGATAATCCAATTCCAAGTTATTTCCTCACCCAGGTTTTCCCCTGGTTATTGGTTATCCTTGGTTACAGAGGCACAACCCCTCTTTTGATTGGCTCTGTGCTGAGGTTCTCTCAATGGTCACCACAATACAGTGAGACATGTTTCCTGAAGGTATGCAAAGTCCTGTGCACCTCTATACTTCCATCCCTGCTGGAGGAGTACCCCGATTTTAGCGATGCCTTTGATAAAGGTCAAGCCAGTATTTTGCCTCCACACCGGTCTTATGATTGCGTAATTGACCTTCAACCTGGTGCCATACCTCCTCGTGGCCGGGTTTACCCTTTGTTGGTCTTGGAGGATAAGGCCATGGAGGAGTATGTTGCTGATGCACTTTCTCGAGGTTTCATCTGCAAATCCTCTTCTCCTGCTGGTGCTGGTTTCTTCTATGTGAAGAAGAAGAGCGGTGAACTGAGACCTTGTATAGATTATATGGGTCTCAATCGTGCCACAATTAAGAATGCCTACCCGATTCCATTGATTACAGAGTTATTTGACCGCCTCAAGAGAGTAACGGTTTTCGCGAAGCTTGACTTGAGAGGGGCATACAATCTTGTGCGCATTAAGGAAGGCGACGAGTGGAAAACTGCGTTTAATACCAGAACAGGCCATTATGAATACCTGGTAATGCCTTTTGGCCTTTGTAACGCCCCAGCAGTTTTCCAGGAATTTATTAACAATGTCCTCTGAGATTTGTTGCAGTTATGTGTGGTGGTTTATCTCGATGATATCCTGATATTTTCCAAGTCCCCAGAGAGCCACCACACAGATGTCTGTTGTGTGCTTCAGAAACTCTCTATTGTAAACTGGAGAAGTGCGAGTTCCATCGTGAACAGGGTACATTCCTGAGCTATGTCATTTCCACTGCTGGTTTTTCGATGGACCCAGAGAAACTTAAGGCAGTCCTACAGTGGCCTTGACCCGTGGGTTTACGTCCTCTGCAGCGTTTCCTGGGTTTTGCCAACTACTATCGGAAGTTTATTCGTAACTTCTCATCTCTAGTCAAGCCTCTGACTGATATGACCAGAAAGGACAGTAACCCACAGAGTTGGTCTCCGGAGTCCATTAAGGCCTTTGAGACTCTCAAGGCTGCCTTTGTTTCTGCTCCTGTGTGGGCATATCCTGATCCTATGTTGCCTTTTATCCTAGAAGTTGATGCTTCTGAGACTGGAGTTGGCGCTCCTTCTGTCTCAACGTCCTAACTCTGAGAGCGCTATGCATCCGTGTGGCTACTTTTCGAAGAAATTGTCACTTGCTGAGTGCAATTATGAGATTGGTGACAGAGAGCTGTTGGCGATCATTTTAGCCCTGAAAGAATGGAGACATCTCCTTGAAGGTACCACTGTGCCTGTTCTTATTCTTACTGACCATAAGAATCTTACATTCTTGTCTGAGGCTAAGCAAATCTCTCCCAGAAAGGTGCGATGGGCTCTTTTCTTGTCAAGCTTTAATTACATTGTCTCATTCTTACCCGGTACTAAGAATGTAAGGGCTGATGCCTTGTCACGACAATTTTACTCCACTTCCAAGTCGGAGTCGGTTCCGGTTCCTATGATTCTTCCTGATCGTATCTTGGCTACGGTTCGCACCAGTCTTACTTCTCCCTTGGGTGACAAAATTCTTGCTGCTCAGGTCCATGTTCCTCCTGAGAAACCTTGTGACTGCTGCTTTGTCCCAGAGAGTCTCCGTACTGCTGTGCTCCACACTTACCATTCTCCCAAGGTAGCTGGCCATCCTGGGAAGAATCCACTCATTTGGGCCATTTCCCAACAATTCTGGTGGCCTAGTCTAAGGGCTGATGTTACTGCCTTCGTAGCTGCCTGTCCCATGTGTGCTCAGAGTAAGACTCCACGACACCTTCCAGTGGGCCTCCTACAACCCATACCCAATGGAGAGAGGCCCTGGACTCGCCTGTCAATGGATTTCATTGTGGAGTTGCCCAACTCCCAAGGCAACACTGTTATCCTTATGGTGGTTGACCGGTTCTCAAAGATGTGTCATTGTATTCCGCTTAAGAAGTTGCCTACCTCTAAGGAACTGGCTTCCATTTTTGCTTGGGATATCTTTCGCTTACATGGGCTACCCAAGATGATTGTCTCAGACAGGGGCAGCCAGTCTGTCTCCCGGTTCTGGCGAGCCTTTTGTGCACAGTTGGGAATCCAGCTTGCATTCTCTTCTGCGTATCACCTGCAGTCTAATGGGGCCGCAGAACGAGCCAATCAGTCCTTGGAGCAATTCCTACGTAGCTATATTTCTGACCACCATAACAACTGGTCAGACCTATTACCTTGGGCAGAGTTTACTCACAACAGTGCCTTGAATTCTGCCTCCTGATTGTCTCCATTTATGGCGAATTTATGGTTTCCAACCTTCCATGTTGCCTGACTCATTTGTTCCGCAGAGTATTCCTGCATTAGAGGAGCATCTCTGTGGTCTTCATTCCAGTTGGATACAAGTCCAGGAGGCTTTGCGTCATGCTAATGATAGGTACAGACTCCATGCTGACCGCAGACGCCTGCCCGCGCCTTCCTACCAGGTTGGGGACAGGGTCTGGCTGTCATCTCACAACCTCCGGCTTCGTGTTCCCTCACTGAAGTATGCACCTCGGTTTATTGGGCCTTTCCGTATCCTTCGCAGGATTAATCCAGTGGCTTACGCGTTGGACCTTCCTCCTAGTATGCGCATCTCAAATGTGTTTCATGTCTCCTTATTGAAACCGTTGATCTGTAACCGATTTATCACCTCGGTGCCACACTTTCAGCCTATTCAGGTTGAGAACCATGAGGAGTATGAGGTACAATCCATTGTTGACTCCCATAGGTTCCGTGGGCGCATACAGTACCTGGTGCATTGGAAGGGGTACAGTCTGGAGTAATGTTCCTGGGTTTCAGCATCGGACGTACATGCCCCTGTCCTCCTCCGAGAGTTCCATAGATGGTTTCCCCTCAAGCCCAGTGGCCCTCCAAGGGAAAGGGGTCATTGAGGAGAGGGTACTGTCAGAGCTGGCTTAGCCCTTCCTTCTCTGGGCTGGCTGCTCAGCAGTCGGCTAATTGCCAGCTCTCATCTCTCTCCACAGCTACCAGCTGTTCCTGATCATGCTCGTCTGACCTGCCTACTTAAAGCTGTCCAGCTCACTTCACCTCTGCCTTTGCCTTGGTCACATCACAAGAAACCATCTCCCGCGGTTCTGTTTAAAGACTGGCTTGCTGACATCCCTTCTGGCTCCTTGTCCTGCTTGCTGTTGCTCTAATTGGATCCCTGACTGGCCTGGCTGATTACCCGATCTGGTTATTGAACTCTGGCCTGGCTGACTACTCTATCCGGTTACTGGACTCTGGCTATGCTTTGACTACGCTTTTTCTATTTACCTTTTTTATTTTTATTTATATATATATATATATATATATATATATATATATATAACAAGTGTGATTTAATTGTACTTCTGTCTCGGTCCGATTCATGGTTTCTGACAGTCAGTTAAAATGCACCCATGATGAACCATCATTAAATTTGAATTAGACCAGTAATCCTACAGGGTCCTCTTGTTCCACAGTGGTAGTTTCAGACTCTAGCCATATGTTCCAGACCTTTTGAAACTTTTGGGGGCATCCTCTACTAGAGTATGTTTCGTTAAATAAGGGCACTGCAAGGTTGACTAATGATTTCCATGCATTCAGGGTAAGGGCAGATGTGGGAACTCTTCACTTGAGCATGACATGTTTTCTGGCATAGAAGAAAAGCAATCCCGGTATTCTGAAAACTGCTCTGGAAGGGGCCAGAGCATCCACTAAGCCAACCAGGCAGATGTCCAGCTGTGGATAATAACTTGAAGGTTTTTTCATGGAATGTACAGAGTCTGAACACGCTTCAGAAAAGGTCTTTGGTCTTCTCCTTTCTCAAAAAATACAAACCGCATATCATCTGGCTGCAGGAGACCCATTTAGTGGCCTCTAAATTCCTTGCACTCAAAAAGACCTGGATAGCATGCCCCTTCCACACTACCCACACCTCATATTCTAGAGGGATCTCCGCATTAGCCAAGTCCTTTCCTGTGGAAACTGTCCAAGTTAAAATTGAACCAGAAGGTTGTTTTGTGATCCTGTCCATACAGATTGGTCGGACTGTCCTGAACTTAGTCAATCTTCCATGACTGCCTCTAGTGTGGTGTGTAGCAACAGACAGGGGCCAAAGACCTCACGGCCAACATTCATAAAAAAAGGGTCTGGGCTGAGTCTATCAGCTGGGAGATTGGCCATATTTTGTGTTTGTAGTATGCCACAAAGCTTGCCTCAAGTAACACATTGAAGATCACACCCCTCACACATCTTTTAGCTCCAACTATCCACAAGCAAGCAGCTTGAATTATTAATTTATTCTTTTTATTTAAACTTTATTAGATTTTTATGTATTGCAAACCCACATGTATCAACTATTTAAAAAAGACCAGCAATATTTATCAAGACATATATATATATATATATATACACCCCCACGCCTCCCCTCCTATTGTCAGTCTCCTCTATTATTTTCCTCCTTTTCTTAATCTCCATTTCTACTCTTCCCTTCCAACACCTATTCTATCCGTTTCTCTGTATACTTCCTAGTTGTCTTAAAGTCTATCCATTTTTCCCAAATACTATTAAATCATCCTACTTGGCCCTCATCCCTACTACTAAGATATTCCATTTTAAATATATGATCTATTCTTTCAAACCATTCCTTTATGGTAGGGTTTTCTGTGTCTAGCCATTTTAGGTTGCATTCAATAGATATGGTGTCTTTTGCGCTATTTGTGTTTTGGATTAGGCATTCCCATGGGTCATTGGGGGTTTACTCTCCTGTAATTTCCTCTATGTATCATTGTATATTCTGCCAATACTCCTTCATTTTTGTACAGTCCCACCAAATGTGGGTCATGGTACCTTTCTGATTGCAACCTCTTCAACATAACAGAGATTTAGTTTGTTGGTATTTTAGAGCTATGACGGGAGTTATATACCACCTCGCTAAACATTTATAATTAATTTCTTTTGTGTTTATATCAGTCACATAATCTTGTACCCCTCCCAGCACTTTGGTCACTTGTTCTTCCAGTTGTATGCCCAACTTCTCCCATTTTCCAATAAATGGAGGTGCTCCCAGCCCCCCATCTCTGTGAGTATTCTATACATCCAAGATATTCCGTGTTTTAGTGTTGACTGTGAGTTACATAATCTTTCTATTGAGTTTGGGTTTCCCTCAGATCTGATTGGTTGTGATAATGAAGTCAAAGACAAAGTGCTTTAACTGAAATTACCTCCACTCATTTATTTTTATAGTTTCACTTTTGTGCATTATTTCCTGCACGAATCTAATTTTCCCTTTATTCACTATATCTTTTAATTGTGTTTTTCCTATCCAATTGCCATAAAGTGACCCTTTACCCGGTAAAAAAAAAAAATGTCTGTGAAAGTTCAATTAATGGTGAGTTATATTCCCATTTTTCTTGCCCATGAATTGAATTCCAGACTTTAAAAAAATGTCTTGTCAAATCATGTGTATCTATATCTAGTGTTCTGTATTTTGGTGGAATCCATATATTCTTACTAAAGGGCCAGTTCACACCAGATGCAGTTCCATGCCGTTCTGTGTTTTCTGCACCAAGTCAGTTCCAGTCAGTTTCTGCACCAGAAACTGATCGGAAACTGACCAGAAACTGACTGCATGGTGTGAACTAGAGCCATTGGAATA
This sequence comes from Lithobates pipiens, assembly GCF_037356315.1. Lineage (NCBI taxonomy): Eukaryota > Metazoa > Chordata > Amphibia > Anura > Ranidae > Lithobates > Lithobates pipiens. The sequence goes on from NW_027507748.1 coordinate 322,536,848, forward strand.
TACTAAATTTTGTAGTGCAGAAAAAAAGCACACGGAACCGAACGGAACTGCGTCTGGTGTGAACTGGCCCTTAAAGTGATTGTAAAACTTTGTGTATTTTTTTTTTTAAAATAACATACAATGTCATACTTACCCCCACTGTGCAGATTGTTTTGCAAAGAGTGGCCCCCGATCATCCTCTTCTGGGTTCCCTCTGCAGCTCTTGCGGGTCCTCCTTGCATCAGTTAACCCCCTAGGAGAAGCGCTCTCCACTGTGCCTATCAAACGCAAGCACTGTGCCCATAAAATGCAGCCACTGTGCCCATCAAACGCAGCCACTGTGCCCATCAAACGCAGCCACTGTGCCCATCAAACGCAGCCACTGTGCCCATCAATTGCCACCACTGTGCCCATCAAATGCAGCCACTGTGCCCATCAAACACAGTCACTGTGCCCATAAAACGCAGCCACTGTGCCATCAAATGCAACCACTGTGTTTATCAAACGCAGCCACTGTGCCATCAAACGCAGCCACTGTGCCCATCAAATGCAGCCAAAGTGCCATCAGTTGCTACCACTGTGAACATCAAAAGCAACTACTGTGCCCATCATACACAGCCACTGTGCCCATCAAACGCAGCCACTGTGCCATCAAACGCAGCCTCTGTGCCCATCAAACGCAGCCTCTGTGCCCATCAAACGCACCCTCTGTGCCCATCAAACACAGCCTCTGTGACCATCAAATGCAGCCTCTGTGCCCATCAAATGCAGCCACTGTGCCCATCAAATGTAGCCACTTAGCCTATCAAATGCAGCCACTGTGCCAACAATTGCCACCACTGTGCCATCAAATGCAGCCACTGGGCCCATCAAGTGTAGCCACTGTACCCATAAATTGCGTCTACTATGCCCATCAATTGCTGCCAGTGTGCCCATCAATTGCTGTAACTGTGCCCATCAATTGCTGCTACTGTGCCCATCAAATGCTGCCAGCGTGCATCCCCTGCCTGCCCAGCACTTACTTTATCTTGGTGGGGCAGCGGGTCATGGCGGCAGGTGGTGAGAGGTGTCCGGTGTCCTCCATGCTCCTCTATGTCTTCTCCCCTCGTCCCTTCCAGTCCTCTGCGATAGGCGTCCAATCACAGAGCCTGTCATTTCAGCCAATCAGGTGAAAGGTAACAGACCAAAGCACCTCATTGGCTGAGAGGCGGTTCAGTGTTAGGTAAGCGAATATTCATTCTCTTTGCTAATCCAACGCTTAGTGAAAAGTGAGCGCCCAGCATGGCGCCTGCTGTTCAGCTTTTTGGATGCCTATTAGAGCCTATGGTTCTAATCGGGTGCTTACAAAAAATACCCCATCGCTGTAATTCAGGTGTCCAGAGCCCGAAAAGGTGCCATACACCTGAATAGGGGGTGTCAGCGGCGACCATAGATAGATTCAATAGTGGAAACTGTACTCTTGGCTTTTTGTCTTGACATATGTATCTTAATATTATTTTCTTTAATGTCTAAGAGAATGTCTGAGGAAGTGCTATTGGTATTGTCTGGAATTTATATATTTTCAGGAGTATTATTCGTTTTACCATGTTTATTTTTCCCATCCACCACAGTGGGCGTGTTTCTATTTTACTAATGCCTACTTTAATCTCATTGATTAGTGGAATAAAATGAGCTTGATACATTTTCCTCAATGAGGTTGTTAATTTTATTCCAAGGTATTTTAATTCCTTTCCCCCCAAGTGAATGGGAATTCCCTCTGTAATGCTAATTCCTCCTTTTTGCTTAAACTTATATTTAAGGTTTCTGAATTTATTGGGTTGATTTGAGAGTTTGAGAGTTTCCCATTTCTCTTCAGTTCTTTATTAGGTTTGGAAGTGTTGTTCTAAGGTTGGAGATATAGAACAAAATATTGTCCACATATGCCGCGACCTTGTGTTCTTCTTCTCCCATCTTCACCCTTCCCTAGTTGCCAATAAGGGTTCTAGCACTAGAACATATAAGAGGGGCAACAATGGGCATCCTTGTCTTGTTCCAGTGAATATCTCAAAGGATGACAAGATACTTCCGTTGACCTTTACAGAAGTGGTGGAATGATTTAATAGGTTTTTAATCCATTTGACCATTTAGGAATAGAGCTGGGAACTTTCATCCTCTTTTCATCCTGTAACAAACTTTACCTTCTCTTCCTGGAATGAACCCTGTCTGATCTGCATGCTTTTTTAGTCTTCTAATTTTTGTATATAGTTTTGTATCAGCATTTAACAATGCTATTGGTCTATAATTAGAGCATAATGTTGTGTCTTTTCCCTCCTTAGTTATGACTGTAACATACACCTATAATGACTCTCCTTATTTTCTCACCCTCCGCTAATTTATTCAGGTATACACATATTTTTGGAATGAGTTTTTCTTTAAATGTTTCATAATATCTAATTGTGAATCTGTCGGGTCCAGAGCTCTTTCCAGTTGCTGTACTATTTATTGCTTTTCTGATCTCTTGTTGTGAAATTGGATCTTCCAGATCCTGTTGTTTATCTACCGAGATTCTGGGCAATTTTGCTTCTCTTAGGTATTCCTGTATTTGTTGTTTCCTTTTTATTTCTGCTTCTTGTGTCTCCTTTCCCCTTACTGAATATAGGGTGCTATAGTAACTTTGAAAAACCTTTGCAATTTCTGATGTTTTATACACCATGTTTCCTTTCTTTTTTCCACTTTTCTATATAGTTTAACAACTTTTTATTTTTTAAGGTTTTTGTGAGATTTTCCTGCTTTATTCCCCCATTTATATCTATCTTTCACCACCTTATTAACCGGTTCCCGACCAGCGCACGACGATGTACGTCGACAGAATGGCACGGGCAGGCATATTGGCGTACATGTAAGTCCAATCTTCAATGCCGTCCTGCCATCGGGAGCGCGCCGGCGGCGGCACGCTCCCGCGATGGTCGGGACCCCCGTGAGTCCGGTCGCGGGACCCGCGATCATCTCACGGGATGGCTGAATGTAGGAAATGCCGTGTAAACAGCATTTCTCCATTCTGCCTAGCAACTAGTGACGCTGATCTCTGCTCCATGTGATTGGAGCAGAGATCAGTGTTCACTAAATGAAAGCCCAACCCCCCCACAGTTAGTAACACACCCCTAGGAACACTTAACCCCTACACTGCCACCCACTGGTTAACCCCTTCACTGCCAGTGTCATTTACACAGGAATCACTGCATTTATATAGCAGTGATTACTGTATAAATGACAATGGTCCCAAAAATGTGTCAAAAATGTCCGATGGGTCCCCCACAATGTCGCAGTCACAATAAAAATCGCTGATCGCCGCCATTACTAGTAAAAAAAAAATAATAAAAAATTATTAATAAAAATGCTATAAAACTATCCCTATTTTGTAAACGCTATAACTTTTGTGCAAACCAATCAATAATCGCTTATTGAGATTTTTTTTAACCAAAAATATGTAGAAGAATACGTATCGGCCTAAACTGAGGGAAAAAAATGTTTTTTTATATATTTTTGGGGGGTATTTATTATAACAAAAAGTAAAAAATAATGCGTTTATTTTCAAAATTGTCGCTCTATTTTTGTTTATAGCGCAAAAAATAAAAACCGCAGGGGTGATCGAATACCACCAAAAGAAAGCTCTATTTGTGGGAAAAAAAGGACGTCAATTTTGTTTGGGAGCCACGTCGCACGACCGCACAATTGTCAGTTAAAGCGACGCAGTGCCGAATCGCAAAATGTCTTTGACCAGCAAAATGGTCCGGTCTGTAAGTGGTTAAATACATTTCTTGCTTTGTGTTCCATTAAGTCTTTCAGTTGGTCTCTTTTTATTATTAAAGTGGAGGTCCACCCTAAAATGGACCTCCGCTCATCGGAATCCCCCCCCCTCCGGCGCCACAATCGGCACCTTTCAGGGGGGAGGGGGGTGCAGTTACCTGGATAATCCAGGTAACTGCACCCACTTCCGGGCTAGCTCTCTGCGGAACGGGGCGTACGTTACGCCCCCGTTCCGCAAGCGCCCGCCCCCTTCAGCAAGTGCCCCGCTGCCTGCTGGGAAACACACAGCTCCCAGAGGCAGCGGGGACCGTCCGGATTGCGCCGCGCGGCTCGCGCATGCGCAGTAGGGAACCGGGAAATGAAGCCGAAAGGCTCCATTTCCTGATTCCCATACCCAAGATGGCGGCGGGACCCGGCAGCCGAGCGAGCGATCGGCTTCGGGTGCCGACATCGCGGGCGCGCTGGACAGGTAAGTCTCACTATTTAAAAGTCAGCAGCTGCAGTATTTGTAGCTGCTGGCTTTTAAAAAAAAAAAAAAAATGCGGAGTCCCGGTGGACTCCCGCTTTAATATCTGTTGAACTTCAGTATCTACTTTCTTTTTGTGTATCTGTTCCAGCCCATATATTTATTTTATTACCTTGCCATTTCTTTTGGCTTTTTCCCTTTTCTTTCTGGCACCTATGGATATCAACACACCTCTAATATAGGCTTCGTGCGCTTCCCATGTTATAGCTTTTGACACCTCAGGGGACTCGTTCAGAAAGAAATATTGTTCTTTCATTTTTTATTTTATGTCTTGTATCAGATCTTATTTAGCCTCCATGTATTTTCCCTATTCTGTGTTCTCATAAGTCTCAGCTTCACTATTACTGGGGCATGGTCTGAGAGTGATATTCTTGCAATAGATGAATTTTCAACTGTTTCCAGAAGTCTATGTTCCACCAGGATATAATCTAACCTTGATTACGTGTCATGCACTGGAGAGTGGAATGAATAACCCCTTACACGTGGATGTTGAGCCCTCCAAACATCCACCAGATTGGCATTGATGTTGTTTTTTTCTTGATCGCTCTTAATTGATAGTCACCGGTCCCCAGTGCATGTGACGTACTATACATTCGTGGGTCCAAGCAGAAATTAAAGTCACCTGCCAAGATTACTTTTCCTTTCTTGAAGTCAATTAGTTTGTCCAAAACCTCTTTTAAATAATCTTTTGAGTTTTTATTGGGACAGTATACATTAGCCAATGTACATTCCATCCCTTGTAGGTTTCCTTTTAGAAATAGATAACTTCCCTCCAGGTCCACTTTTATCTTCCAATATAAATCCAAGGTCTCTTGCCAGTCCTATTGCTACCCCTTTTGTTCTTCTGATTGGGGAGTCTCCAATGTACCACGTTGGATAGGGTTTTGAATATAATTAAACAATTGTGTCTAGTGCTATATGTGTCTTCTGTAGGAATATTATACCTGCAGAATATCTTTTGGTCTCCTTTAATACCTTATACCTTTTCTGTGGGGTATTCAACCCTTTTACATTATATGTTAAGCAATTTATAGTTGTCATTTTGCTTCTCTCATCTCCCATCCCCCCTCCCTCCTCTCCCCCCCCCCTTTTGTAGCTCCATTCCCAAGTATGGGAGGGGCTTTGATGGGGAGCAGAGGGGGGATTTAACCCCCTGGGAAAGATGTAAAATCAAAAGAAAAAAAGTATCCCTGACACCTTAGCTCCCTTTTTTTTTAATTCTAGAAAGTGGATTTATTTTTCCCAAAAAATGCATTTGAAAAGCCACTGCTCAAATACCGTGTAACAAAAAATTGTAACACCCACCATTTTATTCTATAGGATTCTAAAAAACTGGGCTAACATTTGCTATGCTCTTTTTAAGAGACTAATCGCAGACTCATTAGAAGGTAGATTTTAAACAGTCATCTACATAAATAATTTTCTACAATTTGTCTGGCATCTCCGAGGAAATACTTAGGTTCACCCCATTGAGAACGTCTGTACGTTTGTTGATTGCAACTACAGGAGAAGGGCTGTTACCAAAGATAGTACTCTCATGCGGTACTCAATGATGTCTTTGGAGGGGTCATTATCTCTAAGCCAAAGAAATCTCAAGAAGTTTCTGTCTTGCTTTCTGACAAGAAAGCTATGGAACATCTGTTGGATGTCAGCTATGAAAACAACAGAGTCTCTGCTAAAGATATAGCTATAAGAGCACCCCCAGAATGTTGTTATTGAGGTCAGGACCATTACAAGTTCCTAAGGAGTAGGGAATGTTGGAGCCTTTAATGCTGAATATGTCAAATAAGTTTGAGCTGGCTAAAGACTTGTTACTTTCATCATCAAGAATTGCATAAAGATTAATAGGTTTGTTCTTTGACCTGCTGGATAAATTCTGTCTAGATCCATTTTGTAGCAGGACCTGCCACCTATGATTCCTTTGTAGACCTTTGTGCATTGTGAATGATCTCTGGTGTAGTTGTAGCAGTGTGCTCCTCCTCCCCACCATGCTCACTAATGCTGTGAGTGTGTTGTATAGTCTATGGGGCTGGCTCTGGGTGTAAACCTTTGTTGTGATCTGAGCTGTCACATTCTTGCATTTTACACTGACCTTACAATTGGAAAAGTGAGATGCTGATGATCAGCACTTGTAGCAGACGTTGTTCTCCTGACTTTTGCCTCAGAGTAGAGAAGATAGCAGACCTGTGAAACTAATCTGGAGGAGTCACATTCGTTTTGTGTACTGCTACTGAAGGTTTGCGAGGGTTCAGTCCTGTAGGAGCAGCACATGACAATGTGAAGTCAAAACTAGGATGATTGCTCTACCTTGCTGGCGCATGATTAACTAATTAGAAGATAAAATAACAAAACCAGCTTATACTGCAATATGTAGCTTCAGCCCAGAAATATACCCATGCTCTTTTCTGCATATAGATGTTCCCAGTCTGATGGCCAGCATCCTCATGTCAGAACCCCCCCCCCCTTTTTACTTGTGATCTGATGAAAGATGTACAAATCAAACAGCATCATGTAGCAAGCACATATCCATAGAATGAATAATATGTCAGAATGTTTATACTGAAATATTAAAACAGTATTAGGTTTATGGAATTATGCAAAATCTGTGATTTAGGAGGTTTTCACATTAATCAACAATAAAACCAATTAATTCAAGTTTGTGTATCTGTGCTATTTTGAAGACAGGAGATAACAATGATGTGTCAAAAATATATATTTTTAATTAACTAAAAATTCAGTGTAAAATAATATCAGATATAGTTGGTGATAATACAAAAATTTATATACTTTCAAATATATATGGGGATACAGATGATAATCATATTTGTACCAAAAGCTCTCATTACAAAATACCATATTTCAATACTTGAATGATAACTTGGTAAATTTAGACTTGGTAACTGTCAGTGAATAGCTTTCCATGACTTATCTAAACATACTAGGTGTTGACGTTAACACTTGTGATTCCTTCTCAAAACAAACAGACCTTCTAGATTAAACTTTAAAAATGCACGGACAAAATATTATACTGTGCGCAGGGCTTGATAATTGATTCATGACTTATTTACGGTAAAATGAATTTTATGTTTAAATATATATCATGACGAAACCATTGATAATACTATTAAAGTCAGTTTTTGTTGAGATATACAACCATGTGTATTTCTCTATATTTGTAAAAAAATACTTCGTACTGCAGTTAGAAACAAAACAATTCCAAATATGTAACAAAGTTTAAATGGTTTTAGTAGTGTGTAGTAATGTATATGCTAAATAATTCAAATATCAAAAGATAAAATAGAAAATTAATACTTTACTGGTGGTCTAAAACCTTTGTTTAGAGGTGTCTCACGGGACTTCTCCAACATTCCTATATCTCTGCGCTTTCTCCTTCTCCTCTCGTCTTCCAAGATTCTTTTCCTTGCCAAAAAATTCTATAAGCCCCTCCTTCAACTATGTGAATACTCTTTTATCTCACCCAACCAAAAAGTGTGTGTGTGTGTATCACTACTAGGTAAATGATGATAAACGATGGGTTGTTTCTATGTAGCTATGACAACCTCATCTGGGCGGCCATCTTGGAGTCTTAATATTTTCACCACCAGGAGGTGGTGTTGTATTGATTTTATTTAATAATTGAATAACTTTTTGACCTTAGCCTAGAAAAACACAATAAACTATCAAAAACTGTCATTTATGTGTCAATTTCCTAGACATTGCGTCTACAACTCAGAAATATGGTTGTGAGACTGTTTGGATGAGGTCATTAACTTAACTTCTTGCACACCTTGAAAGCTAAGTCATGGCACCAGGAAAACCTCCCGGTTATTCAAAACACAGGGATTTTACATCAGTATAATTGATATACTCTTAAACTTTTCCTAGGATTATATATTTGTAATCCTTATCATGATAATATATATGTAGTAATGGTTTATGAATATCTAATCAATACATTATGAAAATATGCTACATGAATTATGAAAGAAAAAATATTATTAAAATACATAAACCAATGTATTTAAAATGAGTTGTTTAATTATGCATATAAGTACTTCAATATAATGAACTTATATATATATATTGTAAGGGATCTTCCCGGGGTAGGGTGTGTTTGGACACAGTTCACAGCAGACTTGGAATTTGATAAAGCAGATCTTGGCGTTTATTCGTGGTACAAACAGTCCAGCAAACAAAATATACAGCAACACCGTGCTTTCTAAGTACAACAAAAATAAAAGTCCTAGCCCGGCTGGGCGCTTACTAACAGGTTCTGCTCACCTATCTGACACTTACAAACACAGCGTCTTTCGCCTGGATATCGCAGGGTGAGTTTTAGCTCCAGCAGTGGCTGTGCTTGCAGCTTCCTTCAACACACAGATTGTTCATTCCCTGGCTGAGAAGCAATCACCTACAGACCCTACAGAGCCTTTAGCTTCCCAGGCTAATTAGGATCCAAGCTCACCTGATCCCAAACCCAGAACTGGATCGGGGGATGTGGAATGACAGGTCCCTCTACCAAACCTACCTGCCATTCCATATAAACCCAGGCCCGGCAAAATTAAATAACAACTCAGCAGCATATCGCCGCTGAGAAACTGATCCATCCTGGATTTACCATCTCACACTGTGTAGCAACCTAGGTGAGATGTACACCCCCTCGATCACTTCTCCAGTGACATGTCTACAATATATATATATGGGATTATTGTTTATCATGATTGCTATGCAATACATAATACAACATGTTTCTTTTGTGAATAAGCCCCCTTTTGCTGCTCAAGCCTGGAAACAAAATTTAGGTCTGTGAGCTCATTTGAAATAGGAGTCTCTAGTCTAAACACTAGCCATAGACCCTCTTCTTATCCTTACAGGCTGACAGAAAGAAAATGTATGCTCTTAAGAGAACTTAACATAATGCACTTAAAACCTTCTGGTGAGGGTTTCTTGGTTTCAAAGATAATGAACTAAAGTTAACCACTTTAGAATTTTTGTTTTTAACCACTTCAGCCCCAGAAGATTTAGCTACTGAATAACCAGGCCATTTTTTCACCTTAACTGACAACTGCGGTGGCAATTTTGAAAAAAAAAAAAAAACACTATTTTGTACTTTTTTCTATAATAAATATCAATTTAAAAAAAAAAAAAAAAAAAAAAAAAAAGCTCATTTTTTTTTCAGTTTAGGCCGATATGTATTCTTCTACATATTTTTGATAATAAAATTGCAATAAGCGTATATTGATATAAAAGTTATAGCATCTACAAAACAGGGGATAGATTTATGGCACATTTATTTATTTATTTATTTATTTATTTATTACTAGTAACGGCAGTGATCTGCGATTTTTATCGAGACTGCGACATTATGGCAGACACATCAGACACTTTTGACACATTTTTGGGATGATTAACAATTATACAGCAACCGGTGCTATAAAAATGCACTGATTAGTGTATAAATGCCACTGGCAGGGAAGGGATTAACACTATGGGCGAGCAAGGGGTTATCTGTGTTTACTAATGCGAGTTCTAACTGTAGGGGGAGGGGACTGACTATAGGAGATGACAGATCGTGGTTCCTAGCTATTAGGAACTCATCTGCCTCTCCTCACAGAACAGGGATGTGGGTGGATGTATCTCGTGCCCACGATCGCACATGGCCAGCGGTCATCGTGACCTCCGGTCCCAAGCAGCGACAGTCCAGCGCACACATGCCTGCCACCCCGCTTAAAGGAGTCGATGTAATGCTACGACGGCTTGCAGGATTGGGCCGACCTACCACAGTATAATGACAGCGGCTGGTCGGTAAGTGGTTAAGCAATATGGCTTCTGGTTTGTTCATAGCATATATAGGAAAAATATATAATATACAGGCCTTCTATATTCTTTTAATTCCAATAGTCCTGACAAAAGCTGAAGTAGGGTGATGCTTGTCTGCAAATCCTCAGGTACAGCTTATTCTCCAGCAAGGGCAACAGTAAAAAGCACAGTAGTGACATCACCATATATCATGCCAACTTTTGTGAGGCTAACAGTCTCAGAAGCAGCTGTGCCTGCATGAGCAAAACACAGGTTCACTTTAAGTAGAGATATATTTGTAGTGATATTAGACAAAATACGGCTAGTATGAAAAACTCTGACCTTGGTATAATTTAATATGAGGAAAGATAAACATACATGTCACAAAAAACATGGAACATGGCACACAGTAATTGTTAAATATACTCCACTTTATTTTCTTTTAGTGTGTGCACACTTGGAAAGATTCAACTCTGCCAACAGAAAGAAGTTATTTAATTGAACCAGGTTTGGCATAATACTAATAGATACTTTAACAATCTTTCCATAAAAACTGGCTTTCCTACCGTTTAATATGCCCTATTTCTCACCCACAGTGCATAGGGGGCCTCACGCAAAAGCAAAACCAGATCACAGACTTACAAGTCAGTCCGTCTTCCCAATGAGTATGTACAACTCTAGTGGGACATTATGTTCCTTCTGGGTAAACCACAGCTGCTTGTGGTTTGTGAGGAACATCCAATAAAGTTCAGAATAAAGCAAGATTCTTGTAGTGGAAAAGTTGACTTTGCAATGCCTACTAAAGTCATTGTAGCATGGGATGACTGCATTTCTTATATTTTAAAACAATAATTTGATATGCAACCTCAACAGCATATATACATTACATTGTAGCATTTGGTTTAATAAAACATATACAGTTTGTATATACATCTCTTCCAAGCATTTACAAGCTAAAGGATGCTTATTTGTCTAGTGCTGTCATAAGTGTGGTGTTTTGAACACATACTACAGGGTACAATTTTTATTTGAAGTAATAGAATAATAGTACTTCCAGCAGCAGAGGGGACAATATGCAACCTACTGCTACTTGGTCTTAGAGTTAGAGGTAAAAGATATAAAGATAAAAATTCATAAAAAAATGTATAATGTATTATTATAACCTATTACTGTAATGCATATAGCTATATAGGCAATATAGCAATAATTGCTGCCGAAAGGGTTAAGGAAGAAGTATGGCCAAAGCTTTTTTTGGTCATACTTCTCCTGTGGATCACAGGAGTGCAGTTTGTCACAGGTCACAGCCGGTCCAGGTTTGGGAAAGATTCCAACCATATGGTTGGGATCCACCCAGATGCCTGAACCAGCACTTAGCTTTAGCCTCTCAGTGATCCGCTGAGAGCCTGAGCTAACCCCTCCACAGCCCAGTGCTCCAGTGAGCACTGAAGGGGAGAGCCTCTGACTGACAGTCACAGCTCTCTCCTCAGAGCAAAGGGGGAAGAACTGAGAAATCAGCAGTGTTTGATCACTCAGTTCTCACTACAGAGCCAGCGGGGACATATGAAGCATCAGAGTGATGCTGCATCCACCTAGGTGAGTATGATTGTTTATTTTCTTTTTAAATCCCAAACTTCTCTTCTTTTTTTTATATAATCTTTATTTAGAGCAGAAATACATGTCATAACAAACATTTTCTGAAAAGTCAATAAATCAGTGCTCAGTTGACATGTACATTTTATATACGTAGAAAAGAGAGGTATCACACAAAGGGAATACAGAGAAGTAGATGGTTATACATCATACATAGCTCAGGTGTTCACCCCCTTAACCACTTCAGCCCCAGAAGATTTTACCCCCTTAATGACCAGGCCATTTTTCGCAATGTATGCGTTACCTTATCTGACAATTGTGCAGTCGTGCGACGTTGTACCCAAATAAAATGAATGTCCTTTTTTTCCCCCCACAAATCGAGATTTCTTTTGGTGGTATTTGATCACCTCCTATGGTTTTTATTTTTTGCGCTATAAACAAAAAAAGAGCGACAATATTGGAAAAAGAAAATTATTTTTTACTTTCTGCTATAAAATATATCCAATAAAAATTTTTTTAGATCACATTTCTTCATCAATTTAAGCCAATATGTTTTGTGCTACATATTTTTTGGTAAAAAAAATCCCAATAAGCATATATTGATTGGTTTATGCTAGCGTTGCACCGATACCACTTTTTTAAGACCGAGTACAAGTACCGATACATTTTTTTCAAGTACTTGCTGATACTGATTACCGATACCCCTGATATCTCTCCTTTGAGACAGGGAAAGGGACTGAGGACAGAGATTCCCCAGTCTCTTTCCCTGTAGCCTCAGCTGCTCTGAAAATTAATGAACAGGAGTCAGAGGCTCCTCTCCATTCATAAACGGAAGCATCATAAACACAAGTTACGATGTTTCAGTTATGATGAATGGACAGTCAGTGATCACTGACCCTTTTTATTCAGAAAAGGAGGAGGTGGTAAATGACAGATTTACCGGCTCCCTCTTTTGCTCTCCATCCTGACAGATGTGGGGCAGGGGGAGACCGGTGGAGGAGCCGGAGAGCTGAGGAGGACAGGGAGGGACCAAAGGAGGACATTGGAGGGACCGAAGGAAGACATAAGGGGACTGGGGGAGGACATGGGGGGACTGGAGGAGCCTGAGAGTTGGGAAGGATGCAGAGGGACCCGGAGGAGGACACGGGGAACACAGAGGAGGACAGCCAGGGATGATCAGTGTGGTGGTGGGGGGACTTACAAGCACCGATCTCCCTGACAGCCGCTGAAGGGAGAGGAGGAGAAGCGGCTCTGAGAAAAGTTATACAGGGGGATTGGTACTTGTAACTCCCCCCCACCGCTGCACCAATCACACAAGGCTGCCTAAGTATCAGGTCAAGGATCAGAGCATTTGCATGAGTACAAGTACTCGTGTAAATGCTTGTTATAGGCACTGATACTGATGCTAGTATTGGTGCAACCCTAGTTTGTGCAAAAATTATAGCATCTACAAAATAGGAGATATATTTATGGCATTTTTATTTATTTTTTACTTGTAATGGTGGTGATCAGTGATTTTTAGCGGGACTGCAACATTGCGTTGGACAGATCGGATACCTGGCTTTTTTGGGAACCAGGGACATTATTACAGTGATCAGTGCTAAAAATATGCACTGACACTGTATAAATGACACTGGCAGGGTAGGGGTTAACATTGGAGGCAAAGGGTTAAGTGTATTCCCTAATTGTGCTTTTTTACTGTGGGGGGGCGGATGGCCTCACTGCATGGATACTGTGATCCGTGTTCCTGATTAGCAGAAACACTAGATCAGGGTCTATGCCTGACAGCCCTTGTTTACATTGGCAGACTGCTGCTCTGTCTCTGTGGGGAGTGATTGCGGGTGGCCAGTAAACATCGTGTCCACCAGGCCTGCTGATGAGCTCCCCCTGTGGCCAATCAGTGCGCGATCACACCTCCGACAGCGCGTGCACCCTGCAGTGGCTATTGAACAAAATCACATACAGGTACATGATTTTGCACAATAGAGCCGCTTTGCTGCAGTATATGTACAGAAGGCGGTCAGGAACTGGTTAAAGACTTTAGGTGACTACTGCTATATTATCACGGGCTGGTATGTATAAACTTCTCAGAAAAGAAACCTTTCACCAGTCCAAGACTAGACCAGGTCGCAAAAGGTTCCTCCTAGGCCATACATCAGAGGAGGGGGGCAACGGTCACCTCCAGCTGACCAAATTTCTCTTTTAAATAAAACCTTGGGTGGCAGCACATAGGAAAATGTCAAACTCAAGAAGCAGCCTAGCTGTCTGACACGCCTCCCTAAACACTGCTCTACTCAACAGCTCTGCTCAGGGAATGGGAACGATGTTGGTTAGAGCAGTGTTCAGTGGGGAATCTCCAACCACAGAAGAGCTTGTGTCTGAGAGACATGGTTTCACATTCCAACTTGCTGGAATCACAAGCTCTATTTAACCCTTGCTGCAGCACTTAGCCAATAATAAAGTAACCGAGCTATATCAATGAAGAGGATTCATTTGGCCTTTAAAATGCTGTAGCTTAAAGTTCTTGGATGTGGAGACTGTTTTTTCCCCCCAGCCTCTCAGAAAGCCTTTTTTTCCCCCAGCCTCTCAGTAAGCTCTCAGACTTCAGGCACTGCCCCTCCAGTGCTCACTGGAGTGCTGAGCTGTGAAGGGGGCCGGAGCAGCTCTCTCAGGCTCTTACTGGCTCGCTGAGAGGTTGAGCCAGCTGCCGGTCTAGGCTTCTGGGCAGATAGCAGCCATATGATCGAGATATTTTGAGAACCTGGATCAGCTCTGTGATGTCAAAAAGCTTTGGCAATGCTTCTCCTTTAAACACTTCGAATATTTATAAATTAACTCTGGGCACAGAGTAAAACCATTTAACCACTTGCCACCCACCATATAGGAAAATTACTGCGGCAAAGTGGTTTTGATAGCCTGACTGGACGTCATATGATGTTGCCAGGATATCAAGCCGCTGCGCATCTTCTGGGGGCGCGCATCACGGCGATCTAGGTAAAGAGTCTGACGGAGACTCTTTACCATGTGATCAGCCATATCCAATCACAACTGATCACAGTGTAAACAGGAAGAGCCATTGATTCGCTTTTCCTCACTCGCGTCTGTCAGACGTGAGTTGAGGAGAGCCGATTAGCTGCGCTCCTCTGACGGGGGGTCTGTGCTGATTATCAGTGAAGCCCCCCGAGGATGCCCACACTGGACCACCAAGGACGTCACCAGGATCAAGGATGTCACCATCAGGTACGCCACCCTAGACCACCAGGGGTGCCAATCAGTGCCCACAATGGATGCCAATCAGTGCCCACAATGGGCATCACTGATTGGCAGGCATTATTGTTTGGCACTCATCAGTACTATCTATTAGTGTACATCAGTGCCCATCCATGCATATCTGTGCCACCTATCAGTGCCCATCCATGCCGCCTATCAGTGCCCATCTGTGCTGCCTTTCAGTGTACCCATCAGTGCTGCATATCAGTGCCACCTATCACTGCCCCATCAGTGCCGCATATTAGTGCCCATCATTAGTGGTTAATAAGGTTATGTATTCTTTAAAAATATATTAATTTGTGTATTGTAAGATTTCAGGGTGATTAAGCTCTAGTGGTGTATGCAATTTCAGGAACATGCGTCAGTCCAGACTGTATTTCAACCACTTCAGCCTTGGTAGAATTTACCCCTTCCTGACCAGGCTATTTTTTGCGATACGGCACTATGTCGTTTTAACTGACAATTGTGCGGTCGTGTATCATTGTATCCAAACAAAATTTACGTCCTTTTTTCCCACAAATAGAGCTTCCTTTTGGTGGTATCTGATCACCTCTGTGGTTTTTATTTTTTGAGCTATAAACAAAAGAAGAGCGACAATTTTGAAAAAAAACACAATATCTTTTACTTTTTGCTATAATAAATATCCCAAATTTAAAAAAAAAAAACAATTTTTTTCCTTAGTTTTGGCCGATATGTTTTCTTCTACATAAAAAATTAATGATTAGGAGCAGTTTGGCATTTTTTTCAACTGCTCCTGAACTCTCCTTTATGTTATCTTATGGTATCAGTACATGTGGTTCGTTTATAGTAGTTTCTAGGCTTCCACATATACTGTCACTTTAAGGCTGGCTCCACTCAGGAGTGATGACAAGCAGTGTAGTGTGGGTTGTCAGCACCCAGGCAAGGCAAGTAATTTGCGCCCCGTAGCCTGCGGACTTTTAGCACTCCCCTTCAAGTCCCTTCAAATACAATAGTATTGACCTACCTGATTCCTATACTGACCACTACACTAACCTACTTGATTTCAACACTGACCAACCTGATGCCTTTACTGACCATTACACACTACACTGACCACTATACTATACTGTCCACTACACTGAGAACTACACTGACCACTATACTATACTGTCCGCTACACTAAGAATTACACTGACCACTATACTGAGAACTACACTGACCACTATACTATACTGTCCACTACACTATACTGACAACTATATTGTCCACTATACTGTCCACTACACTACACTATACTGACCACTACACTACACTGAGAACTGCAATACACTGTCCACTATATTGTCCACTACACTGACAAGCATACTACACTACACTGACCCTCTCTTCCCCCCAAGCCAATTACAAGACAAGGGAATCTCACTCTCACTCACCTTCTTGTCTGGCTGGCCTGCATCAGTACAGAGGATAGGAGGAGAAGCCAGTGGCGGCTTACATTGCTTCTCTCCCCTGCGCTCTAGTTGCCATGTTCAGTGTCTGGCGCAGTGCACTGTGATTGGGCATATGTGCGGAGGTGGGACTTCAGGAGCGATCGTGGACAGGCCAGCCCTACACCTCACATGACCCCCATACGCCCAATCACAGGGGCGCTGGACACTGAACATAGCGGCTGGAGCGTGGGGGAGACAAGAATTTAAAATTAGGAGGCAGCCAGTGACACATACTGGCGCCCCCCTAAATGTCACGCCCGGGGCCACGGCACCCCCTGCACCTCCCACACTATGCCACTAACAAGGGGTATAATAGCCATCTTAGAGCACATGTAAGGAAGCACACTAGGATATACCTGTCCTGAGATGCATGTTGGAGAGTGTACAGTGAGTACTGAAATAAACATCAGTTGTTCCAGACCAGAGTCTTGTGTCTCTCACAACTCAGAGAATCTAACAGTGGTGACAAGGATGGGATTTACAAAGTGTCTATCAGTCTGAGAGAGAGACAAAGGCAGCGTGGATTGTCAAACTTTTCTCCATCGGACTTATGTTGTCAAAAAGTTTATCCGTTCACACAGCCAACAAAAGTCCGATGAAAATCGAAAAAGTTTGTCCCATGGAGCTTACACACGGTCGGATGTTGTCCCAAAACAGCTAATTTGCATGTTTGTTGTCAAAAAGTCAGATCGTGTGTACGGGCCTTTAGACATTGACAGAGCTCCTAACTAGGGATGAGCTGAACACCCCCGATTCGGTTTGCATCGCATCCAGAACATGCAAACAGGCAAAAAATTTGTTTGAACACACGAACACCGTTAAAGTCTATGGGACACGAACATGAATAATCAAAAGTGCTAATTTTAAAGGCTTATATGCAAGTTATTGTCATAAAAAGTGTTTGGAGACCAGTGTTGGTCATCTTAATTTAAAAAAAGTAATTCGTTAAGTTACAAATTACTTCTCCCAAAAAGTAATTGTGTTAGTAACTCGGTTACTACATTAGAAAAGTCATTATTAAAGTAACTGTGACTTTTTTCAAATATTCTATAGACGGGACTAAGAAGGAAGTGAATGTCACTGCCTCCATGGGTGAGATTGACACCTCACGAGCCCCGTCACCTGGTATGGATTTAAAGGGGAGCCCCTATGCAGAAGAAATGGTGTGGGGTCCCCCCAAAGTCCATAGCAGACCCTTATCCGAGCACGCAGCCCGGCCGGTCAGGAAAAGGGGGTGCACAACGCGTCCCTGCCATTACGGCTGGAGAGAGCGTCGTGTCAACATTAGAAGGAAGATGAAGAAGAAGAAAAGAAGAAGGCGGCAGTGACAGCAACAAGAATCGAAGAGTGGGACAAGACCCCTGAAGTCGGAAGAAGAGCCGAAGTCAGGAGAAGACCCCAGGATGGCGGGGGCGATGAAGGTGAAAGCCGAGCTCCTCCGCTAGTAAAAGAGCAAAAGATAGCGGAGGAGCCCGGCGAGAAGACCCCCGAAATCGGAAGAAGACCCCCGGAGCTGTCTAATAAACTACTTTAAAAACCTGTGTTGTGTTTTTTTTATTAACACTTTTTTCCTCAGGTGACTGGGTAGGGGTACATTGTACCCCATACTCATTCACATAGGGTAGGGGGCCGGAATCTGGAGGCCCCCTTATTAAAGGGGGCTCCAGCTTTCTGATAAGCTCCCTGCCCGCAGACCCCGACAACCAATGGCCAGGGTTGTCGGGATGAGGCCCTTGTCCTCATCAACATCCCCCCCTTCCCCAAAGCACCCCCCCATGTTGAGGGCACATGGGGTGGTACGGGCTTGCTCGTCCCCACCCCCTTTCCTGACTGACCAGGCTGCGTGCTCAGATAAGGGTCTGCTATGGACTTTGGGGGGGACCCCCACACCGTTTTTTTGGCGTAGGAGTTCCCCTTTAAATCCATACCAGGCGATGGGGCTCCAGGCGAAGGCAGCGACATTGACTTCCTTCGCTAGTCCTGTCTACCTGGAGTTATGTTCAACATGAATGGACTTTACTCCATGTGTGGGCAAGTCTGTTGATTTCAAAAGTTTAATGGACTAGCACACAGACGGGCTGATTGTCTGCTGGACTGCCGAGTCCAGGCAGACAATTTTGAGTCAAGACTTTTAAGTCCGCCGCACTTTTGGGAACAAAAAGTCTGCCGGAGCCCACACACAGTGAATTGTCCGGCGTACTCTGGTCTGCCGGATAGTCCGATCATGTGTACATGGCATTAGAAGCGGAGGTGGTGGAGGACTTGGATGGATCAATTGCTCAGTGCACTGCAATTCGAATTGTCAGACAGTCACTGACTTGAATGCCTCCAGGGATGCCTTTCCTCATGGGGAGAGAGAGAGAGACCCTCCCCTTCACTCGATTGGTGTCAGCTGACTTCATTTTTCAGTGATGGGGCGGTCCAGACAGAATGTAATTGCGGGGAAGAGTAATCAGTTAGATTACTCGTTACCCTCTAAAGTAACTGCGTTAAGTTACTCCGTTTAGAGCGTTTGGCTGACCCGGAAGGCAGATACCTATTTTTAAGGGGTAAACTGTTTGACATGAAATGTACAATAGTGAATGTATATGCCCCAAACAGAAAACCGGACAAATTCTTAAAGAAGGTATTAGAGAAGTTGGAGGGATTTAGAGCCGGTAAATTAATTATAGCAGGAGACTTGAACTGGACCCTAAACCCTAAAATGGACAACTCAGGGGGCCGTGGTAGGGCGTCAGAGGGCAGATATAGAGCATTAAAGAGAATTTTAGCCAATGCGCAGTTATTAGACGCATGGAGAATCTCCCACTTAAAAGAGAGGGATTATACCCACTTCTCAATCCCGCACAATTCCTCGGCAAGATTGGATTATATTCTGGTCGAACACCAACTAGTGGCAAACCTTAAAAAAGCAGAAATCAAACCAATCACTCTATCGGACCATGCTCCAGTAGTAATACAGCTTGAGGTACAGGGAGAAAGGGGAACTGGGAGGACATGGAAATTGAATAACTCACTATTACAAGATCAGGAAGTTATTGGTAAGATTGAACAGGAATTGATTAGTTTCTTTGAGATAAACGATACACCAGACATTTCTAGAGCTACTTTGTGGGAAACACACAAGGCGGTAATAAGGGGGGCCCTGATCGGGATTGGAGCGGGGAAAAAGAGAGAGAGGGAGAAACAAAAAACCCAACTATACAGGGAGATTAAAGAGCAAGAACAGGAAATTAGACAAAAGGGCGTTCGGGAAAATCAGGAGTTAAAAGAGAAAAAGAGGGAACTTGAAGAAATTTTAGAACATGAAAGGGAGTCCGCATTTCATAAAATTAATAAAGAGAGATATCAATGGGGAAATTGGTCGGGTAAATGGATGTCTAAAAGAGTCAAGGATTATAAAAATAGGACCCATATTCCAAAGATCAAGGACGGGAGGGGAGAGGTTCAGTTCGCTACACCTATAATCGCAGAAAACTTCCACACCTATTATAGTGAGCTTTATAATATAAGGGAGAAAGGGGGTGGAAAGGGGAAGAGGAAAGGAATAATGGGAGACTATCTTCGGGACATGGACTTCCCCAGAGGAGAAAAGGAGGAGATGGAAGCCTTAGAGGCCCCGATAACAACAGACGAAGTGGAGAGAATAATTAAGAACACAGCCCTCGGGGGTAGTCCAGGACCCGATGGATACTCGATTTTGTATTACAAAAAATGTCATAAGTATTTAACACCGAAACTCTGCGAATACTTTAATGCAGTAGGAACAGGGGAGAGGTTCCGGGAGGAGGCCCTCTGCGCCCACATAACTCTGATTCTAAAAGATGGTAAGGACCCCGCAGCACTAGAGAGCTATCGCCCGATCTCCCTATTAAACACAGACATAAAGATCTTTGCGAAAATAATGGCAGACAGACTAAAAAACCTCCTCCCGAAATGGGTCCATCCAGATCAGGTAGGGTTTATTCAGGGGCGAGAGGGGAGAGATAATTCCCTGAAGTCCATAGCTCTGATCCAGGAAGCAATAAGGAGAGAGACCCCCACAGTACTGCTATCAGTGGATGCCGAAAAGGCTTTTGATAGAGTGGAGTGGGAGTTTATAGAGGAGATACTAGAATATATGGGCCTAGGAGAGAAGATGAGGAGATGGGTTAAATCCTTATACTTACAACCAACAGCTAGAATCAGAGTGAATGGTTCCCTATCGCGCCCACTGGAATTGTTCAACGGGACGAGGCAGGGATGCCCCCTCTCCCCGATCCTGTTTGTGATCTCCTTGGAACCTCTGTTGGTGGCAATCAGGAGGAACCGGGATGTCCGGGGTATTCGGGTAGGGGGGAGGGAATATAAAGTCTCAGCATTTGCAGATGACATACTGCTGTATATAGCTAACCCGAGAACAACAATCCCATCACTTCTCAAGGAGTTTGAGCAGTATGGGCGATTATCCAACTTTAAAATAAATATGACCAAATCGGAAATATTAAACGTAAATTTAACAGAGGCGGAACAGGTAGCACTAGCCTCCCAGCTCTCATTTAAGTGGTGTAAAGGAGAATTGACTTACCTGGGGATAAAACTGACAGCACAACCGGCTAACCTACACAGTGCTAACTACCTACCTCTGTTGAATAAAATCAAGGACAACTTTAATAAAATGAGATATAAGGCCCTCACATGGATGGGGAGGATAAACGCAACTAAAATATTTATACTACCACTGGTTATTTATACGTTCCAAATGGTCCCAGTCCCTCTCCCCCAAAGTTTCCTTAGAAAGCTAAAAGCGATGACATCGTCGTTCATATGGGCGCGCAAAAACCCGCGAATAGCCTATAATATCTTGGTGAAGGAGAAAGATAGAGGAGGCCTAACATTGCCAGATTTTGGAAAATACTACGAAGCGATAGTAATTTCAAGGGTAGCGGACTGGTGTCATAATAAACAAGAAAAGAGTTGGGTAGAGGTGGAAGCCACATTAAGCAACACGGAGCTAGCAAAAATGATATGGATACCCCCTCCCTACAGAGATTTAGGGATTAGCACTTGCACTTTAACTAGACACACGTTAAAAATTTGGGATAAAATAAACAAGAGGCACAACTGGCATCACAACTCCCCCTTAATGTCACTCCTAGACACAAAATATTTTTCACCAGGGAAAGATGAGCGTATATATTTTAGTAGGTGGGCAAGGAGAGAGGAATTAACACTGGGAGAAGTGATGAAAGGAAATAGGATAAGCACTTTTAGGGAAATTTCACAAGAATGGGGACGGAAGCCAGGGGCGTAACTATAGGGGGTGCAGCAGTTGCGACCGCAACTGGGCCCTGTGCTGCAGGGGGCCCATGCAGCTCCCTCTACATATGGCCGGCAGCAGCATGGGGGTACCAGTGCACCATGCACACGGGTGGATGGAGGGTGACTAGCAGAGCTCCATGCTCGACTATCGCACTGGCATGTGCAGTACGGGGCGGACACTATATGATGGCAGGACACTATCTGCCAGAACACCGGCTCCCGGAGGACACTGTAGGCTTGTCTGTCAGCCCCCCTCCTCCCCCGTCATACACAGATGATGAAAGGTCTTTCTGGGAGATATGCTGATCACCCGTCCAGCACACTGGATGGAGCCCAGGCCAACATGGATGAGTGCGCGGCCTGCAGCTTGGTCATGGTGAGTGAGAGGACCCCATCCCCCACACACCATTACATACCCCCTCCATCTCCCCCTGGGGACAGGGACCCCTTCTCACCTGGGGGCAGTAACTTCATCTGCCCTGGAGAAAAGGACCTCATCTCTTCTGGGGACGGGGACCCCATCCTGCCTAAGGACAGTCCCCCAATGGGGCACCTAAAAATGATGCCAGTGGTGGAACTACAGGGCTCACAAAGGTCATACCTGTGACCAAGCCCTGGAGTTCCACCGCCAGACTCGAAGGGAAGGGCCCTGGCTGGGGTTCAGGGGGGCCCTTCGTGGTTTCTTGCATCGGGGCCCTGAAGGTTCTAGTTACGCCACTGACGGAAGCCACTAGATAGATGGAGATACACGCAAATGGTGCACTTTATTCAAGGATTACCACAGCCTTTAAGAGGAAAGACACAACTTAGACCACTAGAGAAACTATTTAAAGAACCACAATGCCTAGAGAAAAGGGTCTCCAAAATATATAAGATATTAAAGCAAGAGGTAGACTCCGAGTTCCCAGCTTACTTGGGGAAATGGGAGGAAGAGATTGGCCCACTGAGAAACGAGGAGCACAGGGGTAAAATAATCAAAATGACCCACTCACTGGCAAGAGACGTCCAAACGATTGAAATGTCTTTTAAACTATTAGCAAGATGGTACCTGACCCCCCAAAGAATACAGAGGTTTAGAGAAGAAAATCAGACCTCCTGTTGGAGGGAATGTAAGGGACTAGGGACTTTCAAGCACATATGGTGGGACTGCCCGAAAATAACCCCTTTCTGGGAGAAAATAATAGGAAAGATATTCTTGGTGACTGGGGAAAGAATAGGGAATTCTCCATGGGAATGTCTATTCCATGACACTAAGAAAGGAATCACACAATATAAAGGTACGATGACTCCAGTTCTGTTGAATGCAGCTAAATCTTTGATCCCATGTCATTGGAGGACCGTGCAAGTCCCAACAGTTACAGAATGGATCCGGAAAGTAGAATATATAAGGGTGATGGAGGAGTCTATACAGAGAATGGAGGGCACAAACCAAAATCACCCCAGCAAATGGCAACAATGGGACGAATTCCTGAAAAAGGAGTATCATGTTAGGGTGGAAGGGAATGGAGATGGAGAGGAATGAGGAGGAATAAGTAGGTTTAAGAAAAAGGTGCTGTGGATGTTTAAGAGAGAGGAGAAGAGGAGAGAGAGAAAGGAGAGAGAAGAGAATACTTTTCTCTTTTTTTTTGGGTGGCTTTTGGCTTTAGTGTTTGGTCTGGGGGAGGAAGGGGGAGGGTGGGTAAAGATATAGATATATAAGTACAGTCAGTAATTATTTGTATAGTGGAAAAGTGGAATTTGTATCACTGATCTATAATGAAAATAAAGAGTATATAAAAAAAAAAAGTTACTCCGTTTATTTAGAGTTATTTACATCAGGGTTGGGGACCAGTGTCCTGCCCCAGGGGACATGTATCAATGCAAAAAAAAGTTTTAAAAACTGATGTGTAATATTCCTTTAAATTTCGTACCGGGTGGTGTCTATAGTTTGCCTGTAAAGTGGTGCATATTTCCCATATTTAGAACAGTCTGAGAGCAAAATGACATTTCTAAAGGAAAAAAAGTAATTTACAACTGCTTGCGGCTATAATGAATTGTCGGTCCCAGCAATACACATAAAAGTCATTGAAAAAAATGGCATGGCATTCCCCCACAGGGGATCCCTGAACCAAAATTTTAAAAAAATGCACGAGGGTCCCCCAAAATTCCATACCAGGCCCTTCACGTCTGGTATGGGTATTTAGGGAAACCCCACGCCAAAATTTATAAAACAAAAATGGTGTGGTGGTCCCCCTCAAGATCCATAGTCTGGTATGGATTTTAAGGGTAATCCTGTGCCAAAATGTAAAAACAAAATGGCCAGGGGTTTCCCCAAAAATCCATACCAGACCCTTATCCGAGCACGCAACCTGGCAGGCCACAGGAAAAGAGGGGGGACAAGAGAGAGCCCCCCCTCCTGAACCATACCAGGCCACATGCCCCCCAAAGCACCTTGTTCCCATGTTGATGGGGAGAAGGGCCTCATCCCCACAACCCTTGCCTGGTGGTTGTGGGGGTCTGCGGGTGGGGGACTTATCTGAATCTGGAAACCCCCTTTAACAAGGGGACCCCCAGATTCCAGCTCCCCCGTGTGAATTGGTAATGGGGTACCAATGTACCCCTACCATTTCACACAAAAAGTGTCAACAATTTAAAAAAAGATAATAGCCAGTTTTGACAATTCCTTTATTAATGTCTTCTTCTTTTCCCGCTTCTTCATCCATCTTCTTTTGTTCTTCCTTGAGTTTTCTTGTTCTTTCTCCATCTTGATCTTCCCTCGATTCTTCCTCTACCTTCCTCTGCTTCTTCCTCCGGTCTTCTTGTCCAGCATCTTCCTCTGGCTTCTTCTTCCTTGCTTCATCCTCTGGACGATCCGCAATATGAAACTTTTGTTCAAGTGACAGCTCTTATATAACGGAGAGTGAGGCCACCCGGTGACCCTGCCCCCTCTGACGCACGTGGACTTCCCTGTGGCTTTCCCCATGTTGTCAGAGGGGGACAGGGTCACCCATTTACGTAAACGGATGACCCTGCCCCCCTCTGACACCAGGGGAAAGCCATATGGAAGTCCCCATGCGTCGGGGGGGGGGGGGGGTCGCGTTATATAAGAGCTGTCACCTGAACAGAAGCATCACACAGCAGGAGACTCCCATTGAGGCGGATTGTCCGGAGGATGAAGCGGGGAAGAAGAACCCAGACGAGAAGACCAGAGGAGGAAGATAGAGGAAGGAGCAAGGGAATAACAAGATGGGGGAAGAACAAGAAAACGGAAGGAAGAACAGAAGGCGATGGAAGAAGAAGCGGGGAAAGAAGAAGACATTAATAAAGGAATTGTCAAAAACCGGCTATTGTTTTTTTAAACATTTGGTTGGGGTACATTTGTACCTCATTACCAATTCACACAGGTGGGGGCTGGGATCTGGGGGTCCCCTTGTTAAAGGGAGCTTACAAATTCCGATAAGCCCCCCGCCCGCAGCAGACCCCCACAACCACCGGCAAATATTGTGGGGATGAGGCTCTTCTCCCCATTAACATGGGGACAAGGTGCTTTGGGGGGACTACCCCAAAGCACCCTCCCAATGTTGAGGGCATGTGGCCTGGTACGGTTCAGGGAGGGAGGGTGCTCTCTTGTCCCCCCTCTTTTGCTGCGGCCTGCCAGGTTGGGTGCTCAGATAAGGGTCTGGTATTGATTTTTGGGGGGACCCCACCCCATTTTTTTTTAAATGTTGGTGTGGGGTTCCCCTTAAAATCGGTCTGGTATGTATTTTGAGGGATACCCTTTGCCATTTTTTTTTATTTTGGTTCGGGGGTTCCCCTGTGGGGGAATCCCATGCCATTTTTTTCAATGATTTTTATGTGTATTCCCGGGACCGACAAGTCATTATAGCTGCAAGTAGTTTTAAATTACTTTTTTTCCTTTAGACATGTAATTTTGCTGGACCCAGGTCCCCAAGCACTCTTTATGACAGTAACTTGCATATTAACCTTTAAAATTATCACTTTTGATTTCTCAGATAGACTTAAAAAGGGTGTTCCGCGGCTTTCAAATTTGCCACGAACACCACAAATTGTTCGCTATTTGGCGAACAGCCAATGTTCGAGTCAAACTCATTTTCAACCCGAACATAAAGCCCATACCTACTCCTGACACTGTTAGAGGATCACTTCCAGCCTAAACCACTAGAGATTGCAGAAAGTTTCCAGTTCTATCAGCGGCAGCAGCAGCCAGGTGAAGAAATGAAGGCTTATGTGCTTGCCCTTCGCAGACTAGCCTCTACCTGTTCTTTTGTGGAGTACTTACCTACTGCACCGAGAGATAAGTTTGTCATGGGACTGAACAGTGAGTCTAGCCAAAAGAGACTGTTAACAGAGAAATACCTTACCCTTACAAAGGCAATTGAGGTAGCTTCAGTGATAGAAATGGCTGTGAAAGATACAGAGGAATTGAACCCCCAGGGCAGAAGGGAAGAGGTGAAACAGTTTTCAGAACAGCAGTCAAGCCAACTGCTGCAAACTGGAAATGCAGATCCCCAACAAGCTGGGAGTCAGCTTGCTATCATTGTGGGAATACAGACCATGACCACAAAGTCTGCTGGTTTAAAGGGGTTGTAAAGGTAAATGTTTTTTCACCTTAATGCATTCTATGCATTAAGGTGAAAAAACATCTGACACTGCCTGCGCCCCCAGCCCCCCTGTTTTACTTACCTCACCCCTCGAAAGTCATGCGCTCGTCCCCCAACATCCTTTCCACCGTTCAGCCTGGCCGCTGATTGGCTGGAGTGGATGGATGGAAAGCAGCACAGCCATTGGCTCGCGCTGCTGTCAATCACATCCACTGACGCGGAGTGCCGGGGGCGGGGCCGTGTGATACAGCGAGCGGCTATAGCCGCCGGCTGTATCACGGGAGCGCGGCAACAGATGCTTCTCACCATGCGAGGGAGCTCGCATAAACGTGAGAAGTACCTGCAGGAGGGAGCCGAGACAGCTGCCGAGGGACCCGAGAAGAGCAGGTTTGGGGCCACTCTGTGCAAAACGAGCTGCACAGTGGAGGTAAGTATAACATGTTTGTTATTTAAAAAAAAAAAATCACTTTACAATCCCTTTAAGGATTAGAACTGTCATAATTGCGGTAAGACAGGCCATCTTAAACGAGTGTGCTGTAGCAAGGATGTGCAAGATAAACAATCTCTGAACCCCAAGACAAAGACATATATGGTGGGAAGATATACATCATCATCATCTGAGTCAGAGGATGAGGAAGTGCTTCACAGATTAGACATACATCATATGCATTCAGCATCCTCCGCAATGACTGTAGAGGTAACCGTTGAGGGAAAGAAACTCAAGATGCATGTAGACACAGGAGCAGCAGTTTCAGTTATCACCCAGAAACAATGGAGACAACTTTAGACCCAAACAACTGTTGCCCAAAAGTACAGGTATCGTACAAGGGTCAGACAAAGAGAATGCCATTATATATGCTAGAAAATGGGGGACCCCCTCTCTTTGGGAGAGACTGGATTGCTCACTTTGGTATGCCAGACATCGCCATAAACCTCTGTAACACCGTTACAATTCCATTAGGAGATAATGAGGGATGGGTGGTGTCCCTGAAGCAGTGGTTCCCAAAGATCTTTGATGACCAGTTGGGGAAAATAAAGCATGACTGTGTGAGACTAAAGTCCAAAGTACAAACATGCCTGCTCAGAACCGCTAAATGCTAAACATCAGCCAACAATAGCAGAAGTTGCCCAAAGGGTGGCGATAAAGAGCTGAAAAACCACATGATTTGGTGAAAGTTGGCTGAAAATGTTCTGCCGCGTGTATGCAGAGCAAGTTTACGGCCAACGCCCATTCGAACAAAAATCCATGGAAAAGTCAGATGGAAGTCCGATCGTGCTTATGAAGCTTTACAGTGTTATTAAAGCCTCAGTTTTTAGGCATTTCAGCAGCTGATGTTAATCACTTACAGAGTATGCAGCTTCTTCATCTTCTTATCCTTGCCTATGCACAGTGCTTGGAAAAGTATTCATACCCCTTGAAATTTTTGTCATGTTACAACCAAAAACATTAATGTATTTTACTGGGATTTTATGTGATAGACCAACACAAAGTGGCACATAATTGTGAAATGAAAATGATAAACGGTTTTCAATTTTTTTTACAAATAAATATGTGAAAAGTGTGGCATGTATTTGTATTCAGCCCCCCTACAGTCAATACTGTAGAACCACCTTAAGCTGCAATTACAGCTGTAAGTCTTTTTAGGTAAATTTGAGAACCAGATCTGACATTTTGTGCGACGGAAATTTCTATGGAAATTGTCCAATGGAGCCTACACACGGTTGGAATTTCCAACAAAAAGCTCCCATCGAACATTTTCCGTAGGTTTTCCTCTAAGATTGCCCTGTATTTGTCTCCCACCATCTTCCTATCAACTCTGGCCAGCTTCCCTGTCCCTGCTAAAGAAAAGCATCCCCACAACATGACGCTGCCCCACCATGTTTCACGGTGTGTTCAGGGTGACTTGCAGTATTCGTTTTCTGCCACACATAGCATTTTGCTTTTAGGCCAAAAAGTTCCATTTTGTTTTCATCTGAACAGAGAACCTTCTTCCACATTTGCCACGTCCAACACATAGCTTCTTGCAGACTGCAAATGGGACTTCTTATGGCTTTCTTTCAACAATGGCTTTCTTCTCGCCACTCTTCTATAAAGGCCAGATTTGTGGAGTGCATGACTAATAGGTGTTCTGTGGACAAATTCACCCTCCTGAGCTGTGGATCTGTAGCTCTTCCAGAATTACCATTCGCCTCTTGGCTGCTTCTCTGATTAATGCTCTCCTTGCCCGGACTATCAGTTTTGGTGGACTTGGTAGGTTTGCAGTTGTGCCATACTCTTTCCATTTTTGGATGATGGATTGAACAGTGCTCCATGAGATGTTCAAAGCTTGGGATATTTTGTTATAACCTGCTTTAAACTTCTCCACAGTTTTATCCCTGATCTGGTGTGTCCCTTGGCCTATTTACCAGTTAGATGACTTCTGAAGGCAGTTGGTTCCACTAGATTTTAGTTAAGGGTATCAGAGTAAAGGGGGCTAAATACAAATGCACGCCACACTTTCAAATTTGAAAACCATTATTAATTTTCCTTCTACTTTACAACGATGTGCCACTTTGTGTTAGTCTATCACATAAAATCCCAATAAAATAAATTTATGTTTTTGGTTGTAACATGACAAAATGTGGAAAATTTCAAGGGTTATGAATTCTTCAAGGCACTGTACCTGTTTAAGCTATGACTGCTGCCATAGGTCTCCTATTTTAGGGTGTCTCATTTCTCTTGCAGTTTGCTATGGAGCCACATTTGCATTCAGGAAATAGTGCTATGTGTACCTATGCTGCGTGCATAAATAGACTTGGATGGCAAGGCCTCCCCCTGTTCCTACCATCTCCACACTGTCAGATAGACTGGAGAATGCATTATAAATAGTTAAAGTAGTTGTAAAGGCTGAAGTTTTTTCCTCTTAATGCATTGTCTGCATTAAGGTAAAAAACTCTCTGTGCAGCTCCCAATACCCCCCCCCCCCACATTCTTACCTGAGCCTCATCCTGGGCTCTCTCCCTTCTCCATTGGCTCAGAGACAGCAGTGAGAGCCATTGGCTGCTGTTAACCACAGCCAATGAGGGAGTGGGGGGGTGGGGCGCAGAGTAGAGTCACGTTCTGCGTGTCTATGGACACACAAAGCTGGCTCTGGAGCGAGCATGCATGAGTGCCCCTATAACAAGTGGCTTGCTATGTGGGCACTTGGCAGAAGGGAGGAGCCATGAACACCAGTGGGGACCCAAGAAGGGTTGGATTGTGACTGCTCTGTGCAAAACCATTGCACAGAGCAGGCAAGTATGATATAGTTTCTATTTTGTTTAATTATGCCTTTACAATCACTTTAATTCTTTCCTAGAGATTGGAAGTTCAGTACTGAAAAAGCAGGAGCCAGCAACACTGAAAGTTGTAAACTGCAAGTGCTTGGGTAGGAATTTTAACAACTGGTCTACTGGGCAAGTTAATATTATTGTGCTTAATGTGTTAAGCAAAAAAAATGGGTTTGTTACTACTGCACGATTGAGTTAAAAATCAGCAATTTGTTAACTTATACGTGAATACATTTTTATACTAAGGTTATTTTAGAACACATATGGTAAGAAAAAAGATAGTAGCTTACCAATGCATTTAACATGTTTATAACTCAACTGTTTTTGTTGGATTGCACAATCAGTTGTATTCTACAATTCAGTGTTGTTGTGTGATTTTTTTCACAGATTTTTTGGAACATAATGTGATTTTTAACAGCTGTGGTTGTTGATTACAGAGTGTTCCAGGCAATTCCAAGCATGCAGTCCTGGAAATCCACGGAGACTGGTGTATGAAAAAATAATAAAAACATAATGTTTTTATGTCCCAGAGCAACCAATCAGATTCCTGCTGTTTCCAGTGCAGATTAGAAAAACTTAAGAAATCTGCTGTTTTCTATTTTGATCTATTTTATTGTGATAGACGTAATTGGGTTATTGCTCATGAAATGGATCACCTGCTATGTATTTTTTGTATCTCACCAGGAAAACTGTTGTTGTATGCCCTTGATCATGATTATGTCATGTCTGCTCTATCCAAGCAGTGATTGTCTCTTGCCTGGCTGAGCCCTAAAACCGATGCCCCCTGGAAAGTTGGCTTTTCCACAGCACTGTGGAATGGTCTATTATTATGGTGTATTAAGAAGCAATGAAGCCTGGCTGGTATTTTCAAGGATAATAACATTTATGTATTCCTCAGTACCAGTGATGTAAGTTTTTTTTTTTTTGTAAAATCTTTTTTATTGAGTTTTTCAATAGCATAGAAAATTGCCCACACATGGGCCAACAGTACCCACGCAGGGGCAAAATCTCTGCTGCAGCTACAGACCACAGCAGGGCATATCAGGTAACACAACATGATCGGTCTGCCTCTGAAGCAACAACAGGCCTCAACCAGGCAGACCGATACAAACAAAACTAAACTTATCTAAACCCCCATGTGGGGAGAGGTTAACAGCAGGAGAATCCGTGCTCAAAAGCATAAGTATACGATGTCATAGCATAGAAATTCAAGTAATACCTGGGTCAGTCTATTACCATATCATGACCTTAATGTTGGTCTAAGGGTTAGTTACTGCATCAGTTGCCGTAGTGCTATCAGCTAACCAACAAGTCCACACCTTTTCAAATTTTTTTGGGCATCCCCTGCCCTCGTAGGTGGCTCTGTAAAGGGGCAAACTGGCATTCACTAGACCCTTCCAGAACTTGACAGAGGGGGGAGATGATTGCTTCCAATTCATTGTGATGGCCTTACGTGCATAGTATAGTAATAAGGATATGAGTATTTTCCTAGCTCTTTGGATTATCAGCTGCTCCACCAGCCCCAGCAGACAACATTTAGGATCATAAGTAATACTAATCTTAGTAATGTTAACTATCACCTGGAGAACTTCCTTCCAGTAATGCCCGATTGCTGGACAAGCCCAGAAAATGTGAAAAAACTCCCCTGGCTGATACGAGCATCTCCAGCACACCGGGGAATGTGTTGGCGACATCTGGTGCATTCTATGGGGTGTGTAGTGCGCTCTGTGTATAATTTTATACTGAACAAGTTTGTCCATGGCCGAGACCAGTGGAGAGAACGGGAACACCCAAATTTCCCTCCAATCATCGTCGTCTAGTTCCGGTATGTCCCCCACCCACTTCCTGCATAGGGAGGACAGTTCGGGGATGGCAGCAACCAACAAGGACCCATAAATCTGAGAAGTGGGTTTCTCCAAATCCTTCACCCGAAGGGTGGACTCGAGCTCCGAGTATTCCATTATGACTGGTTGACCTAAGAACTGACATCTATGAGCATGGGCGATCTGGAGATACCTGAAATGAGCCCGTGCAGGCACGTTAAACTTTGTACACAATACATGAAAGGGAGCAAGTTCCCCATGGTGATAACATGCTCCAGAGTCAGTATTTTGTATCTGGCCCAGGCCTGAGGATCCGGGATAGTGGTGAACTGTGGTAGGTTAGGATTCAGCCACAGGGGGGTGTGAGGAGACCAGGTGTTCGGCGGGGATGCTCTCAGCGCCTCCCCCACCCTCCATGCCCTCATAGTGGTGCGCATGGAAGGGGTGAGGCAATGAGGTGTTTTTGGCCCCCAGAATATCAACACTTTCAAGGCCTCCAGAGACCCCACTATAGCTGCCTCCAACACCGTAGCAGAATTGGTCAGATCTGGCAGCAACCACCAGTGGACAGTTACAAGCTGAGTAGCCAAGAAGTATTTGTGGCAGTCCGGGAGAGCCAAGCCCTCACTGTCCACAGGCCTGGTCAGAGTGGTATACTTGAATCTAGGCGTTCCAGATCCCCAAATAAATGAAAGGAAGAGTTGTTTAAGAGAATTAAAGACAGTTTTATTTAGCCATTGTGGGGAATTCCTAAATATGTACGTTAGTTTGGGGAGGACTTTCATTTTTAGAAGGTTAATGCGCCCCATGAGGGAGAGGGGAAGATTACCCCATGCCCTTAGTTTGGATTTAATCCCTATCAGGACAGGTTCAAGATTAAGCCGGACAAAATCCCCACTCTCCCTTGAAATAATGATACCTAAATAGGTGAACCTATCCACCCATTGAAGTGGGGTAGAGGGGGACGAGGAGGACCTGGCCCCCTCATCCACTGGGAAAAGCTGAGACTTATGCCAGATCACCCTTAACCCGGTGAAGGCGGAAAAATCATCCATGATTCCGAGTGCTCCCCGCAAAAAGTCAACAGCATCGTTTAAAAAAAGCAGTAAATCATCCGCATAGAGAGCCACTCTCTCCTCCAGCCAGCCCACCCTAAGTCCACGGATGTTGGCCGAGCATCTGAGGGCCTCCGCAATAGGTTCCATTGCCAGGGCGAACAAGGATGGGGAGAGAGGGCATCCCTGCCTGGTGCCCCTCCGCAGGGGGAACTGAGGAGACAAGGAGCCATTCAGTTTAATGCATGCTAGGGGACCGATGTACAATGTGCGCAACCAGGCAATAAACTTCAGTGGAAAACCCATTCTTCTGAGCACCTCCCATAGATACACCCACTCTACCGTGTCAAATGCCTTCTCCATATCAAGGGTGGCAATAGTCCTAGTGCCTTGATTAGTATGGGGGGCATGGATATTAGAAAATAGTCGGTGTTGATGTCTGTGGATCTACCCGGCATAAAGCCCGTTTGGTCAGGGTCAATCAGAGATTTAATCACCTTATTGAGTCTAGTGGCCAATATTTTGGTTAGTATTTTTAAGTCACAATTTAGGAGTGCTATTGGCCTGTAGGAGGCGCACAACCTGGGGTCCTTATTAGGTTTTGGGATGAGGACAATATGGGTCTCCCTCATAGAGGACGGCAGGGAACCCTGTTGAAGACACTCACGATACAGCTGAGCCAACCTGGGGGCAAGTAATTCTACGTGGGCTCTATAATACTCAATAGGTATTCCATCGGGCCCCGGGGTCCTCCCAGCCGGGAAAGACCCGATGGCCATCGTCACCTCCTCCGGTGTGATCTCTGAGACAAGGAGTAGTCTCTCTGCATCAGAGAGCCACCCCAATGCTAACGTGTCCAACCTGGCGGTCATAGGAGTGGGATCAAAATCATCGAGGAGCGAGGAAGCATATAGGGAGGTGTAAAACCCGGTGAAGGCAAGTAGAATGTCCTCCGGAGAGGTAACCAACGCCCCATCTGCCGTGAGTATTTCTGAAATAACCGCTAGGGGCCTGTCCTGCCGTGCTAACATCGCTAGTAGCTTACTGTTCTTGTCCCCATGTTCAAAGTACTTCTGTCTACTATGCTGTATACCAAGCCTGGTAGTGTCCGAGACATGGAGATGTAATTCTCGCCGAAGCGATGAAAGGTGTTCAAAGTTAGATACCATAGCCGAGGCTGAGTAGTGCCTGAGAGCCTCTTCCACCTTGTGCTGAAGGTCAGAGACCTTATCCCCGAGTTCCGCCCTAACCGCCGCCACGGCCGAGATGTACTGACCCCTGCCGTGGGCTTTGGAAGCATCCCATGTTGTCTCCAGGGAAGCTGACCCCGCATTATGCACCCAATAGTCCCGCAAGGAGGGAGAAACCCTATCGTGTACTGTCTCATTGTTGACCCAGTAGGGCTGTAACCTCCAGAGGGCTTTGCTCCTTGTCCTGGAGGTCCCAATGATAAGCTTAAGAGGGTGATGGTCAGATAGGCCAGAGGGAAGATAACTAGCCTCCCGGATACTAGCCAGGAGGGTATCATTGGCAAAAGCCAAATCAATGCGGGAGGACGTTTTAAATGTAGATGAGAAGCAGGAGTACGTTCTTTCTTGGGGATGTAACCACCTCCATACCTCTTGGAATTTTGTTGCCTGGGCCCACACACCAAGATTAGGATTGAAAGCAGATTGTGGGGAGGGTCTATCAAGATCACGTGACAGTGTGGCATTATAATCACCCATAAACAGGACACTCGCCGGACAATGCGGAGCCAGCCTCTCATACAGTGTATACAGAATGTGTATCTGACTCGGAGGAGGCAGATAGACGTTCACAATGATATATTTCTTATCGAAAATACTCAACACCACCATAGCAAATTTCCCCTGGGGGTCCAAATGGACCTCATGGATTGTACACGGGACTCGTTTACTAATCAATATAGAAACCCCCCGAGAGTACGAGGAGTAGGTCGTATGAAGCGCCCTTTGCACCCAGGGTTTTTTCAAAGTCAGAACCTTACTGCCAGTCAAGTGCGTTTCCTGTAGCAGTACTATGTGGGGGTTATGTAGCTTTAAATAATGGAATAACAGCGACCGTTTATATTTAGAATTAAGCCCCCTGATGTTCCACGATATAACGGTCAGCAACTCAGCATCTGAGGGGGCCATCATGGAACACCAGGGGGAAACCGAAACAGGATGAACCTAACCAACCAAGAAATATAGACTGACCCAAATTGAGCACATACAATCAGCGGCCTATGAGCAGCACAGTACTTTTTCATTACTTTAAAACAGAAAAACCCCTCCCCCCAAAACATAAAACACCCTACCCAAACATCATGAGAACCAAGCTCAATGGCCCAAACGGTAGGCCAGAGAGCCATATAACCTGATGCAGGGTTTCGTCCCTTAACTAGAAAAAACATAGAGTCTTTAAGTCACTGGGACCCCTGGACGTTGGGCCACTGGGCCGAAGGTGGATACAGACCTTCCAGAGAGAGTCCTTCTCTAGTGCGGGAGGAGAGTCCAAATGTGGAGGGGGAGAACAGAGGGGTAAACAGGGGGCGCTTCTGAACAAAGGTGAGGTAATTCAGTGGTAGTCATTGGAGCTCCTTAAGCAGGAGTAAAAGTGTTACTTTATATACTCAGTAAGGGTGCAAGGGGGATGCAATAGGGAGGAGAGGACTGGGGGCAGAAAGCAGTCAATGCAGGGAAGCAGCAAAAGACAGTCCTGTTGAAAAGAAGAGGGATACTTAGCAACTGATTGTGGTCGGTCATTCTTCCTCGTGATCGCTTATGTTTAGCGGGCGTCCAGCCAAGCCGCCGCAGCCTCTGGAGTATCGAAAAAGCGAGTGCTGTCACCATCAGTAATCCCTAATCTGCTGGGATACAAAAGACCAAAACGGATTCCTCGTTCTCGAAGCCGGCGTCTCACATCAGTAAAGGATTTGCGTCTTTGCTGCACCTCCTGAGAAAAGTCTGGGAAAAAGAGCAGTTTGGTGTTCTCATACTTGATTTCAGGCATGGTACGAGCCGCCGCCAGGATGCGGTCCCGATCACGATAGTTTAGCAGCCGCGACAGGAAAGGGCGCGGAGGTGCCCCGGGCCTCGGAGGGAGCGGTGGGCTCTTTCCACTACAAAGGTGGGCGGCACGTCCCCCAGATTGAACAAATTGGATAGCAGCTGCTCAGTGAATTCAGCGGGTTTGGAGCCCTCAGCTCTCTCGGGGAGCCCAAGTATACGGATATTGTTACGCCTAAGGCGGTTTTCAGTATCTATTGCCCGTTCCTGGAGTGCCTTCACCTGGAGCTGCAAGGCCTTCACCTCCCTGGAATCCGATCGGACCGTGTCCTCCACCGCGGAAACCCTGTCCTCCACTTCGGCAACGCGTGACCGGAACTTATCCATATCCTGGCGGATGAGCCCGACATCCACAGTCAAGAAGTCGATCTTTGCTGTGAGGGTTTCCTTGCAGGATGTTATGGCTGCTAGGATCTCTGCCCCTGTGGGAGCCCCCACCTCCCCCGAGTCCGCCACTGCCCGCGTACCGGACGCCATCTCAGCCGCCGACCGCCCTGCAGACGAGGCTGCCATCGGCGGGGAGTTTTGGAGCCGGATTTAGAGTAGCGAGTCTTGGGATGACCCATCCGAGGTTCCCCTTGGGATGGGGAAAATCTGGAAGGAGTGTATGAGCTGAGAGCCTGCGGTCTGTCAGTAGAATAAAACCCGTGCCTGGGCTGACACCCTGACACAGGAGCTAATTCTCCCTATTGGGGGGGCAACGGGCAAGTTCCGGGGTTCCGCTGGAACAGTGGGAGAGGTAGTGGTGAGCCTCTGCACAGGGACAGGACCCCCGGCAAAGGGCAGCCGCTGTGAGGATGAAGGCACAGGGAAAAGGAAGCAGCAACTCTGGGATCCAGCTGGTGGCACAAGGAGAGGGGTGTATTGCTTCCAGGGAGCAGATTGGGACACAGGGAGGGTAGTCTAGTAAGCTGGCACTGTACCTTGAGGTGGGGGAGAAGCCTGATGTAGTAGGCCACAAGATGGCACATGTAAAA
Source organism: Lithobates pipiens (assembly GCF_037356315.1). Classification (NCBI taxonomy): domain Eukaryota; kingdom Metazoa; phylum Chordata; class Amphibia; order Anura; family Ranidae; genus Lithobates; species Lithobates pipiens. The sequence goes on from NW_027507748.1 coordinate 322,573,386, forward strand.
AGCCTGGATAGATCTCCTGGTGTCTCTCAAGGCCCCCGTTCAACTCAGCCTCTTCCGAAAGTGTGGGGGGGTCCACCGCCTCACCCCCCTGTGGATCGCTGTAAATTGAGCCCGGGGATGTCGGAGGCCAGGTAGGCCTCAAGATGGCGGCAGCTCTCCTCAGTGTGGAACCGGCCGCGGCCCGATCGGATGCAATCGGCCGGCTGCGCTTCACAATATAGGCTGGGCCAGATGCAGCAGGCTCCCGAGAGTCTGTGGGGGGAACCCGGGAGGCCCTCAGGCGGCGGCAGTGGAAGGATGGCCGTGGATTGTTAGGCCGCAAGATGGCGGCGGCCGCAAGCTCCCGGGAGCGGCCCCGCGAATCTCCCTCGATGGCGTGGGCTCCCTCTTCGTCCTATAACCCCCGGGGGTGACCGATGCCGAGGTGTGTGGAAGCGTCACCTCTCCTCCCTCGGATCGCTGATACCAAGCCCGAGGATGCCTGAGGATGTCCGAGGCAGGTAGGCCCCAAGATGGCGGCCGGAGTACAGCGCTGGCCGTGACCCTGTTAAGGCTGAATCAAACCGGTGAGCACCGCAATTTTCACCGGGGCTGGTGCAGCTGGTGTCCGGTGTCCTGTGGGGAAAGTTTGAGGCCTCCCTGCGCTATGTAGGTGCAGGATGGTTGCTGATTGTATCAGGATCAGCGGAGCTCCTCTGGAACACGTCTAGTTCCTGTTACATCCGGACACGCCCCCCCACCAGTGATGTAAGTTAAAATAAACTGAGCTACTTAACGCAGTTACTTTAGAGGGTAATGAGTAATCTAACTGATTACTCTTCCCCTCATGGTAATGCCGTTCCCATTACTTGGGTGGTGTTACCGCAATTACATCCTGTCTGGACCGCCCCATCCTGTCCCGCCTAGCCAGAGAGGTATCCAGTCTACCCTCGGCAGTCCGCTCGATTGTGTGCTAGTCCGGCGGACTCTGAAATGAATGGACTTGCCCACACACGGAGTAAAGTCCATTCATTTTGACCGTGACTCCAGGTAGACGGGACTAGCGAAGGAAGTCAGTGTCGCCGCCTCCATCGGCGAGATCGACACCTCGCGAGCCTGTCGCCTGGTATGGATTTAAAGGGGAACTCATACTCTGAAAAAGCGGCGTGGGGGTCCTCCCAAAGTCCATAGCAGACCCTTACCCGTGCACGCAGGCCGGCCGGTCAGGAAAGGGAGTTGGGATGAGCGAGCGCCCCCCCCGAACCGTACCAGGTCACGTGCCCTCAACATGGGGGGGTGCTTTGGGGAAGGGGGCCCCCCTACCCCAAAGCACCTTGTCCTCATCAACATGGTTGGTTGTCAGGGTCTGCAGGTGGGGGGCTTATCAGAATTCGGGAGCCCCCTTTAATAAGGGGGCCCCCAGATTCCGGCCCCCTACCCTATGTGAATGAGTATGGGGTACAATGTACCCCTACCCATTCACCTGGGGGTAAAAGTGTTAATTAAAAAAACACAACACAGGTTTTTAAAGTACTTTATTAGACAGCTCCAGGGGTCTTCTTCTGACTTCGGGGGTCTTCTTGCCGGGCTCCTCCGCTATCTTCTGCTCTTTTACCGCTAGCTCTCTTACTAGCGAAGGAGCCCGGCTTTCTCCTTCGCCGCCGTCCACGGGTCTTCTTCCGACTTCAGGGGTCTTGTTCCACTCTTTGCCTCTTCTCCACTATCTTCTTACTGCTTTTTTACTAGCATTGGCCCGGTCTTGTCGGTTGATGCGGTCGCATCCCCCGCCTTCTTCTTCTCTTCTTCCTTCTGATGTTGACACAACGCTCTCTCAGGCCGTAATGGCAGGGACGCTTTGTCTGGCGACTTATATAGGCACAAGGGGCGGGGTCACCGGGTGATGTCACATGGTGACCCCGCCCCTTATGATTTTACAGTCCCAGGGGATGCTGGGGCTGTAACATCATAAGGGGCCGGGTCACCATGTGACATCACCCGGTGACCCGCCCCTTATGCCTATATAAGTCGCCGCACAACGTGTCCCTGCCATTACGGCGTATCAACATCAGAAGGAAGAAGAAGAAGAGAAGAAGGGAAGAAGAAGGCGGCAGCGGCAACAGCAACAAGCGACAGCGTCAAGACCGGGCCAAAGCTAGTAAAAGAGCTGTAAGAAGATAGTGGAGGCCCGGCAGAAGAAGCGAAGAGCTGGACAAGACCCCCGAAGTCGGAAGAAGACCCCCAGACTCGGTGGGGACGAAGGAGAAAGCCGGGCTCCTCCACTAGTAAAAGAGCTAGTGGTAAAAGAGCAGAAGCTAGTGGAGGAGCCCGACGAGAAGCCCCCCGAAGTCGGAAGAAGACCCCCAAAGCTGTCTAATAAAGTACTTTAAAAACCTGTGTTGTGTTTTTTTTTATTAACACTTTTTCCCCCAGGTGAATGGGTAGGGTTACATCGTACCCCATACTCATTCACATAGGGTAGGGGGCCTTATTAAAGGTGGATCCCGGATTCTGATAACCCCCCCGCCCGCAGACCCCGACAACCAACAGCCAGGGTTGTCGGGAAAAGGCCCTTGTCCTCATCAACATGGGGACAAGGTGCTTTGGGATTGGGGGGACTGCAGGGCACCCCCCATGTTGAGGGCACGTTGCCTGGTACGCTTGTCCCCATCCCCTTTCCTGACCGACCAGGCTGCATGCTCGGATAAGGGTCTGCTATAGAGTTTGGGGGGACCCCCACGCCATTTTTTCGGGATAGGGGTTCCCCTTTAAATCCATACCAGGCGACGGGGCTCGCGAGGTGTCAATCTCTCCGATGGAGGCGGTGACATTCACTTCCTTCGCTAGTCCTGTCTATAGAATATTTAAAAAAAAGTCAGTTACTTTGCTGAGTAACTACTTTTCCAATATAGTAACCGAGTTACTAACGCAATTACTTTTTGGGAGAAGTAATTTTACCCTTTTATACTTCCTTTAGCCATAATTTCCTTGTTTGTGCCTGCTAATTGGTTCCAACTTCACTGGCAATAACAGTCTGTTTCTGCACTGGAACATATGACTGGTCAGTAGTTTGACACTGCTGATGCATTATATCTTCTCAGCTGTAACTTTTGAGTTCATTTGAGTCTTGCTCTAGATCCAGAGACTCAAGATAAAAGTCAAATTTTTTTCAGCTGAAACCACTTTACTGCAGTTTGTAGTTGTAGTTGTCATAACTAGCATCAGAATACCTCTTCAGCTGAATTAATTTATTAAAGGAAAAAATACACGTTTTTTTCACACACAAAAAATACAGTGCTTGCTCTTCTCTTTTAGGCTGACAGCAGGGGTCCAATGCGTCCTGATTCACCATTTCAGGTCCAATTTCATCCCCAATTTTTGGCTGAATTCAGACCTGAAACGGACCAAAAGACGCACAGGACTCCTGTGCAAATTCGCACCACAGCTGCACCGGAGATATGTGAACCGGCTCCAAAGAGAGCCGGTCAAAATCTCCTGCTATTGCGAAGTGGATGCCAATTCGCAAAGGTGTGAACTCACGTTGGACGTTGGAAGTGCAACAGCTTGTATTATGCATGCCGAACTATAGGGGTATATAGGGATATACTAGCATGTGTCTTTAAAAAAGCTTGTATATTCTGCACAGAAAGGAATATTTTTTTCTTTGAATCTCTCCTGTAATGCTGTTGTCACACATGTATGCTGTTCTCCAATGCAAGAAAAGTTGAATTCTACAATCCTCAAGATCTCAGTGCCTTATCTAATCACATAACCAACACCAGATTCCACCCATAGATGAATGTGTTTAATTTTTAGAACGGACCATCAGCCGTTTCTGCTTGAAAAAGGTAGCACAATGTATCCTAAGGCACAAGAAGCTGAATAGCAAATATAGACACCACTGAACAACTTTTTGGAGCTTTGGAGACAGTTTTCGTTTTTGAAAAAAGTTCCAAGAAAACAGTAGAAGAGAAGTACATGCTTAAAAGAGAATAACATTCAAAGCTCGTTTGACTGCACTCCTGTAATCCGTTTTCAGCAGACAGTGGGGCTGAAATCCGCTGTCTGCTGATGTCACAAAGCCAGTCCAGGCTCTGGAAAGATCGAGACCATATGGTCAGGATCCGCCCAGGTCCCTGGACTGGCATCTGGCTCAGCCTCTCAACGAGAGGCTGAGAGCCTGAGCCGGAAGCTCTCACCCCCTCCACAGCCCAGCACTCCAGTGAGTGACAGGGGACAGAGCAGAGGGCTGGTGAATGACAGTCACCAGCTCTCTGCTCAGAGAGCCCTGACAACTGAGTGATTGGCAGGGTTTAATTGCTCAGTTCTCAGTGTTAGAGCCAGCGGGGGATAGATGCTGCATTCAACTAGGTAAGTATGATTGTCAAAAAAAAAAAATCCAATACTTGTCTTTTAAAGAGGAATTTAGAAATCTTTCAGATGCTGGAAGTGCAACAGCATGTACTATGCACTCCGAACTATAGATGGCACTGTAGGGATATACTAGCATTTGTGTGTTTTTAACTTCTTCAATACTGGGCACTTACACCCCCTTCTTGCCCAAGCCAATTTTCAGCTTTCATTGCTGTCGCTGTTTAAATGACAATTGCGCAGTCATGCTACACTGCAACCAAACAGAATTTTTATCATTTTGTTCTCACAAATAGAGCTTTCTTTTGGTGGTATTTGATCACCTCTGCATTTTTTATTTATTTTTTGCTAAAAAAAAAAAAAAAAATACCTAAAAAAAATATTTTTCTTTTGTTCCTGTTATAAAATTTTGTAAATAAGTAATTTTTCTCCTTCACTGATGGCTGATTGATAAGGCAGCACCGACGGGCACTGATAAGGCGGCACTGATAGGTTGCACTGATGGGCATTCATGGGTGGCGCTGATAGGCGACACTGATGGGAACTGATATGCGGCACTGATAGATGGCATTGATAGGCATCACTGATGGCACTGACAAGTATTGTGGATGGATACTAATTGGCATTTCCCTGGTGGGAAGAGGTCGAGAGCGGTCATTCTGGAAGGCTGTCATATGAGGTGAATGATGCAGTTTAAATGGGTCAAGAAAGTTACTGGGGTTGCTTGTTGCCCAGCCAATGCAGTCAAAAATATCATCTAAATTTTGAGTTTGTTTCAAACTGAAAATGGATAACATATTTTATAATGACAAAGGATTCAAGCATACTTTGCAGCAGTAACAACCCCTATTACATCTACACCGTCCAAAGTGGCTTAAAATGGAATTCCAGGCTCGGCTCTAACTAACCAATTCTGTAACTGCTCCCACTCCTAACTTCTAAACTAACTACCATATAGAAGGAAGATGTTTATACTTACCTCAGAGTGCTCTGGTCCAGTTACAGCAGTGACTTCAGTGGAGAGGAGGGCAACCAATAATGGATGCCTCAATGTGCTTATTGGGGACATCACGGCCCAGTCATTCCGGCCATTGTCAACGTTCTCTTCCCTCCCCTGAAGATGGCCACTGGGGAGATCACATAACCAGACTGGAGTACCCTCAGAATAGGCAAGTATCCACTTCAATGCTGGGCACTTTCACCCCTTTCCTTCCCAGGTCAATTTCCAGCTTTCAGCGCTCTTGCACTTTTAATGACAATTGCGCAGTCATGCAACACTGTACTCAAATTACATTTTTGTCATTTTGTTCACACACTTTATTTTGGTGGTATTTATTCACGATATTGGCGATATAAGCGAAAAAAAGTGAAACATTTGAAAAAAAAAAAACAATATTTTCTACTTTAAAAGAAATCAAATAATATCTAATTTTGTCATAAATTTAAGCCAAAATGTATTCTGCTACATGTCTTTGGTAAAAAAAAATCCCATTAAGTGCATAATAATTGGTTTGTGTGATCACAGACATATGTATGCAGATGATCATTGGGTGTTTTTACTGTGTGGGCACATGTGTGTGTGGCGATACTGTTGTGGGGACATTGTGTGGGGACACTGGGCTAGTGATCAGTGTGTAAAAAAACAGCTTATACTCACTGATCACTGGCCGGCTGCAGTGATCTGCTCGCTCTCTACTCACTGACAACTTCCGTGTCAGGAGAAGAGAGCTGATCACCTAGCAACCGGCTCTCTATTTACGTTACATGATGGCTGTGATTGGACACAGCCATCATGTGATCAGGAGGTCCAATCACAGCCCTCCTGCTGATCTGAGATGCACCGTGTCCGGGTGACACGAGTGCATCGGGATCGTGCTGTGAAGGACGTTCCTGAACATCCACTCAGAAGGAGGAAGCGCCCACCCGGCCGTATATGTACAGTGGCTGGGTAGGAGGTGGGTATAAGCATCTTCCTTCTACAGGAAGAATAAGAATAAAAGTTAGAAGGTGGGGGGGGGGGGGGGAGCGGTTTTAGGCATAGTTAGTTAGAGCCTAGAATTCCACATTAACCACTTCCGGACCATACGCCAAACTGTGGCACTGCGGCAGGTTGGCTCGGCTTGGCAAATCAACGTTTCCTTATGTTGCATTTCCTAGGGGGTGCACGCACCCGTAGCATGTGCCCGGTGGGCACGATGTCTGGCAGGCACCCACGATCACTCATGACAAAGCAAGAACTGGGATCTCTGTGTGTAAACACACAAATCCCGGTTCTTTCAGGGGAGTAGAGACAGCTTGTGTGTTCATAGTATGAACACCGATCTCTCTCTCCTCCTAGACAGTCCCATCTCCCCTACAGTTAGAACACAGTGAGGGAACACAGTTAATACCTTGATCGCCCCCCTCGTGTTAACCCCTTCCCTACCAGTGACATTTATACAGTACTCAGTGCATTTTTATAGCACTGATCGCTGTATGGTCAATGGTCCCAAAAATGTCTCAAGTGTCCAATTTGTCCGCCGCAATATCGCAGTCCCGATAAAAATCGCAGATCGCCGCCATTACTAGTAGAAAAGATAATAAAAATAAAAATGCCATAAATCTATCCCCTATTTGGTAGATGCTCTACCTTTTGTGCACCAATCAATATACGCTTTTTGCGTTTTTTTTTTTAACCAAAAATATGTAGAAGAATACATATCGGCCTAAACTGAAGAAATAAATAAATGTGGGATATTTATTATAGCAAAAAGTAAAAGATATTGTGTTTTTTTCAAGATTGTCACTTTTCTTTTGTTTAACCACTTCAGCCCTGGAAGAATTTATTCCCTTCCTGACCAGAGCACTTTTTGGGATTCTGCACTGCGTCGCTTTAACTGTCAATTGTGCGGTTATGCGACGTGGCTCCCAAACAAAATTGATGTCCTTTTTTTCCACAAATATAGCTTTCTTTTAGTGGTATTTGATCACCCCTGGGATTTTTATTTTTTGCGCTATAAACAAAAAAAAGAGTGATAATTTTGAAAAAAACGCATTATTTTAACTTTTTGCTAGAATAAATATCCCCCAAAAAAGCTTTCCCGCTTCATGAGTAGGGTCCCACACACGCCCTCGCCGCCTCTTAAAGGGCAACATACAGGTACGTGATTCAGCCTGTACGTGCCCTTCTGCCGACATATATCGGCGTGAGGCAGTCGGGAAGCGGTTAAAAGTAAAAACCGAGGTGATCAAATACCACCAAAAGAAAGCTCTATTTGTGGGGAAAAAAAGGACGTCAATTTTGTTTGGGTACAGCGTCGCACGAACACGCAATTGTCAGTTAAAGTGACAAGTGCCGTATTGCAAAAAAATGGCCTGGTTATTGAGCAGCCAAATCTTCCGGGGCTGAAGTGGTTAAAGTACAAGTTCAGCCAAAAACTAACTCTAAATCTACTGGCAGCCACATTCTAAAATGAATCCATCTAACCCTGTAAAGCAAAAATCGATATACATTTCTTTCTGCAGTCTCTTTGCTCCAGTTCCAAACTGAGCGGTCAGCGCCGGATTCTCTATGTAGGTGTGTGCAGGAGAGGCAGCCAGCACCAGAAACCCCACAGTAACTCTATGAGTGACGTCACTTTCCAGCTGTTGTCAGCTGCCTTCTGCACACAGCATCCGCCGCTAGAGACGGGTCCGGATCAGCTTCAGAAAAGGTATAGCGATTTTAGATTTATAGGGTTAGATAGATTTGTTTTAGAATGTGGCGAGTAGATTTAGAGTTAGATTTTGGCTAAACTTCTACTTTAAAGTGGACTTGAATTGTAATAGCTGTGAAAAAAAGGAAAGCAGGCAGGACTAGTCATCGATAATGACTGTGGCTTCTCCGAAGTTGATATTTTCACCATGTTTGTGATGGTGTTTTTTGTTTATCTATGTATTGCCTCAATAAAACAGTGTTGAACTAAAGGCCTGTGTGCTCTGCTTTCTCTGTTTTTTAAGCTTCCAGTTCCCTGCTGGTTTGTGGAGCTGCATGGACAGGTACAAACAATCTTTTTGAAGAGGTGTCCCAACCTGTATTACATTTTTTTTTAAGTCAGCAGCTACAAATACTGTAGCTGCTGACTTTTAATATAAGGACCTATCCAGGAAGCCCACAATGTCGGCACCTGAAGCCGACCCTTCCATCAGCTTCAGGTGCAGGCGCCGTCATCCTTACTAAGGGAAACAGGAAGGGAAGCCTTGCATCTTCACAGCCCGTTTCCTACTGCACATGTTTGAGTCATGCTGCGCTTTCTGAATGGCCCGCTGTCTTCTGGGACCTGTGTGTGTCTCCCAAAAGGCAAGGGGGGTGAAGGAGGAGGGGCTACAAATGACGTAGGTCTCCGTGGCGCCCTTACATGGAAGTGGGAGAAGGTACCTGTTTACAACAGATATTCGCTCCCCCCCGAAAGGTGCCAAATGTAGCACGGTGGGGGAGAGCAGATAAGCGGAGCTTCCACTTATGGGTGGAACTCCGCTTTAACCCCATCTCTGGTGGATCACACTGACTTTTGATCAAGATTTTGTTTGTTCTGTTTGGTTACACTGTTGATGTTTACGGGCAAGCTTTTTAGCCATTAGCTATCTCGCTAGAGGAGCAGAGCTTTGCTTCCTCATACCCTGTTTCCCCTAAAATAAGACCTAGCATGATTGTCGGCGTTGGCTGCAATATAAGCCCGACCGCCCCAAATAAGCCCTACCCTGTTTCCCGGAAAAGAAGCCCTACCCTGAAAATAAGACCTACAAGGACTTTAATTAGAGCTTATTTGAGGGGTAGGGCTTATATTGCAGCCATCACCGACAAGCACGCTAGGTCTTATTTTAGGGGAAACAGGGTATCAAGTCTGTCCATTCATGACTGGTGATCTGATAACTAACCAATTCTTAAGATGCCAACAATCCAGAAATATCTAGTCACTATGAGCACTGGACTGCTTTTTTTAGGTTCCCTTTTTTAAGAGCCTAATACTGAAGAGAAAACAAGCTAAAATAAATACTGTTGGCGACCTGCACACCAATGGTCTCTTGCTATCAAGATGGCAGCCTATATGCTTTAAGTGCCTGGTTGGTCAAACTGTCAAAGTAAGTGTTTTTTGGTTGGTCTTCCTGTCAATGTGGTAGTGTTTTTATCTTTCTTACTAAACAATGTTTCCAGAAGCCCAGACAAAACCATGTGCAAGTAATTTCTCATATTTACAATGTCATTCATCAATTCATCTAACCAGGCTTTATATCTATTGCAGAGAGATTTCCCATCCCCATTCAACAAATAGATTAGTTTCAGGTTGTCAAGCATTCAATCCTGCAAGTACACATGTCTGTTCATACAAGGAATGGGAACCCACCAATGATATGGAAAAGTATGCCTCTCAACTCTTTGGAGTGAATTTACTAAAGGCAAGTAGACTGTGCAGTTGTGCTCATTTCCCCAGAACCTAGTGAATATAGTGAAGCTTCACATTGTAAAGAATACCCAATTGGGTGCAAGAAAAAAAAAAAAAAGCATTTTAGAGCACTTTAAATATGTATTAACAGAGTATCTAATCAGATTGCTTTTTTTTATTCTTCCAACTGTGACCAATAGTGGTACATAGTTAAGAGGTTAGGAATCGGATGAAACAGTATCTAAGGACACTAGGGCTTTCAAGGCATCGGAGGTGGAATCATGCTCCCAGACTGACCAGAGAGTTACACAGTAGATATTTAGCATGCCAATTTTGCTGAAAATGTTGCTTGCCGTTCTTTTAAAATTCTTGCAGTATCGATTTCTTGTATGCTTTATCACAAGTCATCCACGCTGCCAACTAAATTACAGTAGACACCCATGCCCCCCAAGTATCTTAAACATTATCCAGATCCTGTGGTCTGCAAGCTAGACAGCGATGGTTTTGCTACAAAATAAGGTGCCATTTATACTGTTGGAGCTTGAAACTCATTTTTAGTGAAGCTTTCCATTCTCCATGATGGTTCATGTAGGCTACTGTCGTGGCGTTATCTGACTGAATCCTGGTCAGGTGACTTTGCAGTTGACAGGTCCAGTGAAGAAGGAACAATCTGATTGCTCTGAGCTCCAAGATGTTGACTGGAAATTTAGCTACCTCACCTGGATAGTGTGTGTTCAGAACTCCACCCCAGTTGGCTGGCATCTATTGGGAGTACCTTACAGGTCATTGGCAGAAAGAAACTTAACAGAAGAATCATGATACAAACAAATCTGCAAAGAAAAATAAAACAACAAGGAAAAGACTTGGTTCTCTCAGGACAGATGTCTGCACGCTAGCAAAAAAATTATGCTTGCTGGGCATGGGAGGGGTTATGCTACGGCTTTCTTTACAGCTTTGCCCAATGCCCAATCACCTGAAGGTAGCTGCATAACCAAATCATTTCAAACTAAGATCCTGTCCTGCCCTATAATCTACGATTCAAAAATATTAATTTAGAGAGGTTCTAACAATTCCCACCTCACTACTGGGGACAGCCTATAGTGTTGGCAGAGATTACAATACAACACTTTTATTTTTATAGTGAACTGAATGTGTAATTTAATAAGAAAGAATGGATAAGTAAACCAATATGTAATGACCCACTGCACTAAATGTTAGCCCTCATAACTTAAGGCTAATGAGAACACAAAAGGACACTTAACCAAGTGGTGGTTTTTAACCACTTGAGATCCGCGCTATAGTCAATTGACGGCTACAGCGCGGATCTCCTTTTCCGGGCCTACGTCTATTGACGTCGTCCCGTGTACGAGCGCCCTGTGCGCCCCCTGAGGGGCGCGCGCGGCGCGCTCTGTGATCGGCGAGTCCATGAGACTCGCCTGATCACCGATCCGTGCAAGGGGTCGATCCCGACCCCTTATCACGTGATCAGCTGTCAGCCAATGACAGCTGATCATGTGATATAACGAAGCCGGTAATCGGCTATTATTCCTCCTCGCGCTGACATCAGTCCCGATCACGGCCAGCCCTGCTAGCGACCATCTGCCCCCTGACAGTGCCCACCTGCCCCCTGCAGTGCCCCACTTAATAAAAGTAAGTGCCCCCATCAGTGCCACCCAGCAGTGCCCATAGTGCCACCCAGCAGTGCCCACAGTGCCACCCAGCAGTGCCCAGTGCCACCCAGCAGTGCCACCCAGCAGTGCTCACAATCTGCCTCAAAGGTGCTGCACCCCAGTGCCGCCCATCAGTGCCCAGCAGTGCCGCCCATCAGTGCCCAGCAGTGCCGCCCATCAGTGCCCAGCAGTGCCACCTATCAGTGCCACCTATCAGTGCCACCTATCAGTGCCCATCAGTCCTATCTATCAGTGGTGCCCATCCGTACCCATCCGTGCCACCCATCCGTGCCATCTTATCTGTGCCCATCTTTGCCCATCAGTGCCGCCTTATCTGTGCCCATCGGTGCCGCCTTATCTGTGCCTATTAGTGCCGCCTTAACTATGCCCATCAGTGCCCTCCTGTGCAGCCCATCAGTGCCCACCAATACAGCCCATCAGTGCTCACCAGTGCAGCCTATCAGTGCCGCCTAATCAGCGCACTTCAATGAAGGAGAAAAATGACCCGTTTGCAAAATGTTATAACAAACTATTAAAACATGATTTTTTTTTTTGCATTTTTTTTTGTTTGTTTAGCAAAAAATATAACTCCGAGCTGTAACTAAATACCACCAAAAGAAAGCTCTATTTGTGGGAAAAAAATGATAAAAATTTCATTTGGGTACAGTGTTGTATGCCCGCGCAATTGTCATTCAAAGTGCATCAGCGCTGAAAGCTGAAAATTGGTCTGGGACTGAGGGGGGTTTAAGTGCCCAGTAAGCAAGTGGTTAAGGCCAACACCTCCACAGCATTAAAAAAATATTTATACATTTTTTTTCAGCTGTCCTCAGTCTGGTCATTTTGCAGGTCCCCTTCACCTTTTGTGGTGGGTTCATCTCATATGCTACAGTGATTTGTGTCTTGATAATGGTCTTGATATCCTGGGCTCAAGTGGGCTGGAGGATGCTGGGCATCATTTAACCCAGAAGATTAGCAGCACTGGATCAGTGAGTCTGCAGAGAACAGTACCAGAGAAAAGATAAGTACGGCTACAGAAGATGCTTTATTTTTACAAAAGAATGAGGACTAGAACCCTTTTTTGACCATTCTAGATTTGGGCTTTAAAGGTAATGCTATATCAGCTATATCAATAAGGTTATACTGTAAGCAGTATATGGATAATTGTTCCTTAATATTGGTTTGCTTGAAAACCTCAAATAAAGCATTAGCTGTTAAAGTGCACCTTCATGTATACCCCTCCAACTATAGTGGTTGAAATATGACAATTAAACATGCTACAGAATGATGATCATACTTGAGAACTTTCATGTGCCTCATTTTTCCCCTAAAAGGAAGCTGCAGAGACAGTTTTGTTTACCAACAAAGAAAAAAAACAAAAACAAAAAAAAACACAAAACAATATGAATACAGTGTAAGCTTTATTGCATACCATTCTTATAAACAGTTTGCAAATTATTTACAAGTAAGAGTGTTTATTTTAATTTCTCTTCATGGTTGTAGAGGTCATCAGTCTTTGCTGATAAAACACTAAAAACCCCCAACAACTTTAAAATATAAGCAATTTCTGTGTTATTACTATAAAAACAAAAATTGTGCTGCTGATGTGATTTCATTTTGGCACAACAGATACTCCTTATTAAAATAAATCAGATTTCTTTCTGCACCTAGACATATAACTAGGCCTGGAAAAAAATACTTTTAGCTAGAATTAAAGAGCTACTATAACATTCACAATTACGATGTAGGAGTTCCCACGCCTGCACAGACTTACAGATGTCTTACACTGCTATCTTTGCAGGTGAGTGCAGTTTACTATTCTGCAAGTATTTCTCTTGTAGACTTAGGAGGCTGCAGTACCCTTCAATGGTTATAAAGATGACCTCAGCTATGTATATGTAATATTTTTCTAAGCTGGTACATATAATTGTGAATGTTATAAATAGTTATTGTGTTCTTTAAACTGAATATGCCAGACTTGTACACAAACCTAACATCTGATTGATCTCTGGAGGTATAAAGTCTGTTGATTTAAAATCTTTGACACATTGTTCACTTTTCAGATAGGTTTATTGCTCTTCTAGTGTTTTCATATTATTTCGGACAATAACCACACAAGCACCACCTAAACGCAGAAATACAAGACTGACTCAGTCTCACTGGAAATAACCTGACTTTATGAGCGATCCTTTAAATTGTAATGCCTGAAATGGATTGGATACGCTTGCTCTAATGTATATTTGAATAATGAGGCATAGCAAACAATGGACAGACAAGCAGACCCGGTACAACACCTTGCTCTTGGGTCCCTACTGTTGAAAATAAGCTTATTTCAGGTGGTAATGTTGGGCTATGTACTAAGAAGAAGCTTTATTGTATTTCTCCCATGTTTTCTGATTGCTGCTTTAAAACGTGGTAGATAAAACAGTGAGCAGTAATAAGCAGCTAAACATCCTGAATGTAGTGATTGCTGGTGATGGATAGTTTTTCACACAGACAACAGCTAAACCGCTACACTGGCATTTTTTATAATTTTGAAAAGAATGGCAGCAAAGAGATATGCAATTAACTGTATATCACACTTATGTCACACTTGCTCATTCCAATCCAGATTTGTACAGTAATTATGATCCTCCTCAGTGTATCAGTACGCCTTAGCACTTTCTAAAATTGGTCATTGCTCAAGTTTGTTCATCTAAGAAATTTTGTACAAGAAAGCCTAAAGATAAAGCATAAAAATAGCCTTTAAAGCGACTTTCCACCCAAAAATGGAACTTCTGCTTTTTCGGATACCTGTCCAATCCTCCACCCCCACCCCCCGCGCTGTCTTCTGGCAGACACACAGTGGGATTGCGCAGTGAGACTCCTGCATGAGCAATAGGGAACCAGGCTGTGAAGCCACCAGGCTTCACTTTCTGATTCCCTTACCGAAGATGGCGGCGCCTCCACCCGAGAGACAGATCGGCTACGGGTGCCGACATCACGGCCACCCTGGACAGGTAAGTATCCATATTTTAACAGTCAGCAGCTGCAGTATTTGTAGCTGCTGACTTTAAAAAAAAAAATTGGCGGAACTCCGCCTTAAAGTGGTAATAAGCTTGTTTTTCCTAATTTTACCTATAGGTTAACTTATAATAAAGCTTTCCTGCGGGTAAAATTAATATCTCCTAAACGTGCACCGTTTAGGAGATATTCCAGTGAGCTAGTGTTACCAGTGCATGTGCTCTGAAGGAACAGCATACCCATGCCATTCCTTCAGAACTCTGTGCCGTGTCTGGGGCACGTGATGTAATTGTGGCTTGGCCAATCAGACAACCGGAGCTGCAAGCCCAGAAGGAAGATCGGGTGAAGATGGTAAGTATTTCATAATATGCAATGCATACTAGCACATTATGATTTTAGGCTGTAATGTAACAAAATATATAAAAAGCCAAGGGGGTCAATACCTTATCAAGGCACTGTTACATCATTCTCTCAAGCTTTTACCAGCTGTACAAAACACAAGAAACATTATGCATTTGCAAACTATAGATAAAAAAACAGGTAATTCTAACGTATGATAAATTAGTGTTAAACATACAGACAAAATGATAGGCATTATTCAAATTGTTGAAAAGGCTGCTGTTTGTTTTAAACAAACAAAATGTTCTATAAATGGTAAAAACAGAACATTAAATATTACCCTTTCCTGGCAGAGCTGATTAATTCTGCAGGCTCTGGCTAATTCTGTTGTATATGAGCTTTTTTTTTTACCCTTTCAGGAAACACAAAAACTCTATGTGACCTTTATAAAAAGTAACAGTTCAAAGCAATGATGTGTTCACTTTGTATTTGTGTGGTATGACAACAGCAGAGTGTTGCTGCTGATATCACAACAACAGAACCAGATACCTCATTTCAATTTTCAGGGAGTTTCCCAGACCAAGGCAGCAAAACTAGGGCAAAATGCAAACTCAGTATTAACATCTCACATTTATAATCAAACGTTTTTTTTTTTTTTTATTAATTAACACAATCACAAAATAATCCACTGTAATTTAATATTCAGTAAACACTGAGCCTGTAGTAAGTACTATACTAAGGCTCTATAACCTTGCAGCCAGCACCATTATTTGCAGCATCATAGAGGGAACTTTACAAGTGCCCTATAGTGCAATGTGTAAGCACATCCATTACAGGCAACATTAACTCTCCAATCACTAAGCAAATATAGACATTGTACAATCTCCACAAAGTGTGATATCTTAGAATAGGAAAATATAAAAATCCAAGTTTAATAAAACACCTATTGGCTCTTCCTAGTAATATCTCCTAGTAATGCCACTTTAATATAACTATGGTCATGCATACAAAAAAATACTGTGACAATTTCTATTTATTTACATATACAGTGATGGTGAGATGTAAGGAAAGTGAATCATCAGAAACATTAAGTGCAAATTAGCTTTGCTTCTGAAAATATATCAAAATAATTCTAATATTCTTATTAAAATCCCAATCTGCACCTAACACCATATGTGCCTCTGTCCCCATTTAGAAGATTTATGGTAAAACCATCCAACTTGTCAGGTATGATATGGTATTTATAAGCTTAGCCAAGGTCAGTGAACAAATGTGATGATTTGTACATTCCAACAGTGCAGCATCAATATCTACCTTACCTTGTGGTATGAATTGTACTAACTGTTATATAGAGGGTACTGTTGCTGACCTCCTTAAAGCTGAAATCCAGGTATGGATATTTTTGCCTGCTTATATTGGTCCAGCTGGGATGAAAGTATGCATATTCCATACCTGGCCAATCCCTATGGATGCAGAGAATCACTGTATTAACCAACCCCCCCACCACAGTGATCCTCACAGTCTTCCGAATGCCATGCTGAATGGCTGCCCTTTTGCATAGTAATCACAGGGGGCTGCTTGGCATGGGTGTCATTCAGAGGATACTTTGCATTCTCTGAATTAATTTCTCTGATTGGAAAAGATGGTGAGGCAGGATGGTTAAATCAAGATCTTTACCTGGTTGAAAAAGAGGGCGCTATGGAATTCCTGGAATCCAGCTTTAACATGCTATTTTTCTGGCTAAAACATGGATCTATTTAACACTTTTTGTTAGTGACCAAGAACAAGATGCAACAAAGTGAAGGTTAAACCTATGAAATACATGATTATTAATGTAAAATATTAAATATAATAGGTCAGTATCACAGCTAGGTAAATAGCATTTTCAGGAAAGGTCAGTATATCAGTAAATTTGTCAGCATGACTTTCTTTAAAATGCAAAAATTACTGTTGCATTTTGTAGCATGCTAAAAACTCAGAGAGAAATAAAAAATTGTTATAGTCAGTGGATGGTCAAAACATGATGATAGTGATGTAGAATTCAAGAGATGTATTTATTTCTAATTTATTGTAAATCAGTGATTTATAAAAAATCACCCTCTCAATGTTATCATGTCCAGCTTTCTCTTGGTGACCTTATGATAGCAAAGTGAAAAAACATCCTAGAGTAGTTATTTATATGAGATGAACAAGTTCTGTTGAGGAGCTGTCCTGTTTAAAAGTGTCTACATTTGCAGCAGAAATATAATTCACTGCTAAAGCATTTACAGGGGTGGAATTTCCGCTTTAAGGCCTCCTCCCTGGCTCATGTTTGTGAAACTGAGCTTTTGGGGAGGAGGAGGGGAGCAGGTACCCGAATTTGACAGGTACCTACTCCCACTTCCGTTCTGGTTGCCTAGGCGACCAGAAGCAGAACCTCTCCCTCCCAAAGTCTTCTGGGACATATAACAGGTCCTAGAAGACTTTGGAGCCAGTCGGACTGCAGAACTGCTCATGCATGCGCAGTGGACAACCGGCTGTGAAGCCGTCACAGCCGAGTGCCCATAGTAGAGATGCCTGCGCCGCCATGTCTCTTCTGCAATAAAAAGCCTGCTATTTGTAATTTTTTACCTTTTGCTTTCAGTCCAACTTTAAAATGTGGTTGCTACTAGAAATGGCTCTATCTCTTTAACAGCCATGAGACTATCTTCTTTGAAAATTTACAGCAATTTAACAACCTCTGACACTTTTCTAATGAAAGATTACATAATTGTGGCATCCAATTTTAAACCGCTTATGCATTTAAACATTGAATAAATTAAAGAAAGTCCTGAGTTACAAGCAGGAATCATAATGTACTGAAGAAAAAGCAGACACTTAAAGAGGAAGTAAACCCTGATGGGTTTACTTCCTCTTTTTTTCCCTGCAAAGGCAAAGCATAATGGACTACTATGCATCGCATAGTAGCCCATTATGTGTCACTTACCTGACACAGGAGCCAGCGAAGTCGCGCTGTCCCCTGTAGTCCGCCGCATCCATCTTGCTGGTGGCGTCTCGCAGCTCCGCTGCTGTCATTCGGCGAAGCCGCGATGACGTCACTCCCGCGCATGCGCACGGGAGTCGACAAATGCGGCAGCTCCATTCTTGGAACTGCCGCGTTCAGTGCGCCTGCGCGCCGCTGTCTACGGCGCATGCGCCGTAGACAGCGGTGCCCGTTTTCGGGCAAATATCTCCTAAACCATATAGGTTTAGGAGATATTGCTTGGACCTACAGGTAAGCCTTAATCTAGGCTTACCTGTAGGTCAAAGTGGTTTGTAAGGGTTTACAACCACTTTAACTTCCATTTATGTTAACACAGGTGTGAGAGGATTTTATAAAATTAAATGTATGGCTACTCCCAGTGCATAATTTAACAGATAGTCTTGCTAAAGGTATAATCAGTAAAACTCTAAAAGCTAACATTAATTTATTTAAAAAAAAAAACATGTTATTTTGATTGGTATTCCAGTAGCTGAATGTATACTTTAATAAAAAAAAAAAAAGTACAAAGTACTAGAAAGAACCGTATAAGAAATTGGTGTGGCCTTCTTCATCTGGTAAAACTAGCATTTAGGGGGAATTCTTGGTGCGGTGACAAGCACTTTTCTGCATTTTAAAAATGTTTGCTGTGTGTCACATCCACACTGTAACGCAGTACAGAGCTGCTCTAAAATGCATTTTATTGCAGTGCACTGTAAAGAATTGCATGGCACAGTACAGCAGCAGAGTGCATCGTGCCTTGTACAGCGATATGAATGAAATATACTTTTGTACACTTCAAAAAAAGTTTGTCAGTTCCTGTGTTTACCGGCCTGTGGTGTCACTTAGTCTTAACGTGTAGAGGGTAAATCCCAGTTCCACATGTTGAATTTTAAATCCAAACACCCAACAATGATATGGATCTTTAGATCAACTAGGGGATGGAAGTAAAATGGTCTTTTTTTTTTTGAGATTTAAGAGTGTGTTTTAATGATCAGAATCTTGGTGCACATGACGTAATCTCAACCTAAACCTGTTCTAGGTGCTAAATAATACTGCATAGTATATGCACCACAGAGAGCTACAGCCCCCCATTATTAAGACAGTTCCGTGCCCCTAGACTGAAATCATTGTATAAAACACTGTGTGACTATGCCATCGGGTAACCAAGATACACAAAATGATAAAAAAATATGTTTAGCAGAAAGATGTGGCCCTTTAAATATCTCAGTCTTCTTGGCAGAAATATCTCAAGTCAGCAAACAAACATCAAACAAGTATACCAAAAATATCAGTATGTCAGGCACAAGTTTTGTGGTCCTAAAATCCATACAGTGTATTCAGCAACAATTCCTTGAGGTCAGCTGAGAATTCTGGGTTTATATTTGTCTTGTAATTTGCGCTACAAATGAGGATTTTGTTTCCCTTGAATTCTCTTGGAGATGTACTACATTGTAAATAAATGTACAAACAGAAATTAATAACATGCAGAAATTACAGGACTCCTCTCCTCTCCCTCCATAAATTTTCTTCTACAGACAGTATTTCCTTTGCATCACACCCAGAGTGACACAAATCATCCTGTGTGTGTCCCTGGCAGGGTGTTAACCCCTGAGGCTTTCAATATGAAATTCCTGTCTGTTCCCACAGAAGATGCAGAAGGGTGTGGTCTAAGGCTTAAATGAAGTGAGTCATTTTGTCAGAACTCCTCGAAACCCAAACGGCAGTTTAAAATAACAAAAAACATTACCAAGCAAGTCAATTAATCCACAATCCAACACCTACTAACAGTGTCACTGTCTATTGTTTACACGTAAAGAGCTGTGAAGACATCTTGTAAGTATTAAAATAAAAACTGGTTTTGGAGCGTACATTAGTTTTGGTACCACAGTATCAATATCCTATCATCATAGAGAAGAAACAAGGTAATATTAGTAGATTATTAAATATGGTATTAGTGGATCAGGGAAAACTCTCCTGTGTTCTTTAACAACCAGAATTGCTCTTTATTGAAACAAAGGCATGATACAATGACAGTATCAAGATGGCACAAAGCATCATACTAAAGTAAAGGCATTTGGAGATAGGCTACAGATAAACTGAATCTCAAGGGTTCTTTGCAGGTGATTTACTTTGAAAATCAGACCGGTAGCACAAAGTTGCCTATTTTTTTTTTAGACATTTAAACAGATTAACTAAGTTAAAAAGCCAAAAGCTGTGTTATTGTGCTTTTATAGGGTGGTACTATGGAGGTGTTGTTTTTTTAATTATGTCTTGCATTTTATCATTTTGCCCTACATGTTAACAGAAATCTGGATATTGTTTTAAAAATCACACACACGTACACACACACACACACACACATATATATATTTATTGAGGCACTGGCTGTCATCTAGGTTTCTCATATACATATGGTGAGGGGTTCTAGGGTTGATGGCTGAACAAACAAAAACCAAGTCCAAGCTGGTCTGTCTGCAAGATAAAGCCAAAGCCTAAAAATCCTAACCCTTTAGATTCTTGGAAAGGAGGTTCCCAATAGGAACAAGAGCAAACAATCTCACACTGAGATGTCAATGAATTGTGACAGCCCTCACAGCAGGGTATCCCAAGTGACAGCCAATACCCTTTAGACCAGCAAAAAGCCCCAAAGGGTACCCCCTCTAGGCAAGACTGACTGAAGAGGGAGAAGAGTGAACAAAAGACACTTCTACAAGAAGAGGCATGGATGAGGGCACACTGCAACCCAGACTGGTGCACAAGACGCCAGAAAAACATAAGTATGAGCAAGGACCCATCCGCCTAACACCTGTGGGTGTCTTTAGGTCTGGCGTGGAGAGCTCTCCAAATCTGCCAACCTTGATACAGAAATAACATAGTACATTGGCCCAGCCTGATCCTGAAAAGCATCTTCATCTTAGGAGCGATTAGGGAGAGAGGTGAGGAAGAAATATGGAGAAACATCCTCAACAGACTGTACATCAGTCTCATTCACCCCCAGAGACTAACAGGTAATGCCAGGAGTTTATTGGTACAGAAAGACCATCTGGATGTCTCACCACAAATTCTGGCTCCTGGGCATAGAAGAGAGGACAGAGTAATCAGGAAAGGTTGAGACTACATTGGAAGAGTATTCTCTTGGCACCCTACAAGTCCTGAAAGGGAAATACAGATAATTTCCCTGACAGATGAGAAGGGAGTGGACCTCTTAAGAAATTTAAGCTAAATAATCACACCCATCGGTGACCCAGTTACCAATGTTAACCACCTGAGAAGCCTTGTCTAGTAGAAGGTAAGTATTGCAGGTATTAGGAGCCGCAAATGAGTATACACTACTAGTTCAACTGAATCTTAGGATAAGGAACTCTCCTGAAAGGAGGAGTGCAAATCCATGCAGAGTACAGCTCCCAAAGACAAGCTTACACTAGTATGGAAATAAGGGGTTGCAGGGTGTGAAGAATCCAAACAGACCTGAGAAGATATACTGCTGAATGCAGTAACACCAGAGAAAATATGAAGGAGATGCCAGACACAAGAATTTAGCCTGTGAGCTACATGAGCTACAGGGTGTGACTAAGGCACCTGAATGTCAAGGAGGCAAACTACTCAAGGACCCTTCTGGATGTGCAAATATTGCTTCACGTGAAGAAGTGGGGATGCACTTTAATGCAGAGTGCTTACCAGAGGCGTTGGCTAATATCTGGTTTCAAGCCCCACGGCTAAAATGGGAGGTAGGCTTAGATGCCTACTTGTACTGACTACTGAAGTAGATAAATGAGCAAGGTAGTCCTTGCTGTAGTGTCACTAATAATGGTGTCAAGTGCAGGTCTAAAGAGATGTCCCTTGAAGGGTAATCGGATCTCCTTGCACAGTTTGACAGCATCCCAAGCACACAAAATAAATGTGAAGTGTGGTCTGTCGTGCTACTACGTGAACAATAACAAACTAAAAAACTGTGAAAATTCTGCTGGACCTAAAGTGTAACACAATACACAAAACAGTATAAAATGAGGAAAAGTGAGCCGTGCAAATTTCTAGGTGATACTACTCGAATAAGAATAGTGTGAACTCTTCAAATAATAAGCTCGGTATTAACATCCCCCAAAAAAAAAAATAGCAAAATACAGAATGTCCAAACATGTATAAGTATAATGACTCTTCTGAAAAATGATAGCAGGTTCTTCTTAATAGTCTTCACAAACGCTAAATGCTCACAGAGTGCTTACTTCCCAAACACACAGTCAGAATACCCTGCACATTTGTACAGACATCAGTACCATGCGAGAAACCAGTTTAGAAGCTTGTAACAAGACATCACAACTAAAGCACAAGACTCCAGACATTTTTTCTATTAATTATAAGAAACATGGGCCTACCCAATATGGAGGGAATCTACCCATTTTGGCTCAGTATAGCAGATTAAGTTTCCGACAACATGAGAGTAGAGCTACACCAGTTAATTTAAAATGAGGTTTTAGGAGGGAGTTTAACTGTGTCTGCATTCGGATCCTTGCACCCGCTCCTGCATGCATGTTCAATTTTGACATGCAACTGTGTCTGTGCAGCTGATGCATCTGCATCTACTTCTATGTGCTGCCTGCACGCAGCTATGAGGTGGATGCAGACAAAACAAAATGTGGCTCTGCATGGAGGACAGGACTCAACTCCTGGCTGAATGAGCCCTAAAGGCGAAAATGCTGTCCACCCACTTGGAGGTCTGCCGGTTAAGGTGGATCACTTGGTGCAACTATGGCAGGAAAGGACCATCAATTTATAAATTCCCTTCTTGAAAGCAAAAATTTTTACCACACACTCCCAAGCTTGAAACAATCCCCTGTAAGTTAGCGGTGACCTGAAAAAATGATCTCCAGAAATAGACTTTTCTGAATCAAAGAGACAGAAATATGAGCATCAGGGCCAACCTGAGCTAGAGGTTCAGGATGTTCAGAGATAGACTGCAGGGGATAGTACCAGAGTGCATTTAGACCCTCTGCAGGCAGAATACTACAATTTGTGACCAAAATGCAGATATGATTATAGGCTGAGGTCATCCGTGGCATCAGGGCTGTCCTATGTGTGTCTTAGTGAAGTCATGAGCTTAAAGTGAGCTAAGGCCTCAAATATTTGCAAACCCAGGCAGCTGATGCTGATACTGTAGGGGTGCAGTGAAAAAACTTGGGGGGCTATTTACTAATGGAAAATCCACTTTGCACTGCAAGTGCGCTTGAAAGTGGGCTGAAAGTGCACTTGGAAGTGCAGTTGCTGTAGATCCAAGGGGAACATGCAAGGAAAATAAAAAACAGAATTTTAGCTTGTACACGATTGGATGATAAAAACAGCAGAGCTTCCACTAATTTCAGATCTACCCCTTATATTTAGAGCGACTGCACTTCCACGTGCATTTTAAAGTGCATTTGCAGTGCAAAGTGGATTTGCCTTTCGTAATGCTTTTTTCCAGGCTGATTGGCAGGAGAGAGTGCAGAGTATGTTTGCACAGCACTCCACCCAAAAGAAAAAGTCAACACCCAATCTCCCAGCATTAACTCTTACACTTGTGACGGTGGTAGATTTGAAATGATTACCAATGGCACAATAGAGAGGTAGCTCTTGGTGCTTCAAACAAACTAGGCTATTTCAGGGTCACACCTGGGGTTGTCTCATGGCTCTGGACCTAGAAAGCACTCCACTGCTAACAGTACATTAAGGTCTGGAAAGTACCACAATGCAGGGCCCATTGCCAGAAGTTCATATTCTAAGCTAGCCCTGCACATCCAGTCTTGAAGGGTCTGAGTATGGCCTTCGAAGCCAGTGCTGAAAAGAAGCCAATTCAGACGGCTATACAGAAGCCAGCACAAGTGGTGGTGTAGCAAGAATCTTGATTGACGTTAACATGAAAAAAATTTAGAAGGCTAGTTAGACTTTTTTCAGCAACGCTAAAGAAAAGGCTTTCAACCTCCTAGGGCAATAGCAAAAAAAAATAACAGAGGTATGCTGGGTAAAGAAGGGATGATAAGGGGACTGTAGATGGCAGTATAACACACTGTTTCTGAATTTCTGTGTCTCTCAATGGTAAAGGGAGAAACAAACATTGTGAGAAAAAAAAATGTAAGTTGTGTTCAGTGTTCTAGAACCCAAAGGTTTTGTAGAGCTTTGGGTGGGATAAAGCCTACATTCCTTGGTCCACATCTTACCTGGTAGCCAGACCTCAGTTGTCCATGGGCATTTATATACGTAAGC
Organism: Lithobates pipiens; assembly: GCF_037356315.1. Taxonomy (NCBI): domain Eukaryota; kingdom Metazoa; phylum Chordata; class Amphibia; order Anura; family Ranidae; genus Lithobates; species Lithobates pipiens. Next base: position 322,597,379 of record NW_027507748.1, read on the forward strand.
TGACTGATGCAGGTCACCCTATCTATATTGCTCTCTCTGCAGTGGGAGCTTGGTTCTGTGTGAAAAGGCTCACAGAACACTAAAAAGGTACAAATGCTGACAGTTTTTTTTGGCGAATCCATTAGGGGGCCACCTTCTTAGATAGGAACTGACCTGAGTTTAGCTAATGGCTCAGATAAGCACACATTTTATTTGTTTTATGGACCTGCTGTATAATGCCCTCCCTTGAAAATGTATATCTTCGCTGTCTTGCTGAATAGAGGTGCAGGACGAACCTATTTGTATTGTTTCTGGGAAACCATGCCTTATGCATGCTTCAAAGTTAAGCTTGTCCCTCCTACAACTTGGTGCTCAGATGCATCTTAAAGAAACAGATGCCTATTGGAGGAACTTGTAAAACAGCCCACACTGGCAAATGTAATAATAAGCAAGAGGAATACTGCTCAACTGGCAAACAGGTGCAACAGCTGACTGGAGCCCACTAGGCATTCTTTGAGGAACAGCAGCAAGGCAACCTGTTTTTTTAAGCCCTGTTAGAAAGGCGGATGGTGGCACAGGGGCCAACTTCTACACCTCTCCGGCTGGTGCACAGCACTTTATGGAAATTCTCCCTAGAGGATGATATTGATGATACCTCATCATTTCTGCGATTGTCGCTAAACTCAAGAAGCTGCCCAAGATGTAATGGGCTGATAAGCTTGCACCCTTTATAACAAGGGAGTTCCAAAATGCCTACTTTGACTTACAACCTAAAGATGCGAAGGAGTACCCTAAACGTAAAGGTGAAGTCCTAATCAGGCCAAGAGTGACCATGGCTATCTGAGTGCAGCATGTGTTCACACTGGAAGATGAAACTGGAAAGTAAGCAAGGTCCCAAATGTATTTTTTGTTACACTTTACAAACAAGTGGTTGCAATTGGACGTACTCAAGCTTGCTCAGATTGTGAAGAGAGTGGCCTGCGACGATTACATTAGAGCTTTACCTGTTAAGAACAAGACAAAAACAGAATGGAGCACGAAAGGCTACCGAAACACACTGATAACACAACTAAAAGTCTATAAAGTCCAGGAAGTATACGTATGCATTAGTGACAGCTCCCTTAAGAGTGACGCAGTCTCTGGAAGAACAATGGGAGAAAAACAAGGTGCGGCAAAAATTAAGTGCAGCAGAAGATGCAACAAATGGTATACAATGGTATATAATTAAAATCAGCCAAATGGCTACTAATATAAAGATCAATAAGCATATAATAGTATAACACTGTGTTCACTCAGCTGGTCCCTGGTGGATGGTGAGGTATAAATGTTAACATGAGAGGAGAGGAACAACCGGCCAGACATCCTTCTTGTAATTTTTGGAATAAGCATGGAACACACTCAGCGTTGCATCGGAAGTGACATCAGAACATGGAGAGAACATTTCAAAGCATCCGCTACTGATCATTAGCCATAAAGAACTGATAAAGAAGCAGATGCTTTGAAATGTTATCTCCGTGTTCTGACGCCACTTCCAATGCCACTCTGAGTGTGTTCCATGCTGGTTCTGAAATGACAAGATGGATGTCTGGCCATTTGTCCTCTCCTCTCGTGTTAAAATCTACACACCACCATCCACCGGGGACCCACTGTGTATTATACTGTTATACGCCTATTGATCTTTATATTATTAAGAGTAGCCATTTGGCTGATTTTAATTAAATATACCATTCGTTGTATCCTCTGCTGCACTTTGTTTTTGGTGCACCTTGTTTTTCTCCCCTTGCCTGTTAAGATACAGAGGTGCGTTAGGGGATCCCAAAAAGTGTGGATGATCTGTTCTCTGGTGAGCAACATACTGCTTCCGAGGACTATCTTGAGGATCTGGCTTCTAAGCTGATAATGACAGGGGTAAACAAGCTTTTAAAGTGACACAAAAATAAAAATCTGTTTAACCACTTCAGCCCCGGAAGGATTTGCCCCCTTCCTCACCAGGCCATTTTTTGCGATACGGCACTGTGTTATTTTAACTGACAACTGCACAGTTGTGCGACGCTGTACCCCAACATAATTGATGTTGTTTTTTCCCCCCAGAAATAGAGCTTTCTTTTGGTGGTATTTGATCACCTCTGTGGTTTTTATTTTTTGTGCTATAAACAAAAAAGTGCAACAATTTTGAAAAAAAACTCAATATTTTGTACTTTTTGCTATATCCAAAAAAAAACTCAAAAAAAAAACAAAAACAAATTTCTTCATCAATTTAGGCCGATATGTATTCTACATATTTTTGGTAACAAACAAAAAAAAAATCACAATAAGCATATATAGATTGGTTTGCGCAAAAGTTATAGTGTCTGCAAAATAGGGGAAAGATTTATGGCATTTTTATTTATTTACTAGTAATGGCGGTGATCAGTGATTTTTATTGTGACTGCGACATTGCAGCGGACAGATCGGACACTTTTTTGGGACCAGTGACATTTATACAGCGATCAGAGCTAAAAATAGCCACTGATTACTGTATAAATGTCATTGGCAGGAGAATGAGTTAACACTAGGGGCGATCAAGGGGTTAACTGTGTTCTCTAGGTGTGTTCTAACTGTGGGGGGATGAGACTGACTAGGGGAGGAGACCAATCTGTGTTTATACTTAGTAGGAGCAAGATCTGTCTTCTCTCCCCCGGGAGAATCAGGATTTGTGTGTTTACACACACAGATCCCAGTTCTCGCTCTGTCACGAGCGATCGCGGGTACCCAGCTGTCAATGCACCCGCAGGGCACATGGATCGGCTCCGGGGATGCGCTGCTAAAGTGTCTTAGAGATCTGATGTACAGCTACGACGGATCTTGCAGGGGAGCCAACCTGCCGCAGTATAACTGCAGCGGCTGGTCTGGAAGGGGATAAGTATGTATTCTTAACTCAAAGTACCTGCACCAAATTTTAGAGGGTAACAAACTCACTGTATATAGGACATAGCGACCCTTTCTTGCTCACTCCCAAGATGGATTAGGGACTATGGATTATGGGATATGTAGTGTGCACAAAACAGTGCATATAACTGCAACTAACACGCACTGCTCATTCCAAGCAAATGGAAATGAGAGAGGAAAAAAAAAAAGATTTGAGAGCTCACAAAAGGGCATTAAAGGGAGGCAGAAAACACAAAACTAAAAGTAGATTGCTTCTTATTGTGTTTTCTGAAAAAATATGAAAAATGAAATGAAAAAAATAGAATACAGGGCCATGATATATGGATATGTATTAATTAATTTAGGAGAATAAAGATATTGTTTAGTCCCATACACACTATCAGTTTTTCTGCTGACTTTTTCCTTCAGGTTTACCAAAACCATGTAGCGCAAGGGCCTGCCTGATTGCATACAAATTGAAACTCCTAAGGTTTGACCTCATATTATATGGTTTTGGAAAATCTGAAGGAAAAACTCAGCAGAAAAACTGATAGTGTGTATGGGGCTTCACTTTGAGAAAGGGGTGAGACACAGTGAATATCAGATTTTAGTGGCTTCTAGTCCAAAAGCAGTCTCTCTCTTGAGGGAGAAATGGCATACTATTTGCTGGAGATGCCAAGGACTGGGACATGTGGCTGCCAATTGCTTCATATTATGTGAGCCTATGGAGTGTGACCTGGGCAGGCATATGTCACTATTTGTTAAGCCTGCTCTTGTTAAGCCTGCTCTTGCAAAACACCTAGGAAATTAGAATGGAATGCAGATATGTCCTACTACAATGGAAGGACATGTGGTGGAGGCCATAATAGAATCTGGAAGGTTCACATACAGTGGTGTGAAAAAGTGTTTGCCCCCTTCCTCATTTCCTGTTCCTTTGCATGTTTGTCACACTTAAGTGTTTCGGAACATCAAACCAATTTAAACAATAGTCAAGGACAACACAAGTAAACACAAAATGCAATTTGTAAATGAAGGTGTTTATTATTAAAGGTGAAAAAAAATCCAAACCATCATGGACCTGTGTGAAAAAGTGATTGCCCCCTAAACCTAATAACTGGTTGGGCCACCCTTAGCAGCAACAACTGCAACTAAGCGTTTGCGATAACGTGCAATGAGGCTTTTACAGCGTCCTGGAGGAATTTTGGCCCACTCATCTTTGCAGAATTGTCCTAATTCAGTTACATTAGAGGGTTTTCGAGCATGAACGGCCTTTTTAAGGTCATACCACAACATCTCAATAGGATTCAGGTCAGGACTTTGGCTAGGCCACTCCAAAGTCTTCATTTTGTTTTTCTTCAGCCATTCGGTGGTGGACTTGCTGGTGTGTTTAGGATCATTGTCCTGCTGCAGAACCCAAGTTCGTTTCAGCTTGAGTACACGAACAGATGGTCGGACATTCTCCTTCAGGATCTCTTGGTAGACAGCAGAATTCATAGTTCCTTTTATCACGGCAAGTCTTCCAGGTCCTGAAGCAGCAAAACAGCCCCAGACCATCACACTACCACCACCATATTTTACTGTTGGTATAATGTTCTTTTTATGAAATGCAGTGTTCCTTCTACGCCAGATATACTTGGACACACACCTTTCAAAGAGTTCCACTTTTGTCTCATCGGTCCACAGAATGTTGTCCCAAAAGTCTTGGGGATCATCAAGATGTTTTGTGGAGAAATTGAGATGAGCTTTGATGTTCTTTTTGCTCAGCAGTGGTTTTCTCCTTGGAACTCTGCCATGCAGGCCATTTTTGCCCAGTCTTTTCCTGATGGTGGAGGCATGAACGCTGACCTTAACTGAGGCAAGTGAGGCCTGCAGTTCCTTGGACGTTGTCGTGGGGTCTTTTGTGACCTCTTGGATGAGTCGTCGCTGCGCTCTTGGGGTAATTTTGGGCGGCCGGCCACTCCTGGGAAGGTTCACCACTGTTCCATGTCTTCGCCATTTGTGGATAATGGCTCTCACTGTGGTTCGCTGGATTCCCAAAGCTTTGGAAATGGCTTTATAACCCTTTCCAGACTGATAGATCTCAATTACTTTCTTTCTCAATTGTTCCTGAATTTCTTTGGGTCTCGGCATGATGTGTAGCTTTTAAGGATCTTCTGGTGGACCTTACTGTGTCAAGCAGCTCCTATTTAAGTGATGCCTTGATTGTGAACAGGTGTGGCAATAATCAGGCCTGGGTGTGGCTAGAGAAATTGAACTCAGGTGTGGACAACCACAGTTATAGTATGTTTTAACAAGGGGGGCAATCACTTTTTCACACAGGGCCATGATGGTTTGGATTTTTTTTCACCTTTAATAATAAACACCTTCATTTACAAATTGCATTTTGTGTTTACTTGTGTTGTCCTTGACTATTGTTTAAATTGGTTTGATGTTCCGAAACACTTAAGTGTGACAAACATGCAAAGGAACAGGAAATGAGGAAGGGGGCAAACACTTTTTCACACCACTGTATTACCTGGTTGCCAGTGGCTACACAAGCACATTTTTTTGTTTGCATGTATTTGCATTTTTTAATTCTATGGCCTTGCCGTACAAAGCCCTTTTGCGCTCAAACTGTTTGCTGCCTGGATGAATAAAAGTGCAGGATAAACCGACTTGGACTTTTCCTGGTTGTCTATGTCTCTTGCATGCTCCTTATATCAAAACCAGTTGATCGTGTTCCCCTCCCAACAAAAAAAATGTGTGTGTACATAGTGTGTATATATATACATAAATACACATACATACACACACACACACACACACACACACACACACACACACATATATATATATATATATATATATATATATATATATACACGGTTGCAATTAAAAGTATGTGAACCCTTTTGGAATTATATGGATTTCTGCGCAAATTGGTCATAAAATGTGATCTGATCTTCATCTAAGTCACAACAATAGACAATCACAGTCTGCTTAAACTAATAACACACAAAGAATTAAGTGTTACCATGTTTTTATTGAACACACCATGTAAACATTCACAGTGCAGGTGGAAAAAGTATGTGAACCCTTGGATTTAATAACTGGTTGAACGTCCTTTGGCAGCAATAATTTCAACCAAACGTTTCCTGTAGTTGCAGATCAGACGTGCACAATGGTCAGGAGTAATTCTTGACCATTCCTCTTTACAGAACTGTTTCAGTTCAGCAATATTCTTGGGATGTCTGGTGTGAATCGCTTTCTCAATCAGGTTGAGGTCAGGACTGGGTCACTCCAGAAGGCGTATTTTCTTCTGTTTAAGCCATTCTGCTGTTGATTTACTTCTATGCTTTGGGTCGTTGTCCTGTTGCAACACTCATCTTCTGTTGAGCTTCAGCTGGACAGATGGCTTTAAGTTCTCCTGCAAAATGTCTTGATAAACTTGGGAATTCATTTTTCCTTCAATGATAGCAATCTGTCCAGGCTCTGATGTAGCAAAACATCCCCCACCACCATGCTTCACAGTTGGGATGAGGTTTTAATGTTGGTGTGCTGTGCCTCTTTTTCTCCACACATAGTGTTGTGTTTCTTCCAAACAACTCAACTTTGGTTTCATCTGTCCACAGAATACTTTTCCAGTACTGCTGTTGAACATCCAGGTGCTCTTGTGCAAACTGTAAACATGCAGCAATATTTTTTTTGGACAGCAGTGGCTTCCTCTGTGGTGTCCTCCCATGAAATCCATTCTTGTTTAGTGTTTTACGTAGCGTAGATTCGCTAACAGGGATGTTAGCATATGCCACAGACTTTAGCTGAAACTCTAGGATTCTTCTTCACCTCATTGAGCAGTCTGTGCTGTGCTCTTGCAGTCATCTTTACAGGACACCCACTCCTAGGGAGAGTAGCAGCAGTGCTGAACTTTCTCCATTTATAGACAATTTGTGTTACTGTGGACTGATGAACAGCGAGGCTTTTGGAGATACTTTTATAACGCTTTCCAGCTTTATGCAAGTCAACAATTCTTAATCGTATATCTTCTGAGAGCTCTTTTGTGCGAGGCATCATTCACATCAGGCAATGCTTCTTGTGAAAAGCAAACCAGAACTGGTGTGTGTTTTTTATAGGGCAGGGCAGCTGTAACAAACACCTCCAATCTTATCTCATTGATTGGACTCCAGTTGGCTGACACCTCACTCCAATTAGCTCTTGGAGCTCTCATTAGTCTAGGGCAGTGATGGCGAACCTTGGCACCCCAGATGTTTTGGAACTACATTTCCCATGATGCTCATGCACTCTGCAGTGTAGTGGAGCATCATGGGAAATGTCGTTTCAAAACATCAGGAGTGCCAAGGTTCGCCATCACTGGTCTAGGGGTTCACATATTTTTTCCACCTGCACTGTGAATGTTTACATGGTGTGTTCAATAAAAACATGGTAACATTTAATTCTTTATGTATTATTAGTTTAAGCAGACTGTGATTGTCTATTGTTTTGACTTGAAGATCATGATGAAGATCAGATCACATTTTTATGACCAATTTATGCAGAAATCCATTTAATTCCAAAAGGGTCCACATGCTTTTTTATTGCAACTGTGTTATATATATACACACACACACACATACACGCAATAGCTTATGCAAATCTGTAGTATCCTGACCGATTCCATCTTATATTAACTTATACCACAGTGTTGCATGGCATTTTTTATGGAGTAGTCCATGTTAACCCGCCCTTCTCTCTTATACCACAGCTTCCCTAATACTGAAGTAAATCCTTACTCACCTCAACTCCACCCCTCTTTCCAATGTTAGGGCCTCAGTGGCAATAAGGATTCTTTCATTGTTCAGGTGCCTCAAGTTTAAGATTTAGGCAGAACAAGTTGTGGTGCATGCTCTTAGGCAGGATATCTACTAAATGTGAGAATGGCTTACAAGTTCCTGTTAAAATAGCTCTTCCTCTAGAGAGCCACACAACTTCTAACATATGTTATAAGCTAAATTAATGTATATGATGTACAACTGAAAAGGAAACCTGCTTTATTTTATGTTGTATGGACACTTTTAAGGTCACGCATATTCACACCAAACCAACTAACCCTATATACTTTTTCAATTTTTTTCAGCATTTCAGCCAAGTGTGTTTGCAAAAAACTAGCCAAGCTATAGTGTGTTTCAGAATGGCTTCTCTCTTCTATCTCACACAACTTTATAATAAGTGGGGCAAATGGAAGTTAACTGCAGGTTAAACGTGTCTGTCAATTAATTTTGAATTGGCTCAGAAGTAACTCAAAGTGATGTAAATAGCAAGCTGCATTTTCCTAGCAACACAAGTACTGTCGATACAGGCTCACTTTGTTTTAGTGACATATCAAAGACTAATGTCAAAAACAAACTCTATTGCTAACATTTGCCGCTACTAACAAAAGATTAAAATATATCTTGGGCTCTCATTATACAACACAATACATACAGCGATCAGATTGATTTTTGTGTTTATTTTTAATTATTTCAGGGAGAGTTCTTATATTCATAGAAAATTCTAGAGCTTGGCAGTGCTTCTCATGCACACAAAGTGAAAAATGGCATGTACTAAAAAAAAAAAAAAAAAAAAAAAATTATTTTTTATTAGTCTGCCTGCAAATTCCATATCAGGAGAGCATGTAACACCAGCAGCAATGGGACTTGATGTGTTTCTGCACCCATTTCCTAGTTTTACAAGGGCTAAAAATTCAAAAACACAATTGAATAAACATATAAATGTAGGTTAACAAACTGAATTTATCCTAATAAATCCAAAAATCATCATCTATAATATTGGATTTAAAACGTGATGGTTCCTCAAATTCACAAACCTCAAGCCTTTCCAACTCACTTTGTATTTACACTCACAGAAGCACCTGAGGACAGATCATGGATTCGTCCAATTAAGAACAATACATGAACTATTGGAGGAGCCTTAGTAGTGGTCTAAGCTGTAGTAAATGCCCAGTTAAAGTGCACAGCAATAAAAGTGCCCACTTGACATGAAGGGCTTTATGAACGATTCATGAAGGGCTTTATGAACGATTCATAAATGATTCAATGCATTCATCAAAATTATATGCAAAGGTTGTTTTAGCTGATGCCTTGACACTTACTGTGATATAATTAAAAGGTATACATATTTACCCAAGCATTACAGAACTGTATAGCCCTTTATAGCACTGGTCCTGTAGAATATTCACCAGATGGTCAATTAACAAATGGAGACTTTTCTGTGGCCAGAGTCATGACTGATCATTATTATGTGGTAAAGTGAAGCATGTGATTTGCCTTCATATGATAAAGAATGGGGTCTGGAACAAATTGGTCAAGATGGCATTTATCTCATATGAATGCAATGCAAGCTTGTGTGTTTTTTTTTTTTTTTTTCAATATAACTGGGGACAAACCTTTGGGTCTACCTCTGACTGAATTGTTTTAATCATATGCCATTTATACGTTTTTCAGCATAAAAATAACTCTTTAATAACAATTCATATCAGAAACTACATAATTACATTCTACAATCTGCCCTAGTTGTATCCCTTTCATTTAATTAATTTAGGCTCTTATGTAAACATTTACATATCTGGTACTTTGTATGCTGCTTATAAAATTAACCAAACATGCTTGTTACACTATCCATTGTATTTTAAGTGCCAAGGCTTATTTTTACCATCTTTAACACAGGTGGTATTGTAAATTATCTTGAAAGGGAGCTTATTCCCGAGATATGGCAGTGTAAGTTGTCACCGGAACAAACAGAAGAAATTGTATCATACAAAAGACCTAAGTAATAAGAGATCTTTTTACCCGGAATCTCCTTTGCTCTACTGGGGGCACCTAGACATATAAGGATAAAATATATTTTTTATATAGTTTATTCTGCTTACAAACCCTTTCACCTTCATATTCTACTAACTTGTTTTGTCCAGTTTCAGCATATCTAAACCCAAGAGCAAAAATGTAATATAGTGCAGCTTACTAGTCTTTAGGGGTGATGGCTGCATGATCTACATAGCCCATACTGCTCTAGGTGCTAGAGAGAAGGCCTGTCCAAGATCAACATCCTTCATGCTGCTCTAGGCGCTAGAGAGAAGGCCTGTCCCAAATCAACGTCCTCAATACTACTCTAGATGCTAGAGAGAAGGCCTGTCCCAGATCGACGTTATCTATACTGCTCTAGGTGCTAGAGAGAAGGCCAGTCCCAGATCAACGTCCTCCATACTGCTCTAGGTGCGGGAGAGAAGGCCAGTCCTAGATCAACATCCTTCATACTGCTCTAGGTGCTAGAGAGAAGGCCTGTCCCAAATCAACATTCTAAATACTGCTCTAGGTGATAAAAAGAAGGCCTGTCTCAGATCAAGTTCACTATAGTGTTCTAGGTGCTAGAGAGAAGGCCGGTCCCAGATCAACTTCCTCCATACTGCTCTAGGTGCTAGAAAGAAGGCAAGTCCCAGATCAACGTCCTCCATACTGCTCTAGGCGCTAGGACACTGTAAAGTAAGATGACTGGATAGAAACAATATAACTATTGGATCATAAAGCGGTATCCTTAATGAACTGATCACAGTAACCTTATACGGGTTTGTTCTAAGCATACTGTGTTTGGAATGCAATGAGTGAATTTGGAGAACTATTCATTTCATGTAAGAACTATGTCCTTCTTCATACTGTACCTGCTACTTTGAGAAATCTGAGGTCCTGGCAATATTTTCCTTAAAATATTTGTATCTGCTTCAGTGATACTGCACATTTCTGTAATATCTCTATATGCATGGACCAAACAAAATGATAAATGAAAATCCTGAATCGAAGTAAAGCTGGCTCTATGATCGAGGGAACCTCCAGTTTATGCAACTGAAGCGAAATGTGGGCAGCACTGACTGCCACTAAACCTACCAAACAACACCTTCAGTAATTGCGCAAAGACTAATGGATCCACCTCCAATATGTTTCTTCCCAATGAGCTGGTGCTTCTAGTGCCGTTACGTACATCTGCTGAGCCACAAGGAGCAGAAACAATAACCTAATTTCTAGCACTTAAAGGGTTCAAGGCACTTTGCACAATTTTCTGTAACTTTTACCACCTTGGACCAATGATATTACAGTTTTAAAATGTAACAAGTGCATTTGTATATGTGGCAAACAACTTGTTTGAGACAGGAAGGCACGCAGGAGTCAGGTCATCATCAAATTACACCACCCTATTGCTTAGAATAACCCAGCTCCGTTTTGCCTCAGTGTAAGACGACCATATGGCACGAACGGATTTCAGGGGAAACATGAAGTAGTGAGCATTCAGTACATTTGGCTGGTTTATCATGTCGTGCAGTAGGAAAGCCTCCCCTACATGACTATGGCGTACATTTGATGTCTTGACTTATGGACATTTCATCCCCATGGCATTTCATATTATGCAATCAAAACAGAACCACCGTTGACCACTAGTTAGCCGACCACTGTTCTTAGAAAATGGCATTATTGTGCTGGTTTTGTGAAACACATGGTGTGGGAGCATCCTCAAGGGGTGTTTTTTTTAATGCTTGCATGTAATCTCCTCAAGTCTTCTTTACTGTAATGGGAACACAACAGATTTAACTTTTGTTTAAGGCTCAAAACTGTTCGTTTTTTATATGATCTTTCATCACAAAATTGTTGCTATTCACATTCATCCTTCTCCACTGGAGCGTTGGGCTCAGCTTTTCAGTTTATCTGCCTGCAGTTTTGCATTTCAAGTCATCAAGGATTTTGCCGTGGCAACCAAAGGAGACCTGCTAAAATGGTGCTCTCTTACATTCCCACAACATGCAAAAACAAAAGCATCATTGTCCGAAGTGATTCCAAGTTGGTCCTGTGGGACGCCATTGGGCTAGTGAGTTTGTTGTGAGGTACCCTTGTGGGTTTAGGCTCAGAAACTTTGAAAACTACTCTGAGCCAATGAGGTACGGTATTGGGCAAACATGTCACACATCAAAATAGTCCACCAGAAAAGGTTTGCAATTGGTCATCATGCAAAATACATGGTGCGTAATGTGTCTTGATGAACTTGCACAGCCTTAGCTAAGGCTTGTGGATCCCGCCCATTGCTTTGTCCAGAGATGTGACTGCCTTCCCCACTGGAAAAGATGCAAACAACCATCAACCTCCGCCACAAAAATTAAATAGCTCCAATATTTACTAAAATGTAATGGTAAAACCTAAATAGGTCCGCTTACCTGTCATGTTCCTTATCAACCAAGTGGTACCGTGCTCTGAAAGCCACCAGTCGAGCATAATATGCAGGTGCAGGTATGGAAACAGACCGTGTGCAACGAACATATGTGTGACATAACTGGTAGGTGAGAATCTGAAGTTCATCAGCTGTGAACCGGTTATCATCCCAAAGAACATAGTAATGGGATGGACGGCTGGTGCCCTATAAAAGATAAAATAGCATCATCTATAAATAAAGTTAAAGGTTCAGTTTTAAAGAAATGCAGCTGGTAGCTGATGCCCTAGTTTTTCAGCCAGTTGTAACTAGGGATGCACAGATAACATTTTTTTTTAACGCTGAGTATGAGTACCGACACTTTACTCACCGATACCAATTACGAATACCTGTTGCCTAGGAAGAGTAGGTAGAGGAGTGGTTTGGAAAGTGGAGAGGGAGGGGAGTAATGGATGAGGGCAGGGTAGTTGAGGGACGTTTGGGATAGGGGTTGTGGGGTGGGAGGGTTGGAGTGGTTGGGATGGAAAAGGCTGTGATCACTGAGGGGGATGGGAGGGTCATTGGGAGATTGCCGGATGGCCAGAAGGGACCTCTGGAGTGTTAAATTGGAGTGTTAAAGGATAGGGCATGTGAGCTGGGCTATGTATTGGTGACTGTGGACATATAAAAGGAATGTATGTTCAGCCAGTTATCTATTTGCAGCAGTGGATAAGAACCGGAGGCTTTAGGAGTTGAGCACAATGTTGGGAGGAATGTAGGCTAGTGGGGGTGGAGGAGGTGGGAGCTGGAAAGACATGGGGGCAGAGGTGACAGCTGGCAGAGGGATTGAGGATATGGAGAACCCAACAACATATTACTGCCAGCACTGTTCATCCCCACAAACACCTCTGCACACTATACCCCCTCCTACACCTGCACTCTTATGCCACAAGTATCCTCTGCCACCACTGCACTTCCCCTTTCTACCACTATCAGTACTGCTCTTGCATACCTCTGTACCCCTAACAAATCTGAGCCATAATCCTTGTCATCACTGTACCCCCAATCACCATATTTTTTCACCGTCCAGGTTGCTTATACTGCCTGCAATTACTTTGGGACTTACAGTTAAGCGATCACCTTTTCTCAGTCGGACCACCCAAAACAAGCTGTGCTGCTGGGAAGAGGGCGGGAGCAGGGTGTGGTTTTCTGTGGGCATCTTGCAGGGATTGGAGCTGTCTCGACACAAACATCCCAGACAATGGATCAAGGCTAGTTAGACTGATGTGTGCAAGATGAAGGAGAGGGGTGAGTGGCTACAGTGAAGATCCACCCAAGCTGACGTCACTTCCGGTACCAGTTTTGGAGCATTTGCGCAAATACCGATACTCGCGCACATGCTTAGTGTCGGCACCAGTATTGGTATCGGTGCAACCCTAGTTGTAACCTTAATTATGTTAGCCAACTAAATATGAAATAGAAAATATTTAACAACATGATCTCCACTCCCCCTTATTACAATCATTTTCCTGCCCATTTTCCTCAAGAGCACTTGATCTACATTACCTGGATACCTGCATGACTGCACAGATAAAAATCAAACTCAAATGGATGTGTTATATTGGTGTCAACAGTTGTTCCTGCTGGAATGTTTCCACTTTTTCCTATCTGTATGTGCAAAAACGAAAAACATAAAAACGCGTAAGACAGAACACATACAGTTTAAAGCAGTAAAATACCAGTATTAACTGAAAAATTTTAATTATATGAAATATCTACGAAGAATAATCAAAATTCTGGCTGCACCAAAAATGACTTATGACAGTCATGTTAGTTTGGTGTGCAACTGTTTTAATATTAGCTGTCATTTTACGATAAATGAGGCTAGGCAGACAGAATTAATAGCCCAAACTTTTTTTAGTTTTAGATAGAGTAGGGAAGGGTTGAAACACATAAGCTTATTTTTTTGTAGTCTGGAAATGCAAAAGGAAATGACCGAAAATCTCCACAAATTGAGGGGAGCTCCCATCTTAGACAGTTGTCACTAGAACATGTGAAAACTATTGCAAGGTTTCCCCTCACCTCTTGCTCTCGTGACAACCCTAAAATTTAGGATTTACCCTTATATTCTCTCATGGTGACAATGGTCATCAGGATAAATGATGAAGCTTCTCCCAAAGACCACAATAAAACTTGGCAGAGGGTTTAACCCTTCCTTAGTCTAGACAAAACTAAAAAAAAAAAAAAGTTTTGTCTTTATATACAGCTCAGGGCCTTATTCACACTTGCATCTGGGAAGTATAAACAACTTTTATTTTTTAGACCCCTTTAGGCAGTCCATAGAGGATTTCTTTTTTCGTTCGACCAGCAAATACTGACCTGATTTTCCTATCCACAGATTTGAGGTGGATGGGGGAATGCTCCCTGCAGTGTCATTGTATTCAGACAGAATGAAAACTTAATTAAAAATTCTTTACAGGAGACCAGGGTGAGGTGTGCCCCTTCTCTGACTCACTCAGGTGTGTTTGTGCAATGTCTTTCTGTTTTGTTCTGTTCGCAGTACAGCAGTAAAAGAATATATCTGCAGCCACAGTGCATTAGGATCACACTCGCTATGTGCAGCAGAAAACAGTATAAAATGTATATTTATTTTTACCTTAATCCATTTTCTGCATTGAGGTAAAATAAAAATAAAAAACAGCTCCCCCCAGTCCCTCCCTAAATACTTACCCAAGCCTGATCTTGAGCCAGCGCTGTGCCTGAGAGCAACGGTGCTCCTTTCTCTCTCTCTCTTGACTAGACATGGAAAGTGTCCTCTGCTGCTATCAACCAAATCCTGCGAGGAGGGAGCAGGGGATGGGGCTGAGATGCACTGTGCGACGCACACAAGTTGGCCCGAGATCGAGCTCGTATGTCTGCCCTCACAGCATGCAGTTTGCTATGGAGGCACACAAAGAAGAGGAGGAGCACTGAGCACTGGCGAGGATCCCCAGAAGAGGAGGTTTGGGGCTTCTCTATGCAAAACTTTTGCACAAAGCACGTAAGAATAACAGGATTGTGATTTTTTTATTTACTGTTTTACTTTCTTAAAATGTATATGTAACTGCAGAACATATTACATTAAATTTCTTTTAAAATGTGTTCCCCTCTGAAAAGCTCCTGAATATTTTTTTTAATCTAACCATGAATGCTTTTTATATAAAACCCCTTGAAAATCATAGTATTTTAATGGAGGACTATTACTTTTATTTCAAGGTAATGTAATGTAACCACTTCCCACCAGAGGTTAAAGCGGGATTGCACTGTGGAAAAAAATATTAAAAGCCAGCAGCTACAAATACTGCAGCTGCTGACTTTTAATAAATGGACACTCACCTGTCCCGGGGTCCAGCAATGCTGGCAGCCGAGGCCAATCGATCGCTCGGCTCTCTGCTGCCGTCACCATTCTAGGTGTGTGGGTGTGTGTCCCAGCAGACAGCGCGCGGGGACAGGAAGAGGCATAGACTCCCGTGGGTCTATGCCCGGAAGTGGGTGTAAATACCTATAATTAGATAATACCTCAAATTTATTGGGATTTTTAAGGCAATATAGAAAAAAGAAAATATATACTAAGATGTATATGAAAAAATATAAATTTTATTACAACTATCAAAAAATATTACAAAACCACAATGATCCATAAAATAACAGTGTTGTGCTAACATATGTGTATGGCATAGAATGTTACTACATGCGTAGACTCTATCCAGAAAAACAGGCAGCTCTTTTCCTACGCGTTTCGAAAAATGTGTATTAATTTCTTCTTCAGGGAAGCCACTGTCTGTAAGCACATAACAAGCAATGAATATTACAAAGATTACATATGTACAAATGACAAGATACATTAAAACCCAATACTTGAATACTCACATGCTATTTCTGTACCAAAAGTAGGCACTATCTCCTCTTTAGGCGACCGTTCCAGAAACGGAAAGACAGGCCAAGAGAGGAGGGGATTAAGCCACAAACGTGGAGATGATAGGGATAGTGTGGATCTGTTGCAAGGTCACCGCATTCAAAGCCCTGGAGTCCAAATGAACTCAACAAAGGATGGGAATAAAAGATTCCTTTGCACAAATGTCCAATGGCCCATCAAATAGGAAGATGTTATGTTGTATAAACCTCAATCTTGTCTAAAAGACCTACAACAAAAAGAACCAAGAAACATTTTAGTCTACTCCCTAGCCTTACATCCATCATGAGACAGGGGTTCCCAAAGTGTAGCTTACCGCCATAACGAGGTTCAATCGTTTCCTAGTTTTGTGCGAATATCACCGAATCTGGAGCATCCAAAGGACATAGGAGAGATTCCCAACTTCTTAGAGCTTCTGGCGTCTGCCTTAAATAGCCCTTATTGAGTGAATTGGCGCCAAAAACTTCCTCCAATCAACAGAGAGGCTCCTCCCATCTCTCTAGCCGCTTCATTCTAATTGGAGGTTCTCCGAAGAGCTCCTCCTTTTTTCAACAATAACTTTTTTTCATTGGAGATCACCCAGGTGATTGCTCCAGGTATATAGATTCTTATTGGTCAAAATAGCGGCGTTTTTGCCGCCATTTACATCACTTCTGGTATGACCACTTCCGCCGGAACCGGAAGTGACGTCACTTCCGCCCGGAACCGGAAATGGTGTAATTTTCCGGAACCGGAAGTGACACTCTTTTGTACTTCCTGGAGAAAACATCTTACTGGGCAATGACTGCAAGTAATTATAAGAATGCATGGGAGGAAAAGAACACTATAAAATGAATCGCTAAATCTATTGCAATCCATTTAAAAGGGGGCTCATCCCAATAGACTCAAATTAATGGGCGTGTGGAAATTAATCCACAAAAGTGACCGTAACTTTGCAGATACACCAATTAAATTTGTCACCTGCAATATGTCACTAAGGCTAGAACTAAAACCACCGACACAGAAATAAACTGGATAGACCTCCAGATGCCAAACACAGTGGCTATCGGGAACGAAAACCAATGCCCAAATTGGTGGCAAAGAAAAGGGGAGCAAGGAAAGGGGTAAGAATAACCCCAACCACAACGCCCCCACAACAAAACCACCCCGATGGGCTTACCTGTGCCGGGAACGCGGTGACCACAGATCCCACCAAACCTATTATGAATCACTTAAAAACATGTTTAGAGACATCAAGTATTGTTCACATAGAGAAAATTATGTATATAAATACAAATATATTGATTTTTATTTTTGTTTATTAACAAGAGAGAAGAGAAAGGAAAAAAAAAAAAAAAAAGGGAGAACAGAATCACATCTGGGTAAGGAGCCCAATTGTCCACCAACCAGCTAATCATTCAGTTTTACCTGAGACATAGCCCTCCAGGAATGGCCTAAAGCTCTCTGTTTCATTAAGCCCTGGATAAATTGTAGCTTCCCAGAATTTAATCCAACGCATTTCACGTTGCAAGAGTGTCTTGTTCCAATCCCCCCCTCTGATAGGTATATGTACCCGGTCTATCACAGTAAAGTTTACAACCGACATCCTATATGCATGAGCATCCGCAATATGTCTCCCCAAAGGGAGATAGAGGTTGCAGATCCTCATGGCAGACAAATGTTTGCTAATACGTTGGCCTAATTCTTGTTTGGTCTTTCCAATGTAGAAAGCCCCGCACTCGCATTGGAACAGGTAAACAACGCCTTTAGTTTTACAATTAGCGAAGTGTTTTAGTCGAAAACTCTCACCGTTAGGTAACTTGAAAGTAGTCCGTTGTTTTATGTATTCACAACAGGAACAGGACCCGCATGGGTATGTTTCCCAAGTTTTGCATGGATCTAGGGGTTGGTTACCCTTATATTCACTTTGTACCAATGAATCCCCAAGAGAGCCGGCCTTACGGAAGGCGATTTGAGGTTTTGGGGTAACAACCGTCGATAATATTGGATCCTCTGTTAATATTGACCAATATTTTGTAAGAACACTTTTTATTTTATCATGCTCGTTTGAAAACCGTAGTATTAGTCTAGTTGTATTCTCATTCTTCTTAGGTTTAATTTTACCAAATAGCAAAGTTTGTCTATCTTGATTTTTGACACGGTTGAAGGCCTTTTTCAGGCAGGTTTTTGTATATCCCCGTAGCAATAATCTTTTGCTCAATTCATCCGCCTCTTTTTGAAAGGCTTCATTAGTTGTACAGTTGCGTTTAATTCGCAATATTTGGCTATATAGAATGGATTTTTTCAAAGATTCCGGATGGAAACTGCTGGCATGCAAAAGCGTATTGCCGGCAGTTTCCTTCCTGAATAATTTTGTAGTGAGTTGCCCCACTGCATCTTTCATGATGGTAATGTCTAAGAAATCAATTTGGGTCCGATTATAGGACATGGTGAAAAAAAGATTCAGATTATTTTGATTCATCACTTCAAGACAAGTTTTTAATGTTTCCTCCGGGCCCATTCCAAACCATAAATACATCGTCAATATAACGTTGCCACAGTACGATGTACTTACTGTATGTGGCCCATGCCTCATCAGATAAAAAGGTTTTTTCCCACTCCCCCAGGTACAAGTTGGCATAAGAGGGTGCGCAACATGTGCCCATGGCCACCCCTTGTACCTGGAGGTAGTGGGATCCTTTAAATAGAAAAACATTATGTCTGAGTATGAAGTCAAGCATTGACAAAATAAACTCATTAAATTTCCATTCGGTAGTTGACCTTTGTTGTAAAACTCGTTGTGTTGCCTTTATTCCTAAATCGTGGGGAATGCTATTGTAGAGAGATTCGACGTCTATGGTTACCAATATTGCTGTATCCGGGATTATTAAATCGTCCAGGATTTGTAATAAGTGGATAGTATCTTTAGTGTATGATGCTAATTCCAAAACGTGTGGTCTCAGATGATCATCTATGACCTGGCTTGCAGCCTCCGAGATACAGCCATTACCAGAGATGATCGGTCTGCCCGGGGGATTCTGAATATTTTTATGTATTTTTGGTAGTGCATACATGGTAGGTATTCTTGGATATTTAGTACGTATAAAATCCCACATCTCTACAGTAATGGCACCATCTCTATAGGCTCCATCAACCAGGTCATAGAATTTTTGATTATATTTGTCTACACAGTACGCCGAAATTCTACAGTAGCATTTCCGATCGTTGAGGATTTTAAGGCACATGGCTTCATACATGGAGTTATCCATTAAAACGATGTTACCCCCCTTGTCTGATTGTTTTATTGTAATTTCTACATTGTCCTGGAGTGATTTTAATGCATGTTTCTGTTCTAAATTAAGATTTTTTGGCTTACCCTTATCCTTTTTCATTTTTTTGATTTCTTTAGTTGTCAGTCTGACAAACAATGCTAGGGCTGGATTGGAACTCAATGGGGGAAATTTATTAGATTTTTTCTTGTATACTTTTTTTATCACAGGTGGGGAGCTCTGCCCAAGATCTTCGTCTGGACTATCTTCACTATCAGTTTCCTCTTCCCAATCATCCAGCACTGATTCATTTTTCTGCAGCAGCTGATTAAGGTCACGCAGGGCCCTAAAATCAGCTGCTGTAAGATTAGATGAAATAACCTCTTGTTTTGGTTGTTTGCTATAGAAGCATTTGAAAAGTACCTTGCGTGCAAATAAATTAATGTCTTTGATGACTTCAAAGTCATCTAATGATTTATTAGGGCAAAATGACAGCCCAAGTGAAAGCACCTGGCTTTCAATAGCCGTGAGTGTATGTGACGATAGATTTATGATGTTTAAACCACCTTCGCCTATATTAGTACATGTTTCTACTTCTAAGACTGGGTTAGGACTGGAGTTTGGGTTGGAACTATTTTGTCTAAAAAATCATCTAATTGTTTTTGTGATTTTGGAACCGCCCCTAATTCCTTCGGACTTTTGGTATTTCTATTTTTCTCAGATGGAATAGTTTTCGGGTTATCTTTCCTATCTCTTAGATTTCTTGATGGCCCCCCATTTTTAGATAGATGTGGGCCTTGTTGAACTTCAGTTGTACGTTTTTTTGTAACCTGTTGGGTTTCATGGTCTATATCTTGTGTTTTCGCAAAAGGACCCTTTCTTTTTCTCATTGGTCCCTCCATGAGAGAGGAAGCCGAAGCCGGTCACTTTTGTGGATTATTTTCCACACGCCCATTAATTTGAGTCTATTGGGATGAGCCCCCTTTTAAATGGATTGCAATAGATTTAGCGATTCATTTTATAGTGTTCTTTTCCTCCCATGCATTCTTATAATTACTTGCAGTCATTGCTTACAGTCATTGCCCAGTAAGATGTTTTCTCCAGGAAGTACAAAAGAGGGTCACTTCCGGTTCCGGGAAATTACGTCATTTACGGTTCCGGGCGGAAGTGACGTCACTTCCGGTTCCGGCGGAAGTGGTCATACCGGAAGTGATGTAAATGGCGGCAAAAACGCCGCTATTTTGACCAATAAGAATCTATATACCTGGAGCAATCACCTGGGTGATCTGCAATAAAAAAAAGTTATTGTTGAAAAAAGGAGGAGCTCTTCGGAGAACCTCCAATTAGAATGAAGCGGCTAGAGAGATTGGAGGAGCCTCTCTGTTGATTGGAGGAAGTTTTTGGCACCAATTCACTCAATAAGGGCTATTTAAGGCAGACGCCAGAAGCTCTAAGTAGGTGGGAATCTCTCCTATGTCCTTTGGATGCTCCAGATTCGGTGATATTCGCACAAAACTAGGAAACGATTGAACCTCGTTATGGCGGTAAGCTACACTTTGGGAACCCCTGTCTCATGATGGATGTAAGGCTAGGGAGTAGACTAAAATGTTTCTTGGTTCTTTTTGTTGTAGGTCTTTTAGACAAGATTGAGGTTTATACAACATAACATCTTCCTATTTGATGGGCCATTGGACATTTGTGCAAAGGAATCTTTTATTCCCATCTTTTGTTGAGTTCATTTGGACTCCAGGGCTTTGAATGCGGTGACCTTGCAACAGATTCACACTATCCCTATCATCTCCACGTTTGTGGCTTAATCCCCTCCTCTCTTGGCCTGTCTTTCCGTTTCTGGAACGGTCGCCTAAAGAGGAGATAGTGCCTACTTTTGGTACAGAAATAGCATGTGAGTATTCAAGTATTGGGATTTAATGTATCTTGTCATTTGTACATATGTAATCTTTGTAATATTCATTGCTTGTTATGTGCTTACAGACAGTGGCTTCCCTGAAGAAGAAATTATTAATACACATTTTTCGAAACACGTAGGAAAAGAGCTGCCTGTTTTGCTGGATAGAGTCTACGCATGTAGTAACATTCTATGCCATACACATATGTTAGCACAACACTGTTATTTTATGGATCATTGTGGTTTTGTAATATTTTTTGATAGTTGTAATAAAATTTATGTTTTTTCATATACATCTTAGTATATATTTTCTTTTTTCTATATTGCCTTAAAAATCCCAATAAATTTGAGGTATTATCTAATTATATGTATCATTTTCGGGATGATGGCAATAACATGCCATAGCTCATGAGTCAAATTATTTCTACTAGTGGGTGTAAATACCTGTCTGACAGGTATCTGCACCCCCCTCCCCCTTGAAAGGTGCCAATTGTGACACCGGAGGGGGGAGGGTTCCGATCAGCGGAAGTTCCACTTTAGGGTGGAACCCTGCTTTAATGTTCCTTAAAATGCAATTTTAATTTACGCACTACTTGGAGCCCACAGCTGATTGGTTCATGATTTTGCCATGACCATGGAAGCCACACATTGTGAACACATGGGATCTGGGGGGCAAGAGCCCCCCCAAGCACCCATCCCCCCATGTTGAGGGCATGCAGCCTGGTATGGTTCAGAAGGGGGCGTTCGCTCGTCCCCTTCCTTTCCTGACCTGTCGGGCTGCATGCTCAGATAAGGGTCTGGTATGGATTTCAGGTCAGTACCAGGCCCGCCATTTTTTTTTTAACGCAAATTTTTTTTGCTGCCAATTGTTTGTTTTACATTCAACTGACAGCTGATGACTCATCGGTTGTTACGGATGCAGCGGCCGGCTTCCTGGCCCCCTCCTTAGCAACCAGCTAATATACAGTGAGGGAAAAAAAAGGTTTTAAAAACGTATGTCAGCGCATAGGAGGTAAGCAGATGTCGTCCGCCAACATTGGTTTTTCGTTCGTTCCGTTTTTTTGACTGATGAGAAATAGGGTTTTCATCTGTTCAAAAAAACTGATGTTGACGGAAGCAGATGAAAACGGATGCAAATGAATGATCATCTGTTGTTCCATAGGAATGCATTGATGTCAATAGATGGATGAAAAAAGGACGAACGGTCTGTATGTGTGAAAGGGGTCTTAAGTGTAAAATGCATTTTTCAAACATTGTATCCATCTTTTAGTCTTAAATTCAAAATATAACAAATAAAAGTCCTTAAAATAATTTAGGAAGGCAAACTAGTTGTAGACTTCTACAACCCAAATTCCCAAAAATATGGGACACTGTGTAAGAGCTGCATAAAAACAGAATGCAATGATTTGCAAATCTCATAAACCCATACTTTATGTACAATAGAATATAGAAAGCATATCCAATGTTTAAACTAAGATAATGTACCATTTTAGGAAAAAATATAAGGTCATTCTGAAATTGATGGCAGCAACACATCTCAAAAAAGGTGGGACAGGACAACATAAATCTAGCAATGTAACTGGTACTAACTGGGAAGAGCTGTAACATTTTGCAAGTAATTAAGTTAATTGGTGCAAACTGTTGCCGCTATATAAATCATGTATAATAATAATAATTGGGGGGG
Organism: Lithobates pipiens; assembly: GCF_037356315.1. Classification (NCBI taxonomy): domain Eukaryota; kingdom Metazoa; phylum Chordata; class Amphibia; order Anura; family Ranidae; genus Lithobates; species Lithobates pipiens. Next base: position 322,620,253 of record NW_027507748.1, read on the forward strand.
GGGGTTATTCTTTTTTTCTCTTTATTTGTGAATAGGTAGGACACGTAGGTAAAGACTTTTGCCTCGTACAAACGATCAGACTTTCCGACAACAAAACCGTGGAATTTTGTCCGAAGGGTGCTGGCTCAAACTTGTCTTGCATACACACGTTCACAAAAATGTTGGCCAACAATTACAAACGTAGTGACGTACTAGATGTACTATGTGGCTTTTCAGCTCTTTAGCGCCACCCTTTGGGCTCCTTCTGCTAATTTCATATTAGTAGAAGTTTGGTAAGTTTGATGTGCGCTTTCCTTTTCTCATTTTTTCATTTAGTGCTTTTCAGTTGGAGATTTTCAGTTCGTTTCTGAATTGCTGTTCATCAACCAGACATGTTGCGAAATCGGAGGAAATAACGTGTTATTTATTATTGGCCTTGGCGTTATTGCTTTGACATTATTTTTTTGGTTGAATAATGATTTGATTTGGTATAATTTCTATATTTTTGGATGCATAGAAAGCACTTTTTGAGTAAGTTCTATTGGCAGATAGAATGTCTATTTTTTTATGAATTTTTTATTAATGCACAATGAAAAAATTGTGGAGCATAATACTTGGCTATGTGTTTTACTTAACCGGTTCCCAACCAGCACACGCCGATGTACGTCGGCAGAGTGGCACGGGCAGGCATATTGGCGTACAGGTACGTCCAATCTCCAATGCCGCCCTGCCGTCGCGTGCTGGTCGGGACCCCCGTGAGTCCGGTCACGGGTCCCGCGGACTCGATCGCCACAGGCATACCCGCGATCGTCTCACGTGATGGCTGAATGGAGAAATGCCGCTGTAAACAACATTTCTCCATTCTGCCTAGCAACTAGTGACGCTGATCTCTGCTCCATGTGATTGGAGCAGAGATCAGTGTTCACTAAATGAAAGCCCAACCCCCCACAGTTAGTAACACACCCCTAGGAACACTTAAACCCTACACTGCCACCCACTGGTTAACCCCTTCACTGCCAGTGTCATTTACACAGGAATCACTGCATTTATATAGCAGTGATTGCTGTATAACTGACAATGGTCCCAAAAATGTGTCAAAAATGTCCGATGTGTCCGTCATAATGTCGCAATCACAATAAAAATCGCTGATCACTGCCATTACTAGTAAAAAAATAATAATAATTTATTAATAAAAATGCCATAAAACTATCCCTATTTTGTAAACGCTATAACTTTTGCGCAAACCAATCAATAATCGCTTATTGCGATTTTTTTTACCAAAAATATGTAGAAGAATACGTATCGGCCTAAACTGAGGGGAAAAAAAGTTTTTTTAAATATATTTTTGGGGGATATTTATTATAACAAAAAGTTAAAAATAATGTGTTTTTTTCAAAACTGTCGCTCTATTTTTGTTTATTGCTCAAAAAATAAAAACCGCAGAGGTGATCAAATATCACCAAAAGAAAGCTCTATTTGTGGGAAAAAAAAGGACGTCAGTTTTGTTTGGGAGCCACGTCACATGACTGCGCAATTGTCAGTGCCAAATCGCAAAAAGTGGTCTGGTCTTTGACTAGCAAAATGGTCCAGTCTGTAAGTGGTTAAAATGACAGTTTGGGAGTAGGCAGTTACATTTAAAAAAATACAATGTAAAATTGACAAAGGACACCAACCTTTGATCTTAAAAATGACGGTATAATGGTGCTGTGGTAACTTGCACAAATAAATAAATAAAAACAAAAAAGATAATAATAGTATTCTTGATATCACCAGTAAAAAAAAAAAAAAGCAGTTGAAAATTAGTTTGCAATAACTCCATCAGTATCTCCAGCAAAGCAGCTTTATTATTGTCCCATTAAAGAAAAAGACTGTTCACTGCATTTGGAGAGTTTATAATTTGCCACGTCACAAATGTTAATTCTCCATTACAAACACAAGACTGATCGCTTCTGCTTTCGAGGATGCGTGTTTGTACTTTGGACTTTTGTCCGACAGACTTGTGTACACACGATCATAAAATCCGACAACACACATTTGTTGGCGGAAAATTTGAAGACACGCTAGCCAAAATTTGTTGGCGGAAAGTCTGACAACAATTGTCCAATGGATAGTGAGTAAAGCCTTCGCGCTACTAATTCAAGGTAAAAAAAAGAAGTCACGTGATTGACGCAACGCGTAGGGAGTGGCCGTGACGCGATACCGGAAGTGAAGTAAGACTGGCCGAAGATGCCAGTACACCATCTTTCTTTATGCGCTGTCTTATATTTTTAAATGTGAGAGTCTGATCTTATTTTTAATTGATTGTACCCTATTTTTAATAAACTACTACACTATTAGAGCCCCTCTTCTCTCCCTATGTTTCCTCTTTGAGCTGCACATATCAGCAGAGATCGCCATCGCAGACACCATCCAATAATATAGTGATGTTTGGCCCTCTGGTGGCTTAGCATGGATATACATGGCATTTCAATCATTTATTATTGAAGATCCTCTGGTGGCTAAGAACGGAACTGAAACGGAACTGAAGCTGTCTGATATATTTGATGTGCCTATTTTTAAAGGTTCTGAGGTGAGAGTTCTGGGAGCATAGAGTTTACCGTGTTATATGAACACCTTCTTTGCACCATTCCTTGAACGTATTTGATGCTATTGAACCAAGATTTTGGGACTGTTTTTTGGGACTGTTCTTTGTGCCTTTTTTATGTATTTACATTTTTTATGCACTTATATTTATTTTGATTTGAAGCACGTAGCACTTTTTGGGTTGCGCAGGACCATTCTATATTTGTAATTGTCCGATGGAGCATACACACGGTCGGATTTTACACCAACAGCCTGACATCCAACATTTTCCGTTGGAAAATCCAATTGTGTGTACAGGGCTTTATACAAATGTTAGAACAAAAAAAATAAGAAATGTGAATTTCAATTTTCTATATGTCTGCTGAAAATAGAGCTGAACCGCGTTATGATATATTTTGTGATACGCATGCAATTGAATTATGTTTGTTTATTTGTAAAAAAAAATGTTTAAAATAGAATATTCAAAAAAATAACTGGCAACAGGTCAGAAATGTGGTTGGGTATAAAAAGAGCATCTTAGAGAATCAGACTATCTCAGCAGTAAATTGGGCAGAGGTTGACCAATCTGTGAAAATCTGCAACTAAAAATTATCTACAATTTCAGAATAATATTCCTCAATGTAAAATTGCAAAGATTTTAAATATATAATCTATAAAACATAATTTCATGAAAAGAATCCAAGAATCTGGAGAAATCTCTGTGCACAAGGGGCTGAAAAATAATGAGATGGCACTGTATTAAAAACAGGCATGATTGTGTGATGGACATCACTACATGAGCTCAGGAATTAAACTAATAAAAACCCTGATCTACCTCTCTCCCAAGCTGCCAGCACTAAAGTGAGCTACCCCCTCCCATAATAAGGGAATACAAAACTAGCATCGTGCTAAATTACTCACTCATACTGTATCACAAAATATAAATGATAGAACATCAAAATATTTAATCGTAAGTATGTGCATAGCATAACTATGTGTCAAGTAATAATAATAAAAAAAAAATATGATGCACAGAATGCATTAAGATAAACAAAAACCTGCCTTTACAACCAATTTACACATTTGATAGGTTTTCTATTGTGAATAAAATACGGGTTCATGAGATTTCCAATGATTGCATTCTGTTTTTATGTAGAATTTACACAGCATCCCAACTTTTTGGAAATTGGGGTTGTGGTTACATTAACCAATGCCTACTGATACGGCTAAATTTGGTCTGGGTATTTTGTTTTCTAAGTGTCCTAGTCATGAAAGGGATAAATACTTATAAAGATCCAAACTTCAGACCTGAATCATGAACATGCTTCTTATAAAACAGGTCAGTCACCAGGCTGTTTGATAATTGCATCAGCAACATTTTAGGCTAGAATATTGCACTTTAACAAAGAAACCAAAGTTAAAGAGTAAGTCCACCGTAACACTAAGGCTAGCCATACATGGTCGAATTTCAAAAGAAAAATGTGTGCGTTTTGTGATCCGAAGGTGCCACCATTGATTTCGAAATTTGGCCAAGCAAGCCTTCAATTTCACCTCATGTTGCTACAGAAAAGAATTTTTGTGGCTGGGAATCTTTTCTTTCTGGGAATTTTCTTTTCTTGCACATGCGCATTTCTTTTTGGATTTCATTTCTCGCACGATTCTCCCAACGTTGATTAGAAAATTGTTTGTTTTTCCAAAAATTTCCAACATGACGGATTACTCAAATTTGATTGCCGCACAAAAATCGGCTGTTGCTGAAGCCCACTAATGGTGCGAAATAGGAACGAAAATTCTTAGATAAGATTTTTAAATCTAACTTATCTAGCCCCGTAAAGAAGAAATCAGTATACATATCTTTTTTGAAGCCGCTCTGATCCTGTCTCCAGCTGCGGAAACTCTGCAGAGGACATAGCCAACAACGGCTGTGAAATAAATGGGAGGTGACTTCACCCATAGTCTTACTATGGGGCACCCGTTGTTGGCTGTGTCCTCTGCACCTGCCTCCACAGCAAAGCCGCAATTGACAGCTCAGCGTGGGGTTGGATCAGCTGCAAAAAACAGGATTTTTAAAAACAGCTTACCTGTAAAATCCTTTTCTTTGAAGTACATCAGGGGACAAAGAGCCACAGTAGTTAATATGTGGGTTATAGGCCACCTTCAGGTGATGGACACGCCCTAAATTAAAAAGTGCACTCCCTATATAACCCCTCCCACTGGTGGGAGCGCCTCAGTTTTTGTAGCAAAGAAATACACATGTATACCAAAGAAGGTAGGGACCTTTCTTTTGATGTACTTCAAAGAAAAGGATTTTACAGGTAAGCTGTTTTTTAAAAATCCCGTTTTCTTTTCATACATCAGGGGACAACACAAAGCTATAGTAGTTACTATGTGGGATGTCCCATAGCAATGCCAACTGAAGGGAGGGAGACACAACAATAGTAGGGCACAAAGAGACTAGAGGACTCATACTGTGGCCTGCAGTACACTGCGTCCAAAGGCAATATCCTCATGGTCTTTTACATCTACTTGATATAATCTGGTAAATGTATGGATTGAAGACCAAGTTGCGGCCATGCAGATCTGAGCCAAAGGAGGCTTGGTGATTCACTGCTCAAGAAGCACTTACGGCCCTGTTGGAGTGCCTTTAAAATGAAAAAGGAGGAATTAATTTTTTTTAAGCCAAAAGCTTGACCAATCACTTGACGAATCCACCTAGAAATCGTAGATTCCAATGCTGCCTGTCCTCTTTTAGGACCTTCAAGCAACACAAACAAAAAACATCTCAGAGCAGTCACCTTTAAATGCACCTTGACCGCTCTCACCACATCAAGAGAAAGTAGTGACCTTTTTTTTCAGAGAATGAAGTTCTGAAAAAAATTAAGGCAGAACAATATCTTGGTTTAATATGAAAAAAACCTGACACTACCTTCGGAAGGAAATTAGGATGAGACCGCAATGCAACCTTATCCTTAAGAATAATCCAATATGACTCTTTACAAGAAAGAGCAGCCACCCTGATATTCTTCTTGCAGAAGATATGGACACCAAAAAAATGATCCTCGTCAAGAGGACCAAGGGAAAAATCCAGAATTGCCTCAAAAAGACTGTTTTTGTAAACATGACAGTACTAATATTAAGTCCCAAGGATTCAGGGGTGACCTAACTGAAGGATTTAATCCACGTTTCCCCCTGAATAAGTTACGAACCAGAGAGTGAGAAGTAAGTGGTCCTTGAAAAAACACCAATAAGGCCGATACCTGGCCTTTGAAAGTACTCAGGGCCAGCTTAATTTCTAATCCCATCCGTAGGAATTCAAGGATTCTACCTATGACATATTTCCTGGGGTGCCAACCCCTGGATTCACACCAGGAGACATATGTTTCCAGACTCATTAGTATATGACACTGAAGGCCGGCTTTCTAGCATAACCAAAATAGAAACTACTGAAGCTAACAGTCCACTGTCTTATTTTAGAATGTGGGTCTCATGGGCCATGCTGGGCCACAAGAATCACCTCCTTCCCTTCTTGCTTGCTCCTGTGAAGAAGGTGCGGAAGCAGAACAGGAGGGAAAGCATAGATCAGTGAAAACTGATCCCATGGAAATAACAAGGCATCTGTTTCGCATGCCATTGGATCTCTTGTCCTTGACACAAATTTATCAATCTTGTTGTTGAACCTGGATGCCAATAGACCTATGTTCGGACATCCCCTTGGCATATTGACAGAATGATGCCAGGGAGAAGGAACCATTCTTCCGGAAAAAATAGTACTGAAGTAGTCCGCCTGCCAATTCTCCATTCCTGGAATGAAATAGGCAAGGAATGTTGCTTTCTGCCCAAGACAGAAAAAAATGTACCTCTTTCTGGGCCGCATGACTTCTTGTGCCCCCTTGGTGATTGAGATAAGCCACAGCTATGGCATTGTCTGATTCAGTCTACGACACCTGGCATTCCCAGGCCGTCTCCCATCCAGGCACTAACCAGGCCCGACCCTGCTTAGCCTCCTAGATCAGATGAGATCAGGCACTTTCAGGGTGATGTGGCCGTAGGCTGGATCCTGACAGGACAATAGTCTGAGCGTCCAGGCCTCCAGGGCCAGGTGTACTGCCTGAATCTCTAGAATATTGATGGGCAAGGTCATCTCTGATCTGGACCATTTCCCTTGTACAGATGTTTCTTCCAGGACTGCTCCAACGCAACGGAAAGTCCAGATTTTGGATCTTCTTGTTCCAAGTTTCAGCATTCTTGAATGGAGCTACGCATAAGGAACGGCCTTGAAGAAGCCACCATCTTTCCTAATAAACACATGCAAAGATAAATAGAAGGATTCTTCTTCGTTTTGATCCACCGAATCAGTTCCATTAAGGAATCGATTCTTTCCTGGGGTAAAAATACTCTTTTGTGGACTGTATCTATGATCAGCCCTAAGTACTGCAATCTCCTTGATGGTTTTAAGGAGGATCTCACTAGGTTGAGGAGTCAACCTAAGTATTTCTGGTAGCTGACTGTGGTAATCAGACTTGGTTTAAATGGGCTACCGATTGACCTATCAAGAGCAGATTGTCTAAGTAGGCTAGTATCTTTATACTTTGAGCCCTTAACCTGGCTAAAGGGGGGGGGGTGCAGGATCTTTATAAAAACTTGAGGTGCAGAAGCTAGCCTGCCTTTTCGGTAGAGCTACAAACTGGAAATTAAGATTTTCTACCTTGACGCGTAGAAATTTCTGGTGACCGGGGAAGATCAGCAGATGGAGAGAAGCATTCAGGACGTCGATAGAGGTCAGAAGTTCTCCCCCTTGTAGGAAGGAGACTACTGATTGGATAAATTCCATGTGGAGAAAAAGATTTATTTTTCTCTGGATCCTTAGAAATGTTTGATCTGAGAAAAAATTAGGAGATGGGGACTCTTGGAATTCCAGAGCTATTGAGGAAGTCCCCCATTTGTCTTCCTGTCAGATCTATGATAACTGCAGAAGAATTCCCCTTATGGAGCTAGCGGGACACCTCCTGATAAGGAAGCTACAGTAACCCCTAGGGTTAAATCTGAGGATTACCTATTGAACCCGATGGCGGAAGCCATCGTGACTGCCTGGAGGCTGATGCCCCTGGCACAAACAGAAGGAGCTTTAAAAAATAAAAATATATTTACTCCATTACTTAAATGGAAAAAAAACTTTTCCCACTACAATTTCATTGTATGAATTATCCAAACATCCTCAAATAACTGTTCCACCGCAAAGGAAGACTAGCCAGGAGTATCTGCATGGTAAAAGGAGGTCTATCCTCCGCTGATGCATTCCTGCACTCATGCATTTTAGCTGCTTGTGTTTAGCAACAATATGCACAGAACCGTGTATAGCATCTGCCTATATAGGTACAAACCGCCATAGGCATCTCAGCAGTTGTGCGTTTGGCTAGTTTATAAGCCAGCACCTGCACAAGGACCTTGTGGAAGTTCTATAAAAGGAACTCAGAAGCAATTATTGCAAGCATAAAGCTACCAGATTTCTGGGCCTGCTGAGTAGGACACCTAGAACACCTGTTAAACTGGCCTCACAACAATTAAGCAAATGGTGTCAGCAGGCTGCTCAATCTGCCAGAGAAAAAAAAAGTGTTTTTTTTTGTTTTGTTTTTAATAGGAATTCCAACTTTATTCGTTGGATGCCTAAGCATATGAGTATTGTCTGCCAATAACAGCTCTTATTTACAGAGGATATACTGCGTTAATTGCTAGTATACTGTACTTAGTAAATTTCCTCCACCGTAGGATAAAGTGTACAAACTCTCTTAGGAGGAAAACAACATTCATCTGGGAGATCTTTACAGATACAAAAAAGGCCTTCCCGACAATAAATGGACAGGAAAAAGCATGCACAGTCCGAGGAGGCATTAACGAACCCAAACACTCAGTTAAGGGAGCATAACTGTGGGGACATTGAAACCAGCTGGTTCTCCTGCATTTGACATCTCAGAAGAGGAGTCATCCACGGTCCCCTGAGGGAATTCCTCTTCTCCTGAAGGTGGCCTATAACCCACATAGTAACTACTATGGCTCTGTGTCCCCTGATGTATTAAAAGAAAAGGTATACTGATGTCTCCTTTACAGGGCTAGATAGGTTAGCGTTAGATCGTGAATGTCTGTAGATGCAGGGATTTTAGTGGTAGGGTAGACTTCTACTTTAACATGCACCAGTAAAATATAAGTTATCACTTACCCGTTCACTGCGATCTGCACAAAATAGGCGTGTGTGGTGACGTTTCTGCACTACTATGTAAGTGATGCCTGGCTGGTAGTCTTTCTCTAGTTTAATACATGCATCGCGAATAGCCAGCAGCTCATAGTGCAATATCTGAGGAGGACACAACTACTTGTTATTTCAAGCTGCCTAGTGACCAAACAAAAACACAATCAAACTAACTAGCCATTTACCTGTGGAAGTTGTCCTTCTGGAACACCATCTCGATAGAAAATGATTCTAGTTGGTTTGAACCGAGTAGATTTGTAGAACTGGATGAGAAGCTCCCGAACCATATATGACAGGTCCTCAATGATCTCTTGTCGAGGGCGCTGAACTCTCACTGTGGCACAGTATCTGCTCGGATGAGCATCCATGCTGCCTACCACCTATGTTCATTTAAAGGACATTTTATCAATGCCTAAATAGAGCAGTAGTTAAATAGATATAATGTTCCTCTAAAGCTGAATTTACTAGAGCAAGATGCACTTTCTTTATAAATATTCCTCTGAAGTACTCAAAAGATAAACCAATAAGGGTTTTATACAACTGTTTGACTGTCTGGTTGATTCTGCAGTGAGCAAACTCCTTGACGGGGATTTTATTTTTTTTGTACATTTGTACAGATAATTAAATATCAATTACACTGGAGTATATCTAAACTAGTGTAGCGCCCTCTAGTTTGGTGGCTGCTAGAGTGAATATTTTTCTAGTAGGAAAATTTCGGCAGGCCTAGCTGGTGACTAGGCCTGTTTGTTTTCATTCTGGGCGGAGAGTGGCTCAGGGCAGGGCTGGGTGACTCACAGGTAACATCATTGTCACCTCCCTTTTCTTTCTAGAAAGTGCTAGAAAGAGAGGAGAGGTGGAGCTGTCTGGAGTATTTTCAGGAGCCTTGACCAATCCCCAACTTGGATTGGCAGGGGACAGGCCTCCTTAAATACCAAGGGTCAGCCCAGCTGGGGAGGAGTTGTCGGGTGGAAGTGCTGGAGTGTGAGAGTGTGGAGGCTGTACAGGGAGCTCCCCAGTCTAGGGGGGGGAGTGGCCTTGGGCCGGGGCTTGGGTGCATCCAGGAGGAGAGACGAGATCCTGGAGGAAAGGCACTAGGGGAGCAAGGAGAGGACTGCAACAGAAAACACTGCTAAGAGACTCCACGGAGGACAACTGGTCGCAGTCAAGAGGAATGGTGAGTGAAGCACAGTCTGGAGAACTGGGAAGGCAAGCCTGAGAGAACTGGAAGATTGCAGTTTGAGATGGGTGCAGAATCAGAAGAGTGGACTGTGGGGAGGGCAGTGGAGAGAGGCCATTGCAGCCAGGCTGGCTGTCAGGGCCTGAAGAGAGCTATCAGGAGTTGGTGCTGAATAGAGGACAGTTAGCACCTGAACTATTTTTACACCATAGGGGCCCGAGGCCTTTGCCCGCAAATGGCAATTCACTAAGGCCTGGCTGAGTTAGTGTCACGCCCAACCATGCGGGAGCTAGCTAGTCTGGAGGCATAACAGTCTGCAGCAAGGGAAGTGCTAGAGGAGAGCAGTCTGCAGCAAGTGAAGTGCAGGAGGAGTAACGTTATGCAGCAATTGAAGTGCTGGAGGAGTAAACGAAAAGAGGTCTGAAAGCAAGTGTTTGTGCTGGAGAGAAGACTATGTATATAGAAGTCCAAGGTAAGTTGTGCCAAATCATTCTGGGCATTACCTAACTATGATAAATATATAATAAAATATAATAAAAAATAAATAAATAAATAAATAAAAAAGCTTATGGACTGTTCTATGTCTCTGAGTGACTGATTGATGTCTGTCTGTCTGGGCGGGGTGTCAGGTGAACCACAGTAATCAGCAACCCCTATGAAGGCATGGATACGCTAGTGAAATCTCTTAATATGCAGAAAATTATCACATCTGTGGAGCTATGTAATTGTTTGAGGCTAATAGCCAAGAACTGAAATAGGTCAAATGTTAAGACTTTAAATGGTCTAAAGTGTAAGGCCAGCTAATAACTCAATGTTCATCTGAAGTCAATATGTTTTTGATAATATGTAAAAACTTTCTAGATTGTTACTAATGGTGTGAAAAACACCTTGTGAAATTAGCACTAGTTATTATGGTTACATTTCTTACCGCAGTAATTGAAGGCTTTTTGCCATCGCCAGCAGGCGGGTGTGTGACATCTGCTCCAAGAAAAATGACCGGCTGCTGGAAGACTGCAGAGCTGCCATGAGAAAACGATTAGGTACACTTATTATTCAAATAAATACTTTATTTCTTCTAATTGGAAGAAAAAGGATAAGGAAAAGAAAAGAGACACTAAAATAACGGGTAACTAAATATATTTTAGATTGCCTGTACATGACACAGATACTTCACATACTGTCCAAGCTTATTAGTGTACAGTGTTATAGAGCTATACTGTTCCTTAACCGGTTCCCGACCAGCGCACGCCAATGTGCGTCGGCAGAATGGCATGGGCAGGCAAATGGGCGTACCTGTACGTTCCTTTAAATTTGCTGGTCGGAGCCCCGTGAGTCCGGTCGCGGGTCCCGCGGACTCACCCACGATTGTCTCACAGGGCGGCTGAACGAGGAAATGCCGTTGTAAACAGCATCTCCCCATTCTGCCTAGCAACTAGCGATGCTGATCTCTGCTCTATGTGATTGGAGCAGAGATCAGTGTTCACTAAATTAAAGCCCAGACCCCAACAGTTAGTAGCACACCCCTAGGAACATTTAACCCCTACACTGCCTCCCACTGGTTAACCCCTTCACTGCCAGTGTCATTTACACAGGAATCACTGCATTTATATAGCAGCGACTTCTGTATAAATGACAATGGTCCCAAAAATGTGTCAAAAATGTCCGATGTGTCCGCCATAATGTCGCAGTCACAATAAAAATCGCTGATCGCCGCCATTACTAGTAAAAAAAAAAAAAAGATTAATAAAAATGCCATAAAACTATCCCCTATTTTGTAAACGCTATAACTTTTGCGCAAACCAATCAATAATCGCTTATTGCAATTTTTTTTACCAAAAATATGTACAAGAATACGTATCGGCCTAAACTGAGGGGAAAAAAATGTTTTTTTATATATTTTTGGGGGATATTTATTATAACAAAAGGTAAAAAATAATGCGTTTTTTTTCAAATTTGTCGCTCTATGTTTGTTTATAGCGCAAAAAATAAAAACCGCAGGGGTGATCAAATACCACCAAAAGAACGCTCTATTTGTGGGAAAAAAATTACGTCAATTTTGTTTGGGAGCCACATCGCATGACCGCACAATTGTCAGTTAAAGCGACACAGTGCCGAGTCTCAAAAAGTGGTCTGGTCTTTGGCCAGCAAAATGGTCCGGAGCTGAAGTGGTTAATAGACAGTTTTTACTGCATACAACTTGATAAATACTTTTGTATCTAAAGTTAAAGTTTTACATACTCCGCTAAATGAGCAAAAGAATGAGACAAAAATGCCTCGACAAGAGATAAAGATTATCCATATCAGTTTAATTGGTTTACTATATTAAATTTAAACTTAAAGCTAACAAAAATATTACCGTTGATGAGGCACTAAGATGTTGTTGATCCCACCTAGTTTGACATTGATCTTCAGGCACAGGTTGCTGAGGGTCTGTGGGGAAGTCTTTACCACATTTTTTACTTGGACACATTGGGTAGCCATGCCAAGCAAAGTGTCCCCAACACGTTTCACTTCCGCTAGAATCAAGTTGATCAGCATTTATTATTGTACAGAAATTATTTTCATTTTTGGATGTACATTTTTGTCACAATATATTAGCAAATGTTGTAACACTATGTCAGTCCTGTAAAATTATATGGCTATTACTTCTATTAATCAGAAATTCTGCAGCTAAAGATTCTCTGCACAAATGGTCATCCGTTGTTTAAGAACTATGAACAAATGTTCTACCTACATCCCGTTTTCATAGCTCAGAATTAGAGAAAGAAGTGTGTCTGTGGTTTTTAAAACATACCATATATTATCTTAGAAAGGTCATACATGAGTAGATCTTTCAACATCTTTGAAAAACTGTTTGCAGCAAGCAGTACCATTAGCATAAACACAGAGTGCTGGGACCCGTATCCCTCAATTGACGCCACAAAAATCCTTATTTTTTTCCTTGTCCTAAAGTTACAGTTGTGCTCAAAAATTTGCATATCCTGGCAGAAATTGTGAAATTTTGGCATTTATATTAAAAATATGACTAATCATGCCAAAAAACTATTTTATTTAAGGATAGCAATCACATAAAGCCATGTATTATCACATAGTTTTTTGGCTCCTTTTAAAATCATAACAGAAATCACCCAAATGGCCCTGATCAAAAGTTTACACACGATGGAATGTTTGGCCTTGGTAGACAAAGGTGGTTAAAATTACAATTAAAGGTTAATTTCTTACATTTGTGGCTTTTTAAATGATCACAATTAGTGTCTGTGTATAAATAGTCAATGAGTTTGTTAGCTCTCACTTGGATCCCCTAAGCAGGCTAGACACTGAGCCATGAGGAGGTAGAAAAGAGGTCAAAAGACATTCGTAACAAAGTATTGGAACTTTATAAAGACGGAAAAGGATAAAAAAAAGATACCCAAATCCTTCAATATGTAAGTCAGTACTGTTTAATCCCTTATTAATAAGGGGAATTCAGGGCTCATTTGATACCAAGGTCAGGTAGACCAAGAAATATTGAAGAAATGCCCAGGATACAAAGAAAAACCCACAGGTAACCCTCAGGAGAAATACAGGCAGCTCATCAAAAAAAAAAAAAGACTGTGTGATTGTTTTTAACCACTTAAGGACCGCCGCATGGCAATGTACGTCAGCAGAATGGCATGTACAGGCACAAGCACGTACATGTACGTGCTTGCCTTCCAGCGGGTGGGGGGTCCGATCGGACCCCCTCCCGCTGGATGCGGCAGTCCGTTTCGCTTCAGGAGCGATCCGGGATGAGGAGATGGCCGTTGGTTTCTGGCCATCCCCTCTCGATCGCTCCTGGCGAATGAGAAGCTTCCCCCGCTGTGTATTGTAAACACAGGCAGGGAGGAAGTGATGTCCTTCTCCTCGGGGCGGTCTTTTTGACCGGACTGCGAGGAGAACACAGAAAGTAAGTGCACCAAACACTACACTGACATGTAGGTACACATAGGCACACAAATCCCCCCCGATCCCCCCATCGCCCCCCCCCCCCTCCCAGTCACAGTGTCACTGATTGCAGTGATCATTTATTTACTGATCACTGCATTTAGTGTCAGTTGTGACATTAAAAACTGTCAGGGCAGTTAGTGTTAGGTCCAGGGTAGCCCCCTACCCCCCAATAAAGGTTTAACCCCCTGATTGCCCCTAGAGTTAACCCTTTCACCCCCTTTTGCCAGTGTCACTAAGCAATCGTTTTTCTGATCGCTGCATTAGTGTTAGTGTTAGATTCACCGCCAGGTTTTTATAGCGCTAGGTACCCCCATATACTACCCAATAACGGTTTTAACCCCCTGATTGCTCCTAGTTAACCCTTTCACCCCCTTTTGCCAGTATCACTAAGCAATCGTTTTTCTAATTCTTGGAAATTTCTATAGAATTCGTTTTTTTTGCACTGATTCATAGTATCTAGAAAAGTTGAGACGGAGCACACAGAGTCACTAACTGCTACACTTTAAAAAGCAGAGAAACAGACACCTGGAGACGCAGTAGTGGAGGTTTACAATAGTGTTCTATTAGAACCGCCATAAGGCGACTCTTACATGTTAAGAGCGAAATGTAAGCTTGTCATATTTTACATCCTGGAATTTACCTGCTCTGTACATGTTTTACCCCACCTGATATTTATTCTTTTTTTCTGACACCTTTCATGTAACTGTAAATGCTGTGACCCATGCTTTAAGGTTTCTTTAACTAAAAGATTTGAAAAAAAAAAAAGTAACTAGGATCAGAGCCTCTAGGTTAATGAGACCCAAAGAGGTCAGGGTAGGATGGTAAAACGATGTGGTGGCACAGTGGAGAAGAGCGAAAAAAAACATAAAATATAATATAAATTGCACGTGCTTCATGTGAATCCTCAATAATATAAAAAGTCCATTATACAAACAAACAGAGCAAAAAATAAAATCTTAATGCAATGTTCAAAAACTATATACAGGGAAAATGCGCATGCTCCGTGTATTGCATAAAAAAATCCTTAGTATTGCAACAGCCCAAACATAATAAACCGTGATGGTGATGTCTTCATGCAGGTGTGCACACACCACCCACCAGGTGTACCCTCACCTCAAGAGCTTTTTAACCACTTGCCGACCGCCGCACGACGATGTACGTCCTATTTTTGAAGAGGGATATCTCGGTAACGGCAGCAGCTGCTGCCACAACCGAGATATCCATCTCTTCAGGCGGCGGTCGGCTGTACGATAACGGTGGTCTCCGCGGCGGATTCGCTGCGAGATCACCGCTATCGGCGGCGGGAGAGGTGCCACCCCCCCTCCCGCCGCCCTCACGCACCTTCCGCCGCTTACCGGAGCCGTCGGTAGCGGCGGAGGCGATCGGGTCCTTTCGTCTGCTGGGCATAGAGACAAGTGAGGCTAAGATGGCCCCCACTCGTCTCTATACCATAGGAGGGCGGAAGCGACGTCAAAACGTCACTTCCGCCCATACCTCTTAAAGGTATATATTTTTTAGATGTCAGATTTTCTTTCTTTTTTTTTTTTTTTGTTGCATTTTAGCCCAAATATGAGATCTGAGGACTTTTTGACCCCAGATCTCATATTTAAGAGTAGGGATGAGCTTCGTGTTCGAGTCGAACGTACGTTCGACTCGAACATTGGCTGTTCGTCCGTTCGGCGAAATCCGAACATTTTGGTCCGTTCGCGTCAAATTCGCGTGGCGCTCACGGCCCACAATGCACTGCGATGGCGCAGTGCATTGCTGGCTCATGATTGGCCAAGCATGCACTGTGACCCCGCATGCTTGGCCAATCGCAGCGCCAGCAGCGAGGAGAGCCATGATTGGCCACAGGCAGGATGCCTGTGGCCAATCATAGCTCAGGCTGTGTAGTGCACGCCCCACACTATATAAGGCCGCCATCGCAGCGGCCTCGTGTAGTGTGTTGGCGTCTGAAGCAGTGGGTGTTCTGTGTACCTTCAACACAGTACACACCGATCGTTTTCGGCCGATTTTCTATCTTGCTGTTGTGTAGTGGTTATTGTCTGCGTGCCCTGACCGCAGTATACACCGCTATATTCACCTCACCTATATAGCTAGTGATCTATCTTTAATAATAGAGCTTGCAGTCAGTAGTGTTAGGAGATAGTGCGTGCTGTCTGCGTGCTCTGTACCCAGTACATACCGCTATATCCACCTACATAGCTGTTTTCTATTTGAGCCCACTTGCCATCTGCAGGAGTTATTGGAAGTTGTGTGTGCCTCCAGCACAGCACAGTATACATCTGTATATACCCCTTTATCTCTGGTGTTCTCTGGTTATTGTCTGCGTGCCCTGACCGCAGTATACACCGCTATATTCACCTCACCTATATAGCTAGTGATCTATCTTTAATAATAGAGCTTGCAGTCAGTAGTGTTAGGAGATAGTGCGTGCTGTCTGCGTGCTCTGTACCCAGTACATACTGCTATATCCACCTACATAGCTGTTCTCTATTTGAGCCCACTTGCCATCTGCAGGAGTTATTGGAAGTTGTGTGTGCCTCCAGCACAGCACAGTATACATCTGTATATACCCCTTTATCTCTGGTGTTCTCTGGTTATTGTCTGCGTGCCCTGACCGCAGTATACACCGCTATATTCACCTCACCTATATAGCTAGTGATCTATCTTTAATAATAGAGCTTGCAGTCAGTAGTGTTAGGAGATAGTGCGTGCTGTCTGCGTGCTCTGTACCCAGTACATACCGCTATATCCACCTACATAGCTGTTCTCTATTTGAGCCCACTTGCCATCTGCAGGAGTTATTGGAAGTTGTGTGTGCCTCCAGCACAGCACAGTATACATCTGTATATACCCCTTTATCTCTGGTGTTCTATAATAAAGGCATCTGCAGGAGTTAGTGGGTGTTGTGTGCCTCCAGCACAATATAAACTACCCAACTGCTGTTTTACCCAACTCCCTTCAGGCCATTACCATGTCTGGAAGGCCAGCAAGGAGAGGCAGACAGGCGCGAGCCGATAAAAGAGGGCAAGCAGGCTCTGTGTCTAGAGACAACAGTGCTGGTCGTGGACGTGGTGCATTGTCATCAGCACGTGGCCATGGGACATGCTTGTCCTTTTCGGCAGCTGGACATGTTGAACCGCAACATGCCAACGACTTGGTAGAGTGGATGACCAAGCCCTCTTCATCCTCCTCATCCTCTCTCACCCAGTCTCAGGGTAGTAGCAAAGCAGCTGCCAACGCATCGTCTTTCCTCCTCTCAATGTCATCATCAGTGACTCCTTCCCTAGACCCACCACGTCCTCCTGAGGAGTCTCCTGAACTCTTTGAGCACAGTGTTGGGTACATGCTCCAGGAGGATGCCCAGTGTTTTGTGGGCTCTGATGATGACACTCAGCTAGAGGAAGGCAGTAGCGTGAGCGCAGAGAGAGGGGATGCTCAAGAAGGACAGCAATCTGGCAGTCATGTTCCACAAGCTGCAGCATACTGCCAGGTTTGCTACAGCGATGAAGAGGGAGGGGATGATGAGGGCACTGACTCCACGTGGGTGCCTGGAAGGAGGGAGGAGGAGGAGGCACATGTCCAACGAGGCAGGATGCCCTCCGGGGGCCAGCTTAGGGGCAGCACACCGACTGAATCACACCGCAGAGCTCCGCCTGTGCAGAGCGCTGCCTCTGCGCGTTATTCTAAAAGTTCTTTGGTGTGGGCCTTTTTTGAGACGAGTGCATCAGATCGCACCGCTGCTATTTGCAACATATGTCTCAAGCGTATCTCACGTGGCCAAAACATCAGCCGCTTGGGCACCACATGCTTGACCAGACATATGTTGACCTGCCTTGCAGCTCGTTGGCAAGCGTACCTCAAAGACCCACACCAAAGAACAAAGCGGACCTCTCCTTGCTCCTCATCAGCTGGCATCTCCAACCCCACTAGACCTTCAGTCCTCTCTGAAACCTGCTCTGAGAGGAATGAAGGTGTAGAATTAGGTGTGTCACAGCCAAGTGCTTCCGGGAACTCTGCTAGCGGTACACCCACGTCCGATTATAGCAGGCAAATGTCCCTGCCCCAGCTGCTGGACCGTGGAAGAAGTTCACTCCCAGCCATCCACATGCCCAGCGGTTGAATGCTAGCTTGGCTAAATTGCTAGCACTTCAACTGCTGCCTTTTCAGTTGGTAGACTCGGCCCCCTTCCGTGAGTTTGTACAATGTGCGGTTCCTCAGTGGCAGGTCCCCAAACGCCACTTTTTCTCACGGAAGGCGATTCCGGCTCTCTACCGGCATGTGGAAGGCAATGTCCTTGCTTCGCTGGACAGGGCGGTCAGCGGTAAGGTGCATATTACCGCTGACTCATGGTCCAGCAGGCATGGACAGGGACGTTACCTGTCTTTCACGGCCATTGGGTCACTCTTCTGGCAGCTGGGAAGGATGCAGGACAAGGTGCAGTAGTGTTGGAGGTTGTTCCGCCACCACGCCTCCAAAATGCTACTATTGGTTGTGACACACCTCTCTCCTCCACCCCCTCCTCTTCTTCTTCCTCCATGGCCTCTTACAGTGCTCTGTCCTCAGAACCAGCGGTGCTCCGTAGGCGTTCCAGGGGCTACGCAAGTATGCAGGCAAAACGATGCCATGCCGTGCTTGCGCTGGTTTGTTTGGGGGACAGGAGCCACACTGGGGCGGATGTTTTGTCAGCTCTGCAGGGGCAGGCCGAGAGGTGGTTGACGCCACGCCAGCTTAAGCCAGGAATGGTGGTTTGCGACAATGGCACCAACCTCCTCTCCGCCCTCCGACAGGGACAACTGACCCATGTGCCCTGTGTAGCTCACGTCCTTAACCTGGTGCTGCAGCGGTTCTTGGGCAGGTACCCCGGCTTACAGGATGTCCTGAAGCAGGCCAGGAAAGTCTGTGTGCATTTCCGCCAATCATTTAATGCCTGTGCTCGGCTGGCTGAGCTCCAAAAGGAGTTGAACCTGCCCAAGAACCGCCTTATATGTGACATGCCCACCAGATGGAACTCAACATTGGCCATGCTGCAGCGGCTGCACACGCAGCAGAGGGCCATCAATGAGTACCTGTGCGACTATGGCACCAGGACAGGGTCAGGGGAGCTTGGTTTTTTCTCACCACGCCAGTGGGGCATGATCAGGGATGCATGCACTGTCCTGTCACCGTTTGAGGAGGCCACAAGGATGGTGAGCAGTGACAGTGCATGCATCAGTGACACAGTACCTCTTGTCCACCTCTTGGAGCATACGCTGCGTGGAATAATGGACAGGGCACTTGAGGCAGAACAGAGGCAGGAAGAGGAGGACTTCCTTGCCTCTCAAGGCCCCCTTTATCCATACAGTGTTCCTGCTGTGCCACCCATCACACAGGAAGAGGATGAGGAGGAGGAAGAGGAGGAGGAGGATAATTGTGTCAGCATGGAGGTGGAGGCTGGCACTCAGCATCAGCATCAGCAGCAGCAGTCTTGTAGGGATGATTTACAGTCCCAAGAAACACGTGGACTTGTACGTGGCTGGGAGGAGGTAGCTGCGGATCATGTTGTCCTTAGTGACCCAGAGGACTCCGGACCGAATGCCTCAGCTAACCTACGCTGCATGGCCTCCCTGATCCTGCAAAGCCTGCGGAAGGATCCTCGTATTCTTCGGATCAAGGAGAGGGACCATTACTGGCTGGCCACTCTCCTTGATCCACGGTACAAGGGTAAGGTTGCCGACCTTATCTTGTCATCGCAGATGGAGCAGAGGATGAGACATCTCCGGGAGGCCTTGCAGAAAGGTCTGTGCAAGGCGTTCCCAGAGACTGGGAGGTTACAAACTCCTGGTCCTGGACAACGTGTTGCTGAGGCATCGGTCAGAAGAAGCGGTGGAGAAGGTGGCCGTCTGATGCTTTCAGACAATTTTTTAGTCCGCAGCCCCAAGGTATGATCGGTTCCAGCACCCATCGCCAGCGTCTGATTTACATGGTGCAGGAATACCTAGGGGCAAGGTCAGACTTGGACACCTTTCCCACCGAAAATCCTCTGGCTTACTGGGTCTTGAGGATGGATCACTGGCCAGAGCTTGCACAGTATGCAATTGAGCTACTGGCCTGTCCTGCATCCAGCGTTCTTTCGGAACGCACCTTCAGTGCTGCTGGTGGCTTTGTTACCGATCACAGGGTGTGCCTGTCCACCGAATCAGTTGATCGACTGACCTTCATCAAGATGAATCAGTCTTGGATCACCCACAGCTACCAAGCACCTGAAGCTGATGTAACCGAATATTTTTTTTTGAAATACCACATCCCTTCAAGACTGCCTATGCTGATGCTGAGTGACTGTCCTGCTATGTTGATTGTCTATCCTCTTCCTCCTCCGCTGATATGTTGGAAGAACATTTCTGGTTCTGGTTGATGCCATCAGCCCAATTTTTCTGCCCCTGTTTAACAGGGGCGTTTAAGTACAATTTTTGATGCAATGCTTTGCAGCAGGGCTAATTCCTGCAATCAAACAAGAGTATATGGGAGAGGTTGCAGTGTGGTGGCACCAGCACCAGTGCCTAAGGCCCAATTTTTCTGCCCCTGTTTAACAGGGGCGTTTAAGTACAATTTTTGATGCAATGCTTTGCAGCAGGGCTAATTCCTGCATTAAAACTAGAGTATATGGCAGAGGTTGCAGTGTGGTGGCACCAGCACCAGTGCCTAAGGCCCAATTTTTCTGCCCCTGTTTAACAGGGGCGTTTAAGTACAATTTTTGATGCAATGCTTTGCAGCAGGGCTAATTCCTGCAATAAAACTAGAGTATATGGCAGAGGTTGCAGTGTGGTGGCACCAGCACCAGTGCCTAAGGCCCAATTTTTCTGCCCCTGTTTAACAGGGGCGTTTAATTACAATTTTTGATGCAATGCTTTGCAGCAGGGCTAATTCCTGCATTAAAACTAGAGTATATGGCAGAGGTTGCAGTGTGGTGGCACCAGCACCAGTGCCTAAGGCCCAATTTTTCTGCCCCTGTTTAACAGGGGCGTTTAAGTACAATTTTTGATGCAATGCTTTGCAGCAGGGCTAATTCCTGCATTAAAACTAGAGTATATGGCAGAGGTTGCAGTGTGGTGGCACCAGCACCAGTGCCTAAGGCCCAATTTTTCTGCCCCTGTTTAACAGGGGCGTTTAAGTACAATTTTTGATGCAATGCTTTGCAGCAGGGCTAATTCCTGCAATAAAACTAGAGTATATGGAAGAGGTTGCAGTGTGGTGGCACCAGCAGCAGTGCCTAAGGCCAAAATTTTCTGCCCCTGTTTAACAGGGACATGTAATTACAATTCTTGATATAATATTTCACAGGAGGGCCCCTTCCTGTGCCCACCCAGAGTAACAGTGAGGACTTGTAGTGTTGTGGCACCAGCACCACAACCACCAAAGGTCAATTTTTCTACCACTGTTCAACAATGGCATGTAATTACAATTCTTGATATAATCGTTCACAGCAGGGCGCTCCAGCGCCCACCAAGAGTCACTTTGAGGGCTTACAATGTTGTGGCAAAACCAACACCTTGTTCCGCCATTTCTGCAGAGCATATAGGGCAGGCCCCTACTTTCAAACATCCAATTTACAAACATCTCCTACTTGCAAACGGAAGGAGACAACAGCAAGTGAGATGAAAAAAGATGGACGACAAAACAAATTATACAGGGGTGATAACCCTTCCCTATGTTTTCCAAAAAGCTTAAAAATAGTTTTTTTGACTGGAGCTACACTTTAAAAATGTACCAGTTGAAAATTACAAACAGATTCAACTTAACACAACAAACCTACACAGTCCCTGTCTTGTTTGCACCGCCTGTATACTGCTGTTCTGAGTATATAGGGCCTGGGGGCCACACGCATTTCCTTTTTTTAATATGGGTACGGGGTTCCCCTTAATATGCGTACAAGACCTAAAGGGGCTGGTAATGGGCAGGGAGGGCTACCCATGCCATTTTTCTCAATGATTTTCAACCATATTGCAGGAACCAGATATAACATTAAAACCGCAAGCAGTTTTAAATGGTGTTATTTCCGTTTAATGTCATTTTGTGCAGGGACTGTTCTAAACACGGGAAACACGTGGCACTTCACAGGCATACTACAGACACCCCCCAGGCACCATATTTAAAGGAATATTTCACTTTTTTTTTCCACTTTAATCGTCATTAAAATCAGTGCTCCCACTAAAACGGCCATTTTTAAAAACATTTTAGGCATTGACCCATGTCCCCTGGGGCAGGAGCCAGGTCCCCAAACCCTTTTTAGGACAGTATCTTGCATATTAGCCGTTAAAATTAGCACTTTTCATTTCGAACGTTCGAGTCCCATAGACTTCAATGGGGTTCTAACGTTCGTTCGAATTTAGGGTCCGTTCGAAAGTTCTGGTGCGAACCGAACCGGGGGGTGTTCGGCTCATCCCTATTTAAGAGGACCTGTCATGCTTTTTTCTATTACAAGGGATGTTTACATTCCTTGTAATAGGAATAAAAGTGATCCATTTTTTTTTTTTTTTAAACAGTGTAAAAATAAATAAAATCAATTAAAATAAATAAGAAAAAATAAATAAAAATTTTAAAAACACCCCGTCACGACGAGCTTGCGCACAGAAGCGAGCGCATACGTGAGTAGCGCCCGCATATGAAAACGGTGGTCAAACCACACATGTGAGGTATCGCCGTGATCGGTAGAGCGAGAGCAATAATTCTAGCCCTAGACCTCCTCTGTAACGCAAAAAATGCAACCTGTAGAATTTTTTAAATGTCGCTTATGGAGATTTTTGAGGCTAAAAGTTTGACGCCATTCCACGAGCGGGTGCAATTTTGAAGCGTGACATGTTGGGTATCAATTTACTCGGCGTACCATTATCTTTCACAATATAAAAAATATTGGGCTAATTTTACTGTTGTCTTATTTTTTTAATCAAAAAAGTGAATTTTTTCCAAAAAAATTTCCACTTTTCCAAAAAGTGCGCTTGTAAGACCGCTGCGCAAATACGGTGTGAAAAAAAGTATTTCAATGACCGCCATTTTATTCTCTAGGGTGTTAGAAAAAAAACAATATAAAATGTTTGGGAGTTCTAAGTAATTTTCTAGCAAAAAAAACTGTTTTAAACATGTAAACACCAAGTCTGAAAAAGAGGCCTGGTCCTTAAGTGGTTAAAAAAGCCTGTCATAAATAATATTATCAGATTGGGAAGATCCTCCTATGGTTCCTCTTTTGTGTAGTGGTTAGTTATGGCTTAAATGCTGCTACAAAGATCTCTCTTTCCTCCTGATCACAAGACAATTTCCTCCTGGCTGCCAACAATGGAAACTTGCAATGGTGTGATAACGTTTTAAAACATGTTTATTAAACTTAAAATCCCACATAGCTGTACACTCACTTTTAGTACAGTAAAAACAAGCCTTGATAAATTTATGGACAGCAAAAGGGGTGTAATAGTGTCACCTGGAGACTGAATCTTTATTTTCCCCCCTATCTTCCTGCCTCCTCAGGAGGAGCTTGATTGGCTGACGAGGAAAGAAGGGAGGTGTAGTTTGTACTACAGGCTAAAGACGGGGAGAATGCTGGGCACCGTAGCTGCAGATTCAGTCTCCAGGTGACACTATCACCCCCCCCCCCCCCTTTTGCTGTCCATAAATATATCAAGGCTTGTTTTTATTGTACTAAATGTGAGTGTACATCTAGGTGGGATTTTAAGTTTAATAAACCTGTTTTAATGTTAAATTTGGATAATGGACTTTTTATATTATTGAGGATTTGTGTGCATCACACGAAGCACGTGCAGTTTAATTATATATTATATTTTATGTTTTTTTTCACATCATAGGATATAGGCATGAGTTATTTGTTTTATAATAATTTTTTTTATTTATGTTTAGCGCCACACATTTGGTATTGTATTGTATTATCACATTTGGGAAGTGTGGGTAGTGTTGGCAGCTGTTTATTTTTACTTCTATTTACTTGTATTTATTTTTAATTGTATATTTACTTATTTTTATTTATTTAGTCTCTGTTTATTTAAATGTTAGTAGTGGTTATACCTACTTGTTTTACAGTGGAGAGGAGGACTTGCTGAAGAGAGTGCCAGACAAAAGAGATAAACCTGTGTACCATTTCACAGGTCTCAATTCAGCTTTGTGTGCAAGAGCAAAATCGCTGCTCTCTCTCTCCCTCCTCACAGGCTCAAAGACAGCAGCGGAAGCCAATTGGTATTGCTATGGGGACAGTCTGAAGGGGGGGGGGGGGCTAGGAGCGCCACCAGGGGATCCCAGATGAGGATCGGGCTACTCTGTGGAAAACCAGTAAAGCATCAGTATCATTGAAGAGATTCAAAACCATTGCTCCCGATTCCCTTCATTTTTCTGCACTTGTTACGACATTACATTGTATACAATTTCTACAAAAATCTAGAACTTTAAAGAGCAGCAGAAGAGAAAGTGTGCTAGTAAAAGTCAAAATCATTTTAGCATGCAAGTAAGTTTATTTAGTTGTCTGGGAGGGCAACAAGAAAAACAACAGATTTCTGCAGTAGGCAGATCATTTTGTGACATTAAACCCCCACGTTAAAATCAGGTAACATTTTTTTTTCACATACAATGTGGCAAAATAATGGTATGAAGAAAACACTAGGAATTTTGGCATGATACATTTTAGCCATTTTTTTTCCATTCCCTTACCATATACTGGCGTTTTTCCTGGCAGTATGACAATGATGAGCTGGAGCCCAGAGTATGTGTTTTTGAGGTGCCTGAACATTGGCTCAACACTGTCCGCGCCCTGCGCGTATTTACAGAAACATGGCTGACCCTGGATGGGCATCCCTGCATCCTTTGAAATCTTCCTTAGCTGGTCTGTAAAATTCCTGGAAAAATGTAAAAAAAAATAAAAAAACTCACTATACTGGCTTATTTTATTGTTTTTTAATTTTATTTTATGTACACATATTACACTCTAGACTGATAAAATTGTGAATGGTTCCCATTGGTTAAATATTTGCCAGCAGTTTTCCTTCAGGACCTGCTTCTGCTTTTAGAGAAAAGGTACACTGGTTGGTTGATGTTTTAATATGCACGATTCCCTGTTGGATTTATCAGAGACACGCTCCTCCAATTGTAATTGGAAGTTTGATTTAAACATGATTGGTTAAGTTAAAAACTGGGGTTATATTTAAAGCTCAACTCCATGCAGATACAAAAGATAATTTAGGTCTGTATTTATTAATACATCATTAAGTGTATTTTTTGTTTGCAGGCAGTCGAGTACCAAGGTACAGAAGTAACAACGTACATAATGATTATTTGAAGATATGGGAAAGAAGCTAGCAGCCAGTTACAGGTAGTAACAAGACTCTCCAATTTGTTATTCAATTTTAAACTTAGAAATTTAGATGTATTTTATTATTTTTCTCGTGCCTCTACAGACTCCGGGGGAATGACGAGGCTCCTCAATGGCGTTCTTACTATATTTCGTGTATATGTTGTGATTTTCTTCACTTGTCAACAACTGACTTCAATACTGTGATAAACAAATATGAACTCACAGACCTAAGGGGTAAGGCGGCCACTTTATAAAAACCTAATTGTAATCCCCAAATTGGAGAGTCTTGTTACTACCTGTGTATGCTTATAATATTGGAGTTTATCTAAAAATTGTATGTTTTGCAATCACTTTATTGTCTACTTATAGTTATGTCCTTGTCCTGATAAATTTAACTGCTAAAGTATGTAGCTGTCCTGGTCAAGTGAGATCAGAGCGGATGCGCTATTTCAATAAATTGAATGTGTGCTTTGAATTTTGTGGGACACATTGATTGTCTCAAAAAATTCTCCTCTTTAATTGATTATTTTTGTATATTTTCAGTTTTTCTATATATCGGTGCATGCTGCAATGTCCTGAAGAAGCTCAAAAGAGCGAAACATGTAAAAAGAAATAATGCAGCATAAAAAATAATATACAAATGTGGTAATATGTGGAGTTCTGTATGATTCTGCACCAGCTTTTGTATACTTAGATTTGCCATATTGTGTTTACATGAAAATTTTTTCCTTTCTTGGAAATGCTTTTGTATATTTAATAAAACTTTATTGATTTTTATCTACTGTCTATACATTTGGTACCATCTTAAAAATCCCGGGGGTTGGTTACCCTCCAGTCCCCTGCTAGCTTCTTTCCCATATCTTCAAATATTCACTAACTGGGATGTGATACCTTTTTATTCATTTATCATTTGACCAATAACCTCATATATATATATCTTTTGTCTAAGGTACATAATGATAGGAGAGGAGAGCGAAGTGACAGAGTGACAGAGGGATGAGCCAATTTCTCATTTTGCAGTTCAGTCACACACTGGGTTTGAAAAAAGTGTTACTTAAAGATCAACATAAAAACTAAAATGTTGTATATTGGAGCTTACAAGTCCATAGATGTGATTGTAAAATTAGTGTTTTTTTTCACTTTTTTTTTTTTTTTTTTTTTTTTACTTTTGGTATTACAAGGTGATCTTGCAATTAACACACCTTCTGTCCTTGGATGACTCACTTTCTGTAATGTATCTATCGAGGGGAAGCACTGTCTCCCTAGGACAGAAAAGGTTTTAGGACTACAGATAACCTCCTGCTCTTCATAATATAGGGGGTCATTATCATCTGCCAAGATTTCTGGCAGGATCAACAGGAATTTTTATCTGTTATACAGGTAAAACAAAGGTGATTTATCTGTATAACTGTATTTATTTTATCTGTATGTTATAAAACACTTTCAGTTGTATTTTTAAAGAAGACCTTTGGGATTTGTTGCAATTGCTAGGATATACAGTTTTTCTGCTTTCTCCTAGTCATTTCCAAAATAGTGTACACTGTCTGTAACACATGCACAGTGCACTGTATACCCAGGCTCATCCCCTGAATCTCTAAAATATCAGGAATATGGCCAGGAGTTACATCAAAGCTGGCTGCCCAATGGGAGATTAGCAACATGGGACCCAGAAGACTTGGTAAAAAAGAAGGCAGATGAAATGGCAGGCAAAACAGTTTTCTTACAGCTATATTTCATCTGTGTATTCACCAGTTTGCCTGGAGTTAAAGTGGAAGTAAACCCATCCATAAAACAGTTTAATTTTCGGCATGTGCCAGAAATGTAACACTCCCATTGGTTGTGCTCTCAACCAAACTGTCATAACTGATCACATGTGCAGCATCATGGCAGTTGTAGATTAAACAGAAGCTAAGATGGCAGCTTCCTTGGCTGAAAACGATAGGGGAGTTTACTTACACTTTAAGTTTTAAGGACAATCCTCTCCTAGGTAATCAAATTGAATATCCCTGAAAAAGGAGCATTTTTGCCCACTAAAGCCCCGTACACACGATCAAACAATCCAGTGGAAAAGTCCGGCGGACTCAAGTCCACCGGACAATCCGCCTGTGTGTGGGCTCCGGCGGACTTTTTTTCACCCAAGAGTCCGGCGGACTAAGAAAGTAGTTTTGCACATCAATCTGTCCGCCAGACTCGCATTTTGGCAGACAATCCAGCCGTGTGTGTGCTAGTCCGGTGGACAATACGACGTGTGTGTGCTAGTCCGCCGTACTTTTGAAATGAACGTACTTTTCTCGCCCGGAGAAAAGTCCACTCATTTTGAGCGTGGCTCCAGGTAGCCGGGACCAGCGAAGGAGGCGTCGCTGGCCCCGTCACCTGGTATGGACTTAAAGGGGAATCCCTATGCCGAAAAAACGTCATGGGAGTCCCCCCCCCCAGGTCCATATCAGACCCTTATCCGAGCACGCTACCCAGCCGGCCAGGAAAGGGGGTGGGGACGAGCGAGCACCCCCCCCCTCCTGAGCCGTACCAGGCCGCTTGCCCTCAACATGGGGGTTGCTTTGGGGAAGGGGGGGCCGCGCAGCCCCCCCACCCCAAAGCACCTTTTCCCCATGTTGATGAGGACAAGGGCCTCTTCCCGACAACCCTGGTCGTTGGTTGTCGGGGTCTGCGAGCGGGGGGCTTATCAGAATCCGTCAGCCCCCTTTAATAAGGGGGCCCCTGGATAGGGACATTGCCGGATGATGTCCCCGCCCATTATGATGTCACAGTCCCAGTATCCTCTGGGACTGTGACATCATAATGGGCGAGGACATCATCCGGCGATGTCCCTATATAAGTTGCAGCACGCCGCGTGCCTATCATTGTGACCAGAGACAGCAACGAGGCAACAGCTCAAGAAGAGAAGAAGAGTAGAAGAGAAGAACAGAAGGCCAGAAGACAGCGGCAACAGAAGACCGGGCCACCGCTTGTAGAAGAGCTAGAAAAAGGCGCGGTGGCCTGGCAAGAAGAACCAAAGAGGGGGACAAGACCCCCGAAGAGGGGGACAAGAGCCCCGAAGTCGGAAGAAGAGGGCGGCGGCAATGAAGAAAGCTGGGCTCCTCCGCTAGTAAAAGAGCTAGCAGAAGATAGCGGAGGAGTCCGGCGAGAAGACCCCCGAAGACGGAAGAAGACCCCCGGAGCTGTGCAATAAACTATTTTAACCCTTCTGTGTTGTGTTTTTTTTTTCACAGGTGAATGGGTATGGGGTACATTGTACCTCATACTCATTCACATAGGGTGGGGGGCCGGGATCCGGGGGCCCCCTTATTAAAGGGGGCTCACGGATTCCGATAAGCCCCCCGCCCGCAGACCCCGACAACCAACGGCCATGGTTGTCAGGAAGAGGCCCTTGTCCTTATCAACATGGGGACAAGGTGCTAAGGTGCTTTGGGGTGGGGGGGCCATGCGGCCTCCCTTCCCCAAAGCACCCCCCATGTTGAGGGCACGTGGCCTGGTATGGCTCAGGAGGGGGGCGCTCGCTCGTCCCCACCCCCTTTCCTGGCCGGCCAGATAGCGTGCTCGGATAAGGGTCTGATATGGACCTGGGGGGGACCCCCATGCCGTTTTTTCGGCGTAGGGATTGCCCTTTAAGTCCATACCAGGTGACGGGGCCAGCGACGCTTCCTTCGCTGGTCCCGGCTACCTGGAGCCGCGCTCAAAATTAACTGACTTTCCTCCGTGTGTGGGCGAGTCCGTTCATTTCAAAAGTACGGCGGATAGTCCGGCGGTACGGCGGACCTAGTCCACCGCAAAAGTACCACGTGTGGGCAGGTAGCTTGTTCGGAAAGTCCGGCGGTTTGCCCGCCAGACTAAGTCCGCCGGATAGTCTGATACGTGTGTATGCTGCATAAGTGTTGCAA
Source organism: Lithobates pipiens (assembly GCF_037356315.1). Classification (NCBI taxonomy): domain Eukaryota; kingdom Metazoa; phylum Chordata; class Amphibia; order Anura; family Ranidae; genus Lithobates; species Lithobates pipiens. The sequence continues at coordinate 322,649,409 of NW_027507748.1, forward strand.
AAAGATAAATTTGATCTGGTGATTCATATAAATTACCCACACATACATGAATTTAAAGAACTATTAATATGACTAAAAAATCATGTTTTAATCCCCCAGGAGACCCAGTGCATATTGCACTTGGTCCTGCCTAGATCTGTACTGCTGGTAGGAAGTAAAAGAACATAAAGGTTGATTTACTAAAGGCAAAAAACTGTGCACTTTGCAAATGCAATTGCACTCTACAGGGGCTCAAAGCTTAGTATATGTGGTGAAGTTTCACTTTGCAAAGGATACCCAATCACATGTAAGGAAAGTAAAAAAAACTGAAAAAAAAAAATGCATTTTGGCATGTATATGATTGGATGGTGGAAGTCAGCAGAGATTTGCCTTGTATAATAAGCTCTGGAGCAAATGCACTTGCACTTTAGGTAAATCATCCCCATCGTTTTTCTGTGCTGGATGTAGCGCTACCCTAAATGAAGGCCAAAAGTATGGGCATTCCAATAGGGAAGTTAAAACCACCACCAAGCCCATCCTCTCCTCTGTGTACTGTGTTTCCTATTCAGAGTAATGTGCCTATGCCTTTGCAATGTAGAACTGCAGGATAGTTCTGGATTACCTGATCAAAGGGACATTACCAAGTACCTGTAAACTGGTAATCCATATACATGTACTAGAGTACACGCAGTGCAGATTGGTGTACTTTATTGTGGTGTAAACTGTACAGACCCTGAACTTGTACACACAAACAAGATTGGTGTATGCTCCCTCTCTGCAGATGAACCAGGGAGGAACTACGAGTCCAAGTACTGCCATTCACTTTTTTTGTTACAGGTAGACACACTGTACAGGTGGTCCCTTAGTTACAAACATCTGACTTACAAACGGAGGAAGACAACAAGAGGTGAGAGGAAATCTACCCCTAGGAAGGGAAATTCACTCATGTAAGAGTTATTATGGGAAAAAGGTACCTTCACTGATGCTTTATCACCAAGGCTTGTTTCCACAAGATTCCACAATTTTCAAAATCCAATTGTCATTGGAACAGAAAGTGAGGTGAAATCTTCTGAACAGGGGCACAGACAGCAAAACAAACATTACAGGGGTGATGAAAACCCTTCCCTATGCTATCCAAAAAGTTTAAAAAGGTTTTTTTTTGGCTGGAGCTACACTTAAAAAATTTACCTGTTCTGACTTATAAACAGATTCAACTTAAGAACAAACCTACAGACTATCTTGTTTGTACCCAGGGACCGCCTGTATAGTGCACAAAGAGCATATGAAGATGACCTTGGGTTGATAGGCTCCACTGTCATACTACAGTGCTGGTATCTAGAGTGCCCCCTGCAGCCAGGGACAAGCACTGACACTCACAAAGTAAGTCTCCTTGCTTAAAGCACCTTGCTCAGCAACCACAACAGGAACTGGAATGGGATACTTCTTTAAATCTTAGCTTCTGTAAATGCCCTCTCCTCTTCCTTATTATTAGTATGTTTGCTAAGCATTTCTAAACCAGAAGAAAAGAAAGATTTAACTTCCATGATACAATTTAAGAATTTTGTAGAAGTGTTTTTAACCATTGTGTTGTAGTGGAGAGGACTCAACTGCACATTATCTGTATTGATATTGTAAGGAATAGCTCATTTAGCAGTATCTTAATGTTCAATTAGATCTGAGTTCTTCTGTAGACACAAATTTCAGCAAACCTTTTCTACCTCCTGCATCATATTCCCACTCACTTTAGCACTTCTTCCCGGCATTGTTTCTGCGGAGCAAAGCAAGCAATGGCCCAAACTTTGATCTCAATGCCGTTGTAGAACTGCTTTCCTCTCATGTCCCACACTCCTTGGTTTGGAGTTGCAATAGCTCTATTCTAGGAGAGGAAAAACAAACATTGTGTATTATTTACTACCCTAGCTCAGATTGATAAAGGCTCATTGTGAAAAAAGGGTCACAATTGTACTGAAAATTGCATTAAACATAAATTCAAATACCCACAGTACACCCATGAACACATAAATGTTATATTCTAGCTAAAACCTGATCTGTAATGCAGATAGATAACAAATATACATTATATGGGCAATGTAATTGGACATCTGGCCATTAAAATCCATTGTATAGGAGTGTATTAGACATTTTAAACCAAAATGATGGCTTTAATAAGAAAGTGCCCCCTCTCCACCTTGCAGCTAAAACAGCTTGCTCTCTTCTTTGAAGGCTTTCCATAATACAAAATATTTGTAAGGTCAGGTACTGATGGCGGACCACCTGGCTCACAAATGATGTTCCAATTCATCAATAAGGTGATTAACAGCTTTGAGGTCAGGACTTTCTGCAGGTCACTCAAGTTCGATATTTAACCTATGTTTCTCCAGACATGGCTTTGTGCATAGGGGCACACACTGAAACAGGAGAGGGCTTTCCTCAAATCTGTTGCTACAAAAAGCTTGCATAAAGTGCATAATTGTCTAATTGTCTATTAAACCTTTGTATATGTTATCTTTAACATTACCCTTGAATAGAAATGCCTGAACTAAACTATTTAGACAAGTGCCTATATACTTTTAGCATATAATGGTCAAGTGTCTAAAAACTTTTGGCCATATAGTGTATGTACCTTGAGAATGAATATAGAAATTCTGACGCATCTGTAAAATCCATATCATGGAGTACAGTACAGGAAACATGAGTTGATTCTTAGACAATAGATAATATTTTGCTACCGTCTGGTGATTGGACACTGGCATAAGCTTCACTGGGAAACTCCCCCAGTGTAATTAGCAATAAAGGGCTGTACATCACTATTATCTACACTGGGGGTAGGCAACCTTAAAGAGGGATTCCACCTAAAAAAAATATTAAAAGCCAGCAGCTATAAATACTACAGCTGCTAACTTTTAATAAATGGACACTCACCTGTCCCGGGTTCCAGCGATGCCGGCAGCCGAGGCCGATCGATCGCTCGGCTGCTGCCGTCACCATTCTAGGTGAGGGAATCAGGAAGTGAAGCGAATCGGCTTCACTTCCCGGTTCCCTACTGCGCATGTGCGAGTTGCGCAGCGCAATAGGAATTGTCCGCGCTGTCACTGGGACCCGTGTGTGTCCTAGCAGACAGCGCGGCAGGACAGGAAATGACATAGACTCCCACGGGAGCTGGATGGCATGGGAATGCACCACTGCCCTGGATCTGTATAGCACCTTGCAGCTATGTCACTTGTTTCACCAGGTACCAGGATGAGTGCAGGATCCAGTGTCAGAAACCAACATTACAGGCCAGCCCTGCTGTTGCGGGTTCCAGATATAGTTTCCAAGAACATCAAGGCCAACTGATCTGAAAACTGCTAGTGTGCCACAAGGCAATTCTTCCCAAAGAGGAAGCACATTAGTAAAAATACAGAGCCTCACAGAGTGGGTGGGGTTACATGGGCCCTCCGGGGGGGAAGGGAGGGGATAGTTTCCAGCAAAGCCAAAGTCCAATCACCTGAAGGTAAGGGCATATAATCCCATGGCCCAAGAATCAACTCCTATATCCTGTACAATACCATTAAGTTTCTGAACCTTTAGGATTTAGATGCCTTAGTCTATGCATGACTAAGATGTGATTTGATCTGGTTTATTGTCAGTTTTATCACAATAATGAAGACAGTCTTGTTTAATGAATAACACGTACAACATTTTCCATTGCTATATCATTACTGAGCAAATGGTTTAAATCATGGGTGCTCAACCTGTGGCCCTCCAGCTTTTTGTGGAAGTACAAGTCCCATGAGGCATTGCAAACCTGACAGTTATGCCACGTACACATGATCGGACTATCAAAATCGACCATGTGGGTTTCGTAGGGGTCTGGTATGGACTTTGGGGGGACCCCCACGCCGTTACCCTTAAAACCCGTACCAGGTGACAGGGCTTGCAGGATGTCAATCTCACAGATGAAAGTGGAGACATTGACTTCCTTCGCTGGTCCTGTCGTACCTGAAGTCACGTTCAAAATGAATGGACTTTAGTCCGTGTGTAGGCAAGTCCGTTCATTTGGAAAGTCCGGCGGACCTCTGCAAAAAGTCCGGCGGATTGTCCGCCGGAAAATTTAGTTCGTGTGTGGGCAAGTCTGCTCGCTTGGAAAGTCCGACCGACCTCTGCTGGAAAGTCCGGCAGATTGTCCGCCGGATAGTCTGATCGTGTGTACGTGGCATTACAAGCATGACTCCGAAAGGCAGAGGCATGATGGGACTTCCACAACAGCTGGAGGGCCACGGGGTTAAGCACCCATGGTTTAAACAAATGCTGTTAACTAAAAATAATTTAAAAGTAAGTATCTTTAGTCACACATTCCAGTTAGATGTTCTAATTCATTTTGTTTTCGATTTCACCTGTCCTTCTGTCCATCTAGTAAATTATAGAGCTGTAAAAGAGGAACTGCTGAGGTTATAAGAATGTAAAGGTTTACAAAAATGTTAAAGACCTAGGTTTCCATCAATGTGCAGTCAAAACAGAAAGTTTATGAATGGAAAAAAAATCACAGCATTAAGGGAGACTTTATTGGCCGCAGTAAACCATGCACAAGATGGAATCCAAGTAGAATTGTCTTGTGCTTTTTTTCAGCAAGGCACAAAATAAACTGTTTCAATGCCGGAGAGCTATGTACAGCAAGCCCACAGCATAAAACAAAACAACTGCTAATCCAAGCCACTAACTTAACTCAGGTCAGTTCCTAACATGGTGTCTCCTGATGGGCTCCCCAAAACACATAAATACTTGTACCCTTTCAATCTTTTCACACAGCAGACTCCCACAACAAAGAGCATGAGAAAGAGCCCTGAGCAGGAGTGAAAATAATCATGTGTTCTGGCTACCAGCTAAGATGTGGATATGGGAGTGGAGGCTTTATCCCATCCAAAGATTTACCAAGCCTCCAGGCGCCAGTTCCAAGAACAGGACCAATTAAGAATTTGAGAAAACAAAAAAAATTTTTTCTCCTCATCAATCACAACCTAAAAAACCTCACTATGTGTAGATGAGAAACCTAGGAGACACACATACACCATTCCCAATCCAACCAGCCAATGCTTCACATAAGCACTCCTCTGCTCTGACCTGTGAGATGAAGCACAGTTTGCCAACATACAGTGGACATTTGACAGATCATTAGCATTCCCATACTAGGTCCTTAGATATGTGCTTAAAGCCATCCACTGTAGTGGTGAATTTTCTGGAATCAATCACAACTGTCAGCCCACAAGCTAATACAGCAATGAGTTTAGTACCCACTTTATTGAGAGACACTTCCTTTTCACTATGGATTAGTTCCCCTCTGAAAGAATGGCGCACTTCCGGCCCAGACGTATATAAAGGAGTTTCTATCATTACCCACTTGCCGTCGCAGTAATGCAGTGACACACTCAGATCCACGCCGATGCCATATATTTTGGACCCACACTATCTTTGGAAGTAATCACTTCTTTTTGTTCTGTAGCTTAGTATTACTTTACCCCGCTCTTTTTGTACCTTTGCAACTGTCTGTGAACTTAATGCAGCTTTACGGACTATGTTGTCTGTGCTCTATTTTAGACGTTAGTCCATGTGAACCTTCAGCCGTATAATTGTTATACAAACGGACTGTTTGATAATATATATGCTACTAACCAACGCTATATGTGACTACCTCCCAAGAGTCCATGTTTGGCAATGATATTCATTATTGGATCTATGAAAGTGCATTCTAGTAGTTACCAGCAATTTTGCATTATACACCTCTGTTACATAAAAATATTTGGTAAGCCAGAAAAAATCTTATTATAATTAATCACTCTTGCTTCACTCTACTCTATTATTCAATTACTCCCTTTTTTATAATTAATTATTGTATTGTTTTTGTTGGGGGCTCTCCCTGGGGGGCTGGACTGATTGGAGTGGCTCATGCACTGCCAACATCCACACGAAGCACCTTATCCCCCCAAGGGAAATTTTTTTCCTCTTCTTTTTGGGGGGGGGGGGGGCGGGGTTGGAGGGAAATTTCTTATTTATTCATGTAAATTGTATTAATGAAATTATCTTATGCGATATATGTGTATACTTGATTTGCTATAATATATAATCTATATGACTTTTTTCATGTACATTTAATTAGAGTCAATTGCTCCTGAGGAAGCGTTTCTCAACGTGCAACATGTCGAGATAATGATTGAGTTATCTACGCCTGGATTCACACTTCTGACTTAATCCTTTCACAATATCCATACCTCTAATTGGAGACTTTATTTCAAAAAAATGTATTTTTTGTCTTTATTTATGGATGTGGTTCTATAATGACACTGTTATTGTAAGGTGTCAGATTTGTTGTACGAGGGTGTACTAATACTAACTGTATTGATTTTTTATATGCAATAGTGTTCTTTTTTACACAGTTGATTAAATAAATTCAACTATTTTTAGACTGTGTGCCTGAAAAGTCCAATTAAAAAGCCCCTCTCTTTTTCTCCTCTCTGAAAGTGTTTAGCAGTGTACACATGACCGGACTTTTCGAATGATTGGGTCCGACAGTCTTCCCGATGGACTTTTGGCGGAGGTCCGACGGACTTTCCGCACGAACGGAATTGGCCACACAGAAGCACACCAAAGTCCGGCGGATTCGAACGTGACCACGTACGACTGGACTAGAATAAGGAAGATCATAGCCAGTAGCCAATAGCTGCCCTAGCATCAGTTTTCATCCATCCGACTAGCATACAGACTAAACTGTTTTTTCAACCGGACTTGAGTCTGTCGGAAATATTTGAAACATGTTTTAAATCTAAAGTCTGTCTGATTTTTGGACAGCAAAGGTCCGATGAAGCCCACACACGATCGAATTGTCCAGCGGATTCGTTCTGTCGGACCTAGTCCGTCGAAAAAGTCCAGTCGTGTGTATGCAGCATTCGATTTCAGCTATGGTGTGCTACTGAATTTCCTTCCCCTTTATTTCCTGTGACAAGACTGCTCCTAGTCCAACATTAGAGGCATCTGTACAAGACTTGACTGAAGCGGAGGGGTAGGTAACACTGGTTTCTTATACAATATTGCTTTAAGCTCCTGAAAAGCTCTTCATGCCTCTTTATTCCATTTATACATGATGAACTTGCTTCTTTTGGTGGGATCAGTAAGCTGTGTCTCTGTAGTAGCAAAATTAGGCATAAACCTTTATCCTACAATCTTTAAAAAGGCTTTAACTTATTTTTTATAGACAAGCTGGGGTCACCATTTAATAAAAAAAATGACATCATCTAGATATGCCGAAGCAGATGCTTATAAATGCAATACATCATTCTGGAACACTTATGTCTTTACACACGGTCGTACTTTCCGGCAGAAAAAGTCAGACGCAATAATTTCCAATCGTGTGTGGGTTTCAGCTGACTTTTTTTTTCTAAAATTCTGACGGACCTAGAAAAAAAACATGTTTTAAATCTTTCAGACAGAATCAATTTCTGTTGGGAAAACCATTTGTCTGTATGCTGTTCCGACGGCCCAAAAATGACTCAAGGGCAGCTACTGGCTATTGAACTTCCTTTTTCTAGTCCAGTCGTACTTAACCGCGTTTCAAACGATCGGACTTTGGTGTGATCGTGTGTAGGCAACTCTGTTTCAGCGGAACACCGTCGGAAAAAACGCCAGATTTTATTATGATGGAAAAAACGGTCGTGTGTACGCGACATTAGAATGTAACCAGAACCAAAGCTTGAAGCTTGTGGGCCCCCTTGCAAAATTTTATCTGGGGCCCCACACTACTACTATCATGTGCCAAGATACTCCCACAGCTAGCCTAAATACTCCAAGTGGCTAAAGAGTTACAGTGGATATAGAAAAGAACCCCCCCCCCCCCTTAAAATATTCACATTTTGTTGCTTTGCAGCCTGAAATGAGGACAGGGACAGGTTTTTTTTGCTGTAGCCTTTAGTCTGTTGGGATATGTTTCTACTAACTTTGCACGTCATTCAAGTCATTACACAGATTTGCAATGGGATTTAAGCATGGGTTCTTGAATCAAAAAAACAAAACAAAAAAAAACCTCCACCTCATGCGTGCACCGCCATCACAGGCAATATTGACTCTTACCAGAGAACCTAGACCCTTTATTATGAAGGGTCAAACAGGCTTGATGTAACAATCTTTGCAGGGGTCATCAGCTGGAGATGTGTCCTCAGATCAAACAAGGCATAAGCAGGATATTCAAACCAAGCTCCATCCACCCCACAATCAGACTGATTGTAAAATGAAAGAGACGCCAAATAGTGTAAAATCCCAAAAGGCTTGTTTAATATAAAGTATTGCACTTACATTAATTAGTACAGGTAAAACCAGCGTTGATTAACAGTATAGGTGGCTGCCTTAAAGGGGTTGTAAAACCTCATGTTTTTTCAAGATAACCTTCTGTGTCTATGCACGCAAATGCTTGACCCAGGAGCCTGTACGCAAGGTAACCCCCAGGGAGAGCACTGGGGGTTTACTGATGCGAGGAGAACTGCGAGCGCCACCAGGGGACCCCAGAAGACAAGGTTCCTGGCCACACTGTACAAAATTAACTGCACAGTAGAGGCAAGTATGATATGTTTGTTATTTTAAAAAATGAAGGTTTACGCTCACTTTCAGATATCCAGGCACTATGCAAACAAACGCAATAGCAGGAAACGGCTCCTAACCCTACCGGTTTCATCACAAAAGTACTTCCTCCAGGGCATGAACCAGAAGAAATCCTCTTGTGATGAAACCGGCCGGGTTAAGAGCAGTTTCCTGCTATCGCGTTCGTGGGGTGGATGGAGCTTGGTTTGAATATTCTGCTTATGCCCTGTTTGAGGACACATCTCCAGCTGATGAACCCTGCAAAGATTGTTACATCAAACCTGTTTGACCCTTCATAATAAAGGGTCCAGGCTCTCTGGTAAGAGTCTATATTGCCTGTGGTGATGGTGCATGCACGAGGTGGAGTTTTTTTCTTTTTGATTATCACTACTTATCACGGATTTGTGTTTTTTACAGTTGAATTTAATAACCCAACATGAGATTTTTGTTTAGCGAATCATTTTTTCTATATTTTGTTTATTATGATTATATCTCACTTCTGTGCTGCTGCTGGACAATTTACATTGTAATGGTGGTGATTGACATTATTTATTTTTATGTTTTTACACATGCGCAATATTCTTCCATTATTTAATTCATGCAATTCATTAATTCATTCACCTTTTTCTCCTTCAACCACTGTGTGGTAAATTTTGCTGTGCGCTTTGGGTCATGGTCATGTTGGAAAGTAAACCTTCTTCCCACTGACAACTTTCTGGCAGAGGCTGGCTTGATTTTCCTCAAGAATTTGACAATTCTTTGTCCCATCAGTTTTCCCTTCCATCCTGAAAAGTGCTGCAGTCCCTGCTGCAGAGAAACACCCCCATATCAGGATATTACCACCTCCATGCTTTACTGTAGGAATGGTGATATTTGGATGGTGAGCTGTATTGGATTTCCACCATACATATCGTTTGGTGTTGAGGCCAAAGAATTACATTTTAGTCTTATCTGACCAGAAAACCTTTTTCCATGTGGCCTCAGAATCTTCAAGGTGCGTTTCGGCAAAGCTCATTCGTGAATGCATGCTGCCTATGACAAGTCATATTTCTGGATAATTTGTGCTATTGTTGTCACATGAATTCTTGTCACAAATTCCTGGAACTGCTTCAGAGTTGCTGAAGGCCTCTTGGTAGCCTCTCTGACCCGTTTACTCCTGACTTTGTCATCCAGTTTGCAGTGACGTCCTGATCCAGGAAGAGTCTGTGTTGTACCAAATACCTTCCACTTCTTAATAATAGACTTGACTGTGCTTCTAGGCATTGATAAAATCTTTGATTTTTTTTTGTATCTATCTCCTGACTTGTGCCTGTCCACAACTTGATCCCAGAGCTCTTTTGACAGGGCCTTCCCACAAATAGTTTATAGTTTGCTTTAGTTGTACTATCAGGGACTGAAATGACCACAGCTGATTACAGTTGAAAGTCAAATGGCTTTGTGTGCCATTGAGAAGGTGGATAGCTACACCTGATTGTGTTTACAAGTCATTTTTAGGAGGAGGTGATCCCTTTTCCATCTTAGTGTTTTATTTTTATTTTATTTCTTTGACATGTAGTATTCTATTTTTTTGCTTGGATATTATAGTAAATATAGCTGGATAAAATAGGATTTTTATAACAGCTTACCTGTAAAATCCTTTTCTTTGAAGTGCATCATGGGACAAAGAGCCATAGTAGTTACTATGTGGGTTATAAGCCACCTTCAGGTGATGGACACTGGCATACCCTAAGACAGGAAGTCCACTCCCTATATAACCCCTTCCACTACTGGGAGTACCTAAGTTTTTGTAGCAAAGCAATACAAGTGTATACCAGAAAGAAGGGAGGGGGACCTCTGTGTCCCGTGACGTACTTCAAAGAAAAGGATTTTACAGGTAAGCTGTTATAAAAATCCTATTTTCTTATTGTATATTACGGGACACAGAGCCATAGTAGTTACTATGTTGGATGTCCCATAGCAATACCAACTGAAGGGAGGGAGACTCAACAGAATGAGGGAAACATGAGACTAGAGGAGTTATACCACTGCCTGCAGCACACTATGCCCAAAGGCAATATCCTCATGCCTTTTTAAATTCACCTGATAAAATCTGGTAAATGTATGGACTGAAGATCAATTTGAGGCCTTACAGATTTGAACCATGGAAGCTTGGTGACTCACCCCCATGAAGCCCTAACAGTCCTAGTGGAGTGCGCTTTTGATTTGAGAGGATGGAATCCTCTTTAAACCATAAGCCTGGACAGTTATTTGCTGAATCCATTTATAAATAGTATATTTCAATGCTGCCTGTCCTCTTTTAGGACCTTCAGGTAACACAAATAAAACATCAGTTTTTCTAATCTGAGCAGTCGCCTTTAAGTAGACCTTGCGAATGTAGTGATTTTTCTTCCATAGAACAGGGTTCTGGAAAAAAAAAAGGAATGTAGAACATCCTGGTTTAGATAAAAACCTGACGCTACCTTTGGTAGAAAGTTAGGATGAGGATGCAATACTACCTTATCCTTGTGAATAATACTATGGCTCTTTACAAGAAGGTGCAGCCAACTCTGATACCCTTCTTGCAGAGGATATTTTCTAGTTTCCTTGTCAAAAGGACCAAGGGAATATGTCGTTTCGGCTCAAAAAGGCTGTTTTTGTAACGCCAACAAAACTAAATTCAAGTCCCAAGGTTTTAGGGGTGACCTAACCGGGGGATTAAGCTGCATTACCCCCTGAAAAAAACTATGAACCAAAGAATGCGAAGCAATTGATTGTTGAAACAATACCGATATGGCCGAGACCTGGCCTTTGAAAGTACTCATCCCAGCTTAATTTCTAACCCCACCTGCAGAAAGTCAAGGATTCTACCTATGACATACCTCCGGGGGGTGCCAACCCCTGGATTCAACCCAGGAGACATATGCCTTCCAGACTATAATATGTGATTCTGGAGGCCGGCTTCCTTACATTAATGAAGGTAGATACCACTAAACTTGACAGCCCATGTTTCTTCAGAATGTGGGACTCAGAGGCCAAACCGTTAAATTTAGTGTTTGTAAGGTAGGATGTAATACCGGACCTTGCGAGAAAAGGTCTGGATGTGTTGGTAGAGTCCATGGGACCCCTACCCCCATCCTTATGATGTCTGCATACCAAGATCTCCTTGGCCACGCTGGGGGCCATAAGAATCACTGAATTCCCCTCCTGCTTGATTCTGCAAAGAAGTCGTGGATGCAGGCAGAATAGGAGGGAATGCATAAATCAGTGAGAACTGATTCTACAGGAATAGCAAAGCATCTGTTCCGCATGCTAGCGGATCCTTTGTTCTTGACAAAGTTGTGGATTTCTTTGTTAAACCTGGATGCAAACAGATCTACGTCTGGGATCCCCCTTCTTTGACATATTGACAGGAAGATATCAGGGTGAAGGAACCATTCTCCTGGGAACAACCGCTGGTGACTCAAGTAGTCCGCCTGCCAATTTTCTATTCCTAGAATGAAGACTGCCGATAGGCAAAGTACATTGTTTTTTGCCCAAGATAGGATATGATTCACCTCTCTCTGGGCTGCACAACTTCTTGTGCCCCCTTGGTGATTGATATAGGCCATTTTTGTGGCATTGTCGGATTGGATTCTGGCAGGACAATTCTGTAAACTGAACGTTCAGTCCCTCAGGACCAAGTGGTGTGCCCGAATCTTTAGAATGTTAATTGGCAAGGCCATTTCTGATCTGGGCCACTTCTCTTTTCTCTTGAACAGTTGCCTCTTCCAGGACTGCTCCCCAACCCAAAAAAGGTTGGCATATGTTATTACCACTTCCCAGGTAACTGAAGGATTTTCCCCTTTGCAGATTTTTGGTTATTAACCATAAACTGAGGCTCTGGTGCACCTTTGGAGTCAGACACACTGGGAATTCTAGAGCTTGAACCCTTTTGTTCCAAGATTGAAACTGAGCATAAGGAACGGCCTCAAAAGCAGCCACCATCTTTCCCAACAGCCTCAAGCAAAGCTAAATAGAAGAATTCATCTTGCTTCGACTACCTGAATCAGTTCCTTTATGGTGCTGATCTTTGCCTGGGGCAAGAATACCCTTTTCTGGGTGTATCTATGATCAGACCCAAGTATTTTAGCCTTCTTCATGGTTTTAAGGAAGATTTCTCTAGGTTGAGAATCCAACCTAGGTATTCCAGGTAGTTGAATGTGTTTTTTTCCTGGCTGATTTACTAACTGACTACAGGTGCCGATGTTCTTGCTGAAGCTCTGAGGAAGAGGGGATGTGCCCCTTGAAACGCGTCAGGTTTCCAGGGACTCCTGTGAGTGTTTTTGTGATTTTTTGAGACGTTTCATTCATCTGTGACTGGATGCTGCTACTTGTCGACTACTCATATGGCAAGAATATTTACTATTGTTTGTGAGTAGTTTTCTTTTTATCTTTCTAATAAACATAACCCAAGGATAATGCACATGGCTGGTGCGCCCTCTTTGTTTTTCTTCCATAGTTGAATGTGGTGACCATACTTTGGTCTAAGCAGGCTACCAACTGGTCTATCAAGAGCAGATCGTCTAGGTAAACTATAATTGTTATACCTTGGGCCCTTAATCTGTCTAGGGGAGGGGCCAGAACCTTTGTAAACACTCAAGGTGCAGTAGCTAGACCGAAAAGCTACACACTGAAAATTAAGATTTTCTACCTTGAAAAGTAGATATTACTGGTGAGCGGGGAAATAGGCACATGGAGGTATGCATCTTTGATGTCGATTGACGCCAGAAGTTCTCCTCCTTGTAGGATGGAGACAACTGATTGGATTGACTCCATGCAAAAAAAGAGCGGATATTCAGGAATCGATTTCGATTTTTGAAATCCAGAAAGTCCATTTGGTTTTAGGACTATGAAATAAAGGTTTGAACAAAACCCCAACCCCTACTCTTACATGGGAAACGCCATGATCACTTTTTGCAAAAAGACGGTCCAATACTTGAAAGAAAGACTTCTTTTGTCTGGATCCTTAGGAATGTTTGATCTGAGAAAAAGAGGAGACGGGAGCTCTTGGAACTCCAGTTTGTACCCTGGAGCTACTGAGGAAGTCTCCCATCTGTCTCGACACTTTCCTGCCAGACCCTTGAGAACCGCAGAAGTATTCCCCCTCCTTGAGCAAGCAGGGGCGCCTCCTCATAAGGAATCTTTTAGTATGTCATAGGTTTTCTCCCCCAAGACTTCTTTTTGTCCCTGGGGTTGACCCTGAGGATTACCTTTTGCACTTGACGACGGAGACCGTTGTGACTGCCTGGGGGCTGATGCCCCTGGCACAGGATAAGGAGCTTGTTAAAATGGAATATGTTTACTCCTTTTATTAAATGGCAAAGGGGTACTTTTTCCACTAGAATTTCTCTGGATGTATTACCCAAATCATCCCCAAACAGCCGTTTCACCGCAAAAAAGAAGACTAGCAAGGAGCTTCTTGCATGGCGCTTAGCGAAGGACGCTAGGCCTGAAGGATAGAATCTCTCATAGCAACTATTGCAAACATATAGCCGCTAGTAGCTTGCCAGATCTTAGGCCTTCTGAACAGGATAACCTTGAGCATCTGTTTAACCACTTAAGGACCACTGCATGGCAATGTACGTCGGCACAATCGCACCGACAGGCACAAGCACGTACATGTACGTGCTTGCCTTCCAGTGGGTGGGGGGTCCGATCGGACCCCCTCCCGCTGGATGCGACGGTCCGTTTCGCTTCAGGAGCGATCCGGGATGAGGAGATGGGCGTTGGTTTCTGGCCATCCCCGCTCGATCGCTCCTGGCGAATGAGAATCTTCCCCCGCCTGTGTATTGTAAACACAGGCAGGGAGGAAGTGATGTCATTCTCCTCGGGGCGGTCTTTTTGACCGGACTGCTAGGAGAACACAATAGTAAGTGCACCAACACTACACTGACATGTAGGTACACATAGGCACACAAATCCCCCCCACCCCCGTTTTTATAGCGCTAGGTACCCCCATATACTACCCAATAATGGTTTTAACCCCCTGATTGCCCCTAGTTAACCCTTTCACCAGCGATCACCGTATAAGTGCCACTGGTGATGCTGGTTAGCCAGTTAGTTATTTAGGTTCTCCGTCAGGTTTTTATATAGCGTCAGGGACCCCCATATACTACCTAATAAAGATTTTAACCCCCTGATTGCCCCTAGTTAATCCTTTCACCAGTGATCACCGTATAAGTGTTACGGGTGACTCTGGTTAGTTAGTTTGCTTTTTATAGCATCAGGGCACCCACCATTTATTACCCAATAAAGGTTTAACCCCCTGATCACCCGGCGGGTGATATCAATTAGGTTTTAGGGTCAGGGTCCGCGTCGCCCCAGGCAGCGCTAGGTTAGTGCCAGTACCGCTAACACCCACGCGCAAAGCATAAACCTCCCGTAGTGGTATAGAATCTGAACAGATCAATATCTGATCTGATCAGATCTATACTAGCATCCCCAGCAGTTTAGGGTTCCAAAAAAAAGCATTGTTAGCGGGATACCTGCTAGCACCTGCGTTTTGCCCCTCTGCCCAGCCCACCCAAGTGCAGTATCGATCGATCACTGTCACTTACAAAACACTAAACACATAACTACAGCGATCGCAGAGTCAGGCCTGATCCCTGCGATCGCTAACAGTTTTTTTTGGTAGCGTTTTATATTTAAATTCTGAAGGCAGTGCTTGGTTTTCGGGGTCCCGTACGTGGCTAGGCTCCCAAAAAGTCCCCCACATGTGGTATCCCCGTACTCAGGAGAAGCAGCAGAATTTATTTTGAGGTGTAATTTCACTTATGCCCATAGCATGTGTGAGCAATATATCATTTAGTGACAACTTTGTGCAAAAAAAAAAAAAATTTAATATTCCTGCAACTTGTGGCAAAATATAAAATATTTCATGGACTCAACATGCCTCTCAGTAAATAGCTTGGGGTGTCTACTTTCCAAAATGGGGTCATTGGGGGGGGGGGGGGGTTGTGTTATTTTGGCATTTTATGGCCTTCAAAACTGTGATAGGTAGTGAGGAGTGAAATCAAAAATTTGCACCCTTAGAAATCCTGAAGGCAGTAATTGGCTTTCGGGGTGCCATACGCGGCTAGACTCCCAAAAAGTCCCACATATGTGGTATCCCTGTACTCAGGAGAAGCAGCAGAATATATTTTGGGGTGCAATTCCACATATAACTATGGCATGTGTGAGCAATATATCATTTAGTGACAACTTTTTGTAAACTTTTTTTTTTTATGTGTTATTATTCAATCACTTGGGACAAAAAAATAAATAAATATTCAATGGGCTCAACATGCCCCTCAGCAATTTGCTTGGGGTGTCTACTTTCCAAAATGGGGTCATAGGGGGGGGGGTTTGTACTGCCCTGCCATTTTAGCACCTCAAGAAATGAGATAGGCAGTCATAAATTAAAAGCTGTGTAAATTCCAGAAAATGTACTCTAGTTTGTAGACGCTATAACTTTTGCGCAAACCAATAAATATACGCTTATTGACATCTTTTTTACTAAAGACATGTGGCTGAATACATTTTGGCCTAAATGTATGACTAAAATTTAGTTCATTCGATTTTTCTTATAACAAAAAGTAGAAAATATCTTTTTTTTTTTTTTTTTATTTTAAGTCTTTTTCCTTTTATATCGTAAAAATTTAATATCGCAGAGGCAATGAAATACCATCAAAAGAAAGCTCTATTTGTGGGAAGAAAAGGACGCAAATTTAGTTTGGGTACAACATTGCATGACCGCGCAATTACCAGTTAAAGCAGTGCAGTGCGAAATTGTAAAAAGACCTCTGGTCCTTAGGCTGACATTTGGTCCAGGGCTGAAGTGGTTAACCACTTCCGGACCGCCGCGCGCCGATGTACGTCCCTACTTTGAGGACGGATATCGTTGTTATGGCAGTAGCTAGCTGCCATAACCCCGGTATCTCCATGTTAGGCCGGCGGTCCGGTACAAGATAAAAGTGGTCTCTCCGGCGGATTCGCCACAAGATCACTTTTATCAATGGCGGGAGAGGGCCCCCTTCCTGCCACGATCTGGTTCCCTCCGCCACTTACCAGAAACGTTGCAGCGGCGGAGGCATTCGGATCCTACCTGTGAGTTGAGAGGTATCGTAATATAGCATGGTCTTACCCCGAAGGGTCCTGACGTGCATAGCAGAATTCCTGGTAAGAGAGGGCCCAGGGACCAGAAGCAGCACAGAGCGACAGAAAGGTAGAAGAGAGACAACACAGGAAAAGCCTGCGTGAAAAGCCAAGTCTTCAGTAGCCCACGGAAGACCGGAATAGTGGGGGCATCCTGGAGCTCGACAGGGAGGCTATTCCATAGTACGGCACCCTGGTGGGCGAAGCCCCGGCCACCACGCCGAATCTTTTGGGCACCGAGATGTACAGGAGATCTCTACCAGTAAATCTGAGTGATCTGACAAGAGCTCATTTATGAAAACAAGAGCAGAGATAGCTTGGGGCCAGGCCTCTCATAATCTTAAACATAACACAACCTCCCTTAAATAAGATGTGATAGTGGACCGGCAGCCAATGCAAGGCGCAGAAGATAGGGGTGATATGATTACTCAACGGGACATCAATGAGTAACCTAGCCGCAGCATTTTGAATAAGTTGAAGCTTCTGCACTAGCATTTTTGGCAATCCAGATAAAGAGAGATGCAGTAGTCTAGGCAGCTATCTATTGTGGCGCAGATGACAGTTTTTCTGTCCAGAGATTTAAACAGCCCCCTCAGGAGTTTTAGCTGTCAGTGACCTGCACTCACAACCTTTTTTACCCGAGGAGCCAGCGTTAAACCTGAATCTAGGACAAATCTCGGATCATGGACCTGGGGGGGGGGGCGCCTCTGGAGCAGGACCAAATGAGGGAGGCCAGATCGCTCAAGATGATCACCTCGGGTTTTGTCCCCATTATGTTTCAGGAAGTTAGCAGACATCCATGTGTTGATGGCTCCCAAAAAACTGGCAAGGGTGGCATTAGCCATCCGTTTCCTAGGCATCTTCAG
Source organism: Lithobates pipiens (assembly GCF_037356315.1). Lineage (NCBI taxonomy): Eukaryota > Metazoa > Chordata > Amphibia > Anura > Ranidae > Lithobates > Lithobates pipiens. The sequence goes on from NW_027507748.1 coordinate 322,667,006, forward strand.
GTAAACCTGGGTGTCGTCCGCATAAACATGGTACTGGACGGTGTGGGACTTTAATATCTATATGAGGCCCCTTGCCGACCTGCTAAACAGCAGGGGTGACAGTGCAGGGCCCTGTGGCACTCCACAATCCAGGGCAGTGTACTTCGAGTAGAAGGGGCCAGTCTTGACTCCCTGAACTCTGGTCTCTAAAAAAGAAGCCACCCACGCCAAAGCCAACCAGCTCATACCCAACACAGATTTAATCCGCTCCAGTAGCATTCCATGATCTATGGTATCAAACGCGGCCGAAAGATCCAAGAGAACCAGAACTACTGAGTCACCTCTGTCCAAGCTGCAAAGGGCATCATCATAGACACAGATGAGGCTTGTCTCTGTTCCTTGCCCTGGACAAAATCTGGACTGGAATTCGTCCAAAAGATGGAAAGACTCAAGGTAAGCCTGTAGCTGGATAACTACAAGGAGCTTTTGCTATAAAAAGCAAGATGGAAATCGGCCTATAGTTACTCAGTATGTCCAGGTCCAAGGTCGATTTCATCAGCAGGGCCAAGACCATGAGCCGCTTCAGAGCGCCCGGCATAATACCTGTCCTAAAGCAGCAGTTGATTATCTCCCCAATGAAAGGGGCCAAAAGGGCAGCAGATTTTTTAACCAGCTCGGCAGGACATGCATCTAATGGAGAAGAAGATGGTTTCAAAGAGGCAATTACCTCAACCACCTGAGTAGTCAAAACCAGTTGGAAGCCGGTTAATCCAGGGGCCATCTCTGTGTGGTCAATGTCTCTGGCCTGGAAATGTTGTCTCTAATGGTCTGAACCTTAGAGACAAAGAAGTCAGCAGGCTCCTGGCACCAGTCCTGTGACTACTTAGGAGCTGAGCTGGTAGCTTCGGGATGATTTAGCTCTGAAGAGATATTGGAAAGTCCAGCCATCCTGTTGTCTGCCTTCCTAATTTGCTTCTGGAAGTAGGTCTTTTTAGCCTCTCTAATAGCCCTCTTATAGAGATAGAGGGCCGACAGATACAGCTCTTTGTCAGCCTCCAGGAGGAACTTCCGCCAGCGTCTTTCCCTGGACCGAACCCACTTTTCGAGGAGCCTAAACTCCTCGATAAACCATTGCGGGCTCTTGCCCAGGGGACGAGGTTAGATCTCATCCTACGGGGTGCTAATACATCAAGGACCACTTCAACCGACTCCTGAAAAATACTCAGCTTCTCTACCGGATCACCCAACTCAAAATAGATTGACTGGTTAATACCCGTAGCCACAAGTTTTCCAAATCTGTCTGGGCAGACTTTTGAGCACAGGTTGCCGACAATCCACTGAACAGGAGCCAGTCCAACACATGACCAGCACTATGGGTAGCCGCTGTCACATGTTGCCTATACCCCAAAAGCAACAGTTCTTGAATAAGGGATTGGGTGGGGGAATCACTTATTCAAATCACCCAAGATGCAGGAGCCCTTAAACACAATGGACATCTGTAAGGCCAAACTGAGAAAATCAAAAACAAAAACAAGTTTTAACACAGGGGGGTGATACATCAAGGCAAATCCATAGGTGAGCTTGCTGGCTAATTGAAAAGGAAAAAATAAATTTTCAAAAGATTTATAAATAGTGTTAAAATTCTCTGAAACTGATATTAAAAAATCTTTTTTAAAAATCACAGCTACCCCACCCCCCGCCAGTTGGACGGTTACATTGAAATATTTTATATTGAGGAGGGACCAGCTAGTCCAAGATAGGGGCTTTAAAATCTTGAAGCCAAGTCTCGGTGAGACAAAGAAAATCTAGATCCTCATCCATAATAAGGGCCGCGATATTAGCAGCATTGGCCGCTGCCGACCTGTAGTTAAGAAGAACCCCTGTTAAGGAGGTTGCAGGAAGGTTTCTTAATGGATGAAGAAGTGTATTAGAGGTATTGACCCATGAAAGTGATCCACACCGAGCTATGATGGCTACTGTTATATCTAAAAGAGTGCAATCAACACTACGCTAGCAGGAAGTCTCACAAAACTAAACCAACCCAGGAGTACTCACAACATGGTAAGAGTGAACCCATTCCCTTCAAATAATAACAATATTAGAGGGCTGGGGGCCTAATACATAATACACAGTGTGGTGACTCAACAATTGCAATCATTATCAGCTGCCTGGTGCCCTCCTTCACAATGACCCCACAGCCGTCGGGTGGCCCCCCGATCTCCCATGTCGCCCGCGAATGGCCGCAAGCGACCTTGTCTCTGCCGCTTCTCTGACGCAGTCGCTGAGCTGTGGCGGCCGACAGATGTAGGGCCAAGTCACGTGATCAAGTCGGCAGATGGCAGGTGCGCCTACTCAAAGGCAGAAGCGCGCAGTCTGAACAGGGCTGTGCTGGGTTTAAGCTGTGTGACCATCAGGGGTGTAAAAGTGACTGATGGCAGTCCAGGTAAGTGAAACTTGATACCAGGGGAACGAAACTTGATGGTGGGATGAGGTGATGAAAGCAGTGATCAGGGCTCATTGGTGCCCGCTCTACCCTGTGAGGGGAGACTTCCTTGCTACTATAATGCGCTACGCAACGGCGGCTGACAGATGAAGGACCAAGTCACGTGATCAAGCCGGCAGATGGCAGGTGCGCCTACTCACAGAACAGAAGCGTGCAGGCTGAGCAGGGCTGTGCTGGAGACGAGTGAGGGGAAGGTGGACCCCACCAGTCTCCATGACACTGCAGGGCGTAAGTGACATCAAAACCCCACTTCCGCCCATAGCTCTTAAAGGGCCATTTTATTTTTTTCATTTTTTGAAATGACAATTTTTTTTTTCATTGCATTTTTGTGTAAATATGAGATCTGAGGTCTTTTTGACCCCAGATCTCATATTTAAGAGGTCCCGTCATGCTGTTTTTCTATTACAAGGGATGTTTACATTCCTTGTAATAGGAATAAAAGTGACACAATTTTTATTTTTATTTTTAAAAACAGTGTAAAATAAAAAAAAGGTAAAATAAATAAGAAAAAAAAAAAACGTGCCCTGTCCTGTCGAGCTCGCAGGCAAAAGCTAATGCATACGTGAGTAGCACGCGCATATGAAAACAGTGTTCAAACCACACATGTGAGGTATCACTGCGATCAGTAGAGCAAGAGCAATAATTCTAGCCCTAGCCTCTGTAACGCAAAACAGGCAACCTGTAGAATTTTGTAAATGTTGCCTATGGAGATTTTTAAGGGTAAAACTGTCGCCATTCCACGAGTGGGCACAATTTTGAAGCGTGACATGTTGGGTATCAATCTACTTAACGCAATATTATCTTTCACAATATAAAAAAATGTTTAGCTACATTTACTGTTGTCTTATTTTTTAATTAAAAAAAGTGTATTTAAAAAAAAAAAAAAGTGCACTTGTAAGACCGCTGCGCAAATATGGTGTGACAGAAAGTATTGCAACGACTGCCATTTTATTCTCTAGGGTGTTAGAAAAAAAATGATAATGTTTGGGGGTTCTAAGTAATTTTCTAGCAAAAAAATTTTTTTTAGCCTGTAAACAACACATCTAAAAAAGAAGCTCAGTCTTAAAGTGGCTAAACTGGTCTCTCAACAATTAACCAATTACTGTCAGCGCAGGCTGCCAGGGAAAATATATATATATTTTTTTCTAAATAGGAATTCCAACTTTTTATTGTTGGATCCCTAAGCATTTGAGCATTGTCTGCGCATTGTCCGAGCAAAGTCAAACTTTTATTCACAGAGGATATAGCAGCGTCAATTGCTGGTATACCTCACATTTAGTGAATTTTTTCCTCCAAAAGGTGTGAAAAACTTTTTAGGAGGGAAAAAATGCTCATCTGGGTGATCCCACTCAGATATAAAAAAAGCTTTTCCAGCAATGAATGGACAGGAAAAGCATGCACCGACTGAGGAGGCTTTAGGGAACCCAAACACTCAGTTAAGGGTACATAAATGTGGAGTGGACCATTCAGTAAGAAATTGCATCATCAATCTTACATATTGTGAAGCTGATCCTCCCGCATTTGACCCCTCAGAAGAGGAGTCATCATCAGACTCTTTATGGTCCTCTGAGGGAATTCATCTTCTCCCACCCCTAGTTCCTCAGTTTGAGGGTCCTGGGTAATGTAAGAGAACCTGTCACATTTTGTCCCACACTGGCATGCAATTAAAGCCGCTAACCTTTCTTCCAATTCTATCATGGCTGAGGAAAAAAAAGACCTTTTTAGTAATATAGACAGGGGCTACAGTGTTGAAAACAGTTTCAAACATTTAATGGCCCGATGCTTACTCTGACCAGCTACCCCCTCTCAGGGGAGGATGCCATTGTAGAGATGAGTAGGCTTTCCAGAGCTTGAGGGAGATCCTTTTAGCCCTTTTTTGGGGGTGTTTCAACCCTTTTGAGCATAGCCCGATGCACAAATGCAGAGGTACTACCAGAAGAATTCACATTCACTGCTTGAGCAATAGTCCAGCCAATGCCTGTACTATTAACGCTCAGCCCGATGCTATTAGTAAATGTGTCAGGGAATGCCTGTGTAACCAACCTCTTACATGCCCCTTTTTGCTATTGTGTCGCCCCAACATCTGCAGCCAACAAAAACTGAGCTTTTAAGCATATCCCCGCTCTGGAAGTTGGAGGATGCCAATGCCACGTTAAGCACCGCCCCTTTCCCTTTCCTGTGCGAGCACGGGCCTCTGGTCCGATGGGATTGGCGTGTGTGTGTGTGTGTGTGTGTGTGTGGGGGGGGGGGGATGATGATGAGGAGGAGACCTGTAACAAGCCGCCGTGCAGGGGCAGTGAAAAAACTGAGCTGACACAGCTTGATGTTTGAGGAAAGCATGACAAGATACGTGTTCTATACAGCCCACAGTGGTGACTCTTAGGCATGACAACATTTACTTTTTTAAAGGAGACATTTCATAAGAAAATTTAAAAGTTCCTTCCACTTGCACTTACCTTTCCCACCGCAGGATTTTCTGTGGTAAAAATCAACAGACCCAATCTTCACCTCTCACGGTGGGCTCCGTTACAAAACTTTCAGGAATCGGGGACCCTTAGAGAATCCACACTCCTGGACCCATAAATGCACCTCGCCAGTACTTTATGGCTGAAAAAACCAAAGCTCTGGATCCCGGGGTCCAGCTCTCTAAACAGAGAAGCGTTAGACCTCATTTCTTCCGCCACGAGGCCCGGGTACCATTCAATTCAGCCTGAAAATACGCCTTGAATGGATCCGGCTGCGTAGCTAGCCCCAGCAAGGATTGCTCCAGTGGAGCTCAGCACAGCACGTCTTTACTCATGACCAACACCCAAGACACTGGCAAAAAAACTGAGATACTCCCAGTAGTGGGAGGGGTTATATAGGGAGTGGACTTCCTGTCTTAGGGTGTGCCAGTATCCATCACCTGAAGGTGGCCTATAACCCATATAGGAACTACTATGGCTCTGTGTCCCGGATGTATGTTAAGAAAACAAAAACAATGTCAATCTTCATTTCAGGCTGTACTGCCCACTGTATTTCAGGTCTTTATTTACATATCAAGAGGGCAATTCAAAAAGTTTTGGGGAAACTGTCCAGATTTTGACATACTGTACCGCTTAAAATATTTTTAATATCCTGAAGCATGTGCAGGGTGACATTGCAACCCCTACAACCCCTTAAAAGGGGTTGTAAAGCTTTCTGTTTTTTTCACCTTAATGCATCGTATGCATAGGATGCATTAAGGTGAAAAAACACCTTGCACTCTCCGGCCCCCCCGAGCCCGTTTTACTTACCTGAGCCATGAATCTCCATGGGCACGATCCCGCGTTGCTTTCCCCCAGCTCCTGTTGGCTCTTCATTGGGTGATTGATAGCAGTGCAGCCATTGACTCCCGCTACTGTCAACCAAATCAATGACGCGGCACGTCGGGGGCAGGGCCGAGTGATACACTTGGCGGCTATGGCTGCCGGCTGTATCACACGGGAGCACGAGTGCAAGCTAACACACTTGGGAAAGCGCTTCCCAGAGTTGGGGTTAGCTCTTGCGGGGTGGAGCCGAGACAGCCACCCAGGGACCCCAGAACATGAGGATCGGGGCCACTCTGTGGAAAACGAACTGCACAGTGGAGGTAAGTATGACATGTTTGTTATTTTAAAAAAACAAAAAAAAACTATACAACCCCTTTAAACTCCGTCCAAGGGAATGGTACAAGAGACGGCCAGAGACTACAGACATGCTGCAGGAGATGGCCAGAGACTACAGACATGCTGCAACAGATGGCCAGAGACTAAAGTCATGGTGCAGGAGATGATTAGTGACTACATACATGCCAAAGGAGTAGTTTGAGACTAGATATATACTTTAGGGGACATATCATAGACAGAAAAAATTTAAATGAATCTTCAACTCTTATGTAATAAATGACACACATAACTATAGTGCAAAAGGGGAGGGAAAGTATTTTTAAGTATGATAGTTCCCAAACACATGTCCAATATAATGTATTAACCACTCCAGCTCTGGAAGGTTTTACCCCCTTTATGACCAGAGCATTTTTTGCTGTTTAGCACTGTGTTGTTTTAACTTGCACGATCATGCAATGTTGTACCCAAATTAAATTTATATACATTTTTCACACAAATAGAGCTTTCTTTTGGTGGTATTTGATCACCACTGGGCTTTTTATTTTTCTTCCATATAAACAAAAAAAGCCAAAACATTTTGAAAAGAAAACAATATTTTTTACTTTCAGCTATAAAACATATCCAATTAAAAAAAAAATCATAAATTTAGGCAAAAATTTATTCTGCTAAGTTTTTGGTAAAAATCCCAATAAGGGTATATTGATTGGTTTACACGAATGTTATAGTCTACAAACTATGGGATACATTTATCGAATTTGTAGTTATTTTTAATTTTTTTTACTAGTAATGGCTGCGGTCAGCAACTTATAGCGGGACCATGATATTGCGGCGGACAATCTGACTTTTTAGGATGCTAAAACTATGCTCTGTCACTGTACTAATGACACTGGCTGGGAAGGAGTTAAACATCAAGGGCGATCAAAGGGTTAAATGTGTGCCTAGCCAGTGTTTTTGTGTATACGGTGTGCTGCTTTCACTAGGGGAAGTGATCGATTCTAATCCCTGCTTTGCAGGAACACAGGATCGATCCCTTCCCCCCTTCAGAACTGAGATATTGCTGTATATTGCTGACGATCAGCGGGTGCCGGAGGATAACGAGTGCCCGGCACCCACAGATCGGCTTCTGCGGCAGCACTTGTACCCCCTGTAGGCGGATGTGCAGGGTCACGTACAGTATCTCACAAAAGTGAGTATACCCTTAAATTTTTGAAAATATTTTATCATATCGTATATATTATATATAGCAAGTGTACAGCTTGTATAACAGTGTAAATTTGCTGTCCCCTCAAAATAACTCAACACAATGTCTAAACCGATGGCAACAAAAGTGAGTACACCACTAAGTGAAAAGGTCCAAAATTGGGCCCAATTAGTCATTTTCCCTACCCGATGTCATGTGACTCATTAGTGTTACAAGGTTTCAAGTGTGAATGGGGAGCAGGTGTGTTAAATTTGGTATTATCGCTCTCACTGTCTCATACTGGTCACTGGAAGTTTAACATGGCACCTCGTGGCAAAGAACTCTCTGAAGATCTGAAAAAAATACATTGATGTTCTACATTAAGATGGCCTAGGCTATAAGGAGATTGCCAAGACCCTGAAACTGCAGCATGGTGGCCAAGACCATAAAGCGGTTTAATAGGACAAGTTCCACTCAGAACCGGCCCCAGTGCACATGCTCAGCGTCATAGCCAGAGGTTGTCTTTGGGAAATAGAGTGCTTCCAGCATTGCTGCAGAGGTTGAAGGGGTGGGGGGGTCAGCTTGTCAGTGCTCAGCCAATATGCCACACACTGCATCAAATTGGTCTGCATGATTGTCATCCAAAAAGGAAGCCTCTTCTAAAGATGATGCACTAGGAAGCTCGCAAACAGTTTGCAGGAGACAAGCAGACTAGGGGCATGGATTACTTATTGGGCTCCGATGGTGTCATAGCTTGTGTGGTGGCAACCAGGTGAGGAGTACAAAGACAAGTGTGTCTTTCCTACAGTTAAGCATTGTGATGGGAGTGACATGGTTTGGGGCTGCATGAGTGCTGCCAGCACTGGGGAGCTACAGTTCATTGAGGGAACAATGAGTGCCAACATGTACTGTGACTGGGCCAGAGGGCAGCATTCCAACATGATAACAGCCACAAACACACCTCCAAGACGAGCACTGGCTTTCTAAAGAAGCTAAGGGTAAAAGTGGTGGACTGGCCAAGCATGTCCCCAGACCTAAACCCTATTGAGCATCTGTGGGGCATCTTCAAACGGAAGGTTGAAGAGGGCAAGGTCTCTAACATCCACCAGCTCCATGATGTCATTGTGGAGGAGTGGAAGAGGACTCCAGTGGCAACCTGTGAAGCTCTCGTGAACTCCATGCCCAAGAGGGTTAAGGCAGTACAGGAAAATAATGGTGGCCACACAAAATATTGACACTTTGGGCCCAATTTGGACATTTTCACTTAGGGGTGTACTCACTTTTGTTGCCAGTGGTTTAGACAATAATGGCTGCGTGTTGAGTTATTTTGAAGGGACAGCAAATTCACACTGTTATACAAGCTGTACACTCACTACTTTACATCGTAATTTCTGCGTTGTTACATGAAAAGATATAATAAAATATTTACAAAAATGTGAGGGGTGTACTCACTTCTGTGAGATACTGTGTATAATAATAATAATATTAAATAAATTATATATATATATATATATATATATATATATATATATATATATACATACATACATACATATACACACACACACACACACACAAACACAGTATGTAATCCTGGGCACAGCTGCCACCCATAAAAAGTGCTATAGGGCAGTCAGCGAGCGGTTAAAACCCTGTTTTGAAAACATGAATATGATTTCAAATCCCTGGATCACTGGACAAGCTGCATGGGCACTGGCCGCTCAGCTTTCCCAGAGACAAGTATAGCAATGACCGAGGGGGTGTACAGTGTTATTTGACCTTTACATTTTTTCTGTACAGATGAACTAGCACTTTAGGTGTGGTATGGTATGTGCTGTTTTTTGTCTCCCCCTGTAAAGATGGGCTCACACAGTGTGAATGAAGTCTGTAGTGTTATGGCTAATCAGTTTCTCTATGTACATGGTTTGGTACAGCTAGTCTGTCCCTAATCCCCAAAGGTACAAGACAACTTCATGTTCTAGGTCACTTTGTGTCACATCACAAACAGTGAGCTCTTTGTCTGTAAATGCTCTGCCTGCATATGGCTGGCAGAACTAAATGTGTAGCTAACTCTCACCTGCACTAGACTGAGACCCAGCAATCATGGGATATGTAGTTTCATCATAGGAAAATTAAGTTCTGTGTGTACGGAGCAACAATTGACATCATTTGCAGGTGAAAAACACGAGGAGCAGGTAGGATGGGTTATAATGCTTTTCAGAGGCAAGGCTCCGATGTAACACCTGCAGACCACATGGTCCACAACCTGAGCAGGATCAAGCACCTCTAGTTGTAATTTGTTTGAAAGGTGGAATAAATCATACTTCTTGGACCTAGCTGGCTTCCTAGGGTCTTATTCCTATGTGTACACATGCTATTCTCTGATTTCCATGGTTAACCCCAAGCCTGGCTAGTATTTCTCCTTTGAGTTTAAGATAATCCTGGGCATCCCAAGACTGTAAGTCAATGTAGGCCTTTTGGGACTACCTTGTTAGAAAGGCTGCTAACACATCAGCCTGCTGGTCCTTGGGTAATTTCTCATGTTTAGTGACATTTATACCGTGTACACACGTCAGATTTTTCCGTCAGAATAAACTCTGATGGTTTTTCATGGAGTTCCGCTGAAATGGACTTGCCTACGCGCTATCACACCAAAGTCTAATCGTTTAGAATGCGGTGATGTATAACAGGTACGACGGGACTAGAAAAAGGAAGTTCAATAGCCAGTAGTCAATAGCTGCTCTTGCATCATTTGTGGTCCGTCGGAACAGCATACAGACAAATGGTTTTCCCGACAGAAATTGATTCTGTCGGAAAGATTTAAAACATGTTCTATTTCTAGGTCCGGCAGAATTTTCGAAAAAAAAAAAAGTCAGCTGAAGCCCACACACGATCGGAATATGCGATGAAATGACTCCGTCTCACTTTCTGCCGGAAAGTCCGACCGTGTGTACACGGCATTAGAGATGCAGAGGAAGGATCCAACATCTTCTAGGCTCTGCTTCAACTATCCAGGTGTAGTTGTCGACTGCTGCGCCACCAACTGCCTCCCTGACAGGGTTTGTATCTGCTGCTGTAAAGATGGGTTCACTTGCTATTGTGAAGCCTGATGGGCTTCAGTAAGTTGTTGCATCAGTTGTACATTTAAGCAGTTTGCCTCTTGTAGTAGCTGATAAATCTGCTGCTGGGCAACACTGCACTATTGCTGGTTAGCATTTGCCAATATGAGTTGTTTTACAGTAAAAATGTCACAACATGCCTTATATATTACATTGTACTTAATCTATAAAGAAGATTTTTAACTTACCCGTCCTCCGTATTGTAAAATAGGTGCTGGAAGGACCCTTCCTGTGACTTCTGTCATGTCATCTTTAACTTTGATGCCAAATTCCTGGATATACGGGTCCAGATTATAACTTGCATTTTTCATCTGTGGCAATAGAAGAAGACATATTACACTGACATAACACAAATAGATGGAATGTAATATACTGTACACAATCTCCTTTAGCAGTTATTTTCAATCAGGAATTTTGACTTGGAGTACAGTACAAGACACAGGCTTGAGGTATAGACCTGAGGTATAGGCTAGTACCTTCAGGTGACTGGACATTGGAAAAGCTTCTGAAGACATGTCCTGTAGGTGTCCCCCTATAATCCTACCCCACTTAGTTCTCATTTTTGTAGCAAACAACGCATAGTAATGCAGGAGCAGAGGGGAGGGTTGCCTGTGTCTTGTACTAAAAGATTTGGAATTTATAGGTTAGGTAAAAATTCCTTTTATCCTACCTGTACAGTACAGGACACAAGCTTAATAGTCATTGACCATGGAGTGATCCCAAGCATTGAAGAAGGGTGGGCAACAACACAACAAACATAACTGTGCCAACAGACCACACTCAGAGTGCTGGTGAAAAAAATCTTATTGCCAAAATATGCATCCACAGAACAAATTTTGGAGAAGACCAGGCGGTTGGCCTTACAAATCTGGGCAACACCAGCTTGATGTTGGAATACCCAGGAAACTCCTACTGATCTGGTAGTCTGAGCACTTATTGGTGCAGAAGGCGCTTTGTCCTTTAAGTTATAAACACTTGAGATTAGTGGTCTTATCCACCTAGTGATGGTGGATCTTGAAGCAGGGTGTCCCTTGTGAGGTCTTGAGAATAGGACAATAGGTAAGTCTGTCTTCCTAGGAGCTGTAAGTTTGAAGTAGTTTGAGGTGGAAGGCTGAAACTAGCTTGGGAAGAAAGGAGGCACTTGAGCACAAGACAATTTTGTCCTTGTGAAGAATGAGGGATGGCTCCTTACAAGATAGAGCCACTACCTCAGAGCCATGCCTGACAGACATGGCAGCACGAAGGGCGAACTTACAGAAGAGAACAGCCAAAGGGAATTCCCTGACTGATTCAAAGGTTGGTTTCTGCAAGGCAGAGAGAACTAAAGTGAGGTCCCAAGGAAGTAGAGGGTGCTACATGTTTGAGAAACATCTTGAATAAAGGTCTTTACCAGGGAAAGCGATTTGAGTATTTCTGTGTAGCATATTCTTTTGTGTCAGTTTGCAATGAAAACCAGCAATTATTCTTTTGCTATTTTGTGTAGCAGTCGAGGCAGAATTTATATTGGAGGAAAGGCATAGATTATTCTAAAATTAGTCCAAGGAATTGTCAAAGCATCACGTGTCAGTGCTGGAGGACCTTTGGTCCTGGCCACAAGCAGAGGTAACGTGAAATTGGACCTGGAGGCCAGGATAGCTACATCTGGAATCCTCATCTCTGACGTATCAGGTTGAAGGTTTTGGGGTGAAAGGCCCATACTAATTGGGCCAAGCGTGACAGCTAAGGCAATCCACCTTCCAATTGTCCACTCTTGGGATGTGGACAGCAGAGATTACCCGACAGCATTTTTGTGTCCATGAGATGATCAGGCTTGCTTCCTTCAAGACTGCATGACTCCTGGTGCCCCTTTGGTAATTGATGTAGGCCACAGCCATGGTTTTGTCTGAATGCACCCTGATTGGGTCTGCCTGAAGAAGTGGAGGTCCAGTGGTAGAAATCCATTTTTATTGCTCTGAGCTCCAAAATGTTAATGGGGAGCTTGGCTTCCTCAAATTACCATGTTTCCTTCACTGAGAGAGAGTGTAACATTCTTTCTCAGCTCGTGAGATTGGCATCTGTTTTCATTAGCCTCCAGTGGTATGGTAGCAACAAATTTCCCTTTGCCAAAGCTGGGTTGGAAATCCACCAACCTAGGGAGTTTCTTCCTTGGCTGGATAGAAGCACAGGAAGGTCAGGAAAGGAAACAGGTTTGTTTTATACCAACAAGTTGTATTGGAACAGCCTGGAAGGAGGCCACTGTGATACCCAGAACTCTCAGAGAATCTCACAGAGGAACGCTTCTTTGAGCTCAAGACCCAAGTGTGATATCTGACAGAAACAAGTTTGTTTTCTGGAAGAAATATTTTTGCTTGAGGCTTGAGCTGTGTCTAGAATGAGCCTGCAGTGAAGGGAAGATTGTAAAGCATATTTTTGAAAGTTGAATACCTACCCAAAAGCCTTTAGTATATGAATGGTCCTGCGGATGTTTGCAGAAAGCTGTAAAGAAGAGGAGTCCTTCAAACAAAGGTAGTCAAAATACCATGTGACTGAGTTCTTAAGAGGGCAAGGAGGAATTTTAGTACCTTTATGAATACCCTGTTACACTTCAATTTGGTCTAACCTCTGCTCCCAAACTGGTAACAGTTCTACTGTGAAGTGCAGAAAGAGCTGTGGTATGAGTATATGGTGATATGCACATAGGCATCCTGAATGTCTACGGATGTGTTGTCTCAGAGAGGCAATAACTGATCTTGAGAATTCTACAGGAGAGTTTTGAAATAGGAGGTACTTGTTTAGGGATTTTAGGTCCAGGATAGAATGAATATTCCAATGGGTTTTGTACTGTGAAGAGTTTTGAACATTCAATAGGTTTTGTATCGTGAAGAGGTTTGAACAGAATCCTTTGAACCTTTGCTCCAGAGGTACTGGAATAACTACTCTCTGGGACAAGAGAGTGTCCAGGGCATTCTGAAAATCTGAGTGTCCTTGAACAGATTTTGGATAGTTTGAGAGAAGAAAGCGATGAGAAGGTAGATATATTCAGCTTTGAAACCACTAACTGAACCCATAGGTCTGTGATGTTTGTTACCCAGAAAAAGACAAACTGTAACAGATGCCCCATCCCTGAACTTAGGAGTGAGGAGGAAGAAAGCTTTGGAATAAACTTGGTGGCTTTTGTGTTCCAAGTCTTGAGCTGAAAAAAAAGGCTGAATTTTGGCTTAGCAGTTGAAGCTTGGTTAATTCATTGAGGTTCTCTGTATTCCGAGGAGGTAGAAGTCATTGAAAAAGAGGATATTGCAACCTGCTGTGGAAGTAAGATCGTTTTAACTGTGACATCTGTTGAATGTCTCACTAAAGAGATGTCTTCCTTCTAATGCCATAAGTGTGAGGAGTCTTTAACAGGCAGTTTCAGCTGACCAAGGTAGTGGTTGTAATTGCTCAAAGAATGGTTCTGAATTACAGGATCCTATTGGTTGTTCACCACCTTAATCCAATTAGCTGTGGTTTGACAAACAGAAATTGCAGCAATAGCTGGTTGCAGAGCTGGGCTTGAAAGAGTAAAGACAGCCTTTAAGAGTGTCTCAAACTTTCGGTCAGCAGACTCGTTGAATTTAGGAATATAGGAATTTAGGAACATATTCTATAGGTTCATTAACATGTTTAAGACTTAAAGGGCAGGGTTTACTACTGGAACAGGCCACGTTTTTGTGAACTGTTTTTCCACTGGATAGTTTGGCATCTATTCTTAAAGGGGTGAAAATCTTTTCTGGATTGACCCAATCATAAAAGATTACCCATTCTATTTATTTATGAATGTGGAATGTATTTTTAGAGTGAGACTTTTGCACACAGCAGAAGAGAGCATATCTACATTGGCAAGCAATTGCTTAAAGTCGTAGCATCATTTGTATATGGGGATGAGAAATCTGCGACAGTCTCTGCTAACACCGCCTCTTGAGTCCAATTCATTCCCCTCTATGTCTACCTCTTCTAGACTCCGAGAGAGACCATGGGGTGGAGAAGAATCCTGGTGCTTTTAACATGTGGACTTTGACAGCTGTATTAAAGCCGGAATTGTGATACAGTTGCAGAAAAATCTGCTCTGGTGCAAGGGAAGCATCATCACTCTAAGTGGTTTGAGTGTTTTGCAGGCCCATGACAAAGCGAATGTTTGCCTGAGCTTTTGCTGCAGTTTCCTAGATCCTGTTCTCCACTATTGCTATCAGTGAAAGTTTCCTATTTGGGACTCTCACGGAGCAGGGTGCGGAAATGCATTAAGCATGTGCAAGAAGGGAAATGCAGTAACCTGGGTGGTGACTGTCCTGTAGCGAAGTGCTTATGGCAAAGGGGAGGAAGAAAGTGCCAGATTACCTTATAAAATGGCTTTAGGTGAAATTGGCTGTAAAGTGTGCAACATGTGGTGTGATGCATCACCTTAGTCATCCACCTGAAACTATAAACACATACTATTCAGGATACACTTGCTGTGGGACTACAGAAACAGTCAAACAAACATAGTGAACACGTTATACCTGTCCATGTTCCTGGTACCTCTATGTCCTGTCACGGTGAGCACACCCTAAAAAAGGTCTGGGTTCCATAGCATCAGTGGCTAACTACACCCATTGCACCTAGTGCTGAGGTGAGGGCTAATGCAAGATCTGGTGCCTAAAGCAACATTACAGGCCATCCCCACAGAGTTGGATCCAAGTACGGATCCCAAGATTTTACTGAGGTTGCACAAACACAGATGCACTGCTTCTATTTTATTTGAAGACAATGAAGAGCTGAAGAACTGATTGAAGGTCATGGAGTGGCCTAGACAGTCTCCAGACCTTATTCCTATAGAAAATGTATGGAGGGAGCTGACACTTCGAGTTGCCAAGCGACAGTCAAGAAACATTAAGAATTTAGAGATGATCTGTAAAGAAGAGTGGACCAAAATCCCTCCTGAGATGTATGCAAACCTGGTAATTAACTACAAGAAACGCCTTACCTCTGTGCTTGCTAACAAGGGTTTCTCCACCAAGTACTAAGGCATGTTTTGCTTGGGGATCAAAAAGCTTATTTTACTCACTGAACTGCAACTCAATTTATAACATTTGTATCATGTGTTTTTTTCTGGATTTTTGGTTGATATTCTGCCTCTATCATTTAAAATACACCTATAATAAAAATGATAGACCCTTAGTTTCTTTGTAAGTAGGCAAACTTACAAAATCTGTAGGGGATCAAATAATTATTATCCCCACTGTATGGTGGCTTAGTTGCTAGTAATGAATCTATAGACACTGGATCCTGGTTTTAGCTCAAATTAGGAACAATACGGTCTACCCATACTTTCTCAGTTTCTACTCCTGCATCTAAAACATACTAGTAGGTTAATCCTCTTCCATTCAAACTCGGTTCTAGAGTGTATATATCTGTATGACTGCTACAAAGCGCTTTGAAATATGTTTATAGCATATAAGTAAATAACAATAAACAGTTGCAAAATTATTGTTAGAAACACACAAACAACAACATTTCTCTTACCAGCCTGCTGATCTCCTCCTGTCTATCTGGGGCAGACCGAGCTGTTGCTTTGATCATAGTAGAGGTCTGATTGTCAGTCAGCTTCTTAATACATCGTTGACCAGCTACAATGTTACAGACCTATAATAATAATAAAAATGATCTTTTTGTAAAAACCTTTATATCTGTAACATTCCCCCAAAACATTGCCTTATTCCCCTCCACCTTTAACTAGTCAATATGTAGTATTTTATTTCCCTTTTTTAGTCCCTATCCTCCTTGCTCATGAATAGGTTTCCTATCTAGTTCTTTATCAACATAACAGGGATTATTTTCCATTTGTGGGTGTAGGGGATTTATTTTTTAAGTAAAATTTTACTCCAAGCACCAACTTCAATAAAACATAAGGATTTACAGCAGACATTGAAAAGCCACATTACCAAAACAACCTGAAATCCAGAGAGCACACTGTTACAAGCAAAACAGGTTCTCTTGTTTGTATTTTTTATCATTTGATTTTAAGGTAAACATCAGATGCAGATCCCAATGCACAGTTGGTCCACACATATTGTTTAAAGTTATGTAGCTACTGCTCAAAGGACCCTTAACGATTCCTTCACTCAGGTGATTATATACATAAGCCATAGTTTCCAGCAGCAAAAATACCGTATGGTATTTGCGTATGGGATGACAGGTGTATGTGAACAGGGTAAGCCCGGATTTGTCTGCCTCCAGGGTCCCTTATCCAATCTTAACTGCACGATGACGTAATTCTACGAAATGCGTAGAGAGGAGCGGCACGCCGACGTCACCTTGTGTTCAGTGCTGAAGCAACCAGGAAGGGCGGGTTTGTCTGTGTGTATGCCGGCCGGCACATCAGACTTAAGGCTTTCCCATTACAATGTTCTTGTAAGTGCAATATGATATTTTTTATTCAAATAAATGGAAAGTTTTACACTATTTGGAGCCTCTATATCTTTTCATGCCATGTATACACGCCCATGAGTTCGGGTTTATGTGAGATGAGCTGAAGAGTTTTTGGGTTAATTGGTCATGCTGTGGAAACTGGGCGAATTCTACAAAGGGTTGGGAGGCCAATGGGAGTACTTGGAGCGCCTGAGAGACCATATATTATTGCTACATGCTTTCTGTGATCCTCTGTAACGGGGGATCATAGACTTCTTGTAAGTAGTAACTCCTCACATAGTGGTGGTGGATTTCACATTGTTCACATTTTAGATCTGAAGAATCATTTCCTTTTCATGGATGGACTTTGTTTTATAGATCACAATTTTTAGTCAAGCATGGGTGTATGGTATATATGCGATTTTTGCACATTATTAGACCTTATTTTAAGTGTTTTCACTTTTTGCTGTTGTATTGTATCTTTCACTGTATATTGAATTTATTTATATGAATATCACTTTCAGATTCATTGTTTAATGATTCATGAGAAGATGCATATATAATTTATTTTGTGGTGTTTTCGGTGTGTTAAAACACCGTACGGTTATACTTCTTCTTTCTGTCTTGGATTCATGCTGACAGCATGCAATTTTACAATTGACGTGATTCTGACACACAAGTGAGGTTATATGCAGATACACAGTTTATATTTCACTGGTTCAGCACGATTCTATTTTTTTATATATCTCCTGTATCATGTCTGTAGTCTCTGACCCTCTCTTGTATCATGTCTGCAGTCTCTGAGCCTCCCTTGTATCATGTCTGCAGTCTCTGACCCTCCCTTGTATCATGTCTGCAGTCTCTGGCCCTCTTTTGTATCATGTCTGCAGTCTCTGGCCCTCTTTTGTATCATGTCTGCATTCTTTGACCTTCTCTTGTATCATGTCTGCAGTCTATGACCCTCTCTTGTAGTATTTTGGGGTCAGTCTGGAGCTCCTCTTTAAGTTGTCTGTACAGTGTTTACACTTTGCTACATGCAGGTAGTGTTATCTTTTTTTTTTATGAACATATAAAATAAAACAAATGGAGTTCTTCTGACTGCTTGAATTTTTGGGATGAAAACCCTACGAAGTAATCGTGATGCATCGCGGAATCGAATTGCAGACAGGATAATCGTAATCAAATCGAATCGTGAGACCTGTGAAGATGTGCATCCCTAATGGTCATGTGATAAACTGCACAGTTTCTCCAGTGCTGAGAGATCAGGATAAAACAGCCTTTTTACACAATGCAGAGGATTAACCCCTTTAGTTCCACAGTGAGTATAGCAAGCATGCTATGCTGCATATATAGACGGATTTTACTTTTGAGGGTTTAGTAACCCTTTCAAACTAGAAATTTTGTACACAATTCTACTAGTGTATGGCCAGCCTAAGTATGCCTGTTGTGCCAAAAACAGCAGAAATATTCAGATGCTTTCCACTATGCCTTAATATGTTTTACACGATTTGTAAATTTAAAGACACAACTTACTATATAATAGGTTTATAACATGAAACATCTATTCCTAAGATATCAGAAAGAATCCAAGTGTTCTATAAAAGTATGATGCAAGAATGAAGGTCTCACCTCCAGAGGTAGATAAGTGTGCTTCTGTTCCTGTCCCACCTGCAGGCATGGAAGGTGAGGATATTTTAGCTGTAAATTATATTTCTGCTTGAAATATTGGGCTACCGTGCACTCCACAGTTTGGCCACTCTCCAGCTGCAGTGGGAACCTAAGACACATAAGACAATATACTACTAAACTTTTCTCATTCCTCAGACTGGCATAAGTAATGGCCCTTAATATTACTTACGTCTGGTGGCTGGCCGGCCTGCGAGTAACATTGCAAACTCTGTACTTTCTTTTCATCTGCCCACAGTGGGTGACTTCCACTTTCAAACCTGCCAATCAGATGACAAGTTAGCCAGTATATAATCACACTATATCAATGCCTTCAAATATCTTAAAAGCACACCTGTCACAGAAATAAGCACATAACTGTAAACTAGGAACTGCATAGTGCTTGGTCTGACTTCCTTACAAATGCTTGCTGCAGGATGTCTGCAACATGCAAATGTTTACTACAGAGTTGGTGCCGACAAAAACCTTGCCTTCCTTACGAAGAAAAAACGTGTAACAAAATCAGTGATATTATGTAGACCCTAACAGTGATCTTGTCTTATTTGCTCCTTTTGGACTGTTATGTATACTACTTGAAGTGTTTTGTTATATTTGTTCGATGAGTGAAAAAAAAAGGAATTTTTACTTTAACCTGTAAGATTGTACATCAAGGGACACAGAGCAGGCTATAAATCATGACTACTTGGGTTATGTGCCACCTATAGGTGATCTAACACTGGCAGAAAAAAAAAACAGACCTAAAGTCTCCCCATATAAGCCCTCCCACTCAGGAAGCTTCTCAGATTTTCCTAGTGTCTGAAAGGTGTTGGTCACTAAAGTACAACTCTCTATATGCTGGTACCAGATTCTCAAGTGATTCCAGTAGGGATTAGGAGATTGGTCATCCGGATCCATTACTACAGCTGGGATGCTAAGGTGGATGGTACTCGGGCCCCGTTTTGATGGAAATGGACATTTAGGAAGGTATTTCTCGACAGTTGGCACAGATACCGGACCCTTCGCAGTTTTTACCGACTAACGTGTGGACAGTGAACCTCTAAAGAAAAATGGATCAAGTCCCTGAGGATCTGGTTAGGCATTGCCCGATGTGATGGTTGAAGATTGGATCTTGATCTTGTAATGGACAGATCCTGTGGCGAGAATGGCGAGTGTCCCTGCAAATAGAAGGCCCTTTACCAGTCACAGTAAAGTCTGCCCAAGATATCTTCCTGCTTTTGTCCACTAGGGGCAGTGTTGTTTCTTGTGTTCCCTGTGCTGCTGCATATTTAAAAGCTTAAATTTCTATGGGGCTTGCTCTGGGTCAAAGTCTCTTTCTGCAATATACTGTAGGGTGCTGATGATGCACTTGCAGGCTCTTTCCTTGTGAGGCGGTTCTCTTCTCTCAGTGGTATTGGTGAATGTGCACTGGGGTGCATGAGCCAGAATGAACACACAGAGAAAGCGCAAAGTGCATCACAGAGGTGGAGCCAGCAGCCATTGTATTAATGGGGCTGACAGTTCTCCTATGGCTCTCTGATGCTAGCAGGAGCTGACACCACGGGCTATGCAGCAGAAGGGACACAGGGCAAGCTTTCTCTGTATTGGACATGTGAGTAGACCACGAGGAAAGGACGAGGGTGGTCCTCCAGGGGGGTCTAAATATGCTTAACAGATCCTCTTAGCTGGGAAGGGTAGCATAATAGGGACAGCCATGTTACCTCTCCAGCACACTTAGAAAATGTCTTCCAAAAAGTGTGGTGGGGGGAATGCAGCTGGGAAGGGCAAAGAAGAACCATCATCAGGCTCCTAAGGACTCTGGTCGTAGTCCTGCCGAGTTTGTGTTTTCCGACATGGGGCATCAACTTCAGCCTATGTCACCAAAGACAACTTGGCTGTTCCTTTGGTTGGCCTGGAAGAAAAAACTGCAGGCATGTGAGCCTTCATAGGACAAGGAGTAGGAGTGGTCCCATGGCTTTGAGCTTGAAGAGGTTTAGGGACAGTCTGCCTCTTGAGCTCAGAGGGTTTTAATGCAGTCCCTCGTTAAATTGGTTTGGTCTGATTTGAGATTACTTCTTGCTGAATCCTCATCAAGTATTCATTCCTCTTTGGGGTCATTATACCCACCTCAGAATTCACAAGCTTTTCCCTTGCATCTTCTCTGAGATGTTATATGCTGAATGGGTTCACCCTGATAAGAGGTCTGTGCTGCCAAAGAGGTTCTCTCAACTTTATCTAATGTCCAGGTCTTCAAACACCCGGGTGACAAGAGACTGGAGATGCTTTCTATGCTAAGAAGCCTGCAATCACAGCTATAAAGCCAAGTTCACCTTTACAGGCAGATGACGGACGCATTTCTGCTACCCTCATTTGGGTTCCATTAACATTTAATAGCAACGCAAGTGAGATGCGTGTTTGCCATGTATTTGCAGATGTGAATGGGGCCTCATTGTTCTTGCGTAAACACAAAATTTCACATTCAGGCCCCATTCACACCTAGCATAGTGGGAGTGCACATTTTTTAGCTCATGTTTCCTGTGACACACATAGGGCAGCCCATTTATTTCAAAGTAGCTCATAGGACATTTTGGCGTGTTGCGGTTTGCATGTTTTTTACTACATATTTTGCTGGGTTTATTGCTATTTTTTTCAAGTGGCAAAATGTGAGTTTGCATCTGCATTTGGTGTACCATTAACAATTAATGGCACCGAAAGTGCGACTAGTTGATTATTTTTTTTTTTCGTTGAGCAAAGGTTTTTATTGAGTGAAGAAGGACGCATATATATTCAACATGAAATTTATATACATAAGTCAAAGGGTTATTTGCATCAAATGGTATATTCAATACAGGTACATTGAATATTGTATATTAGTGAATGCGGATAGATATTCTATATAGATACATGCAGGAAATACTTCAGAATAGAGGGTAAAGACACCAACTGTGTGTCCGAGCCTGTGTGTCCTAGATCAGGTCCGTGTTGTCAGATAATCCGACCGTGTGTGCTTTATCTGACTTTTTCCGTCGTAATGTCCGACCAACAAAGTTTAAGAGCTGGATATAAAAAATTTCCCACAACACGATCCGATCGAACTTTGTTCGATCATTTGTAGAGAATTCCGATCGGACAAAGTGCCACGCATGCTCAGATCAAATTCCTAGACCAAAGCTATTGGCTACTAGCCTGAATGTAGTTCTGTTGTAACGAAATAACGTCATCACGTTACGAATGATCGGATTTTCCGACAACTTTGTCCAACCGTGTGTATGCAACACCAGTTTCGGACAAAATCCAACGGATTTTGTTGTCCGAATGTCCGACCGTGTGTACAAGGGCTAGTGTGTGTACAAGTTGCAAGTCTCTGATTCCTACAGCCAGCGGTCCCAGATTTTGCTGTATTTGTTGTATAATGTATATGCTTTTTATATAGGGCAATGTTGTATTTACTTCCGTCTTCCATTCTGAAAAGCTAGGGGGAGATGATCTCATCCATTTCCTGGCTATTATTTTCCTAGCTGAAAATAAGGTCTTGTGGAGAAATATCTTAGTGAATTTGTCTATATTATCAGGAAATATCCCTAGTTAACATTGTTTTGGGTGAAGTGTTATGGGAGAGCCCATGGTGTCATACAGAAAGTTTACAATTTGTTGCCAGAAGCCCTGGACTCTTGGGCAGGTCCAGAGTAGGTGAAAAAATGTGCCCGTCTCCTGTCTGCATAGTAGGCATATGGTGGACTGGTTATGTTTGTATCTAGCCACTCGAATAGGGGTGAGATACGCCCTGTGAGTTATGTAGATCTGGGACAGCCTGTCTGAAAGTCTGGGGGATACTGCTTTACGGGACTCTAGTGCTCCTCCCATTCTCCATCGGACCCACCTCTCTCTCCCAACGAGGCTTCAAATCAAATGCTAGCTTGGTAGAAGTGGGGGTAGAGAGCATGTTGAAAACGGTGAATATCAGCCCGCGTGGGTCTGTGCTCTTAGCTATAGTCATGATAGGGTGTGGGTTGAAGTGGGGTGCATGAGAATTGCACTTGAGCCGCATGTCGCACCTGTAGGTATCTAAAAAACATACGGCTGTGGAGTGAGAACTCTTCTTTGAGTACATTGAAGGTCTTGAAGTTTCCATCCGAGAATAGGTGATGTAGATAGTGTACCCCCTGTGCTGCCCATAGTTCGGATCCCTGGATATGTAGGAATTCCTCCAGGTCTTTATTGTGCCATATTGGCGTGTAATGATTATGTTGTGGTATCCCCAATTTAGTGGAGGCTATGTCCCCAAATGTGTCTGTAGTGATATAGAAGGGACTTCATATCCCCTCCCTGTTCAGCACTTCTGGAGCCCGCTGATATCGCATATAGCGAGTCTCCAGTGCTCTGTGCTCCCTGTGGGCAGCGTAGGATTCAAAACCGTGTAATGTCTGTCTTGTCAATGTGAAATAGTTGGGACAGCTGGGACACGATATAGTATAGATTGAAATCTGGCAGGGCAGTGCCGCCCATATCAGTCGGGGCTTTAGGCGCTTGCCAGGCGAGTTTATGCCTGCTGTTACCCCAGACAAAGGGCATATAGGACATATAATATTTTCGGCAAGAGGACCATTTTTATAAGGTTTATACTGCCCCAGGCCAGAATTTTGGTTCTGACAAAGAGAACAGGGGCTCTATGTTGAGTGAAATATAGTCAGGCGGAGTCCTAGATATGTGTATTCCTAGGTATTGGATTTTATTGACCCGTTGGAGCAGCATTCCGGCCTGAGATTTAGGTGGTAGGAAACTGTCAAATCGGGAGAATCTGGGATTTCCCCCAATTGATCTTAAGTCCGGAGAACGTTCCGAACTGTTCAATTGTCTGGAGTGCAGTCTGTAGGGAAGGGCCCGGATCAGCAAAATACAATAATGTATCATCTGCATACATACTCATTATTTCTGTTAAGGGACCCATCTGTAGTCCTCTAATCTCCGGGTTTGCTCGGATAGACATGAAAAAACTACTAGTTGATTTTAGTTGTCTATACTATACCATACTCTATGCAATCTGATTGTACAATCGCCTTTAGATTTACCAAAACCATATAATAAGAGGACACACCTATTTATCCAATAACTCTGCATCCAGTCATGCATATACACGAGCGGACTTCTCGTCAGACTGAACTCTGAAGGACTTTTCAACGGAGTTCCGACGGAGTTCTGCCTACAAACGATCAAACCAAAGTCCGACCGTCTAGTACGCGGTGACGTACACCAGGTCCGACAAGACTATAAAACAGAAGTTCAATAGCTCGTGCACCACCCTTTGGACTTCTGCTAATTTTCGTGTTTACCTCGTGTTAGTAGAAGTTTGGTGAGAGACTATTTGCGCTTTTTAGGCTCGTGTATTTCAGATCATTTAACTGTTGTTCAGTTTGTGCTTGTAATGCCGCGTACACACGATCAAACAAGCGGGTGGAAAAGTCCAGCAAACTCGAGTCCGCCGGACAATCCCCTCGTGTGTAGCCTCCGGCATACTTTTTTGACCCGAAAGTACGGCGGATTTAGAATGCCGTGTTGCACTCCAATCTTCCCGCCGGACTCGCATTTCGGCGGACAATCCGGCCGTGTGTATGCCAGTCCGCCGTACTTTTGAAATGAGCGGACTTTTCCCGCCCGGAGAAAAGTACGCTCATTTCGAGCGTACTTTTCGAAGGAGACGCCGCCGGCCCCACCACCTGGTATGGCCTTAAAGGGGAACCCCAACACCGAAAAAAATCGGCGTGGGGGTCCCCCCAAAGTCCACAACAGACCCTTGTCCGAGCACGCTACCCGGCCGGCCAGGAAAGGAGGGGAGAGCGAGCGCCCCCCCCTCCTGAGCCGTACCAGGCCGCGTGCCCTCAACACGGGGGATGCCTTGGGGAAGGGGGGGCCGCGCGGCCCCCCACCCCAAAGCACCTTGTCCCCATGTTGATGAGGACAAGGGCCTCTTCCCGACAACCCTGGCCGTTGGTTGTCGGGGTCTGCGGGCGGGGGGCTTATCGGAATCCGGGAGCCCCCTTTAATAGCCCCCGGATACCGGCCCCCCACCCTATGTGAATGAGTATGGGGTACAATGTACCCCTACCCATTCACCTGTAAAATAAAAGTACAAAAAAACACAACACAGGAGATAAAATACTTTATTGCACAGCTCCGGGGGTCTTCTCGCCGGACTCCTCCGCTATCTTCTTGTAGCTCTTTTGCTAGCGGAGGAGTCCGGCTTTCTTCCTTGCCGCCGGCCTCTTCTTCCGACTTCGGGGGTCTTGTCCCCCTCTTCGGTTCTTCTGCCGAGCCACCGTGCCTTCTTATAGCTCTTTTACAGGCGGTGGCCCGGTCTTCTGTCGCCGCCGCCAACCTTCCGCTCTTCCGTTCTTCTCTTCTTCTTCAGATGTTGCCTCGCCGAGTCCTCCGCTCACAATGACAGGGAACGGGCACGCGGCGACTTATATAGGGACAAGGGACGGGGTCTTCGGTGGATGTCACATGGGTTCATGTCACATGGGTTCATGTCACATGGTGACAGTCCCAGCATCCTCCGGGACTGTGACATCGTAAGGGGACGGGGTCACCATGTGACATGAACCCATGTGACATCCACCGAAGACCCCGCCCCTTGTCCCTATATAAGTCGCCGCGTGCCCGTTCCTTGTCATTGTGAGTGGAGGACTCGGCGAGGCAACATCTGAAGAAGAAGAAGAGAAGAGCGGAAGAGCGAAGAGCGGCGACAGAAGACCGGGCCACCGCCTGTAAAAGAGCTATAAGAAGGCGCGGTGGCTCGGTAGAAGAACCGAAGAGGGGGACAAGACCCCCGAAGTCGGAAGAAGAGGCCGGCGGCGAGGAAGAAAGCCGGACTCCTCCGCTAGCAAAAGAGCTACAAGAAGACAATGGAGGAGTCCGGCGAGAAGACCCCCGGAGCTGTGCAATAAAGTATTTTATCTCGTGTGTTGTGTTTTTTTTGTACTTTTATTTTACAGGTGAATGGGTAGGGGTACATTGTACCCCATACTCATTCACATAGGGTGGGGGGCCGGTATCTGGGGGCCCCCTTATTAAAGGGGGCTCCCGGATTCCGATAAGCCCCCCGCCCGCAGACCCCGACAACCAATGGCCAGGGTTGTCGGGAAAAGGCCCTTGTCCTCATCAACATGGGGACAAGGTGCTTTGGGGTTGGGGGGCCGCGCGGCCCCCCTTCGCCAAGGCATCCCCCATGTTGAGGGCACGCGGCCTGGTACGGCTCAGGAGGGGGGGGCGCTCGCTCGCCCCCCCTTTCCTGGCCGGCCGGGTAGCGTGCTCGGACAAGGGTCTGTTGTGGACTTTGGGGGGGGCCCCACACCGTTTTTTTTCGGCGTTGGGGTTCCCCTTTAAGTCCATACAAGGCGGCGGGGCCAGCGACGTCTCCTTCGCGGGCCCCGCCTACCTGGAGACGCGCTCGAAATGAGCGGACTTTCCTCCGCGTGTGTGGGCGAGTCCGTTCATTTCAAAAGTAGGGCGGATAGTACGGCGGACTTAGTACGCCGTAATAGTCCGCTGAAAAAGTGCAGTGTGTGGGCAAGTAGCCCGTTCGGAAAGTCCGACGGACAGTCTGGCGGGTAGTCTGCCAGACTAAGTACGTCGGACAGACGGCTACGTGTGTACGCGGCTTAAGATTTGTATCTGCTTTTCAGTGCGTGTAGTCAGTTCGCATTGGTTTATTCAGTGTGTTCTTGTCTGCTCCTTGCCGATTTTCAGCTCGCTCTTTACAGGCCTTGCTGTTCTTCAGTGCATTCTGTTAAGTTCGTTCTGACCAGCCGACCATTTTGAAGCCAAGTTGCGTGTATGTACTCGTCGTAGAGTTCATGCTTTGCTTGGACTTGGTACTGTAGTTCATTCTTCAACCCAAGCCCAGTCCACGAATAGGGTGGGGAGGAGTTCATGGACGAAGAATTGGTTGCTCCAACGTAACCAATTCTCTCACATGCCTTTGCTTTGTGAGGTCCGTGAGAATAATCCTGACAATTTCAGGAAATTTCTCAGGAAGATGGACCCCGTTTTTCACCGTCTATTGGCTTTGCTGACCCCTTATATCAGCAGGCAGGATACCTGCATGAGGCAAGCCATCACTCCAAGGCAGAAGCTAGTCCTCACATTACGGTACTTGGCAACTGGGAGAAGCTTTCAGGACCTCAAGTTCGACAGGCATCTCCCCCCAGGCTCTGGGGATCATTATCCCAGAGACCTGTTCTGCCATCATTCAGGTCCTGCAGAAGGATTATATTAAGGTAAGATTTATCCTTTAACATCACATTTTATTGTATTTAATGTTTGCTAATGTGTTGGTTGTATTTCTTTCCTCAATCCCTAATTACCATGATTGCAATATGCTGTGAATTTCCCCTTTGTCCTCATGT
Organism: Lithobates pipiens; assembly: GCF_037356315.1. Taxonomy (NCBI): domain Eukaryota; kingdom Metazoa; phylum Chordata; class Amphibia; order Anura; family Ranidae; genus Lithobates; species Lithobates pipiens. Next base: position 322,693,879 of record NW_027507748.1, read on the forward strand.
ATGCTGTAATCTTTTTAATGCTCCTTTTTTGTCCTTCATGCATATTTGTCTTCACTAACCTCCCCAGCATGCTATGCTGGGCCCATATCCACCTAGTCTAGTCACTTAATGTATTTTGTCAGCTTCATTGTAGTGCTTTAGCCTAAACACCCCCTTAAAATGTGTCCAAATGGTCTGTGTCCTTAAATTAATTTATAAGCCCACCCCCTTAAAATGTGCCCAAATGGTCTGTGTGTGATTAAATTAATGTATAAACACCCCACCCCCTTAAAATATGTCCAAATGGTCTGTGTGTCCTTAAATTAATTTACAAGTCCCCCACACCCCATTAAAATGTGTCCAAATAGTCTGTTTGTCCTTAAATTCACTCATAAGGCCCCCTTAAAATGCGTCCAAATGGTCTGTGTGTCCTTAAATTTATAAGCCCCCTCCCCCTTAAAATGCGTCCAAATGGTCTGTGTGTCCTTAAATTCATTTATAAGCCCCCCCCCCCTTAAAATGTGTCCAAATGGTCTGTGTGTCCTTAAATTAATTTATAAGCCCCCCTTAAAAAGGGGCCAAATGGTCCGTGTGTCCTTAAATTAATTTATAAGCCCCCCCCCTTAAATTTTATCAATGGGCCATCAGAGGGGGTGAGGAATCTGATAAGTGGGCCTTATAGTTTAGTCTTTAAGTAATACTTAAAACAAATGTTATACTGATGTTGGGCAGGAATGTTTTTTATGTAATGTGCTTGCAATGTTATGTGCAAAAGTACTTATATTTTTTTTTTCTTGTTTGACTCCCCAGTTTCCTTCAACGCCACAGGAATGGCAGACTGTGGCATCCCATTTTGCCACCCATTGGAACTTTCCCAATTGTGGAGGAGCTATAGATGGGAAGCACATCCACATTGTGCCACCACCCCATTCGGGGGTCATACTATTTTAACTATAAGGGGTTTCATTGTATCGTGTTAATGGCGGTGGTGTCGTCACAATATGAATTTCTGTATGTGGATGTGGGGAATAATGGCTTGATGTCGGATGGAGGAGTCTTCGCCCAGACGGAGTTCTACCAGCATCTCCAGAGTGGTGGTCTGGGATTGCCACCTGATGCGGATAATGTGGAAGGACTCCCCTTTGTCTTCATTGAAGATGAAGCCTTCGGTCTGGGTGAGCACCTGATGAGGCCATTCCCCCAAAGGACCCTCACCCCGGAGAGGAGGGTTTTTAACTACCGGCTGGCCAGAGCGAGAAGAGTTGTGGAGAATGCCTTTGGGAAAATGGCCAGTAGGTTCTGCCTGTTTCTGACAGCCATACATCTAGTGGAATACAAACTTAATCATATTGTCCTAGCATGCTGCATCCTGCACAATTTATTAAGAAAAAAATTCAAGAAATTATCTTGCATCAGTTGGGCCTGAGGCTGGACTTCCAGAGAATCCTCTGACTTTATTTATGACTTTATTTATTTATTGCTTGCTTTTCTTTTTGGCTGTCTCCTAGGTTCTCCTAGTGCATTTGTAGTGCCAAGTGTATTTTCCTTTAGTAAATAAGCCCCATTGTCACTGTAAACACCAAATAACTTACAAAACTGGTATTGAGCACTAAAAGAAGAAGCCACACATTGTTGATTAGCAAACATCTGTGCACATTCACATGTGTGTTTATAAAAAAAATTGTAAAAATGTATATATATATTTTTTTTTTAATAATTTTTTTGGTTTTACAAAACAATTTTTTTTTTTTACAAAACAGGCATTTTTCAAACATAACCTATACAAAACTCTGGAACTTACAAAGTTCAACATTGAAAAAATGAAGGCAATATGAGACATTATAGTGTCAAAAATGTGTCGATATTGCCTTCATGAGATGGGGTGATGTCACCCCTGTAAAAGCCAAATTTTGAAGATGCACACAAATTGGGATTCCAAATGGGTAATGTCAACATGTGCCATCTCCCATCTTGGGGGATCAATGGATGTGTTTTGTGGGTGCAATCCCTTCCTCTCATCTACTAGCGTTGTAAGGCAGGGGTTACACCCACAAAACGCGTACATTGAGATCCCCTGATGGCAGATAGCATATGTTGACACACCACACACCGTGTGCATCTTCAAAATTTGCCTTTTAAAATGTTAAAATCTTAAAACCAGAATCTAGTCATCCAAAAAGGAAATTAATAACATGATCGATTTTGTTTTAGGGAAAAAGGGATTCAATTCTCCCCAAAACATTGATCATGTTCTTTATTTCCTGCTGCATATTGTCCAGCCGATTGCATATGATGTCCAGGCTATTGCGCATGGCATCAATCTCCCCATTCCAGGCCATGATCTGGCCAAACAGTCCTTGGGTGCTGTCACTGGTAAATGGTTCCCTTTCCACAACCAGCACATCACCTAAAATAGATGAAAGAATGTATTTAGAACTATGCAGGCATACATAGATTACCTGAAGCTGGGGTGTCAGACACTCACCTGGTGGGGTGCCCATCTCACCCACTTCCTCCTCTCCTTCCTCCATATCCCTGGGGGGGGGGGGCACTGGCGCTTGGAAACGGTTCCGCTGCTTCCCCTTCCACATCCAGCACATCACCTAAAATTGCTAAAAAAAACTTAGAAATATGCAGGCATACATAAATTACCTGAAGCTGGGGTGTCAGACACTCACCTGGTGGTGTGCACATCTCAGCTCCTTCCTCCACCTCTCCTTCCTCCACATCCTCGGGGGCGGGGGGTGCGGCTAACTTCCCATTCAGACCGGCAAGGTCGGGGTCCCTGGGATCCTGCTGTCTGAGTCTTTTCTCCCCTATGAGAATTAAACAAAAGGTATACTTAGCACACAGATATTTGAGTCTAGAAATAGGAATATGAAACATTGCTTAGAAGTGGTGTACAATTGTCTGTTTCTGAAGAGATCCAAGTTGAAGACATGATTAAAATTCCCTTTAAAACAAACTGCAATACTTAACTTTTTGGCCAAGTTTCACAGATGGAGACACCCCAAGTATCCCCTGGAGCTCCTGTGTGGGTTACCCTAAAAAAAAATTCTCTGGTGTCCCACACTAGTGCTCCTGAGTCCAGATGTGTAAACAGCTGCCAAGTGTCCTCTCCTTACATTCCACTGAATGAAGTTTGCTATTCATTCTAGTTTCAAAGACATCTAGACAACAATCAGTTTAAACCCTGTATCAACTGAATACACTGTATAATCTTTAAAACAATGTTTCCTACAAACTATGTTTCCTACGAACGCTTACTGTGTCCACAAACACGAAAGTAGCCATTTAAACTTGTACAACAGTAAAGAAAAGCACATGGAGCAGCATGTAAGTTAATAATCAGAATAGGAACATGCGACAAATACTTACTTTTTTGCAGCACTTTCTTTATTCTTCTGTACTGATCCAGCTCCCTCAGTTTAAGGTCAGACCAGCGTTTCCTCAATTGGTCTTTGGAGCGTCGTACCCCAAAATTCTGCTGCAGGGTCTTCAAAACTTTGGACAAGGTTTTGGCCTTGCGCAAATTCTGCTGGGCGTATGGTCCATGCTTCCCATCATAATCGTTCCTCCGCAAGATATACACCATCTCCACTATCTCTTCAAAGGCCATACTAGAGGCCTTAAATCTCTTCTTCTCGGATCGGGACATTTCGGGCTCCGGGCTTTCCCCCATTACTGGAAGGATTAACCTGCTGCGTCTCCACCATGTTGATCCTACTGCTCACCGTAGAGAGAAGAGGCGGGGAATATTTGTGAAAAAGAATGTCAGGGGCGGGAGACGCAGGCGGAGTTTCACACATGCACACTGTATATAAAATCTAACATGCAAGTGCCGTACGTACGTTCTGTGCGTAGAGAAAAGGCAGGTAATATTAGTGAAAAGAACATCAGGGGTGGGCGACGCAGGCAGAGTTTCACACATGCGCAGTGTATATAAAGCTAACACGTATGTGTGCGGAGGAAATAGGAACGGAAACAGCGACCGAAACAAAGGTAATTTTTATAAAAATGTTCGAACATCAGTGGCCTATACTGCTTATAGATTGAGGCCTATATTGGGATAAGATTATGAGAGTTTGGGCTAACATTAGTGTTTTTGTCTTGTGTATTGTCTTACAGAAAAAATGAATAAGAAGAAGTTTAAGGACCCTGAATTCATATCACAATTTATTGACAAGTACAGGGAGATGAGGAATCTGTGGGAAGTCAAGCACAGTGCATAATACAACAAACAAGCAGGGAAGGCAATGCTGGAGAGTCTTCTTGCATTTGTGCAGATTTGGATCGCAGAAGCAACCTTGGAGATTTTTCAACGTAAAATTGGGATCTTGAGGAATATGCACAGAAAGGATCACAAAAAGATCCTGGTTTCCCTCAGATCAGGAGCATCAGCAGATGATGTATATGTACCCAAGCTGTGGTACTTTGAAAAACTGCATTTTCTTGACGACCAGACTGGAGTGAGGGAATCGCTTTTCGACTCTTCCCTCCATCCTTCCCTCCAGCCCAGCAGAGGCTGATGAGGAACAACCCTGGCCTTTCATCCAGGAAGAAGCGGATGCGCCCAGCTTGAGCCAGGTATATTATTTTTTGACATATTTAGTGTCCTAATATTAATGATGTTAACTAGATGTTATAATTTAGTAACTATTCATGAATTTATCCAAAAAATTATGTATACATATCAATTGACAGTAGTGGCCAAAAATGTTTGTAACCAGCTCGAAAAAATGCTGGGGTCAGAATGATACTGTATTAACATTGAATTTTCAAGTCATGAGCTGAAAATTGCATGTGATTGATGAACCAAAAACGAAAACGATGTCCCTTTTTTATACACAGGATGAGCTCAGCCAGAAGGAAGGAAGTTTTAGAAAGTGGCAGGCAGGAGGAGGCCGGGCCCAGTGTCAGCCAGGAGGTGGCCAGGCCCAGTTGGAGCCTTACCCAATCTCAGGTGCCTCCCCTCCGCCTTCATATAAAAAGGCCCAGGAAGGGGACGGTGACAGAGGAGGCATCACTGCACCTCATTAGAGAAGCTACAAATGTCCTAAGGAGCCCCCCCCAAAGCTGAAGAGGCCTATGGCTGCTATATAGCCAGCAGGTTGCTCGAATTGGAGAAGGGCCAACACCTCCTTTGTGAAAGAATTATTTCTGATGCCCTTCACAAGGGGCTGAGAGTTAACTGCCAACAACCAAATATACGAGCAAGCCACAAGTCCACCACCAGACTGCAGAGAAGGCTGCAGGGAAGGGTGCAGGGAAGGCTGCAGCGAAAAGAAGAAAGTGATGACCTGGCTTCAGTCTTGTCCGACAGAAGACGCAGACTGGTGTAGTACCACAGCCTGGGGACATATATGTCATCTGCTGCTGGTCCTGATCTCTGGGATTCCTGGACCAGATTGTGCTCCCTATTATATGGACTCCTTAAAGGGGTTGTAAAGGTAAAAGTTTTTTCACCTTAATGCATTCCATGCATTAAGGTGAAAAAACATCTGACAGTGCCGGCCCCCCTGTTTTACTTACCTGACCCCCCGAAAGTCCCGCGCTCGCTCCCAATGTCCTCTTTGCCGCTCAGCCTGGCCATTGATTGGCTGGAGTGGATGGATTGAAAGCAGCGTAGCCATTGGCTCGTGCTGCTGTCAATCACATCCAATGACGCGGCGCGCCGGGGGGCGGGCCGAGTGATACAGTGAGTGGCTATAGCCGCCAGCTCTATCACGGGAGCTCGCACGCAAGTGCTTCTCACCATGAGAGGGAGCTTGCATGAACATGAGAAGTACTTGCGGGGGGAAGCTGAGACAGCCGCCGATGGACCCCAGAAGATCAGGTTCGGGGCCACTCTGTGCAAAACGAGCTGTGGAGGTAAGTATAACATGTTTGTTATTTTTAAAAAATAAAAAATTCTCTTTACAACTCCTTTAAGATCCCAGTTATTGTGGTAACTTGACACCCAAAAAACAACATAAAAAGGTTATTGTGGTAACTTGACACCCAAAAAAAAAATATATATAATGTTATTGTGTTAACTTTACACACACACAAAAAACATCATTAATGTTGTTGTGGTAACTTGACACACAAAAAATAAATAAATATGGAGATCACTAGAAAATAATTTTTAAATAATCATAAAAAAAAATACCTTGATGAAATCCAAAATAATAAAAGATGACTCAAAACATTTTTTTTAAACATTATTATGGAGATTGGGCTTTTAAAAAATACAATATCATTAATGAGATCAGGAGAAATAATCCAGAAATCTGTTTCTGAGAACTCTGTGAATATGAGCAGCAAAACAACTTTGTTCTTCTAGCATTATAAAGAAGACAATAATGAGCTGCATTTATAAACGATCACAGAATTTGCAGCTTGAGGAATGTGCTAGCTCCAATACGAACTCTAGTTTTACCAGACCAAGCGCTTCCAACTCGTACTTGCTTCAGTGCATGCGTAGTTTTTGGTCCGTCGGAACAGCATACAGACAAGTGGATTTCTCCATAGGAACTGGTTCCGGTGGAAAGATTTGAAACATGTTCTATTTCTAAAGTCCATCTGATTTTTAGACAGCAGAGGTCCGATGAAGCCCACACACGATCGAATTGTCCGGCGGATTCGTTCCGTCGGACCTTTGCTGTTGAAAAGTCCGGTCGTGTGTACGCGGCATTACATTACATAGTTGATGGTAGATTTAAAGGAGATTGTACAATCCGACTGTATAGTGTATGGTGAGGTTAACAGGCTTACAGGGACCCTCTTCTCCTGTTTTCAATGCTACATCTCTAAATAGGTGGCTATATCACGCAGCTTCTGCACACGCTGTAAAAGGAACAATCTATACAAGAAGAAGGTAACATACGAAACGGGGGGAGGCGGAGCCAGTGAGCGACATGTGAGGAGTGCAGGACAATCCTGCAGTGATCCTCGGACAGTGGCACCTGAATTTTGAGCAGAAATGCTGGGGATGTGTGCTAGGACCCATCGGGCACCTCCGGGGATGGTAAAATACGCCCCCCCCCGTCCAAAAATGACTGGGGAATGGCTGGCGCAATTCGCCTGGGGCTCTCAAAATGGCGCCAAAACCAGCGATCCGTGGAGGGCCCGCAGCAGGCGTCTCCCCCACAGGACAGGGTGAGTCCTAAACAGCAGAGGGAAGCAGTGATAAGAAGGGGGAGGTCACTGGACAGACTAAGAGATGACTGGGCCAGAGCTGACAGGGAGGTGGAGGGGGAGGATGAGCCATCCCTGACCCAAAGTATGGCAGCCATACAGGGGCGCCAGAATAAGCTGATTGATCACTTTTAGGAGCTCAGAATGGAGTTCTCTTTCATAAAACATGATATGCAGAAGCTAAGGGAGAAGGCACAGGCCACTGACCACCGCATTGCCTCCCTGGAAGATACTGTCAGGCCTTTAGACACTGCTGCACAGGTGAAAAAAAAGACCATCTTTAAAGTGAACACACTATAAAGATGGCTGACATGGAAGACCACATGAGAAGGAACAATATAAGGCTGGTGGGGTTCCCTGAGGGCGTGGAGGGGAGTCAGCCAGAAGAATTTCTAGAGAAATGGCTGATCGATCATATGGCACCTGAAACCTTCACACAAATGTTTGCCATTGAAAGGGCACACCATATCCCAGGTTGGGCCCCCCTGAAGGGACCCCCCCCCTAGATCTATGATATTAAAAGTGCTCCACTTCAGGGACTGGAAGAATATCCTGCGAGGAGCCAGAACGGGCCCTGAGTTGACATCTGATGGCAATCGAATATCGATCTACGCCAACCTTTCAGCAGCCACCCAGAAACAGAGGACTTCCTTTCAGCCCATAAAGAAAAGATTGAGGGACCTCAACCTGATCTACAGTATGCTGTACCCGGCCAAGCTGTGTATAGTGGAAAATGGGAAAACTTATTTTTTCACCAATCCTACTGAGGCCTCAGAGTGGCTGGATACTCGTGGTCGCCAGAGGGATAGAGCCTCTTCTCACCTGCCCCGATACAAATGTGTGGAGCAAGTTCTGGGTGAGAGAATAATGGGGATGACAGAGAATGCCTATCTGGATGTCTCCCATGTTATGTTTTTTATCTCTGATGCACATTTGGAACAATTTTTGCACCTGTGTGTGTTCTTTTGTGGGAAGAGAACTGTGACTGTTGTTATTTCACCTATGGGAGCCATGTTCCTGGATTGTATGTTTAAGGTTTACTGGCAGGCAACTCTTTCCCTGAAGGAGCTGACATGGGAGGTCCTTGGTTCTATTGAAACTGCCGCTGACATGTGCCAGTAGTATATGCAGAGTCTGCAGATCTTGATGCTGCAAATGTAAACATTTTTTTTTATCTACCCAAAAAGTTTTCTTTTTGTATTTCTCTTTTTCTACCTTTTTTGACAGGAGAACTGTGTTGGGCCATACGGTGAGGCACTGTTGCTCTAGGGTAACCTGACCTATGTGACAGTTTAAGTCACATCTTTGCTGCCTATTTGAACTAAGGTTAAGGGAATAAAGTGCCTGGCATGTTGGGGTTGGGGTGTTCTTTATGTTGGGGAATTCATGTCTTTCATGTCTGTCTCCTGTTTTTGGTTGGGATTGTCCACATTCAGTGTGTTTGCAGGGGGTCACTTCCATTGTCATGGCCTACGGGAAGGGAAATCTGGAGCCTGTTTCTCTGGCTAGCTATAGCTCGGGGGGGGGGGGGGGGGCAACTCCCTATTTCACAATTCTCTGTCATGGAGGTTTATTTTAAGATTTTGGCCTGGAATGTCAGGGCCCTCAATTCTAAATTTAAGCGCTGATTGATCTTTGATTATATTAAAAAAACATAAACCACATATAATACAACTTTAGGAGACACATCTCCAGGACTCCAGGGTTCTCTCATTAAAGCGGGTGCATATTGCCGGGGCCTACCATGCTACCTACTCCTCATACGCAAGGGGGGTCTCCACCTTGGTCACCAAGGCTATGCCCATATTGATACATTCAGTTTGGACTGACACTAAAAGGGAGGTTTGTTGTATTGGTGGTGCAGGTGATGAATAGATTCCTAACGATTGTAAATTTGTATGTGCCTGCTCCTTTTTCGCTAGCTCATCTGGATGGTATGACCTATGAGGTGGCGGAGGGGAGGATCTTCATACTAGTTGATTTTAACTCTGTGTCTGATCCGGCTCTGGGAAGACTGGGAGCAGCATTTGGCACATCGGCCTCCCTTGTTTTTTCGTTTGATGGCTGTCTACTCATGGTTTCAGAGATGTCTGACATTTTCATTACTCTGATATAAGGGAGTACTCCTGCTATTCGGAAACGCACAAGACGCTCTCCGGAATAGACACTATCCTGACTGAGGGGGACGCTATGGAATAGGTCAGGGGGTTTCCTATTTGCCCAGAGCCCTATCTGATCATTCCCCCATGCTACTGGAACTTAATCTGGGACCGAAATCAGGTTTACGCATCTGGTGGATGGAGGCCAGTTCGCTCCTGGAATAATATATAAAGATTAAGTGTACAGAGGCTATCAAACATTTCTGGGCTGAAAATGGTCATTTTGAATCCTCTCTTCTCCAGTGGGAGGCTTTTAAGGCCACGCTAAGAGGGGTGTTTATAGGAAGAACAGGGGTTCAAGAAACAGCTTTCACAGTCCAGCTTAAGGAGACGGAACTGACACTAGAGGAGGCAGAATATGTCAGGGACCCCACTAGGGAGAGGTTACTGACTATGGACCAGAACCAGGGAGTACAAGACAATTCTAACAGATCACACCACAAAACACAACCTTGCGCAACGTAGGTGCATATTTGATCCCTAAAGGGGGGAAGGACCCTCGAGAATGTGACTCCTATTGTCCGATCTCACGGATGAATGTTGACATAAAAATTCTGCCCAAAATACTGGCAGGTAAGTTGCACTCAGTTATCCTAAAATTGGTAGATGTGGATCAAACTTGTTTTATTCAGGGAAGGTGCGCAACTCCGGGACTAGAATAGTGGCCTCTCTAGATACAAAGAAGGCCTTTGACCCGGTGGAGTGGTCATATCTATTCCACCTGCTGGAGTGTTATGGCTTTGGCCCTGTTTTCATTTCCTGGGTACGGCTCTTGTATAAAGACCCGTTGGTTAGATTGAGGGTTAATGGCATTATTTCAGATTCCTTTCCTATATTTTGGGGCACCAGGCAGGGGTACCCACTCTCACCCCTCCTGTTTGCCCTATAGAGCCCCTAGCGGTCAAGCTGAGAGCTACTCCAAATTTGACGGGTCTGCGACTTGGGGAGTTTGAGGCGCAAGTATCGCTCTATGCGGACGGCATGTTGTTAGATCTGCAGGATGCGGGGCCTTTGCGGGGCCTTTGCTTTCAGAACCCTTCCGACTCACTCTGATTCAGGAGTTTGGGGATTACTCCAGATTCTGAATTAATTGGAAAAAATTGAGGTTCAGCTTCCCATCTCTAAATTTCTGGAGACAAACTTGACGCCGATTATAATAAATTTTCGGGTAGAAGGTACGGAAATGGCAGAATTTACCTATCACCTTGATGGGATGGATAAATATGTTTAAAATAATTTTTCTTCCTAAGTTTCTGTAGATTCTTTCGAATTCCCCGTTTTTTGTGACACTACGGGTCTTCAAGCACCCAGGGTATCTTTGGCAGTTTTAAACAATGGGAGGGATGGCCCTTTCTGATCTTTCTGATCTTCAGTCTTATTTTATGGCCTCACAGCTATCCTTTAGGACTGGCGACTTTGTCCACAAATGCCTAATGCCACTACCCTGCTAGAGGCAGTAGTTGCCACCTCACAAGAAACTCTACAAGATATGTTGTACAGGAAAGAGATCCCGAGGAGGAAGGTGGGATCGGTTATGGCACTTCCTGGGAAAGCGATGTGCTCTCAACGGAGGAAAGATGATCCCTTGTGGCTATCTCCAAAAAGCCCTCTGTGGTGTAATAGAACCCTCGAGGAGTTTCTAAAATTACAGGATGGGCACAGCACCTTGGCTAAATATGGCATAAAATACTTACATCACATTTATCAGGATAATCATCTCTGTACTTTTACACAACTAAGAGAACAATTTGGTGCACCTAAGACCTTGTTCTTTCGTAATGCGCAGCTGCGCCATGCAGCGATCGCGCAGTTTGGGGGGGGGGGGGGTCAAATTATGGTGCAAAACATGGACTTGGATAGGGTTCTGATTGATCCAGCTAAGCGAATCTCTAGATACTATGGGGCAGTGGGCCCGGGGGTAATGACTACAACTTTTAGGCCCATGGTGCGATGGGCGGCGATTGTCCTGGAGTTGTCGGAAGAACTGTGGTAGGAGGTACTGGACACATATTTGGTGTCTGTTGTCTCCTCTATGGATAAAATAATTCAGTTCCGTTACCTGCACCAACAGTATTATACACCAGCTAAACTTTACAGAATGCAAAGAAGGAAATCGGCTGTCTGCCATAAATGCAAGGGGGCAGAAGGCACTTTCCTACATATGGTCTGGGAATGCGAAAAAGTGAGACCACTATGGTTGCAGGTGACTGAATTTATTTTGGACCAGTTTGATCTGCCTAACATTTGTTCCCCCCTATATTGCCTCCTTGGGGTCTTCGATCAAGAGGAGATGAATACACAAAACTGTTCCTTAGGATCGTATTCTTTGGTGTGAGGAAGCTCATTGCCAGACACTGGATACATGACAAACAGTTGACTCTGGGGATGTGGATAAAAATAATAAATGCTGATGTGCTGATGTATAAAATGACCTATGAAGCTAGAGGGTCTCTCAAGAAGTTTAGGAAGGTATGATTTCGGTCGGTTGACTCTGAGAATACGTTGGAAGAGGAGGGGTGATAGACCATTAGACTGCTTAAAGTGGATGTAAACCCACTCATCAATTATAAAGTACTGCCGTAGTGCTGAACTATAAGGATATACATGCCACCTGAATGTATCCTTACCAGTCAAATGTGTCCCGTTTAGCAGTTTGAAGCCCCCAAAAACAGCAGATTCAGTGGGCGGGTCTATTATCGGCACTTGGTGGGCAGAGTCATGATGTCAGCAGACTCCCCGCCCACCTCTACACTCCCTTTGGCCAGAGCGTGCAGGAGAGGCAGAGCGAGTTCTGGGTAAAAGCAGAGGGTGCTCACGGGCCCCTGTCACAAGTTCATACACACGTCAATGTCCAGTGACAGTGGGGGATGATCAGTGCGATGGGACAGCTGTGAGCACGATCCCCCTCATGCCTGGCTTTTCATCATCGGCTTCTCTCCCTCTCACGGCTTTCACCTGAAAAGCCATGCAGGGGGGGATCGGTGCTCCCAGCTGTCTACGTTGCACCGATCATCCTAGACTGTCATCAGGTTCTTCCTCCAGCGCTGTCCTCCTACGCCCCCCTTGTCACTCTACTTGTGTCCTCATCCCCCCACTGTGTCTTCCCCCTGCTGCGGAGGCAGGGGATCTGACAGGATGGAGAGCGTTGCATGGGACACAGAGCATTCGTTACCGATCGCTCTGTAACCTATGATAACTGAGCAGCGTAACCTGTGTGTTACTCTCCTTCAGTTTATGAATGGACAGGAGCCGCTGTCTCCCCTCCATTCATTTTCAATGCAGAGAAAGGGACTTGGGAATCTGTGTCCTCTGTCCCTTTCTTTGTCTCAAATGGGAGATGTCAGGGGTCTCTGTTTAGACCCCTGACATATCACCAAAGCCCCCAACAGGGCAGATGAAAAAAAAATGTAAATAAGTGCAGCCAATCCTGGGAGAGCTGGAGGGGAGGGGAGGAGAGGGGAGGAGAGGGGAGGGGGGGGGGTGTGAATTAAAGGGATTGTAAGGAGAATTTTTATTTTTATTTTAAATAACAAACATGTTATACTTACCTCCACTGTGCAGCTCGTTTTGCACAGAGTGGCCTCGAACCTGATCTTCTGGGGTCCATCGGCGGCTGTCACAGCTTCCCCCCGCAAGTATTTCTCATGTTCATGCAAGCTCCCTCTCATGGTGAGAAGCACTTGCGAGTGCGCTCCCGTGATACAGCCGGCGGCTATAGCCGCTCGCTGTATCACACGACCTCGCCCCCGGCGCTCCGCGTCAGTGGATGTGATTGACAGCAGCGCGAGCCAATGGCTGCGCTGCTTTCCATCCATCCACTCCAGCCAATCAGTGGCCAGGCTGAACGGTGGAAAGGACGTCGGGGGACGAGCGCGGGATTTTCGAGGGGTCAGGTAAGTAAAACGGGGGGCTGGGGGGGGCCAGCACTGTCAGATGTTTTTCTATTCTATGCATTAAGGTGAAAAAACATTTACCTTTACAACCCCTTTAACTTTTTACACAGGATGTGCCTGTCTCGGGCTAGTGCATGAGATATGTAAATAACGTGTCACTCCAAGCAAGGGGGAGGATTTGACAAAGTTTTTCTCTGTTTGTCAAGATGTAGCTCACTGAACAATAAAGGAGGATTGCTCAGAGCTGGATTAACTCTGTGTGGCAAGACTGGGCACAGATGATAGGAAATCTTATTCTCTACAATGTGACATCAAAAAAAAAAAAAAAATGATTTCAGGTTTACATCCACTTTAAGACCACTTTCTGAAAAATATGGCAGAGGGAAGATAGTGAGTATACTTCTTTCAATGTGGACAGAGTTGGGCTTTTGTATCCTCCCGAGCACAACACTGAATGTAGACATCCCCTGGGGAGGGAGGGTTTTTTGTTGGGTTATCCGACTGATTTTTGGTTCTGGTTTAATGTTTTGTTTTTGTTTTTAAAAAGAGAAGAAAAGCACATATACTTCAGTGTATGATAGGGGTGGAGCCCTGATTGGCTCAGCTAAGAGAACATTGATATGTACAACGTTATTGCCGCTAATGGATTTTGGTTTCTTCATTGATCTGGATGTAACCCCTGTCTGATGTATTGTATGAATAATACTCATGTGCGCAATAAAAAACAAACAAAAAAATCATAACAAAACAAAGAAGACCCTGGCTGTGTATTTAGTGAGAAAAGAGCCGCCATTGCCTGTATTGGAAAAGCAGTAACTGCAGAGGGGGTGGGAGCAATTACCTGGAAGGGGAGTGCAGATGCAGGGTGTGTGTTAATGAGGTTAGCTGGTGAAGTACTTCCCCCTCCTGGTTTTTCCGTTCCAAATTTCAGGACGGAACATGAAGTAATGGAGGAATTGCCAATGAACACACTGTAGGCTGAGGTAAAGCCTGTCCTAAAAGACAGAGGTACATTAACCACTTCAGCCCCGGAAGGATTTACCCCCTTCCTGACCAGAGCATTTTTTTGCGATTCGCCACTGCGTTGCTTTAGCTGACAACTGCATGGTTGTGCGTCGTTAAACCCAAACAAAATTGATGTCCTTTTTTTCCCACAAATAGAGTTTTCTTTTGGTGGTATTTGATCACCTCTGTGGTTTTTATTTTTTACGCTATAAACAAAGAAAGAGTGACAATTTTGAAAAAAATAGGATTTTTGTACTAGCATCTTCATCTTGACCTTAGCGTTATATTGCCCCTTTAGGAGAGGACTAGGCAGAAAGTGTTAAAAACAGCAACACTTGCACAGTACCGCCAAGGGGGTGGTCCTACTGGCTATAACCCCTCACACTGCACCCAGCAGCTCAGTTTGTTAAAAGCAGTACAAACATATGTGTCCGTCAATGAACTTCAAAGAAAGGGATTTTACGGCGAGTCCAAAAATCCTATTGCACCAATTGCCCTGGTAGAATGTGCCGTGACAGGAAAAGGAGGCGCCCGCCCCCTTATGGCATAAACCTGAACCACAATCTGTCCGATCCACCAAGAAATGGTGGCCGATGAGACCGCCAGTCCCTTCTTCGGACCAGCCACCCATACAAACAACGAGTGCGACCTTCGAATAGGAGCCGTAGCAGACAGATACACCTGTAGAGCCCGGACCACGTCCAAGGAATGCAAAGCCATCTCTTTGGGGTGTGACGGCCGAGGACATAAGGACGGAAGAACAATGTCCTCATTTAGATGAAAGGCCGAAACAACCTTTGGCAGAAACGAAGGCTGCGGACGATTTATCCTTATGGAGAATCAAGTAGGGAGACTTGCAAGACAAGGCCGCCAACTCAGAAACCCTCCTGGCAGATTTAATAGCCACTAGAAGGATTACTTTCTGAGAGAGCATCAATAAGGGGATCTCCTTAATGTTTCAATCGGCGGTTTCTGAAGCACCGAGAGCACCAGATTCAAATCCCACGGAGGTAGTGGTGGTCCAACCGGAGGGGCCACATGTCGAACCCCCTGAATAAACGTACTCACCAATGAATGAGTCGCCAAGGGTCGAAAAGCTGATATCTGCCCCTTGATGGTGCTTAAAGCGGGGTTCCACCGCCGTTTATTTGATTTTTTTCTGGGGGGAAATGACAAGGAGTACGATTTTGAATAGTTCCACTTACTTGTGCCATGCTAAAACTCTCATGCTGCCGTTTTTCCGACTGTTTCCAAGTTGATAAAATCGTCTCCTGACGGTTTCCATCTTGCCTGTGGGCATGTGAAGCCCACAGGCATTCTCTTCCAGGACACTGTGCTGCTGATATCCCAGCATGCACCGCCCATTCAAGCGCCGATCTCGCGCATGCGCAGATCAAACAAATCCGAGCGCTGACAATAACTGGGCGCCGCACAGACTCCTGGGAACTTTAAAAAAGGATCCCAGGAGACAGTGCGGCCAAAAGGAAGTGCAGACCTGCCGCTGAAACACCGCCCCTAGCCGCAGCCGCACCGCCCATATCCGGAGACTACAGGAGACCAGGAAATTGAAAAAACAAAAACAAAAAGAAGATGGTAGCAGCAAGGTAATGGGGATATAATTAAATTACACCCTATTACAATCTTAGGGGCAGAGCGGTTTAAATTCGGGTGTAGCTGCGCTTTAAGGCAAGTTTCTGATCCACTCCTCACTGCAAAAACAGCAGGATCCTGGAAATCGAGTATGTGTGCGGACTCCACACATGGAGATGTAGGCCTTCCACATACGATCATGAATCTACCGAGAAGATGACTTCCGTGCCCTCATCATAGTGGATATTACCGAATCCGACAGACCTCAGCCCCTTAGTACCTGGCTTTCAACAGCTATGTCATTAAAGCCAATTATGGTAAAGTAGGATGAAGTTTTGGACCTTGCGACAGAAGGTCCTCCCGCATCAGCAGTCGCCAAGGAACATCCGCCACCATTCGTACTATGTTGGCGTACCACGGACGCCGAGGCCAATAAGAATAAGAATTACCGGAAACCCCTTGGCCCCCACTCTGCGAAGAAGACGTGGTAGAAGTTTGAGTGGGGGAAAAGCATAAATCAGCTGATAATGCCCCCATGGAGCCACCAACGTGTCTGCTACGTCGGCCAAGGGATCCTTTGACCTGGCCACAAACCCCTGTACCTTCCAATTGAGTCGAGAAGCCAAGAGATCCACATCTGGCATGCCCCACCTTAGGCAAAGGAGCTGAAATACATCCGGATGTAGCGACCATTCCCCTTGGTTCAGCATCTGAGGACTTAGTTAGTCCTCTTGCCAGTTTTCTACGCCCGGAATGTACACAGCCGACAGAGCCGGCACGTGCCGCCCTGCCCACCACAGGATGTGAGCGACCTCCAGTGCTGCAGCCAAGCTCCTTGTTCCTCCTTGATGGTTGACATACGTCACCGACGTGGCGTTGTCCAACTGGATCCAGACCGGATGCCGCTGCAGCCTCTGTGACCATGTGGGAGGTCCTTAAAAGCACCTTAGGCAAAGGAGCTGAAATACATCCGGATGTAGTGACCATTCCCCTTGGTTCAGCATCTGAGGACTTAGGTAGTCCTCTTGCCAGTTTTCTACGCCCGGAATGTACACGGCCGACAGAGCCGGCACGTGCCGATCCGTCCCCCCGCAGGATGTGAGCGACCTCCAGTGCTGCAGCCAAGCTCCTTGTTCCTCCTTGATGGTTGACATACGTCACCGACGTGGCGTTGTCCAACTGGATCCAGCCCGGATGCCGCTGCAGCCTCTGTGACCATGTGGGAGGTCCTTAAAAGCAGGAGTCCCTTCCACCAGAATCGTGGTTACCTTATTTAACATGGATACCGGGGGGGGGGGGGGTGTCAACAATCGGAGGAGATGTCCATTTCTTCAGGAAACTCTCCTCAAAGAGGTAACGCACTGCCATGCGTTTCGGGATGGAAAAGACCCACTGCGGTTTTCCCCACTCCTTGTAAATAAACTTATAAAAATAAGTTGGGTAAGAAAACACCTTTGCCGTGCAGGCCAGCTTGTGGGACCCGAAAGGGAAGGACAACTCTGTAGATGCCCCCGCCGTATCCTCCATCTTTAAGTTATCCCGCTGTAATAAGTGCTCCTACAAGTGCCTTTTCTTGTGCTGACCCGGACACAGAGTAATCCTCACTGTTCTGATCCGCATCCTATGATACATCAGAACAGAGGCCGTCTGCCACAGCGGGGCCCGAGTCTGAATCAGAGCTTTCCCCAGAAGATGGTGGGGGCGTTTTTTTACCCCCCTTGCGTTCACACGCCGCTTCCACCCTGGTAATAGTGCAGGGGAACCAGTTGCACAGGGATGTCTGGGGAAGAAGCACCAGCTTCCGACGCCATCCTGAACCACACTTGCCTGTCACCACTTAGGGACTTAAGGCAAGTCACAAAAAATGTTCACCCTTCTAGCTGCCACAGACTGAGGGGCCGCACGCAGGACTTACCACCCCAACCCAGGTACTGCGCTGTGCCACTGCTGTCCGCTCTCCGCTGTGTCATCCGCGAGATTTCTTTGTGAAAAGTGCACGGTTCTAGAAGGAAACAAGCACCCAGCGCTAGAGGTAAAACATCCGCCAGCCACCTCAGCAAAAATGTCTGAGAGAAAATAGCCGGTGAACTTCCAGAAAATGTCTGAAAGGCAAAAAACTGGCTATGGCTACAAAAAAAAATGGCTGCGGCACCAGGAAAATAGCCACGGAGCCCGTGGCGGCCTCTCCACATGTCCAAAAGCACAAACACCCCACCATGGCCCAGAAACAGAGAAGACCCCCAACACCCAGCGCAGCCCCCTGCCAGGACCCAGAGCCCCCCCGGAGGACCCCCAGCCAGGTACGTGCACCGCACCCACATATGCCCAGTCACACAGCGGCCCATAGCATGGGGAGGAGGGAAGGGACAAGGAGAGAAGAAAGGGAGAGTGAGAGACCCCCTAGTCGACCTCCCAGGGAATGCCCAGCTGCTCCATCCTGCTGAGACAGGTGGAACCATACTTACCCCTCCTGCAGGGACTGCTGGACGCATTCCACAGACAGACTCATCACCCGAGCAATACGGGGTGGCTGTCGGCCACGACACACTGTGACACAGACAGCAGTAACCCGGTCATATGTGTGCCCCGGAGCATATAGCTCCCCGGCCGCCCCTGGATCAGACGGTGCATGTCGTGGCGGACCCAGCACGTAGCTAGGGCCTGCTCACGCTCGATGGCCAGGCTGTGAAGACTACCAGGATCTATATTATCCAGCCTGTCACCCAGCCCGGCTGTTGATTGTAGATCACAGAAATAAAAAAAAATTCCCAGGACCAATGGTCCCATCGGGAGCCAGGTCCTTCTCCTA
Organism: Lithobates pipiens; assembly: GCF_037356315.1. Lineage (NCBI taxonomy): Eukaryota > Metazoa > Chordata > Amphibia > Anura > Ranidae > Lithobates > Lithobates pipiens. The sequence goes on from NW_027507748.1 coordinate 322,712,493, forward strand.
CACTAGGCAGAAAAAAAACTGAGCTGCTAGATGCAGTGTGAGGGGTTATAGCCAGTAGGACCACCCCCTGGGTGGTTCTGTGCAGGTGTTGCTGTTTTTAACACTTTCTGCCTAGTCCTCTCCTAAAGGGGAGATATAACCCTAAGGTCAAGATGAAGATGTCAGTCAATGAACAAAAGAGAAAAAGCAATATTTTGCACTTTTTTGCTATAATAAACATCCCCAAAAAATATATATATAAAAAAGAAATGTCTTCCACAGTTTAGGTTAGGTTAGTTTTTTTATGTATTCTACATATTTTTGGTAAAAAGAAAAAAAATCGCAATAGGTGTACCGTATATACTCGAGGCACCTCATTTTACCACAAAAAACTGGGAAAACTTATTGACTTGAGTATAAGCCTAGGGTGGGAAATGCAGTAGCTACTGGTAAACAATGCCCATCTGTAGCCTCACTGTGCCCATCTGCAGACTCGCTGTGCCCACCTGTATCATCAGTGTCCATCTGCATCCTCACTGTGCTCATTTGCAGCCTCACTGTGTCCATCTGCAGTCTCACTGTGCCCATCTGTACCTTTGAATACAAATAGTGGGTGTCTCCCACTGTGTCATGCAACTGCAGTCTTAGTTCGACAGCTGTCTACTGTAACAAAGCCCCGCCTCCTCCTCGTTTGTGATAAACAGAACACTGATTCAGTTTCCCAGCATTGGATCAGTGTTCAGTCTTGTTTACATAGGCATCTCCCCGTTCTGCCTCTCCTCATCGCAATCACGGGCCGTCAGCGAACATCGAGTTTGTAGGACCCGCGGGCACGCTTCCCCGGCGTGCCCGCTAGGTGGAAATTTCAAAGGGACGTACAGGTACGCCTTTTTTCCTGCCCATGCCATTCTGCATGCGGTGGTCGGCATGTGGTTAAAGCTATATTGGTACATAGGGAAGCTGGAATTTAGAACAAAAAAATAAAGGTGAACTTAGCCTTTAAAGTAGACTTCTAGGCAAAAAATATTGTTTTATTTATTTTGAATAGAGTAAGGGAGGGTCTAAACTCCTGTCAGTTTATTTTTTTGCCATCTGCGTCCCATTGGGGAGATTTCCCTTTATTTCCTGTCTCATAACAGGAAGTGAGAGGAAATCCTTGCAAATTAAGGGAATCCCTTTGGGACCCCCAGGCCACCAGAACGAGTATTACCATTGGAGGATTTCCCCTCTAATAATTTTCTGGGGGAAACCTAAAATTTGTTATTTTTCTTTTACTTTTAATGATAATGGTAAACTTGACAAATAGAGAGGGTGAATCTTTCTAAAGCAATAACAATTGACAGGTGTTCTAATCTCCCTCCACTCTATCCAACACTTAAAAAAAAAAGTTTTTCCTTTAGTTGTACTTTAATGACCGCGGATGGTTAAAAAAAAAGAAATAAAAAAAAGAGTTGCTGCAGGCCCTGTGTTTTGTGGTAAATGCTCTGAAGGACTTATGCAGCAAATTTTGTTGTTTTGCACTAATTTCTATTCACATACGTAGGGCTCTGTGGCTGATCTGCTCAGCTGCCCTGTAAGGTATTACTAGCAGTGTGTCTTTTCATGGAGAATGCCTATTTGCTGATGACTTGGATAAATATGTTCAAAAGAAAAAGAGCCACCTCTTGCCGCTCAAGAGTAAGGGCAAGCGTACCTCATATAGAGGGTTTTTACCTCGGCTTCTGGTTCTACTTTATCTAAGCAGTCATTTCGGCGTTCCCAGATGGCTGGGTCCAGAGGAAGCATGTAGGGCCAAGGGCAAAAGAGGTGCTGACTAGCCAATTCTAAACCAGAATCCAAGTTCTCTTCACTGCAAAGGGGCATCCCCACTAGTTTGGGTGGGGGTTGTGGGCTTTTTTGGAAGTCTGCCAGGAAGTGATTGCAGAAAAAAATCCCTGACGGGTACAAGATAGTTTCAAACATTTCCTCCTCCACAATTTGAGATAAGCAGAAGGGGACATTATTGTTTCAGGCACTTGATCACCTGCTGGCACAGGGTGTAATCAGGTTGGTTCCACTGACCAAAAGATTCCACGGATTTTACTCTAATTTATTCATGATCCCAAACCTGAACAAAGATATGTGGCTAATTTTGGACCTCAAAAAGGTCTAGACAAGTTCCTCGAGGTTCAGACATTTCATTTGGAGTTGGTTTATTCGGTGGTGGCCTCACTCCAGCAGGGAGACATTCTTGTGTCAGTGGACATAAGGGATTTATATGTCTATGTTCCAATTTTTCCAGCGCATCACAAATTCTTGCAAGTAGAGGTAGAGGACCGGCACTTTGTGGCTCTGAATTTTGGACTGGCCACAGCTACATAGTTATTCACAAAAGTGTTATCCCCAGTGCTGAGCAAGCTACAGGTTCAAGGAGTGTACATCCTAGGGTATCTAGACAACCTGTTGCTCAGAGAACAGATGGCGCATCAGTTAAGGGAAACTGTATCCCTCATGATTCATACGCTGGAAAATATTGCCTGGGTTCTCAATGTGAAGAAATCAGTATTGGGCATTGGAACTGACGCAGAGCCTGGAGTATCTAAAGGTATGTTTTCCTCCGAGAACAAGCCTCTCGCTGAGAAATCAGGTATCAGAACTGAGAAGTCAAAGTCGTCTTTGTATGAGACTACTGGGAAAGATGGTTACCATGTTCAAGGCAGTTCCGTATGCACAGTTCCATTCCAGGCCGTTGCAGAGAAATAACTTGGGAGTGGAACAGGAGGGTTCAGTTGTTGGACTGCTGAATGTCCTTAGGGCTGAGTACACTTTGGGCGCTGAACTGGTGGATGGATCCTCATAAATTGGAGGTGGGGAAGACGTTTCTTCCATTTGTCTGGAAGGTGGTGACTACTGATGCCAGTCTGACAGGATGGAGATTCATTCCGGCATCCTCTTACAGAGGGAACATGGTATCCTCAGGAAAGGATTTTACCCATCAATGGGTCCATGGGGTCCCTACCACCACCTTTACTATTTCTGCATACCAAGATCTTCTGGGCCACGCTTGGGCCACAAGAACTACTGACTTCCTTTCCTGCTTGATCCTGCGAAGAAGTAGAGGTAGCAGCAGAATAGGAGGGAATGCATAAATCAGTGAGAACTGATCCCATGTGGTCACCAAAGCATCTGTTCCGCATGCAGTGGATCCCTTGCTCTTGACACAAAGTTGTCGACTTTGTTGTTGAACCTGGACGCAAACAGATCCCCAATCTTTGGCATATAGCCAGGAAGATGTCAGGGTGAAGGGACCATTCCCCCAGGAACAACTTCTGGCGACTTAAGTAGTCCGTCTGCCAGTTCTCTACCCCTGGAATTAAGATTGATGATATGCACGGCACATGCTTTTCTGCCCAGGTTAGGATATGGTTTACCTCTACCTGGGTTGCCTGACTTCTGGTGCCCCCTTGGTGATTGATATAAGCCACTGCTGTGGCATTGTCAGATTGAATCCTGACAGGAGAATTCTGCAACCTGAATGTCCAGGCCCTTAGGGCTAGACGTGCAGCCCGAATCTCTAGAATGTTGATGGGCAAGGTCATTTCGGTTCTGGACCATTTCACCTGGACAGACGCCTCTTCCAAGACTGCTCTCCAACCTGAAAGGCTGGCATCTGTTGTTACCACCTTCCAGGTAACTGGTAAGAAGGATTCCCCCTTCTGCAGATTCTCGAATATCCCCCGCCAACTGAGGCTCTGACGCACTTTTGGCAACAAACGCATTGGAAAATCTAGTGTTTGGACCTTCTTGTTCCATGCTGATAGGATACTGTTTTGAAGCAGTCTCGAATGAAACTGAGCATAGGGAACTGCTTTGAATGAAGCCACCATCTTCCCCAACAACCTCATACAAAGGCAAATAGAAGGACCCTTCATTGCCCTGACCACCTGAACCAGCTCCTTTATGGAGCTTTGGTCCAAGTGGGCTACCGACCGGTCTATCAAGAGAAGGTCGACTAGGTATGCTATTAATGTTATAGCTTGAGTCCTTAATCTGGCCAGAGGAAGGGCCAGAAGTTTTGTAAACACCCGAGGTGTAGTAGCTAGATCGAAAGGCAAGGCTACAAACTGAAAATGACGTTTTTCTACTTCGAAACGCAGATACTTCTGGTGAGCAGGGAAAATAGGTACATGCAGGTATGGATCCTTGATGTTGATTGATGCCATAAGTCAGGGGTGTGAAGAACGAGGGCCACTTAGGCGACCCTGCATATGCAGAGGGGACACGGACACAGTCTATGGGCCTTCCAATCCAATCCCCTTCTGTGTTTTTTTTTTTAGTGGCTCAGATTGGAGGTAGGCTGGTGTAAACGGACACTAGTCCGTTTACATATGCCACTCCATAGAGGTGAATGGAGGGTCCAATTGGGTCAGACCGATCATGTAAAAGGGGCCTAAGGCTGCTTTCACGCTGATACACAGTGATTTACCCACACCACGAGTGCAGCCCAGTGTGCCTGGGGTTTTCCTGTGGGTTACTGCACTTTGCCATAGACTTCTATTATATCCTGTAGGGGTAGTGCACTTTCTGACTGCGCACCAAACCCACAGCTAATAAAAGAATTCTATAGCTCAGTGCAGGTAACCCGCAGGTGAACTGCGCTGCACCTGTGGATCAATTTAAAAGCACGCCAGTAACCACTGAAGAACAGATATGCCCATATATACATTGTGATTTTAGTAATAAAATGTCCTTTAATAACAGTCTTTCATTCAGGTATCAGCGCCTGTTGCTGTCCCAGGAAGAATGCATTTGGTGTCACTCCGCCTGTGACTCTGGTGCTATACAGGAGGCATCGCTTATGCGGCTCTGTTCCGCAGCTTGTTTCCTCTGCCGCCAGCTTCATTCACAACACTGATGCTCTGGGATGGCGGATTAGCATCCCGCCATCCCAGGTAAGCAGGTTGCCGGCCACATCAAAGGGCTCCGTGAGCCACATGTGGCCCCCGGGCCGCAGGTCGGGCACCCCTACCTTGTAGGATGGAGACTACTGATCGGATTGATTCCATGTGAAAAGAGCAAATTTTCAGGAACCGGTTTAGATCTTTGAGATTTAGAATGGGTTTGACATCCCCATTTGGTTTTGGCACCGTGAAAAGGTTTGAATAAAACCCCAACCCCAGCTCTTCCATGGGGACCACCATGATCACTTTTTGCGACAAAAGTCAGTCTAACGCTATAAAGAGAGAGACTTCTTTTTCTCCGGATCTTTGGGGACATTTGACCTGAGGAAACGAGGAGACGGGAATTCTCGGAAAACTCTAGTTTGTAACCTAGAGCTATTGTGGAGACCACCCATCTGTCTCGAAATTCTTCCTGCCAGACCCTTGAGAACTGCAGAAGTCTTCCCCCCAGTCAAGCGAGCGGGGGCGCCCCTACATAAACAGGCTTTAGCGTTCTGTCTTCCTCCCCCAGGATTTCTTTTGTCCCTGGGGTTGACCCTGAGGTTTACCTCTTGAACCTGATGGTGGAGGCTGTCGCGACTACCTGGAGGCTGATGCCCCTGGCACTGGAAAAAGAGCCCATTTAAATGAGGGACATTTACTCTTTTTCTTAACTGACAAAAGGGTACTTTTCCCACTTGATATTTTTTTTATATATTTGTCCAAATCCTCCCCAAACAGCTTTTCACAGTGGAAAGGAAAACCAGTCAGGAGCTTTTTGAATGGTGCTTCGGCTGACCAACTTTTCAACCATAAGATTCTATGCATATGTACCAACCCAAACATAAGGCGGAAGGTTTGAAGAATAGAATCTCTGATTGCGTCACAAACACAAAGCCGCTGGCAGCTCGACTGACTCCTGGGCTTGCTGTTCAGGGAAAATCTTGAGCACCTGTTTCAAATGGTCTTCAAAATTGCTGTCACTGCATGTTGAGTCACTGAACCTGCAAAGGAGAAAATGTTTTTTTTTTTTTAACAGGAATTCCAATTTTTTTTCAGTTGGATCCCTAAGCATTTGCGCATTGTCAACAGGACAAGTCAAACTTTTATTCACAGAGGATATAGCAGTGTCAATTGCTGGTATACTCCACATCTTAGTAAATTTTTCCTCCATAGGAAAAAGTGTTGAAAACTTTTTAGGAGGGAAAAAATTATTATCTGGGTGATCCCACTCAGAATACATAAGCTTTTCTAGTAATGAATGGACAGGAAAGTCACGCAAGGCTTGAGGAGGCTTCAGTGAACCCAAACAGTGGGCTCTACAACCAACTCTGTTAAGGGTAGCTTAAATGTGGAGTGGACCATTTCAGTAAGAGAACGCACCAGCAACTTCTCAGCATGTGAAGCTGAAGTAGGTCCTTCCCCACTTGATACCTCGGAAGAGGAATCATCAGCCTCTTCACAGTCCCCTGAGGGGGATTCATCTTCCCCCTCCCACTGTTCTTCTGTTTGAGGATCCTGGGCGGTGGAAGGGGACCTAATGTGTTTTCTTACACTCTATGAAGATGCGATTAAAGCCGCTAATCTTTCCTCCAATCCACTCATAGCTGAGGAGAAAACCTGCTCAGTTATATAGACAGTGGCTGAAGTGTCGGAAAGCAATTGCAGTCCCTGATGACCCAGATGGCTCACTCTGACCAGTCTCCCTAGATCTTTCAAGGGGGGATGGTGTTGCAGAGGGAGGGTCCTTAGGGCCTGAGGTTTCATTTTTTATGACGTCAGCTTGACGAAACTGGTAGGCGTGGCTATAGAGACGTGACCTCTCTCGAATACACCGCAGCAGCTGGCGGTGTGAGGATTTCATACAGCGAATTTAACTTTGATGAGATGTGAGTAGTTTTCTGTTTGTAATAAACTTCCTTTAAAGACATAATACACTATGGGTTCTCTTCCTCTTTCCATGCAAATGTACGAATGAGAATTTAACCCGTAGATGTATAACCAGATTCCCAGGGAGACGCCAGAGAGTGACACAGGGGCTAAACACTGTGAAGGCGGGTTTCCCCCAATAGGGGTAAGGATCTGGTGAACGCAACATAATTTACTTTCACCAAAGCGCACCAGGGATTCTCTTTGGATACTTGCACAAGGTACCATTTGGAAATTATATACTGGCTATGAACTGTTTAATACATCATAAAGGACTTGTCGGCACTTTATATTTATAGGACAAAAGGATTTGATTCTATTTTTTATTTATTTTAGTTTTTAGCATTTTTCACCTGTTTCACTTTTTTTTTTTTATATATCATAGGGGCATGAGGCCCCTGCCACAGGACACATAATTCACTTTTACAATTTTATAATTTTTCAACACTAATGTATAATTGCTCAGACAACTGCACGGATAAGAAATAATTTTATCAACACAGATGAAAAGAGTTCTGTATAGTAACACACATAGTAAATGTAAAGGTATAGCGCCAACTCTACCTGATTTTCCTTTCATATGAGGAATTGAACTTCCTGTCTAGGGTGTGCCAGTGTCCATCACCTGAAGGTGCCCTATATCTCATACAGTAATTATTGTGGCTCTGTATCCCGTGATGTACGATAAAGAAATTAGGCCAGGGGCTGCAAAACAACCCTTTCCTTGTGCAGCGCAAGGAATGACTCCTTACAAGATAAATCTGTCAATTCGGAAGCCTTAGAAGCCAAAGTAATAGAAAACAGGAAAGCAACCTTACGAGCAAGGACAGGGACAAAAATATCTTTGGTATGTTCAAACAGTAGATTCTGAGGAACCAACAAAACCAGGTTAAAGACACGCAAAGTACAAACTGCACAAGAGCTCTTGCCAAGGAATAAGAAGCATTTGAAGAAGGAACACCAAAGCTGAGATCTGCCCCTAATGGTACTTAAGGCCAAGGACTTGTCAAGACACGACTGGAGAAAATACAGAACTCATTCCACGGAACACTTCCTGGGATGAAACTTCCTGTCTCGCACATTATGTTTTCCAACTTCAGTAGAAGACCTTGCAGAAAGAGTATCAAGAGGGAAGGGATGACCAAATTCAAAATACCTCTGTCTATCAGTACCTGAGATTCAATAACAAAGCTGTTAAAGCCAGGAATCGTAAAGCAGAATGGTACATGAGCCCTCGTGAAAGCAGGTTTGGATGCTATGGGAGGGCCCACCGACACTCTATTAGGAGTTTGACTATATTCGAGTACCATGCCCCCCTGGACCAATTTTGTGAAATGAGAAGGATCAGAAAAACCTCTTGCAAGAAAGGAGTTTGAGGGTAAAAGTGTAAATTAGGTAGAACAGATCTAATCAATTCAACAGGGCATACACTGCAAAGGCTAGTGGATCCTTTGTCCCAACAGATCCAAATCCGTCCAGTTTGTTGAGGCGGTCAAATAACACTGTAATCAATGGAATCGGGTAGGCATTCTTAATCGTGGCACGATTGAGACCCATATAATCTATACAAGGTCTCAGTTCACAGCTCTTCTTCACATAGAAGAAACCAGCACCAGCAGGAGAAGAGGATTTGCAGCTGAAACCTCGAGAAAGTGCATCAGCAACATACTCCTCCATGACCTTATCCTCCAAGACCAACAAAGGGTAAACCCGGCCACGAGGAGGTATGGCACCAGGTTGAAGGTCAATTGCGCAATCATAAGACCGATGTGGAGGCAAACTACTGGCTTGACCTTTATCAAAGACATCGCTAAAATCGCGGTACTCCTCCAGCAGGGATGGAAGTATAGAGGTGCACAGGACCTTGCATACCTTCAGGAAGCATGTCTCACTGTATTGTGGTGACCATTGAGAAAACCTCAGCACAGAGCCAATAAAAAGAGGGGTTGTGCCTCTGTAACCAAGGATAACCAATAACCAGGGGAAAACCTGGGTGAGGAAATAACTTGGAATTGGATTATCTCATGGTGAAGAGCCCCTACGGCCATGGACAACGGAACTGTCTCATGAGTCACATAGGCAGGCTGTAAAGGTCTCCCGTCAAGAGCCTCAATGGCAAGTGGAGTGTCACGCAGCTGCAGTGGAATCGAGTGCTGTGAAACAAATGCAGCATCAATGAACAGGCCTGCAGCCCCAGAGTCGATTAGAGCCTGTATCTCGATGGATGACTCAGCCCAAGAAAGGGTGATCGCAACCAGGGGCTTATCCTTCTGGATAACTGGGGACGAAACAACGCCACCTAAGGTCTGTCCATGACGGGACCTCAAGGTTCGGGCGTTCCCTGGAAGGGTAGGACAAGACTTCAAAAAGTGACCTGCCTGGCCACAATAAAAGGCACAATCTCTCCCTCCTAATAAAAGGCTCTCTTATCCGCAGAGAGACGCGTGAAGCCCAGGTGCATGGGCTCATCTTCACTGACCGACTCGGTACCAGGAGGCATGGGAGGTGAGGGAGGCAGGCAAACGTACAGGAGGCTTCCACAAGCGCTCCTTAAGAGAAAGTCTTTCTCTGAGTCTGGAGTCAATGAGGATGGCAAACGAGATCAAGCTCTCCAGCTCAGTGGGTATATCTCGGGCTGCTATCTCATCCTTGATGGAATCCGAGAGACCATGAGAAAAAGCATGCCATGAGGGCCTCATTGTTTTTAAGCAACCTCTGCTGCCAGAGTACGGAATTCAATGGCGTAGTCGGTAACAGTTCTCGTGCTCTGTTTAATGGACATGAGGCACTTGGCAGCAGAAGCGGTGCATGCGGGAATGTCAAATATCCTTTTAAAGAAGGCCACAAACTGAGGGTAACGCAAGACAATAGGTTTTTGCGTTTCCCATAGAGGGTTAGCCCAGGCCAAGGCTCTCTCAGAAAGAAAAGATATCACGAAACCCACTTTGCTTCTGTCCGTGGGAAACGCCTGGGGCAGCATCTCGAAGTATATCTCAACCTGATTGAGAAACCCTCTGCATTGAACTGGATCACCCCCAAATTGCTGGGGAAGCGGAGCGGAACCAGACATACCTCTTATAGAGGTAATACTCGAGGTGGGTACCTGCACAGAGACTGGCGCAGCAGCAGGGATGGCCTGCGACTTAGGTTGTACCGGAGCAGCCATCGCGGGGGATTCCAGGTGAGCTGTGCGACTGGAAAACTGATCCATGTGGTTATCTTGCTCATCCAATCTGGAAAAAATATTACCAACAAGTGGATTGACTGTATCTTCTGAATTCATGGCCTTCGCCTACTGTCAGAAACCATGAATCAGACCGAGACAGAAGTATAATTAAATCACACTTGTTTATTAAATAAAAATAAAAAGGTAAATAGAAAAAGCGTAGTCAAAGCATAGCCAGAGTCCAGTAACTGGATAGAGTAGTCAGCCAGGCCAGAGTTCAATAACTAGATCGGGTAATCAGCCAGGCCAGAGTCAGGGATCCAAGTAGAGCAACAGCAAGCAGGATAAGGAGCCAGAAGGGATGTCAGCAAGCCAGTCTTTAAACAGAACCGCGGGAGATGGTTTCTTGTGATGTGACCAAGGCAAAGGCGTTGAATGTAAAGGCCAGGAGTTCCACGTCCTGAGTTTCCCACCTGCAACAAAACTCTAAACATCTCCATGTACAGTGACCCTTTCTACTGGTCTCTGCACAGCAAAATGTGCTAATATGTTTGTTTTGCATTGACATATACTTTCTGCAAGACCTTTCAGGAGCCTTTGGCATCGAGGCTGACATTTCTGCATTCAGGCTATATACACATGAGCGGGATCTCTCTCACACTGACCAGTTTTCTCTTTGAGGCAGCCCAAGAAAGCTCCTACCCACTTCTCTGTAGCTTGGGACAGTTATACCCATATTCCTTTTCCTGTATAAGTACAGTTAGCCTTGAAAACATTTACAGCACAATTGAATATTAGAGAATAATAGCTATTATGTCTATGCAGCGCCTAAATCATAATTTTGAGTTTCTGAAAATTCTGTGTTAAGGATCACTCCCATTACCTTCCAAACTGAAATCAGAGACAATCTTTTGGGAGGTGGCTCACATTGTACCTCGGCACCACACTGAAATTTGGAAGCTGCATATTGCATTCTCACCAAGGTTTCAAGGATTCTCAGAATGACCAGCAGCAATGGAGATTCAGGTGTGTCAGCTTGATCAGCACCCTGGGGTAACTGATCTGTATTTACCTGCTTATTTCTACCTATTTCTATTTTCTTTAATATTTATTCCCAGAATCACACTAATACCGCGTACACACGACCGGACTTAGGTCCGACAGACTTTCGACGGAGTTCTGACGGAGTTCTGACAGTGTTCTGATGGACTTTCCGAATGAACGGACTTGGCCACACACAATCACACCAAAGTCCGACGGATTTGAACGTGATGATGTACGACTGGACTAGAATAAGGAAGTTCATAGCCAGTAGCCAATAGCTGCCCTCGCGTCGTTTTTTGTCCGCCGGACTAGCATACACACGAGCGGATTTCTCTGTAGGAACTGCGTCCGGCAGAGTTCTGGCAGAAAAATTTGAAACATGTTCCATTTCTAAAGTCTGTCAGACTTTTGCAAATCAAAAGTCCGCTGCAGCCCACACACGATCGAATGGTCTGCCGGAATTGTTCCGTCGGACTTTTGATGTTGAAAAGTCTGGTCGTGTGTACGCAGCATAATACATTATAGCGAGAGGGATATGCAAAAGCAAATTTAAAAAAATGTCTGTGTTTCTTATAGTAATTTCCAGCTGTTATTTTTTTAATGGTATTAGTAGTCAAATAAAAAGTGATATTTGTAAAATTCAGTTATAACAGTTCACAAGAGATCTGCCTATCTCTTGGGAAAAATAGAAAGATACCTTTGGCTAGAGAATCAGATTTAGATCTCATGTTTCAACCACACAGTCTCAGAGGACATGCTGCTAGAACACTTCACAGTTATAGAAAACATGAGTGATTTAAGCACTCCACATTTGTTCAAAGATTAACCACTTCAGCCCGGAGCATTTGGCTGGCCAAAGACCAGAGCACTTTTTCCGATTTGGCACTGCGTCGCTTTGACAATTGCGCAGTCGTGCGACATGGTTCCCCAAAAAAATGTATGTCCTTTTTTCCCCACAAATAGAACTTTCTTTTGGTGGTATTTGATCACCTCTGCGGTTTTTATTTTTTGCACTATAAACAAAAAAAAGAGCAACAAAGTTGAAAAAAACACATTATTTTTTGCTTTTTGCTATAATAAATATCCCCCAAAAATATATTAAAAAAATGTTTTTTCCCTCAGTTTAGGCAGATACGTATTCTTGTACATATTTTTTGTAAAAAAATTAGCAATAAGTGTTTATTAATTGCTTTGCGCAAAAGTTATAGTGTCTACAAAATAGGGGGTCGTTTATGGCATTTTTAGTAATATTTTTTTTTTACTAGTAATGGCGGCGATCAGCGATTTTTATCGTGACTGCGACATTATGGCAGACACATCAGACACTTTTGGTGCTATTTTGGGACCATTCACATTTATGCAGCGATCGGTGCGATTAAAAATGCACTGATTACTGTGTAAATGTGACTGGCAGCAAAGGGGTTAACCAGGAGGGGGCGCTGCAGGGGTTAAGTGTGTCCTAGGGAGTGATTCTAACTCTGATGGGGGGGGGGGGGCTGTGTGAAAACTGATCACCGCTCCCGATTACAGGGAGCGGTGATCAGTGACAGTGTCACTAGGTAGAACGGGGAAATGCTTGTTTACATCAGCATTTCCCTGTTCTTCCTCTCCGTGAGACGATCGTGGGTATCCCCGTGGACATAGAGTCCGCGGGACCTGCGGTCGGACTCACGGAGCTTGCGCACCTGCTATCCAGGCCTAGCAAGATCATGTACATTAACGTGAATTCGCTCAGCGGAGCCAACCTACCGCAGTAAATCTGCAGCGGCTGGTCCACAAGCGGTTAAATAACCATTTTAGGTAGACTAATGCCCCATACACACGATCGGACTATCCGGCGGACCTGGTCCAATGAACCAGAGTACGCTGGACAATCCGCCCATGTGTGGCCTCCGTCGGACTTTTTTTTCCTGAAAAGTCTGGCGGACTTAGAAAGAAGTTTTGACTCAAAATAGTCCGCCGGGCTCGACAATCCGCCCGTCTGTGCTCTAGTCTGCCGGAATTTTGAAATGAACGGACTTGCCCACACACGGAGAAAAGTCCGTTCATTTTGAACGTGGCTCCAGGTAGACGGGACTAGTGAAGGAAGCGAATGTCGCCGCCTCCATCGGTGAGATTGACACGTTGCTAGCCCCGCCACCTGGTATGGACTTAAAGGGGAAGTCCTATGCCGAAAAAACGACGTGGGGGTCCCCCAAAGTCCATATCAGACCCTTATCCGAGCACGCTGCCCGGCCGGTCAGCAAAGGGGATGGGGACGAGCGAGCGCCCCCCTCTCCTGAGCCGTACCAGGCTACGTGCCCTCAAAATGGGGGGGGGGTGCTTTGGGGAAGGGGGGCCCTGTGGCCCCCCACCCCAAGGCACCTTTTCCCCATGTTGATGAGGACAAGAGCCTCTTCCCGACAATCCTGCCCGTTGGTTGTCGGGGTCTGCGGGCGGGGGGCTTATCGGAATCCGGGAGCCCCCTTTAATAAGGGGGTCCCCAGATACCGGCCCCCTACCCTATGTGAATGAGTATGGGGTACAATGTACCCCTACCCATTCACCTGGGGGAAAAAAAGTGTAAATAAAAAAAACACAACACAAGTTTTTAAATTAATTTATTGGACTGCTCCGGTGGTCTTCTCTTCTTCCGTCTTTGGGGGTCTTCTCGCCGGACTCCTCTGCTATCTTCTGCTACCTCTTTTACTAGTGGAGGAGCCCGGCTTTCTTCTTCATCGTCGCCTCTTAGGTTCTTCTGCCGGGCCTCCGCTATCTTCTGCTAGCTCTTTCACTAGCGTTGGCCCAGTCTTCTGTCGCCGCCACCGCCTTTTCCTCTTCTTCTCCCTTGCAATGTTGACACGACGCTCTCTCTGGCCACAATGGCAGGAACGTATTGTGTGGCGACTTATATAGGGACAAGGGGCGGGGTCACCGGGTGATGTCACATTGTGACCACGCCCCTTATGATGTCACAGTCCCAGCATTCTCCGGGACTGTGACATAGCGGGGTCACCAGGTGACATCACCCCTTGTCCCTATATAAGTCGCCGCACAACGCATCCCTGCCATTACGGCCAGAGAGAGCGTCGTGTCAACATCGCAAAGGAGAAGAAGAGGAGAAGGCGGTGGTGGCGACAGAAGACCGGGCCAACGCTAGTAAAAGAGCTAGGAGAAGATAGCGGAGGCCCGGCAGAAGAACCGAAGAGGGGACAACACCTCCGAAGAGCGGGACAAGACCCCGAAGTCAGAAGAAGACCCCCGGATGGCGGCGACGACGAAGAAGAAAGCCGCGCTCCTCCGCTAGTAAAAGAGCTAGCATAAGATAGCGGAGGAGTCTGGCAAGAAGACCCCCCAAGACGGAAGAAGAGAAGACCACCACAGTCCAATAAATTAATTAAAAAACTTGTGTTGTGTTTTTTTATTTACACTTTTTTTCCCCCCAGGTGAATAGGTAGGGGTACATTGTACCCCTACTCATTCACAAAGGGTGGGGGGCCGGTATCTGGGGGCCCCCCTATTTAAAGGGGGCTCCCGGATTCCGATAAGCCCCCCGCCCGCAGACCCCGACAACCAACGGCCAGGGTTGTCGTGAAGAGGCCCATGTCCTCATCAACATGGGGACAAGGTGCTTTGTGGTGGGGAGGCCGCAGGGCCCCCCTTCCCCAAAGCACCCCCCCATGTTGAGGGCAAGCGGCCTAGTATGGCTCAGGAGGGGGGGGGGGGCGCTCGCTCGTCCCCACCCCCTTTCCTGACCGGCCGGGCTGCGTGCTCGGATAAGGGTCTAATATGGACTTTGGAGGGACCCCCACGCCGTTTTTTCGGCGTAGGGCTTTCCATTTAAGTCCATACCAGGTGACGGGGCTAGCGACGTGTCAATCTCGCCGATGGAGGCGGCGACATTCACTTCCTTCGCTAGTCCCGTCTAACTGGAGCCGCGTTCAAAATGAACAGACTTTTCTCCGTGTGTGGGCAAGTCTGTTAATTTCAAAAGTCCGGCGGACTCCCGCCATAGTCCGGCGGATTGTGCGCCGGAAAAGTCAGGTCGTGTGTGGGCAGGTCCGCTCGTTCGGAAAGTCCAGCGGACCTCATCTGCAAAGTTCGCCGTTTTTTCCGCCGGACAAAGTCCGCCGGATAGTCCGATCGTGTGTACGCGGCATAAGGGTAACCATGTACAAGGCCGCTTTGGAAGTTTTAACTCAATAAATTGACATCCTTTCAATTTTGAGTAACCAAGCAATTTAAATTGCAGTGGAAATCATTTGCAACCAACGCCAATATCTGTCGATTTCCATCCAAAATAAAATTTTGGACAAGGATGGAAAAACAATTGAAAGAAGGATTACAAACCATTTAGAGATTACTGCGGACCTTTCAATTAAGTGCTATCAGTTTCTACAATCAACACTGATGGAAAGACTCCAAGACTGCCAGAATAACATTAAACTAGTTTCCATGGTCATAGCCACTGTTTTTGTCTCATTTAGCATCACTATTCAAAAAAAACTTACCTTTGATCTCCTTAGTAAAGCGAACCCTCTGTGAGTCTGTGAGAGGTTTGGGTTGTTCATCTATGTTTCGAATATCCAGCACCTCACACATGAATTCTATTACTGGCTGGGCCTTGTAGAAAGCTGTCGCCGATACTGAAAACACAGAAATGAAAAATTCTCAGACACAGAAATAAAAATGATTAGACGATATGCCTTAACTTAAAAGCACAAATTAATATATACAATACAACACATACATATGATTACTTTCCTTATTATTAGCAGTATTTAAAGTGTTTACAAAACAAGTATCTGAAAAGATAAGATGCACTTTTTAAAAGTATATTTCATAGTTTTTGTTATTGTCACACTATTTCATATTGATGCAAACTGAGCAATATATAGTACTGTGCTGATGAGCCGAGGCTGAACCAAGATGTTTAGCAGTCTCTATATCACTTTGGGCTTTGCATTTTAATAAAATAATACAGTCAGAACAATTTTTGTACTTACCATCTATATTAAGCATCATGTTCCACATGGCTGGGCGTACAGACTGATGAAACCCAAACCAAACCTCACGTCCTCCTCCAAGCGGGTGATAGTAGCCTTCAGGAGGTGAAAAGAATGACCGCCCTACGGGGGTATACCTGCAAACAAATGTTTTTCATTGGGTGAACTGGTTTGTTGTGTTGCATAGTATCTCTCTCGTTAGGAACGATTTAGAAACACGTAAAAAAGGATTTCTCACCTCATTGAGGCCAGGTGCCTCATTGCTACATCCAGGGCTTGCACAGATTCCAGAGGAAGCTGAATTCGTCCACTTCCCAGAGCTTCATGGAGCATCCTCCAGCTTACCACTGCCATCCATTTTATAGACACTTTAAATATCCTGTCCTTTCCTTCTCCTGGGATTGTCACCTCAAAATCAACCTGTGAACGAGTTGAGAATGAGACTACCATCCAAATGTTTTTAGAGAAAAAGGGTGAGGTGACAAGTAAACATTGTACATTTTTCTACCACTGTAAAAGTACCATAATGCAGTCTTTCAATTTTTATGCCTGCTCCATCTTCTCAGGCTGTGCAACTGAGCACCTGATATAGAGAGGCTACAGAAGTACTGCAGCTTATGTAGGACCTATAAAACGACGGAGCAATAGGTATAAGGAGGTTTGTGGTATGGGTGCCCAAAACGTTCATGGTATCTCCTCAGATAAACTGTAGAATAGTATTGCCTTTTAAATATATATTTATTCTAGCAGTTATGTCTGTATACAAAGTGACTTTGCTTTATTTGTTAGGGTTTTACACTACATGCACCCATCAACAAACATTGAGGCACATTGTGTTAATAAGCCCATTTGTGTTCAATGGGCTGTCGATGCATCTGAACACACTAAAATGTGTTTCTTGTGCTGAGGTACACGAGGCATGCATTAAAAAACAAGGTTCTGCTGTACGTTATTTAAACACAGTATGCAACAAGACACAGAGCAATTGCATGTTGTCCATTGTGGTGCACAGCAGCGCTCTTAACTTAGGGGTGCTATTAACAATGAACATACATCGCTATGCCTTACTGCTAATTTTGGAGGTGATGTATTGTATTGCATACAACAATCTGATATTGTTGCTTTATTGGATTCGGTACAGAGACAGACTGGGGGACTTCAACTGTCTTGAGCAATACTAAGTTTATAGTGTGTTGCTGTACCTTTTAATACAGTTAATATCTTTTGCATCACTTGCCTTTCCCTGTTAGATTTGGAAAAATAATACTTTTCTTTACATAAAATGTATACATAATATATATATATATATATATATATATATATATATATATATATATATATATATAGGGGGCCCCTCTCCCGCAACTGATAAAAGTGATCTCACGGCGAATGTGCCACAGGGACCACTTTTATCTTGCAGCGGACCGCCCGCTGAAGAAGGGGATACCAGGGTTATGGCAGCTAGCTCCTCCTCCTTCAAACAGCCACCATAAAACTGTGGCAGGCGGTCCATAAGTGGTTAAATAACAAGACTGTGATCCCACCTAGTAAACAAAGCAGTGAGAACCGGTTATTTCTTTGTCGCACCTCACAGGACACAGAGCAGCCATAACAACTGAGTTATACGCCACCTATAGGTGAATGGACACTGGCACACCAAAAAGACAAGAAATCCTCCCCTATATAACCCCTCTTACACAGGAAGTACCTCGGTTTTTTTTTTGCCAGCATCTGTAAGGTGGAAATGGTCACTGATGTGATACATGTACTCTTGGATACATGTGCTCTTAAGCCGCGTACACATGACCAGACTTTCCAGCAGACTAGGTCCGACGGTCTTCCAGATGGATTTTCCGAACTAACGGACTTGGCCACACATGAACGGACTAAGTCCGTTCGAAAGTCCGTTCATTTTGGACGTGATGACGTAAGACGGACTAAAAATTAAAGTTCAATAGCCAGGAATCAATAGCTTCCCTTGCATCGTATTTGGTCCGCCGGGCCAGCATACAGACAAAAACGGTTTTCCCGATAGGAATTGAGTCTGTCGGACACATTTGAAACATGTTCTATTTCTAGGTCCGTCTGATTTTTTAAATGAAAAACTATCGGATTAGCCCACACACAATCGGATTGTTCGTCAGACTGATTCCTTGGGACCTAGACTGCTGGAAAGTCCAGTCGTGTGAATGCGGCATTAGAGGTCTGGACGGTTCTTTTTAAAATTAAGGACTTTGTTTGGATCCATTCGAAAAATCTGTCAGCTAAAATGGATGGTAGCCGAGCCTCATTGTAATGCAGCCTTATGGCGCTGGATCCTGCGTAATGGAGCCCTGTGCAGTGTTTGTTCTGACCAAGGTGCTTTCTTGTAGGGTAGTATACAGGTCCAAGGGACTGGACCCCACATTAAGGGGGACCCAGTCCCTGAAGGTCTTTTATGACAAAGCTTGCCGTGATGGGTGAAGTATGAGTACTTACTACGGGAGAACTGTGTGGCCAGACAAGTTATGTTTATATACTGCATATACTGACTTACTGCTTAATCCGGGGGGACCTGTACAACTGTAAGTCGATACACCCCTAGCAGTGCACTTTAAAGTGCTGTGTCTCCAGAATAATCTGCATTAGTTTATGCCTGCCAGATGCTTGCTGAGAGCTCATTCTTGCTAAAAGTTTGCGAAAAGCTTATGTTGCTAAAAAGCTTATGTTACTAAAAGCTTATGTTTTCTAAAAAAATGTGTGTATGCGAAGAAGCTTATGTTGTTCAAGGTTTATGTTGCTAAAAAACTTATGTTGCTAAAAGCGTATGTTTACTAAAAGCGTATGTTTACTAAAAGCCTAGGTTTGCTTAAACTCATACTTGCTAAAAGCTTGTTTACTAAAAGCTTATGTTGCTAAAAGCTTATGTTTGCTAAAAACATATCTGCATAAGGCACATAGACTCATGTCGCATAGACTCAACTCCTGTCTGCATAAGACGCATAGACTTTCGTGTCGCATAGACAACTCATGTCTGCGACATGACGTGTCGCACAGACTCATGTCTGTGTAGGCAAATGACACATGTCGCATAGACTCATGTCGGCGTGAGACATGTTGCATAGACTCATGTCTGCATAGGCACATGACACGTCACAGATTCATGTCTGCATAAGGCACATGTCGCATAGACTTATGTCTGAGTCATCACATGACACATCTGCATAAGGCACATGTTGCATAGACTCATGTCTGCAAAGGCACATGACACATGTCACATAGACTCATGTCTGTGTAGGCACATGATAAAAGGTCACATAGACTCATGCCTGCGTGAGGCACATGACACGTGTCGCATAGACTCATGTTTGCATAAGGCACATGACACATGTCGCATAGATTCATGTGTGCGTAAGGCAGCATATGACACATGTCGCATAGTCTTGTGTCTGCGCAAGGCATATGACACATGCCGCATAGACTCGTGTTTACATAAGGCGCATAGACATGTCTACATGAGACACATTTTGCATATATACATTGGATATATATATTGTAGACATGTCACTGGAGAAGTGATCGAGGGGGTGTACATCTCACCTAGGTTGCTACACAGTGTGAGATGGTAAATCCAGGATGGATCAGTTTCTCAGCAGCGATATGCTGCTGAGTTGTTATTTAATTTTGCCGGGCCTGGGTTTATATGGAATGGCAGGTAGGTTTGGTAGAGGGACCTGTCATTCCACATCCCCCGATCCAGTTCTGGGTTTGGGATCAGGTGAGCTTGGATCCTAATTAGCCTGGGAAGGTAAAGGCTCTGTAGGGTCTGCAGGTGATTGCTTCTCAGCCAGGGAATGAACAATCTGTGTGTTGAAGGAAGCTGCAAGCACAGCCACTGCTGGAGCTAAAACTCACCCTGCGATGTCCAGGCGAAAGACGCTGTGTTTGTAAGTGTCAGATAGGTGAGCAGAACCTGTTAGTAAGCGCCCAGCCGGGCTAGGACTTTTATTTTTGTTGTACTTAGAAAGCACGGTGTTGCTGTATATTTTGTTTGCTGGACTGTTTGTACCACGAATAAACGCCAAGATCTGCTTTATCCAATTCCAAGTCTGCTGTGAACTGTGTCCAAACACACCCTACCCCGGGAAGATCCCTTACAATTGGTGGAGGTAGCGGGCAACGCGGTTGCTAGGGGCAACGGTGTGGACAGACTTGGCTACAGCTGCTGATGTCCTGGGTGAAAGCTGCAACTACACTCCAAAAACAGTCCAGCAACATGGAGGAGATGCTGAAGCAGTTTATGCAAGTGAGTTTGCAACAACAGCAGGCTCAGACAGAGGCCAATAGACGACATGAACAGTCCATGGCTGAACAACAGCAGATGATCGCTGCACAACAGCAGGCTCAGATAGAGGCCAATAGACGACATGAACAGTCCATGGCTGCACAACAACAACTTATTGAGCACCTGATAGCAAATCGAGAGGCGCCTGTGGTGATGGGAGCCGCTCCAGAGATTTTTTCTGGGAGAAGGACTGTGCAGAAAGCGCTGCAAAAGATGACTGCTGAGGACGATGTTGAGGCCTATCTAACAGTATTTGAGCGCGTGGCTGAGCGAGAGAAGTTACCAGCCGCTGAGTGGGCAGAGGTAATTGCGCCCTATTTAACAGGTGAACCTCAAAAGGCCTACTATGACCTCAGTGAGCAAGAGGTTAAGGACTATACTCGGCTAAAAGAGGAGATGCTTGCCCGACTAGGAGTTACTACTGCAGTCCGTGCCCGGAGGGTACGCAACTGGAGCTACAGTCTGGACAAATCAGCGAGGTCCCAGATGTATGACCTAATCCATTTGGCAAGAAAGTGGTTGGAGCCAGACACTTCTACTCCTGCACAAATCCTAGAGAAGGTCGTGATGGATCGCTACCTCCGAGCCCTTCCTACTGACCTGCAACGCTGGGTGGGACAAGGTGATCCTAAGAATGCAAACGAACTTGTCAACCTTGTGGAGAGGTTCCAGGCGACTGAGGACTACCTCCGTGATGTTCCTGCAGC
Source organism: Lithobates pipiens (assembly GCF_037356315.1). Classification (NCBI taxonomy): domain Eukaryota; kingdom Metazoa; phylum Chordata; class Amphibia; order Anura; family Ranidae; genus Lithobates; species Lithobates pipiens. The sequence continues at coordinate 322,733,546 of NW_027507748.1, forward strand.
ATCTTCACCTCCCCGGAGCGCCAGATCTGTGCCGTCAGCTGGTAAGAGACTTCCATCTATTGGGGGAGTGTGGAGGGGTGCTGATGGGGGGGAAAAGGGCTCAAGTGGTGTCTCAGGGACAAAAGACTGGTGATGGTCCCGGGTGGCTAAGGGGCTCTGAAAAGGACTGCTTGCCAAAGAGACCAGGCCCTATCCAGTGTTGGAGATGCCATGAGGCGGGACACGTGTCGGCCCATTGCCCTCTTACCTCTGAACCCATGGAATGTGACGCTAGCCGGCGTCAGTCGCTATTTGCGGAACCATCTTGTGCTGCAGTTCCTGGACTAGAGACTGAACCGCAAATCTGCGATATTACAATCAATGACTTTCCTGTTAAAGCGTTAATGGACTCAGGAAGCCTTGTAACCTTGGTGCATGCTAGCCTGGTGACTGGGGACTTAGAGTCTAAAAAGCATATGAGTGTTGTGTGCATACATGGTGATACAAAAATGTACCCTATAGTGCTGGCTAAAGTCGGGACTGAACAAGGCACCGTACAATATGAAGTGGGTGTGGTTAAAAACCTCATGCATAATGTAATATTGGGGCGCGATTTTCCATTATTCTGGGCTCTCTGGGAAAAAAGAAAAATCCCCAAAAGGAGTGAGGATACCTCTAAGGGGGTTGCCTTGTCCACTGTGAATGATAAAAGTATGCAGGATGAAAATGATTGTTTTCCTTTACAGGTCCTGGCTGGGGGACGAGGAGGCTCCTCCCACTGAGCAAAATATACTAGACTTAGAGGTGTCTAGAGATAATTTTGGGGCTGCACAATTACAGGACCCCACTCTCAAAAATGCGAGAGAGCAGGTTGCTGTAATGAATGGGGTACCTCAGGAACCAGATGCTGAAAAAAGATTTCCACATTTTTCGGTGACTAATGATCTTTTCTATAGGGTTACTAAGGTTAAGGATGAGATTGTGGAACAGCTTCTGGTACCTAAGCCGTACCGGCGTCAGGTGCTTGACATGGCACATAACCATGTTCTTGGGGGACACTTGGGGACTGACAAAACGCGAGAGAGGGTTCTCCAGAGGTTTTTTTGGCCGGCCATATATGATGACATTAAAAAATACTGTGAGTCGTGCCCCACATGTCAGGTTAGTGCCCCAGTGTCACATTTTCGCAGTCCTTTGGTTTCGCTCCCTATTATAGAGGTGCCTTTTGAGCGTATTGCCATGGATTTAGTGGGTCCCATTGTAAAGTCAGCTAGAGGACACCAGTATATTCTGGTAGTCCTGGATTATGCGACCCGCTATCCTGAGGCTGTACCCTTAAGAAACACTGCATCTAAAACAATTGCACGTGAGTTGTTTTATATGTTCTCTAGGACTGGGATCCCCAAAGAAATCCTAACTGACCAAGGTACGCCATTTATGTCGAAAGTAATGAAGGAATTATGCAGACTATTTAAAATCTCACACATCCGTACCTCTGTGTACCACCCCCAGACGGACGGATTGGTGGAGAGATTTAATAAAACTTTGAAACATATGTTGAAGAAAGTGGTGGCAAAAGATGGTCGTGACTGGGATCATTTATTACCCTACCTCATGTTTGCTATTAGGGAGGTGCCCCAAGCGTCCACAGGGTTCTCACCATTCGAGTTGGTCTATGGTCATCACCCTAGGGGTCTACTAGACATTGCAAAAGAGACATGGGAGAATGAGTCCACCCCATACAAGAGTGTTATTGAGCATGTAGCACAAATGCAGGACCGTATAGCCACTGTAATGCCCCTGGTAAGGGAACACCTCCAGAGAGCTCAAGAGGCCCAAAGTAGAATTTACAACCGGTCCGCAAGAATCAGGACATTCAACCCAGGCGATAGGGTCCTTATACTAGTCCCCACTGTTGAGAGTAAATTCTTGGCGAAGTGGCAAGGTCCTTATGAAATTGTTGAAAAGATCAGTGAGGTGAACTACAAGGTGCACCAACCAGGTAGAAGGAAGCCTTTCCAAGTTTATCACATAAACTTGATCAAGCCCTGGAAAGACAGGGAATCCTTGGGGGCGACAAATACTGTTAATAATTTGTCACAACCAATCCCTCCAGTCAAGGTAGGTGATACTCTATCAGTGTCACAGAAACAGGAGGCTCAGGAATTTTTACAGAAAAACAAAAACAAGTTCTCTGACCTCCCAGGGCGTACACACCTCATCCATCATCACATTGAAACTGAGCCTAGAAGCAGAGTAAACCTTAAGCCCTATAGGATACCCGAGGCACGTAGGGAAGCCGTATCTGCCGAGGTAAAACGTATGCTTGCTCTGGGGGTAATTGAGGTGTCACAGAGTGAATGGTCCAGCCCAATTGTGCTAATCCCAAAGCCCAATGGAACTTGGAGGTTCTGTAACGATTTCAGAAAGTTGAATGAGATCTCCAAGTTCGATGCGTATCCTATGCCCAGGGTAGATGAGTTGATTGAGAAGTTGGGTAACGCCAGGTACATAACCACTCTCGATCTCACAAAGGGCTACTGGCAGATTCCACTTTCTGGTGAGGCTAAAGAGAAAACTGCATTCTCCACCCCTGATGGGCTATTCCAGTATGTAGTGATGCCATTCGGGTTACATGGAGCGCCTGCAACTTTCCAGAGGTTGATGGACTTGATTCTGCGACCACATCGTGATTACTCAGCTGCCTACCTTGATGATGTGGTCATTTTTAGCCCTGATTGGGAAAGTCACCTCTGTAAGGTACAGGCCGTGTTGGATGCCATAAGTGATGCGGGGTTGACCATAAATGCCGAGAAGTGTGCTCTAGCCCTAGAAGAGGCCAAATATCTGGGCTACATTATTGGGAGAGGGTTGATTAAGCCACAGCTAAATAAAATTGAGGCAATACAGAATTGGCCTAGACCCCTGACAAGGAAACAGGTTAGAGCTTTCCTGGGTATTACGGGGTATTACCGTAGATTTGTGCCGAACTTTGCCTCAGTTGCTGCTCCACTAACTGACTTGACAAAGGGCGGAAAGACAGCAATGGTCACGTGGACCCCAGAGGCCGAGAAGGCTTTCCAAAGCCTTAAGTCTGCCTTGTGCCAACCACCTGTGTTAGTCACCCCCGATTTCAGGCGAGAATTTCTGGTCCAGACAGATGCCTCTAGCACAGGCTTAGGTGCAGTACTCTCACAAGTAGTGAATGGTGAGGAGCATCCGGTGACGTACTTGAGTAGAAAACTAACCCCGGCCGAGAAAAATTATGCCATTGTGGAGCGAGAATGTTTGGCAGTAAAGTGGGCCCTAGAATCTTTAAAGTATTACTTGCTAGGCAGGAAATTCAAGTTGGTGACAGACCATGCCCCCCTAACATGGATGAAGTTAAACAAGGAGAGAAATGCAAGAGTGACTAGATGGTTTCTCTCCCTACAAAACTTTAATTTCACTGTGGAACACAGGCCAGGGAAATTACAGGCAAATGCTGACGCATTGTCAAGGGTAAGTTGTCTGTGGGGACAAAAGGCTCAGCCCTCCGGTCTGAAAAAGAGGGGGGGGATATGTAGACATGTCACTGGAGAAGTGATCGAGGGGGTGTACATCTCACCTAGGTTGCTACACAGTGTGAGATGGTAAATCCAGGATGGATCAGTTTCTCAGCAGCGATATGCTGCTGAGTTGTTATTTAATTTTGCCGGGCCTGGGTTTATATGGAATGGCAGGTAGGTTTGGTAGAGGGACCTGTCATTCCACATCCCCCGATCCAGTTCTGGGTTTGGGATCAGGTGAGCTTGGATCCTAATTAGCCTGGGAAGGTAAAGGCTCTGTAGGGTCTGCAGGTGATTGCTTCTCAGCCAGGGAATGAACAATCTGTGTGTTGAAGGAAGCTGCAAGCACAGCCACTGCTGGAGCTAAAACTCACCCTGCGATGTCCAGGCGAAAGACGCTGTGTTTGTAAGTGTCAGATAGGTGAGCAGAACCTGTTAGTAAGCGCCCAGCCGGGCTAGGACTTTTATTTTTGTTGTACTTAGAAAGCACGGTGTTGCTGTATATTTTGTTTGCTGGACTGTTTGTACCACGAATAAACGCCAAGATCTGCTTTATCCAATTCCAAGTCTGCTGTGAACTGTGTCCAAACACACCCTACCCCGGGAAGATCCCTTACAATATATATATATATATATATATATATATATATATATATATATATATATATATATATATATATATATTTTTATATATTTTTTTATTTTACATACCCTGGCAGAATTTATGATTTCTTGGCCATTTTTCAGAGAATATGATATACATGATAACACAAAAACTTTTCTTTCACTCATGGTTAGTGTTTGGCTAAAGCCATTGAGATCTCCCCACAGTGGCTCAATGACATTGAGGTCAGGAGATGGAGATGGCCACTCCAGAACCTTCACTTTATTCTGCTGTAGCCAATGACAGGTCGGCTTGGCCTTGTGTTTTAGATAATTGTCATGTTGGAATGTCCAAGTACGTCCCATGCGCAGCTTCCTGACTGATGAATGCAAATGTTCCTCTAGTATTTTTTTGATAACATACTGAATTCATCTTGACATCAAGTTTGACCAAATTTCCTGTGCCTTTGTAACTCACACATCCCCAAAACATCAGCGATCCACCTCCATACCTTTCATCATAGGCCTTGTTGACTCCTCTCCAAATGTAGCATTTATGGTTGTGGCCAAAAAGCTAAATTTTGATCTCATCATTCCAAATGACTTTGTGTCAGAAGGTTTAAAACTTGTCTCTATGTTGCTTGGTGTATTGTAAGCGGGATACATTGTGGCATTTGCATAGTAATGGCTTTCTTCTGGCCGCTCAACCATGCAGCCCATCTTTCTTCAAGTGCCTCCTTAGGCCTCATGTACACTGCTGCTGCTAAACGGACGTTTAGGAGCAGTTGGGCATTTTCTTCAACTGCTCCTGAACTCTCCTCTATGTTATCTTATCAGTACATGTACACAGGGTCGTTTATAGTCGTTTCTAGGCAGTTGAGTTTAGAGGCCTTTTTTGGAAAGCAAAAAAATGAGTTCAGACGCTGAGTTTAGAGGCATTTCAAGTGCCAAACACTTCTACAAGGCAACTAAATGTGGTAACTTGCATTTAGCCGTGTTTTGTTTATAGGCATTTTTCATTTTTGGCTAAAAATATATATATATATTTTTTCAAAAACTCCTAAATACAAATGCGGCAAAACACTGCTAAACGTGGCAAAACGTGTGTGCATAAATTCATAATTCTATAAACGCATGTATAAATATGTGCTTTATTTACTTACATACTTTATTTACAATAAACTGTATATGTTTTTTTGTTTTTGCATTTTACTGCATACATAAATGCATAAACAGCAAGAATACTTATACTTACGTGTGTGCATTCCTAGGTACCTACATAACGGCAAACCTGGGTACCTGCATACTTACATACCTACGGTGTTGTATAGCGGTAGACCAACGCTGTCTAAGCCTGCATCCTTGTGGAACTACTTATTATTTTTTTGTCTAATATAGTAACTTTATTATGTACCTTTTAGAATAGCTAAATCACTCCAGAAGGGAGAGGTGGCCGGGGAGGAAGGTACGCTGCCCTCAAGTCCAGTGATCTGGCGGTGTTCACATCTCCTGTTGGACCAATGCCATTAGGGGTCTCTGAGCCACTGTGGCATCTAATCTCAAATCAAGCCTGGTTAGTACTTGGATGGAAAACTGCCCAGGAATACCAGGGGCTGTACGTTTTTTTCCTCCTAAGTGAAAGAGGCGTCTGAGGCCGCTGTGTTTTGAGAGTATCTCATACCACAGGTTTTTAAAGCAGTCTCTGAGGTGGTTTGCTCTTTCTTTAGCCAGCAGAAACCTGGTAGGTTAAGTTCACCTCTTGGGACTGTCTGGGTCTGCCAGAGTCGTCAGTCTTTAGTCTTGCATTGGCTCTTGGAGCAGAAGTTATGGGCTCATTATTGTGAGACAATTCAATGGTAGCAGTTCCAAAACCAAATAGGAACATGAGGTCTATCTTAAGATCTAAAGCCGCTGAGCATCCTTCTGTTTCAGATCTCTATGCAAGAGGTAGAGTGAGGGGTCCATAATCATCAGTAAATGCATGTCTTCATGTGGTGGTTCTACAACATGTTGGGACAGCTGTGTCTGGGACAAGCGTCCCACTGGTAATAGGGGTAGATGCACTGGTAACACCTTAGGGACTGGTTCTACCTTATTTGATGCTTTTCCTCTGTTTCAACTTCTGCCACATCTTTTGTGAAGAATCCCAGGAGGTGTTAACACTGATATTAGTGTTGGCCAAATTAGCCCAAGAGGGCTTGTTACACTATCATGTGGGGGTTTCTCTTTGGACACTCCCAGTCCAGCAGGGCCTAATAGTCTTGAGTCCTGTATCTCAGCACTGTTGAGCCCCTGGAAGCCAACTTCTGGGAACTTCCATTACAGGACTTGGAAATATTTTTTTGCCTGAGGTGAACCAGGCAGTGGCACCCACAGAAATATGAGTGGGAGTTTTTTTTCTCTTCTTTCTCGAATCAGTAGGGGAAAGATTGGCCTTAAGTACCGTTAACGGTCAGAGTTCGTCCCGATCCATTTTTTTTCCCCAGAGGCCGTTGTCTCACTCTTTGATTCATACAGCGTGTAACTTGTCGGGCCACTCTTGTGTCCTTGGGACTTGCATTTGATCTGGACTGTCCCTGAAGAGGCCAGTTTTTGAACCAATTGGGAGATTGTTAATCCTTTTATCTCGGAAGGTGGCTTCTTTGGTTGCTATCAATTCACTAAGTGGAGTGTCAGAGCCGGTGGCTTTTTCATGCAAGGAGCCGTTCTTGGTCTCGAATCATGAGGTGATGTTGCGTCCTCATCCATTTTTATTGCCTAAAGTGGTTTCTAGTTTTCAGTGTTTTGCCTTTTATTTTTCTCCTAATCCACAGTTGGCAGCACAGGTCAGGAATCCTGGTTTATGCTGCCAGAAGAGCCCAGGAAGGGCAGGTAGCATGCAGGTTGAATAGTTAGCAGTGGTTCCGCCAGTTTATCATTGATGCCTATGGTTTAAATGGCAAAATTCAATTTTTTTTTCTGGGGAGAGATTCTCTACCAGGTGTGCGGGAGTATCTTGGGCCATGATCCATCAGGTGTCAATGGCGCACCTGTGCAAGACCACTATTTGGTTTATACATCTACAGGGTTTTTACCAGATGGATGTCAATAACGTTGAGGATACTTCCTCTTAGTCTCAGCGTATTACAAATAGCAGAGTAGGTCCTTCTCTGGTGGCAGTTTCTGTGATGGCGTCTCCCTCCCTTCAGAAGCATTGCTTTGGGACATTCCAGTTAGTTATTAAGGCTGCTTAGTGTCCCATGATGTATGATAAAGAAAATAGTATTTTTCCTACAGCTTACCTGTAAAATCCTTTTCTTGGCATACATCATGGGACACAGATGTCCCTCTCTTCTTGTCTGAGAAGTTTATTGCTTTGCTACAAAACTGAGGTACTTCCTGTGTAGGAGGGGTTATATAGGGTAGGACTTTGGTGTTCCTGTATTTTTGGTGTGCTTGTGTCCATTCAGCTATAGGTGGCGTATAACCCAGTTAGTTATTATGGCTGCTTTGTGTCCTGTGATGTACTCCAAGAAAAGGATTTTACAGGTAAGCTGTAGGAAAAATCCTATTAACTGCATGCGTGGTGACCCTGAACATGTTTTAACCTGCATGACAAGCAGCAACACTATGATGTTCTGTTTATTCGCCATTTAGTTTGGCTGTGTTCTCTGTAGTGTGCCGATAAAATGCTACGTTTATAAGTTGAACAATGTGTCAATTTGAAATTTTTAGTAAAATTGCACAAAACACCAATAGAATGTTTTCAAATGCTTACTAAAGCTTATGGGAAGGACAGTCTATATACAGAAACAAACATGAAAAAAAGTTGGGCTAACTACTTTTGTAATATTTTTTTAAATTAAAAAAGTGTATTTTTTCCAACAAAAGTGTGCTTGCAAGATCGCTGCGCAAATATGGTGTGACAGAAAGTATTGCAACTACCTCTATTTTATTCTGTAGGGTGTTAGAAAAATAATATTTAATGTTTGGGGTTCTAAATAATTTTCTAGCAAAAAAAAAAATATTTTAACTTGTAAACAACAAGTATAAAAAAGAGTCTCGGGGTTGAAGGGGTTAATCAGTCTTGTTATTTAATAGACACACTTCGTATATGTATTTTTACTAACAAATTATAAAATAGATTACTGGATTTTTGGTATATAAAGCATGACTATTTTTTTCATTTTCAAGATGTAAAGATCAAAGGAATTGGATGACACCACACTGGAGGACCTGATATTGGCTGTTCCAGTGTCTCTCCTGCTTGTTGCGTATATAGTGCGTGGTGACGTCTCAGAAGAGCCTCCATTCCCAGTTGATGCCTCTTATGGGGAAACGCGTTGGAGGGTGCATAATTTTGCGATGTCACTACGTACCAGCCTGCAGGCCAAGTCCACAGCTGTGGGTCTTTTGGTTTGCCGTCTACCGTTTTAAATCCTCTTCCTTCTATCACCCCTTATGTTGGAGAGAATTTAAAGAGGGATGGTCCGTACAAGTATTTTGGATTTCTGAAAAGATTCAACAAGTGGAGCAGTCTGCTTGCTGGAAAGTAATGCCTTCACAGAAGCCTGTGGAGTGGAATATCCCTGCTGGCTGACAATTGTGTGGGCAATTAACCACTTTCAGACCGGACCATTTTGCTGGTAAATGACCAGAGGTCTTTTTACACTTTGGCACTGCGCTGCTTTAACTGGTAATTGCGCGGTCATGCAATGTTGTACCCAAACAAAATTTGCGTCCTTTTCTTCCCACAAATAGAGCTTTCTTTTGATGGTATTTGATTGCCTCTGCGATTTTTATTTTTTGCGATATAAACGTAAAAAGACCGCAAATTTTGAAAAAAAATGATATTTTCTACTTTTTGTTATTAGAAAAATCCAATAAACTCAATTTTAGTCATACATTTAGGCCAAAATGTATTCAGCCACATGTCTTTGGTAAAAAAAAAGTCAATAATTGTATATTTATTGGTTTGCGCAAAAGTTGTCACATCTACAAACTAAGGTACGTTTTCTGGAATTTACGCAGCTTTTAGTTTACGACTGCCTATCTCATTTCTTGAGGTGCTAAAATGACAGGGCAGTACAAAACCCCCCCAAATGACCCCATTTTGGAAAGTAGACCCCCTAAGGAAATTGATAAGAGGCATGTTGAGCCCATTGAATATTTTATTTTTTTGCCTCAAGCGATTGAATAATGACAAAAAAAAAATTTTTTTTTTTTTTTTACACAAAGTTGTCACTAAATGATATATTGCTCACACATGCTATGGGCGTATGTGAAATGACACCCCAAAATAAATTCTGCTGCTTCTCCTGAGTACGGGGATACCACATATGTGGGACTTTTTGGGAGCCTAGCCGCGTACAGGGCCCCGAAAACCAAGCACCGCCTTCAGGCTTTCTAAGGGCGTAAATTTTTGATTTCACGCCTCACTACCTATTACAGTTTTGAAGGCCATAAAATGCCAAGATGGCACAAAACCCCCACAAATGACCCCATTTTAGAAAGTAGACACCCCAAGCTATTTGCTGAGAGGCATGTTGAGTCCATGGAATATTTTATATTTTGCCACAAGTTGCGGGAAAATTACAAACTTTTTTTTTTTTTTTCACAAAGTTGTCACTAAATGATATATTGCTCATGCATGCCATGGGCATATGTGAAATGACACCCCAAAATAAATTCTGCTGCTTCTCCTGAGTACGGGGATACCACATATGTGGGACTTTTTGGGAGCCTAGCCGCGTACGGGGCCCCGAAAACCAAGCACCGCCTTCAGGCTTTCTAAGGGCGTAATTTTTTGAGTTCACTTCTCACTACCTATTACAGTTTTGAAGGCCATAAAATGCCAAGATGGCACAAAACCCCCACAAATGACCCCATTTTAGAAAGTAGACACCCCAAGCTATTTGCTGAGAGGCATGTTGAGTCCATGGAATATTTTATATTTTGCCACAAGTTGCGGGAAAATTACAAACTTTTTTTTTTTTTCACAAAGTTGTCACTAAATGATATATTGCTCACGCATGCCATGGGCATATGTGAAATGACACCCCAAAATAAATTCTGCTGCTTCTCCTGAGTACGGGGATACCACATATGTGGGACTTTTTGGGAGCCTAGCCGCGTACGGGGCCCCAAAAACCAAGCACCGCCTTCAGGCTTTCTAAGGGCGTTACAGTTTTGAAGGCCATAAAATGCCAAGATGGCACAAACCCCCCCCCCCAAATGACCCCATTTTAGAAAGTAGACACCCCTAAATTTAGGGGTACACTAGTGAGACTAGGTAATAAATGGCGGGTGCCCTGAAACTATAAAAAAATAACTAACCAACCAGCGTCACCTGTAACAGTTATATGGTGATCACTGGTGAAAGGGTTAACTAGGGGGCAATCAGGGGGCTTTATGCGGTAGTATATGGGGGTCCCTGGCGCTATAAAAAGCTGCGGCGAACCTAAATACCTACCTGCCTAACTAGCGTCACCTGTGACACTAATACAGCGATCAGAAAAACGATCGCTTATTAGGCTGGGTTCACACTGGAGCGATGCGGGAACGCCACGAATGCGCGGCGGGTTCCCGCATCGCATGCCTCCCGGCGGCAGTTCACACTGCCCTATGCGAACTGCTGGGAGTGTCAGTGAAATGTTAATGACACCCCCAGATCAGTTCGCATATCGCAGTGCGATCTGCAAACTTGGATCGCATGGTGTGAACACCCATGCGATCCGATTCTGCTGCGGACCAAAAAAAGGGTCCCGTGCGAGTTTGCGGCGGGTGCGGCGGGTGCGACACGAATTCAGCCATACTATCTGTATAGCTGAACTCGAATCGCACAGAGATCGGATGTGATTTGCACTGCAGTGCGGTGCGAATCACATCCGTTCTCATAAACCGCTGCAATGTGAACCCAGCCTTAGTGACACTGGCGACGGGGGGTGATCACGGGGTTAAACCTTTATTGGGGGGGTTAGGGGGGTACCTTAGAACTAAAGGGGGCTAACCCTAACTGCCCTAACAGTTATTAGTCACAAATGACACCTGCCGGGTGATCAGGGGGTTAAACCTTTATTAGGTAATAAATGGCGGGTGCCCTGAAACTATAAAAAAATAACTAACCAACCAGCGTCACCTGTAACAGTTATATGGTGATCACTGGTGAAAGGGTTAACTAGGGGGCAATCAGGGGGCTTTATGCGGTAGTATATGGGGGTCCCTAGCGCTATAAAAAGCTGCGGCGAACCTAAATACCTACCTGCCTAACTAGCGTCACCTGTGACACTAATACGGCGATCAGAAAAATGATCGCTTATTAGGCTGGGTTCACACTGGAGCGATGCGGGAACGCCGCGAATCCGCGGCGGGTTCCCGCATCGCATGCCTCCAGGCGGCAGTTCACACTGCCCTATGCGAACTGCTGGGAGTGTCAGTGAAATGTTACTGACACCCCCAGATCAGTTCGCATATCGCAGTGCGATCTGCAAACTCGGATCGCATGGTGTGAACACCCATGCGATCCGATTCTGCTGCGGGCCAAAAAAAGGGTCCCGTGCGAATTTGCGGCGGGTGCGGCGGGTGTGGCGGGTGCGGCGGGTGCGGCGAATGGCTGAACTCGAATCGCACAGAGATCGGATGTGATTTGCACTGCAGTGCGGTGCGAATCACATTCGTTCTCATAAACCGCTGCAATGTGAACCCAGCCTTAGTGACACTGGCGACGGGGGGTGATCACGGGGTTAAACCTTTATTGGGGGGGTTAGGGGGGTACATTAGAACTAAAGGGGGCTAACCCTAACTGCCCTAACAGTTATTACAGTCACAAATGACACCAATGCAAAAAAAAAAAAAAAAAAAAAAAAATGACATTGGTGTCACTGTGACTGGGGGGGCAGGGGTAATTGGGGGGGTGATCGGGGGGTAAAGGGGGGGTGTGAGTGTGCCTGGCATGTTCTACTGTGTGTGGGATGTGTTGGTGCAACTCACTGATCCGCTCTCCTCCGTGTCGGAACGAAAAATACCGACACGGAGGAGAGAATACATCACTTCCTCTCCTGTGTTTACATTACAGGAGAGGAAGTGATGTCACCGAGGATTTCCATTCGTCGGGAGCGATCGCGAGGGGGTGGCCATGAATGAATGGCCGTCCCCTCGTCCGGGATCGCTCCCGAACGAAAACCGACCGCCGCAGGCACCGGGCGGGGGCCCGATCGGGCCCCCGACCCGCGGGAGGCAAATCACGTACATGTACGTGCTTATGCCTGCCCGTGCCATTCTGCCGACGTACATCGGCGTGAGGCGGTCGGCAAGTGGTTAAGATCTCTATAATTTGAGATCCAGCCTTTCTGGTATAGATTATATGTGAAAAAGAGCACCTGGTGAAGCACCGTGTCTTGTGAATCACTCTTCAGTTTTAGGAGCACCTATTGGATTCCTTTTTTTGGACGTTTTTTCACTATAGATTTATTACACTATTTTTTTTCTACTTTATAGTCCTTTTTTCATATAGAATCATATGGACTTATGATAATTCTTTGAGATTTGTATATATTGTGCCACTAAAGTTTTTAGGTTGCACGCTTATTATTCTTTTTATATATGTTATATACTGAGTATTTGGGCTTTTGTAAGTGGCAGCACCTTCAATATATATATATATATATATATATATATATATATATATATATATTTATATATTTCTGGTTTTAGGGCAAAGCGCAAAGTATATTTTTTATAAATATTTCCCTTTAGATCGTAAGCTCTTAAAAGCAGGGCCCTCCTAATACTCGTCTTAAATTGTATTATAACGATACTGTCTCCTTTTATTTTGTAAAATGTGCAAAATGTTGACACTATATAAATCCTGTATATACACACGCAAACACCTGCCACTTTATTAGGTACACCTATTCAATTGCTTGGTAACACAAATTGCTAATCAGCCAATCACATGGCAGCAACGCAATGAAAACAGGCATGGTGGTGAAGACAACTTGCTGTACTTAAACCTGAGTATCAGCATGGGAAAAAAAGGGGATTTAGGTGACTTTGAACATGGCATTGTTGGTGCCAGACACGCTGGTCTGAGTATTTAAACTGCTGATCTACTGGGATGTTCACACACACCCATCTCTAGGGTTTACAGAGAATTGTCCAAAAAAAAGAAAATATCCAGTGAGCGGCAATTGTGTGGACGAAAATGCCTTGTTGATGTCAGAGGTCAGAGGAGAATGGGCAAACTGGTTCGAGATGATAGAAAGGCAACAGTAACACAATTAACCACTCGTTAAAACCAAGGTATGCAGATTACCTTCTCAGAACACACAACACTTCGAACCTTGAAGTAGATGGGCTGCAGCAGCAGAAGACCACACCAGGTGCCACTCCTGTCAGCTAAGAACAGGAAACTGTTACAATTCACACAGGCTCACCAAAATAGGACAATAGAAGACTGGAAAAATCTTGTTTGTTCTTATTAGTCTCGATTTTAGCTGTGACATTTAGATGGTAGGGTAAAAAATAGGATTTTTATAACAGCTTACCTGTAAAAGCCTTTTGTTTGAAGTACATCACGGGACACAGCGCCCTAGTATTTACTATGTGGGTTATAGGCCACCTTCAGATGATGGACACTGGCACGCCCTAAGACAAAAAGTGCACTCCTTATATAACCCCCTCCCACTACTGGGAGTACCTCGGTTTTATAGCAAAGCAATACACGTGTATACCAAAGAAAGGAAGGACCTCTGTGTCCTGTGATGTACTTCAAAGAAAGGGATTTTACAGGTAAGCCGTTATAAAAATCCTATTTTCTTATCGTACATCACGGTACACAGAGCCATAGTAGTTACTATGTGGGATATCCCATAGCAATGCCAACTGAAGGGAGGGAGACACAACAAAAGTAGGGCACCAAGAGACAAGAGGACTTATACTGCAGCCTGCAGTACACTGCGCCCAAAGGCGATATCCTCATGACCTTGATAGAATCTGGTAAATGTATGGACTGGAGACCAAGTTGCGGCCTTGCAGATCTGAGCCATGAAGGCTTGGTGATGCACTGCCCAGGATGCACTAACAGCCCTGATGGAGTGCACTTTAATATGAAAAAGAGGAATTTTCCTCTTTAAACCATACGCTTGAACAATCACTTGACAAAACCCTTTAGAAATAGTCGATTTTGGCGCTGCCTGTCCTCTTTTAGGACCTTGAATGCTCTCAACACATCAAGAGAATGTAGTGACCTCTCTTCCACAGAACGAGCTTCTGGAAAAAATGGCAGAACAATATCCTGGTTTAAATGAAAATCTGACACTACCTTCGGTAGGAATTTAGGATGAGGCCGCAATACAACCTTATCCTTATGAATAATCAAAAATGGCTCTTTACAAGAAAGAGCAGCTAACTCTGATACTCTTCTTGCAGAAGATATGGCAACCAAGAAAATTGTTTTCCTTGTCAAGAGGAATAAGGGAATATCTTGTATTGGCTCAGAAGGCTGTTTTTTGTAATGCCGACAAGGACTAAATTTAAGATCCAAGGGTTCAGGGGTGGTCTAACTGGAAGATTAATCCATGTTACCCCCTGAATAAAGTTAGGAACCTGTCACGTCCGGGAGATGAGGCCGAGATGCTGAGAGGGCTCCCCTTGCGGCCGAGTGCAGCACAACCCTGAAGGTGATACAGGGATGCAATGCCCACAGTAGCACAGGTTGCCAGGTAGCAGCAGCAGAGGACAAGGGCCTGGTGAATAGGAGTCCGGGGCAACCGTGCTAGGAAGTTCAGTAGAGAGGTCAAACCAAGCTGAGGTTCAAACACGGGAGGTCAGTCCTCGGAGATTTAGATGAGACCGGAAGCAGGAGTCTGAGCCAAGCCGAGATCGGGTGCAGGAAGCAGACAAGGAACGTCGGGTACAAGCCAAGGGTCGAAGCCAGGAGAACAACAGGAACAGGTTAAACAAGCCGGGTCGGTACACAGGAGGTCAAGTCAACAAGGATCACAGGCACAGGTACACAGGAGAGCTGACGATAATCCAGCGATGCGGCTCTGTCAGGTGAACGTTTAAATAGACGAGATGACCGGGTCACGTCGTGGGCGCGTCGGAGCGATCGTACGGCTACGTAGAGTACTCGTAACATCCCTGCGCATGCCCGCCCGGTTAGGCGCAGCGTCGGTCGTTCGTTTAGAAACTACTATGCGTTTACGTGGGCGCCGACGCGCGCTAACACGAACGTGCCTCACGAGATTGCGGCTTTTTCCCTGACAGTGCCCCCCCCCAAGGGGCAGCCTCCGGATGCCCAACCGAGCCCATTTTTCAGGGTACCGGCTGCGGAAACTGTGTATAAGTTTAGGAGCATGTACGTGATTAGCAGGCTCCCAAGAGTTCTCCTCAGCAGAATACCCCCTCCACTTGATCAAAAACTGAACAGTCCTACCTCTCCGGCGGCAGTCAAGGATAGATTCAACTTCGTACTCAGTTTCTTCACCAACTTGAACTGGAGGCGGGGGCACTTCTTCTCTTCCTGAAAAAGGGCTGAAGGTAACACGTTTAAGCAGAGAAACATGGAATACAGGGTGGATTTTAAAAGATTCAGGTAAAACGAGCTCAAATGCTACAGGATTGATCTCCCGTTTAATCTCAAAAGGACCCAGAAATTTAGGTCCCAATTTCCGGGATGGACATGGCAGCTTAAGATTTATCGCTGAGAGCCACACCTTGTCCCCTGTCTTGAAGGCGGGATTAACCCTTTTCCCCTTGTCGTACTGTCTCTTGTACTGTTCCTGAGCCTTCTTCATGGTGTCTTGGAGCATTTGGTAGTTTGCCTGAATAAGGTTTACCCTATCTTGAACTGCCGGGACAGAGGATTCAGGAATGACATTAGGCAGAAATGAGGGATGGAATCCGTAATTCGCCCAGAAAGGCGATTGATTGGTAGAAGCGTGTACTGAGTTGTTGTAGGCAAATTCTGCACAAGGTAACAAGGAAGCCCAATTATCCTGGGAAAAGGAACAGAAGCATCGTAGATATTGCTCTAATGTCTGGTTGGTCCTCTCAGTTTGACCGTTGCTCTGTGGGTGATAGGCTGAGGACAGGCATATTCCAATCGAGAGCAGTTTACAAAGTTCCTTCCAAAACTTAGAGGTGAATTGTACCCCTCTATCTGATACGATGCTATCAGGTACCCCGTGTAATCGAACAATTTCCTTTATAAAGGTCTTCGCTGTATCCAAGGCAGAGGGAGTTCCTTTCAATGGCACAAAGTGCGCCATCTTGGACAGGCGGTCTACCACTACCAAGATAGTCGTAAACCCTTCAGAGGGAGGTAACTCTACGATGAAATCCATGGAAATTTCTTTCCATGGTTTCTCCGGGACTGGCAGTGGTCTTAACAGACCCCAGGGTCTGGCGTTGCATCCCTTGTTACGTTGACAGGTGGTACAGGAGTTAACGTAGTCTTTACAATCCGTCTTTAGGGTAGGCCACCATAGGGACCGCTGTACAAGGTCAATTGTTTTTCGAACTCCAAAGTGGCCTGCTAGTTGGTGGTCGTGGAAAGTTTTTAATACCAGTAACCTGGCTTGCCGGGGAACAAAGATCTTGTCTCGATGCCATAAAAGCCCTCCTTGGCTTCTTAGAGAAGAAACTTCAGACTCCGTACACTGGCTAGAGGCCTGCTCTATTGAAGACCTCAGATCCGGTTGTATTAGTAGAAAATTTTGGGGAGACAAGATTGTACTGGGTGGAGCATCCTCCGGAGTATCAGGAAACATCCGGGACAAAGCGTCTGCTTTGCCATTCTTAGATCCTGGGCGATAGGTTAGGTGAAAATTAAACCTTGAAAAGAATAAAGCCCATCGGGCCTGTCGGGGTCTCAGGCGTTTGGCCGTACGGAGGTATTCTAGGTTCTTATGATCCGTGAAAATGAGGACGGGGTGAGCAGCACCTTCCAAGAGATATCTCCATTCTTCTAAAGCGGTTTTAATCGCCAGAAGTTCCCGATCCCCCACATCGTAGTTCCTCTCTGGGGAACTCATTTTCCGAGAGAAAAAGGCTACGGGGTGAAGTAAAGCCTTGGAACCCTGACGCTGAGATAGAATCGCCCCTGTGGCCACCTCCGAGGCGTCCACTTCTAGCACGTAGGGCAAGGCGGGGTCTGGATGCTGCAGGATTGGTGCGGTAGTGAAGAGGGTCTTGAGTTGGTCAAAGGCGGACTGCGCTGCTGGGGACCAATGGAATTTGGTGTGTAGACGAGTAGTTTGAGTGATGGGTGCCACAATAGTGGAGAAGTTCCTTATGAATCTTCGGTAGAAGTTGGCAAACCCAATGAATCTCTGAACCCCCTTCTTGTCGGAGGGAGCGGGCCAGTCCAGGATAGATTTCACCTTTTGGGGATCCATGGCAATTCCACCTGTGGTAATAATAAGTCCCAGAAATTGAATAGATTCTTTCTCGAAATCGCACTTCTCGGCCTTGACATATAACCCATGCGTTCTAAGGATGTATAGTACCTTTTTAACATGCACTCTGTGAAGTTCCAGAGAGGTTGAGAAAATAAGGATGTCATCAAGATAAGCGACCACAAAGTGGTCTAGATGTTCCCGGAGGATATCATTGATGAAATGCTGGAATGTTGCTGGAGCATTACATAGTCCGAATGGCATGACTAGGTACTCGAAATGCCCGAATCTCGTTCTGAACGCCGTCTTCCACTCGTCCCCCTCCCGGATACGGACAAGGTTGTAAGCCCCACGTAGGTCAAGCTTGGTGAAAATACGTGAGGTGTGGAATCTTTGGAAGAGTTCAGGGATGAGCGGGAGTGGATAACGGTTTTTTAGGGTGATATTGTTCAATTCCCTATAGTCCACACACGGTCTTAAGGTCTTGTCTTTTTTTTCCACGAAAAAGATGCCTGCACCGGCGGGGGATGAAGAGGGACGAATGAATCCCTTGGCCAAGTTTTCATCAATATATTGTCTCAGGGCCTCAAGTTCAGTTTCTGAAAGGGGAAATATCCGGCCAAATGGAATGGGGGCCCCCGGAAGTAACTCGATGGGGCAATCGTAGGGACGGTGTGGTGGTAGAATATCGGCTTTCTTCTTGTCGAAGACATCTTTGAATTCCTGGTACGCTGCTGGAATGTCAGGATGTGGACTGGGTACGGGTTGGATGGTCAGACAACGGGACAAGTCACCTGATTCGGGATCCAGGCAATGTTGTTGGCAATAGGCAGACGTGAAGGACACCTCCTTCTTGATCCAATCAATCCTGGGGTTGTGTGCCTGCAGCCAGGGGGTCCCCAGGATAACGGGAAACATTGGAGAACTCAGGACATCGAACTTTAGGAATTCCCGATGACCTGAATCAGTGATCGTTAGGATGGGTATGGTTTCTTTCGTAACATGGCCAGAGCTAGGTAAGGAGCCATCGGCCAGGTGCACGGTCAATCTCTGCTTCTTGAGGTTGAGTGGAAGGGCCAGACTTTTAGCCAGGGCTAGATCCAGAAAACAGCTACAGGCGCCAGAGTCAAGTATTGCCTGTAGCGGGACCCTCTTGCCTGCTACCATCAAAGTGACCGGAAGGGTGACGTGGGTGGAGGCCAACCTTGTCACCTGTAGGTGAAATGGGGTACAGAGGACAGGTCTACTTGGTCTTGTAGGGCAATTGTCTATAAAATGTCCTGATTCCCCACAATAGAAACAAAGGCGTGCCTGTCGGCGATACAGTCTTTCTTCAGAGGTTAAGGCGGGACGGGGCATGTTATACGGGACAGCAGTCATTGCTGGGTGAACCGAAGGTGGAGCCTGGGAAGAACAGGGAATCCGAGCACGTTCGGATTGACGTTCCCGAAGACGCCTGTCTAGCTGGATGGTGAGTTGGATAAGATCCTCGAGGGTAGAGGGAACCTCTAATCTGGCTAGCTCGTCTTTAAGAGCTTCGGACAACCCCATCCGATATTGATATCTGAGTGCTGCTTCATTCCAACCGGAGTCAGTACTCCATATGCGGAATTCTGCCGTATAGTCCTCTGCGGGTCGCTCGCCCTGGCGAAGGGCGTACAAGTTTGCCTCAGCTGTTGCCGTCCGAAAAGGATCGTCGTATAGGCGTGCCATGGCTTCGAAGAACAGATCCAGAGTTTCTACCGAAGGGCTGCGGTGTTCCAGCAGGCCATGGGCCCATGTCTGGGGATCGTCTCTTAACAGTGAAATGGTGAACCCCACCTTGGTTACTTCAGAGGAAAAGGTCTGAGGTTGCAGGGTGAAGTATAGGAAACATGAGTTTCTGAAGGATCGGAATTTCTTTCGGTCTCCGTAAAAACGCTCTGGGGCTGGAACTCGTGGTTCTGGAGCGGTTGAGACTACTGGAGCAGGTACTTGACCAGGAGAGGTGGGCAATTCGAGACAGTGCTGTAGACGTTCCTTCAGCCGAAGATAACTTTCCTGGAGTTCCTGAATAGCTGGCGTAAGAGCCATAACTTCTTGTAGAATGGCTTCTTCTGGGGAGTTGCCTCTGTCGGCCTCTGACATGGCTGGATTATACTGTCACGTCCGGGAGATGAGGCCGAGATGCTGAGAGGGCTCCCCTTGCGGCCGAGTGCAGTACAACCCTGAAGGTGATACAGGGATGCAATGCCCACAGTAGCACAGGTTGCCAGGTAGCAGCAGCAGAGGACAAGGGCCTGGTGAATAGGAGTCCGGGGCAACCGTGCTAGGAAGTTCAGTAGAGAGGTCAAACCAAGCTGAGGTTCAAACACGGGAGGTCAGTCCTCGGAGATTTAGATGAGACCGGAAGCAGGAGTCTGAGCCAAGCCGAGATCGGGTGCAGGAAGCAGACAAGGAACGTCGGGTACAAGCCAAGGGTCGAAGCCAGGAGAACAACAGGAACAGGTTAAACAAGCCGGGTCGGTACACAGGAGGTCAAGTCAACAAGGATCACAGGCACAGGTACACAGGAGAGCTGACGATAATCCAGCGATGCGGCTCTGTCAGGTGAACGTTTAAATAGACGAGATGACCGGGTCACGTCGTGGGCGCGTCGGAGCGATCGTACGGCTACGTAGAGTACTCGTAACATCCCTGCGCATGCCCGCCCGGTTAGGCGCAGCGTCGGTCGTTCGTTTAGAAACTACTATGCGTTTACGTGGGCGCCGACGCGCGCTAACACGAACGTGCCTCACGAGATTGCGGCTTTTTCCCTGACAGAACCAGAGAGTGTGAAGCAAGTGGTCGTTGAAAAAACACTGATAAGGCCGATACCTGGCCTTTGATAGTACTCAAGGCCAGCTTCATTGCGAATCCCATCTGTAGGAATACAAGGATCCTACCTATGACATATTTCCTGGGGTGCCAACCCCTGGATTCACACCAGAAGACATATGCCTTCCAGATTCTATAGTATATGACTCTGGAGGCCGGCTTCCTAGCATTAACCAAAGTAGAAACTACTGAAGCTGACAGCCCATGATCTTTCAGAATGTGAGTCTCAAAGGGCATTTTTTCCATTAGAAATCCTTTGGATATACTTATCCAGATCGTCTCCAAATAACCATTCACCATGAAATGGGAAACTTGGCAAGAGCTTTTTGCATGGCGCTTCGGGTGACCAATTTTTCAACAATAGGATTCTACGCACATGTACCAGCTCTAGCATAAGCCATGAGGCCTGGAGAATAGAATCTTTCATAGCATCTACTGTAAAACACAACGATTCTGATATCCCGGCCAAATCCTGGGTGTGCTGATCAGAAATAACTTTGAGTACCTCTATAAACTGGTCCTTTAAGGACTGAGATACTCTGATTGCTGCCAGCACAGGCTGAACGACTGAACATGCAAGCGAAATATAGTTTTTAAAAAGGAATTCCAACTTCTTATCTGTTGGATCCTTTTGCATATGAGCATTGTCTACTGGACAAGTCAGGTTTTAGTTTACAGAGGATATAGCAGCATCAATTGCTGGAATTCCCCATTTGTAATAGAACTCTTCCTCTATAGGATAAAGTATTGAAAACTTTTTTGGAGGAAAACACTGTTTATCTGGGTTCTCCCACTCAGAATACATAAGCTTTTTTAGCTATGAATGGATAGGAAACGCGTGAACAGATTGGGGAGGCTTTAGTGAACCCAAAACAGAAGTGGGCTCATCGACTGACTGCGTTATTGGCAGTAAAAATGTGGAACGGACCAATTCAATGAGAGATTGTACCAACAACCTTTCCTGTGAACCTGATCCTTCCATATTAGGTTCTTCAGAAGAGGAGTCACCAACCTCTTCCTGGTCCTTTGAGAGAAATTGGTCATCTCTTGCCCCTTGTTCCTCAGCATGAGGGTCCTGTGCAATGTACAGGAATCTGCTATGCTTATTCCCACTCTGAGATGCAATTAAAGCATACATTTTTTGCTTCAAACTTAAAATGCTTGAACAAAAAACCTTCTTAGTAATATACACAGGTGCTGCCGTGTTAAGAGCAGCTGCAACACTTGCCCCTCCTGCTCAATCTGACCAGAAATATTACTGTCAGGGGAGGATGTCATCTTTTTTGAGATGGTTCAAGGCTGCTGTGTGACTATGTCCTTCTAGAGCCCTTTTTTTTTAGGTGTTTTTAAGCCCCCTTCCGACCATAGCTCGATGAACAAAGCAGAGGTACTACCAGAAGGAATGCATCCACTGCTTGAGCAATAGTCCAGCTCTGTTGCTGCTATTAACGCTCAGCCTGATGCAGTAGTAAATGTGTCAAAAGGAATGCCTGTGTTAGCAAAAATCTCTTGCATGCCACCTTTGCTCTTGTGTCCCTCCACAGCTTGCAACAGCAATAATGGCACCTTTTAAAACACCCCTTCCTGCGCTGGACGTTGGAGGACGGCAATGCTGCGCTAAGCCCTGCCCCCATCATTTATGGCCATTACTCTTTCTTTAAAAAAAGAGTTTTTCCCGTGTGAGTGCGGGCTCTGAGCCTATGGGATCAGCAGGGAGAGAGGCAGTAATGTCAAGGGGGGGGGGGCCTGGAAGCCACCGAGGCGAACCTTTTTTTTTTAAGCACTCCTTCCCCAGGAAGAGGGGGAGGAAAGAACAGCACAGGGGGGGCATCTGGTGGGGAGGTAACTCCCCCAGACTTACCGGAGGTCTGCAGGCAGCTGGAGGAAGAGAAAACTGCTGTTTCCCAGACACATTGTGAGCTCTTTAAAAAGCAGGAGACGGTAAGTGCTCTATACAGCCCCCAGTGGTGACACATAGGCATGACTACATTTACTAAATTAAAGCAGACATTCATAAGAGAATTTTTTTTTTTTTTTCACCCTTCAAGGTGGGTTCCGTTAAACCTTCAAGAGCTGGGGATCCTCAAGGAAACCCACAATCCTGGACTAGCTGGAATCCTGGACTCCTGGAATAGCACCACCGCCAGTAAAACCTTATGGCCTTAATACCAAAAAGTACTGGATCCCGGGGTCCAGCTCTCTAAAAGAGAAGCGTTACAGGCAAGACCTTGTTTCTTTGGATACGAGGCCCAGGTACCATTCAATTCGGCCAAAAAGACACTTTGAATGGATCCAGCTGTATGGCTAGCCCCAGCAAGGATTGCTCCAGTGGAGCTCGGCACAGCACATCTTTACTCATGACCAATACCTTTTTACTCGTGACCAATACCTTAGACACTGGCGAAAAAACTGAGGTACTCTCAGTATTGGGAGGGGTTTATAGGGTGTGCACTTTTTGTCTTAGGGCATGCCAGTGTCGTTCACCTGAAGGTGGCCTATAACCCACAAAGTAACTACTATGGCTCTGTGTCCCTTGATGTACGATAAGAAATTTGGCATAAACAATATGAAAGCATGCATCCATCCTGCCTTGTATCAATGGTTCTGGCTGGTGGTGGTGTAATGGTGTGGGAGATATTTTCTTGGCACGCTTTGGGCCCCTTAGTACCAATTATTATTATTATACAGGATTTATAAAGTGCCAACAGTTTACGTATCACTTTTGAGAATCGTGTAAATGTTGCGGCCTACCCGAGTATTGTTGACCATGTCCATCCCTTTATGACTACAGTGTACCCATCTTCTGATGGCTACTTATAGCGAAATAATGCATCATGTCGCAAAGCTCAAATAATCTCAAACTGGTTTCTTGAACAATGGTAATTGCGGTGATGTGTTGGCACCAGAATGGCTTTAAATGTGTTTTCATTTTGTATGGCAGTAATGGCGGATGGAGCATTGCACTTGCTGGAGGCTATGTGGGTGAGTCATGTCAACAAATCATTAGAATAGACTGCTTATTTGAAGGGGCTGCGTTTTGTTTTGTTCACAAACTTTTCTTTCAGTGTTTGGCTGAAGCCATTTATTATCAATCAACTGTCTACTGTTTTTAAATCATAATGACAACATAAACTACCCAAATGACCCTGATCAATGGTTTACAGGCCCAAGATCTTAATACCGTGTATTGCCCCCTTTAACATCAATGACAGCTTGAATTCTTTTGTGGTATTTGTGGATGAGGCTCTTTATCTACTCAGATGGAAAAGCTGCCGATTCCTCTTGGCAAAAAGCCTACAGTTCCTGCAAATTCTTGGGTTGTCTTGCATGAACTGCACGTTTGAGATCTCCCCAGAGTGGCTCAATGATATTGAGGTCAGGAGACTGAGATGGCCACTCCAGAACCTTCACTTTATTCTGCTGTAGCCAATGACAGGTCGACTTGGCCTTGTGTTTTTGGATCATTGTCATGTAGGAATGTCCAAGTACATCCCATGTGCAGCTTCCTGGCTGATGAATGCAAATGTTCCTCCAGTATTTTTTGATAACATACTGCATTCATCTTGCCATCAATTTTGACCAAATTTCCTGTGCCTTTGTAGCTCACACTTCCCCAAAACATTAGCGACCCACCTCCGTGTTTATCAGTAGGAATGGTGTACCTTTCTTTATAGGCCTTGTTGACTCCTCTCCAAATGTAGTGTTTATGGTTGTGGCCATAAAGCTCAATTTTGGTCTCATCACTCCAAATGACTGTGCCAGAAGATTTGAGGCTTGTCTCTGTGCTGTTTGGCGTATTGTAAGAGGGATTCTTTGTGGCATTTGCGTAGTAATGGCTTTCTTCTGGTGACTCGACCATGCAGCCCATCTTTCTTCAAGTGCCTCCATATTGTGCATCTTGAAACAGCCACACCACGTTTTCAGAGTCCTGTATTTCGCATAAGGTTATTTGTGGTTATTTTGGGCTTTTTCTTTGCATCCCAAACAATTTTCCTGGCAGTTGTGGCTGAAATCTTAGTTGGTCTACCTAACCATTGTGTGGTTTCAACAGAACCCCTCATTTTCCACTTCTTGATTACAGTTTGAACACTGCTAATTGGCATTCTCAATTCCTTGGATATCTTTTTATATCTCTTTCCTGTTTTATACAGTTCAACTACCTTTTCCCACAGATCCTTCTGCAATTATTTTGCTTTCCTCATGACTCAGAATCCAGAAACATCAGTGCAGTACTGGATGAAAGATGCAAGGGTCTGTCAGGAGTCCAGAAACTCAATGACCTTTTATATACACACACTAATTACAAGTAAACAGATCACAAGTGAGGATGGTTACCTTTAATAGACATTCAAATCCCTTTGTGTCAACTTGTATGCATGTTATCAGGCAAAAATCACCAGGGGATGTAAACTTTTGATCAGGGTCATTTAGATAGTTTAGGATGTCATAATTTAAAAAAAGTAAACACAGTTGATAGATAATAAATGGCTTCAGCCAAACACTAACCATTAGTGAAAAATGTTTTTGTGTTATTCATATTCTCTGAAAAATGGTCAAGAAATCAAATTCTGCCAGGGTATGTAAACTTATGAGCATAACTGTATATTGATAATTTACTGCATTGTCAAATATGCCTACTATAGCCCTGTAGTATATTCATGAACTATTTTATATACACTGGTCTAGATTTATTTGTTATATTTTTATTCCCAGATGGTATGCTTCTCTCCAGCAATGGTGTGAACATGTAAATTATATAAAGTGTTTAGTTCCTTAAACATCTTAAATGGTTGGTCTGATCTGGCACTATCGATTCAGGTATGGAGTTTAATGGTTTTGTTATTTAACCTAATTGTAGTAAATGAGAAACAACGTGGAGTTTTAATGGATGGTTTTACATGTTGGATATCATAGGTGCGACTACTTTCATTGGGTTGAATATTCGGATACAGTGGTTTCTCCCGAGTGATGATCTTCTTTTCCTTTTGATTTTACATATAAAGTAATTGCCATACCCTGGGTAATTATTACTATTATATAGTTTTTGAACATGGATTCAGCTTCTTTTAGGTGAGCTCCTTAGCTAATTGTGCTCCTTTATATTAGGAAGATTTAATTGCATCTTTATATATGGTTCCCATAATAAAATCACAGCTCTATATGTGGCACACCATCATCGGTCTTTACCTTCTTTGAGGGGACAGGGTATGCTTACTATCTATCATGTTATTTGTTTTTTGTTTTTCTCTGAATAGGTTTTTTTTTTCTTTGTCGTCAAGACAGGTGAGGAAGCAATTTTTGTTAAACGTGTAGACCTCTTGACAAAGTTGCAAAGAAAACACTGTTGGAGTGTAATTATATGGCCTGTACCATTACAAATGAGCACTGACCTTATGGTTTTAATGTAACAGGTTTTTTTTAACAATTTTTGTAATAACATAACCTTTTTAGAACATTGTGTGATATTGTCCTTTTCTAGTACCAGTAAAGTCCACAAGATTCTACGTTTTCTCTCTCAAATGTACACCAATGGCCTCCACAATCACCAGATTGCAATACAATAGAGCATTTTTGGGATGTAGTGGAATGGGAGACTTGCATCATGGATGTGCAGCCAAATCTGCAGCAACTGCATGATGAGGAATTTTTGCAACACCTTGTTGAATCTATGCCAAGAAGAATTAAAGCAGTTCTCAAGGCAAAAAGGGGTCCAACCCGGTACTAGGTGTACCTAATAAATTGGCTGGTGAATGTGTTTTTGTGTGTGTGTGTATATATACAGCAGCTGAAAAAATCATGGATGTGAACGTGTCCCACAGGAAACGATGTAAATGAAACTAAAATTAGTACAAAAAGAGCAAATAATCGCTACTGTGAGGGGTTAATTTTTTACTATGGGACAGTGAAAGTAATATTTTCAGTAGCGATTTGCTCTTTTTGTACTATACAGGGCTAATTTTTTTTTTAACCCCATTATGTTAGTGGCCGATTAATCGATTATGAAAATAGTAATCGATTAATTCCGTAATCGATTAATCGATTCATTATTTCTGCCCTAATATATATATACACACACACACACATTATATATATACACGCACACACACACACACACACACACACACACACACACACACACACACAGTATATAGCTTTTTCTGTGCAATACTTCAAGAGAAGGAATTTACAGGTAAGAAAAAAAAATATTATTATCTTATTCATACAGCACAGGATACAAGGCTGGTATTCATAGACCATGATATGTATCCAAGCAAATAAAATGAAAGGGGTGGACAACAACATGGCTACTTAGAACTGTTAACAGGCCCACAAAAACAGAAAGCTTTAAGAACCCAAACAAAATACTCAGAAAACAGCTTGAAATACCTTGCAGCATCAGGTTGCATCAACAGAGGCCTGAAGGCCCACCCAGCAGAACTTGAAAAAGTTGACCAGTTGGCAGCGTTATAAATCTGGTATACAGATGCTTGATGCTGAAAAGCCCAAGAGACACCAACAGCTCTGGTGGAATGGGGTTGGTTGGAAAGAGAGAAACCTTCTTCTTAGGGACAAAGGCTCAAAATTAATTGGCCGATTCACCTTGCAGGTGGAGTGGCAGGCAGGGTGTCCTTTATGAGCGCCCACGGACAGGACAAAATGGGACACTTGTGATTAGGGGATGCAGCATTCACCTAGACCCCGACAGCCCTGACCACATCCAGGCAACGTACTGCAATTTCTTTGCCATCTTCTGGGGCAGAACAGAGGGAAGGAAGGACAATGTCCTCATAGAGGTGGAAAAAGGAAACTAGGCAAAAAGGAAACCTTTTGGTCTCAAAATTGTGACTTTGTCCTTGTGCAAAACAAGAAAAGGCTCTTTACAAAAGAGAGCTGTCAATTCAGAAACATGCCTAATAGATGTGTTGGCAACCTTAAAGATGAGCTCTTCCAAAGGAATGTCCCTAATCCCTCTCATTGAGGATCAGTGAACACCAGGTTGAGATCTCAAGGTGACACTGAATGTCAAATTGGGGTTATTACATGGGCTACTCCCTGTAGTAAAGTCCAGATAAAAGGATTGTGAGACAAAAGTTCAAAAGCCTGCATCTCTGGTGGCATAGGGGTGCCTTAATGGTATGGAATGGGCAGCTTGTACATCTGGAAAGGCACCATTAATGCTGAAAGAAAAATCAAGGTTTTAGGGCAGCATATGCTCAAGCAAGAAGGGGACAACATTCCTCTCCTCAGTTCCCAGATGTTTACAGAATGTTAAAAGAATAGGTACACCGTGGTAAACATGGTCCTGTCCCACCTCTTTTTGAAATTGGGGTTGTACTTTGCCAGTCTTTTTTATACAATGTCCCAACTTTTTTGAGAAGTGTTGCTGCCATCAATTTCAAAATTACCTTATTTTTTTCTTAAAATTGTACATTTTCTCAGTTTAATTATTTGATATGGTATGTTTTCTATTGTGAAAAAAATAAAAAAATTTCTGAGATGTGCAAATCACGGCATTCTGTTTTTGTGTAGATCTTACGCAGCGTCCCAACTTTTTTGGAATTGGGGTTGTAGGTTTCTTCCCAAGAGTATTTGAAGTTTTAGGGCTGCAAGGCTTTTGGAGCCCACCTGATGATTTATTTAGACCATTGCTGTGGCACTGTTTGATTGGGCTCTGACTGGATGACTTTGAAGAAGACAGGTCCAATGCTGTAGAGACACTCTGAACTCTCAGCTACAGAAAATTGATGAGTAGTTGAAACTCCTGTTGGAAACGTGCCCCCTCAATGGTTAGGGAGTTATAAAGTGCCCAGCTGGTAAGACTCACATCGGTGGTTGCCACATTATAGCTCTTGTGAAGATAAATAGGTTTTCAATTTCAGGGCAAGACTGGAGGTCTGTCATG
Organism: Lithobates pipiens; assembly: GCF_037356315.1. NCBI lineage: Eukaryota > Metazoa > Chordata > Amphibia > Anura > Ranidae > Lithobates > Lithobates pipiens. The sequence continues at coordinate 322,761,814 of NW_027507748.1, forward strand.
CCAGGGAGGTCTTTGATTGACTGGATATAGGCATTAGATCGCTTGTTCCACGTATGGAGGATGACAGATTGAAGGGTATGGAGTGAAACAGGGCAAAGGGAACTGACTGGAAAAAGGCCACAATGAGGCCCAGAACCCACATGCAAAAATAAATTGAAGGGTGTAGAAGACTGATGGAAGACTGATACCATCTTAGGAAGAAAGGGTGGTCTCAAGCGCAAGACTACCCTTTCCTTGTAAAGGATAAAGTATAGCTCCTTACAAGAGACATGTATAACAGATGTGATAGCAACCAAGGCAACTATGCAAGAGAGATCATCTAAGGGGCTATATCCCTGATGAGTTTGAAGGGTGGTTTCTGCAGGGCAAAGATAAAACTGTGGGGGGGCGGCTGATCTGTTATACATCTTCAATAAAGACTTTTACAAGAGAGAGTGAGGCCAGAAGTATTTTGGAAAATAGACAAGCCAAAAACCAAAGTGCTGAAGGCCAAGCTCTGGTCAAGTCCTGTTTATAGGAAGGCCAAAATGCGAGGCACATTAAATTTCGCCTGTGTTCACACCAGGAAAAGAAAGTGCAATATTAGATCTTTCTGAAAATGGCTCTCTTTGCTTTAAGTAAAGTGAGAATGATAGACTCAGAGATCCCTCTGTCCCTTACAACCGGCCAGTCTGACCTGTTGGGAAGAGGCTAAGGAGTTGTTTCTTAGTAGTTTGAGTACGTCTGTGTACCAGGTTCTTCTGGGCCAGTTTGGCGGAATGAGAATCACCAATTTCTTTTCTTGCTCTATTTTGCGGATCAGCAGAGGCAGATTTTAGTCTGAACATAGACCAGGAAATTATCAATACATCTGGTGCCAGTGCTAGCGGATCCTTTGTCCTGGTCATAAACAGAGGTAACTTGCTATAAAGTCTAGAGGCCAGAATATCTATGTCCATGGTTCCCCATCTCTGACATATCAAGTTGAAGATGGGGTGAAGAGCCCAGTCAATTGGTTCCAGGCAGTGACAGCTGAGGTAATATCCCTTCAAGCTGTCCACTCCAGGGTTGTTGACAGCAGAGATAGCTGCACAGCGTTTATCTGTCCATGAGATGATCTGGCTTACTTTCATTAAGGCTGTATGACTCCTGGCACCCTCTTGGTGAATGATGTAGACCACAACCGTAACATTGTTCGATTTCACCATGATTGGGTGTCCTTGCAGAAGGGGGGAGGGGGCAGGGTTCAATGGTGCTCAGCCATCCTTATTGCTCTTAGCTCCAGGAAGTTGATTGGAAGCTTGGCTTTCTCTGATGACCATGTTCCCTGAACAGTGACTGGACCACTCCTCAGTCTGAAAGATTGGCCTTATACCCTTCCAGTGATATGACAAAAATTACTTCCTGATTGTCAATGTGGGGTTGGTAATCCACCAAGCTATGGAATTTATTTTCATGGATAGGAGCATGGGCATGGGAGCCATGAGAAGGAGCATTCTTGTTCCAAGCCAACAAGATGTGTTGAAGAGGTCTCAACTTTGTGTTGGGTAAATGGGATGGCCTTGAAGGAGGCCACCATGAGACCCAGAATCTCAGAGGGAGGTCTCTTTGATCTCAAGTCCTGAGTGTAGGTTCTGAAGGAGAGCAGGTTTTGCCTCTGGAAGGAAGACTTTTGCTTGGGCTGTCTAGAATGAGGCCCAAGTATTTCAGAGTAAAGTGAAGGTTGTAGAGAACATTTTTGAAAGTTAATCACCCAACGGAAAGTCTGAAGCATCCGAATTGTCCTGTGGAAGTTTTCAGATAGCGAGAAGGGAGATGAGTCCTTAAGAAGAAAGTGGTCATCAATGTGAGAGGGCACATATCTATGGGACATTTTGCTATCTTCTGTAACATAGCCATACACTATGATTGTACTTAGTCCTCATCTTTCCCTGATGAAGGAATTCATATCATATTCCGGAACATGTTGGGAATCGCTGGGTGAACCCCACCTCTGGCTTGGCCCTACCCACGATACCTACCTCAGGTTTCACTAATGAGGCCAGAATACTTGTATATATCGAATATTGTATGGTGATTCCTTATTGCTTTTAATGCATATTTGTGATGAATATCAATGTTTTAACATTTTTCGAATAAAACGTTTGTTGCTTTTATTCTTCTACTACTCTGTTACTTACTGCCTATAAAGTCCCAGCGGGGTTCTGTTTTCGTATTTCACATGTAATTAAGGATGTGGCAGTTAGTCTTCTCACTTTTACTACACTAAGCTATATTCTCCTATTCATTCTAATTAAGGGGGATGGGCAATAAAACAACTAAGCAGCAGCAACGGGTTCACAGGAAAAAACAAGAACGGTCAATAGACCCAAACAAACTGTTAACAGTAGAAGCACCATGCTGCTGGAGCAAGCGACAGCAGCAACTCAACAGCCGCCTAGTAACCATTTGTTTGGGAGAAACCTGAAACTGAAAGGAGGAGTATGAACACTAGGTGCTTTAAAGGCCCCAGAATCCAACCTCATTAGGGGAATGAACTCAGACAGGGAAGAAGGGACTTGTTCTCAGACGGCATAAGCCCAGTGAGAAAAAGGTAAAAAATTACCACCCAGCCAGGTGGAAGCAGAGAGAGTGAACCCAAAAGGGACCTTTCAGTAGGGAATTGGGAGAAAAGGGGAGGATCCTAAGGGAGGCATGTCATAGATGTCATGCCTAACCCAAACTTCTAGGGGGAACACAAAATGAAATGTTGAGCCATCTGAAAGAACATAGCAGGCAAAGAATAGACATTCTCAAAGGATAAAAAAAAAGCCTCAGGAGAGTAAGAAGAAAACCAGCTTCCAGGCCACCCTGTCTCCAAATGGAAGAAGGAGAATCAAAAGGCAAAATTACTGCTCTTTCAGGGAAGAGAAAGAAGGAGAAGCCATTCTTATGAAGATGCCCCAGAAAGGAAAACCCTCTATTTGGAAAGATAGGGCTCAGCTTGGCCATGAGGTCTTGCAGAATTTCCAGCAGATAAAAAGCCCTCTTCATTAGAAAGCTGCACAGGAGGTGCAAGGTCTCAAAAAATAGAGGATGTACAAGGTCGACTAGGACCTACAGTGTACAAATTAAAATGCTGTATGCAGCGTCCAACAGAAGGATGGGTACAGAACTTTGGATGAGGTCCTCTATCAGACCACTAGGTGGAACTGTCTTACCAAAGACTACAGAGCAGGAGGAATTTAATCTGCATGAATGAAGCATCCAATACAACAGAAAGAATGCGACACCATAATGAAAATATGGCAAGTAGGGGTATCTGCAATTCATTTGGCAAGGCTGATGCGCAGCTGAAGGCTAAAGAAGAAAGCTGAGCAAGGTAGGCAAGAGCTGAAGCTTCTACAGACCGCAGGTGGAGAAGAAAGGGAAATCCTGGGAACAAGGAAATTTCAACCTTTTATAATACAGAATAGGAGAAGATTTCAGCCTGTAAATGGGCGAGTTGGTGATTCACAAAGGAAAGGGAAGGGAAGGGAAGGGCGAGCCAGGTTTATGACAAGGCCTGAGGACTGAAGCTAGGGAGGACATGCCATTGTAAAACAAAATAGCCCTATCTTTACTGTAGGTTGTGGAGCTTGCCTCCTCCAGTAGAGGCGATTAAGAACAGGGAACTCAAGCGGCAGTATACCTTTGGGCTGTCTTTAAGGGCAACCCCTATAAAAGAAAAAAACAGTCTCATAAGTGACAACTAAATAGTGCCGACAGGAAGGCCACTTTTTTTTTGTAGCACAGATCAGACAAGGACAAGAATGTAGTGTTGAAGGAGGGTGCCAGGTAAGAAATTAAGAAATTGGCACCTTAACAATAAAAGGTCATGGGAAAAAAAATATGTAAGAATGTAGACACTGCCTTAGGGAAGTATGGAGGGAAGCAGTGTCAGGCACTAAATGCATGAAATCAGGTTTAGGAGGCCGCAAGTCTCTGAGGTATCCCCTGGTTGTCTTAGGAGTGGAGGAAAGTGCCCCAATAATCCAGCACCAAATAAAGAAGGTGATGAAGGTGGTGAAGTGGAACAAAATTCCAATCTTGTCAGTAAAAAAAAAGGCTTACAAGGATGCGTGGACATAACCCTTCAGCTTTCATTCCCTAGAAGGGAACTAAACCCCTGCCATAGGTGATCTAGCCTCTAGCCTTCTCTTTGTATTGCTTCCTTTGTGCGAAATCCCCAGAGTCCCTGACAGTCCCTCTGCTTTCCTATTAAAAACTGGGCACACTAAGCAGAAGAGCACACTGTGGCCAGTTCTCTAGCTATGCTGAGAACTCAGTATGCTCTCCAACAATGATCAGACTTGTCCCGACATGCCCCCTCTGCACAGCCATTCACTGGGAAGCTCCGTGTGCTGCTGCTTCTCCTCCCCCAGCTCTTATGCAGCTGAGAACAGAAGGAATGTGATCAATTATAAAAAAGGGAAAAAAGTTATTTATAATGTTCTTTTTATATCTATGCAAAAATGTTTTGCATTTCATTTCTATTTTAAACTGAATGGGTTGTTTTACAAGGTGATCATTTACGGTCATGTTAAAGTGGTTGTAAACCCTTAGACACCACTTTTACCTACAGGTAAGCCTATAATAAGGCTTACCTGTAGGTACTGGAAATATCTCCTAAACCTGTGCGGTTTAGGAGATACTTACCATATACGCTTGCGCCGTCGTCATCGGTGCATGCGCACTAAAGAAAGGGCCCTTGCTGTGACCTTCAGTTCTTGCGCGCCTCTGTGCAGGAATGACGTCGCGCAACTCCGGCCACAGGCTCGGGAGGAAGAGGGATGAAGATGGACGTGGCCCCCAGCAGGGGAAATTTTGGGCTTCGTTTGCAGGTAATTGCAACATAATGGGCTAATATGCGATGCATACTAGCCCATTATGGTTTTATTTTGCAGGGGAATAAAAAGGAAGTAAAACCTATCAAGGTTTTTCTTCCTCCAAGTTTCTTCCAGGTAAGAAAGGAGATGAATACTCATTGTACTAATAATGTCAGAATGGGGTTAGGAAAACCGCGAGTAGAGATGGACAAATATGAGAGAGACAGAAGACAGTAATTAGGATTCATTGTGAACCTCTTCTAGATGGTAGAGAAAAGAAAAGTGAAATGAAAGAAAAAGTTCCAGACGTCTTTTCTAAATAAGGGCAAGTGTAAGTAGACTACACCTTCCCCTCCAAAAATGGGGGAACCTTTAGCGCGAGAAAAAAGGCTTATTAGAAGCTACAGAGGGCATAGAGGGGAGAAGGTTTTCTACAACCCACTGAACCTGCAGTAGATGATTATGGTGCTTGAATTGGATGCATGGATCGAATCCCTAAGGTAGAGCTCTGGAAACCAAAAAATCTAGAAGTGTTTCACAAATCTGTTTTGGTCAGACAGACCTCACAGGGAGTGCCTGAGAGGACACCAGAGTCAGATGAGCAGAGCTGTTTTAATATAGGATAATGCTCCAGGACAAGGGAACAGCTATCACCCTGAAGGGTGCACTGTGTTTCTTGTACGCAGTCTGTGGAACACAAGCTATTAGACCCTTTTGTCGCAGCTCTCTTGTGCCTATGATCTACCATTGTTAGTAAGGAGATCCCCAGTGGGGTACTCATGGTTCAGGAGACAGAAATGGATGGAGTTTTGTGTGTCTAAATAAAGAGCCACTATAACCCATGTTCTGACAAGAGTTCCTATGGCTGTGTAGAAGATGAGAATGCAGCAATGTACTATGTGCATTCTTGGTGGAGGAAGCAGGTGCAAGCATGTTATTTGGGAGGCAGGATGCAGTTACCTCATCCTTCTGAGGCCAAGTCCAGATATGAGGGAAAAAGCACCAAATTCAAAACCTCTTTGCTGAGAAGTGTTAAGCCCCATACACACTATCAGCTTTTCTGCTGAGTTTTTCCTTCAGATTTACCAAAACCATATAATATGAGGTCAAACTTTAGGAGTTTAAATTTGTATGCAATCAGGCAGCCCCTTGCACTATATGGTTCTGGTAAACCTGAAGGAAAAACTGATAGTATGTATGGGGCTTTAGAGACAAAATGGCAGGAAGTGCCAAAATAAAATGAACACCACCCCAATCCTCTGCTCACTAAACCACATAGTATGCAATTACCTGCGTATAGTGTTGTTCAAAGCCAGTAACTGTTATAAAGGAAAAACCTGTCTTACCTTATCAAGGACACTGGGCCTAGTAAGTCCCAGGCTTTGCCCATCACAGAAGAAATACCACTGAAGAAGTCTTCAGGGTCTGGGAACTATAGAATGGACCATGACCCTGGAACTGTATAGCACTCTGCAGCTAACTTCACACACTGCACTTCATGCCAAGGTGAGCATCCATCGCCTGAAGTACAGTGGGGCCTGGGTACAGGTCCTGAGGTATACGAAAAAAAAAAACTGATCTGAAAGCTGCTAGGTAGCACAAAACAATAAGCAAAAAGCTATTGATAGAAGATTCAGATGATAAAAACGTAAATGGTTTAAAAAGAAAAAGTACTTCTCCAGAGAAGAACAGGTCCATCACCTAAGTACAATAGAAAAAACTGGAACTTCACAGAGTAGGATGGGCTATATGAGGGGTGGCACTAGCAAAAGTTTTTGCTAGTGTCCAATCATCTAAAGATTGCAGAAGTCCTCTACTGTAATATTAAGATAACCTACCTAAATGCTGACTACCTGAAGACTGTGCTGAAAAAGTTTTATACAATGCAATGTATGGTGCGCATTTTGGTGTGAACAAGTCCTAAATACTGCACCAACCCACCCCACCCAAGACTCAAAATGTATTTTACCCTTTCATGACCAATCGGCAGTGCTGTAACAGTATAAATGTTCTTCTTTCCATCATAAACTGGTTTTCGGTCACCAAAGATCTGGGGCTTGAAGTGCTGGACCATGTACTCCACAACTTCCCTAAATGATGACAAATAAAAAAAATATATATATATATATATATAAAAAAGTGTCACAAAATTTAAAATGTGAAAAAAAGGAAAACAAACAGGACGTTGTATTTTATATTAATGTAGATACGTAAAATGCAAGAAACACTTTTGCAACTGGTGTTTCTTAAAGCCCCGCTCTGGGAAATTTGAAAATGACCCCTTGCAGTGAGGCTGTGCCTGCACTGCAAGGCTTAGTTGCTCTTTACCTATTCTAGGGGAGAGGAGAAACACTTTCACTTACCTTATCCTCTGCTTCCCCAGCAGATGACGCTCCTCCATGCTCCGGCAGTGAACTGTCCCTATGGGTCATCACGTCCAATGCAGGGCTATGGAACCTGCATTGGTATTCATGAGGTCAGGACCTTAGACCGATGTAGTATAAGGGAGAAGACACTATGGGAACCAATCTAGCAGTGCAGAGGGTCACATAAGTAAATCTACTTTAAGCCCTTGTACACATGGTCGGACATTCCGACAACAAAATCTGTCAGCTTTTGTCCGACGGATTTTGTCCGAAACTGGTGTTGCATACACACGGTCAGACAAAGTTGTCGGAATATCCGATCGTTCGTAACATGATGACATTATTTCGTTACGATGGGACTACGTTCAGGCTAGTAGCCAATAGCTTTGGTCTAGGAATTTGATCTAAGCATGCGTGGCACTTTGTCCGATCGGAATTCTCTACACACAATTGGACAAAGTCCGACCGGATCATGTTGTCGGAAAATTTTATAGCCCAGCTCTAAAACTTTGTCGGTCGGATATTCCAACGGAAACAGTCCGATGGAGCCCACACATGGTCGGATTATCCGACAACACGTTCCAATCGGACATTTTCTGTCGGAATGTCCGACAAGTTCCCAAGACCTAAATGAGCAATTAATCCTTGCAGTGTGGAGTCCCACAGCAAGAGATTATTTTTAAGTTTCCCAGAGTTGGACTTTAAAGACCAACTATGGGGAGCTAAAAGAATAAAAAAAGATACTGCTGCAGTGGGGCCTTCCCACATTTCAAGAATTAAATGCTAGTTAAATCTAGGGGTCAAAGAATAGGCTGCGATACTTACCTTATTCCTCCCTCTAGCAGCTTTCCTCCACGCTGCACATCTGGTCCACCGCAGCCTTTATTTTAAGGTGCTTCAGTCAGCAATTTTAAGCAGTCACCATTATGTACAATGCAGGACCAATAATCCTGCACTCTAGGAGAGGACATTGAGGGCCCGTCAAGAAACCTGTAATGTCAGAAACAGGAGAGAAGTACTGGGGGGGGGGGGGGGGGGGATAATATTACAGCCTTTTCCCCTACCTTTTAGACTTGAAAAAAGTTGTCCTGTTTGGATCAGTCTGCTCCCTAGACTTAGAAGAACACTCATTAGGTATTTTAAACTTTTGCTTCATCAAAAAGGGACCACGTGCTATACGTAATGGGCCCATTGGAGATTAGAAGCCCTAATTTTTCTGGCTGTAGCTCCACCCTATTCTTAAACCCAAATTCAGTTGCCAAAAACAGGTATAGATATCAAAAATATGCAGTATAGCATAGTATCTTTCTCTTACTGATCCTATCCTGCATTGACCAAATGGTTGTTAAGCCTCAACTAAGGACAAGCCATGGGAACACCATCATTACACAGCTCTGGGAGGTTAGGTGCCTTTACCTTACATAGGGCAAGTGGGTCTGGCTTCATTAGCGAACCAAACAATGAGGAAGACTGTATAACCTGTTGCAAGGTATCCTTACATATGGATGAGGCTTAACAACCATTTGGTGAATACAGGATAGGAGTACTATCAGTAAGAGAGAGATACCATGCTATATGTTTTTGATATCTACACCTGTTTTTGGTGGCTGAATTTGGGTGCTCCCCTCCTCTTGTTTTGCCTCTTTAAGTGCTGTTGTTGTTGGACACAATCTACTTGCACTGGACACTATCAGTGATTGCGGTCCTCAGTGGAGGTTACACATGCCCCCTCCTTCAGTAATTTACACACATACACTGATCGCGATATCTGAAGCTGGTCTCCCGATGTAGGTGTGTTGTGAGTCGCAGTCTGTGATGTCTGGTGTTCCCTTGATTTGATTCAAGGCCTATCAGCACCTGCCCAGTATGTCCTGAGGAAGCTACAAAATTGTAAAGCTACAAATTATATATATATAGATAGATATATATAGAGAGAGAGAGAGAGAATTCCTTATTTACTTAGGATCCTAACCTTCACAACTGTTGTATTGGGTATCTGTTGACCTCGTCTAATAATAGGGTGTTGTTGGGTGTTGGTGTCTGATCAGCCGTGTCCAATCACAGGTGAACACGATGTAAACAGGAGGAGCCGGTGATTGGCTTTTCCTTACTTGCATCTGTTAGATGCTAGTAGAGGAGAGCCGATCGGCTGCTCCTCTGACAGGGGGGTCTGTGCTGATTGCCTATGAGCGCAGTCCCCCCCCCCCCCCCCCGTGGATGCCCACACTGGACCACCAGGGATGCCACTAGGACCACCAGCGAAGTCACCACCAGGTATGCCACCCTAGACCACCAGGGATGCCAATCAGTTCCCACAATGGATGCCAATCAGTGCCCACAATGGGCATCACTGATTGTCAGGCATTATGGTTTGGCACTGATTGGCATCCATCAGTACCATATGTTACAGTACATCAGTGCCACCTATCAGTGCCCATCCATGCCCCCTATCAGTGCCCATCCATGCTGCTTATCGGCGCCCAACCCTGCCACCTATCAGTGCCGCATATTAGTGCCCATCAATGCCACCTCATTGGTGCCAATTAGTGCCGCCTTATCAGTGCCCGTCAGTGCAGCCCCATCAGTGAAGGAGAAAACATACTTTTTACAAAGTTTTGTAACTGAAACAAAAAAAATTTAGTTTTCAAAATTTTAGGTCTTTTTTTTATTTCTTTAGCAGAAAATAAAAATCCCAGAGGTGATCAAATACCACCAAAAGAAAGCTCTATTGGGTACAGTGTAGCATGACCGCGCAATTGTCATTCAAAGTGCGACAGCACTGATAGCTGAAAATTGATCTGGGCAGGAAGGTGTATAAGTGCCCTGTATTGAAGTGTTTTATGTCATTTTAATTGATTTGTTAATAAAAGAACCTTTTTTAATTATTTTGAGTCATGATATGCCCACAAAGTCCACCTTTTCTTTAGGATATACTCTCAATCCTTACATATGCTTTTTATGCAGATTTTACACAGCATCCCAACTGTTTTGGAATAGGGGTTATACACTTAAGGCATAGCGTTGGGTGCTAGCTTTCACATTCGCTTGTGCATTCAACCAAACTATCAAGTCATCAAATGGCTGGTGTCATAACTGATTGCAAGCGCAGTATCATGACAACTGCAGATCAAACACGAGGCTATAATGGCTGCCTTTTTGGCTGTAAAGGATGTAGTTCCACTTTAAGTGATAAGTTGCTCCTTCTGAACACGTTACATATTTAGGGTATAACATGTAACAATCAGCTGTTGAGCGCTGTAGCAGTTCATTGATTCTGTCGGTGTGAAACTGCCTGCCCGTATGATGTACGGGCAGACAGCTTATACTGGCAGTCTGCAGGAGAGCTGCATTGCATCAGCGATCTGCTGATCACTGGTGCAATGCTTTCCAGGCTCCTGAAACAAAAACTAGTAAATGTACATTTTAGCTGCAAAAAAAATGTGCATTTATTATTTTTTTGCTAAAAGGTGAACGTATCCTTTAATGAACATGTAATCCTTGCAATGTGGGTGAGTGGCACATTAAAATAGGTTTTTGCTGTAATTCCCATAGTTGATCTTAAAGTGGTGGTAAACCCATATCCCAAAAACAACAATATTTTGCACAATTTAGCAAATATCAGTTAAACCCTAAACTGCATTTTGTGTATCTCTGAAAAATGAATCCTCATTTGGTTGTAGCCCTGCCAATCTGTGGGCGTGGCATAGCACTGGAGCTTGGGGGTGTAGACGTGACATCACACTATGCCCCTCGCATCTCTACATATTCACTTCCTCTTTCCCAATCTTTTTCTGTCTCTCTTTCTCTGTCTTTCTCCTATCAGTCTCGTTCTCTGTGTCTATCTTTCTCTCTATCTGTCTCTTAATCCCCCCCCCAAGCATAAGGACTCCAGAAATCACAAAGCAGAAGCCTCAGCACATCCTCTAACATGCAGCATACATTCTGGCTCTCCGGGTCGGAATACACAGACACAGAGGTGTTGATATACTAAAACTGGAGAGTGCAATATCTGGTTTAGCTCTGCAAAGGTACCGTTTTTTTTGTTTTTTTTTTGCCAAAGCTTAATTGAACAAGCTGAAGTTAAAAGCTGATTGGCTACCATGCAGAGATGCACTCAATTTTGCACTCTCCAGTTTTAGTAAGTCAAACTCACAGAGTAGCAGGGACACACCCCATTCTCACAGCTCAACGGGGTAACGCTACAAGAGATCTCTCTCCTGTCACTCAAAACAGAAGGGGGGGGGGCACCCACATTTTTTTCCTGGTGTCGGTTTTACTCTGTTTAGAACACCAGGGAGGATTGCTGCTGACAGGGAGTGCGGACAGATGTCAAACTAAGCTCAAATGCTTTCTACTGCTGATCTTTATTCTTTTTTTTTTCTCAATCAAAAGTTTTATTAAGGCAAATTCAGGTTTCTTTATTCAACTTTATTCAACTTACAGATCATATTGTTTTAAATTTTTCAGGTTTACAACCACTTTAAAAATGGATTTATTTTATTAATTCGTTACAAAAAAATAGTAAAAGCTCATGGTTCTGAAAAAATGTAGTGTGATTTTAACCTTACGGCTCGGGTCACACTGCCACAACTTGGGATCCCACTTCTGAGACCCCAAGTTGTGTGACGTGAAATTCCATGTTCGTTAATGAGAGCTGTTTTAATTAGCACTACTGAAGTTGCTCTGACTTTAGAAAAGGTTTCTGTGATATTTCAAGGCGACTTCTATCTGACTTGGGCCCATAGACTTTAATGGAAGTCACCTACAAGTCCGATCCTCATCTACATTGATGAGATTTAGATCCGACATTACAGGAAGATTACCCAGTCATTTCTTGAAAGGCGTTTCAAAGTCTCTTCAAAGACACATCAAGTAGTACTGAAATCACCAGCAAATCGCCTGGAAAAGTCACACTTTTAAGTTGCAGCAGTGTGAACCGAGCCTTAACCTAAGCCACTTCTGTGGAATGGTGACTTTGTAATGTGTACTAAACAAAGCAACTCTGCATTACCTGTTGACACGCCGGGGACATTTATCTGGCTTGATATCAACCTCATAGTGGTAGACGTCAATCTTGGGAATGTCGACTTCAAAGTAGTTGGCAAGAAGTTTTATTGGCTTCCCGACTGTGCCAATTCCAGGTCGGCGTGGGGCTTGGAACACTTGCTGTAATGGTGGAACATACCCAGTTTGGGCTGCTATGTGGAAAAGGAAAGAGAAATTACTATCAATGCTGTAGAACACCTTGAAATCTCTATCTCTGTAAATAAATTGAGAAATGCAGCCTAGAGCAGAATGTAGCCCAGAATGAAACCAGGGTTCCATGGATCCCTAGGGTTCCTCCAGAGGTTGCTAGGGGTTCCTTGAGCAATGAGCAAGTTCTGCCTCTCAGATAAGTTCCCACTGACACATTGCCCTTTTTAGTTATCTGTACGGGGGCAATTCTTCCCAGTGACAAGTGTAAGGAGCATTCTTCCCATTGACCATCACACTAAAGTATCATGAGTTGTAGATATAGTAATTTTAGTAGGAATTGCCTGAGGCTGAAAAGTCATTTGAAGGGTTCCTCTGTGTTAAAAGGTTGAGAAAGGCCGGCCTAGAGAGACAATTTTGAACAGAAAAAGGGGAGGTGTCTATTTTATTTGCGCATAACATTTCTCCATATGCCCCAGTTTTCAAGGATGCAAAGAGATGAAAGCAGACCCATTAAAGCAATAGCACTGTACTTTGGAAACCCTGAAGCTAAAAAGGTTTTTTGAATATTTCGCTCTTATTTCACAATGTTTAGTAGCTATTAAATTTCACATGGCAAATTAACATAATTCAAAGCGATTTATATAAATTAATAAATAGATGTGATTTTACAATGTATTAATGCACAAATACCATCTTTTAACATTTAAATACAATAAAATTGGAAATTTTATCCACACTACTTAGTGCAACTCCGTATCGCCAGACACGGATATTTAAATCAGAACAGGTTTATTCCCATAGGAACCTTCAACTTTACCGCAAGATCTTCTTCAAGGTCCACAAACCAATACAATTCTGCCAGCATCAGGACACTTGGGAAGAATCCAAATACGACTATCACAAGTTCAAACTAAAGAAAAACAGCAGCCCAGACACTAAAATAAATATATGGCCAGTTCTATCACTATTAAAATACTTACATATTTTGGGACATGAAGTAGCACATGAAGTGAACAGACACTCTGCTCTGCAGTTCGTTGCACTCTTCCACAATCCGGCTCTATCCTGACCTAGGATCACAGAGCTGCCCCCCTGGACCTTCCTAAGCCCCTGAAGGCTATTCTACACTTTGGGATCTTTTTGGTGGATTTTCAAGCACAAGCAGCAGCCTCCGGACGAGAATGAGTATCACATCCCATTTCTGTCAAGATGGCTGTCACTTCAATGCACAACAAGGCTTGCTGACATCTACAACAGAGCTCTTTGGTGATTCTGCAGATGTTCCTTTACTTCCCTCACCATCTACATTGGCTGAACCACACATTATCTTGCAGACCTCTCCCAGTTCAGTTGCACTGGAAGAAGAAACAAAAACAACCCTGTCGGTGGTAATGATGATCATTTAGTTATACCATACCAATGTAGTTGGGAAGGTAGAGGAACTTACTTTGCTCTTCTCTGTCACAACATGCATAACATGAAAGAAAGGGTCACTGCTACTGAAAAGCTGGTTAGTGACTTGGAAGATGTTGTCAACCCCCTTACTAAAGTCACTAGACTTGATAGCCTCTCTAAAAGGGTAGAGGAACCAGACTCCGTTGTATTCCTGAAAAACTGGCTTATACAAGAATTAGGTCATGAGAGCAGGATCCCAAATTTTCGGTCAAAAAAATACAGACTTTTTCCGATCGTTTGTAGAGAATTCCGATCGGACAAAGTGCCACGCATGCGCAGATCAAATTACGAGACCAAAGCTATTGGCTACTAGCCTCAACGTAGTCCTGTTGTAACAAACGAACGTCATAACGTTCCGAATAATCCGACAGCTTTGTCCGACCGTGTGTATGCAACACCAGTTTAGGACAAAATCCGTCGGAAAAAAATCCAACGGATTTTGTTGTTGGAATGTCCGACCGTGTGTACAAGGCTTTAGTGATTCATTATAGAGCGAGCCCCTAGGGTTCCAGGCACCCCCTTATCTTCTAAACTATCAGGATAGAGATTTTATTCTGAGAGCAGCCAGAACTAAAGAAATCGCAAGCATTAAAAGAGAAGTATGGGTTCTGTTTTGTTTTTTGTTAATCATACTTGCCTCGATTGATGGAGCATCAGTCAGATGCTACAGCTGTCCCCCGGCATCTCTGCACTGAGAAGGGAGCCACTGAACACCACCAATGGCTCGCTTCCCACTCCTCCCCGAGCAGAGCGATGCTGTCAGTCAGCATTGCTCCTTGTCTGCTTCTCTAAGCTCATTGGAGCGATGAGCTGTGGAGGGGCGGGGAGAGGCCGTCTTAGGGGCTCGCTGAGATGCTGAGACTGCCATCAATCAAGGCAGCTGCAGGATCTAGACTTGGGAAGTCAGGATGACGCCCTGCCTCGACTGATGGCAATGACGTCAGCAGACTTCAAACCGCTCTCCGCTGAAAACGGGTCACAGGAGTGCAAAACAAATTGCACTCCTGTGACCCATAGAAGAAGTCCATCGTAAAAAGCTCAAGCTGGACATTTCCTTTAACAATGCAGTGGTTTCCACATTTCCTGGCTACTCATGTCTGCAAACTCTGTGCACAGTTCCAGCTTGCCAAACAGAAAATGAGAGCCTTGGACATGTGCACTGATATTCCCTGCTAAATTAAGAGATGTATACCAAAGGCAAACTCTTTTTCAGTACAGTGGTAAGTGCCTTGACCCAGTTTGAACTCTACCACGTCCAATGAGATCCGCCCAAGGACTCTATACCACCTATACTCTCAAAAGTTTATTCTATCCTTGAGGTAGCAGGCCCTTGGGTCTTTCTTCATCTACATGGGGGGATGAGGCTTATAAAGTTGCTCACTCATGTGACTTCTGGATACATTCCCTGTCCTTAATTGCTGTTACTGGATTAAGTCTATTCCACTGGAGTTGAGTTAGGCAGGGGAGTTCTACATTGTGTGTTATTCTATGTCTTTATTCCTGTTTAAGTGTTGCTTTGTATGGCTGGATGTTTGTACGGCTTTTTCCCTTGTACCACTTAATTTGCGTTGCTCTGGCTGGGGCGAGAGCTGGTGACTTGGTGCCATTCTTTGCATACACACAACATCCCCATGTCAAAAATTACTATTTTCTTGTGGAATGTTGGAGGCCTTATTTCAAATTTAAAGTGGTAAATCTCTTTGACTATCTTGAGGCCTACAAACCAAAGAGTCTGTGTCTGCAGGAAACACATTTTCTTGGAGATTCTTCGTATTCTAACTTTGCTGTGGCAAGGAGTTTCTACGTATTCTAACTTTGCCTGTGGAGTCTCTGTGCTTATTAGCATTAAAGAGAAATCTCCCAGATCTCTCCATAAAGAGCACCTGTTACACCCTATTCCGATTACAAGGGATGTTTACATTCCTTGTAATAGGAAGTGACCAGAAAAATGTAGAATTAAAGGTAAAGTGTAAAATAAAAAAATAAAAAAAAAATAGGATTTTTGTACTCACCGTAAAATCCTTTTCTCTGAAGTTCATTGACGGACACAGCACCATTTTACGGTGAGTACAAAAATCCAATTTTCTCTTTTGTTCATTGACGGACACAGCATCTTTAATCCTGACCTTAGGGACGTCCCGAAGCAGTGTCAAAAAACGAGGGGTGGGAACAGCACGAAAATAAACCCCCGCTCATAACAAAAAGAACTACTTAACAGAGGAGTTGTAACCTTAAATGTCTGCCTCAACAGCCATGCCATTAAAACCAGCAACGGTAAAGCAGGATGAAGTATTGGACCTTGTGACAAAAGGTCCTCTCACATCGGCAGCCACCAAGGAACATCCACCACCATTCGTACTATGTTGGCGTACCAAGGACGCCAAGGCCAATCTGGAGCAATCAGGATCACCGGAATCTCCTCAGCCCCCACTTTGCGCAGCAGACGTGGTAGAAGTTTGAGTGGGAGAAGGAGAAGGCATAAATCAGCCGATAATGCCCCCATGGAGCCACCAACGCGTCTACCACGTCCGCCCAGGGTTCTTTTGACCTGGCCACAAACCTCTGTACCTTCCGATTGAGTTGAGAAGCCAAAAGATCCACATCTGGTGTGCCCCACCTTAGGCAAAGGAGCCGAAATGCATCCGGATGCAGTGACCATTCCCCCTGGTCCAGCAGCTGTTGACTTAGGTAGTCCGCCTGGCAGTTTTCTACGGCCAGAATGTATACGGCCCACAGAGCCAACGTGTGCCGCTCTGCCCACCACAGGATGTGAGCGACCTCTAGTGCTGCAGCCGAGCTCCTTGTTCCTCCTTGATGGTTGACATATGCCACCGCCATGGCGTTGTCCAACTGGATCCTCACGGATGCCCCTGCAGCATCTGTGACCATGTGGAGAGGCACCGCCTGATCGCCCGAAGCTCCAGCACATTGATCGGCAGGCGGGATTCTTCTTGCGTCTAGCGACCCTGGGCCGTCTGTACGCCCCAATCCCCCCCCCCCCCCAACCAGTCAGGTTGGCATTCGTTGTGATCACTGTCCAATGAAGAACAAGGAACGACTTCCCGGAACGAAGGCCCGGAGACCTCAGCCACCAGAGAAGAGACTCCCTGAGTAGCTGGCTCACCTGAATTTGACAATCCAGGGATAACGGAGATTTGTCCCATTTGAAGTCAGATTTGTCCCAAGAGTTTGCAGCTTGTCCAAAGGGAGAAAGACTCTCCCCTGAGAAGTCCAGAAGCAAGCTCATGTACTCCAGGCATTGAGTCGGCACCAACACCGACTTCTGGAGGTTCAGTACCCAACCAAACTCCCAAAGAGTCTGTATGGTGATCGCCACATCCTCTCTTAAATCTGAGGCGGAAGCTTCCCTCAGAAGGACGTCGTCCAGGTAACCCACGATTCCTTGTTGCCTTAGCAATGTCAGAATTGGGGCTAGAACCTTGGTGAAGATCCTAGGCCAAAAGAGAGCTACAAATTGGTAGTGCTCATCCCCGAAATTATAATATGAAGGAGAAGGGATGTCACCGCTCCAGGATCACACATGCAGGCTGTAAACTGTCTCTTCTGCTGGGAAGCCACAGGTGCTGGCTATTACCACTAGCAACAGACGAAAAACAAGCTCTGGACTGCCGCACTCTTCAGAAGACCACTTTCTTTTATTGGAAAATCACGTCTGTTGCTAGTGCTCGCCCTGACCGTAAATTGCAGAAACCTCTGATGCCTGACGCATATGGGGACATGCAAGTATGTGTCCTTGATGTCCAAGGACGCCAGGAAATCCCCCTGATTGAGTGCAGCGACCACAGAGTGAACGGATTCCAGAACCTTTGTACTTTCACAAAGCCGTTGAGGACCTTGAGATCCAGGACTGGGCGAACCCCCTCCTTCTTTGGGACTACAAACAGATTGGAGTAGAACCCCTGAAACCTTTCTGGCGTCGGCACAGGTACTATCACCATGTGCAGCAGCAGGTCCTGTACTGCCTTGAACAGGGCTTCCCGACGAGCCAGAAGAAGGTGAAGGTTGGAGGGAAAAAATCCGTTTTTGTGGACAAGAAAGTCTATCTTGTATCCTGATGAAACCAGTTTGCAGACCCACTGGTCGGAAAGTAGGGAGGTCTACCAAGCTGCAAACTCCGGAAGGTGACCCCCCACCCGAGAGACGGGGGCGAACCTTCATGCCATAACAGATTTGCTCACAGGTTTGTTTGGCTTGTGAAACCAGGGACGCTTTTGTCTCTCAGCGGGCACCTTGTCGGACTGGGAACGCTTACCTGCCAACCCGGTGGACGAAAAATCCACTTCGGAGCGGAAAAGGAGGGCCATTACCTACGGCGCGGCTCCTTACTCTTCCTGGACCGTGGGAGCAACGTACTCCTTCCCCCAGTAACATTCTTAATAAATGTCATCCAGCGAGGCTCCAAACAGCCTCTCCCCCAGAAGGGAAAATCCGCCAGTGTTTTCTTAGATGCTTGGTCCGCAGAACAGCATTTTAGCCAAATCAGGCGACATAGCACCAAAGCAGATACTGAGGCTCTAGAGAGCAAGGGGGCCGTATCTGAGGCCGCATCAGAGACATACCTCAGGACCTGCACCAACCGGTCTTCCAGTTCCACGCAGACCGGGGAAAGCTGTTGCTTCTCCAAGTTATGGTGCAACAATTTAGCCCATTCAATAAGTGTCTGTGACATCAGGGCCGTGGCCAACACTGGCCGCAATGTTGACTCCACCACTGTAAACATGGATCGGGCAACCGCCTCTGCCCTTCTGTTGGCAGGGTCCTTGAAAGCAGGGCCCTAGCAGCCCCCTAGGCGGTACTGTGCAGTTTTGCTGTTTTTACATGTTCTGCCTAGTCCTCTCCAGAAGGTGGTGATATAACCCTAAGGACAAGATTTTTTTTTTTATTATTTAATTGTTTTTTATTGAAAAAGAGATTTAACTTATACATACATAAATAAAACAAGGACAAGATTAAAGGTGCTGTGTCCGTCAATGAACGAAAGAGAAGAAAAATTGTAACTTCTTGCCCACCAGCCACCATCATCATACTGCGGCAGGTCGGCTCTCATGCAAAGTGGATAGCGGCGAGCCGTCTCGACGAGACCCGCAATTGCTGTGTACAGAGGTAGAATGGGGAACTTGTAGACAAGGCGATTCCCCATTCTGCCTAATGACAGCCAGTGATAGGGAACAGTGATCTCTGTTATGTCCCAGTAAGCCCATCCCCACTATAGTTATAACACCCAGAGCACACTTAACCCATAGTGTTAACCCCTTCCCCGCCAGTGTAATTTTTACATTGATCAGTGCAGTTTTATAGTACTGATCAATGTAATAATGTTACTTGTCCCCAAAATGTGTCATTTGGGGTCAGATTTGTCCACGCAATGCCGAAGTCCTGCTAAAAACTGCAGAAAAACAAAAAAAAGTCTCTTAATCTATCCTGTAGTTTGTAGACATGATAACTTTTGCTCAAATCAATATACTCCTATTGCGATTTTTTTTTTTTTTTACCAAAAATATGTAGAAGAATATATGTCGGCCTATGTCCCAAATGAATACCTCAAAACAAGTGAGATTTTAAAGGCAATATCAACAAAAGAAAAAATAATAGTAATTTATGTTTAAAAAAAAGAAACATTTTTATTAATACAAAAAAGTATATATATATGTAAAATCAATCACTCAACGTGATTATATAATTGTACAATCAATATTGAACAATGAAATGTGCAGAATATGCAGCTGCATATTCTGCACATTTAATTGTTCAATATCGATTGTACAATTATATAATCACATATATATACTTTTTTGTATTAATAAAAAATTATCTTTTTATAAATTACTATTATTTTTTCTTTTGTTGATATTGCCTTTAAAATCCCACTTGTTTTGAGGTATTAATTTGGTACATAATATGAAGGGATGATGGCAATAACATGCCACGGCACATGAGTCTAAGGTAATTCAAGAATTGTCGGCCTAAACTGATGAATACATTTATATATATATATATATATATATATATATATATATATATATATATATATATATATATATATATATATATATATATATATAATTATATATAAATATAAATATATATATATATAATTTATTTATTTTGATATGTATTATAGAAAGTGAAAAAAACTATTTTTTTTCCAAAATTGTCTTTCTTTTATTTATAGCACAAAAAATAAAAAGCGCAGAGGTGATCAAAAACCACCAAAAGAAAGCTCAATTTGTGGGTAAAAACGGACATCAATTTTGTTAGAGTATAGCATTGCACGACCACGCAATTGTCAGTTAAAGTGACGCAGTTCCATATTGCAAAAAATGGCTTGCTCATTAAGGGGGTAAATCCTTCCAGGGCTAAAGTGGTTAAAGCGCCACCATCCCCCCACATATGTAAACAGTGTTCAAACGACACGCGAGATATCGCCACAAATGTTCCAATGAGAACAATAATTCTAGAATTAGACCTCCTCTGTAACTCTCTAAACTGGTAGCCTGTAAAAAATTTAAAAGCATAGACTATGGAGATTTTTAAGTACCAAAGTTTGGCACCATTCTACGAGTGTGCATGACATGTTAGGAATCTATTTACTCAGCGTAACATCATCTTTCACATTATACAAAAAAATTGTGTTGTATTTTTTTTAATATATGAAAGTGTTTTTTCTCCCCAAAAAGTACGTAAATACCACGTAACATAAAAAAACTCCAATCACCGCTTTCCCCTAGGGTCTCTGCTATATATATATATATATATATATATATATATATATATATATATATATATGTTTGGGGGTTCAGAGTAATTTTCCAGCAAAAAAAATTATGATCTTTACATGTAGGAGAGGAATGCCAGAATTGGCCCGATATGGAAGTGGTTCAAGTTTGTTTTATGGAAAATAAGAAAAACCTGGTTGATCCTGCCATTCATTGGTACGCACTCCTTGCCTGCGTCCCTGCTGCAGCATGAGATGCTATGGATCACCCGCTGTCAGCTTTACTGCGCATGATCCATTTTCAGTGTGTACAAAGCCAAGAGTAAAAAGCACCTCCCTCCCTGCCTTCTTTGTTCTGATGTGTTCCTAGTGACTATGATTGACAGAGGTATCATCTCCCTGTTAGTCCCCCCAGACACACACTATACATAAGAAACACCCAAAAAATATTACATTTGATATACATGCTTCTTAGATAGATCACATTGAATTATTGGTACCTGAAATATCAATAGTGAGACTTTTATATAGATGCTGTTTGAACAAAGTGAAAGTGATTTTCAATAATATAACACTCCACCTAGACTGTGTTAATACAAAGAAAAAATATATAGCTAATTTTATGAAGCTTTAAAACTACTTAGTGATATTTTTATCTTAAAAAATATATGTAAAACTGCGCTAATGGAACAGCTAATAAACAAGTAAGCAATAATTATGTACAACACCACACAAATAATATTATAAACAGGTATAAATTGTGCTAAATTAAAAATAAGTGTATACAATTTAATAAATTTGTGTAAATGACAAACAAATTGAAAAATGAATGACACTTATAAATGCCATTCAAGATGTGCAGACACAGGAAGATAACTCATAAATGATGTATACAGCATCTAGCATACAGTAGGAGCTAGATGCTCGAATATTTTTGGACAGGAGCACCCAGGGAAAGATCACGTGGCCACTACACAGACCTTGAAAATAAGGTAAATAAATTAGAGGCTTCATTTTAATAAATGAGGGGCGAAAGAATTATCCGTTTACAACTTAATTTCGATCAATGGAAGATAACCATGGTGTGTTTAATAACATTTTGTGGTGGTCACTAGAGGCTTATATTAAACATATTGTAGTGCATAGAACCTCCTGTCATTCCACTCTTGTATCTTTGGAAACATGCTTAGAGGGGGCCCATACAAAACACAAAGGGGACCTCTGTTCTATTAGCCACACTTTGCTTGCAGAGGCTCACTGTTCCTTACATCTAGATCCATCAGTGTGCCTGATTGAGCACAGTGGGAAGAATGGGAGAATGTTAGTACATAGGCCATAGAGTACCATGTGGATCTTACCGGACAATTTTGTTATTAACCGATACCCATCCTGCCAATATGACACACAGGAGCTCCCTAATTGCACAACCTCCCATATCCGCTTCTTGTGTGTGCCCTCTAGGGTGCACAACAGTGCATGATGTGATCAAAGATCAGGGTACAGGGCCAACAACATTGGCCCAGTACCATGTGATTGCTGTGACCATTCACAGCAATCACACTTGCAAACAAGAGCTGCATGATGCAGCCTTTCCGCCATTTCCTTTCACAAGCAATTGGCTGTGAGAGGAAAGAGTGCTCGTTACAGTGACTGGCAAAAACAATCTCACCCCCCTGAGTAGTACAATGGTACTACAGTGACACTGTACTGCT
Source organism: Lithobates pipiens (assembly GCF_037356315.1). Lineage (NCBI taxonomy): Eukaryota > Metazoa > Chordata > Amphibia > Anura > Ranidae > Lithobates > Lithobates pipiens. Next base: position 322,784,105 of record NW_027507748.1, read on the forward strand.
CTGCTGTCTGGTAACCATGCCTCTGCCTGCCAAGAGACCTGACCCATCTGCACAGCCCACGGATTACATTTCTGTGAGACACTTCCTTGCTGGTGGACATGGCATTTCTGGGGGCAGCCACGTACCAGTAGGCTAAGTTTAGTTGGTTTATAGAATGGGGAATGCTATAGGTGATGCTATACTAAGCTATATGCCCTGCCCACTAGTAGAGGTGAACATTGCAATATACTGGTTTTGATAAGATTGGTTGATTTTTGTGATACACAAGATACAATGTCCAGTACATAACCAATCCAAACATCGAGTCTTAACACATTTGGTATCATACTGGGGAGGAGTAACAGAATGTGTTTAGGGGTGAAATTCCAAGTATACTCATGCTGTGTGTGAAATATATCTTATTAAATCTTCAAAAGACTCACCATGTCACCTAAAAATACCTTGGGGTGTTTATTCTTTAAAATGTGGCCATTCTGTGAGTATTTCTACTGTCCTGGTGCTCCAGAGCCTTCAAAAACATGATAGGTAGCTAGGAAATTAGATGCATAATTTATGCCTCTTGAAAGCCTGAAGGTGTGTTCCTTGAATTATAGGCCCCTCTATGTGGTTAAGCTGTGTTTTAGGATGTAATTCTAAGTATGCCAATACTGAATGCTAGGAATATCTTAGGAATTGCCAACTTTGTGTAAAAAAATAAAATAAAATAAAAAAGTCTTAATTTTCTGTAAATTAAATTCTCCCGCTTCTGTAATTCTCTCCGCGGCAGCTTGAACAGAGGCCACGACTGGACCCGCAAATCCAAGATGATGCTGGGTGAGTGCTCCACAGCCAAACGTGCAGCCTCCCCGATTCCTACCCCACAGCTACCGTTGGCTTCACCTCCTCTCTCCCCCTCGCCTGGCTCCTTATAATGCTCAGTCAGGGACCTTGGCCTGGGAGAAAGAGACTTAAGGCTGCACATTCTGTCTCTCCCCACAAAGGCTGATCTGGACAGTTTTGCAGCTAGGATGGAGAAAGTTCTGAGGCAGGATATTGAAGCCCTGCAATTTGACACAGCCCGCCTCAGAGGTAGAGTAGAGGCTCTGGAGACCTCTATGGAGGACATCACACCTGCTCTACAAGCCCTGTAGGCACACTGTAAAACACAGGATCAATGTATTGACTCCCTGCTTGACTAACTAGATGACGTTAAAAACCGCAGCCGCAGGCTTAATATTCGCATTAGAGGCCTGTCAGAAGCTACTGCACACAAGGACATAGTCCCTACTCTCTAAAGTATCTTTAAGCAGATCCTGGGCAGAGGGCCCCGGATCATATTGAAATTGATTGCACTCATACAGCCTTAAAGGGGAGCTCCACCCTAAAGTGGAGCTTCCGCTCATTGGAACCCTCCACCCCTCCGGCGCCATAATTGGCACCTTTCAGGGGGGAGGGGGGTGCAGGTACCTGTACAGTACAGGCATCTGCACCCACTTCCGGCATAGATATCTGCAGAATCTACGCCCCTTTCCGCAGGTCCCCCGCTGTCTGATGGGAAACACACGGATCCCAGAGACAGCGGGGACCATCCTTATTGCGCAGCGCGACTCGCGCATGCACAGTAGGGAACTGGGAAATGAAGCCGCAAGGCTCCACTTCCTGATTCCCATACCCAAGATGGCGGCGGCAGCACCCGAGAGACGATCGAGAGATCGGCTTCGGGTGCCAACATCGCGGGCGCGCTGGGCGTGTAAGTGTCCTCATTTTAAAAGTCAGCAGCTGCAGTATTTGTAGCTACTGGCTTTTAAAAAAAAAAAAAAACGGCGGAACTCCCGCTTTAAGAATTCCCTTGGAAGACCCGGATAAGCCAAGGGACATCATTTGCAAACTCCACAAGTATTCGTTGAAGGAGCACATCATGTCTCGTGTCAGAGGTGTCCGCTACGTGGACTTTGACCTCTCCCAACGCACCTTGATGCAATGCAGGGCACTCAAGCCACTCTTAGAGGCCCCCCAACATGCCCACTTAACCTACAGCTGGGGCTTCCCCTTTAGCCTTTCAGTCACTAAACATGGTCGCCAGGTCACATTGCAAAATAAATCTTATCTGCCTCAATTTCTTTCTTGCCTTGGACTGCCTTCAATGGACATTCCAGATTGGCGCACCTACCCGGAGATCCCTGTTCCTGCTCGCCTGCAACCCTGGCAACCTGTTCATCGCAGGGGCTGGAACAGACCTCTCAATGGTCCAACTCGCATGGATGGCTTGTCGCCTTCTTCATCAGTGGCCCCCTGAGTGACTGACTTAATCATTACTGAACTCTCCATTTCCCATAGAGATGTTCTTGTTTTTGCTGCTGCAAATCACTTGTACGCACAACCAGGACCTAGGTGTGCCTTTTCGCTGAAGGCACACCCAGGGCTGGGCTCGTGCCTGATGCCTCCCCACCTACCCCCCAATAGGTTAACTCTCCTGAGTTATGTTTCCCAGTTGGGGAGAACTGTGGTACACCAATCACCACCTGTGGTACACCAATCGGCACCTATTTGGCCATTGAGCCAGGTGGCGATCTTTGTGCCATCATTACTGATATTTTTTGATCGCCTGCCAGGTGTTCTGCTTAGTGTAGGTTATGTTTAATCTTGTTTTTTTAGACCTTCATTTGTCTTTTTTGTCTTCCCAGCATTCCTCCTTTCATGCTTCAGGCTGTTGCAGGTCTCTCTTCACCGTTCCTGATGACTTCAAAAGATTTCCACATATGGACTCCTCATGGTTTCCCTGAAAATTGTGTCCTACAATGTTCATGGCTTGGACTCTCTGCATAAACACAGTAAGTTGTGGCTCGAGACGAAAAAACTGGGGGCACACATCCTTTTTTTGCAGGAAACACATTTTCAAACGGACTCCGTCCCCTGCCTTCCCAAGCAACCTGTACGATCAATGGTTCCCTAGCAACTCATGGCGGTCAAAATTGAGTAGAGTGGCGATAACCATACATAAAAGCTGCCCCTTTATTCCCCTAGATCAGATATCTTCAAACTACGGCCCTCCAGCTGTTGCGGAACTACACATCCAATGAAGCATTGTAAAAAGCTGACATTCACAGACATGACTAGGCATGATGGGAATTGTAGTTTCTGAACAACTGGAGGGCCGTAGTTTAAAGACCCCTGACCTAGATCATTATGCTGACCCGGAGGGTAGTCTTCCTAAAAGGCACTCTATTAGAACGCAAAATTACCCTTGCCGCGGTGTACGCCCCAAATACTGGGCAACTTACATTCCTGGACAAGGTTCTCGAGTCTCTCTCCTCATTCCAGGAGGGGCAACTGGTATTAAGAGGGGATTTCAATGTAAGCCCGGACCCACAGCTCGATACCTCCTCTGGCCACTTAATACATTCCTTTGCATTTCTTAAACACTTTCAGAAGTCCCTGCATGCTTATCATCTGGTTGACTGCTGGAGAATTCTTCATCCCACTGTTAAAGATTTTAGCTACCACTCTGCCACTCATAATGTGCTATCCCCAGAATCTAAACAGTGGACCTAGCTTTTAAATGAGAATCTGTTACATGATGCAGTGGCCCTGAAACTATGACACTATTTTCCTATAATTTCGCTGAAAACTGGGAGAAACAGGGGTATCCACAGCGTGGGAGTGGCACACACAAAGCAGTGGTTGAGGGAAGTTAATTTCCCTGGGCTCCAGGCTAAAAAAAAAAAAAAAAAAAATAAATCACATAATGGGGAACTGCAGTCCTTACTGATTAAACTTCAGGCTGCAGAACTTCGGCACAAGCGTAGCATGACCCAGGCGTTGGCGACAGAACTCCAAACCCTTAAGGAGGAGCTTTCTACTCTTTTAGAGACCCGAATTCTAGCCCGGTTGCGGCATATATCCTATAAATTCGACGAGTTTGGGAACAAATGTGGGAGCCTTCTGGCCAGGGCTCTTAGATGTCAGCACGCGTCCGGTCATGTCCACAAACTCCACACCACCACCCCAGGCCCACTGACCGTTTTTCCCTCTGATAGCAGATGCTTTCAGGGACAATTTCACCAACTCCCTAATACCCTCCCCGGGTCAATGTCCACACAGAAAGCATAACTTCTCTCGCAGTATTTAGACGAGGTGCAGTTTCCTCAGCTTACAATACAAATCAGTGAGCAGTTATACGCACCCATTACTCTAACTAAGATAGCGTAGGTTATTAAGGACTTGCCAAAGGGCAAGAGCCCGGGACCTGATGGCTTCACCAATGCCTGCTACTGCAAATTCCTCCCCCTCCTCTCTAGCCCCATGTGTGAATACTTTAATGCCTGGGCCTTGGGAATGATCATCCCCAAGAAGCTCTGATGGCTCACATAACGGTCCTCCCTAAGGAAGGAAAAGACCCAACTGCCCCTGGTAGTTACAGGCCAATCTCGCTAGTGAACACGATATCAAGATATTGGCACAGGTCTTGGCAAATCGACTGAAGCCCATCTTGGCAACTGTAGTACATCCTGTCCAAACAGGGTTCATAGCAGGGAGGGAGGCCAGGAACAACTCCAACAGGGCAATTCAGCAGCTTCATTGGGTAAACTCACAAGATGCCAGCCCACCATGCTTTTTTCTATTTACTGATGCTGAAAAGGCATTTGATAGGGTGGACTGGGCATACCTACAAGCTGTGCAGGGTCTCGGCCACAAAATGCTTAAATCTATAGGGGCCTTATATAGCCACCTGGAAGCTCGAGTCAAGGTGAATGGAACTCTCTCTGGCTCCTTCCGTATTCAGAATGGGACGAGGCCCCTATCCCCACTCATATTGGCTCTTACCCTCGAGCCATTGTTGAATATGATTTATTTAAATCCTAACATTAGGGGACTTTGTGTGGGGACTAGTAATTATGTTACCTTGCTTTCAACGATTTGGTCAGACTTGCTGGTCAGTAACTTAAAAATTAATGTGTTGCCAAGGATTCTTTTATAACTACAGATAGTGTCTATATCATTGCCCAGGTCCTTCTTCTCGGCCCTAAACAGCCTAAACAGCCTGTTTCTAAAATTTATCTGAGAAGGGCGGAGCCCCCGGGCGGCCCTCCGCACCGTGTAGTGCCCTAAGAGAACAGGGGGGATTGGGGGTTCCATCCCTCCGTAGATATTATGAAGTAATTACTTTGCAGCCGATATTGAACTGGCACCATAATGTACACACTAAATTATGGGTCCCCTTAGAGAATTTCCTGGCTGGACGCAACCTATCTCACTCCCCTTGGCTCTCTAGAGAACATCGGGGTCTTTCAGATTCTGTGTCCCCTGTCACCCCCCCATGCTCTGAAAATATGGGACGCTCTCAATGCACAGGGGCGATTGTCTCCTCCTGTCTCCACCCTTGCTCCTTTAGGAGGCTTCCCCTGGTTCATTCCTGGGGTACATCTCTTCTACTTTCGTACATGGGCAAGGGGCGGAGAGGTGCGTTGTGGTAGATTCATATAAGAAAAGGGTCTGGTATCCCTGGACTGGCTCTGTGACCAATTTGGTCGCTTCCCACTGGATGATTGGCGCTACAGGCAGTTGCGTCATTTTGTCCTCAGCTTGCCTCAGGGTATCAGACCCCCATCCTCCCTCACTTCATTTGAGAAGCTATGTATGTCAGCTGCCCCCATTCCACATTAAATCTCAGTCTCTGACACAAAGATTAAGAAAAATAGCTTCAGACTATTAACCCGTTGGTATAGAGTACCTGCTAACCTGGCCAGGATTTTTCCAAAAGTCTCTGATGCCTGCTGGAGGGACTGTGGGCTGAAGGGCACTTACCTACATATTTTTCGTAAGAGTGCCTAAAGCTCCGGCCGTATTGGCAGGATACCTCAGCTCCAGGCACTTGATCCCTGTTCACTGGAAAACAGCCCATGTTCCTGGGCGAGCTAATTGAAGCCATTATGTTATTTACCAAGCAGATCCAGGGAAGTGGATGGCATCATGTAGGGACCAATATGAAAAGTTCTATGTGATTTGGGTCACCTGGAAACATTACACTGCCAGTGTATCACAGTCGCCACAGCCATCGGCCTCAAGGTCCCATACACCCTTATAGTTGAGGAACTGATCTAGATTTATTTTGTTAAAGTTCTAGGCAGACCTGCCTGGTTCTGTGGAATATTTTTTGAATTATCATTCATCTTCTCAGTGGTCGAGCTGGTTGTTGTGTGTTTTTGTTTTGTTCAGTTATTTAATTTGTTTTATTATGTTTCTCTACTACTTTTATGCTTGATCCCTTCTCACCCCCCCCCCCCCCCACCTTCTCCCAATACACACCCCTTTACCTACCCGGCCCATCCTTGTCCTCATAAACATGTTTTACAACTGGGATCATAGCTATTGACTGGTTGAATGCGGGTATAAGATTGTATTTCAACATATATGGTTTTCGATGGATATGCCAATACATTTTACCTTTGCCTTCGTGCCAGTTTGGGCTCTCTGTTCTTTGTAAACTCAATGTTTGTGAAAATCAAAGTAAAGACTACATAAAAAAAATAATAATGGACAGCTGCGTGATAAAAAAATAAATTTTCTTCCTTCATTTTCCAAAAACTTTTGGTAAAAAATGTGATCTTTGAAAGACTCACCATGCCTCTAATTAAAAATATTGAAGGATCTGCTTTGCAAAATGTAGTAATTTTGTGGATGAATATCCTGTCCTGGGACATCAGGGCCTCAAGAAATGTGATAAGTAATGAGGAAATTGGATGCATAATTCATGCCCCCTGAAAGCCTGAAGGTTCTCCTTGGATTTAGGACCCCCTTATGCATCTTGGCAGTGAAAAAGTCTCACATTTGGTATCCCCATACTGGGGAGAAGTAGGATATGTTTTGTAAGTATGCCTATGCTGTGTGTGAGAAATACATTTAATAAATTAAAATTTAAATTGCATTTACCTTCTTCATTATCCAAACAATTGTGGCAAAAACATACAGCTTCAAAAAAACTCACCATGCCTCTTACTAAATACCTCAGACTGTCTACTTTCCAAAAAAGGCTCATATTGGGGATATTTGTACTGACCTTGCATTTTAGAACTTCAAGACATGAGAGGCAATCCAATCATCAGGGCGGATAAATTGTCAAATATACAGTTGTGCTCATAAGTTCACATAACCTGGCAGAATTTGATTTCTTGCTCATTTTTCAGAGAATATGAATAACTTTTTCACTCATGGTTAGTGTTTGGCTGAAGCCATTAATTATCAATCAACTGTGTTTACTCTTTATAATGGCAACAGAAACTACCCAAATGACCCTGATCAAAAGTTTACATACCCCAGTTCCTAATACCGTGTATTGCCCCCTTTAACATCAATGACAGCTTGAAGTCTTTTGTGGTATTTGTGGGTGAGGCTCTTTATCTTTTCAGATGGTAAAGATTCCCATTCCTCTTGGCAAAAACAATTGAATGACACCTCAAATTTATTTGGGATTTTTAAGGCAATATAGAAAAAATATTATACTAAAATATATATGAAAAAATATAAATTTTATTACAAATATCAAAAAACATTACAATAGCAAAGAAATCCATAAAATGACAGTGTTGTGCTAACATATGTATATAGCATAAAATAATACTACATGCGTGGACTTTATGCAACAAAACAAGCGGCTCTTTTCCTACGCGTTTCGAAAAATATGTATTAATAATTTCTTCTTCAGGGAAGCCACTGTCTGTGAACACACAACAAGCAATAAATATAAAAAAAAATACATTTATACACATAACATAATACATTAAATCCCAATACTTGAATACTCACATGCTGATTTTTTATGCCAAAGTAGGCATTTTCTCTTATTTTGGCGACCGTCCCAAAGACGGAAAGACAAGCCAAAGGGAGAAGATTGAACCAAAAATAATGGGTCTTATACTTGGAGTAATCTCCAAGTGAGACCTCCAATCAAAAAAGATATTGCTAATAACGAGGAGGAGTTCTTTAAAGAACCTCCTATTAGAAAGATTTGCTGGATAGATGGGAGGAGTCACTATTCCCATTGGGGGATTTTTTGGTGTCAATCCACTCAATATGGGCTATTTAAGGCAGATGCCAGAAGCCCTATGCAGGTGGGAATTTTCCTCATGTCCTTTGGATTCTCCAGATCTGATGATATCGGTAGGAAAACTGGGAAACACTGATCTAGGAACTTGGAACCTTGATGCGGCGGTAAGCTATGATTTAGGAACCCCCTCTCTATGATAAATGCAACGACAGGGATTAGACTAAAATATTCCTTGGTTCTCTTTGTTTTAGGTTCCCTAGACAAGACTGAGGTTCATACAATATAACATTTTTCTATCTGATGGGCCATTGGACATATATACGAAAAGGAATCTTCTATTCCCATCCTTTGTTGAGTCTGTTTGACTCTAGGGCTTTGAATGCGGTGACATTGTAACAGATCCTTACCATCTTCACTTTTTTGGTTCAATCTTCTCCCTTTTGGCTTGTCTTTCCGTCTTTGGGACGGTCGCCAAAATAAGAGAAAATGCCTACTTTGGCATAAAAAATCAGCATGTGAGTATTCAAGTATTGGGATTTAATGTATTATGTTATGTGTATAAATGTATTTTTTGAAATATTTATTGCTTGTTGTGTGTTCACAGACAGTGGCTTCCCTGAAGAAGAAATTATTAATACATATTTTTTGAAACGCGTTGGAAAAGAGCCACTTGTTTTGTTGCATAAAGTTCACGCATGTAGTATTATTTTATGCTATATACATATGTTAGCACAACACTGTCATTTTATGGATTTCTTTGTTATTGTAATGTTTTTTGATATTTGTAATAAAATTTATATTTTTTCATATATATTTTAGTATAATATTTTTTCTATATTGCCTTAAAAATCACAAATAAATTTGAGGTGTCATTCAATTGTATTTACCATTTTCGGGATGATGGCAATAACATACCACAGCTCATGAGTCCAACAATTATTTTCCTCTTGGCAAAAAGCCTGCACGTTTGAGATTTCCCCAGAGTAGATCAATGATATTGAGGTCAGGAGACTGAGATGGCCACTCCAGAACCTTCACTTTATTCTGCTGTAGCCAATGACAGGTCGACTTGGCCTTGTGCTTTGGATCATTGTCACGTTGGAATGTCCAAGTACGTCCCATGCGCAGCTTCTTGGCTGATGAATGCAAAAGTTCCTCCAGTATTTTTTGATAACATACTGCATTCATCTTGCCAACATTTTTGACCAAATTTCCTGTGCCTTTGTAGTTCACACATCTCCAAAACATCAGCGATCCACCTCTGTACTTTTCATCATAGGCCTTGTTAACTCCTCTCCAAATGTAGCGTTTATGGTTGCGGCCAAAAAGCACAATTTTGTTCTCATCACTTTAAAATGACTGTGCCAGAAGGTTGGAGGCTTGTCTCTGTGCTGTTTGGCGTATTGTAAGCAGGATACTTTGTGACATTTGCGTAGTAATGGCATTCTTCTGGTAACTCAACCATGCAGCCCATCTTTCTTCAAGTGCCTCATTATTGTGCATCTTGAAACCACCACACCACATGCTTTCAGAGTCCTTTATTTATCCTGAAGTTATTTGTGGGTTTTTCTTTGCACTTGACCGTGGTTTGGTTTCAACAGAACCCCTCATTTTCCACTTCTTGTTTAGAGTTTGAACACTGCTGATTGGCTTTCTCAATTCCTAGAAAAAAAATTTTTTATCCCATTCCCGTCTTATACAGTTCAACTACCTTTTCCCGCAAATCCTTTGACAATTCTTTTGCTTTCCCAATGACTCAGAATCCAGAAATGTCTGTGCAGCACTGGATGAAGGATGCAAGGGTCTGTAAGGAGTCAATAAACTCATTAAGCTTTTATACACGCACACTAATTACAAGCAAACAGATCACAGGTGAAGATGGTTACCTTTAATAGCCATTTAAACCCCTTTGGCCGGGTTCACACTGGTACGACACCACTGTCGTACAACTGTTGATCTGACTTTGACCTGCGACTTGAAGTCTGACATCCATCCAACTTTGATCACCGACAATACCAGGCACTGTGTCCGATATGAGTCTTTATGGGGAACTCCATGCAAAAAATGAAGACCATGCCACACCATTCGGTCTGGCATGGATTTTAAGGGGAAACCCCCCATGCCGCAAAAATGACATGGGGTACCCGGCAGGTAAGGAAAGGAGGTGGGGACGAGCGAGCCCCCCCAAACTGTACCAGGCTTCATGGGAGGGGGGGTGGGTGCTTTGGGCCTCCCATTCCAAAGCATCTTGTCCCCATGTTGATGAGGGCAAGGGCCTCTTCCCGGCAACCCTGGCCATTGGTTGTCGGGGTCTGCGGGCAGGGGGCTTATCGGAATCTGGAAGCCCCCTTTAACCCCACCCTATGTGAATGAGTGTGGGGTACATTGTATACCCCTACCCATTCATCTAAAAAAAAAGTGTCAAAAATAAAACACATTATACAGGTTTTAAAAAGTAATTTATTAAGGTAGCTCCAGCGCCGCTTCTGATTTGTTCTCCCCTCTCTGGCTCTTCTGCCTCTGACCATTCTTCTCCCCTCTCTGCGTCTTCTCCCTCTGTCCACTGTCTTCTGCCTCTGCCAGGTCTTCTGCTCTGTCTTCACACTCTTTTGCCGGGTCTTCTCCACTGTCTTCTTCCGATGTTGACTTGACGCTCTCTCCCGCTCTAATGCTGGTTGTGCCACTACTTATACTGGAAAGGGGCGGGTTATACGCAAAAAATTTTTTATTTGCTAACTTTTTTCTTCACATAAAAAAGGAGTCACCACTATACTGAAGCACATAGAATCCAGATTTCAAACCTGCAGCTCCCTCTTCAATTGTATTGGTCAAATAAGCCTAATTAAAATGTCCTCAAGGCACCTCCATTTTTCCATTCCAAAAGCCTGTTTCAATGTATAGATTCTACCTCATCCTTTATCCGGAACAACTCACAACCAAGAACAGCAAGATCTTCCCTACAGGCTAAACCTACAAAGGGTGGGCTGGCTTACTCCACCCAACATATTTGTCTACTTCGCAGACTCATCTTATTTGTATCTATGGTTGGTTTCACTCATCCTCCCCTAAGCCCTACACCAATCCTAGGTCAGACCTCTGGGACTTTCCCCTGGTAGTCAAGGATGATATTCATTGGTAAATTGTGTCACGCAGCAACAAATTTTCTCCAGTGGATGTTTGTTTCTTAAACTGTCTCAGAGCTGATAGCATTCTCTCACCACATCAACCGCATGTAAAATCTCAAAACCGCTTATGACAGTGGTCATCAACCCTGTCCTCAGGGCCCACTAACAGGCCAGGTAACTGATATAGATCCCAGGTGATAAGATAACTGAAATACTTCCCAGGTGATACCATTTGCTGCTCAGTGATTGCAATATTCGAGTCTGCATCTCCCCAAGGTAATACATAAAACCTGTTAGTGGGCCCTGAGGACAGGGTTGATGACCACTGTCTTATGGCACACAATCACAGATTTGAAGAACTACATGGCCTACCTCAACTTGGTGGTCCAATAATCGTATTATCTGTATATCTCAGAAATTTGACAAGGTATCTTTATATTTTGAGTAGGGCTGAAACAACTAATCGATTAATCGACAACTAATCGATTATGAAATTAATCGATTACTATTTTCATAATTGATTAATCAGCCAGTAACATAATGGGGTTAAAAGAAACTAAAATGAGCCCTTTATAGTACAAAAAAAACAAATAATCACTACTGTAAATATTACTTTCACAGTTCTACAGTAAAAAAAAAATGAACCCCTTAAAGTAGTGATTATCTGCTTTTTTTTTCTCTATAAAAAAAGGGCTAATTTTAGTCTTTTTAACCCCATTATGTTACGACATTATGTACATGTTAAGACAGTTTAATGTCTTAGACCTGGTTCACATCTATATGTTTATTGGTGCTTTTTGCAGAAACGCACTACAGTTCATTTACATGGTTTCCTATGGGACATGGTTATATCTGTGCTTTTTTTCAGTCGCATGCGTATTTGGAAAGGGTCAGGTAAGGTTTAAATGCAAAATGGTGCTTTATTGGTTCATTATACTTCAATGGAAAAGCTGCAGAAAAGCATGTAATGCATTTTTGAAGCAATTTGTGTTTTTTAATCTGCCCAAAAAAATGCAAATTGCAGTAAAATCACGTGCGCAGAAATCAAAAAAGCACAGCAAAAAGCACTGCAGAAACAGATAAAAAAAAAACTGCATAGGTGTGTACCGAGCCTTATGCTGGCCACACAGATCAATTTTCAGATGAGAATATTCAGACGAAAAATCTTTGTACATTCGCTGAATGAAACAATTTTGTTTGAAATTTTCACTTGTTTTTAACATTCTGTTTTTAAAATGAATATCATTTCTGAATGAAAATCACATACACTGTCTAAAAAATTCCTTTGACCAAGCAATTTTCTATTTCCAAATTTTCCCATAACTGTGGTTGAAAATGAGCGTCAATTTGACCCACTTTTTTTTTAAAGGTTATTAACCGATTAATTGAAACAATAAATCGGCCAACTAATCGATTATGAAAATAATCGTTAGTTGCAGCCCTAATTTTGAGGCACTCAAGCAAAAAAAACAATAACAAATTTGCCTTCAAATACCTTTTGCCCTGTCACACCACTGTGGCTCAATTTGGTACTTTAAAAGTAGAATTGTCCACATCTTCACTGGAACACGTATTATATTGCTCTGGTCCCACCAAACTTGCTACCACTTTTTATAAACTAATCCATTTGAGGCCTCCCACCAGAAACAGCTCCAATATATATCTGACCTTATGGAGGATGGATAAATTTACAGTTACTTAGTTTTATGATGTAAACAGTACTGTGGACAAGTTCACAGAATTCAAATTCAACCATCACCAACACTATGCCCCAGCCATGTTATTTTGTATGGGACTTGAAACTCATTGCACCAGGTGTGGTGTTGCCCTAGTAGATATGTTGCACATATGATGGACCTGTACACAAATCGCTATCTTTGTTCAATGTAATGGAAACCCACTTGGACCTTCAGGCCCCAGAGACCCCTGAAGTTTGTTTCTTGGGTATTCTAAATGACTTTGTTCCTCACACCTATACTCACACTATTTTTAGATTCGTGTTTTTTTTCCAAGCCAGAAAACTACACTTAGAAATTGAATAAATGCTGCTCCCCCCACTCTACAACAAGTTTACTGTCAAGTGAATTCAAAACTTTCAAAACAGAAAATGTATACAGGTAGGGCCTATCCAAAAAACGTTTTAAGAAATTGCAAAAAAACTGAATACACGTTTACAGTCCAGTTATCTAACTCTCTACTATCGTGATTATCAGTGTAGTTCTCAGCGGTGCATCCATAAGATATATAGTTGTCCTCTACCTCAGTAAGTGGTTACTGTATTTTTTCTTTTTTGCTGAAGGCAGAGAGAAGTGTGTGTATGTGTGTTGGTGCAATGTTTTACCTTTACTGTTCAGGCTCTGTGCAGCCTCGATGTACAGTATCTCACAAAAGTGAGTACAACCCTCACATTTTTGTAAATCTTTTCATGTGACAACATTGAATGACACTTTGCTACAATGTAAAGTAGTGAGTGTACAGCTTGTATAACAGTGTAAATTTTCTGTCCCCTCAAAATAACTCAACGCACAGCCATTAATGTCTAAACCGCTGGCAACAAAAGTGAGTGCACCCCTAATGCCACGTACACACGATCAGAATTTCAGCTAGCAAATGACTGAGAGCTTTTCATCGGAAAATGTGACCGCGTGTATGCTCCATCAGAATTTAGCGCCAGCAAAAAATTTGAGAGAAATTCCAACCATAATGCTAATCGTGTGTACGTGGCATAAGTGAAAATTTCCAAATTGGGCCCAATTAGCCATTTTCCCTCCCTGCTGTCCTGTAACTCATTGGTGTTACAAGGTCTCAGGCGTGTGTGGGAGCAGGTGTGTTAAATTTGGTGTCATCGCTCTCACTCTCTCATACTGGTCACTGGAAGTTCAATATGGCACCTCATAGCAAAGAACTTTCTTAGGATCTAAAAAAAATGAATTGTTGCTCTACATAAAGATGGCCTAGGCCAGTGATGGAACTACATTTCCCATGATTCTCAACTACACTGCAGAGAGCCAGAGCATCATGGGAAATGTAGTTCCAAAACATCTGGAGTGCCAAGGTTCGCCATCTCTGGCCTAGGCTATAAGGAGATTGCAAAGACCCTAAAACTGAGCTGCAGCACAGTGGCCAAAACCATACAGTAGTTTAACAGGACAGGTTCCACTCAGAAAAGGTCTTGCCATGGTCGACAAAAGAAGTTGAGTGCACGTGCTTAGCATCATATCCAGAGATTGCATTTGGGAAATAGACATATGAGTGCTGCCAGCATTGCTGCAGAGGTTTAAAGGGTGAGGGGGGTCAGCCTGTCAGTGTGCTCAGACCATACGCCGCACACTGCATCAAATTGGTCTGCATGGCTGTTGTCTCAGAAGGAAGCCTCTTCTAAAAGGTGATGCACAAGAAAGCCCACAAACACTTTTGCTGAAAACAAGCAGACTAAGGACATGGATTACTGGAACCATGTCCTATGGTCTGATGAGACCAAGATAAACTTATTTGGTTCAGATAGTGTCAAGCGTGTGTCCTGGCAACCAGGTGTGGAGTACAAAGCCAACTGTGTCTTGCCTACAGTCAAGCAAGGTGGTGGGAGTGTCATGGTCTGGGGCTGCATGAGTGCTTCCGGCACTGGGGAGCTACTATTCATTGAGGGAACCATGAATGCCAACATGTAATGTGACATACTGAAGCAGAGCATGATCTCCTCCCTTCGGAGACTGGATCGCAGGGCAGTATTCCAACATGATAACGACGCCAAACAAAGCTCTAAGACAACAACTGCCTTGCCTGCTGGAAATTAATGGTGGCCACACAAAATATTGATACTTTGGCCCAATTTGGACATTTTAACTTTGGGCTTTTGTTGTTAGCGGTTTAGACATTAATGGCTGTGTGTTGAGTTATTTTGAGGGAACAGTAAATTTACTGTTATACAAGCTGTACACTCACTACTTTGCATTGTAGCAAAGTGTCATTCTTCAGTGTTGTCACATAAAAAGATATAATAAAATATGTACAAAAATGTGAGGGGTGTACTCACTTTTGTGAGATACTATATGTGCCTGGACACAACTGTTGTGGTCTCTGCATTTGTATACATGTAACCATTATAGAGAGAGAGAAAGACTAATGGAAAAAAAATACTTACATTTTATATCAAGCAGTAAATAAGCTTTAAAACAAACCCTAATGGTTTCTGTAGCTGCAGGAACTATGGGGAAATTAATCCTCAAATCCTTCAGATTGAAGTGGTGAAGTCTTTGAGGTGCCACTAAGACCCTTCTGACCCGGTGAGGAGTGTTACTATGTATTATGTTGTACATTACCATGTGTTGTGTTAACAAAGCCTATTCATTTAAATGGGTTGCCAACACATCATAATAGATCAAAAAACGCACCTGGCCTTTTTTTTCACAGACGTAACATGCCTCAATGCATGGTAGTGTGTGTTATCACATTACATATGTGTGTAGCCAGCTTCAGGTGAGGTCTAAGCACTTATTGTACACTTGCTCTGTGGTTACTTAAAAGATGGGAAGGTTGCTCAGTTACTGCTGAGAGGTGAAGCAGAAAATACTAAGCTGCTGAAATTAAAGGGGAAGCATTTTCTGCTGTAAATGTGAAGATGAATTACACCACAGTGCCTGCTACTGTTTATTAAATATATGTATATACAGTGCCTTGTGAAAGTATTCGGCCCCCTTGAACTTTTCAACCTTTTGCCACATTTCAGGCTTCAAACAAAGATATAAAATTATAATTTTTTGTGAAGAATCACCAACAAGTTGGACACAATTGTGAAGTGGAACGAAATCTATTGGATTTTTGAAACTTTTTTAACTAATAAATTAACTGATAAATCTCCATCCCAGTTTCAGGTCTATTGCAGACTCCAACAGGTTTTCATCCAGAATGGTCCTGTATTTGGCTGCATCCATCTTCCCCTCAATTTTAACCATCTTCCTTGCCCCTGCTGAAGAAAAGCAGGCCCAAGCCATGATGCTGCCACCACCATGTTTGACAGTGGGGATGGTGTGTTGAGGGTGATAAGCTGTGTTGCTTTTAAGCCAAACATATTGTTTTGCATTGTGGGCAAAAAGTTCGATTTTGGTTTCATCTGACCAGAGCACCTTCTTCCACATGTTTGGGGTGTCTCCCAGGTGGCTTGTGGCAAACTTTAGACGAGACTTTTTATGGATATCTTTGAGAAATGGCTTTCTTCTTGCCACTCTTCCATAAAGGCCAGATTTGTGCAGTGTACGACTGATTGTTGTCCTATGGACAGACTCTCCCACCTCAGCTATAGTTCTCTGCAGTTCATCCAGAGTGATCATGGGCCTCTTGGCTGCATCTCTGATCAGTCTTCTCCTTGTCTGAGCTGAAAGTTTAGAGGGACGACCAGGTCTTGGTAGATTTGCAGTGGTCTGATACTCCTTCCATTTCAAAATGATCGCTTGCACAGTGCTCCTTGGGATGTTTAAAGCTTGGGAAATCTTTTTGTATCCAAATCCGGCTTTAAACTTCTCCACAACAGTATTACGGACCTGCCTGGTGTGTTCCTTGGTCTTCATGATGCTTTCTGCGCTTTCTACAGAACCCTGAGACTATCACAGAGCAGGTGCATTTATACAGAGACTTGATTACACACGGGTGGATTCTACAGTGGTGTGAAAAAGTGTTTGCCCCCTTCCTCATTTCCTGTTCCTTTGCATGTTTGTCACACTTAAGTGTTTCGGAACATCAAACCAATTTAAACAATAGTCAAGGACAACACAAGTAAACACAAAATGCAATTTGTAAATGAAGGTGTTTATTATTAAAGGTGAAAAAAAATCCAAACCATCATGGCCCTGTGTGAAAAAGTGATTGCCCCCTAAACCTAATAACTGGTTGGGCCACCCCTAGCAGCAACAACTGCAACTAAGCGTTTGCGATAACGTGCAATGAGGCTTTTACAGCGTCCTGGAGGAATTTTGGTCCACTCATCTTTGCAGAATTGTCCTAATTCAGTTACATTAGAGGGTTTTCGAGCATGAACGGCCTTTTTAAGGTCATACCACAACATCTCAATAGGATTCAGGTCAGGACTTTGGCTAGGCCACTTCAAAGTCTTCATTTTGTTTTTCTTCAGCCATTCGGTGGTGGACTTGCTGGTGTGTTTAGGATCATTGTCCTGCTGCAGAACCCAAGTTCGTTTCAGCTTGAGTACACGAACAGAAGGTCGGACATTCTCCTTCAGGATCTCTTGGTAGACAGCAGAATTCATAGTTCCTTTTATCACGGCAAGTCTTCCAGGTCCTGAAGCAGCAAAACAGCCCCAGACCATCACACTACCACCACCATATTTTACTGTTGGTATAATGTTCTTTTTATGAAATGCAGTGTTCCTTCTATGCCAGATATACTTGGACACACACCTTCCAAAGAGTTCCACTTTTGTCTCATCGGTCCACAGAATGTTGTCCCAAAAGTCTTGGGGATCATCAAGATGTGTTGTGGAGAAATTGAGACGAGCTTTGATGTTCTTTTTGCTCAGCAGTGGTTTTCTCCTTGGAACTCTGCCATGCAGGCCATTTTTGCCCAGTCTTTTCCTGATGGTGGAGGCATGAACGCTGACCTTAACTGAGGCAAGTGAGGCCTGCAGTTCCTTGGACGTTGTTGTGGGGTCTTTTGTGACCTCTTGGATGAGTCGTCGCTGCGCTCTTGGGGTAATTTTGGGCGGCCGGCCACTCCTGGGAAGGTTCACCGCTGTTCCATGTCTTCGCCATTTGTGGATAATGGCTCTCACTGTGGTTCGCTGGATTCCCAAAGCTTTGGAAATGGCTTTATAACCCTTTCCAGACTGATAGATCTCAATTACTTTCTTTCTCAATTGTTCCTGAATTTCTTTGGGTCTCTGTAGCTTTTAAGGATCTTCTGGTGGACCTTACTGTGTCAAGCAGCTCATATTTAAGTGATGCCTTGATTGTGAACAGGTGTGGCAATAATCAGGCCTGGGTGTGGCTAGAGAAATTGAACTCAGGTGTGGACAACCACAGTTATAGTATGTTTTAACAAGGGGGGCAATCACTTTTTCCACACAGGGCCATGATGGTTTGGATTTTTTTTCACCTTTAATAATAAACACCTTCATTTACAAATTGCATTTTGTGTTTACTTGTGTTGTCCTTGACTATTGTTTAAATTGGTTTGATGTTCCGAAACACTTAAGTGTGACAAACATGCAAAGGAACAGGAAATGAGGAAGGGGGCAAACACTTTTTCACACCACTGTATATATCACCATCAGTCATTTAGGACAACATTGGATCATTCAGAGATCCTCGCTGAACTTCTGGAGTGAGTTTGCTGCACTGAAAGTAAATGGGCTGAATAATTTTGCACGCACCACTTTTCAGTTTTTTATTTGCTAAAAAAGTTTAAATTATCCAATAGATTTCGTTCCACTTCACAATTGTGTCCCATTTGTTGGTGATTCTTCATAAAAAATTTAAATTTTATATCTTTATGTTTGAAGCCTGAAATGTGGCAAAAGGTTGAAAAGTTCAAGGGGGCCGAATACTTTTGCAAGGCACTGTATATACTTGTCGCGCAACAAACATGAACGTAGTACTACGAGCAATTTCAGCTCTTGAGTACCACCCTTTGTGTTTGATGAGCATTGATTCCGAGCGTGCATTTTTGTACTTTCGACTTTTGTGTGACGGATTTATGTACTGACCATACGAAAATCTGACGTCAAACTGCTGTCCACCGAATTTATTTATTTTTATCCAGAAAAAAGAACTTTATTTAGTAATACACGCATACAGTCCAGTTATCCATATTCAGAAAATACAAAACAATGTAATACAGTGCCAAGTGACCTTAAGACCTAGCTTTCTTAAGTGCATTTGAATCCCCGCCCCCTCCCTCCATCCCACACCGTCCACAGCCTTGTATTGTTATTCAACCTGTATACCAAAACAGTGCACTAGATCTTATCCGTACAAGTGGAAATATAATTTTAGTATTGTATTTAGCCCACCCCAGGGTCGAGCAGTCTGTCTATGACTAGATCATCCGGGGAAAGACCCGGTGTGTCCAGGCATGTCCCCCACAGTTTTTCAAATTTATATGAACAACCTCTATGCTGATATATAATTTTTTCCATTCTCAATGTATTGCCTAATGTAGTGGTCCATTCCTTGACCGTTGGAGGCGAGTTCGATTTCCAGTGCAGAATTATCAATTTGCGGGCCATAAAGAGCGCCCTAGACAGGGCCTCTATGGTATGGGATTCCCACTCCAGTTCATCTAGCAAATCCAAAATGTATAGTAAACTCTCAGTATTGTGTACAGTTGTGTAAGTCTTTGCGTCACATTCAGTGAGCATATGGCTACTGACTGCAGTACTTCCTCCCACTGTTCGTCCTCCAGGGGTTCTACATCTAATTTCCATTTTCTTTTGATTGTCAAGGGGCGTTTCACCAGAAACTTGCTTAGGAGTGTGAAGTAGCTCTGTGAGATGAACCCTTTAGAATTTTCCGCTCTTTTAAGCTGGGAGACAAGGGGCGTTCCCTCCACCTGCCACTCTGAGACCCTTGATTGGGCTATAAAGGCATGTCTGAGTTGCATGTAGTAAAAATACATATGCGCTGGCAACTTATATCTTTCTCTCAGGGTATCAAAGGGTAATAGTTTACCATTGCTGATTATCTGTGTCAGGTAGAACACGCCACTCCTCTGCCATCTCTCCTTAAGCTGTAGCTTTGCTAGTTCAGGGTAAGACTCATTAGCCCATATAGGGCTGTACTCGCTAATTCCTGTTGCCCCCTGCAGATATTTGGTTTTGTTCCATATTTTCTGTATTAAATTATACGTGGGGAAGCTTTTTTGGGGTTTACTGAAGGCCAGTGCCTCAAGGGCAGTTGGAATAGATCTCCCACCAACCGTATGCAGCATAATGCTCTCAGAGGCGCTGGGGATTCTGTTAGTGAGGTCTCCTTCTGGGACCATGGTGCCTATCAAATGCTGTAGTTGAGAGGCCAAATAGTACAGCCAGGGTTTTGGCAACGCAAGGCTGCCTTCCTCCTTTGGGCGTTGGAGATGTTCTAATTTAATCCTAGGAGGTTGGCCTTTCCATATTAGCTCTCGGAATATTAAGTTTACTATCCTGAAGGTCTTCAATGGGATCACTACTGGGGAGTTGTGGAGCATGTACAGCAGTTGGGGCATAAGAATCATTTTAATAAGATTCACCTTGCCCGCAGCCGACATACATAAAGTGTTCCAAGTCTTAGTCCTTGAGCGGAACCTGGTCAGCAGCGGTGCAATGTTTAAAGCATTATAGTCTCTGATCCGAGGGGTCACCTTTATCCCTAGGTATTTAACCCTTTCCCGCCGAGCGTACGCATATCTGCGTACTCGGCTTCCAGGGGGTATACCGGGATGATGCCCGCACCTGCAGGCATCATCCCGGTACCGTTTTCTTCAGCAGGCGATTGGCTTTCCAGCCATAACAACCAATGCGGCTAAAAGCCGCTCGGCTGTTATGGGACGCCCCCCCCTCCCGCCGCTGTTACCGGTGCTCCCGTTCGATTGGGAGCACCGATTCAAGTTGCGCTGCCTCCGGCCACTGGGGAGGAACTGGAACGAAGCCTTAATTGGCTTCGTTCCAGTCTCCTCATAGTAAACACGGAAGCGACGTCATGACGTCACTTCCCGTTTACTCGGCTGCCAATGGCGCCAGTTTTAAAAAAATATACGGTATTCAGAATAGCCGTTTTCAGCAATCTGAATACATTGAAGTGTAAAGGAGGGGTGGGGGGGTCTTTTAGACCCCCGATCCCTCCATAAAGAGTACCTGTCACCACCTATTACTGTCACAAGGGATGTTTACATTCCTTGTGACAGCAATAAAAGTGATCAAAATTTTTATTTATTTTTTTAAAACAATTTAGTCATTTTAAAATAAATAAAAAAAAATTTTTTAAAGCGCCCGCCGTCCCCGCGAGCTCGCGAAGCAAAGAAAACGCATACGGAAGTCGCGCCCGCTTATGTAAACGGTGTTCAAATCACACATGTGAGGTATCGCCGCGATCGTCAGCACTAGACCTCCTCTGTAACGCTAACCTGGTAACCGTAAACATTTTTTAAAGCGTCGCCTATTGAGATTTTTAGGTACCGTACTTTGTCGTCAATCCACAAGTGCGTGCGATTATAAAGTGTGACATGTTTGGTATCTATTTACTCGGCATAACATTATCTTTCACATTATGCAAAAAAATTGGGCTAATTTTACGTTTTTTTTTTTTTAATTCATGAAAGTGTCCCTTTTCCCAAAAAGTCACCGCTGCGCAAATACCGTGTGACATAAAATATTGCAACAATCGCTGTTTTATTCTCTAGAGTCTCTGCTAAAAAAATATATATAATGTTTGGGGGTTCCAAGTAATTTTCTAGCAAAAAATATGGATTTTAACTTGTAAACACCAAATGCCGAAAATAGGCTTAGTCATGAAAGGGTTAAAGGAGAGGGCGATAGGGATCTCTCCCACCTGCCCCCCCTGCTGTATTTGTGGTTCATCTATTGGCATAAGTGCTGATTTGGACCAATTTATCTTAAGACCCGAGAACACCCCAAAACGGATCACTGTAGCCATCGTGTTGCTCAGAGACTGTGCTGTGTTGCCCAGCAGAATCATTGTATCATCTGCATAAAGCATCACCTTTTCCTGCCACCGTGCTCCCTGATCCCAATGGCCAGTGGTTCTATTGCCAGGGCAAACAGCAGGGAGGACAGTGGGCACCCCTGCCGCGTCCCCCGGCCAAGTGTAAATGACAAGGACAGCTTGCCAGCCTCCCTAATAGCTCGGTCAGTGATAAAGCAGTCGCACCCAGGAGATGTAACCGACTCCAAAACCAAATCGCCTCAGTATCTCCCAAAGGTACGGCCACGCCACACTATCAAACGCTTACATAGCATCCAGGGACAAGAGAGCCCTCTTGCCCACATTATCAGCCAGTGATTTCATATTAAGAAATAGTCTCCTGAGATTTATTGCCGTAGATTTATTTGCCATAAAGCCTGCCTGATCTGTATGTATAACTGAAGTGATTACTTTCTTTAACCTGAGGGCTAACACTTTGTCCAGTATCTTAATGTCGGATTGTAATAGTGATATCGGCCTGTATGAGGCCGGATCTACTGGTTTCTTGTCATGTGTGCTTCAGACATAGGAGGGGGGTAAAATCTCTATCTCTTTGGCAGCATTGAACACTCCAAGCAGCCTAGGGAGTAATATCTCTGAATATTGCTTGTAGACCTCAGTAGGAATCCCATCCCCCCCTCCAGGGCCTTGCCTCCACCGAAAATTTACTAGCCTGCCATCCAACATTTGTTGGCCAAAAGTTGGACAACAATTGTCAAAAGGAGCGTACTAATGGTAAGATTTTTTTTAGGACAACAGACAATCCCCTGCCAACAATCGTACCGTGTGTACGAGGCTTTAGAGTCCTTTCACCTGTGCAGTCTAATGCTAGTTAATGTGTGCTGCTTTAAAGCCCCAAAGAGAACTTTGCATTGGACAAAATAGTGCAGGTCCATTTTTGAGAAACAAAACACATTTTAGTGCACAATGGTGGGCTGCAACAAAGATGCATTAAAGCCGATTTAGCTTAATGCATTAGTACTGCAAAGGACCACACAATGAGAGGAAGTCATAAGGAGTGTCATAGATAATCTTACAAATTCTGCCTCCATACTAAACTAAAATGACAAAGTTATAGGTGTTTGCATCAGATTTACTGGTCAGAAACATACACGCCTATCTCAGTAGGCTCCCTCCCTAGCCACTGTCCTTTTGGAATCTTTTATTTATATTAGGAATATGAAGCAGAACACCTGGGGTACACACAGGGAAACAGGAGTCATAAATGATGCTAGGGATAGTCCAAGACATAAGTCAAGGCTCTGCGTATACAACCCCTATTCCCCCAACCCCCTTTCCTGACCGGCCAGGTAGCGCGCTCGGATAAGGGTCTGATATGGACCTGGGGGGGGGGGACCCCCGTGCCGTTTTTCAGCGTAGGGCTTCCCCTTTAAGTCCATACCAGGTGACGGGGCCAGCGACGTGTCAATCTTGCCACCAAAGGCGGCGGCATTGACTTCCTTCGCTAGTCCCGGCTACCTGGAGCCACGCTCAAAATTAATAGACTTTTCTCCATGCGGGAAAAGTCAGTTCATTTCAAAAGTCCGCCGGACTGCGAGTCCGGCAGACAAATTTTGATGCAAAGCTACTTTCTAAGTCCGCCGGACTTTTGGGTAAAAAAAAGTCCGCCGGAGGCCACACACGGGGGGACTTTTCCATCGGATTGTTTGATCGTATGTATGCAGCATAAGAAGTAAAGATGGGCAGAGGTTCACCAGTCTGTGAATAGCTGTACCCAAAAATTGTCAAACAATTTCAGAATAATGTTGCAAAAACGTTAAGATCCTTTTCACACTGGAGGCGTTTTTGAGGCGATAAAGGTCTAAAAATAGCACCTGTAAAGAGCCTGAAAAAACGCCTCCCCTGCAGCCCCCCAGTGTGAGAGCCTGAGTGCTTTCACACTGGAGCGGTGCGCTTTTAGGACATTAGAAAAAGTCCTGCAAGCAGCATGTCTGGAGTGGTTTAGAAGCCCCTGCTCATTGAAATGAATGGGCACTGCTGCCAAAGCTCCTGCAAAGCACTTCGGCAGCGGCGCTTTTCTTTCTTCAGCCGCTAGCGGGGGTTCAAAGCACCCAAAAAGTGCCACTAAAACGACGATAAACTGCCACTAACGCGGAGCGGTGCCAGTGTGAAAGGGGTCTTAATAGATCATCATCTACAGTACATAATATTATTAAAAGATTCAGAGAATCTGAAGAAGTCTCTGTACACAAGGGAAAAATCTGATACGTAATATTGATGCCCGATCTCCAGGCCCTCTTCTTTATGAGATTTGCAAATCATTGCATTCTGCTTTTATGTAGATTTTATGCAGCGTCTCAACTTTTTGGGAGTTGGATCAAATATATCACTTTTGTGAGGACTTATTCATTATTATCAAGGGGTTGTAACCAGCATTTAAAATCAGAAGGCATTTTAAATATGCAAGATATTTCAATTTTTTGGTGCCCTCTAAGTTAATGAACCCAAAAGAAGATCTTTTACATCCTGTATAGCAATAACAGTACTAAGTAGTAACCCTATCAGATTGCATCATTAAACGGTTCCTAAAAAATTCCAGTATTTTTAGTTACCCTGACAATGAGCTAAAACATTTACTGCCACCCAGATTGATGACTACACATCTCTTGCGCTAGTTGTCATTGTCAGGAGATGTCACTTGTATAGATGTCTGCGGGTATTCAGCTCCCTCTGTATTTTCCCATGGATTTTAGGGTTGAACTAAAAAAAAAAAAAACAGAGCACACCCTCTCTCATTCTTACCCCTGAGAGTTTATACATCAAATTCCTAAGGTGAGGGGAGATCTGGACCTCGATAAAAGCCAAAAATCTGAAGCTACAACCCTACAATTCAGGAAAGCAAAGGATAATAGTGTGTTAACTCTTTTATAGTGAAAATGACTTATAAGACACACATGTAGACTGAACTGTATATATTGTATGGAAGTAGATCTTACATATTAAACCTGTTCATATGGTAAAATCAAACGGTACCAGAGAAAAACAAGAAGTTCTGTCACTGCTATATTACAACTATGTTATTCAAGCGGATTTACAAAAAAGCTGGCCATGGATGTGTGCAAAATATGTGCAGTATATACCAATCATGAATGATATATGGGGCCTTCTTCTTAACAGGATGGTTTGCCTGCCTGTGTCTGAAACAAGCATGAAACAAATATCAACAAATGAATGTCAGAATTCCTGATCTCTGTTCCCAAGCAGTAATTAAGAAGGTGCTGAACCCATAGCTTTAGGCCTCCATCACACAACCGTTTAGCTGCACACACATGATTCCAGTGGCAAGAATTAGTGGACTTAGATACTTGTGAATAGCAGTGGCCACTGGGCCTGTACAAAGTATTGACAAGCTGACAATAGTCAGCGCTGTTCACATGTAGCCACACACCAAGTGGTTACCTGCAGTAAGAATGGGTGTCCGAGCCCAGATGTTAGGGTACTCAACAAGGCTGAGATGCTGAGAGCGGCTCCCCTTGCAGCTGAGCGCACTTTACCCCTGAAGGTGGTACAGAGGGTATAGGACACAGAGAGGCATGGGTTATCAGCAGGTAGGTGGGTCTTGAGTGGAGATCTCCCATAGAGCAGAGATGCCTTTCAGGAGTAGACTTGACACCAAACTGGAGTAGGAAGTCTGTCCGGGGCTCTAAACCAACAGACTCAAGGTAACGGCTGAGACTGAGTCTTTAGGAGGAGGCTGGGGTCAACCACAGGAAGTCCAGTAGAAGCAAGTCCTTAATATAAGCCGGGATCATACACAGAAAGCAGGCCAGTAGAGTAGTCCTTTAAACAAGCCGGGGGTCAAACACAGGAGGCAGGTAAGCAGAGGAATCCTTTAAACAAGCCGGGGTCAAGCACAGGAAGCAGGCATGTAGAGAAGTCCTTAGGGCAAGCCAGGGTCAAAGTGCTGGAGAAGATCAGAGCAGATCAGGGTCACAACAGGTAAACACAGGTTAGCAGAACTTGAGACAGGAAGCGGAGGGACAAACCAGCAATTAGACAAGGGGCCGGTCAGCCTTTTATAGGCCAGTAAGGGGGTGTCACATTAATGCGTGCTTCAGTGCGCATGCTCCCGCACCATCACGCTGTATCGCACACCAGTGTGCACCGTCCCGCTGTATCATACACCCACATGCACCAGAGTGCTATTCTACCGTGCAGGCGCGTGGGAAAGTGCCGATACTGGCAAGTCCGGCTTCTGCTATTTCTCTGACACCAGATGCATCTCACTGCTTCCAGACTCAGACACCCATCCTTAGTTGCAGATAACCACTTGGTGTGTGGCTACATGCGAACAGCATGTGTCCAGGCTTGGACACCCATCCCTAGCCAATGGTAGCCACCACTTGGTGTGCGGCTACAGGCAAGCAGTGGTGACTGCTGTCAGCACTTTGTACAAGCTGAGCACCTTCTGCTAATTGCATGTACCCTTATTTCCAGTGGCAAGAATCTGCCGATTCTTGCCACTGGAATGCAGTGTATGCGGTAACCGTGTGAAGGAGGCCTTAATATGGCAACTAGCATTTTAACCAGAATTCAGTAAAGGCAGCCTACCTATTTCTCTCATTATAGGTTTTCTTTGTTTATGCAGGTATGTTCATTAACCACAATTTCCACACCTGTATACCCCTTATGGACCAGAGCAATTTTTACAGTTCTGAGGTTTAGTTCATCAATTACTTTGTCATTTCTTAAAGCGTGACCTTTAAATACAATTAAAAAAAAATCCCCTACAGGGCAATGGCATAATGTACTAGTGTGCATCTCATACCAGCACATTATGAAATATTTATCTTAGAGCAAAGCCCTCCAGCAGTGTGTTGTTACCACTGACAGGGCTTCCCTCTTCCCCTGGTCTTTCTTCCAGATTTGCTGGTTCTGGTCCTTGGAATGGCATGTGTGCGCAGGAGTTGTGGTTTACGGTACAGAGCTCTGAAGGGGCAGTACGGGTATGCCGTCCTTTCAGTGACATCACCAGCTGTATCCAGTGTGAATATCTTCTAAACACCACAAGTTTGAGAGATTTTCACTGTGCCTACAGGTAAGCCCTATTACTGGCTTACCTGTAGGTACAAATTTAAAAACTTTAAAGCGGTTGTAAACCCGCTGTTGTGTGTTATTTTTTTTTTTGGCCACCTGCAAAGGAAAAGGCATAATGAGCTAGTATGCACCGCATACTAGCTTCTTATGAAATACTTACCTTAGAACGAGGCCCCGTCATCTGTACCGATCCACGCCGAGGGAGCTGACATGTTCCCTCTGCGTTCCTTCAG
Organism: Lithobates pipiens; assembly: GCF_037356315.1. Classification (NCBI taxonomy): domain Eukaryota; kingdom Metazoa; phylum Chordata; class Amphibia; order Anura; family Ranidae; genus Lithobates; species Lithobates pipiens. The sequence goes on from NW_027507748.1 coordinate 322,811,229, forward strand.
GGTATCGCGGCTCCGGCGCTGTGAGTGGCCGAAACCGCGATATCGTCACTCCCGCGCGTGCGCACGGGAGATTTCTTCCCGGCAGGGTCCAGCGTCTGCCGGGCTTCCAGCCGGGAATCCCGTGTGCATGCGCCGCTGCAGTCAGCGGCGCATTGCGAGGGGAATATCTTCTAAACCGTACAGGTTTAGGAGATATTTTTTTTTACCTACAAGTAAGTAAGCCTTATTATAGGCTTTCCTGTAGGTAAAAGTCCCCAAAATGACTATACAACCGCTTTAAGATAACACAGTAATGCATACAAATTAGGCTTTTTTTGGCAATACTGTCTTATGAAAAAATATGTACTTTCATATAATGTATAGACAAAAAGATGTAAAATGTAACATTAACCAATGTTAGTTTTAAAAAGTTTATTTTTTACACTGTAAATAAAAAGTACTTAAAGTGGAAGTAAACCCATCGATTTAAACAGTTAAAAAAAAAAGGCATGCCGGGAATGCTAACTGCACATTGGCTGTGCACTAAGCCAAACTATCAAACCATCCAATGGCTGGTGTCATAACGAATCACATGTGCAGCACCATAGCAGTTGAAGATTAAACAGAGGCAAAGATGGCAGCTTCCTTGGCTGAAAACGATAGGGGGGTTTACTTCCACTTTAATTAACGCTAGTATTTTCCCTGTTCAACCGCTTCAGCTCTTTGAACATACATATTATGAGAGTGAAAGGTTCAGCACAAGCTCATGGCTGCAGCAGTTACAAGCTCATACTTCTTCAGTCAACTCCCGGCTGTAAAGTAAAAGTGATCCAGGCGGCTACATAGCCACTCCATCACTCTCACTGTGTGGGCAGTGCAGTCTTATTAGAGATTGTAAAGGTAAACAAAAACAAAAAATTAACAAACATGTCTAGACTTACCTGCTCTGTGCAATAGAATTGCAGAGTGGCCACAAACGTCATTTCAGGTCCCCCGCCAGCGCTCCCGGTCCTTCCTCTCTGTCCAGTGCCCCCATGGGAAGCCACTTCCCATATGGGAAAACACACACATTTTTTGTGCAATGCGGAGTGCAGATGCAACGCACATATGTGAACTAGACACATTGAAAAGAACATATTTTCAAATGTTCTGCGAATTGGATGCGGTATAAGCCAGTTAGATAGAAGAGTGGCAATAGGGTGCGGCCATCCGGCACTGAAAGAAAACGTACTGTGAGGCAGAGCTATCTCTGCCCACAGTACAAGTAAGATCCCATCCTGGGGAGAAAAAGAAAGGGAGAGAGGCGCAGTAGTGTGTGATTCAAGTAAGTGATCATCACTGAAAAGGGGGGGGGTTTACTGCCATGACCATAAATCCTGGGGGGGGGCTTACCTGTTATTGGAGAGGGAGATGAGGGTAAATTTTCACCAGGCAGAGGGCTGGGGGATTGAATTTCACTGCCAGTGACCACCAATGTGGGGGGCAGGGGAGGTGTAATTATTGGTACTGTGGGGTGGACATTAATGTTAGGGGTCAATATTGCACTCACTGATACCAATGCTGGGAATTATTATTGCATCCACTGACACCAATGTAGAGGGTTATTATTGCGTCCACTGACACCAATGTTGGGGTATAGTATTGTACTCACTGGCACCAAAAATGGGAAGGTACAGCATCCACTGACAACAATGCTGGGGGTTATTATTACTGCCATGAACACCAATGCTGTGGGTTATTATTACTGACACCAATGCTGGGGGGTAATTGTACTCCAGCTACTTCACTGTGCACCATTTGTGATACTCTGAACAAAATGCAGCGGGAGTGCAATGTTTCGGTGTGGATGCAATGCACCTCAAAGCATGAAAATATGCTGCTATAGTGAGGCCCTCTTGAAGAGTTGGGTGTCACAGTTGAGATTTTTAGTTGATTTTAGCACTGTTTAAAGCTTGCTGAAAGGATGCCAAAGCTGGATAGCAATCTGTAGCCCTGTGAACATCTCTTATTCAAATTTAGTTATTTGAAATATGCATTCTACATGTGTAGATATACTAGAATAAAACTTTTGCAAGGCAAGTTTTCTCCGTTAACTTCCAATTCCACCTGTTGTATGCATGCGATTAGGATACCACTACCACTGTGAGCAAATTGACTCAATCTTTGGAGTGGCAGGCGCACTCCAACACTGAAAGAGATAGAAAAAAAGATGGCATCTACCTACTATATTATTAGTGTTACCACAGACACATTGCACCCAAGCAAAAAGATGCCTCCTTATAGATGCCTGCCCCTGCTGAGGCAGTAATGCTCATCTGGGTGCCTAGAAGCAGCATTTATGGAAACACAACTTATATTATGCAGCTGAACACAAGATCGAAACACAGCTGGTGAAACATTGGTAGTGCGAGTAAAAACGGTAACCTGCTGTCTAGCATTAGATGAAAGGATCAGAAGAAGGAAAGCAAATGTGGCTGTGACAGCTGAGGGGATTCATAGTGTTCAATGAACAAAGTAATGAAAGGAGATGAGAGCAAAGCACTGACTCTCTATGAAAGAGGGAGAGTGTGCAAGAGGGGTTATGAAGCAGAATGGGGGGGGGGGGGGGGTGGGGGTGCTTCCAAGAGAGACATGATTGGCCATAGCAAAATGATGGCCACATTTTTCTCTCCTCACAAGGCCTCACAAAGCCTTCCTTTGTCATGCAAATTAGCATGATGGGTCATTGTTTTTTGTTTTGTTTTTGCAGTACGCTAAAGATGTCGAGTTTAACAGTGTTTTGCCCCTTAACATGGAGGTTTAACCTCATAACTGCCAAACATGTTTACAGTCAATATACTGTGCTAACACACTTTCATTTTTCACCTGAGCAGCTTTTCAATTAACAGTTTGATTAGACTTGAAATGGGGGCTATACGACAGCTGGGAAGGAAAAGGGGGGGGGGTGTCAAACAGGGAGCTGTTAAGGACAGAAATCTGATATAAAGGATGGCTAGAAAATAAATGACACAATTATATTAAACAGCAATCAAAGGAGAGGCCAGGGGGTTATTAAGTGATAATTTGTAGACAGGAGGAGAGCAACGCCACAACCAAGAAGTGAATATGATGGAGTCTATAGATCAGATTGTCATGTTGAAAACACAGGGGAAAAAAATCCAGACAGCTAAAATTACAGACAGCTTAACTTGCTTATTCTGTTTTATTTTCAAATGTGGGTGCATTTTATCTATTGTTAAATGTGTGCAAACACCAACACCATTGGCTAAGAACTACAGAAAACACAAAAGCAAAGGCTTTTCCATAACCCCTCCTGCTGGAGAGGCTGTCCATCTGTCAGCCAGGTTGGTGGGGAGGGGGGGGTTACACACACAGAAAAGAAATGAGAAGTCACTGGGGTGAACTAAAGCGGAGCCAGGCACATAAATCAGTGCTGGCCACAAAGACTTCCTCCTCAATAGAGCTCTAGGGTCAGATGTACTGCTGCGTGTACAAGTCACATATCACATAGTGAATTCAAGTTCTATGTTGATTCACACATCAAGACAAAATTGTTTTTTTTTTTTTTTTTGTAACCCAACATTTCTTCTTATCCATCAAATGGAAAATAGCCAAGTTATTACATAACATGCAAATGTAGCATGAATTGTATAATCCAAGATACAAACCTGAAAAGGCTATGCTGAAGGTAATACAACTAAATAGTTTAGCATGTTACTACATATAGCCTACGTCTACAGTGGATATAAAAAGTCTACACACCCCTGTTAAAATGTCAGGTTTCTGTGATGTAAAAAAAAAAAAAAATGAGACAAAGATAAATAATTTCAGACCTTTTTCTACATTTAATGTGACCTATAAAATGTACAGCTCAATTGAAAAGCACACTGAAATCTTTTAGGTGGGAGGGGGAAGTAGAAAACAAAACCACTTAAATAATGTGGTTGCATAAGTGTGTACACCCTCTTATAACTGGGATGCAGCTGTGTTCGGAATTAAGCAATCACATTCAAACTCATGTTAAATAGGAGTCAGTACACACCTACCATAATTTAGCGTGCCTCTGATTAAATCCAAATAGTTCAGCTGTTCCAGTAGGTCTTTCCTGACATTTTCTTAGTCGCATCCTACAGCAAAAGCCATGGTCCACAAAGAGTTTCTAAAGCATCAGAGGGATCTCATTCTTAAAATGTATCAGTCAGGAGTAAGGATGAGCTCAGGCGTGTTCACACAGCCCACGTGCAGAGCCCACCAGGAAGTCGGGGCAGTGCTGCCCTAATCACAGGCAGTGAGACATTGCCCGATCGATGCAGCCGCGCATCGGGGCAATGTCTCACTGCCTGTGATTAGTGCAGTGCTGCGCTGACTTCCTGGTGGGCTCTGCACGTGGAGTATGCGAACACGCCTGAGCTCCTCCTTAGTCAGGAGAAGGGTACAAAATAATTTCCAAGCCATTAGATATACCATGGAACACAGTGAAGACAGTCGTCATCAAGTGGAGAAAACATGGCACAACAGTGACATTACCAAGAACTTGGACGTCCCTCCAAAATTAAAAGAAGAGAAAAATACTTGTCAGCAAGGCTACCAGGAGGCCTACAGCAACATTAAAAGAGCTGTAGGAATATCTGGCAAGTACTGGCTGTGTGGTACATGTGACAACAATCGTCCATGTTCTTCATATGTCTGGGTGGGGTAAAGTGGCAAGGCAGAAGCCTTTACTTACAAAGAAAAACATCCAACCCCAGCAAAATTTTGCAAAACTACAGCTGAAGTCTTCCAAAAGCATGCAGGAAAATGGTGTTCTGGTCTGATAAAACCAAGGTGGAACTTTTTGATCATAATTCCATAAGAAACATTTGAAGCAAAAACTACACTGCATATCACCAAAAGAACACCATGCCCACAGTGAAGAATAGTGATGGCAGCATCATGCTTTGGGGCTGTTTTTCTTCAGCTGGAACAGGGGCCTTAGTCAAGGTAGAGGGAATTATGAACAGTTCCACATCCCAGTCAATATTGGCTCCCCTTCAGATCTGCAGTGTCTGAATCATGTGTCGGTAGGAAGAGGCTTCACCATCTCACTCCCTCCGATCAGCACCAAAACGCCCTCCATATATGCCAGGATGACCGTGGTCCACCAACAACCGGCTAAACCTCCCGGGAGCAGTTAACCCCTTATCAAGATTACTTCATGGTGGTAGCGTTTTTTAAATTATTATAATCAATATATAGCTATATGCTTTTTATCCTTTTCACTGCACTTTGCACCAGCATCTACCCTCTTGGCATTTTTCATGTTTTGTTGCCTCGCCACCTGGAATTAACATGGATTGTTTGAGAATTTGCATCTTTTAATTTACAGAACATGCCCACAACTTTGAAGATGTTTTTCTTTTTATTGTGAAGCAAACAACAAATAGGACAAAATAAGAGAAAAAGTAAATGTGCATAACTATTCACCCCCCTAAAGTCAATACTTTGTAGAGCCACCATTTGCAGCTATCACAGCTCCAAGTCGCTTTGGATAAGTCTCTATGTGGGGATGGTGTTCTTTGGGTGATGTGATGTGTTGGGTTTGCGCCAGACATAGCGTTTTCTTTGATGGCCAAAAAGTTAAATTTTAGTCTCATCTGCACCTTCCTCCATACATTTTGGGAGTCTCTCACATGTCTTTTTGCAAACTCAAAATGTGCCATTTTGTTTTTTGCTGAAAGTAATGGCTTTCTTCTGGCCACTCTGCCATAAAGCCCAACTCTATGGAGCGTACGGCTTATTGTCATCCTATGTACAGATACTCTCTTGTCTCTGCTGTGTAACTCTGCATCTCCTCCAGGGTTACCTTAGGGCTCTGTGCTGCCTCTCAGATTAATGTCCTCCTTGCCCAGTCCATGAGTTTTGGTGTGTGGCCATCTCTTGGCAGGTTTGCTGTTGTGCCATATTCTATTTGGTTATAATAGATTTGATGGTGCTCCTAGGGATCATAAAAGATTTGGATTTTTTTTTATAACTTAACCCTGACTACTTCTTAACAACATTGTCCCTTAATTGTTTGGAGAGTTCCTTGGTCTTCATTGCTGTCACAATAAAAATCTCTGATAAAAAAATATTAATAAAAATGCTATAAAACTATCCCCTATTTTGTAAACGCTATAACTTTTGCACAAATCAATAATCGCTAATTGCGATTTTTTTTTTACCAAAAATATGTAGAATACGTATCGGCCTAAACTGAGGGAAAACATTTTTTTTATATGCTTTTTGGGGATATTTATTATAGCAAAAAGTAAAAAATATAGATTTTTTTTCAAAATTGTTGCTCTATTTTTGTTTATAGCGCAAAAAATAAAAACCGCAGAGGTGATCAAATACCACCAAAAGAAAGCTCTATTTGTGGGGAAAAAAAAAAAGGATGCCAATTTTGTTTGGGAGCCACGTTGTACGACCGCGCAATTGTCAGTTAAAGCGATTCAGTGCCGAATCGCAAAATGGGGCCTGGTCCTTTGGCTGCAAATTGGTCCGGGGCTTAAGTGGTTAATATTAGCACAAAACCTTTGTGCTTTCGATAGAAAGCTGAACACGAAGAGAAACTTTATCTTACAGCTTGACAACGACCCAAAGCATACACCCAAATCAACAAAGGAATGGCTTCATCAGAAGAACATTAAAGTTTTGGTATGGCCCAGCCAGAGCCCAGACCTGAATCTGATTGAAAATCTGTGTTGTGATCTGAAGAGGGCTATGCACAGGAGATGCCCTTGCAATCTGATAAATTTTGGATTGTTTTTACAAAGAAGAGTGGGCCAATATTGCCAAGTCAAGATGTGCCATGCTGATAAACTCAGAGCCAAAAAGACTGGGTGCTGTAATAAAATCAAAAAGGTGCTTCAACAAAGTATTCGTTTAAGGGTGTGCAAACTATTGCAGCCATATTTTATTTGTTTATTTTTACTTCCCTCCACCTAAAAGATTTAATTTTGTTGTTCAACTGAGTTGTACAGTTTATAGGTCACATTAAAAGGTGGAAAAATTGCTGAAATTATTTATCTTTGTCTAATTTTTTTACATCACAAAAACCTGACATTTGAACTTGGGTGTGTGGACTTTTTTTAATATCCACTGTACATATAAGGCAGCAAAAATAAATATGTAGGAGGAAAAGTACTTCATGCAAAAAGTGTCTAGCTTACTCAAGACAGCAGCAAAAATGTCTGAGGTGCAGTAACCTCTAACAAGACTTCAGCCTATAAAAAGACAAACAGGAATTTAATAAAGCATTGGCACCGCTTTTCTGGTGGTACACAGCCCCTTAAAAAAAAAAAAAATCAGACGTCCGATTTAAAAATCCCTGACCCCAGTTTCAGTAACTAACGACACATGGTAGATTCAGGTAGTTCTCTAGACACAAAGTGGCATTATTACTGCATCAAATGAAAAAAACTATTCTCCAATGGAATATTTATGCAGATCTTCGATAAGTTACATCTCAAAAATCTACAAAATTCTAACCTCTATTCATATAAAACAGCTTCTCTGACTTAAATGGGAACAAGACATAGGGGAAACACTTGAAGTTGACAATTGGTTTATAATGATACAATTTGCGTCAAAATCGTACATTAATACTTTATTGATTTAAGCAAACTACAACATTTTGCTGAGATGGTACATGTTCTGGTAAGGTTGGCTGCGTGTGTCCCGGGGACTTCTTCCTTACGTATTCAGGGATTTTGTATGGAAGGCATGGTGTTCCACACATAGTGGGCATGCCCAAAAGTTAGACAATTTTGGATCCGCATTTATAACTTTATTTATTCACTAACCCATGTTATGCCTATTTAGGCAAAACGCGTCGGATGCTATGCTGATTCCACTGTTACTGTCTTATAAGCACTGATTTTACCTTGGAAATGTAAATGTAATTATCTTACTCGTCTATTAAATTTTTACCCATTCCATACGGAATTAGGCTATGTGCATTCCTCCTTTTTATATTTAATGGTTGGGCTTCCTACCCGCCCTTTATTATCCTGCCTACTGACATCCACTGTTCTGAAACACCCCATGGAAGCTGCTCTTATACTGAGCCCGAATCATCCTGGGCATCTCACGAAAGCCTGATCGACTCATTAGGTCTAAGTTCAATCCTTCCAGTAAGCGACTGGTGGTGGATCTTCTATCAATTTCCATTTATGTGATACTCATATTTTGATACACCCTATATGATCCACTGGACTGTTATTCATTTCACTGGATTTTATTTTGGGTTTTTTTTCCACATTAGGACAGGTGTGGTCCCCATATTTCACTTGTGAACATATGTCTTCATTTTTTACATTATATTCAAACTGTGTACTTATTTTAGTCATATTTTGAATTTAGCGCTGCACTTTATTTTATTATACTAACCCGGGTGAACCTGGTTAGGTCACCACAGCAGTCGCTACTGGGACACACAGTTGGGAAAGTACCGTATATACTCGAGTATAAGCCGAGATTTTCAGCCTCTTTTTTGAGGCTGAAAGTGCCCCCCTCGGCTTATACTCGAGTCATCGCTGTCTGCCCGCTCGATCAGCGTGTCGAGCAGACAGACAGCGGCCATTCTGATTCAAAAGCCGCGCCTCCGGCTCCGCCTTCGCCTGTGATAGGCGGAACACTGAATTTCCCAGCAGCCTGTGTTCCGCCTATCACGGGCATCCGCTCATCCTCGTACTACGGACGAGGATGATACGACGTCCGTGATAGGCGGAACACAGGCTGCTGGGAAATTCAGTGTTCCGCCTATCACAGGCGAAGGAGGAGGCGCGGCTTTTGAATTTTACAATGGCCGCCGACGAAGAGGGCACGGGACGGAGGCAAGGCAAGGCACGGCACGGCACGGGACGGGACGGGACGAAGGCAAGGCACGACACGGGACGGAGGCTCGGGACAAAGGCTCGGGACACAGGTAGGCTGGACACACACACACACACACACACACACACACACACACACACACACACACACACACACACACACGGATGGAGACACACACACACGGATGGATGGATGGATGGAGACACACACACACACAGGGATGGATGGATGGATGGATGGAGACACACACACACACAGGGATGGATGGATGGATGGATGGAGACACACACACACAGGGATGGATGGATGGATGGATGGAGACACACACACACAGGGATGGATGGATGGATGGACACACACACACACAGGGATGGATGGACGGACACACAGGGATGGACGGACACACAGGGATGGACGGACACACACACAGGGATGGACAGGCATGTCTCACCCTCGGCTTATACACGAGTCAATAAGTTTGCCAGTTTTTTTGGGGGTAAATTGGGGGCCTCGGCTTATATTCGGGTCGGCCTATACTCGAGTATATACGGTACCAGGACACATGAGCAAGTTCATAGCATTTATCTTTATAGCATCCAGAATTGCAGTAGCTAGGTCTTGGAAGTCACCCACAGTCCCCTTTGACCTGGTGAAAACTAGGTTGAAGGGGACTGTAGCTAATAAATACCAACGGTAAGTTGGTGCATAGGCACTATGTACACTGGGTAGCAGGCAGTCCCTCCCCATCTGACACTGTTTCTTAAGGACACTGTGGGCTCAGAGCCAGTGGTGCTTGTTCAAATTGATACACCCAATTTCAACAGGTTTTTGAATCTGTATCCCCCACTGACATGTGCAAAGAGTGTAGCGGAAGATGAATTCACCTGCCAAACCTCTGATTTTTGCTCTAGCTATATTAAGCTTGAAGAATGTATACACAGTCAAAAAGCAGATGAAATAAAACCCTAATGTCCTGTACACACGATCAGACTTTCCAACGGAAAATGTGCGATCGGATCTTGTTGTCGGAAAATCCGATCTTGTGTGGGCTCCATCTGCCTTTTTTTATCAGAATTTCTGACGCACAAAGTTTGAGAGCAGGATCTAAAATTTTTCGACAACAAAATCCGATCGTTTAAATTCCGATTGTGTGTAGACAATTCCGACGAACAAAGCGCCACGCATGCTCAGAATAAATTACGATACAAAAGCTATTGGCTACTGGCCTCTTTATAGTCCCATCGTATGTGTTCTATGTCACCGCATTCAGAACAATCAGATTTTCCGACAACTTTGTGCGACCGTGTGTATGGAAGACAAGTTTGGCACAAAATCCGTTGGAATGTCCGACCATGTGTACAGGGCAATAGAGTAACTGGTTGCTATAAACAACATATTCCTTCTTCCATTCTTCTTACCCTCATCTTAGGGCTTGTTTAACCACTTTCAGCCCAGACCATTTTGCTGGCTTAAGACCAGACCACGTTTTGTGATTCGGCACTGCGTCATTTTAACTGACAATTGAGCGGTCATGCGACGCGGCTCCCAAACAAAATTGATGTAGTTTTTTTCCCACAAATAGAGCTTTCTTTTGGTGGTATTTGATCACCCCTGCGGTTTTTATATTTTGTGCTATAAACAAAAAAAAGAGTGACAATTTTGAAAAAAAAACAAAAAAAAACATTATTTTTTACTTTTTACAGCTATGATAAATATCCCCCAAAAATATATATTAAAAAAACATTTTTTTCCTCAGTTTAGGCCGATACGTATTTTTCTACATAAAAAATAGATCAGTTTCACTTGTTGCTAGGCAGAACGGGGAGATGCGGTTTACTTCCGTATCTCTCCGTTCAGCTTCCCCGTGAGATGATCGCGGGTAGGGGTGCAACTGGTGGATCGGATCGTTCCTCGGATCAGAGTCACGGATCGGATCATTTTTCGGATCAGCAAATGATAATTTAATTTGCAAAAACCTGTAAAAATTCCACCACCATATAGTCCCCACTGTAATATCCACAATCTCCCCCACTGTAATATTGGCTGAGCATGGCTGGGTACGGCTGAGTATGGCAGAGTATGGGCTGGCAGGGTATGGCAGAGTATTGGCAGGCAGGGTATGGCAGAGTATTGGCAGGCAGGGTATGGCAGAATATTGGCAGGCAGGGTATTGCTGGGTACTTCAGGGTATGAAGGGATGGCTGCTTCCATCAGATCTCTCCCCTCCACTGTACAGATTAGTACAGAGAGGGGAGAGAGGAACCTGCGTCATGACATGACACCGGTTTGTTTACAAGTGATCGCTCCATCGGAGCGATCACAGTGTAAACAGCCTGGGTGTAGAAAGATGGCCGCCGCTTCGGAGCTAGGCCGAAGCCGTGGCCTTTCCTAAGGCCGAGACCGCGGAGCGCTCCGCGAATCGCGGCATGTGCCGATCCGTGTGGGGTGACCTGTTTGGATCGCAGACAATCCGTTGCACCCCTAATCGTGGGTATGCCCACGGCGATCAAGTCCGCGGGACCCCCGACCGGCATGCACGCGATGGCACAGCAGTAATTTTAGATGGACGCCATATACTTGTACGCCAATTTTCCTGTCCGTTACATTCTACCGACGTACATTGTCGTGCGCCGGTCGGGAAGTGGTTAAACTTGCTTCAAAATGTGGCATTGGGCACACTTTTTTAAAGCACTTTGAATGCCAGTGAAAGCACGTCACTAAATAAAATGGTAAGCATACAGTCCTGTTTAGGCCTCCTGTAGGTAGTTGAAAACTTCTTCTGAACACTGGAAACTGACAGTTGATAAACCATTTAACAGCTTTTACATACTGATTTTAGCAGAAGTTATCAGCAGTTGAGGATGGAAACATTTTTTTAAAAATAACCTCAGGAGACCCTCCCAAATGTCCACAATGCAGGAAAAACATGTAAATTGTTAACTATTTCAGCCATTCTGTGAGAAGAGAGAGCAGTGTGTTTTAACTATGTATTCTCTCTCTGTCTCTGCCTCTCTCTCTTTCTGCCAGTCTCTCTCCCTGTCTCTTTCTGCCAGTCTCTCTCCCTGTCTCTTTCTGCCAGTCTCTCTCCCTGTCTCTTTCTGCCAGTCTCTCTCCCTGTCTCTTTCTGCCAGTCTCTCTCCCTGTCTCTTTCTGCCAGTCTCTCTCTCTGCCCATCTCTCTCTGTCTCTTTCTGCCAGTCTCTCTCTCTGCCCATCTCTCTCTGTCTCTTTCTGCCAGTCGTTCTCTCTGCCTCTCTCTTTTTACCAGGCTCTTTCTGCCAGTCTCTCTCTCTCTCTTTTTACCAGGCTCTTTCTGCCAGTCTCTCTCTCTCTCTTTTTACCAGGCTCTTTCTGCCAGTCTCTCTGTCTGCCTGTCTCTTTCTGCCAGTCTCTCTCTCTCTCGCTCTGCCTGTCTTACTCTGCCTTTCTAGCTCTTTCTGCCGGTATTTGTCTCTCTCTGCCTGCCTGTCTATCTCTTCTTGTCTCTCTCTCTCTGCCTGTCTATCTCTTCTTGTCTCTCTCTCTGTGCCTGTCTCTTTCTGTCAGTCTCTCTCTCTGTGCCTGTCTCTTTCTGTCAGTCTCTCTCTCTCTGCCTGTCTCTTTCTGTCAGTCTCTCTCTCTGCCTGTCTCTTTCTGTCAGTCTCTCTCTCTCTGCCTGTCTCTTTCTGTCAGTCTCTCTCTCTCTCTGCCTGCATCTCTCTCTCTCTCTGCCTGCCTCCCTCTCTCTCTGCCTGCCTCCCTCTCTCTCTGCCTGCCTCCCTCTCTCTCTGCCTGCCTCCCTCTCTCTCTGCCTGCCTCCCTCTCTCTGCCTGCCTCTCTCTCTCTGCCTGCCTCTCTCTCTCTGTCTCTCTCTCTCTCTCTGCCTGTCTCTCTCTCTCTGCCTGTCTCTCTCTCTGCCTGTCTCTCTCTCTGCCTGTCTCTCTCTCTGCCTGTCTCTCTCTCTCTCTCTGCCTGCCTGTCTCTCTCTGTTTCTCCCTCTCCCTCCAGTCTCCCTCCGCCTGTCTCCCTCTCCCTCCAGTCTTCCTCCGCCTGTCTCCCTCTCCCTCCAGTCTCCCTCCGCCTGTCTCCCTCTCCCTCCAGTCTCCCTCCGCCTGTCTCCCTCTCCCTCCAGTCTCCCTCCGCCTGTCTCCCTCTCCCTCCAGTCTCCCTCCGCCTGTCTCCCTCTCCCTCCAGTCTCCCTCCGCCTGTCTCCCTCTCCCTCCAGTCTCCCTCCGCCTGTCTCCCTCTCCCTCCAGTCTCCCTCCGCCTGTCTCCCTCTCCCTCCAGTCTCCCTCCGCCTGTCTCTCTCTCCCTCCCCGCCTGTCTCTCTCTCTCCCTCTCCGCCTGCCTCTCTCTCCCTCTCCGCCTGCCTCTCTCTGTATGCCCGTCTCTCTCTCTCTCTGTATGCCCGTCTCTCTCTCTGTGTATGCCCGTCTCTCTCTCTCTCTGTGTATGCCCGTCTCTCTCTGTGTATGCCGTCTCTCTCTCTGTGTATGCCCGTCTCTCTCTCTCTCTGTGTATGCCCGTCTCTCTCTCTCTCTGTGTATGCCCGTCTCTCTCTCTCTCTCTCTGTGTATGCCCGTCTCTCTCTCTCTCTCTGTGTATGCCCGTCTCTCTCTCTCTGTGTATGCCCGTCTCTCTCTCTCTCTCTGTGTATGCCCGTCTCTCTCTGTGTATGCCCGTCTCTCTCTCTCTGTGTATGCCCGTCTCTCTCTCTCTCTGTGTATGCCCGTCTCTCTCTCTCTCTGTGTATGCCCATCTCTCTCTCTCTCTCTCTCTGTATGCCTGTCTTTCTTCCAGTCTCTCTCTCTCTGCCCGTCTCTGTATTTCTGCCAGTATCTGTCTCACTCTCTCTGCCCGTTTCTATCTCTCTTTTTGCCAGTATCTGTCTCTCTCTCCGCCCGTCTCTCTTTATTCTTGTCTCTCTCTCTCCCACTCTGCCTGTCTCTGACAGTCTCTCTTTGCCTGTCTCTCTCTCCCTCTCTGTTTTTTCTCTCTCTCTTTGTGCGCAAGGGACAAGGCCCAAAACACAATATTGGATGCCTGTGACCTTTGGGCCCTCAGACATCACTAAAAACAGGCATGATTCTGTGATGGACATCACTGCATGGGCTCAGGAATACTTCCAAAAATCGCTGTAAACACAGTTTGCCATGCTGTCCAAAAATGCAAGGTAAAGCTCTTCCGTGCGAAGCCATATCTAAACATGATCCAGAAATGCTGCTGTCTTCTCTGGGACAAAGCTCATTTAAAGTGGAAAACTGCTCTGTGGACATTCTTTTTGACAACCATGGGTGCCGCATTTTTCTGGACTAAAGAGAAGGACTTTTCGTCTTTCTATCAACACTTGCCAAGTGTTAATAGATACTTGTTCAAAAGCCTTGCATACATGATGGTATGGGGGTGCATAAGGAATGGGCAGTTCGCACATCTGGAAAGGCATAATCAATGCTAAAATATATTTTGTTTTGGAGCAGCATATGCTCCCATCCAGATGAGTTATTTTTTTTAAGGAAGGCCTTGCATATTTCAGCAGAGCAATGCTAAACAGCATACTGCATCTATGACAACTGTATGGCTTTGTAGAAGAGTGCTTAACTGGCCTACCTGCAGTCCAGGCCTTTCACCAATTGAAAATATTTGGTGCATCTTGAAATAAAAAATACAACAAAGAAGATCCAAGATTGTTCAGCAGTTAGAATCCTGTATCAGGCAAGAATTGGAACAACATTCCTCCCCGCAAAACTCCAGCAACTGGTCTCCTCAGTACCCAGAGTGTTGTTAACAGAAGAGAGGATGCTACAACGTGGTAAACATGGCCCTTTCCCAACTTTTTTGAGATGTGTTGCTGCAATCAATTTTAAAATGACCTCATTTTTTTCTTAACATGACACATTGTGAATAAAATGGGTTTATGAGATTTTACACACAGTGACTCAACTTTTTTTGGAATTGGGGTTGTATATGAAAATAAGAGACAATTATATCATACTACTCAGAATGTCTTTCATTATAATATTTTGGCACTATGCCTAATGAGAGTATCACACAGTTTTGATGTCAGTAAACCAATTCTGCAGTAAAGTCACCAGCAATCAGTAGAGCAACAGGTTGCTTTATCAAACAAAACAAGTTTCCCAGACTCTTCACATTATGCTCCAAGCATAATTCTGCTTATTTTACCAAGCAATAGAGGAATTTTGCCTGAATGTCCCAACATCACTGGAAAGGCTCAGCAAGAGAGTTTTCTATGTCAACACTGCGCATGATCGAAGACAAGCTATGGTAGAACAAACCCTAGAATGGCAAAAAAAATAAAAAATAATGGAGGAAGTAAACCAGTGAAATAAAAAGGCAGTGACTGACCTCCCTATTCAAAGCAGCTTGCTTAACCACTTCAAAACCGCGCCTAATATGGCATTTCTCTCCTTCATGTAAAAAATCATAATTTTTTTGCCAGAAAATTACTCAGAATCCCCAAACATTTATGTTTTTTTTTTAGCAGACACACTAGGGAATAAAATGGCAGTCTTTGCAACTTTTTATCTCACATGGTATTTGCGCAATCATTTTTCAAACGCCTTTTTTTTTCGCAAAACAAATGATTACATGAATTAAAAAAAAAAAAAACAATAAAGTTACCCATTTTTTTTGTATAATGTGAAAGATGATGTCACACCGAGTAAATAGATACTCAACATGTCACGCTTTAAAATTGCACATAATCATGGAATGGCGCCAAACTTCATTACTTAAAAATTTCCATAGGCGACGATTTACATTTTTTTATACAGGTTACCAGTTTAGTTACAGAGGAGGTCTAGTGCAAGAATTGTTGCACACACTCTAATGCACGCGGCGATACCTCACATGTGTTGTTTGAGCAGCGTTTACATATGTGGGCGGGACTTACATGTGCGCTTGCTTCTGAGCGCGAGCTACCGGGGACAGGGGCGTTTAATTTTTTTTTTTTTTACTTAATTTATTTTTTATTTTTTACACTTTTTTTTATCACTTTTATTCCTATTACAAGGAATGCAAACATCTCTTGTAATAGGAATCTATGTGACAGGTCCTCTATATGGAGAGATGTGGGGTCAATAAGACCCCACCCCTCTCCTCCAGGCTGGAAAGCATGACATCAGGAAAAAATAAAATAAAAAATCACTGATCTCATGCTGACAACCGCGATCACAGCTTAGTTTATTTCCAGGTACGTGGGCATGACGTCATAACCTCGCATCGGGGCCTTCTGGTCACCGGAAATCTCTATCGTCCTCATCCGGCGCCGGCCGATTCGAAGCACCGGATGGCGGCGGGAGGGCATCCCCTCCCGTTGCCTATAAGAACGATCAAGCAGCAGAACTGCTGCTATGATCGTGCACAGAATCGCCGGCTGCAAAGAATGATTTCTGAATGATGCCCCTAGCTGCAGGCATCATTCAGATATCCCTCCTAAACTCAAGGACGTTATTTTACTATGGCTGGGTATTTAAAGCGGGGTTCCACCCTAAAGTGGAACTTCCGCTGATCGGAACCCTCCCCCCCTCCGGTGTCACAATTGCCACCTTTCAGGGGGGAGGGGGGTGCAGATACCTGTCAAAGACAGGTATTTACACCCACTTCCAGGCATAGACTCCCGCCATGGCCCCTAAAGTTCATGTACGTGTAAAAGCAGGTGCCCCAATACTTTTGGTAATATAGTGTATATCCAAAAACAAAGCTTTTTTTTCCCTTTTATTTTGGATAGAATAAGAAAAGGGTTAAAAACTCTTATTTTCTGTCCAAATGATTTCCATTCACTTACTGTCCCATGGACACAACAGGAAGTAAGAGGAAAGTAGTGACAGTTGTCACAGTAAAGTGTCCCCATTGGAAGTCTTCACCTTTTTTAGTCCAGCCTTTGTTCTCACTTTGTCGAAATCACACAGATCACCGGGACTAATTGAGAGAGAGAAGCTGTCCAGCAGAGACCTTGACAGAAATAAAAACCTGGCCGTGTTGATAGCCTTTCACTATTCAAAAGAAGTAAAAAAAAAAAAGAAAATGGCTTTACATATACTTTAATCCAATTTATCTTGCCAAGTTGTGAAAGCAAGACATCCTTCTTCAAAAGTGTTCCTAGCACAATTTGTGAGAACTTTAGAATGACGGCCCACTTAAAGAATGTAGTGTACTTCTGATATATGAACTTTAAATAAAGGCTGTGGTCAAGACAACTTGCCCCTGCTTTAAAGTACTATTTTTGGCCATTACCCTATTTTCTTCATGTACTTATATTATTGGACACTATAGTCGTTTCTGTAGCAAATGTCAGATTTAGAAATTCCAATGGAACCTGAACACAAAGATATCCTCATATGACCTCTGTTAAGGAAAAAAAAAAAAATCTACTAAGATGATCATGACAACTGTATAAAGGAAAACAAGTTTTAGCCCCATTCACACTGAATGTGGCTTTGAAATCACGCTACTTCAGTGCGATTTCATGTGCAGCTTACCATCCTTTGTGCGATTTCATGCACAAATGTTAATGCAAGTCGCACATATTGCCAAAATAGTGTGGTAAGCTTTTTCATATCAGTGCAAGTTGGAGTCGGACTGATTTGAACAGTTCCATAGACACAAATAAGTTGCACCGCTGTAAACGGAGGGCTTATAGGCATATTTAAGAGGTTTGAATTTGAGCTGTTATTTGTCTTTTCATGAGACATGGCTTTAAGTAGAAGGGAATTTCATTTACACCTCTATGTACAAATGCATTGTTGTACTAGCTGACAAAGACTCCAAACAAGAAGGAGACCCCATCTAAAGCTGGCCATGCATTTTTCTTTTTTTGTTCAAAAACGACCTGCTATACCAATCCACACAAATGATGTGGATGGAGGAAATCACTCCATCACTCCGGCTTTACTATTTACTATTGTGTTCTGACAGCAGGGAGACTTTCCCACAATCAGAATACACTGATCAGTGCTGACAGCTATAGTTGGCAGCACAGAACAGGCTGGTTGTACAGAAGTTGATCAGTAGATCGTCTTCTGTACAACCAGCTTGCCCCATACATGGAACAAAATTCAACCAAATGTATGGCTGCCTTAAGAAAAAACAGAATTTTTTTTTAATAAAAACAAAATGAAACATTAATTTTATCTTGACTGCCAATGATATATGTGGCTTGTGCCAATGTATTGGCTATGTAATGATTACTTCTCAGTTGAAAGTGCATTTACCCTAAAACAACAGCTTGTGTCCCAAAGAAAAATATTTTGCTCACTATTGCTGACTTCTCCAGAATTGCAAGCTGTCTGGCCTTTAACCTGCTCTAAGTGTCACTGACCTAGAAGAAGCAGCAATTATGAATTCTGACTTTTCTCCACCTTTCATTTGCCATTCTTGTTACAGGTTAGAATATTGAAGCCAGTCAACTAGCATCTGTTAATGCCTAGTACACACGATGAGAAAATCAGACGAGAAAATACCACTTTTGGAGCGATCGTCAATTCCCTGCACCATAAGAACGATCATAGTGGCTGTTCCGCCGCTTGATCATTCTTACGGGCGGCGGGAGGACATGCTTCAATGTTCAGTGTCCTCATCCTTATCCCTGTGCTTCAATGTTCAGTGTCCTCATCCTTATCCCTGTGCTTCAATGTTCAATGTCCTCATCCTTATCCCTGTGCTTCAATGTTCAGTGTCCTCATCCTTATCCCTGTGCTTCAATGTTCAGTGTCCTCATCCTTATACCCCTGCTTCAATGTTCAGTGTCCTCATCCCTATCCCCGGGCTTCAATGTTCAGTGTCCTCATCCCTATCCCCATGCTTCAATGTTCAGTGTCCTCATCCCTATCCCCGGGCTTCAATGTTCAGTGTCCTCATCCCTATCCCCGAGCTTCAATGTTCTGCGTCCTCATCGAAGCAGGGGGATAAGGATAAGGACACCGAACATTGAAGCCCGGGGATAGGGATGAGGACACTGAACATTGAAGCATGGGGATAAGGATGAGGACACTGAACATTGAAGCCCGGGGATAGGGATGAGGACACTGAACATTGAAGCAGGGGATAAGGATGAGGACACTGCACATTGAAGCCCGGGGATAGGGATGAGGACACTGAACATTGAAGCACAGGGATAAGGATGAGGACACTAAACATTGAAGCACAGGGATAAGGATGAGGACACTGAACATTGAAGCACAGGGATAGGGATGAGGACACTGAACATTGAAGCACGGGGATAGGGATGAGGACACTGAACATTGAAGCACAGGGATAAGGATGAGGACACTGAACATTGAAGCACAGGGATAAGGATGAGGACACTGAACATTGAAGCTCGGGGATAGGGATGAGGACACTGAACATTGAAGCACGGGGATAGGGATGAGGACACTGAACATTGAAGCACGGGGATAGGGATGAGGACACTGAACATTGAAGCACAGGGATAAGGATGAGGACACTGAACATTGAAGTATGTAGCTCAGGATAGGCACTACAAGTCCCAGCAATGCAGAACCTAACACGGCACGTAGCTCAGCATGGTTGGTAAATAATGATACTAGGTAACAAGGGAAGTATTAGTGTTGTAACGCACGGCCCAGTGTTTGTGTTGTCTGTAACGTCACTTCCGTAACATTATGTGATGGTTTCGCTGAACCGTATTGCCGAAACTATGTTGGAACGCACGGCGCGAGTGTTTGGAATGCTATGCGCATGCGCAGTACGCAATTTCTGGCGGCAACGTCACTTCCGTAGCATTCTGTGATAGACAGCAAAATATGACACTACACCGTCACTGAAACAGCTGACGGCAGCCCTTTACCGCGCATGCGCAGGATATTTCTTTAGCGGCAGAGAAAAAGTATGGACTGAAGCGGGCGGAATTGGACAGATAATAACAGAAAAAAAGGGGTTTGCGCTATGGATAAGCTGCAAAAGAACGGTGGATATAAGAGGGCTGCCACTACCCCAGGCTCGCAACAAAAAGTTGGAACAGTATACCAATGTTAAAAATACAGGTAGTAAAAGCGCTCTACTCTGATGTTTTATAACCCCAGGAAATTTAAAATATACAAAAATTAAAATTAAATTAGTGGGTGTGTTTTTGTAAAATCTGTGCAAAGTGCAATGTGCAAATCTTGTTAAAGTGGTTGTATACCCAAATTTTTAACTTTTACCTACAGGAAAGCCTATAATAAGGCTTACCTGTAGGTAAAAAAAATATCTCCTAAACCTGTACGGTTTAGGAGATATTCCCCTCGGTATGCGCCGCTGACTGCAGCGGCGCATGCGCACAAGGGGTTTCTCGCCGTCAAAATCCGGCAGTGGCCGAGCGGCCGGACTGAAATCTCCCGCGCGCATGCGCGGGAGTGACGATATCGCGGCTCCGGCCACTCACAGCGCCGGAGCCGCGATACCCGGAAGAAACGCCGAGGGAGCATGTCAGCTCCCTCGGCGTGGATCGGGCCAGATGTCGGGGCCTCGTTCTAAGGTAAGTATTTCATAATGAGCTAGTATGCGGTGCATACTAGCTCATTATGCCTTTTGCTTTGCAGGTTTAAAAAAATAAAATAAAAAATGTGCGGGTTTACTACCGCTTTAATTAGAGGACTAATATTTGCATTATTGTATCTGCACAATTTAAATTCAATTGTGACAAGCGTTCTTTCATATATATATATATTTTTAATAGTATTGGCTTTTTTATTCAGTCATTGTGCACTCTGAGATATATATTCATCACGTGGTATAATTTATAGATCAACATTTGATAATTGATTAATTTTTACATTGTGCGTTTTTTTTTAAATATGATTTTATCCGATTAATCGAAAAAATAATCGGCCGATTAATCGATTATGGAAATAATCGTTAGTTGCAGCCCTAGAAATGTCAGAACTGGCCTGGATGCGAAGTGGTTAAAGGGGACAGATTATTAAAATGAGCCCTCATGAATCCGTTTGGAAAGAGTTTGTAAAACAAACAGCTTTTTTTTTTTTTTTTACCAGAACAGAAATAAAAAAGGTAGAGCTTTGTTATAAACTTTGTTAATATTCTTGCAATGTACTTAGCTCCCTTTTCTTCTCAACAAAAGTAAGTCATAGAAATGAAGGGAGATTCACCCAAAAAGACCTTTGTGTTGCCAACATCCCAGTAAATTGTAACTAAAAAGAAGAAGTGCCAACAGGGTACACAGGGGACTTTAAGGGCAACTATATTTAAAGTGGTTGTAAACCCTTACAAACCACGTTGACCTACAGGTAAGCCTAGATTAAGGCTTACCTGGTCAAAGAAATATCTCCTAAACCTATACGGTTTAGGAGATATTTACAAAAAGACAGCCACCACTGTCTACGGCGCATGCGCCGTAGACAGCGGCGCGCAGGCGCACTGGGCAGGCCGCATATCACAGCAATATGCCGCTCATGTCAGCTCCCGTGCGCATGCTCAGGAGTGACGTCATCGTGGCTCCGGTGAATCACAGCGCCGGAACAGCGAGACCTGGAAGTCACTCCCGGATACATGGCAGCGATGAACATGAAGACAGAGAACCGCTTCAGGGGCTTAGTTCTCAGGTAAGTTATTCATAATGAGCTAGTATGCTATGCATACTAGCTCATTATGCCTTTGCCTTGCAGGTTTTTTTTTTTCTTTTTTTTTTTTAAATAGCCTTTACTTCCTCTTTAATAATGGATATGTATACAATAAAGTAGAAAATGTATTGAAAAATGTTAGTGTATACATCACCAGATAGCACATAGGATGAACAATGAATACAGTTGGATCAATTGATATTGTTTTTCTCCTGCTATATCGCCTGACTCGTTTCAGGATTTCACAGGAATCCTTTCTTCAGGGACACTTCATAGGGAGAGTTAGAAAAAATAAACAAACAAACAATCTATAATAACACATAACACAGATTTAGAACCAGTCAGTCAGAGACTGGAATGAGCATCGTGGGAGATCAGCTTGAAAAAAAACACACTTCCCGATCCAATGAGGTCTGCACTTACAAACTGCCAGTGAATTGTCAGAGATATAAATGTACACGTATGTGTGTGCAGATATACGAAGGTGACTCATGCGTAGGATCAGACACAGAGTATCTCAGATAGGGTCCAGAGGAGAGCCGGAACTGGAGCCTTTCTTGTAGTGTCCTAGACTTCTAGGGCTTCCCAGAAGAAATATAGGGATGCAGATCTTGGAGATTTGTAGGTGGAATTGAGTTTGCAGGTGCTGCTAGTTGGATGATAGCGTATAAGTAGATCACAGTAAAGTCAAGGGGTTATCTGAAACGCACATATTATATATATATATCAGGGGTTGACAAATTTGCTTTGAATTTAGGAGCCAGTTAAAAAAGTCAGGAGCCAGTTTTTTTTTCAGCTCCCGGGGTAAGGCCACTCATTTTCACCCCCTATCCCTAACTCACAATGGAGCACCCAGTCAATAACTCCATTGAAACGCTGTTACATCAGGGGTATGGGCTGACCAGAAAGAGTAAGGCTGGCAACAGATGGAACTGGCTGGCACTGGCAGGTGGCACTGGAAGGCACGTGGAACTGCCAGATGGCACCGACAGGTGACCATAGTTGGCATTGGCAGGTGACACTGGTTTGGAACTGGCAGGTGACACTGGTTTGAAACTGGCAAGTGGCACTATTGGCACTGGCAGGTGGCCCTGGTTGGTGATGGCAGGTGGCCCTGGTTGGCGATGGCACGTGGCCCTGGTTGGCGATGGCACTAGTTGTCACTGGCAGATGGCACTGATTGGCGGTGGCACTGGTTGGTGTTGGCAGGTGCCACTGATTGGTGGTGGCACTGATTGGCAGTGGCATTGGTAGGTGGTGGCAGGTGGCACTGGTTGGCGGTGGCACTGATTGGCACTGGCAGGTGGCACTGATTGGCACTGGGTGGTGGCAGGTGGCACTGGGTGGTGGTTGCAGGTGGTATTGATTGGCGGTGGCACTGGTTGGCACTAGCAGGTGGCACTGATTTGTGGTGGCAGGTGGCACTGATTGGCAGTAGCAGATGGCACTGGTTGCCGCTGGCAGGTGGCACTGATTGGTGGTGGCACTGGCAGGTGCCACTGGTTGGCACGTCGCAATGATTGGCGGTGGCACTGGTTGGTGGCAGGTGGCACTGGTTGGTGGTGGCAGGTGGTATTGATTGGCGGTGACACTGGTTGGCGCTGGCAGGTGGCACTGGTTGGCGCTGGCACTGGTTGGCGCTGGCAGGTGGCACTGGTTGGTTGCAGGTGGTATTGATTGGAGGTGGCACTGGTTGGCACTGATTGGTGGCAGGTGGCACTGATTGGCACTGGCAGGTTTCACACGGAGCACTCTGTTATTGAAATGTAACAGAGGAGCTGGCGGGACCCTGCCGGGGTGTGAAACTGACAAGTAACAGAGAGGTGGATATGTCAGATTTCAGCCTGATGTCGGGGTGGGCGGGACCCGGCCGGGGTGGGCGGGACTCAGCAGCTATCAAACACCAGCCAACGATTGGGCTGCTTAAGAAAAGGGGAGGGCCACATACGCGTAGCGTCCCGCCCAGATCCCATTGGCTGGTGTTTGATAGCTTGCTGGGTCCCGCCCCCACCCCGGCCGGGTCCCACCCACCCCGACATCAGGCTGACAGATCCTCCTCTCTCCATTGCGTGTCAGTTTCACACACAGCGCGGTACTGCAGAGTGTGAAGGAGGGAGGAGGACGGCAGTCAGTGTTAATGCTGCTGCATGTCTGGGGCATCGATAGTGAGTGGGCTGGTGGCAGCTTAGGTGCCAGGTCGTGATTTCTGGTCGCATTGGCGACCTGGCGCCTGGGGTTTGTCGAGCCCTGATATATATATATGTACACACACACACACACACACACACACACGTGCAGATGTCATAGGATGTATTTGGTAAAGTGATCCTCTATAGAGCAATGGTGTCTCACCCCAGTAGATATTAGGGTGATGTTAGTGACAAATGTAGCATCCCCAAGACACTAATATATAGAGTAAACTAAAAGGCTCTCCTCTAGATTACGTGTGTCACATTTGGGGGGCTTTGGAAAAAGGGGAGTCTAGATATGTTATGGTAGATTGCATATAATTGACAGCCATAGAGTAACCCAGGCATAAATGGGACAATATGGTTATTGACAGATAAGCTAATACCTAAGAGCATACTGTTAGTTCATCTGCAAAATATAAGACAGAGTGTCCCAGAATGGCTCTAATAGGTAGAGTGATAGTAATATATTATTGATAAGTGATAGATAATGACCTTCAGTACAGATACTGTTGTGTAAATCACAAGCCGAGTCCTGCCTGGCAGCTTGTCCGTGTCATGGCGAGGGCTTGTTTATATCCCCATAGGACTCCCACACCTGCACACTACAGCGTGCGCCGATGTAGGACGTCAGAGAGATAGGGACATAGAACATGGAGAGGTGGCTGCTTTGTCCAAGTGGATAAGTATCTTTTGTCCAAGGAGCAGTAAGCCCCGGCGGTGCGGGCAGTCGGCATCACAATGTGTGTCACAGGGGAGATAGCTCCGCCAGTTCAGAGGGAGGCCCCTGTTATAATGGAGCGTGACAGCGATCCTAGATGATGAGGGGGACGGCGAATATGATGCCCAGTTAAGGCACGTCCAATGGACCATCCCCCTCCTCGCTGGGCCGTGGATGCTAGAATTAGAGGGCAGAGGAGCAGTACCATGTATAATATATCACATCAATGCACAGTGTGCATGGATGCCATGAGACAGTGGTGCTGTCAGAGTAGGAGGGGTGCATTGAGGTCATGTTTCTATCGATAATAATACACATTTGGGGAGAGGGGAGGGTCCACATAGAGGTAGCCAAGGGTGGCATTATCCTACCAAATGTGTGGAACCCCAATCGCAACTCCACCTGTGTCAAAAAAGGGCTCCCATCAGGCCCTCAGAGAATAACAGCATGATGAATATTGTCTGTCCGTGAATCCAAAATGTTATCAAGGCAATGAATTATAATAAGATTGTATGTGTGCACCTATGGGAAATTAGTAAGTGCACCTTATGAATCGGTCAGCAATTTTCAAACTTACGTCCCAGGGATTTATACGGCTACCACAAGGAGCTATGGTAAGAAAGGACAAAATATGTTGTTTTTTTTGTTTTTGTTTTTTATAATCTTTATTTATTTTTCCAACAGTATAACAATTATTATCCAACGGTACAATCCTTCCATTTATGTACATTTCTTACAACTTTCTTAGTTTATTCCTATACCGTCAAACCCTTTAATCCCAAACCTACTTCCCACCCCCCCCCCCCTCCCCTCCCCTAACTGGCCTGTTTCTCTAGGGGTTCATAATTTTTTCGTTTCAATCAGAGGTTTCTAATTTTTCGTGCTATTGAGTTATTTCTTCCATATACCGCCATGATTTTTTGAATTTTTCCCAGGATTCCCATTTCCCCAGTCCCTCCTCTTTGGCTGTCATATCCTCTCCCTCTTGCTCTAAACATTCCAACTGTTGTATTTGATTTACTCGGGCGATCCATTCCTGTACTTTGGGACTCTCCTTCTCTCGCCATTTTTTTGGGATTAGGCTTTTTGCGGTATCGAGTAATATGGGGATTATCGTGGCACTATATTGTTTTATTGATTCCTCTGTCCCATGAAACAAGATGATCCACGGATCTTCTCTCACTTCTTTTTTTGTTACTACTTTTATTATATCAATAATCTTCCTCCAGAAATCTTTAATAATGGGACAGTCCCACCATATATGACCCATATTCCCAATCTTCCTGCAGCCCCGCCAACACTCCGAGGATTGATCAGTTCCGAACTTGCCCAATCTATCAGGGGTGATATACCATCTTGCCAGACACTTATAATTCGTCTCGATCAATTTATTCCCCCCCCCCCCCCAGTGTACTAATCTAAAAATTTTCTTTCTAGAAAGTATTTTATAGATTTTACCAATGTTGTTTTTTGATTTTACTCTCTGACAGAGACGTTCAAAAGGCCTCAATGCTTCTTCGTCTCGTAAGGGTTGAGGCAATCTTGCTACAAACTGACGAAGTTGGAGGAACCGCCAAGCATCAATCCTCATCAATTCGTTGTCCTCCCTTAGTGCTTGAAAAGTGTTTAATTTACCTTTTACCAATATGTCTTTTAATTGTGCATTGTTTTTTTTTATCCAATTCCCCCCTATTTCTAACTTTCCCGGTGGAAAAAATTCGTTTTCTTTTAAGTAAATCATAGGTGAATTATACTCCCATTTATTTTGTGTGTGTGTTCGATCCCAAATTTTTAAAACGTGCCGTGTTATTTCATGTGTGTTAGGTCCTACTGTCCTATATTGTGGCGGGTTCCATATTACTCTCCCTAATTATGTTTGAGATAATATATTTTCTAAGCTAACCCATCTTTTTTCGTTTAATTCTTTTACCCACTCTACCGCCCGTGAGAGAACCACTGCGTTATAGTATCTTTTCAAGTGCGGAACCGCAAGTCCCCCTTGGTTTTTTCCCCCTCCTTAATGTCGCAAATGCAATCCTCGGCTTTTTATATTGCCAAATAAATTTCGAGATTAATTTCCTTAATATTTCAAAAAAGGCCGCAGGGAGTGGGATAGGCATCATTTGGAACTTGTATATGATCTTCGGTACTAGGATCATTTTCACTACATTTATCCGTCCTAGCCACGATAGGGAATTAAATGATATTTTTTTAATTTCTCTCTTTATTTCCTCTAATAGTGGAATATAGTTTTTCAGATATATTTTCCTGAGAGTATTTGCGAGAAAGACTCCCAAGTATTTGATCTCTTTACGCCAGGGAAAATGGAATTCCGCTTGCAGTCTCTCTGCTTCCTGGTTACTGATGTTAATGTTTAGGATTTCGGACTTGCCTAGGTTAATCTTCAAATTTGAGATTTTTCCAAATGTTTCCAGGATCCCCAGCAAGTTCGGAATCGTTATTCTTGGGTTTGTAATGAAGAAGAGCACATCATCCGCATATGCTGCGAGTTTGTGCTCTTCTTCTCCCACCCTAATCCCTTTTATATCTGGATTAATACGGATCGAGGCCCACAGGGGTTCAAGGGAGATCGCAAACAGCAGGGGTGATAGTGGACACCCCTGCCTAGTACCATTTCCCATTTGTAGCTGTGAAGAAATTTCTCCATTGACCTTAACCGCCGCCTGTGGGTTCTTATATAATGCTTTAATCCAGTGGATCATCCTTGGGCCCACTCCCATCACCTCCAGGGTTTCTAACATGAGTCCCCAGTCTACCCTGTCAAAGGCTTTCTCAGCATCCATCGACAGGAATAGACCTGGGGACCCATTGTCTTTTAAAGCTTGGATAAGGAGCAGTGCCCTCACCCCATTATCCCTACCCTCTCTCTCAGGAATAAATCCGACTTGGTCCGCGTGTATCAGCTCTGTCATTTTTTCTTTTAACCTGGCCGCCAATACTTTGGCATATAGCTTTATATCTGTGTTCAGCAAGGCTATCGGCCTATAGTTCCCGCAGAGCGTGTGATCTTTGCCCTCCTTCGGAATCAGCGTTATAGCGGCTCGGAGGGCATCTCTACTCGCTCCATATTCTGTACCTAGACTATTTATATATCTACAAAAATGAGGTACTAGTATTTCCTTGTATTTTTTATAATAAGTGATCGTAAACCCGTCCGGTCCTGGACTTTTACCTGAGGCCGTTTCTTTTAAAGCGTTGTAAATTTCCTCTTCTGAGATCGGTCTATCCATACTCTGCCCGTCGCTATCTGATAATCGCGGTAGTTTAGCCTTATTCAAAAATTCTTTAATTTTCTCAGTTTTCCCTCTACCTTGTTCACCTTTCTGATCTACATTATACAAAGCCTCATAATATTGTTTAAATACTTCCGCTATCTCCCTGGAGGTGTGAGCCATTTTCCCGTTCTTATCCTGGATTTTCTCAATAAAGTTACCCACTCTTTTGTTTTTCACCTGTCTCACTAGATATTTTCCTATTTTATTTTCCCCAAAATATTTCTCTCTAGCTCTCCCCTCTCGTGACCTTCTTGCTTCCCGATCATATATATCTTTCAATTCCTCCCTCCTTATGATCAATTGGTGAAAGAGGTCCGGTTGTTGTCCCCTTTGTTTCTTGTGTTCCTGTTCCAATCTGAAAACCTCTCTCACCAATTTCTCCTTTTCCTCTGCTTTTTCCCTTTTCTTTCCCGCCCCTATGGATACGAGGATACCTCTGAGATAGGCTTTATGCCCCTCCCAAAGACAGGCACCCGACACCTCTCTGGTATCGTTTGTCTCAAAATAAAACTCTATTTCTTTTTGTATTAATTCCACAGTTTTTTTATCCTGTAAAAGAGCCTCGTTTAACCGCCAGGGGAATGGGTACTTCTGTATTCCTGGTATCCTCATCTTCATTATAATAGGAGAGTGATCTGACAGGCATACAATTCCTATCTTTGTTTCCAAAATAGTCTCCAACATTCTATGTTCAACCAACATATAGTCTAATCTAGAGTACGTCCCATGTACTGGGGAGAAGAAGGTGTAGTCTTTTATTTTTTCGTGTTGTATCCTCCATACATCTATCAATTGACTTTGTCTTAGTCTGGATTTGATCATTTTCAGACCCCTCCCCCTCCCCCCTCCCCCCTCCTACACAGGACGTACTATCGTATGCCGGGTCCATACAAAAGTTAAGGTCCCCTGCCAGTATCACTTCTCCTATTCTGAAATCCGCAAGTTTCCTCAGGATTTGCTTCAAATATCCTATTGGATTTTTATTTGGACTATACACATTTGCTAAGGTAAACGTTTTTTCCCCAAGGTACCCCTTCAGGAACAGGTATCTACCCTCCGGATCGGTCAGTCTGTCTGTCACCTTAAATTTTATCTCTTTCCCGAACCCAATTGCCACTCCCTTACCCCTCTTTATTGGCGAATCTCCATAAAACCAGTTCGGGTAGTTATCGGAGTACAGTTTAACATTCGTGTCTTGTGTTAAGTGGGTCTCTTGAAGAAACACTACATCGGCTTTATATTGCTGTAATTCCTTTAAGAGCTTAAATCTCTTATCAAGAGAATTCAAGCCCCTTATATTATATGACACAAACCTTATCTCTGTCATCCGAAACTACTTGGAAGAAACATTAATCTCCACCTTCTATGATCTATTTGCACCCCCTCTTCTCTTTTTTTCATTTTCAACTGCCAGAAATAAATTTTCCCCTTTCTTCTACCCAAATCCCCCCTCCCCCCCCTCATCCTTTCCCCCCCTCCGGCCCATTCCTGGCCTTTGCTTTGCATTGTGAGATATACCCCTTCTGCAAGCCCTTTCTCCCAGGGTTTGACCCCGACTACAGCTTCCCCCTTCTGAGCTCCCCTCTCCCCTTCCCCCCCCAGAGAGCAAAAATGCCCCCTGCTGGCAAGGAGCATTAGAGCTCAGCTCCCCCTTCTTCCACAATCCATCCCCTCCTCCGCCCCCCTCCCCCCCGCTCCCCCCCCCCCTCAATCAAAGAAACACCATTCCATAGAGTAAACTTCCTACCCCCCCTCCCCTCTCCACTAAAATTGCATTTCCCATGGATCTAAAGGAATCGTGGGGGTTGGAACTCCTATTTTGTTGCAAAAGTCCTCCAGTTCATCTATGAACTTAAGCCTAACGGTTCTTCCCTCCCTCTGAACCACAAGTGCTGCTGGGTATCCCCAGCTATATCTTATGTTTGCTCTCCTCAATTGTTCCAGTAGTGGTTTTAATCTTCTTCTCCGTGCCAAAGTCCCTGGAGATAAATCCATGAAGACCTGTAGCGTTTCCCCTTCAAATTGGACTGAAGATAGTCCTCTAAGTTTACTCCATATCTTAGCTTTATCTTCGAAGAGATGAAATTTTATAATCACGTCTCTCGGTACCTCTTCATTTAACCCTGGGGGTTTCCGGACTCTGTACGCCCGGTCTATTTTTAGCTCTGCATCTTCTGCTTTTCCCAGAATTGGATTGAATATCTTTCCTATTTTCACACTCAGGTCTTCTCCCTGTTGTTCTGGTAAGGATCTAATCCTCAGGTTTTGGCGTCGATTTTGGTTTTCCTGCTCCTCTATCTTGTATATTATCTCCCTGTGTGCCTCCTGCATTTTCGAAGCTTGCATTTTTAAATCTGATATTTCTTTGGACTGTCTTCCTGTTTGTTCCTCCACTTCTTCCACTCGCCTCAATAAGTGTCCCAGATCCGTCCTTACTGTTAAGATCTCCGCTTTAATAGTGTTTTCTAGTTTCGCAAACATGTCTAACATTTCACTTTTTGTAGGTATTTGCGAGGAAACCCTTGGCTCCCTCCTTCTGCTCTCCGAATCCGTCTCCTCTCCGGAGGTGCCTCCCCGTGCCCCTTCTGATTTTCCCGTGTCTTTCTTCCTCTCTCTTACTCCTTTTTGATTTCTCTCAAGCCCAGGGCTTTTTTGAGTTGTTTCCTTTAGATATTTCTGAATTGTACTTGTGTTTAAACTCTCCCTCGGGGCTTTCGGGTCATTCATTTTGGGGTTTCTTCCCCTCATGTTGTCTTTTTTTTTTCTCTTCCCCAGGATTCCCCCTTTTGCTTTTGGAAATAGGGGGGGAGGGGCCAAAGTGGAGTAACTACTTCTGCCTGAGATCTTCCCAAAAAGGCGTAAAGTAATGACTTAAGAAATCCACTCCTACCGTTCACTCCACCAGCATATATTCACACATATAAATTTTCCACTGTTTTCTTGGAGTTTATCTCCTGCAATCAACACTCGGTACACGGCATGCCACTCATTTACTTCCTGAGCTGTTACATTTATATCCATTTGCGTGCTGCGACCATATGGTTTGCTGTTTGATATATTGTCTGTAAATAAATCACCTACATTGCACCATCCTCTATACAACGTTTTTTGCAATTATAGTGATTATGCAAGTATTAAGTACCGTCCTTTTAAATCATTACTTATTTGTGGAATTTAATGTCCTTTAATCAACCAAACTGGTTGTTCATGCTGAACGCAGGCAAGGAGAGGAGCGACTGCAAACAAAATGAAGGTAAAGACACCAGCACTTAAAACTGTTTCAACCTAGGTCCAGCTCTGGGTTCCTAGCTGTTCACCTGCTGATAGTATGTTATTTGCAAGTAATTATATCACTCCATGTTGCACAATTGTCCATACAGCTTAATGTTCGATCCTCCCAGTATTTTTTGCAATAGACAGATCTAAGGAGGGGGGAAAGGGTTTTTTTTTATTTTTTCAGTTCTCTCCACCACTGTTCGTGCTTCTCCCTGTTTTCTACCACAGGTTTAAACGATAGTGTTTTCCCCCTTTTTTCTACTTATAATACTTAAGATGCCTTCTCCTTTAAACATCACTTTCTCTAAGATAATATTGAGGTTCTGATGTTATCCCCTTAGTTTGTCGCGCTGTCTATCCATACAAAACACTGGGATAAACGGAAACAACCAAAAGATAAGGGAGACAGCAAAGATAATAGGAGGCAAGGAGGGTGGTCAGGGTTAGTCAGCACTCATTATACTCATTATGTTTTTACTCAACTTCTTCCTGGTGCCTCCAGCTTCCGAACTGTACACAATGTTCCTCTCCTATCTCTCAGTTAAATTAAATCACTTATTTCAACAGTCCATTATTCTGTCACTTCTTGATCTACATAACAGAGATACAGCCCAGTAACGATCTGACCTTATTTCCAGCTCTTCCTGTTCCATTCAGGATCCAGCCTTTTCAGCCTTTTCAGGGCGATCATCCTTTGAGAGATCAGAAGGGGGAGAAAGCAGAAGGGGGGGGATCCAGGAGGGGTTCCTCCGTCTCCAGTTAGCCTCCTTTCTTCTACCTGCCGCCAGATGGAGTTCTCCTAGTCACGCTGACACCTCTGTTTCAGCTTGCCTCGCATTTCACTTTCACTTTCATTCACCCCAGCGGCTAGACAGGCAGGCGAGCAGGCAGGCAGACCGGCGAACCGGCGGGGGGGGGTACCGTCAACAGGTGAGGACTGCTTCATTCTCCCGGAGCCGAGCGCTCTCTCACCACGCTCCGTACCCGCTGGTATAGCGGGATTTCCTCCGTCCACACATGAGGACGCCGTAGTCAAGCCCCTCCCCTCCCCTCTCCTCGCTCACGTACGCCGCATCATCAGCTGCCTCTCAGGAGAGGCCTGACTGTCAAAACTCAGAAAATTCCCAAAATATGTTGTTAACAGACATAGGTAGCACCGTTTTAAACATATTTTGATGCAACAACTTATCACAGAAATAAAGAGAAATCGATACCAGATAAGCTCAATTTAATAAAAATAAATAAAAAAAGGGAGGAAGATGAAGTGAGGTATCGGGAAGAAGAATATAGAAAACTGTAGGGATATAGGGATAAGAGTGAGTATTTAGAGTTCCTTTTTACATACCCCTGAGGCGAACCGCTCCAGGAACGATCTATAGCGCAACTGACTATTCAGTCCTGGTGGACTGTGCCCCCAGCTGCAAAATCCAGCGGGTTTCCTGCTGGAGGAGGATCTTATTCCAGTTTCCTCCACTGGAGCACGGTGAATTCCGGTCCAGGATTAAAAACTGGAATCTGGGGCATCTGCCCTCCTGACGGTCCCCAACATGTCTTCCAAGGAGAAGCTGGGGGCTTAGCTGTCAGGATGCTCATGACATGTCTGCTTGCCCTTTTTCAAAATTCAAGTTTTCTTTAATCAATGTAAAAACTTTCACATTGACAAGTTAGCATGTAAACAACACCTGCCGTCTTGCAATTGGCAAAATGTTGGAGTTTAAGTGGTTGATATCTAACTTGGTGTTCATATACTGACATGTGGTGCATCCACCACATGTCAATGTGTCAAGCTGTTTGCAGAGATGTGCTCTGAAGGGTCCTACAAATTCACTTTGTACTAACCTGTCCTTAATAGATTTTGCCTTGCAATAGGTGATGGCAGGGCGTGCTGGTATATGTTGGGTCAATCTGAAGTATACGCCAGTGTTTTTCTAGTATACTTCGAATTGTTCTGTGTCGATTGTTAAATTTGGTAATAAGTCAAGTAGTTTGGCGTTTAGTGGTTGTTGCATTGTTTTTAGAGAAGAGCAGATCATGTCTAGATTGTCTATAGGTTCTCCTGAAGGCCTTCTTCAGGTTGGTAATGGAGTACCCGTGGCTGAGAAGTCTTTGTTTTAGAAGGTTCGCCTTCAGGAGAAAACTCATCCGTTGAGCAATTTCTTCTCAACCTTAAGTACTGGCTATACGGAATAGACTACACTAGGGGCTGTGGGTGTGCAATGGATCCATGCAAGATCGTGTTTCCCGCAGTGGGCTTTCTGAACAGCCCACTGGAGAGACTCCCATGTGCATTTTTGGTGATCTTTAGATCTGCCTGCCCTTTTGCGAAATTCTAGTTTTGTTTATTCTATTCAGAAGTCTGTATTTAAAAAGCACTACACAAAAAATCTCAGATATGTCACAAACTGATGAGGCACTAGATGACTTGCTTAGTCTCCTCCTAGAAGAATGTGACCCTACTGATCTTATCGATACGGTAGATATTGAAGCTCTTATACACAACACGGGGCTTATTTACTAAAGGCAAATCCACTTTGCAATACAAGTACACATTGAAGTGCAGTCGCTCTAGATCTGAGGGGGACATGGAAGGAAAATAAAAAACAGCATTTTTGCCTGTACATGATTGGTTGATAAAATCAGCAGAGCTTCCCCTCTTTTCAGATCTCCCCCTCAGATCTGAAGTACTTCCAAGTGATCTTGCAGTGCAACGTGGATTTGCCTTTAGTAAATCAACCACATTGATACAAAAACTGAACCACCAGCTAACCACCATTGTTACTCTGACAGCACCACTGACTCATGGCATTCCGTGCACATTGTGCATTGATGTGATATAATATACATGGTACTGCTCGTCTGCCCTCAAATTCTAACATCCACAGCCCAGTGAGGAGGAGATGGTCCCCTCACCATCTAGGATCGCTGCTCCGCTTCATTATAACAGGGGCCTGCCTCCGAATAGGGCAGAGCTGTTCCCCCTGTGACACACGTTGTGATGCCGACTGGCCACGCCCCTCGGGTTTACTTCTCCTTGGACATAAGATACTTACCCACTCAGACGATGCAGCTGTCACGCTTACATCTGATCCACGCCCCCTTCACCACCTGGGTACAGCGTACATCGGCGCACGATGTAGTGCGCAGGCACGGGCGTCCTATGGGGATATAAACAAGCCCTCGCCCTGACACGGACAAGCTGCCAGGCAGGACTCAGTGTGTGATTTACACAACAGTATACTGGAGATCAGTATTTATCCCTCATCAATAATATATTACTATCACTCTACCTATTAGAGCCATTCTGGGACACTCTGTCTTATGTTTTGCTGATGAACTAACAGTATGCTCTTAGGTATTAGCTTATCTGCCAATAACCATATTGTCCCATTTATACCTGGGTTACTCTATGGCTGTCTCTGACTGTTTGATTCTAAATCTGTGTTATGCTCTTTTATAGATTGTTTATTTTTTCTAAATGTCCCTATGAAAGGATTCCTGTAAGATCCTGAAACACGTCGGCCGATCTAGCAGGAGAAAAACAATATGAATTGATCCAACTGTATTCATTTTTTTTTACCTATGTGCTATATGGTGATGTATGCACCAACTTTTTAATAACATTTTTCAATAAATTTTCTACTTTATTATATACATATACATTATTCAATATAGTTGCCCTTAACCACTTGAGCCCTGGACCATTTTGTAGGCCAAAGACAAGAGCACTTTTTTCTGATTCGGCACTGTGTCGCTTTATCTGACAATTGCGCAGCCGAGCGACGTGGCACCCAAACAAAATTGACATCCTTTTTTGTCCCACAAATAGAGCTTTCTTTTGGTGGTATTT
The DNA here is from genome assembly GCF_037356315.1 of Lithobates pipiens. Lineage (NCBI taxonomy): Eukaryota > Metazoa > Chordata > Amphibia > Anura > Ranidae > Lithobates > Lithobates pipiens. The sequence goes on from NW_027507748.1 coordinate 322,845,970, forward strand.
GATCAACTCTGTGTTTTTTTTTGCGCTATAAACAAAAAAAGCAACAATTTTGAAGAAAACGCATTCTTTTTTGCATTTTGCTATAATAAATATCCCCCAAAAATATAAAAATAAAAATTTCCTCAGTTTAGGCCGATACTTATTCTTCTACATATTTTTAGTAAAAAAAAAAAAAAAAAAAAATCGCAATAAGCGATTAATTGTTTTTGCGCAAAATGTATAGCATTTACAAAATAGGGGATAGTTTTATGGCATTTTTATTAATATTTTTTTTTTTTACTATTAATAGCTGCGATCAGCGATTTTTTATTATGACTGCGACATTATGGCGGACACATCAGACATTTTTGGGGCCATTGTCATTTATACAGCAATCAGTGCTATACAATCAGTGAGGGGGTTAACCACTAGGTGGCAGTGTAGGGGTTAAGTGAGCCCTGGGGAGTGTTTCTAACTGTGGGGGTGGGGGGGCATGGCTATACATGACACGTCACTGATCTCTGCTCCGATCACAGGGAGCAGAGATCAGTGACACTGTCACTAGGCAGAATGGGGAGATGCTTGTTTACATTAACATCTCCCCTTGAGACGATCGCTGGTAACTCCGCGGCGATCGAGTCCACGGGACCTGTGATCGGACTCACAGAGGTCCGGACTGGCACGCATGCGATGGCATGGTGGCAAATTTAAAAGGATGTACCTGTACGTCCATTTGTCTGTCAGTGCCATTCTGCCGACGTACATCTGCGTGCGCCGGTCGGCAAGTGGTTAAAGTCTCCTGTGTATTCTGTTTGGGCGCACTTCTTTTTAGTTACACTTTAAAGGGAGATGAAGGAGCCCTAAACAGAGGACATATACTTTGCTACTTTGGCAAGAAAAAAAAGTACATGAACCCCCTCTGCAATAATTTGCCATTAAAATGTGGTCTGATCCGCATCTAAATCACAAAAATAGAAAAAAAAATGTGCTTAAGATATTAACACACACAATTCTAATTTCTTCTGTCTTTATTGGCCACACTTATTAAACACTCATAGTGTTGGAGGAAAAAGCAAGGGAACCATGGAAGTTGATTGCTGCCAAAGGAGGTTTGGCCAGCTATGACTTCAAGTAAGCGCTTTCAGTAGCTCTGGAGAACGCCTGCACAACGTTTAGGAGAATTTTTTGACCATTCACCTTTACAAAACTCCTTCAGCTCAAACACATTTGTAGGAAGTCTGGTGTAAATCAGAAGTCATTCCACAGAAACTCTATGAAATTAAAGTCTGGGAACTTAATGGGTCACTGTGAATAGTGCATTTTCTTTTTCTGAAGCCCCCCTGGTGGATTTACTTTGATGCTTAGGGTGGGTCATTATCCTGCTGCATCACCCATCTTCACCGAAGCTTTAGCTGGCGGATAGCCACTCTGAGGTTATCCTGTAGGATACTCTGGTAAACTTGAGAATTAATTTTCCCCTTAATGTTTCCAAGTGGTCCAGGCCCTGAGGCTGCAAAGCAAGCACAAATCATGATGTTCCCTCCACCATACTTCACAGTTGGGATGATGTTTTGATGTTAGTAAGCTGTGCTCTTTTTGCATCATACATAGTGCTGAGTATTCTTCCTAAACTATTTAAGTTTTGTCTCATCATCATGAATACCCTGCTTGTTCAAAGATTTACGTATAAGTAGACTCATGAACAGGGATGTTTGTCAGTTCCAGTGATGTCTTGAAGCCTTTAGCTGTTACTCATAGGCTCTTCTTTACCTCACGGAGGACTCCGCGTTATGCCTTGGGAGTCATCTTGGCTAAACACTCGCTTCTAGGAAGAGTAGCCACAGTACTAAACTGTCTCCATTTAGAGACAATTTGTCAACTGATGGATGCCTAAACACTTTAAGATTGCATTGTATCCCTTTCTATCCTTATGCAGATCAACTAATCTTGATTGTATGTCTTCAGAGAGCTCCTTTTTGCATGGTTCAGCTTACCTGATACTTCTTATGAACAGCAATCTTAAAATGTTGAGAATCTTTTATCAATTAATGTAGCTTTCAACCACATTTCCAAACTCATTTCATTAATTGGACTCCAGATCTGCAAACTACTGACTCCAATTAGCTTTTGTTGAAGTAATTAGTCTATGAGGGTTCTGTTACTTTTTTCTCCAACACTGTGAATGTTTAATGGGTGTGTTCAACAAAGACACAAGAAACTAGGATTATTTGCAAGTTGTCAGTTTAAAGCAGAACTTCACCTAAAAGGGAGGTTCTGGTTGTTTGCCTCCTCAGCGGTCCACTTTTTTTTGTGGGGGGGGGGGGGGGGGGGGTTTGGGGGCACCTGGTTTTCACATGAGCATGGGAAATGTAGTTCCAAAACATCTGGGGTGCAAAGTTTCGCTATCACTGCTCTATGCAGTTTTAGGTTAAACCGCTTCTCTTCTTAAATTCCCTTTCACTGAAAAGTTTTTTTTTCCCCTATGCTAGGGTCACCAGCACAGTATTTGTGCATCGCTATAGCCCCTCTCAAGCGTCTCTTCTTCAGAGAGAATAAGTTCAATGCTTGTAGTCTTTCCCCATAACTGAGGTTCTCCAGTCCCTTTATTCGTTTTGTTGCCCTTCTCTGGACTCTCTCCAGCACATCCCTCCTGAGGAATGGCGCCCAGAATTGGACAGCATACACAAGATGCGGCCGGACCAGAGTCTTCTAGAGTGGAAGAATTATCGTTCTATCTCTGGAGTGAATCCCCTGTTTACTGCATGCCAATATTCTGTTGGCTTTGTTTGCAGCCGCTTGGCATTGTATGCCATTGCTGTCATCTACTAGGACCCCCAGGTCCTTTTCCATCCTAGATTCCCCCAGCGGTTCTCTCCCTAGCAAGTAACATGTATTTGTATTTTTGGCACCCAAATGCATTATCTTACATTACCCACCTTATTATTTTGTTTCGGTCTGCTTGTAAGGTTTCCACATCCTGTGTAGACGTTATTGCGCTGCTTAGCTTTGTATTGTCCGCAAATACTATCATTGAGCCATTTATCCCATACTCTAGATCGTTTATGAATAAATTAAACAGTATCGGTCCCAGGACAGATCCTTGGGGGGCCCCACTTTCTACAGTATGCCATTACGAGTGCACCAGACCTTCTGTGTGAAGCAGTCCCCCTCAGCATCCCCTGATACTTTCCTAAAACCCCATCTCGATCCAGCGATGTTGCACGAGTCTCGGCTGTCCAGGACTCTCCCTCCTCATTGGCTGAGACAGCAGCACCATTGGCTGCCGTTGCTGTCAAAGTCAGTGAGTCAATGAGGAGAGGGGGACAGGGCCGAGCTGTGGCTCCTTGTCTGAATGGACACAGAGCAGCGGCTCGGCTGCCCCCATAGCAAGCTGCTTGCTATGGGGGCACTCAGCAGGAAGGACAGGTCAGAAGCTCCGGTGAGGGACCCAAGAATAGGAGGATCTGGGCTGCTCTGTGCAAAACCATTGTACAGAGCAGGTGAGCATAGACATGCTTGTTATTTTTAATCACTTGCCGCATACGCTATAGCCAAAAGACTGCTACAGGACGGGCTTAAATTACCAGGTCATCCTCCCGTTCTCGTGCCTCCCATGCTCTGTGATTGACGAGTCCGTGAGACTCGGCTGATCATAGATCGGGTAATGGGCCAATCACAGCAGGCCTCTCATCATGTGATCAGCTGTCAGCCAATGACAGCTGATCACAGAAATAAACAGATGCCGATTATCGTTTTTATTTCTCTTCAAGCTGTCTGTTAGAGGTACATTGGTCCCCTTAGCGCCTGCATGTGCTGCTCATCAGTGCTGCCTAATAGTGCCCATCAGTTCCACCTCTCCATGCAGCGTATCCGTGCCCATGAGTGGCTCCTGATCAGTGCAGCTTCATCAGTACAGATCAGTGAAGGAGAAAATTACCTGTTTGCAAAATATTATAACAAAATATGAAAAACTTTTTTTGTTTCAAAATTTTCAGTCTTTTTTGTTTGTTTAGAAAAAAAAAACCCAGTGGTGATTAAATACCACCAAAAGAAAGCTTTATTTGTATGATATATATATATATATATATATATATATATATATATATATATATATATATATATATATATATATGAAAATGTCATATGGGTACAATGTTATAAAATACTATTATATATATATAATTTTATAAAATACTTTAGTATCACTTTAAGGCAGCTTCACTAGTGTTAATGAAAGCAAATAAAAAAAAAAAATGAAACCAATGTTTGAAAATGATGCGTTAAAGCTTGTATTAGATTTCAGTACAGTATCTGGGTTTATCTACTTTAACCCTTATGCATCTGTCTCCCTTACCTCTGCATGCATATTTGTATTTTTCTGCAAATTTATAATCAAAAAGTAAATAGTACACACTTTCTGCATCTGCAGAAATAAGAAAAAAAAAATATTTTAATATATATATATATATATATATATATATATATACACACACACACACACACTACAAAGTGTTAACCTGCAATAGTGATCCTGTAAAATGCATGCACGGTGGTTACTGAAGTGTGAGACAATCATTTAGAGGAGATTATGTGAGTAAGAAGGATGTGAAGAATGTTTGAGCAAAGTGTTTGTGTACATCCTTCTAGAATACTGGCAGCCCTGCAGAAGAAGATGTAGAGTGAACCCTCCAGTGAAGTGTGTATAGAAGAGAGTTGTGGAGAAGTTTTCCCAGCTGCACAGAACAGGTTCCTGTGTCTTCCCTCCTGAATGATCCCATGGACCACTCGCATCATTTCCCAGACACTGCTTTAAAATAAGCCTTCCCTCCCTCCCTTTTGGCATCAAACACATGTCCCAATTTGCATTTCTTTAGAGGGTCTCTCCATCTCCATTAGCTGCAGGCTGAGAGACTCTTCCTCTTTCTTCCCTCCTCTCTACAGGTGCAGCACTTCTCCCCTTCCTCCTGAAGACTGGAGGAGCCCCGGGCATTGCTTACCTGGTGTAGAAGGTCCAGCTTCCATCCCATCCACCCGGCCTGCTCTAAGCCCTGGTGTACAAGCTAGCCTAGCCCTTTGGCTGCTCTACTGCAGTTGCTGTCTGTGTTCCTAAGCCTCCAACATGCCCACGCATGCGTACCGGGGCTCGAGCCGTGTACCCAATCGCGAAGCTTCATCCTATTTTTTTTCCTCGCAACTAACTTTATTGCAACCTCTAGAAACACGCACAGTAAAATAGTAGAGTCGCGGCGCTGTTTAACTGATTTGTTGCTGCGGATGGCAGCGCATTGCTTGGGCAGAGTGGAAGGAATGATTCCATTATTCTACCCTTAGAAGCATCTTCACCTCGCATGCCGAACAAGTTACTAGGTCTATCTTGCCAACCACCGAACATGATAGTAGAACCCGGAAAGAATTTGCATCTATATGTGCTCCATGGGGGAGATTTGCCTTCATTATTTGGCAAGGAGACAGCATAGGAGGTAAAGGGAGGTCCCCAACCATGAACTATAACTGCTGAATGTCCAGCACTGTGTGATTAACAATGGGAACCCCCATATTATATTTTGTACAGGTAGGAATTTACTTAGAACCCTCAAACATTATACAGTGTTTTTTTTGTTTTGTTTTGTTTTTTAGCAAAGACCCTAGAAAATAAAATGGCGATTATGGCAATTTTTGATGTCACACTGTATTTGCACAGCACACTTTCAAATGCATTTTTTGGGAACTAATACACTTTCATGAATAATACAAAAGAATTGGGTTACGTTAACTTTATTTTATTTTTTTTAACGTTTAATTTGATATTATACCAAGTAAATAGAAACCCAACATGTCACGCTTTTAAAATTGCACATATCATGGAATGGCGACAAACGACAGTACTTAATCTCCATAGACGACTCTTTAAATAATTTTTTTTCCTTCTTTACAAGTTACTAGTTTAGAGCTAGGGCACTTTCACACTGGGGCAGGGGTTGGCACCCCAAAGATGCTGCTTGCAGGACTCTTTTTTTTTTTTTCCGTCCTGCAAGCACACTGCTCCATAGTGAAAGCACTCAGGCTTTTTTTTTTTCCCCCCTACATTTTTAGGAGCATTATAATGCAATTTTTTTTTTTTAGGGTGTCCCTCTGCTTTAAAGTGGTTGTATACTCAAATTTTTAACTTTTACCTACAGGTAAGCCTATAATAAGGCTTACCTGTAGGTAAAAAAAATATCTACTAAACCTGTACGGTTTAGGAGATATTCTCCTCGGTATGCGCCGCTGACTGCAGCGGCGCATGCTCACAAGGGGATTCTCGGCCTGAAAATCTGGCAGTGGCCGACCGGCCGGAATGAAATCACCCGTGCGCATGCGCGGGAGTGACGATATCGCGGCTCCGGCCACTCACAGCGTTGGAGCCGCGAAACCCGGAAGAAACGCCGAGGGAGCATGTCAGCTCCTTCGGCGTGGATCGGGCCAGATGTCGGGGCCTCATTCTAAGGTAAGTATTTCATAATGAGCTAGTATGCGGTGCATACTAGCTCATTATGCCTTTTGCTTTGCAGGTTTAAAAAAAAAAAAAAAAAGGGTTTACTACCGCTTTAATGGCAGCCCCACTAAGAAAATCGGGCAAACATTTTCGTATAGTGTGTACACAGCTGTCGACAGCGGATTCCGAATTTTCATTCATCGGTTCCAATTTGCTGTGAAACATCGACAAAAAAATCTCCTTATAGGGTGTACCCCACTTTAACCACATCCAGACTGCCCGCCATCGTTATAAAAGTCAGTACTTTGACATTGAATAGCATTGTTATAGCTGCCATAACTCTGGTATTTTTTAAAAATGGCGGGCTTTCCGCTTTCAGATAAAAGTGGACTCTGCAGCGGATTCGCCACAGGATCGCGTTTACCAACAGTAGGAGAGGTGCCCACCCACCCCCGCCCCACTTTCCCCTCAGAGCCATGAAGTCGAGTGAGGGAACAGATGGCTCCCATACCAGTGGATGATGGAAGTGACGACAAACGTCATTTCTGCCCAATGGTCCTAAAAAGGAGACATTTTTGATCGCATTTTTCAGATCTGAAGTCTTTTTGACACCAGATCCCACATTAAATATGTCCTGTAAGGCGCTTTTTTTTTTTCTCTATTACAAGGGATGTTTACATTCCTTGTAATAGACATAAAAGTGATCCAAATTTTATTTTTTTAAAGGAACCGTATAAAAATTAGATTTTTTTTTTTTTTTTACAGCTTGCTGCCGTGCTCGCACACAGAAACGAAAGCATACTTAAGTCGCACCCGCATATGTAAACTGTGTTCAAACGACACATTTAAGATATCACTGCAGATGTTAGAGCAAGAGCAAAAAAATTCCAGCAAAAGACCTCCTCTGTAACGCAAAACTGGTAACCTGAAAAAAAAAATTAAACTTCACCTACAGAGCTTAACCCTTTCATGACTAAGCCTATTTTTGACATTTGGCGTTTACAAGTTAAAAACCATATTTTTTGCTAGAAAATTACTTGGAACCCCCAAACATTATGTATATTTTTAACAGAGACTCTAGAGAATAAAATGGCGATTATTGCAATATTTTATGTCACACAGTATTTGCGCAGCTGTGTTTTAAACGCAACTTTTTGGGAAAAGAGACACTTTCATGAATTAAAAAAAACGAAACAGTAAAGTTAGCTTAATTTTTTTTGTATAATGTGAAAGATGATGTTACGCCGAGTAAATAGATACCAAACATGTCACACTTTATAATTGCACACACTTGTGGAATGATGACAAACTACGGTACCTAAAAATCTCCATTAGGCGACGATTTAAAAAAAAAATTCTGGTTACCAGGTTAGAGATTTACAGAGGAGGTCTAGTGCTAGAATTATTTCTCTCGGTCTGACGATCGCAGCAATACCTCACATGTGTGATTTGAACACCGTTTACATATGCGGGTGCGACTTTCGTATGCGTTTTCTTTGCTGCGCGAGCTCACGCGTCTTGAAACTTTTTTTTTGTCTTATTTATTTTACAATAATACAAATACAAATACCTCCGATCCCTCCTTTACACTTCAAAGTATTCAGATCGCCGTTTTCGGCGATTTGGAATACTGTATTTTTTTTGTAAATCAGGCACCATTGGCAGCCAAGTAAACAGGAAGTGATGTCATGACGTCGCTTCTGTGTTTACAATTAGGAGGCTGGAATGAAGCCACTTACAGTCAACCCCTAGCCGCCAGAAGCTGCGGATTGCCCCGGTAAGAGCGTCAGGAGGCGGCGGCGGGGGGGGGGGGGTGACATCACCTCCCGCTCCTCCGGTATAACAGCCAAGGGGCTTTTAGCCCCATCGGTTGTTATATCTGGAAAGCCGATCGCCGGCTCTAAAAAAAACAGTACCGGGATGATGCCTGCAGCTGCGGACATCATCCTGGTATAACCCCCGAAAGCCGAGTATGCACATCTGCGTATGCTCGGCAGCAATGAGTTATGGCTCAAAATTTATAACCATTCCACTAGGGGGTGGAATTTTAAAGTGTGACATGTTGAGTATCAATTTACTCGGCCTACCATTTTCTTTCACAATATATATATAAAAAAAAAAAAAAATTGTGTTAACTTCACTATTTTATTCATTAAAAAAAAAATGCATTTATAAGACCGCTGCACAAATACAGTGCGACAAAATATTGGAACAACTGCCATTTTATTCTTTAGGTTGTCCGAAAGAAATATGTAATGCTCAGGGGGTTCCAAGTAATTTTCTAGTAAAAAAAAATAAAATAAAAATATAGGATTTTTGTAGTCGCCCTAAAATCCTTTTCTCTGAAGTTCATTGACAGACACAGCAGATCTTCTTTACCTTAGGGTTATATCACCCCTTTAGGAGAGGACTTGGCAGACTGCTTGGGGACATCCTTAAGGTCAAGAATAGCTGCTGTGTCCATCAATGAATGATAGAGAAAATAGGATTTTTGTGCTCTCCTAAAATCCAGACAGCAGCTTTTCTTGACCTTAGGTTTATATCGCCCCTTTAGGAGAGGACTAGGCAGAAAGTGTTTCAAACAGTAACACTTGCACAGTACCACCCAGGCGGCAATCTTACTGGCTATAACCCCTCACACTGCATCCAGCAGCTCAGTTAGTCAAAAGCAGTACAAATGAAAATAGGAGGGGTGGGTGCTGTGTCCCTCAATGAACTTCAGAGAAAAGGATTTTACGATGAATACAAAAACCCAATTTTCTCTATCGTTCATTGACACACACAGAAGCTTTTGACCTTGGCGACGTCCCCAAGCAGTGCCAAAGAAAACAAGTTGTGGGAACAGCAAACAATAACTCCACCCATAACAACCAGAGCTCCTCGGAGGAGTTGCAACCTTAAATAGCTGACTGCAAAACCTTGCGGCCAAAGCAAGTATCCAAGGATGCACTCACATCAACCTTATTTAGTGAAAGTGAACGGACGACCAGGTCGCCACCTTACACACCTGAGAAACAGACGCTTGATGTCGGAAAGCCCAAGAGGCAGCAATTGCCATGGTAGAGTGCACCGTGACCAGAAAGGGAGGCACCCGTCCCCTTATGGCATAAGCCTGAACTACAATCTGATCCACCGAGAGATGGTGGCTGATGGGACCGCCAGTCCCTTCTTCAGACCAGCCACCAATACAAACAGCGAGTCTGACCTCCAAAAAGGAGCCATAGCAGACAGATACACCTGCAGAGCCCAGACCATGTTTAAGGAATGCAAAGCCACCTCTTTGTGGTGTGACGGCAGAGGAATTAAGAACGGAAGCACAATGTCCTCATTTAGATGAAAGGCCGAAACAACCTTTGGAAGAAACGAAGGCTGCGGACACAGCACCACCTTATCTTTGTGGAGGATCAAGTAGGGAGACTTGTAAGAAAAGGCCTCCAACTCAGAAACCCTCCTGGCAGATGTAATGGCCACTAGAAAGACTACTTTCTGAGAGAGTGTCAATAAGGGAATCTCCCTAATGTTTTCAAAGGGCGGTTTCTGAAGCACAGAGCACCAGATTCAAATTCCACATAGGTAGCGGTGGTCGAACCGGAGGGGCCACATGTCGAACCCCCTGAAAAAATGTACTCACCAATGAATGAGTTGCCAAGGGACACTGAAAAAAAGACAGCCAAAGCTGATATCTGCCCCTTAATGCAAGTTTCTGATCCACTCCTCATGCAAGAACAGCAGGATCCTGGAAACTGTATATGTACGTGACGCCATGCCATCTCCTCACACATGGAGATGTAGGCCTTCCACAAACGATGATAAATCTTCTAAGAAGATGACTTCTGTGCCCACATAGGGGATATTACCGAATTAGACAGACCTCTGTCCCTTAGCACCTGGCTGGTACAAAAGCCATAAACATATAAAAAGGCTGGTAACGCAGGATGAAGTATTGGACCTTGTGACAGAAGGTCCTCTCGCATCAGCAGTCGCCAAGGAACATCCACCACCATTTGTACTAGGTCTGTGTACCACAGACACCGAGGCCAATCTGGGGCAATCAGAATCACTGGCATACCCTCGGTCGCCACTCTGCAAAGCAAGGTAGAGATTTGAGTGGGAAGAAAGGCATAAATTAGCCGATAATGCCCCCATGGCATCTGACGCATCCACCCAGGGATCCTTTGACCTGGCCACAAACCTCTGTACCTTCTTATTGAGTCGAGAAGCCAGGAGATCCACATCTGGCTTGCCCCCCCCCCCCTTAGGCAAAGGAGCCGAAATACATCCGGATGTAGCAACCATTCCCCTTAGTCCAGCATCTGACGACTTAGGTAGTCCGCTTACCAGTTTTCTACGCCCGGAATCTACATGGACGACAGAGCCGGTATGCGCCACTCTGCCCACCGCAGGATGAGAGCGACCTCCAGTGCTCCAGCCGAGCTCCTTGTTCCTCCTTGGTTGACATAGGCCACTGCCGTAGGCGCTGTCCAACTGGATCCTGACCAGATGCCCCTGCAGCCTCTGTGACCATGTGGAGAGGCACCGCCTGATTACGCACAGTTCCAGCACGTTGATCAGCAGGCGGGATTCTTCCCGGGTCCACCGACACTGGGCTAACTGTACTCCCCAAACTCCCCCACAATTGGTCAGGCTGCCCTCCATTGTGATCACTGTCCAATGAAGAGGAAGGAATGACTTCCTGGAACGATGGGCCGGCAAACTCTGCCACCAGAGCAGGGAATCCCTGACTAGCTGGCTCACCCGAACTTGACAATCCAGGGATAACGGAGATTTGTCCCATTTGGAAAGCATCTCCTTTTGCAAGACACGAGTGTGTAATTGAGCATATGGTACCCCTGCGAAAGTAGCTACCATGAGACCCAGGACTCGCATGCAAAAACACAGCGACGACCACCTGCGTGACACCAACAACTTCACCACAGCTTGAAGAGTCTGCAGCTTGTCTGAAGGGAGAAAGACTTTCGCCTCTGAGGAGTCCAGAAGCAATCATAGGTACTCCAGGGCATTGAGTTGGCACCAACACCGACTTCTGTAGGTTCAGCACCCAACCAAACTCCGAAAGAGTTTGCATGGCGATTGCCACATTCTCCCTTAATTCTGAGGCGGAAGCTGCCCTCAGGAGGTCATCCAGGTAACCCATTATTGCAATCCCTCTCTGCCTCAAAGCCAAAATTGGGGCTAGCACCTTGGTGCCAACGCCAGGCCAAAAGGGAGAGCTACAAATTGGTAGTGCTCGTCCCTGACCGCAAATCGCAGAAACCTCTGATGCTAGATGCATTTGAGGACATGCAAGTATGCGTCCTTAATGTCCAAGGATGCCAGAAAATCCCCCTGGAGTGCAGTGACCACTGAGTGAACTGATTCCATCCTGAACCTTTGTACTTTCACAAAGCTGTTGAGGTCCTTGAGATTCAGGACCAGAGGCTACTAGAAAATGGCTGCCACAGCATAAACATCTAAGGGCGCTAAGCAAATGGCCGCTGAACTACTAGAAAATGTCTGAAAAGCAAAAAACTGGCTGTGGCTACAAAAAATGGCCACGGCCCCAAGAAAAATGGGCACAGAGCGCACAGCGGCCTCTCCACATGTCTCATACAGCACAGACACCCCACCGTGGTCCACAAATCGGGACAAGGACGAGCAGACACCCCCAAATGCCCAGAGCAGCCCCCTGCAAGGACCCAGAGCCCCCCGGCCAGGTACGTACACCGCACCCCCATGTGCCCAGTCGAACAGAGGCCCATAGCATAGGGAGGAGGGAAGGGACAGGGAGAGAAGAAAGGGAGAGTAAGAGACCCCCCTAGTCGACCTCCCAGGGAATGCCCAGCTGCCCCAACCTGCCGAGACAGGTGGAACCATACTTACCCCTCCTGCAGGGACTGCTGGACGCATTCCACAGACAGACCCATCACCCGAGCAGTACGGGGTGGCTGCCTGCCACAGCACACTGCGACACAGACAGCAGTAGCCCAGTCATATGTGCCCCGGAGCATACAGCTCGCCGGCCGCCCCTGGATTAGACGGGGGAAGGCCGTGGCCGACCCAGTGCGTAGCTAGGGCCTGCTCGCGCTCGATGGCCAGGCTGGGGAGACTACAAGGATCTATATTATCCAGCCTGTCACCCAGGCCAGCAGTTGATTGTAGATCACAGGAATCAAAAATGCAGAAAAAAGAAAAAAAAATTCCCAGGACCAATGGTTCCAACGGAGCCAGGTCCTTCTACACTAGGCAGAAAAAAACTGAGCTGCTGGATGCAGTGTGAGGGGTTTTAGCCAGTAGGACAAAACCCATGTCCTGTTTTTTTAACACTTTCTGCCTAGTTCTCTCCTAAAGGGGCGATATAACCCTAAGGTCAAGAAGAGCTGCTGTGTCCGTAAATGGACAATAGAGAAAACAAAAAAAAAAAAAAAGCTTGGTCCTTAAGTGGTTGTAAACTTGTGTACTTGTCTCAATCTAGAGCAAGTTTCATTTCTGTCTGCTGCTTCATTTCTCTGCTATCAACATGAATCACTTCTTATAAGTTTTGCTGACACCAACCTCAAGCTGATTGACAGCCTCAGCTTTGTTCCTGCATGAAAAAATAAAAAAAATAAAAAGGTAGGTAGGTGGGGGGGGGGGGGGGGGGGGGAGTGTCTCTTAATCTCCCAGATTTTCCCAGAAGTCTGCCCTAAGATACAAGTCAGATCTTGACATCTCTTGCAACAAAAAACAGGATTTTTAAACAGCTTACCTTTAAAAAAGATATTTTCTTTGATGTACACCAGGGGACACAAAGCCATAGTACTTACTATGTGGGTTATAGGGCCACTGATAGGGCGTGCCAGTGTCCATCACCTAAGGCAAGAAGTGTACTCCCTATATAACCCCTCCCACTACTGCAAGTCCTCAGTTTTGCAGCCAAGCAATATAAGTGTATACCAAGAAGGGAGGGACCTCTATGTCCCCTGATGTACATCAAAGAAGGATTTTACAGGTAAGCCATTTTACAAATCCTGTTACATCAGGGGACACAGAGCCATAGTACTTACTATGTGGGATGTCCTATAGCAATGGCAAATGAAGGGAGGGAGAAAAAAAAAAAAAGAAAAGGAGGCCAGAGGACTCATACTGCAGCCTGCAGAACACTGCGCCCAAAGGCAATATCCTCATGACCTTTAACATCGATTTGATAAACGTATGAACTGAAGACCAAGTTGCAGCCTTCCAGATCTGAGCCATAGAGCCCTGATGATGCACCGCCCAAGAGGCGCTAATCGCCCTGATTGAGTGTGCTTTCACATGAAAAAGGAGGATTTTTCATCTTTAAGCCATAAGCTTGAATAATAACTTGACAAATCCATTTGGAAATAGTAGATTTTGATGCTGCCTGTCCTCTTTTTGGACCTTCTGGCAGTACAAATAAAACATCTGTTTTGCGAAACGGAGCTGTTGCCTTTAAATAGTCTCTGATCGCTCTTACTACATCAAGGGAATGTAGTGCCTTTTCTTCCCTAGAGTGAGGCTCTGGGAAGAAAGGAGGAAGGAAGAATATATTGGTTCAAATGAAAACTTGTTACCACTTTTGGTAGGAATTCAGGATGAGGACGTAAAACCACCTCATCCTTATGCATGATAAAATATGGCTCTTTACAAGAGAGCCGCTAGTTCCGATACTTTTCTAGCTGAAGAAATGGCAACCAGAAAGATTATCTTTCTTGTCAAAAGAACCAAGGGAATTTCTCGTAAAGGCTCAAAACGGCTGATTCTGCAAAGCCAATAAGACCAAATTTAAATCCCAAAGATTTAAAAGGTGCCTTGATAGGGGGATTAATCTGTGTTACCCCCTGAAGAAAGCTATTCACCAGAGAGTGGGAAGCAAGAGGCCGTTGAAAAAATACTGACAAGGCCAAGATCTGGCCCTTGATCATACTCAAGGCCAGATTCATTTCTAATCCCATTTGCAGGAAATCAAGGATCCTACCTATGACATATTTCCTGGGGTGCCAACCCCTGGATTCATACCAAGAAACATGCCTTCCAAACTCTATAGTAAATGATTCTGGAGGTCGGCTTCCTGGCATTAATCAAGGCAGACACTACCGAAGGAGACAACCCACGATCCTTTAGAATGTGGGCCTCAATAGCTAAACCCTTAAATTTAGCGCCTGTAAGGTAGGATGGAATAACGGACCTTGTGTAAGAAGGTCTGGCCATAATGGCAGAGTCCAAGGTACTCCTACCACCATCTTTATGATCTTGGCAAACCAAGATCTTCTGGGCCACTAGAATTACCTCCTTTCGTTCCTGCATGATCCTGCAGAGAAGACGCGGAAGTAGCAGAACTGGTGGAAATGCATAGATCAGTGAAAACTGATTCTTATGGGAAGACTAATGCGTCCGTTTCGCATTCTAGCAGATCCCTCGTTCTCTACACAAAGTTGTCGACTTTGTAGTTGAATCTGGATGCAAACAGGTCCACGTCCGGAACACCCCATTTCTGACATATCGCTCTGGAAGATGTCGGGGGGAAGAGACCATTCCCCCGGAAATAATTGTTGGCGACTCAAGTAGTCCACCTGCCAATTTTATAAAAAAATGTAATAAAAAATTGCAAATAGGCAAGGAATGTTGTGTTCTGCCCAAGCTAGAACATGATTCACCCCTTTTTGGGCTGCACGACTTCTCGTGCCCCCCTGGTGATTGATGTAAGCCACAGACGTGGCATTGTCGGACTGAATCCTGACAGGGCAATCCCGCAGTCTGACCACCCAAGACTCTAGGGCCAGACGTACTGCCCAAATCTCCAAAATGTTGATAGGCAAGGTCCTCTCTAACTTGGACCATCTTCCCTGGACAGAATCTTCTTCCAGGACTGCTCCCCAGACTAGAAGGCTGGCATCTGTTGTCACCACTTTCCAGGAAACTGGTAGAAACGATTTTCCCAGCTGGAGGTCACTGGATATCAACCACCAATTTAGGCTATGACATACGTCAGGAGCCAAGCATATTGGAAAATCCAAGGCCTGAACTTTTTTGTTCCAGGCCGACAGGGTGGCGCTTTGAAGCAGTCTTGAGTGAAACTGCGCGTAAGGAACGGCCTCGAAGGAGGCCACCATTTTCCTCAACAATCTCATGCACAACCGAATAGAAGGATTTTCCTTTGCTTTGATAAATTGAATTAATCCTATAAACGGAACTGATTCTTGTCTGGGGTAAGAATACCTTCTTCTGTATGGTATCTATGACCAGTCCCAGGTACTGTAATCTCTTTGATGGTTTAAGGGAGGATTTTTCTAGGTTGAGTATCAAACCTAGAGATTTCAGGTAGTTTACAGCTATGACCAGACTCTGGTTTAGACCCGAGATTGAATGATTTATTAAAAGTAGAGATTGTCTAAATAGGCTAGGACCGTTATGCCTTGAGCCCTTAATCTGGTTAAAGGCCAGAATTTTTGAGAACACCCGTGGTGCTGTGGCTAGGCCGAATGGCAGGACCACAAACTGAAAATTATGATTTTCTATTTTGAAGCGGAGAAATTTCTGGTGAGCGGGAAATATTGGCACGTGGAGATATGCATCTTTGATATCGATTGAAGCCAAAAACATCCCTCCATGCGCAAGGATCGGATGTATAAGCACAGATTCAGATCTTTGAGATCTAGAATGGGTCTTACCTCTCTGTTTGGTTTTGGAACCGTGAAAAGGTTTGAATAAAAACCTGTGCCCTGTTCCACTAAGGGAACCTCTGATATCACCGATTGGGATAATAGATGATCCAGAGCTAGAAAGACTTTTTCTCTGGGTCCTTGGGAACATTTGACCTTAGAAAACGAGGAGACAAACTCTTGGAACTCTGGTTTGTAACCTAGAGAAACTGCAGAAGCCACCCATCTGTCCTGACATTGTTCCTGCCAGATCTTTGAGAACTGCAGGAGCCTTCCTCCTACCCGAGCAAGCGGGGGTGCCCCTTCATAAGGAGGCTTTAGCATTCTGCTTTATGGCCTTTCTGCCCCAAGATCTCTTCTGATCCTGGTGCTGCCCTTGGGGTCTTCCCCTTGAGCCTGATGGTTGAGGCCGTTGAGACTGCCTAGAGGCTGATGCCCCTGGTACAGGTGAGGCAGCATGCTTAAAAGGAGAAATGTTTGAACTTCTTTACTGGTAAAAGAGAACTTTTCCCATTAGAGATCCTTTGGATGTATTAATCCAGATAATCTCCAAATAGCCGTTCACCATGAAAGTGGAAACTGGCAAATAGCTTTTTACATGGTGCTTCGGCTGACCAATTTTTCAGCCATAGAACTCTGCGAGAATGCACTAGTCCAAGCATAAGCCGTGAGACTTGAATGATAGAATCTTTCATAGCATCTACTGTGAAACATAGTGCGCCTGATACACCAGCCCACTGCAGGGCCTGCTGATCAGGCAAAATTTTAAGTATCTCCACAAACTGTTCCTTAATGGACTGTGATACACCAATTGCCACAAGAACCGGCTGCGCTACTGAACTTGCCAAAGACATATTGCTTTTAGAAAGAAGTTCCAACTTTTTATCTGTTGGATCCTTTAACATTAGCGCATTATCCACCAGACGTGTAAGATTCTTGTTCACTGAGGCGACTGCAGCATCAATTGCTGGAACCCTCCCATTTCTTAGAGAAATCCTCTTCCATAGGATAAAGTGATGAGAATTTCTCAGAAGGATAATATTGTTTATCAGGATGTTCCCATTCAGAATACATAAGCTTTTTTAGCCATGCATGAATAGGAAAATCATCCCTAGATGGGGGAGGTTTTAATGATCACAAATTAGAGGTGGGCTCCTCAAGAGCCTGCATTGCAGGCAGCAAAAAGGTCAAATGAACCAATTTAGTAAGAGTGCACAAGCAACCTGTCTTGTGATGCTACTCCTATATTAGGATCCTCGGAAGAGGATAAATATCTTCCAAATCTTTGGGGAGATCTACCTGATCCCCAGCCTCCTGCACCTCAATAAGAGGGTCCTGAGCACTAGATGGGGATCTGCTACGTTTGGCCCCACTATGGAGAGATATAGCATCAAGCTTCTTTTCCAAATGGTAGAAAAAAAGACCTCTTGTGTGATATATACAGGGACTGAAGGGTCTAGTGCAGTCTCCCCTGACAGCTCAATCTGACCGGCCGCATCACTCTCAGAGGAGGATGACATTCTTTCGGAAATGGATTTAGTTTGTTGTAAAACAATTGACCCTTTAGAACCCTAATGCCCCGTACACACGAGCGGACTTTTCGACATCCAAACTCCGACGGACTGAGTCCGGCGGACTATCCGATCGTGTGTGGGCTGCAACGGACTTTAGCGAAGCTAAAGTCTGACGGACTTTAGAAATGAAGCATGCTTTAAATTTTCCCGACGGAACTCCGCCGGACCCGGTCCCCTTTGAAAAATCCGCTCGTGTGTGTGCTACTCCGACGGACTAAAACCGACGCTAGGGCAGCTATTGGCTACTGTCTAGGAACTTCCTACGTCGAATCCAGTCGTACGTCATCACGTTCGACTCCGTCGGAGTTTGGTGTGATGGTGTGTGGTCAAGTCCGTTCGGTCGAAAAGTCCGCCAGAACTCCGGCGGAACTCCGGCGGAACTCCTTTGGAGGTCTGTCAGACTTAATCCCTCTCGTGTGTACGGGGCATTAGAGGAGTTCCTGGGTCCTTTACCACTCATAGCCTGAAGCACAAAGCAGAGGCACTACCAGCAAAAGAATGTACACTGCTAGGTTATAGTCCTGCACTATAAGCTGCTTTTAATACCTAGCCTGGTAAAGTAATAATGTTTCAAAGGGAATGTCTGTGTCAACAAACCTGAAGTAAGCCAACCTTCTGATCATATGCCCCTCCACAGCCAGCAGGAGCTACAAACAGTGCTTTAACTTCTTCTTCCACGTGTGACCGGCGTCTGACGCAGTTAGCCCCGCCCCCACGCTAATTACAGCCCCTCTCCTTTCAAAATAAAGTGTTTTCCTGCACAATCGGCAGGCTTAAAATGCCTTGCGAACAGCTGATATGGTGGCGGGGGGTATGGTAAATCTAACGCTGAGTGGCAGCACGTTTTTTTTTTTTAAATGCTTTTTGGCATACAAGTCCCCGAAGGGAAAAATTTCAACATTGGGGTCACAGGAGAAGAATCAGTCCCCCCTTTCTTACTGGAGGATCTGCTTGTGGCCAGAGGAGAGGGAGTAATGAAGGCTTCTGACAGCACTGTTTCCAACATTAGGCGATGAGTACTCAATACAGCCCCCAGTGGTGACACATAGGTATGACAACATATACAGAGTAAAACAAAACATTTTTTTGTGTTGCGCTGCTGGGTTATGTATATCCAGGATGGGGGGAGGCTTATGGGAAAAAGAGGGGGGGGGAGATGGGATGGGGAGATAAGGGGTATATGCTGTGGCTTTGGTATATAGCAGTATTAGGGTTTCAAATCTGCTGCTCCACAGAATTCTGCAGTTCTTTAGTAAGTATGGCAGATAATAGTCAATAGGTAACCGGCAGGTTTTGATAAAAAAAATCATAGGTTATAGCCAATAATCAACAGTTATAAAAATAGTTAGTTATAGCCATAGGGTAAAGAGGATTTCTTAGCACAAGCAGGTAGGCAGCATGTTCAAGGGTAGAAGGCACCTTTAAGAGATATACAAACATAAGACAAAAAACAGCGCCAACCTAAATGCAGTATTTCAGATCACAGGTATTTATTTGTAAAGTAGTACACTCACTCTCTGTCGGAATGGTTCAGGCCCATGACGTTTTACGTGGAAGAAAAGTTTGTGGGGGACATCACAGGGCTCCTGGGGAGAAGCGGTCCTCTTTTTGCCGTTTGGTTCCCGTCCAGTGGCACCGGTGGTTCCCAGCGTCTCCGGCCCGGTGTCGCAGCGTCACGAAGGTCAGCTAGTTGGTCGTACGGGGGTCGCACTGTGATGACGATGCAATGCCTGAGGAAGGAGCACGCATGCTCCGAACGCGTGCAACGACGTCATCACAGCGCGACCCCGTACGACCAACTAGCTGACCTCCGTGACGCTGCGACACCGGGCCGGAGACGCTGGGAACCACCAGCGCCACCGGACAGGAACCAAACAGCAAAAAGAGGACCGCTTCTCCCCGGGAGCCCTGTGATGTCCTCCACAATCTTTTCTTCCACGTAAAACGTGATGTGCCTGAACCATTCCGACAGAGAGTGAGTGTAGTACTTTACAAATAAATACCTGTGATCTGAAATACTGCACTTAGGTTGGCGCTGTTTTTTGTCTTCTGTAGGTATGACAACATTAAAACTTAAAAGGAGAAAATTCACAAGAAAATCTCCACTTACCTTCCCGCTGCAGGGTTATCTGAGGTAAACCCAATCTTGACCCTTCACGGTGGGCTCCGAAACCTTCAGGAACAGGGGAGCCTAGAGGTTACCCACAATCCTGGACCTGCAACAGCACCCTGCCAGAAACAAACTTAATGGCCTTACTACCAAAAAGTACTGGATCCCAGGGTCCAGCTCTCTGAAAAAAGAAGCAGTCGCAAGCAAAACCGAATTTCTTAGGACACGAGGCCCGGGTACCATTCATTTAGTCCACGAAAGGACACTCTGAACGGATCCGGTCAGCATGGCTGGCCCCAGCAAGGATTGCTTCTAGTGGAGCTCAGCAGAGCACATCTTTACTCGTGACCAACACCTTATACACTGGCAAAAAAACTGAGGACTCCCAGTAGTGGGAGGGGTTATATAGAGAGTACACTTCTTGCCTTAAGGCGTGCTAGTGTCCATCAACTATCAGTGGCCCTATAACCCACATAGTAAGTACTATGGCTCTGTGTCCCTTGATGTAAGAAAATAAATGTTTTTTTGGTGAGCTACTCCCAATAGGAAATCAAAAGAGATTCAGACCCTGACATTGTACTCAAAACCCTAAAAGTGTAGCAACTGTTTAATAAGTATATGATCACTCCCATTCACTTTACATACACAGACAAGCAAGGCTGGTCACTGCCAGGTGTTTTTTCACCTTAATGCATAAGATGCATTAAGGTGAAAAAAGGGGTTTACAACCCCTTTAAAAACAAAAAAAGGTAGAAACTTGCAACAAAGTTTGTTAAAATCTCCATAATGTACATAGATCACTCAGATGGAATTATTTTTCCCCTCTCAACAAAAGGAGTTATTCTTTAAACAATGTCTCTGCTCCAGGGGAAGGCCATTTTATTAGAGTTGGGCTGAAAAACTCAGAGATGGCATCATCCCATCCTGCTTTGCAGGTAGGACATTTCTAAGACACGCCAAGCCATTACTGCTCACCCCCACCATCACAGGAGTGAACACTCAAATCCCTGCACGTGTGGTCCACTCTCTCCTCCATCATAAATCATGGGGGCTTAGAACTACTGTAACAGTGGAGATGACATGTGAGGGGGTTTGCATCTGCTGGAAGTGTCCAAGCAACATCCTAGAAACAAGGCAGGAGGGAACTATGCCATCTCTGACTTAACTTGTACAAAAAATACGGCTTTCAAAGTAATCATGCGATAATCTGATCATTAGTTTCAAAAGCTGATCCCGACAGTTAAGGCGCAACTATCAAAAAGGACAAAAAGACAAATGCTTTCTTGTACGCTACCAGATCATCAGATTTTCATTTAATCAGCACAATTGTCATTCAAAAATACACTACAACACATTACATCACTTACAAATTGTTCTGTTTTATGAGAAATTTTAGAACTTTAGCAATCATTTTCAATGAGACTAGCAAGCAAAAAATAAATAAAAAATTGAGACTATCATTTGTCTGATAATCTCATCATGTGTACCAGGCATAAGTCAGGGTTTCATGGCATAGGTAAATAGCAAAGTCATTATTTAATATTGGTCAAACTGCACAGCTTGTTTTTTTTTTTTCTACAGGCACCCCTTACCTGCATTGGCAGTTTTATGGTAAAAGGTGAATTAACCCTTTAACAAACAAAATCATGACATCCAACACCCAGAGCCAGTTATTTTTCAACACTGTGCTCTATACATTTAATATTCATGAAAACGCAAGGGCCAGACTGAAAATGGTAACATTCCATTATATTTGTGTTTAGTGGAGAATTCCCTCTTTACATTGGTGACTAGTGATGTGGTGGAGCACTTACACTAGGTGAGACATAGCAGTGGCACATTAGGTTTCAGTGGGAAATTATGTTGGCAGTCATTGTATGTGTGAAATCTGTCATTGTTCACTGCTTAAAGATCCTGGTTGAGAAAGCCTGACATACAGGCTGAATCTATGGAGTGTGAAAACATAGCGACAGAAATTCTAACCCTTTTCCACAATCCAACTTAAAACTGTAAGCCTACCCAAACAAACCATTCTGAAATCTGTCCAAAATACAACCATTAAGTAGAACTCCAAAAAGGTTGTTTTCACTGTGAAAAAGGGTTAGTATTATAGGAGATATTTTATCGTAAATACAGCTCCAGACTTTTAGTCACAGTGAAAGGGTGACCAGATATCAAGTAGACATAGACCAATAGCCCCCCAGATTAACAAAAAAAACCCACCATTATAGTGCAGTTCCTTATCTTCACTAAACACCACACTGCTGAGCCTTTTTCATAGACTCTGCTGAGCTGCAGTTCTGCCACCTACCAGATGGGGCTGTGACAAATTTAACATGTCATTAGCACCAAACCCACCCAACATGTGGCTCATGGTTGCAGTGCATCAATCCCATTGAAAATTGCCAATCGAAAAACATTAGGTCACCTCCTGAATGCCTGAGAGTGGCTGCTTAGCCAGACTCTGAAAAGAGATCCACTGCAGAGAAAGCAAGTGTGAACCTTAGCCTTACTCTACAGCAGGGAATTTGTTAAAAAAAAATAAAGATTATAGAATGGAGTCAATCGTCTCTCAGTTTTAAATCCAACCTTACAGTAAAACTGACGTCAAAAAACTTTTTTGCCCCAATTTTGGATATAGTAAGACAAGCTGAAGGGAAATCTCCCCAATAGGATGCCAAAACTGACTGGAGTTATACTATCAGAGTTTTGGCACCCCATTGAGGAGATTTCCCTTCAGCTTGTAAAGCAAGCAAGCAGAGCGGACAATAAGCACTGAAAATCAAAGTGTACTATATAAAATATAGGCCGCAATGACAAACAAATGCAAACTGACTACACGCACGGATAACCAGATACGCACTGACAAGCACAAACTGTAGAGCAGTAACAATCTGAAGTCTGAAGAGCGTGAATCGTCTTTAACCAAACTTCTACTAACACACGATAAAACATGAACTCTATGGCGAGTACGTACACGAAACATGTCACGATTGGAAATTCCGACAACTTTGTCCGACCGTGTGTAGGCAACACCAGTTTTGGACAAAATCCAACGGATTTTGTGATCGGAAAGTCCGACAGTGTGTACAAGGCATTAGGGTATGTAGCACACTTAATCCTGGACCAAAAAAACAAGGGCGACAAGTGTCATGCCGCTGTGGTGGCCAGGCCGTGCGTACAACCCCAGTACTCCTTTCCAGAGTAGCACACTCAACCCTGGGCCAAAAAAAAAAAAGGTAACAAGTGTGAAGGCACTGCGGTGGACAGACCATGTATACAAGCAAGATGAAATCCCTTCAAATTGAGGTAGGTCTCTACAAGGCACCAGAACTAGTCTCTCCCTCTATTACTGTTTTGGTGACCATGCTAAGTTTGGATTCTCTCACTTTGTCCTGACTGTTTCGCCCAAAGTGAGGGGGTCAATTGCCATAATGGGGAGACACAGGCATCAATAAACCTGACTGGTGTTTTAATCCCCCTTCACTAGCTAACAAAAGTTTTTACATTTTAGAATTGCATGCAGAAGAGTGGTTTGTCATGTTTTAATTGTTGTGTGCCCACACTAAGGGCACTTTCCATAAGTTTGGTTGTGGGCATTGGGACAGGAAGGAAGAGGCGCATCTTCAAGCAGGGTATAGACCAGCAATTGGTTGTATAGCCTAGGCTGTGTATAATTACCCAAAATACAACAATCCAGCAACAAAGCACAGGCTAAAAGTTGAAAATAAGTTAAAGATATAGCCTGGTACACACGGTAACATTTTTTTATTTTCATCCAACCCAGCAGTCTTAAACTGAGGAACTCTGGAAGAGGTTGCTATACTAACTATGCACTTTTAGTACAGCAATCTTTTTGCTGATCTATTGTGTTGACAGGGTAAACGCCCCACACCATCAGCGTTTGCAGCCATTGGCTGTGTGCTGAACAGCTTGTTCAACAGAAGCCAACTGTGAGATCGGCCTGTATCTACAGGTCCTTGTTTGACAGAACTTGACGGTCGGCCAGTATCTACTCTGCCGGCTAATCTCGGCCCATGTGTACAGGGCTTGAGAGTTTAGAAAAGCAGCTACCTGCTGTTATACCTCCACATAGGCACCAGATTGTCTTATTACTTCATAATTATGTACCATTTGTTTCTCCAAATGATTTTAAGGGTCTATAGATAAACAAAAATGTTAAAAAAAAAAAGTGTCCACAGTGAGATTACCTTAGCCATTTTCTAGCTGTATGAACAAAAAAAATAAACATCTTAACCTCTTCCCGCTCGCCCTATAGCCGAATGACGGCCGTAGAGCGGGCGCTTTCGTCTGGGATGCCGTCCCTGGACGTTCTGTTTACTTCCGCAATGCGCGCCGCCGCGCATCAGGGAAGTTCTGTGTTTGCCGTGTCCCCCGGAGACAGGCAAACACAGATCACTGTAAACGGGCAATCACAGCGGCCGTTTACAGCGCGATTGGCGTGTCCAATGTGAGATGATCTCATATGTAAACATATGAGATCATCTCTCAGCACCACTCTCCCTCCTCACACAGACAGCGTGTGAGAGGGGAGAGATGAACGGCTGCAGCGGCCGTAAGTGTAAGTTAAAAAAAGTGCCATCCTCCCCCAGTGCCATCCTGCCCCAGTGCTACCCATTAGTGCTATCTGTCCCCAGTCCCACCTGTTGTCAGTGCCATTTGTCCCCAGTGCCATCTGTCATCAGTGCCACATATTAGTGCCATATGTCATCAGTGCCATTTGTCATCAGTGCCACGCGTCATCGGTGCCACGCGTCATCGGTGCCACGTATTAGTGCCATCTGTCATCAGTGTCACGTGTCATTGTCCTGGTGCTCCAGGGCCTTCAAAAGTGTAATAGGTAGTCAACAAGTTAGATGTGTAATTTATGATCCTAGAACATGTGACGACGCTCCCTGCATGTTGGGCCTCTCTATGTGGCCAGGCTGTGAAAAAGTCCCACACATGTGGTATTGTAATACTCAGGAGGAGTAGCAGAATTTTTTTGGGGGTGTCATTTGTGGTATACACATGCCATGTGAGAGAAATAACCTATTACAATGACAATTTTGTGGTAAAAAATCAAAAATCTTAATTTTGCAAAGAATTGTGGGAAAAAAATGACAACATCAAAAAGCTCACCATGCCTCTTACTAAATACCTTGGAATGTCTACTTTCCAAAAAGGGGTCATTTGGGGGGTATTTGAACTTTCCTGGCTTGTTCGGGTCACAAGAAATGAGATCGGCCACCAGTACATCAGGTGTGATCAATTTTGTACGATTCACACCACAGCTTGTAGACTCTCCAAATTTCACAAAGACCAAATAATATCCACTAATTTGGGTTATTTTTACCAAAGATATGTAGCAGTATAAATTGTGGCCAAAATGTATGAAGAAAAATTAATAACTTGCATAATTCTGTCACAGAAACAAAGAAATATGCATTTTTTTCAAAATTTTCGGCCTTTTTTCATTTACAGCGCAAAAAATAAAAACCCCAGAGGTGATCAAATACCACCAAAAGAAATCTCTAATTGTGGGGGGAAAAAAAAAAGGGACAAAAAATTCATTTGGGTACAGTGTTGCATGACTGCGTAATTGTCATTCAAAGTGTGAGAGCACCGAAAGCTGAAAATTGGTCTGGTCAGGAAGGGTGTTTAAGTGCCCAGTAAGTAAGTGGTTAAACCATCTCTGCAGCACTCCAACAATCAGGCTGGTATGGTAGAGTGACCAGACAGAAGCCTACTCCTCAGTAAAAGGCACATGACAGCCCATCCAGAGTTTGGCAAAAAGGCACCTAAAAGGACTCCCAGACCAGGAGAAACAAAACTCTTGTCTAATGAAACAAAGATTGAACTCTTTTGGCCTGAATGGCAAGCGTCATGTCTGGAGGAAACCAGGCACGGCTCATCACCTGGCCAATGCTATCCATATAGTGAAGCATGGTTTAGGGATGTTTTTCAGTGGCAGGAACTGGAAGACTAGTCAGGAACAAGGGAAAGAAATGCAGCAATGTACAAAGACATTACTGATGAAAACCTGCTCTGGACCAAAGACTGGTGTGAAGGTTCATCTTACAACAGGACAACCCTAAGCACACAGCCAAGATAACAAAGGAGTGGCTACGGAACAACTCTGAATGTCGTTGAGTGGCCCAGCCAGAGCCCACACTAGAACCCGATTGAACATCTCTGGAGAGATCTGAAAATGGCTGTGCATCGAAATTTCCCATCTAACCTGGGGGAGCTTGAGAGGTCTTGCCAAGAAGAAAAGGAGAAACTGCCTAAAAATAGGTGTGCTAAGCTTGTAGCATTATACTCTAAAATTCTTGAGGCTGTAATTGGTGCCAAACATGCTTCAACGATGCAAAGGCTGTTAATAATTACGTACATGTGACGGATTAAAAAAAAAAAAAAAATGTACAAAGATTTCAAATAAACTTCTTTCATGTTGTCGTTCTGGAGTATTGTTTGTAGAATTTTGGAGAAAAAATAGGATTTTTAAAACAGCTTACCTGTAAAATTCTTTTCTTGGAGTATATCATAGGACACAGAGTCTCAAGTAATTACTTGAGGGTTATAGACCTACCTTCAGGTGTTGACACTAGTATAACCAATACAGGAAGTTAACTCCCCTATATAACCCCTCCTCCTTCCAGGAGCACTCAGTTTTTGTAGCCAACAATATAAGTAATATACTCTCACACCATAAAACAGAGGGGCGGGAGCTCTGTGTCCTATGATGTACTCTAAGAAAAGGATTTTACAGGTAAGCCGTTTTAAAAATCCTATTTTCGTTATCGTACATCATAGGACACAGAGTCTCAAGTAATTACTTGGTGGGATGTCCCATAGCAATGCTACTTGAGGGGAGGGAGACACAACCCTTAGGGTAACCCCCAGACCTGAGGACTTATACTGCTGCCTGCAGCACACTGCGCCCAAAGGCGATATCCTCATTCCATCTTACATGCACTTGATAACATTTTGCAAATATATGTACTGAAGGCCAAGAAAACGCACTGCCCAAGAAGCACCAACCGCTCTGGTAGAGTGCGCCTTAACTTGAAAAAGGGGAATCTTTCCCTTTAAATCATGTTTTAATTACAACTTGCCAAATGCACTTAGCGACAGTGGATTTTGACGCTGCCTGTCCCTTCTTAGGACCCTCTGGCAGAAGAAATAAGACATCAGTCTTACGAATCGGAGCAGTTTTTTTAAATACATTTTCACTGCTCTCACTACATCAAGACAATGTAGTGACCTTTCGTCCCTGGAACAAGGTCTTGGGGAAAAAACCCTGGCAGGACAATATGTTCATTCAGATGAAAGCCTGAAACCACGTTTGGCAAAAAACCTGGACAAGGGTGCAACACCACTCTGTCCTCATGAATAATCAAATATGACTCCTTACAAGAAAGAGCAGCCAATTCTGAAATCCTCCTTGCGGAGGATATAGCAAACGAAAATATCAGCTTCCTAGTCAGAAGGACTAAGGGAACATGCTGCAACGGTTCGAATGGCTGTTTTTGTAACACGGACAAAACTAAATTTAAGTCCCAAGGCTTAAGAGTGATTTAACTGGCAGATTAATACGCAGCACTCCTTGCATGAAACCCTGGACTAAAGAATGCATAGCAAGCAGTCTTTGAAATAAAAATTGATAAGGCTGAGACTTTAATAGACCTTAATAGTACTAAGGGCCAACTTCATCTCTACGCTTAATTGTAGAAAGGTAAGAATTCTGCCTATGATATATCTCTGAGGGTACCGACCCTTGGACTCACACCAGGAAACACAAGCTTTCCAGGCTCTATAATATATAGCTCTAGAAGCTGGCTTCCTAGCATTAATCAAAGTAGAGATAACTGACCTGGAAAGCCCATGTTTATTCAGATTGCGGGTCTCAATAGCCAAGCCATTAAATATAGCGTTCGTAAAGTAGGGTGGAATATCGGCCCCTGAGATAGCAGGTCTGGCCTTAGTGGGAAGAGCCCAGGACCCTCCACTGCCATCCTTATGATCTCTGCGTACCATGACCTTCTGGGCCATGCTGGTGCTACCAGTATTACAGATTTTCTTTCCAGCTTGATCCTGCAAAGAACTTGAGGTAGCAACTGAATCGGGGAAAAGTGCATAGATAAGTAAAAACTGATCCCACGGGGGTTGCTACCGCATCTGTTCCATAAGCGAGTGGGTCCCCTGTCCTGGATGCAAAGTTGACTAGCTTAGTGTTGAATCTGGACGCTAGGTCCTAGTCCGGAGTCCCCCATCTTTGGCAAACAGCCTGAAACACCTTGGGGTGAAGAGACCATTCTCCTGGGAATAACTGCCGGCGACTTAGATAGTCCACCCGCCAATTCTCTACTCCCGGAATGAAAACTGCCGATAGGCATGGGACATTCTCTTCTGTCCAAGTTAGAATCTGGTTCACCTCTCTCTGAGCTGAGACACTCTTGGTGACCCCTTGTGATTGATATATGCCACATCCGTGGCATTGTCGGACTGGATCCTGGCAGGACAATTCTTTAACCTGGAGGTCCAGGTTTCTAGAGCCAGATACACTGCCGGAATCTCTAGGATGTCAATGGGCAAGGCTCCTACTCCCCAGCCTGAAAAGCTGGCATCTGTCGTTACTACCTTCCAGATAATTGATCTGAAGGACTTTCCCTTCAGCAGGTTCCAAGATAGTAACCAACTGAGGCTTTGGGACACTCATGGGGACAGCCACATTGGCAAGTCCAAAGCTTGAATCGTTTTGTTCCAAGCAGACAGAATACGGCTTTCAGTTTCAAATGGAATTGAGCATAGGGAACTGCTTCGAATGAAGCTACCATCTTCCCTAACAACCTCATGCAAAGGCGAATTGAAGGATTTCTCTCCGACCTGATCATCCTCACCAGCTCCTGTATGGAGCTGATCCTTGCGGGAAGCAAGAACACCCCTTTTCTGGGCCGTGTCTATGATCAGGCCCAGATACTCCAGCCTTCTTAGTGGCTTTAAGGAGGATTTCTTTAGGTTGAGAATCCAACCCAAACCTTCCAGGTAACTGCTTGTGATGGCTACGCCTTGCGTCAAGCAAGCCAATGACTGGTCTATTGATAGATAGTCTAAGTAAGCCAAGACAGTTATGCCCTGTGCCCTTAACCTGACTAGAGGTGGGGCCAATACCTTAGTGAATACCCAAGGTGCTGTAGCAAGCCCGAAGGGCAAGGCTATTAACTGAAAATGCTTCTGTTCTACTTTGAACCGCAGAAACCTCCGGTAAGGAGGAAATATATGGACAAGCAGCTATGCATCTCTGATGTCGATGGATGCCAGAAGTTTTTCTCCTTGCAGGATGGAAACGACTGACTTGATTGACTCCATGCAAATGGAGCGGATTTTCAGGAACCGATTTAGATTACACAGATCTAGACTTGGTCTGATATCCCCATTTGGCTTTGGCACCGTAATTAGGTTTGAGTAAAACCTCAAACCTTGCTCTTGTTTGGGAATCTGTCTGATCACCCCTTGAGCCAATAATCCGTCTAATGCTTACAACAGGGATTGCCTTTCCCCTGGATCCTTGGGAACGTTTGATCTCAGAAAACGAGATGGTAGAAACTCTCAAAGCTCTAGCTTGTATCCTAGAGACACTGTGGAGAGAGTCCATTTGTCCCGAATCTCCCTTTGCCAGACTTCTGAGTACATCAGAAGTCTCCCCCCCCCCACCATGGTGAGGGGAGATGCCTCTTCATAAGGAGGTCTTGTATTCTTGTAGCCCCAGGTCTTCCTTTATGCCTGGTCTGATGGCAGAGGCCGAACAGTTTAAATGAAAGATGCTTATATTTTCTTTTGACTGGCAAGAGAGTACTATTTCCACTGGAAATTGTTTGAATGTATTTATCCAAAACTATCGTCAAATAATCGTTCTCCCTTAAAGGGGAAACTAGTTAGAAGGTTCTTACAAGGCGTCTCAGCTGACCAACCCTTTAACCAAAAGGGTCCTTCGCATATGTACAAGTACAAACGCAAGGCGTAATGCCTGGTGAATAGAATCCTTCATAGCGTCTACAGCAAAGCATAATGCTTTAGGTAGCTCGGCCAGTTCCTGTGCTTGTTGTGCAGGGAGATCATCTGAGAGCATCTGTGAACTGGTCCTTTAAGGACTGACAGATGCCTATAGCTGCAACTGCAGGCTGAGCAACAGTACCTGCTAAGGAAAAAAGGATTTTAACAGACCTTACAACTTCTTATCTGTTGGATCTTTAAGCATAAGCGCATTGTCCACTGGATAAAAGTAAAAAATTTTATTTTTTTTTCACATTGGAAATCACAGCGTCAACTGCTAGAACTTTCCATATTTTAGTGAATCTTTCTTCCATAGGATAGAGCTTTGCGAGTCTCTTTGGAAGGGAAAAAAATGCTTATCCAGATGATCCCATTCGGTATAAATAAGCCTTTTTTAGTAATGCGTGGATGGGAAACGCATGCAAAGGCTGTAAAGGATTCAAAGAACCCAAGGAAGAGATCGGCCCTTCAGCTAACTCTGTTAGGGGTAGCATGCAAGTAGAGCAAACCATCTTTGCAAGCCTCTGTACTTCAGATTGTGAAGTAGGGATCCTTGGGAACTTCAAATATTGTTTTCTCCACAGAGAAATAATCGCATGTCTTTCCTCCTGATTATCTGAGGGCAATACCCCATCTTGTCCCCATAATTCTCTTGGGCCCTCCACTGCCTGCAAAGAGTCTAAGGTGGGGGAGGGGGGATCTAGGATGCTTCCTATACACTGGATGGAGGATGCGATTAAAGCCACTAATCTTCCTTCTAAGCCTTGCAAGGCAGAGGAAAATGCATCTTCAGTCACCTCTACAAGGGCTGAAGTGTGTGAAGCAGTTGCACCACCACTAGCTTCCAATGACTCACCCTGGCTTGCCATGTCTGATCTCTCCAAAGAGGAAGACAGTATGGAGGCATAACTGGGATTCCCAGCGCCTGGGGGGGGTGACACCTTAAGTACCTTTATGGTACGTCTGGAAGACATAGTGCAAAGCACAAGCAGAGGTACACACAAAATAACAGTTATTTTACTACTAAGTAACAATAGTTTTTCCTGTCTGGAAATGCCTGTTTACACCGTTACGTGCCCAGCGCTCTGGTGTCTTAGTGTGACAGACTGCCTCTCTTCAGTTAAAAAGTCTTTCTGAAATGAGAGTGTCTGATATAAAGCCTCAGGTGGAACCTGATTGGCATCCTCAATGCTTCCCCTGAGCTATGCGGCGAGTGCTGTGTGTGTGGACGTTACATCCATACACAGTGCCACGTGACCTTGCGGACATGCCCCTCTGCATTCTTGGGCCCTGCTAGGGACCCAAATGGCCAACACAAAGTAAGGTGAACATAATATACACCTCTACAAGGGGGGAGAGGAAGGGGAGGGGGGGGGGGGGGTTCTGTCAGCAGATTTAAGTTTTTTAAAACCACAGAAACATAGGGCGTTTCCCAATGTTACTAGGTGGAAGTGCTGGGTTGTAATTAACCACCTCGTGCCCACCCTATAGCCGAATGACGGCCATAGAGCAGGCGCGTTCGTCCGGGTGGCCGTCCCTGGACGTCCTAATGTTGCCGCGGGCGTGCATCGTGGAAGTTCTGTGTTCGCCGTGTCCCCCGGGGAAAGGCAAACACAGATCGCTGTAAACGGCCAATCACAGCGGCCGTTTACAGCGTGATCGGCGCGTCCAATGGGAGATGATCTCATATGTAAACATATGAGATCATCTCTCAGCGCCGCTCTCCCTCCTCACACAGACAGTGTGAGAGGGGAGAGATGAACGGCTGAATTAAAAAAAAAAAAAAAAGTGCCATCCTCCCCCAGCAGTGCCATCCACCCCAGTGCTACCTGCCCCCAGTGCCATTCTCCCCAGTGCCATCCACCCCAGTGCTACCTGCCCCCAGTGCCATTTGTCCCCAGTGCCATCTGTCATCAGTGCCACGTATAAGTGCCATCTGTCATCAGTGCCACATAGTGCCATCTGTCATCAGTGCCACGTATTAGTGCCATCTGTCATCAGTGCCACGTATCAGTGCCATTTGTCATCAGCGCCACCTGTCAGTGTCACGTGCCATCTGTTGTCAGTGTCACGTGTCATCAATGCCACTTATCAGTGCCATCTGTCATCAGTGTCACGCGTCATCGGTGGCACGTATTAGTGCCACGTATTAGTGCCATCTGTCATCGGTGCCACGTATTAGTGCCACGTGTCTTCAGTGCCACGTATAAGTGCCACGTGTCATCAGTGCCACGTATTAATGCCATCTGTCATCAGTGCCACATATTAGTGCCATCTGTCAGTGCCACGTGTCATCAGTGCCATGTATAAGTGTCATCATTGCCTCGTATCAGTGCCATCTGTCATCAGTGTCACGTGTCATTGTCCTGGGGCTTCAAAAGTATAATAAATAGTCAACAAGTTAGATGTGTAATTTATGTTCCTAGAACACATGATGGCGCTACCTGCATGTTGGGCCTCTCTTTGTGGCCAGGCTGTGAAAAAGTCCCACACATGTGGTATTGTAATACTCAGGAGTAGCAGAATTTTTTGGGGGGTGTCATTTGTGGTATACACATGCCACGTGAGAGAAATAACCTATTACAATGACAATTTTGTGGAGAAAAAAAAAATGAAAAATCTTAATTTTGCAAAGAATTGTGGGAAAAAAATGACAACATCAAAAAGCTCACTATGCCTCTTACTAAATACCTTGGAATGTCTACTTTCCAAAAAGGGGTCATTTGGGGGGTATTTGTACTTTCCTGGCTTGTTCGGGTCACAAGAAGCGAGATAGGCCACCGGTACATCAGATGTGATCAATTTTGTGCGATTCGCACCACAGCTTGTAGACTCTCTAACTTTCACAAAGACCAAATAATATCCACTAATTTGGGTTATTTTTACCAAAGATATGTAGCAGTATAAATTGTGGCCAAAATTTATGAAGAAAAAATAATTTGCATAATTCTGTCACAGAAACAAAGAAATATGCGTTTTTTAAAAAAATTTCGGTCTTTTTTCATTTATAGCGCAAAAAATAAAAACCCCAGAGGTGATCAAATACCACCAAAAGAAAGCTCCATTTGTGGGAAAAAAAGGACAAAAAAATCATTTGG
Source organism: Lithobates pipiens (assembly GCF_037356315.1). NCBI lineage: Eukaryota > Metazoa > Chordata > Amphibia > Anura > Ranidae > Lithobates > Lithobates pipiens. The sequence goes on from NW_027507748.1 coordinate 322,878,921, forward strand.
GTACAGTGTTGCATTACTGAGTAATTGTCATTCAAATTGTGTGAGCACCGAAAGCTGAAAATTGGTCTGGGCAGGAAGGGTGTTTAAGTGCCCAGTAAGCAAGTGGTTAAGCCATGCAGCTAAAGCAGCTGCGTCAACCAATCAGCCACCGCACATATAGAAGTTTATACACATCTCTGTATAGCAACTGCTGTATTTTTTACCAAATCCCACAAGATTTAAGAACCCCCTCTGCCACTGGGACCACACATGTTCTAAGACAGAGCTGCACTAAGACAAATACCTAGGTAGTGTAAGTTACTCCTTATAGAGGAGACATAAGGCATATAAGGTATATTGAAGGAAAAAGCAAAGCTTCCCTTACATTGTCCTCACTGCAGGATACTGCAGATTTAACAGACAGATCCAACTTTCACCCATCACGGCAGGCTGCGTTTAAACACGCTCAAAGACTGGGGCCCCTTTAAAAGGGGTTTCGCTCCTTTGGGCCTTGTATAGCACCCCTCAGGACAACTTTAGGAAATGTAGCAAGACCAAAAAGCATCCTGGTTCCTAGGGTCCAGCTCTCAAAGAGAAGCATTACAGGAAAAACCTTGTTCTTGCATCGAGGTCCAGGTACCATCCTATGGCCTCAGTGGCGAGGATGGATCTGATTGTGAAGGTTTCTTTAAATCCAGCATGGATGATCCCTCCTGGAGCTCCGCAGAGCACATCTTCACTCATGACCAACACCTTAGACACTGGCGAAAAAACTGAGTGCTCCTGGAAGGAGAAGGGGTTATATAGGGGATTCAACTTCCTGTATTGGTTATACCAGTGTCAACACCTGAAGTTAGGCCTATAACCCACCAAGTAATTACTTGAGATTCTGTGTCCTATGATGTACGATAAAGAAAATGAGGCACTGTGAATACTTTCTGGATGCACTGGAACTTCAGCTGGTTAGATTAAGCTTTGACACAAAAAAACAAAACAAAAAACAAAAACACTGAGCTTCACCAGATTTTACACACTCAGTTTTAGTAAAACAGCCCCACTGTCTCTGTTAGGGAGATTTTTCCCTAACTTATATCCTGTGTTCATTGGAAACAGAACATCTCACAAGGGACACAAAGTGAGCAAGGTTCTAACATTCCCACATTGTGGCAAAATTCACACTGATGCAGTGCGGAATGCGCAGCAACTCTTGTGTGTTTCACAATCATATTACTTTGCAAACCGCTGTGGGTATCAAAGGTAGGTTAATGATACCCCAAAAACAGTTTACAAAACACCGTGCGATCAGTTAAAATTTGATTCACATACGTGCAATCCGACTCCAGTGCAGAAAATAAATAAGTGCCTGCACCTTTCGTGGGGGTGCATTGCAATTTGAGCCATACAAAATGACTGGCTCAAATTGACTGCAAGAAAAATCACGTGATTTGAACAGGAATGCAGTGCGATTCCTGTCCAAATCACTTGTGGTTTTCTCCACCGCAATAGTGCGAACCTAGTCTAAAAGGTGTAAGTATTGTTTTATCTTTTGAAAAGATTTTCCTTCTAACATAGGGCAAAAAAAAAAAAGGGGGGGGGGGGGGGGCTGGAGACAGTTGAGCCTGGCAGATATTTGAACCACCACCGGTGAGCGGGGTTGACCGGGAGCTGTTTTCCCAGTGGAAAAGTATATGGAGTTAGAGGAGAGCCAAGCCAAGCGGGATCACCAAGCGGTAAAACACACTTTAACAGCTCACATTGAAACCATATCCGTTCACTCACACAGCCCTGTCTCATCCTAACCTTGCGCCTGTAATAGACAGAATGCATCCCAGCATTAGACCCACGTTCTATTACAGGCGCGGGGTTAGGAGGAGGTGGGGCTATGTGAGAGTGAGCGGAGACAGTTTCAATGTAAGCCGTTACAGCTTGTTTTACCACTCAGTGATCCCACGGCTCTCCAACTCCAGTCACCCCTCTCATTTCCTCTGCCCAGGCAAGGCTGCAATGGGGACAATGTGTTGCTGTAATGGGGGGGGGGCACAGTGAGCCTGCATTGATGGGCACCGGTGAGGCTGTGCTGAGGGGAACTGATAAAGTTGTTAAAAAAAAAAAAAAAGTGTAACTTAATTCTGCATAAAACATTTAAAGAGGAAGTAAACCCTGATGAGTTTACTTCCTCTTTCATTTCCCTGTAAAGGAAAAGCATAATGGACTACTATGCATCGCATAGTAGTCCATTATGTGTCACTTACCTGACACAGGAGCCAGCGAAGTCACCGCTGTCCCCTGTAGTTCCGAGCGTCCGTCTTCTTGGGGGGTCTCGCTGCTCCGGCGCTGTGATTCGCCGGAGCAGCGATGACGTCACTCCCATGCATGCGCACGGGAGCCGAGACTCGCGGCATTGCCATCATCGACAATGCCCCGGTCAGTGCGCCGCTGTATACGGCGCATGCGCCGTAGATAGCGGTGCCCGTCTTCGGGCAAATATCTCCTAAACCATATAGGTTTGGGAGATATTTCTTGGACCTACAGGTAAGCCTTAATCTAGGCTTACCTGTAGGTCAAAGTGGTTTGTAAGGGTTTACAACCACTTTAAGTGTCATTTCATGACATAATTTATGACCTGATTAGGGGCGGGGCAGAGCAGGGTAAGGGTTGGGTGGGGCAACTGGTGGTGAATTACCTGGAGACCTGGCTAGTAGCTCAGGACTTGAAATTTTGAGCTCTGCTGCAGTGAATGCAACAGCAATAGTTGAATGCAGAACATATGCCCGTGAAATTGGTATTATCCAATGGATGGAATGCTGAACTAACTCATTTTAAATTGCATCTACACCTTTCCTGGTTGCGGAAAAGAAAACAAAGCACACAACTTTCCTCTATCCAGTGATCTATTCCTCTGGTGGTGGCAGTCACATGGCTAAACAAATGCAGTAGAGTTCCTAGGTTTGTACACAGAAATACCAGCCAATAAACAGAGAAAGCCATTATACCATTATGTAAGGCTATGTTTCCACTAGTGCGCCTTGGGACACAAATCCCATGACAAGTCGTACCCCATGATTTCCAAGGAGTACCGTTTATATATGTGCGACTTCAAGGACCTCAAGAAGCATCGCTTCATATCTCATCAAAATCGCACAACTTTCAGGTCGCACTAGGGGAAACCTAAGCCTTTCGGATATACATTGTAGATTTTTTTGCTGATTCGGCAGAAATTTGAGGCATTGTGTCCCCCCAAACTCCACTCTGCACCACCCAGCTTACTGCATTTCAACTGAAAAACTGAAGGAACTGGGTGGGAAAATTTTCAGCCAAGATTAACTGCATCTCATCAGATATAATAACTGTTTGGGTATTTAGACAGCCACAATTGTCAATGCTCTGTTAGCATATGATAGCCTAAAGGGGAGAGTCCACCATCTACACTGTTTTATATAGATGGAGGAAATGAATGATTTTCCTGTAGGATGAACAAGAGAAAATGGACATGTGTATGGCTAGCATCAGTAAATTAAGACCGTTATATGGATGTCTTTTCTCGGTGTAATGGTCACCAATAGCATCTCCCCTACAGTGCCTTGAAAAAGTAATCATACCCCTTGAAAATGTCCACAATTTGCCATGTTACAATCAAAAACGTAAATGCATTTTATGCGATAGACCAACACAAAGTGGCACATAATTGTGAAGCGGAAGGAAAATTATGAAATGGCTTTCAATAAAAAAAAAAAAAAAAAAAAGCAATATCTGAAAAGGTGTGGTATGCATTTGTATTCAGTCCTTTATTCTGATACCCCCAGTTATAATCTAGTGGAACCAATTGTCTTCAGAAGTCACCTAATTAGTAAATAGAGTCCACCAGTGTGCCATTTAATCTCAGTATAAATACGGCTGTTCTGCCAAGTTTGTTATTGAACCTTAATGAGCAAACAGCATCACGAAGGCCAAAAAAAAAAACACCAGACAGGTCTTGGATAAAGTTGTGGAGCAGTTTAACGCAGGGTTAGGTTATAAATAAATATTCCAAGCTTTGAACATCTCACGGAGCACTGTTCAATCCATCATCTGAAAATGGAAAAAGTATTTATGGAAGAGTGGCAAAAAGAAAGCCTTAAGTCCCATTTGCAGTTTGCGAGAAGCCATGTGGGCAACACAGCAAACATGTGGAAGAAGGTGTTCTAGTCAGACAAGACCAAAATGTAACTTTATGGCCTAAAAGCAAAATGCTATGTGTGGCAGAAACCACTGCACATCACCCTGAACACACCATCCCCACTGTGAAACATGGTGGTGGCATCATGTTGTGGGGATTATTTTCTTCAGCAGGGACAGGGAAGCTGGATGGGGCCAAAGAGTCTGGTGCTAGAGTCTGCAAAAGACATGAGTCTGGGGCAGAGGTTCACTTTCTGGTCGTTGTCCAGCAGGACAACGACCCTAAACATACAGCCAGAGCTACAATGGAATTGGTTTAGATCAAAGCATAGTCATGTGTTAGAACGTCAATTGGATTTAGGTATGGACTTTGGACCAATTTGTGGGAAGACTTGAAAATTGCTTTTCACAGACGTTTTCCATCCAGTTTCAGAGCTTGAGCCATTTGCCAAAAAGAAGACTGGGCAAAAATGTTATTCTCTAGATGTGCAAAGGTGATAGAGACATGCCAAAAAAGATTTGCAGCTGTAATTCCAGAAAATAGTGTTTCTACAAAGTATTGACTCAGGGGGGCTGAATACAAATGCACGCCACACTTTTCAGATATGCCATTTGTAAAAAATCTTTAAAACAATTTAATCATTTTCCTTCTAGGTCACAGTTGTGTGCCACTTTGTGTTGGTCCATCACATAAAATCCCAATAAAATACATTTACGTTTTTGGTTGTAACATGACAAAATGTGGAAAATTTAAAAGGTCATGAATAGTTTTTCAAGGCAATGTATTTGTTCCCAAAACAGTTAGTTTTTACTTTCCACTGAGCGGTCATGCCATTAAATGATCGATGTCATAACTAATCACATGTGCAACATTATGGCAATTGCAGATCAGACACCAAGATGACAGCTTCCTTGGCTATAAAATGATAGAATTTAGTTCCACTTTAAGGAATTCCAGAATACCAATGGTTATAATTGTTGCCAACATGCTCTGCACCCATTTGAAACTCCCACAAGCATATATATTGCATGGTTACAAATTATCAGAAATGACTTAATAAAATATGGCTATTTTTTTTTTTTAACATAACAGGGACATAAGAAAAATGCTCCTTTAAACTAGAGATGCACAAATCCAATATCCAGAAATCAACTGCATATGGCTCGGTATTGTATATACATTCCTCATGTTTGAACAGTTTTATTATATAAATTACGACAAATACTGGACACATTTTCAAAAAAAAGTTTACTTTTCTTCTTATATGCAAAATGGGAAAATTTATAGTTGGATTTCCAACACTATTTTGTATGGAAATGAAGGCATTAAAATGGTGCAAGAGTAAACACACAGATAGACCCTTTATTTGGCATTTTGCCATATATTTTCATTTAAACACATTAAAAACAAATGATATCCCTGCAAGGTTAAAAAACAAATACAGCCAGCATTTCAATCTAGCAATGTGGGCCGCTAAATCGCCCTTTAAATAGCTTTAAAAAAAAAAAAATAATAATAATTTTACCTCGTATTGCTATAGACATCCATTCAGAATTTCATAAAACACAATTTGAACATTACAAGTCTAGCAACAGTATAGAAAGAAAAGTTTACATCAAAAGTCAAACGCAAACTCCTGTACAAGAAATCCCATTTCTACACATAAAACACTATAGAAATTAGTAACATGGTAAAGTATCTTTCTTACTCTTTAGGAGAATAAAAAATCAATAATGATATTACAATAACCTCAAATGTCTAACAGATCATAAAATTAGCCCAAAGAAAGTTTGTAAATGCCCTCAAGGAAAGCAGGTGTCATCTTTAAGCCTGTACAGCCCTGAACATCGCATAGTCAGCCTCAAACATGCGTAGGAAGATGAAGATAACCTACACAATTCAAAGGGGGAAGGGGGTTCGTTTGTGTGGGAGCTTTCATGCCACTTCTAAAATTAATCCTATGCTGAAAAATATGGAGGTTACCACCACTTGCTGTAAAGTTAGTTGTCAGGTTGACCTTTCGAACTCAATACTTTAGATTAGCCCAGTTCACACAAGCATTTCCTCAAACTCCTAGTAAAACAGTCTGCAATAAATATGGACAGCACGCAGTACTGCTCACATTTACAAAGTGTTTGTGTCACGTTGCTGGGCTTCAAAAATGAAGCTTCATGTGAGGTTGGAAAGAGCTGAAGCATCTAAACGCCTTCCATTCAAGTCTATATTAACACACAATAAATGAGTCAGACCTTCACCTCAGCCCAAAAAGAAAAAAACTCGACATCCAGCGTGGGCTTTTTTAAAGCATGTCAAATGCGCATAGGGTGTTTGAGGGGCATTTTTACGAGCGTCAAACACGCATGAATGCTAATATTGAATTTGTTCAGCATCAGTATTTTGAGCAAGTGTGACTGATCTGGGCCAAATATGCAGTCAATGAAGTTAAACTTCAGCATGTGCTTATCTATACATGGTCGGAGACACAAAAGTACTAAACCATAGACAACTGGACACTTCAGGGAGAGTTTAGGCAAACTACATATTTCTCAGTAAGGTTTTCTTGAAAAGCAAAAGAGTAGCTCTTGCAAACTAGGACAATTGTGAAACTATACATGTCAAAAAAAAATAATTACGCTAAGCTTTTCCCACCACATACATGGTCCACAAATTATACTTCTTTGAGACCAAAGTTCTTGTAAATTTACCAGCAGGTTCAAGGTCAGACACGCAACTTTTTTTTTGACATCACAAACTGTGTGACCTAAATTTATAAGATTGTCATAAGCACTTTAGACCTATTCTTCTCTATGCTACATCAAAATGTTCAAAACATGGTTCATGCGCTGCAATCCCACCGCCCCCCCCCCCCCCAAAAAAAAACAGGCTGCTACATGCATTACACATGTGCTTGTTAAGTGCACACCATTATTAAGTAAAATACTAAACCTCTCATTATCTGCAATATCCTTGTGCAATTCTGCAGCATTATTTTAGAAGATGCAATGTTGTACATGTTAAACGCAAGGAAATGCATTAGTACAAAGGTCCAATAGATATATACACTATACCCTGAAGGTCACACTTTGTGCACACTAAAGCCAAAATTAAAAACTGTCTCATGGCAGTTTATAGACACAGTAGTTCATGACTAAGTGCAGTATCTGGAAGTCTAAAGTTGGTGGCATTTGCTCCCATTAAAAAAAATAAAAAATTTAAACACTGCTTGGCAATGAAAACTTTAAGAAGGGCATCACTTCTCACAATCCCTTTAGTCTGTGAAATTCCAGATTTTTAGCAAAGTCCATTCCACAGACAAAATTCCTATCATTTTCTGAACAGACAGTCAAAATGTGCGCCATTCTGCACCTAAAACAGTTAATAGTTAAGTCCAAACAGTTTACAATAGTATTGCTGCAACACAACCTGTAAAGTTTTAAAAATGTACAAACACATAAACCCTATGTAGTACTATCCCACCCTACCCATTGCGTTTTCCTACATAAAACTATGCAGAAAAGTAATAAATAAAAGCAGAGGACTGTGTTTATAGGTCAACAAGTGATCACCCACGTTCACATGTCTGCATTGAAACATTTTGAATGTGTCCCGGCTCAGTTTTACACATTTGTACAGAAAGCGTGCAAAAGACCCACCCTACCCAGTTTTAAGCAAGCAACTTTTAAAATTGCAGTGACATCTGCAAGACTCATGGCACAGATACGATGTGTTGCCTGATGCACAGGTGAAAAAATGCTGTATATATGAACACTGTAAAGTCACCTCAGCCATCAAGGAGCAGTTCACAACCCCTTCAATCCCAAGGGACTGGTTGAATTAAAGTTCTTTTAAATACCACTACAAGCAAAGCAGTTGATGAAAAACTGAAGTAATGATGAAGCAAAGCTAATTCCCATTATATCTTGTAAATGAGACAGAAAAGACACCAAGTGCTTTTACAAACGCACACTGCTTTTAAGAATGGAGGAAAACAGAAGAAGATAGAAAGCAAAAAGAATGACATCACCTGGCACTGAAGGGGTTACCAAGCAGCAAAGCTCAAAGCAGCATTATTATTCCCCCCACAAAAGACAAAATTTCCACCATCCCAGTGAGGTATTTCTGGTTTCTGTGTGTCAAAAAACAAAAAAAAACAAAAAACATGAAGAACTGCAAAAAAATAAAAAAATGCATGTGCTGGTCAAACCTTTAGCCATGCTGCAGAAAAGATGGGGTGAGGATAAAGAGCAGTTTGAAGCAGTAAATGCTTTGAGGTATTTACAGAGAAATCATGTTTATTAGCAGTCTGGATTTGCCGCATCAGTGGCCTAGCACTAGCTCTAATTACTGGACACCTTTCTGAAATAAAAAGAAAACAATGCAGCAATTTTTGGGCAGATAAGCATGTCAAAAGGGCTTAATGAGACTCATTTAAAAGAAAAGTTCCTATGTAGTAAGTGCAGTAAGCACCCCCATTGGTTTTTGGAGCTCAAGAATCCATCACAAAAGTGAAAATGCTGGTATAAACTGTGAGGATTCTACTGATGTGTAGATACTTTGGATCATACATGTTAAAGGGTTAAAAAGGTCAATAGCAGGGCCTGCCCTGCTGGCAGTGAAGACAAAGACCATTCGCAACTGAGGCATGGGAAAGACATTTGAGATTTTAAAAAAGGTGATCTAAATAAAAAAAGCCTGAAATGAATTCTTGTGTTGCCAACAGCAACCAGGTTCCTAGTGTACAAGAGGAACAGCTGAAATCTTGATGGTCTGTACAGGCAAACATGCATTCTTTTCAGATACACAAGGTCTAAAATTAAGTTAAAAGGAATTTCAACAAATCCTTTAAGCTGCATCAATCATTTTAAGACAGAAAGTGGGATGTGTTACATCTACAATGCAATTACATATAAATGCTGTGTGGGTCTACGGAAAGGTTTTATTGCCTAAAAATTATCCCAAACCCCACCCTTACTACAAGTAAAAAGGTTTTATATCAAATCACAGCAGCATAACACGGGCATTTTCATGTGCTGGCAAATACTTACATACGGTTTAGGGGAGTGGAGATTTGCTGGGGAGGGCAGCGGAAAAATAATGGCAATCTGCATTTTAAAAACCAATGGCAGTGTTTGCCACATGGCCCTTATATTAAAATCTTATTCATATTACACATTCATTTTAATACAGAAAAAAACTAAATTTAATTAATCTGCAATATAGTGCAATTGTTTTGCAGCCTGCGCACTCTAAAGTACAAGCTGCAATGGTAAAGAACCTGACAGACAGCGATAACTGTAAAAAAACGAAATCACTTAAAAAGGTATTTTACAGTAAGACTAAACCTCATTTAGTAAGTTTATGGCCCCACACAGTTATACTTTACCATATATGTATATACTCACAAAGCAGCTTGAAGTTAAGACAAGTATGACAACTTTTGTTATAACCAAAGATGAAGAAATGCTGGCTTTTAAAAGAAAATAAAAAGTGACCATTTGGAGCATAATCTTCAGATATCTTGAAAGGTTTGAGGTAAAGGTTCAGTCCAACGCATCAGAAGACAGTTGAAGTTTTTGATATATTAAAAAAAAACTTAAAACAAAAAAAATGTAAAAACAAAACCAAGTAATTACTTTCTTCAATTAAGATGAGACTGAAGAAATTCAGTGCAAAAAGTCCAAAGTGTGCTGGTAGGAAGCCAAGAGCGCTATCCCTGACAATAGGACACTGGATTGAACCATACATTTCAGAGCTCTGAGGAACATGGAGATGGTATGGTGTCCTGCTGCTCTGTCAGGCAAAGTACATTGTGTGCTGTGTGTCGTGATGAATCTGAACGGCTTTGGCCAGAGCCTGTGGATCACGACCATTGCTCTGTCCAGAAACATGGCTTCCTTCAGCGCTGGGGAAGAGAACAAACAAAAGCAAAGTTAGTGTTGGTCAGGGTCTGATAATCAATATTAATTCTTAGGCCTCATGGAGACTGCTGCAGGCAAACGGATGTTTAGGAGCAGTTGGGCATTTTTTTCAGCTGCCCCTGGACTCTACTCTATGTTGTCTTATTATATGTACACAGGGTCGTTTACAGTAGTTTCTAGGCAGTTGAGAGGATTTTTTGGGAACGCAAAAAAAAAAATGGGCTCAGAAGCTGAGTTTTTAAGCTCTTCTAAACGCAGCTAAATGCGGTAACTAGCATTTAGCTGCATTTTGTTTACAGGCACTTTTCCTTTTCGCCCATTTTGAAAACGACCCTAAAAACAAACATGGCAAAACACCACTAAACGCGTCATTTAAACATGGAAAAACTGATGTTTTAAACACGAGTTACTATCTGTCAAGTTAAATCGTTCAGGAGAGGTTGTAAAAATGTCCCGTGTACATGAAGCCTTAATGACATATGCAGAATAACCTCCCAATGAACCCACAACCACAGGTGTACAAGTTTTACATCTAAAAGACCCTGAGAGTTGGCTGTGAAAAAAGGAAAGGTTGTATACAGTGCAATTACTTGCAAGGACAAATTAAATCCATGAACAATGTGTTCATAGATTGAATTTGTTTTTCGGCTCAAAGTGTTCTCTTATTCACAAGCCCTGAAGGCCTTAAAGTGGTTGTAAAGGCAGGTGGTTTTTTATTTTAATGCATCTGATGCATTAAGATAAAAAGCCTCCTGTGTGCAATGCCCCAATCTTACCCGAGGTCTATCCAGAACCGGCAATGTTGCACGAGACTCAGCTGTCCAAGACTCCCTTCCTCATTGGCTGAGACAGCACCATGGCATCATTGGCGCCAGCTTCTGTCAAAATCAATGAGCCAATGAGGAGAAAAAGGGGGCGGGGAGGCCGCAGTCTATGGACTCAGGGAGCTGTGGCTTGGCTCGGTGCCCCCATGGCAAGCCGCGGATATGCGCTGCCCTGTGCAAAACCACTACACAGAGGTAGTAAGTATAACATATACATTCTTACTTTAAAAAGGAATATCGTTATGGCAGCAGCTTGCAGCTGCATATACACACACATACATACACACATACAGTGGGGACGAAAAGTATTCAGACCCCCTTAAATATTTCACTGTTATATTGCAGCCATTTGCTAAAATCATTTAAATAAAATTTTCCTCAAAGTACACACAGCACCCCATATTGACATAAAAACAAACACAGAATTGTTGACATTTCTGCAGATAGATTAAAAAAGAAAAACTGAAATATCACATGGTCCTAAGTTGCTTTGCTGTGATACTCTCAGGTGCTGTCCATTTCTTCTGATCATCCTTGAGATGGTTCTACACCTTAATTTGAGTCTAGCTGTGTTTAATTATACTGATTGGACTTGATTAGGAAAGCCACACACCTGTCTATATAAAGACCTTACAGCTCACAGTGCATGTCAGAGCAAATGAGAATCATGAGGTCAAAGGAACTGCATGAAGAGCTCAGAGACAGAATTGTGGCAAAGCACAGATCTGGCCAGTTACTAAAAATTGTCTGCTGCACTTAAGGTTCCTAAGAGCACAGTGGCCTCGATAATCCTTAAATGGAAGATGTTTAGGACGACCAGAACCCTTCCTAGAGCTGGCCGTCTTGCCAAACTGAGCTATTGGGGGAAACTAGCCTTGGTGAGAGAAGTAAAGAAGAACCCCAATATCACTGCGGCCGAGCTCCAGAGATGCAGTCGAGAGGTGGGAGAAAGTTGTAGAAAGTCAACCATCACTGCAGCCCTCCACCAGTCGGGGCTTTATGGCAGAGTGGCCCGACGGAAGCCTCTCCTCAAGATACATGAAAGCTCGCATGGAGTTTGCTAAAAAAAAAAAAAAAAAAAAAAAAAAGAAGAAAAACACACCTGAAGGACTTCAAGATGGTGAGAAATAAGATTCTCAAGTCTGATGAGACCAAGATAGAACTTTCTGGCCTCAATTCTAAGCGGCATGTGTGGAGAAAACCAGGCACTGCTCATCACCTGTCCAATACAGTCCCAACAGTGAATCATGCTGTGGGGGTGTTTTTCAGCTGCAGGAACAGGAGGACTGGTTGCAATTGAGGGAAAATGCGGCCAAGTACAGGGATATCCTGGACAAAAAACTTCTCCAGAGTGCTCAGGACCTCAAACTGGGCCGAAGGTTTACCTTCCAAACAAGACAATGACCCTAAGCACACAGCTAAAATAACGAAGGAGTGGCTTCAGAACAACTCAGTGACTGTTCTCGAATGGCCCAGCCACAGCCCTGACAAACCCAATTGAGCATCTCTGGAGAGACCTAAAAATGGCTGTCCACCAACGTTTACCATCCAACCTGACAGAACTGGAGAGGATCGGCAAGGAGGAATGGCAAAGGATCCACAAATCCAAGTGGGAAAAACTTATTGCATTTTTCCAAAAAAGACTCATGGCTGTATTAGATCAAAAGGGTGTTTCTACTAAATACTGAGCAAAGGGTCTGAATACTTAGGACCATGTGATATTTCAGTTTTTCTTTAATAAATCTGCAAAAATGTCAACAGTTTTGTGTTTTTCTGTCAATATGCGGTGCTGTGTGTACATTGAGGAAAAAAAATGAACTTAAATAATTTTAGCAAATGGCTGCAATATAACAGAGTGAAACATTTAAGGGGGTCTGAATACTTCATCCCCACTGTATGTAAAATTATATTAATATATATATATATATATATATATATATATATATATATATATATATATATATATATATATATATATACACACACATATACACACACACACACACACACAGTATCTAACAAAAGTGAGTACACCGCTCATTTTTGAAAATACTTTAATATATCTTTTCATGTGACAAAACTGAAGAAATGACACTTTGCTACAATGTAGTAGCGAGTGTACAGCTTGTAGAACCGTGTACCATTAATGTCTAAACCGCTGGCAACAAAAGTGAGTACACACCTAAGTGAAAATTTCCCAACTGCGCCCAAATTGTGTGTGGCAACCAATTATTTCCCAGCACTGCATTAACCCTCTAGGGCACAGAGCTTCACAGGTTGCCAATGGAGTCCTTTTCCACTCCTCCATGACTGAGCTGGTGGATGTTAGAGACCTTGCACTCCACCTTTCGTTTGAGGATGCCCCACATATGCTCAATAGGGTTTAGGTCTGGAGACATGCTTGGCCAGTCCATCACCTTTACCCTCAGCTTCTTTACCAAGGCAGTTGTCGTCTTGGAGGCGTGTTTGGGGTCATTATGTTGGAATACTGCCCTGTGGCCCAGTCTCCGAAGGGAGGGGATCATGCTCTGCTTCAGTATGTCCCAGTAGATGTTGGCATTCATGGTTGCCCTCAATGAACTGTAGCTCCCCAGTGGTGGCAGCACTCATGCAGCCCCAGACCATGACACTCCCACCACCATCACAACATTATATAGTATCATCCATTAACCTATTATCCCATATATACCATATTGACAGCGCTAAATATCAAAACCAAATAAAATATTTAAGAGGGTGACAGATCCGTAATCAAAACAGAAACCACAGAAATGTTCATGAAAGTCCCAAACATATGAGAATGAGTTTTCAGTTAAAACATTCACACGCTGGAAAAACAGAAAAGAAAGTCCATCTCCAAGATAGAACCACCAGTGCGTAGAAACTTGACAGCCGGTGACACCCCTTATGGTAATGAACTCACCAGAACACTGAGGGTTAACAAGCCCATCGTCGCCAATAATGATAATTATTTCACTGGTTCCTCTATGGAGAATCTTCTTATCACACCAACAATCAAGAGGTTCTCAACAGCAATACCACAGGTTCCTTGATATCCTAACAGCAACAACTTTCTTGTATTTTTGTGCTTCACTCACAGCAGCAGATTCACATGTAGGAAACGACAAAAAACATGTTCCATAGTGCAAACTGCTTTATTAATTAAAATTCTCATGCGCATATAAAACATACGTACACAATCATCGTTTAAAAAAAAAGGTTCCCAAAGATATCACTGACAGTACGATCGGATTTGTCTCACCGCAGTCCTGAGCGCCTCAGATCGTATACAGGCTCAGCATCCATGGCGGGTCCCGGGCGAACGTTCAAACCGACTGCTCTGTAGTGACATATAGCTGCTTGGTCACGCCCATACGCGTTTCATCACTACGTCTTCATCTGTGGGCGCCCACAGACGAAGACGTAGTGACGAAACGCGTTTTAACTGAAAACTCATTCTCATATGTTTGGGACTTTCATGAACATTTCTGTGGTTTCTGTTTTGATTACGGATCTGTCACCCTCTTAAATATTTTATTTGGTTTTGATATTTAGCGCTGTCAATATGGTATATATGGGATAATAGGTTAATGGATGATATATACTATATAATGTTGTGATTTATTTCTTGTATGATAGCAGCTTGTAATTATTATTATTTTTGACTTACCTTTGTGGGCGCTGGGATCAGTGGGGAATATTCTGAATATTTTATGTTTTGTGTGTTTTCCAGTGATATCAGTACTCCCACCACCATGCTTGAATGTAGGCAAGACGCATTTGTCTTTTTACTCCTCACCTGGTTGCCGCCATACACCTTGGTTTCAGACCATAAACACATTTCCCACGTACTTTTGGGAGACTTCAGATATTTTTTTTTTTCAAATTTAGCCGGGCTTGGATGTTTTTCTTCATAAGAAAAGGCTTCCGTCTTGCCACTCTCCACATAGCCCAGACATAGGAAGAATACAGGAGATTGTTGTCACATGTACCACACCACCAGTACTTGCCAGATGTGCCTGCAGCTCCTTTAATGTTGCTATAGGCCCCTTGACAGCCACCCTGACCAGTTTTCTTCTTGTCTTTTCATACATTTTAGAGGGTCGTACGGTTCTTGCTAATGTCACCGTTGTGCCATATTTTCTCCACTTGACGATGAATGTCTTCACTGTGTTCCATAGTATAGCTAATGCCTTGGAAATCCTTTTGTAGCCTTCTCCTGATACATTTTAACAATGAGAGCCTTCTGATGCTTTGGAAGCTCTCTGTGGATCATGGCTTTTGCTGTAGGATGCGACTTAGAAAATGTCAGGAAAGACCTACTAGAACAGCTGAACTTTATTTGGGGTTAATCAGAGGCACTTTAAAATGATGGCTGGTGTGTACAGACTCCGATTCAAGATAAGATTAGGTTGAATGTGATTGCTTAATTTTGAACACAGCTACATTCCCAGGTATAAGAGGGTGAGCACACTTATGCAATAATATTTTTACCCCACACCCCAAAGAGCGCTTATGGGTCACATTAAGGGTGGAAAAAGTTCTGAAATGATTTAGCTTTGTCTCATTTTTTTACATCACAGAAACCTGACATTTTAGTGTGTGTGTGTGTAAAAAAAAACACAGTATTATCACAACCTGTAGATTGACGTGACTTCTTTATTTTGCTGCAAAGGAAGCAGGAGGGATAGTCTGATAAATGCATGCCTAGTTGCCAGCTACGTTAGATTACTGGTACACGGTTCCTTGGCTGTGATACGTACAAGTGGACAGTAAATTATCCTACTGCTAGAAATTTAACTGTATAAACAGTGTAAAATTAATGTTATATGTCAGTGTCACACAATTAGTCCTACTGATTCCCATGACTTTGAGCGACAAAATAAATTCAGATTTTTCTAATTCTGTAGTCCATATTTTTACACAATTTATTGTGTGCTTAAAGCAGAGTTCCAGGCTCCTTCTGAAAAAAAAAAAAGTCAGCAGCTACAAATACTGCAGCCGCTAACATTAGCACAATTATCTGTCCAGGAGTCCAGCGGTGTCTTCGCCCGAGTGAGTGTGTCAAGCGTGATCTTGTGAAAATGATCCCATTACTTTGAGGTGGTGAATACAACAAACTGAGCTAT
Organism: Lithobates pipiens; assembly: GCF_037356315.1. Classification (NCBI taxonomy): domain Eukaryota; kingdom Metazoa; phylum Chordata; class Amphibia; order Anura; family Ranidae; genus Lithobates; species Lithobates pipiens. The sequence goes on from NW_027507748.1 coordinate 322,894,927, forward strand.
TATAAATCATCTTATGCCACTTCTGAAGCGCCCAATATTCACCTGCTAGCAAACAGGAAGGGGCAGTCAGTCTGATTTTTTTAGTGGCTCAGTAAGTGTGTTTACTGAGGTTTTACAGAAGGGAACAGCTTATCTGCCTAAATCCCATGGAGAAGCTATATTTTGATAATGAATTAGGAAAAAAATAAAGCACAAAAGCCATTTTAGCAGTACCAAACTTCAGATTATAAAAATATTGCAGTCCCACCCCTCTATTTTCCAAGCCTAATATAGACCCAGATAAATAATTTCTTCTTTGTGCCGCAGCCTCCCACAGTATTGACTTCTCAGACATAGAAATCTCCCGTCACTGGCAGCAATTGCCCATAGAAATGAATGGACCCATACCCCTACAGTAGAAATATTATAACTATGACGATATTCTAATCAGATTTTCAAATACTTTCTGTTCTGCCACGTCAAATTAGCTGCATGCGGGAAGAAACCTTAAAACCGCTGCATTTCCTGGCAGTTGACAGGTTCTAAATCTTCGTTCTCTACTTGAAGCGGAACAATGCGAGCACCAAAAAACAAAAATGACATTTTAATTAACTTTTAATATTCAAGTCACCCATCTTTCCATGCTTTAATTTTGCAGAGAAATCCCTTTGAAACACTCCCTAGCACTTCTGGCCGTAGCCATCTTGAGTAAGGGCAGACGATTCATTTAGCATTCTCTTCCTGGAATCCATCTACCATCTACCCTTAGCTCAGGAATGTAGGCAGGAGGGTGTGCTTAGCTGAGAATATACCTCCTCCCCTCCTGAAGATTCCTGGGATGTTTAACTTCCTTTGCCTAGGCTTTAAAACCAGGAAGTAACCAAAGAAATGTATAAAAAAAGTTAAAGTGTAAATATTTGTTCCTAACTATTTAATAATGCAAGTAGCATAAGGATTCAAAATAATGCATTTCGATTGGAGAGTGTGAAGTCCCACTTTAAAACAATTTTTGCTGAAAATTGATTGTATATAACACAGCTCAGAGGGTCCAGTTGCTATTATAGGGTGCAATATTTCCTGCCTTTTTCCCCGGGGAATGGCTGAATTTTGACCCAAAAACCCCCAAGTAGTAACTGCAAAGTGCAAGTACAGAAGAGTAAACACTTTGGATAACCACAAGTCTGACAACACAGCCTACAAATACAACATTCTAACTTGGCACCGCAACCAGTAACTTATCACAAACTTCTGAAATGCAAACCAAGAAAAACAAACAGGTACAATAGACAATAAGTGCCTCCCAATTATTTGCTCAGTAGTAATGTGGGTATATCTATGACTAGCCATCTGTTGGGTATTACTACTGCAGATCTTTACACTCACCTGTCGTGATCTTTATCCACAAGATGGTATCTTGCTCTGAATGCCACCAGCCTAGCATAGTAAGCAGGAGCAGGGATGGAGACTGAGCGAGTACATCGGACATAGGTGTGGCACAACTGGTATGTTAACAGTTGGAGCTCATCGGCTGTAAAGCAATTATCATCCCACAAGACCTGGTAATGAGATGGGCGACTCGTTCCCTGGAAGAAAATGTTACACAAATAGTTGTGAAACACTCCAGACTTCTGGGTAACAAAAGTATTTGCTAAAAAATACACTACCTGAATCCCAGCATGACTACAGAGATAGAAGTCAAATTCAGATGGATGTGTAATAGTGCTGTCTACTGTAGTTCCAGCAGGCACGTTGCCACTTTTTCCCACCTAAAAAATAAAATAAAAAATTAATTTAACATCAGATGACAAAATGAACTGAAGGAGTATATTTATTCTACAGCATTTTGTTTGGGCTTGATAGGCTGTGCAATTCTGCACTACCCAGTGTGGTTAAATTTGTTTTTTCACCTTCTCAGATTTCCAGTAGCAAGGTGAACTGTGACAATCTGGAGAGAGTTCCATTTACTGCCTTAATCCACAAATGTTTCCAAAGAATTCCTCCAGCTATAGCAACCATTAGTTTAGCTATAGCTATTCAAATAACTGCAAGGATATAACATTATATAATTAAATAGCCCAACAGACCTAAGACTGGAACAAATGACATCTCTACATACCCGCTCTGTTTTGTCAGAACAGAAAAGTCTAGTGTGATGTCTCTTTTGCACAACAATGTAGGTAATGCCAGGTCTGTAATCTTCTTCCAGACTGATGCAGGCTTTCCGAATAGCCATGAGTTCTGGCCAGGCAACCTATAAAAAAAGTACTTATATTAAGACATCTTTTGGCTACATGAAACTCAAAACACATTCTAGATAAACTGTTAAGACGGCACATGAAAATTTGTTCTGCGTGCTAGTTTCAAAATTAGGTATATTATATATATATATATATATATATATATATATATATATATATATATATATATATATATATATATATATATATATATATATATATATATATATATATATATATATATATATATATATATATTACAAATCAAGATTTTGAGAGAGATTGAGAACTTTTGTTGAATTTTTGTTTTTAAAAATGGGGCCAAGGATAACCATTTGTTGACCAGGCCTTTTCTGGAACTTTTTGTTTACAAGTTTAACCACTTCCCAGCCAGGCCAATTCTGACATTTCTCTCCTACATTTAAAATTCATAATTTTTTTGCTTGAAAATTACATAGAAACCCCAAACATTACATATGTTTTTGTTTTGTTTTAGCAAAGACCCTAGAGCAGGGATTGCGAACCTGGGCAACCCAGATGTTTTAGAACTACATTTACCATGATGCTCATGCACTCTGCAGTGTAGATGAGCCTCATGGGAAATGCAGTTCCAAAACATATGGAGTGCCAATGTTCACCATCACTGCATACAATGGCGGTTGTTGCAACTTCTCATCTTGCACGGTATTTGAGCAGCAATTTTTCGAAAAAAAATTTTTTTCTAAAAAATTTAAAAAAAAAAAAGTTAGCCAATTTTTTTTGCATAATGTGAAAGGTGAAATTATGCAGAGTAAACAGATAGCGAACATCTCACGCTTCAAAATTGCACATGCTCGTAGAATGGAGCCAAACTTCGGTACTTAAATCCCCATAGGCGATGCTTTACTGGTTACATGTTTTGAGTTACAGAGGAGGTCCAGGATTATTGCTCTCACTCCAATGTTCGCAGTGATACCTCACATGTGTGGTTTGAACACCGTTTTCATATGTGAGCGGGACCTACGTCATTTCCGCCCATAGCTCTTAACCACTTAAGGACCAGCCTAGTTTTGGAATTTAGGTGTTGACATGTTTAAAACCGTTTTTTTGCTAGAAAATTACTTGGAACCCCCAAACATTATAAATATTTTTTTTTCTAACACCCTAGATAAAAAAAATGCCCGTCATTGCATTACTTATTTTCACACCATATTTGCGCAGCGGTCTTACAAGTGCACTTTTTTGGAAAAAAAATTCATTTAATAAAAAAATAAAACAGTAAAGTTAATCCAATTTTTTTATATTGTGAAAGATAATGTTACGCCGAGTAAATGGATACCCAACATGTTACACTTCAAAATTGCGCCCGCTTGTGGAATTGCGACAACCTTTTACCCTCAAAAATCTCCATAGGCGATGATTAAAAAAATTTGACAGGTTGCATGCTTTGCATTACAGAGGAGGTCTAGGGCTAGAATTATTGCTTTCGCTCTAATGATCACAGCGATACCTCACATGTGTGGTTTGACCACAGTTTTTGTATGCGTTTGCTTCTGCACGCGAGCTCGTTGGGACGGTGCGCTTTAAAAAAAAATACTTTTTTATTTTACTTGATTTTATTTAGTTCTTCACTGTTTAAAAAAAAATAAAAATTGGGTCACTTTTATTCCTATTACAAAGAATGTAAACATCCCTTGTAATAGAAAAAGCATGACAGGTACTCTTAAATATGAGATCTGGGGTCAAAAAGTCCTCACATCTCCTAATTGGACTTAAATGCAAAAAAAAAAAAAAAATTGTAATTTGAAAATATGACAAACAGAAAAATGTGCCTTTAAGAAGTATGGGCAGAAGTGACGTTTTGATGTCGCTTCCGCTATGGTATACAGACGGGTGGGGGCCGTCTTCCCCGCACTCGTCTCCATACCCAGCAACGAGAAGGACCCGATCGCCTCCGAAAACTGTTCAAACCACACATGCTAGGTATCGCCACAATCGGTAGAGTGGGAGCAATAATTCTAGCCCTAGCCCTCCTCTAACTCGAAACATGCAAACTGTAGAATTTTTTTAAATGTCACCTATGGAGATTTTTAAGAGTAAAAGGTTGTTCCATGAGCGGGTGCAATTGTGAAGCATCATGTTGGGTATCAATTTACTCGGCGTCACATTATCTTTCACAAAAAAATAAATAATAAAATTGGGCTAACTTTACGGTTATCTTATTTTTTAAATAAAAAAAAATAGGATTTTTGTACTCACCGTAAAATCCTTTTCTCTGAAGTTCATTGCCAGACAAAGCAGCCCTTCTTGACCTTAGGTTTATATCGCCCCTTTAGGAGAGGACTAGGCAGAAAGTGTTAAAAACAGCAACACTTGCACAGTACCACCCAGGGGGCAGTCCTACTGGCTAAAACCCCTCACAAAGCATCCAGCAGCGCAGTTTGTCAAAAGCAGTACAAACAGGAGGGGTGGGTGCTGTGTCCGTCAATGAACTTCAGAGAAAAGGATTTTACGGTGAGCACAAAAATCCTATTTTCTCTATCGTTCATTGATGGACACAGCAGCTATTCTTGACCTTGGGGACGTCCCCAAGTAGTGTCAAAGAAACGAGGGGTGGAAACAGCAAACAATAACTCCACCCATGACAACCAGAGCTCCTCGCCTGATGTCGGAAAGCCCAAGAGGCACCAATTGCCCAAGTAGAATGTGCCGTGACAGGAAAGGGAGGCCCATCCATAAGCCTGAACTACAATCTGTCTGATCCACCAAAAGGTAGTGGCCGATGAGACCACCAGTCCCTTCCTCAGACCAGCCACCAATACAAACATAGAGTCTGACATCCTAAAAGGAGCAGTAACAGACAGATACATTCACAGAGCACGGACCACGTCCAAGGAATGCAAAGCCACCTCTTTGGGGCTTTACATTGTGACGGCCGAGGACATAAGGACGGAAGCACAATTTCCTCATTTAGATGAAAAGTCTAAACAACCTTTGGAAGAAATGAAGGCTGCGCACGCAACACCACCTTATCCTTGTGGAGGATTAAGTAGGGAGACTTGCAAGACAGGATGCCAACTCAGAAACCCTCCTGGCATACGTAATGGCCACAAGACTACTTTCTGACAGTGTCAATAAGGGAATCTCACTAATGTTTTCAAATGGCGGTTTCTGAAGCACCAAGAGCACCAGATTCAAATCCCATGGAGATAGCGGTGGCCAAAATCAGAGGGGCCACATGTCGAACCCCCTGAACAAACGTACTCACCAATGAATGAGTCGCCAAGGGACGAAGAAAAAAAAAAAAATCGGATATCTGCCCCTTAATGCAAGTTTCTGATCACCTCCTCACTGCAAAAACAGCAGGATCCTGGAAACTGAATATGTACGCGGGCGCCACCCCATCTCCTCACACATGAAGATGTAGGCCTTCCATGTACGATGATAACTCTTCCGAGAAGATTACTTCCGTGCCCTCAACATAGTGGATATTACCAAATCTGACAGACCCATGTCCCTTAGCACCTGGCTTTCAACAGCCATGCCGTTAAAGCAGGATGAAGTATTGGACCTTGCGACAGAAGATGCTCTCACGTTGGGAGTGGTACTATGTCAGCATACCACGGACACCAAGGCCAATCTGGGGCAACAGAATTACCGGAATCCCCTCGGCCTCCACTCTGCGAAGCAGATGTGGTAGAAGATGGAGTGGGGGAAAAGAATAAACCGTGGAGCCACCAACGCGCCTGCCACATCTGCCCAGGGATCTTTTGACCTGGCTACAAACCTCTGTACCTTCCGATTGAGTCAAGAAGCCAGGAGATCCACATCCGGCATGCCCCACCTTAGGCAAAGGAGTTGAAATACCTCCAGATGTAGCGACCATTCCCCTTGGTCCAGCAACTGACTTAGGTAGTCCGCTTGCCTGTTTTCTACGCCCGGAATGTACACAGCCAACAGAGCCGGCATGCGTCGCTCTGCACACCGCAGGATGCACCATACACCATTGCTGCAGCCAAGCTCCTTGTTCCTCCTTGATGGTTGACATACACCACTGCCGGGGTGTTGTTCGACTGGATCCTGACCGGACGCCCCTGCAGCCTCTGACCATGTGGAGAGGCACCGTTTGCCCAAAATTCCAGCATGTTGATCGGCCGGTGGTATTCTTCCTGGGTCCACCGACCCTGGGCTGACCGTACGCCCCAAACTCCACCCCCAACCGGTCAGGCTGGCGTCCATTGTGATCAACGTCCAATGAAGAGGAAGGAACGACTTAGCGGACTGAAGAGCCGGCGACCTAAGCCACCAGATCAGGGAGTCCCTGACTAGCTGGCTCACTCGATTTGACAATCCAAGGACAACGGAGATTTGTCCCATCTTGACAGGATCTCCTTTTGCAAGACTTGAGGGTGGAATTGAGCATATGGTACCCCCTTGAAAGTGGCTACCATGAGACCCGGGACTCATGCAAAAAAGGCAGACGACCACCTACGGAACACCAACAACTTCACCGCAGCTTGAAGAGTCTGCAGTTTGTCCGAAGGGCGAAAGACTCTCGCCTCCAAGGAGTCCAGAAGCAGGCCCAGATACTCCAGGTATTGAGTCGGCACCAACACCAACTTCTGTAGGTTCAGTACCCAAACCAAACTCGCGAAGAGTTTGCATGGCAATTGCCACATCCTCACTTAATTCTGAGGCGGAAGCTGCCCTCAGACAGAGGTCATCCAGGTAACCCACGATTGTGATCCCTCGCTGCCTTAGCAAAGCCCAAATTGGGGCTAGCACCTTGGTAAAGACTCTCGGTGCTGACACCAGGCCAAAAGGGAGATCTACAAATTGTTAGTGCTCGTCCCCAACCCCAAATCGCAGAAACCTGATGCTTGATGCATATGTGGACATGCAAGTATGCATCCTTGATGTCCAGGGGTGCCAGAAAATCCCCCTGACGGAGTGCAGCGACCACTGAGCGAACCGATTCCATCCTGAACCTTTGTACTTTCACAAAGATGTTGAGGGCCTAGAGGTCCAGGACCGGACGGACCCCTTCCTTCTTTGGGACTACAAACAGATTGGAGTAGAATCCCTGAAACCTTTCCGGCGTCGGTACAGGTACAATCACCACGCGCAGCAGCAGGTTCTGTACTGCCCCAAACAGGGCGTCCCGACAAGCAGGGAGAAGATGAAGGTTGGAGGGAAAAATATGTTTGGCGGACAAGAAAAACTCTTGTACCCTGAGCAAACCAGTTCACAGACCCCCTGATCAGAAAGTAGGGAGGTCCACCTGGTTTAACCTGGATACCGGGGGGTCAACAATCAGAGGAGGAGATGTCCATTTCTTCAGGAGACTCTCCTCAAAGGGGTAAAACACCACCATGCCCGTTGCGGTTTTCCCCACTCCTTGTAAATAAACTTCAAAATAAGTTGGGTAAAGAAACACCTTAGCCATGCGGGCTGGCTTGTGGGACCCGAAAGGGACCGATACCTCTGTAAATGCCCCCGCTGTATCCTCCATTTTTAGTATTCCGTACCGCTGTAATAAGTGCTCCTACAAGCGCCTTTTCCTGCGCTGACCCGGACATGGAGTCGTCCTCACTGTCCAAACGGTCCTGATCCACATCCTCTGATACAGCAGAACAAGGGCCGCCTGTCACAGCGGGTCCCGAGTCTGAATCAGAGCGGTCCCCGGAAAACGGTGGGCATTTTTTTTTAACCCCCTTGCGCCCGCACCCAACTTCCACCCTGGCAACAAAAGCCTCCAAGGACTGCCGACAGAGTGTTCATAGGCACCGCTGGTGCAGGGGAACCAGTTGCAACAGGGATGTCTGGGGAAGAAGCGCCAGCTTCTGATGCCATGCTGACCTACACTCACCTGTCACAACTTAGGGACCTAATGCAAGTCACACAAAAAATTCAACCATCCTAGCTGCAGAGACTGAGGCCCCCCCCCCCCCCCCGCAGGATTCACCACCCGGACCCAGGTACTGCGCTGTGCTACTGCTGTCCGCTCTCCCCTGTGTCATCCACAAGGTGTGTGTGGAAAGCGTGCTGTTCTAGAAGGAACCAAGCAGCCAGCACTAGAGGCAAAACTACCTGAGGCTACTAGAAAATGGCTGCCGACAGCCTCAGCAAAAACATCTGAGGGTGGCAAGAAAATGGCCGCCGAACTACTAGAAAATGGCTGAAAGCAAAAAACTGGCTGTGGCTACAAAAAAAATGGCTACAGAGCGTGCGGCGGCCTCCCCACAAGGACGATCGGACCCCCAACACCCATTGCAGCCCCCATGCCAGGACCCAGAGGGCCCCCCCCAGGACCCCCGGCCAGGTACATGACCGTACCCTCATGTGCCCAGTCGCACAGCGGTCCACAGCATGGAGAGGAGGGAAGGGACAGGGAGAGAAGAAAGGGAGAGTTAGAGACCCCCTAGTCAACCTCCCAGGGAATGCCCAGCTGCTCCATCCTGCTGAGACAGGTGGAACCATACCTACCCCTCCTGCAGGGACTGCTGAACGCATTCTACAGACAGACCCATCACCCGAGCAGTACGGAGTGGCTGTCGGCCACGACACACTGACACAGACAGCAGTAACCCAGTCATGTGTACCCCGGTGCATATAGCTCACCGGCCACCCCTGGACCAGACGGGCCATGTCGTGGCCGACCCAGCGTGTAGCTAGAGCCTGCTCACTCTCGATGGTCAGGCTGGGAAGACTACCGGGATCTATATTATCCAGCCTGTCACCCAGCCCGGCTGTTGATTGTAGAGCACAGAAATCAAAAATGCTGAAAAAATAAATAAATTCCCAGGACCAATGGTCCCACCGGGAGCCAGGTCCTTCTACACTAGGCAGAAAAAAACTGCCTAGTGTAATAAAAAGCTGCTGGATGCAGTGTGAGGGGTTATAGCCAGTAGGACCGCCCCCTGGGTGGTACTGTGCAAGTGTTGGCTGTTTTTAACTTTCTGCCTAGTCCTCTCCTAAAGGAGCGATATAACCCTAAGGTCTAGAAGAGCTGCTGTGCCCGTCAATGAACGATAGAGAAAAGTATTTTTTTCCCAAAAAAGCGTGCTTGTAAGACCGCTGCGCAAATGCGGTGTGACAAAGTATTGTGTATAACGACTGCCATGCTATTCTCTAGGGTGTTAGAAAAAAATATATATACTGTTTGGGAGTTCTAAGTAATTTTCCAGTAAAAAAAAAAAAAAAAAACCCTGCAGTCTTTAAGTGGTTAAAAGAAAAAAAAAATCATCTCTTTAAGCCCAAGAACCGGAAGTGATGTTGGAGGTCGCTCCAATCCTCCAAGGGCATAGAGGGTTTGGGGGGGGCATCACTCATGCTGCCTCTAAAAGTGATCATGCAGCGAATTTGCCGCTGGGACTTTTGACACTGAATCGCCTACACAGAGCAAAATACTGAGGTTATGGCAGCTAGCTGCTGCCATAACAACGGTATCTAATGTCAAAGTCATGACATAAATGTACTGTGGGCAGTCGGCGTGTGGATAAGGATTCAAAATGCGAAGATGTGTTAACCCAAAAGCATGATATAGGACTGGATGAGCTGCAAATCAGGTATATAAAAACCCTTTACTCACCTGTTTCATCTGGCCTTCAGATACACCACCCCTGTAGTAGATTATGCGGGTTGGTTTGAAACGAGTAGACTTGTAGAACTGAATGAGAAGCTCACGCACCATGTTGCTAAGATCCTGAATGACTTCTTGACTGTACAGCAGCTCCTGGGTGGTCTCCTGACGAGAAGTCTGAACACGCACTGTAGCACAGTAACGACTGGGATGGCCATCCATACTGCCCACGACAGCTGCAATAGAAGGTTTCTTGCCATCACCAGCAGGGGGATGGGTTACATCTGCCCCCAGAAATATCACTGGCTGCTGGAAAACAGAAGGCCTAAAATGAAAAGATACAACCTATGTTATAAACTATTTCAAGCCCAATTAACCATTGCTAGACAATACGCTTACAAAACGCACTATTTGACTGAGGTTTAAATAAGTTGTACTCGTTAGGTTGGTGGTGGATAGAGCATGACTTCACAATATACTTAAAGCAGAGTTCTGCCAAAGAAAAAAAAATAATAATTTAAAACTCAGCAGCTACAAATACTGCAGCTGCTGACTTAATCGGACACTGCTGACTTAATAATCAGACACTTACATGTCCCAGGTTTCAGCGATGCAGGGGAACACAGGCCCAATTGTCTCCCCCCTCCTCTCTGCGGCACCGGCATGTTCACTGCTGGCACCCGGCTGTGGCTTCACAGCCAGGCATGCACTGCACGCTGTGACTGGCCGGGCAATCATCTGGGACCTGTGATGTGTCCCAGAGGATTGCCAAGAGGGGGGGAGAGGTGAACTTCCGACGGATTTCCGCCCCCCCAAAAAAAATTACATGCCAAATGTGGCATGTCAGAGGGTCACCTTCCCTTATAGCGCAAGTTCCATTTTTGGGTGGAACTCCACTTTAAAAGTTCCTTCCAGCTGACTTTAAAAATAAGCCTGTCATTACAGAAGTTAGGAGGCTGCCACTGCCAAATCCTTAAAAGCAAGATGTTTGTATTCATCTTAATAAGAATTCAGGAGCTGGTTTTACTGCCAGCTACCGGAGGCTGGGACACTAGCAACAGGAAAGTTAAAAGCTAGCTCTTGTATTACAAAACCCAGATTGCCTTAGCTTTGGGAGAAAAAAAATACAGAGGGGGCCAGCAAAAAACAAATTATGGGTCCTGCGTGCCTCAATGTACTCTTAAGATTTTACTAGGGCTGAAACAACTAATCGATTAATCGACAACTAATAGATTAAGAAATTAATCGATTATTATTTTCATAATTGATTAATCGGCCAGTAACATAATGGGGTTAAAACTAAAATGAGCCCTTTATAGTACAAAGAGCAAATAATCGCTACTGTAAATATTACTCACTGTTCTACAGTAAAAAAAATAACCCCTTACAGTAGTGATTATCTGCTTTTTTCTACTATAAAGGGCTAATTTTAGTTTTTTTTTAACCCCATTATGTTAGTAAACGTCTTAGACCTGGTTCACATCTATGTGTTGGTGCTTTTTGCAGAAATGCTCTACAGTTCATTTACATGGTTTCCTATGGGACAGGTTCACATCTGAAAGGGTCAGGGACTTTTAAACGCAAAATGGTTCTTTATTGGTTCAATATACTTCAATAGAGAAGCTGCAGAAAAGCATTTAATGCTTTTTTGCAGCAATTTGTGTTTTTTAATCTGCCCATAAAAAGGCAAAAATGCAAATTGCAGTAAAATCACGTGAGCAAAAAAAAAAAAAAAACGCACATCAAAACACATAGCAAAAAGCACTGCAGAAACAGATCAAAAGCAAACTGCGCAGGTGTGTACCGAGCCTTATGCTGGCCACATGGATCAATTTTCAGATGAGAATATTCAGGCAAAAAATCTTTGTACATTCGCTGAAAGAATTTTGTTTGAAATTTTCACTTGTTTTTAACATGTAATTTCTGAACGAAAACCATATACACCGTCTGAAAATTCTTTTGACTAAGAAGTTTTCTATTTCCAAATTTTCCCATCACTGTGTTTCAAATTGATTTCATTTCATTTTCACCCACTTTTTTTTTTTTTTAAAGGTTATTAACCGATCAATCGAAATAATAATAGGCCAACTAATAAATTATGAAAATAATCGTTAATTGCAGCCCTAGATTTTACAGTAAATCTTAATTTCTACATCGCCCATTGGGGGATACAGGAAACTGTTGGAACATACAAAAGTGCAACTGAGAGGTGGAACCACTGACCAACCTAAACTATCAGGAACCCTAGCAAGTCCAGAAAACTTCAACCACCAAGGGGAGACCACATAGGATTAATATAGTGCTCCAGACCTAAAACAATGCCACTGCCAAGTGGAAGGGCACTACCTAAGAAATACTGAGCTGGGGCAAAGTTGTCAACCAGCAATCCACCAAAACAGGTGGAACAAGGACCGGATTGTGAGAAATTAGACCAGCAATCAGGTTTGATCAACAGAAAAAAGAATTCTGGTAACAGGTGCCTGAAGAGAAATCCATTGAAACGAAGAAAAAACCCCCCCAAAAAAAAAATAGAAAAAAAAAAGGCTAATCGGAAATGAACAATCAGACTACATGAGAAGGCCCAAACCTCAGTCCTAACTTAAAGAGGGATTCCACCAAAAAAAATAAATATTAAAAGCCAGCAGCTATAATACTACAGCTGCTGACTTTTAATAAATGGACACTCACCTGTCCCGGGTTCCAGCGATGCCAGCAGCCGAGGCCAATCAATCGCTTGGCTCTCGGCTGCTGTAGTCACCATTCTAGGTGAGGGAATCAGGAAGTGAAGCGAATCGGCTTCACTTCCTGGTTCCCTACTGCGCATGCGCGAGCCGCGCCGCGCATTAGGAAATCTCCGCGCTGTCACTGGGACCCGTGTGTGTCCCAGCAGGCAGCGCGGCAGGGCAGGAAATGGAGTAGACTTTCCATTTAGAAGTCTTTGACAGGTATCTCCACCCCCCTTCCCCCTGAAAGGTGTCAATTGTGACACCGGAGGGGGGGAGGGATCCGATCAGCGGGGGTTCCACTTCAGGGTGGAATCCCGCTTTAACTTTCAGGATTCAAGGACAGTAGGTTGGATAAGAGCAGCGGATGCCGGGTCAGACATAATGTGAGACCACATAGCATGATCTCAATAGCCCAAAAAATCTAAATCAAAGTAAGACTGATTGAAGAGGTAGAGAACGTGAATAGACACACCCACAAACGGGTAGGTAGGGAAGGGCAGGGTCTGCAACCCAGACAGGTGTACAAGACATTAAACAGGATAGATAGAGATCTCTCTCTCTATATCTATATCTATATATATCTATACATACATACACACACACACATACATACGGTGCGTTCAAAATGTAAAAAAGGGAATCTTACAATTAGAACAAAAAGCAAGATAAGAGGGAAATAAAAGGCCCTTCTGGTGAAAGCTTACAATCTAAAATGGAGGGGCTATTGTTACAAACAGGTAACTGTTTGTTGTTTGAGAAAAAAGTTCAGCTATGAAGTCCTGGAGGTGCGCATGGGACAATGAGGTGAAAAGGGTGCTGGAAAGCAGGAGATCTTGGTAGGAGCGAAAATTACATTTGGATGATATCTTGAGATAAGTTTGGTGCTGTAGCTCAGTGAAGAGTTGTGGGATGGCTTTGTAGGTTAGCATTTTGAATTGTATTTGTTGGGCGAGTAGCAGGGTATCAGAGGGATAGCAGACATGGATTGGTTGGTGAGTTGAAGGAGTCTGGCAACAGCATTCACGATAGACTGAAAGGAGGTTAGGCCAACAAATTGCAATAGTCAAAAGACTAGTGATAACAAGGGAAGACTTAAGTATCATGGGGAGGTAATTTGTTAAAAAGGGCATATTTTGGAAAGGGAACAAGATTTAAACAATGATTGAATGTGGGCCAAAAGGAGAGGTCAGAGTCCAGGAATACAACTAGCCCCTGGCACGAGGGGGAGGGACCTACAGTTGCGCTATTGATCTCAATAGAAAATATAAAGGAAAAGGGGGAGAAAACATCAGCTCACTTTTGGAGTTTTAGAGAGCATGGTGGGACTCAGGGGATGAGCTGAAAACTAGAGGCAGATTTGCATGGCATCAGCATATAGATAGTACCGGAAGCCATGGGAGCCACTTAACTGACCAAGGAAATACGTTTAAATGAGAGTAGGTGGCGTTTGAGGACACAGCCTTGGGGGACTTCTGTGGAGGGGGGGGGTGGAATTATATGCTCCTACAACTCATACATGGGAGGTGAAGCAGGAATAAGCAGAGTCTTGCAGATGAAAGATTAACTATTTTGAGCGTTTGCTGAAGTGCAAAGTCAGTAGAAAGGTCTAATAGTATGAATAAGGTGTAGTGACCATTGGTTTTATCAGTTAGTGAGTCATGAGAAAGGCAGTTTATGTAGAGTGCTGTGGGCGAAAGCCATCAGAAGAAATGCAAGGATGAACAAGCCTCTATCTGCCTATACCTCCCCATTCATTCCAAATAGTAAGGCAATGCCAGTAAATATTCACCCAGAGACCATTTGGATGTTTTTTCAAAACCCAGGCTCACGAACATAAAAGGGGAGGCTGAAAATGACTAAATTAAAAGGAAAAATATAAGAGTACGTTCATTCTGTATGTCAGGAGATTCCTTCAGGAGAAGGCAGCCAACTGAGTCCCACAGAAACGGAGGAGGATAGGAAACGCTAGAAAGCCTAAGTGCAAATCAATGCATAGTACTGCTCTCAAGGACAAATTTCTACTAGTATTAACCACTTCAATGCCAGGCACTTAAACACCTTCCTGCCCAGACCAATTTTGAGCTTTCAGCGCTGTCGCACTTTGAATGACAATTGCGCGGTCATGCTGCACTGTACCCAAATGAAATTTTTATAATTTTTTTCCCACAAATAGAGCTTTTGGTGGTATTTGATCACCTCTACGGTTTTTATTTTTTGCGCTACAAATAAATAAATACCGAAAATTTTGAAAAAAAAAATGTTTTTTTTTGTTTCAGTTTCAAAACTTTGTAAATAAGTATGTTTTCTCCTTCACTGATGGCACTGATGGGGCTACACTGATGGGCACTGATAAGGTGGCACTGATGGGCACCAATGTGGCACCAATGAAGTGGCACTGATAGGCGACACGGACGGACACTGATAGGTGGCACGGATGGGCGGCACGGATGGGCATGGATAGGCGGCACAGGTGGGCATGGATAGGCGGCACAGGTGGGCATGGATAGGCGGCACAGGTGGGCATGGATAGGCGGCACAGGTGGGCACTCATAGGCGGCACAGGTGGGCACTCATAGGCGGCACAGGTGGGCACTCATAGGCGGCACAGGTGGGCACTCATAGGCGGCACAGGTGGGCACTCATAGGCGGCACAGGTGGGCACTCATAGGCGGCACAGGTGGGCACTCATAGGCGGCATCGGTGTTATACTATAGTAATGGATGCCAATCAGTGCCAAACAATAATGCATGCCAATCAGTGATGCCCATTGTGGGCACTGATTGGCATCCATTATGGGCACTGATTGGCACCCATTGTGCTGACTGGCATCCCTGGTGGTCTAGGGAGGATTATGACCTTTATTACCTTTTCCCTGGTGGTCTGGTGGCGTCCCTGGTGGTCCAGTGTGGGCATCCTCGGGGGGGCTGTGCTGATAATCGATCAGCACAGACCCCCCCTGTCAGAGGAGCAGCCAATCGGCTCTCCTCTACTCTCGTCTTACAGACGCGAGTGAGGGAAAGCCGAGCACCGGCTCTTCCCATTTACACTGTGATCAGCCGTGATTGGACACGGCTGATCACATGGTAAAGAGTCTCCGTTGGAGACTCTTTACCGAGATCGTAGTTGCCGGGTGTCAGACTGACACCCCGCAACAACGATCGCCGCGATGCGCGCCCCCGGGGGCGCGCAGCGGCTCATAATCCTGATCACGTCATATGACGTCCGGTCAGGATTATGAAACCACTTTGCCGCCGTCAATTGCCTATAGGGCGGGCGGCAAGTGGTTAAGAGCAAGGTGCCCCAGTGTGTAAGGAACCCAGACAGACCTGTGAAAATGCACTGCTCTGTGCAGAAACCCCAGAAAAAAAGTGGCGATGGGCAGCTAAATGAGATGTCAGACACAAGGGCTTGGCCTGTGAGCTACAGGGGGTGACCAAAGCATCTGAAAGCCATGGTGGCAAGATACCCAAGGAACCCTGTTGGATGTGCAAACAGTTTTCCACTTGTGGAAGTGGAGCACACCTTCATATGGAAGGCTCACCAGGCACATAGCCAAAGTACCCTGTACATTTCTACAGACATCAGTATAAAACAAGTTAATATTCTAGCACGCCATTACAACTAATGTACAAGGCTCCAGACATTTGCTCTAACAGTGTGGAAAGAGCCACACCAGTTTAACAAAATGAATATTTTAGCAGTGTGTTCAGTTTGTGAAATACATTAAGCACACAAAGTGAGCACACCATCCACCCACTAGGTGGTCTACCCACTAAGGTGGATCACTGGCTGAACTATGGACGTTAAGACCACCAATTTTTAAACTCTTAAAAAGGAAAAATTACCAACGTTCTGTCTTAGTGAAGACATGTTCTTCAAGTACTCACAAACCCAAGCAGCTAGTGCTTATGCGATTCTCAGGCAGCCAGAGGTGACCAAGTCACTGTAAGCAGACAGTGGGAATAGACCATAAACAAGAGACACATAAGGTGTTTCAAGAGCAGATGTGACAGTGGAATGATGCCTTGCTTCTTCCAGCATAAATGATGGTAAACTGGCACCACAACTCTAGACCTTTAAAGTGGTTGTAAATCCTTACAAACCACTTTGACCTACAGGTAAGCCTAGATTAAGGCTTACCTGTTGGTCCAAGAAATATCTCCTAAACCTATACGGTTTAGGAGATATTTGCCCGAAGACAGGCACCGCTGTCTAAGGCGCAAGCGCCGTAGACAGCGGCGCGCAGGCAGACTGAGCGCGGCATTTCCAACAACGTGTCGGCTCCCGTGCACAAGCATGGGAGTGACGTAAATCGCGGCTCCGCCGAATGACAGCGGCGGAGCTGCGAGACCCCACCGAAAAGATGGATGCGCCGGACTACAGGGGACAGCGGTGACATCGCTGGCTCCTGTGTCAGGTAAGTGACACATAATGGGCTACTATGCGATGCATAGTAGTCCATTATGCTTTGCCTTTGCAGGGAATGAAAGAGGAAGTAAACCCATCAGGGTTTACTTCCTCTTTAAAGCACTTGGCAGCTAGCCAACAATGCAATAAAGTCTGGAAAGCACCACAATGAAGAGCCTAGCTCACAAAAGCTCACATTCCAGGCTAAGCACTACATACAGATCAGCAGGGTCTTTTAATACAAAATCACATGTCTGGCTGAATAATGTGACATAACTGTGCCAGTTTCAGTGGAAAGTTGTGGCTTTTGGCTAGAAAACCAGCAAAGAGTGAGTTCAGGTCTTTACCCCTAAATGCTTTATTGTTTTACAGGTGACAAATAGAGCTGTCTTACCTTTGATGCGGAACTAGCACGTTATTTATGCCTCCCAGCTTAGCATTGATCTTCAAACATAAATTGGAGAGTGTCTGAGGAGAAGTCTTCACCACATTTTTTACTTGCACACACTGGGTTGCCATTCCAAGGAGTGTGTCCCCCACTCTTTTTACTTCAGCTAGGAGAAAAAACACAGGTAAGGAGTGCACGCAAAAATTGAATCTGTATAATTGGTTCCATTTCCAACCAATGCAGCGGTTGCGGTGATGGTTATAAAAAATAAAAAGTATATTGCTCTAATAGAATCAACTCTTGGTTGAACTGTGCCACAAATCAAAAGTGCCATTTATCATACATATTCACCACCTTCTTGTCATAATCAATACCACATGTTACATAAACAGGTGCAGACATGAAAAAGGATGTGTGTGTTGTTGGACAATGTTACACAAGTGCACGTGAATAGAAGTTCTTTAACCACTTGCCGACCAGCCACCGTCATACTGCAGAAGGTTGACACGATCCTGCGAGCCGCCATAGCCATAAATCAGCTCCTTTAAGTGGGATAGCAGGTGCACGTGGCTGCTGCCCTGCGGGGATTACGATGCTCGTGGCAGATGGTCGCGATGACCGCCGGGCACGAGAGGCAGAATAGGGGCACGGGCACACATTTGTGTGTGTGAAAAACACACAAATCCCTGTTCTGTGAGGAGAGACAGATAGGGAGTTCCTAATTACAATTACAAAAAGTCTGCTGTTTTCTGGTCAAGTCTAAAAATACAGCTTTTTTAGTCAGGTACAATGACATTCCACAATTCTTCATTTAAAATATTAAAGCACATGAAACTTGATAATTTATAAAAAATAAAAAAAAACGAAGAGGAAGCTCTAGCGATCAGATGTCTTACTCCGATTCACGGATTTGGAAGCAGACGGTCCCTTGTGAGGTCCTGAGGGCAAGAAATAGGTAATCAGTCTGACCGAAGTGGTTGCTTTTAGGTCGACTATTATGGCTCCAACTATGTCTAGACAACAGAGAGCGATTTCTAGAGCATAAGGGTGGTAGGACTAGGGCTTCATTGAGGTGAAAGACTTAACCACCTTAGCAAGAAAGGAAAGTCTTGGGTGCATTGCCTTTCCTATACAACTGCCTGCATCATCCTGTTTTTAGCCCTGATGAAGAGGTAGTGCTGAGCCCCCCAAATGCGTTGGCTGTTTAAAAAAAATCTTTTAAAAAGTCTGCACAAGCTGGTGTTGCACTCCCATCTTTTCAAAACTTCAACAAACTCCTCTGGGGGTCCAACAAGAGTCAGTCTAGGACCAAAAAAACACCCATCCCGTTAAAACTCATCCTCAAGGTTCAGCCCTCCTACAAAGAACGAGGAACAACTCATTCACAAAAGCCTCACTCAGACAAGTCAGACTTGATAACGACCCAAAGTCCACTTTGGAAGAGAAGTCATCCAAGATCTAAAGGGAAATCCCTGAAATGATTAGATGACTTCTGCAGAGTAGAGAGAACCAGATCCCAAGGAAGCAAAGGGTGAAATGGGGGCTTGATGCAAAATACATCTTGAATAAAGGTTTTGACAAAGAAGAGTAAAGGTGAAGCATTTTAGGAGTTTTTTTTCCATGCTTTTTTTTTCCAGCTCAACAATATCTTTCAAAACCCATTAGTTCTCACATCATCCACATCATAATCTTTGGGACTAAAGTGCATGTGTTCACACCAGAAAAAGGAAGATTTTCAGGTACGATAGTAGATCTTTGGAAGTGGCTTTTCTTGTTTTTAACAAGGTAGGAATGACAGACTCAAATCGGACTCAAAGTATTACTAAACCCATGAGCATGCATTCACTATATCTGGTCTCCCACAGTACATAGAACATGGAAATGCAATTATTTTAGTAAATATAAACTGCTAAATACCTTTTCTCAGCAGTATATATATAGCAGTCTTATGATTTCTATCAATTCCTGGTGAAGCTTGTAGGAGGAGTTTTCATACTGCACGGTCCTGACCCACTGTCTGGACAGTGCTCACTGGCCTTGTGCAGATCACATGCAAAAAAAGAAAAAAAAAAAAACTCTAGCTATACACAAACTGAGCATGTGCACCCTGACTCCAAAGGCTCTGTCTTATCTGGACATGTTCTGGAGTCAGTGGAAAAAAAGGATCTGTGCATACAGGATCAAACTGCCTTTTTACACAATGCAGCAGATTAACCCCTTAACCAGCCAAGATTTGAACAGTTAATGGGCGGGCTGAATGTACCAAGGTGATCTATCTCTTGACCAACTTGGGTACAACCAGCCTGCTGGATTCCACCATTATAGCCGCTAGCGATCATCACAGTCTTCTCCCAGCGGGGGCAGCTTGCCCAGCCTACCCCCTGCTGGGTGAAGACAATTGTGTAGTAGGAGGGATTCCCCTGCCAACACTGTCTGTTGATCATGCAACATTTCTCTCCTGCAATCTATGGTTGCAGGAAAGAAATTTGTACTGTCTATGGCCAGCCTTAGGCTTCAACAGCCATGCTGTTAAAGCCAGAGATTGGGAAAGAGAATGAAACCGGGGACCCTGAGACAGCAGTTCTGTCCTTTTAAGAGGCCAAAAGGCATAATGTGAGAGACATACCAGATTTTTCTAGGCCACTATAGTGCAATAAGAAATACTGGATTTTTCTCTTGCTCTACCTGGTGCAGAAGACCAGATAGGATTTGCATTGTGAGAAGGCATAGATTAGCATAGCCTGAGACCACAGGATTATCAAAGGCATCTGATTAGAGTTAGGGGGTTGTTGGTCCTGCCCCTTGGTAGCTTGGTGTTGCATCTGGAGGCCAGGATGACTACATGCAGTATCTCCCATGAGGGACAGAAACACCTCCTGAGCCTGAAAGAATAGTATCTGTTATCAGGTTTCAGCGATAATGAAGGAAAGACTTCACTATGCCTAAAGCTGAGCTGGAAATAAAGCAAGTTAGGAACTCGGCTTGACTGGACCATGGGTAGGTTGAGAAAAGGAGCATGCTTGCTACAGGTTGACAGGATGTGGTGGAGAGATCTTGCATACAGTTTGACTCAGGAGACTACCAAGAGATCTAGAATTCATGGAGAACCCCCCATTGTGCACGTTTCTGACCTGTGAGCTCAGTTTTGTTCTCTAGAAGGAAAATCCTTGACATGAGATGTGTCCAGAACCAGACCCAAGTATTCCAAAGAGGGGGGGCTGGAAAGCAGATTTATAGAAAACCACCCAACTAATATCTTAGAGCATCCGAATTGTCCTGTGGACTTCTGCAGACAGCTGAAAGAGAGGAGTCCTTCAAAAAGTTATCCAGATAACCTGTGACCTTAATGTGCAGAGTTCTGAGAAAAAACAGGAAAAAAAAGGTGTTAGGATCTTTGCGAATACTCAAAGCAGAGGATAGGCTAAAAGAAAACAGTGCTACAAACTGGAAAGTATTCTCTGTAGCACCACAGGATGGATACCCCTATCGGGCTTTGGTAGCATGAACAGGCTTGAATTGAATCATTTGAGCATGTCTAGTGAACAACTATTCCCTGGGACAAGGGGTGGTTTAGGACATTCTGCAAATGTAACTGTCCTTGGGGCAGTTTTTGGTTAATTTGAGAAATTAACCAAAACATTTTGTACCCCTTTGAAACTACCAATTCAACAGACAAACAGAAGCCCCTGCACTCTTAAGATCGAGGATAGGATCCCCCTTCATTGAGAATAGGCATTTGTGGAATGTGGAAAACTTGGTGGGCTTTGTGGGCCAAGGTTGTGCCAAAAGGGCTTAACTTGGGTTTTGAAGTTGAAGCATGGAGAGATTAGGTGCTTCAGGTTTTGAAAAACAGAGGTGTGTGGGGGTTGGAATCACCATAAATTAGAACCTTTCTTCCTGTGATATTCTATGATAATGTCAAGTGCCTTCCCAAAAAAACTTCAGCTGTCCAGGCTTTGAAGATTTTGTGCAAGTTAAAGTGGTGTTCTACCCACTTTTGAGAGGTGGTCTTAAACGAAAACCACTATTCCACCCCTCGTTTTTGGATATTAAAAAACAATTGTTTTTCTCTATCGTACCTATTTATAAAGTACATAGCGCACTTCTGGTCCGCGGCACAGGACATCATATCCTCTTTGTACGGCAAGGTTTCGCCCCCAACCCCCGCTGTCTTCTGGGACCTGCGTGTGCCCCAGAAGACAGCTGGCCATTCACAAAGAGAATTGCGCATGCACAGTAGGAAACAGTCAGTTCAGCCACAAGGCTCTACTGCCGGTTTCCTTTAGTTAGAATGGCGGCATCTGCACCCAATCTGATGGACGGATACATTGCGGGCAGGTAAATGTCCTTATTAAAAAAAGTCAGCAGCTACAGTGTTTGTAGCTGCTGACTTTAAAAAAAAAAAAATGTCAGGTCACCTGAGACCAGGTGACAGATGAACTCGGTAGGAGTCGGAAGTGCACCGCTGAGATAGTGGACCCTAGGACTGACTGCTGCAGATAGTACCCAGGGAGGTTCAGGAACCAGGTGTACTGGATCACTAACAGATCCCAGTGGGAGCTAGCGCATAGATTCCCCAGGGTGCGGAGTCTAAGAGCCAGCAGGTTTTCACCAGAGCCTCTAGTGGAGAGGATGGACTGCTCTGCAGTCTGGCTCCTGGTCGCAGCCCCTAGGGTCTCGCAGCTCACAGACTACAGGAGATGTAAGCAGCAGGCTGGAACAATAAGGATAGTAAAAGGGAAAAGGCAAAGGTCAGGAACAACAGAGCACACGCCAAAGGTTCAGGGTCACAGGCAAACGGGGTTAGTCCGAGACACGCCAAAAGGTCAGGGTCATGAGCAGACAGGAATAGTCGAGAACACACCAAGGTCGGTAACAGAGACAAAACAAAGAGTAAGCAGGAAACAGGAAGCCAAACACACAATGAATACACATTGGTTGATCAGCACTGCTGGCTTGCAGTGCACAGGTTAATATAGGGTTCCCTGATGGGGCCTGGGGTGGAGCCATGCTTAAAGGAGAGGTTATAAAAACAGCCAGGTGAGAGTGGCTGGCCTCTTAGTCTGAACATATGAGCAGAGGTAAGCAGAGAAAGATTACTGCATAACCATGACACAGGCTCATGTTGGTTTTTGACTGCCCTAGTCCTGCTAGCTGCAGTTTAACCGAAATCACAGCGACAGCTTGTTGCAGAGCTGAGTCTGCAAGTGTAAAGTGCTCTTTAGTAGCATCTCAAACTTTAGATCTGCAAAATCTCTGAATGAACGTACGTCTCTGATTGGTACGGTAAAAATTCTAAGACAGACAGTAGGATCAACTACTAAGAACAGACCATTTTTCATTGGCTACAGAGTTAAGAAATGATTTGGAGAAGTGAAAATCTTTACTGGAATTATCAGTCATAAATTGACCATTCGCTTTGTTCATGAATAGGGGAACTTCTTTATAGAGGTCTGTTGTACCCA
The DNA here is from genome assembly GCF_037356315.1 of Lithobates pipiens. NCBI lineage: Eukaryota > Metazoa > Chordata > Amphibia > Anura > Ranidae > Lithobates > Lithobates pipiens. The sequence continues at coordinate 322,917,690 of NW_027507748.1, forward strand.
AAGGTCATGGCAAGACAGAGGAGAAGTACGGCATTGTTGAGGCTTCTATGCACAGCGTGAGTGATTATATTAGCCATATTAACACATTAGCATGCACATTGAGCAAAGCTGCATCTTCAGGTGTATAGGAGTCTGGGGGTGAGAAATATTACACAGCCTCCTAACACTGCATCCAGGTCCTCTGTTCTTTTCTTTATCCACCTCTTCTCAGCTGGGTGTTTCAGGACTAAGGATGAGCTCAGGCGTGTTCGCATGCTCCACGTGCAGAGGAAGTCTGCTCAGCGCTGCGCTAATCACAGGCAGTGAGACATTGCCCTATCTCTGCAGCCACACATTGGGGCAATGTCTCATTGCCTGTGATTAGCGCAGCGCTGCACAGACTTCCTGGCGGGCTCTGCACGTGGAGCATGCAAACACGCCTGAGCTCATCCTTATTCAGGACCATCAGTTCATTTAGGGAGAGGAACTGGAGAAGAGACTTGGTATTTTGAAGCCCCGGACATAGATAGTTGTATTAAAGTTGTTTGTTGTCTAAGGAATTGTGCCAATGAAAAACCTGCTTTTGTCAGGCAAGCTGCATATGGCTTCTAATGCATCCCTGCATCTTTGATGAAACGGTTCCCTCCAAGCAAACCTGCCTTTAATTTCTCCACTGCTAAACAGTATATGCGCCAAATTAGAGACTCTCCAAAATGTGAGTTAAGCCCGCACTATAGAGGAGCCTTGGCAAGGCAGTGCGGCATCACATATATTTGCAAAATCTGTTTTTAACATTAATTTTTAGAGAGGGTCAATTTGGTTTTGTTGCAGGCTAGCTGGAAAGTGTGCTGGGAATTATTGTGTTTTTGTTAACCACTTGCCGCCCGCCCTATAACAAAATGACGGTGGCAAAGTAGTTTCATAATCCTGATCGGACGTCATATGACGTGATCAGGATTATGAGCCGCTGTGCGCCCCCGCGGCGATCGTTGTTGCGGGGTGTCAGTCTGACACCCTGCAACTACGATCTCGGTAAAGAGTCTCCAACAGAGACTCTTTACCACGTGATTAGCCGTGTCCAATCACGGTTGATCACAGTGTAAACAGCAAGAGGCGGTGATCGGCTTTTCCGCACTCGCGTCTGTCAGACGCAAGTAGAGGAGAGCCGATCGGCTGCTCCTCTGACAGGGGGGGTCTGTGCTGATCGATTATCAGCACAGCCCCCCAGAGGATGCCCACACTGGACCACCAGGGATGCCACCAGACCACCAGGGATGCCCAGGACAAGGTATGCCACAATGGATGCCAATCAGTGCCCATAATGGATGCCAACCAGTGCCCACAATGGGCATCACTGATTGGCATGCATTATTGTTTGGCACTCATTAGTACAGTATATTATAATACAATGCCACCTATCAGTGCCCACCCATGCCCACCTATGTCGCCTACCCATGGCCACCTGTGCCGCCTACCCATGCCGCCCATCCATGCCAATCCGTGCCAGCTATCTGACAATTTGTGCCACCTATCAGTGCCCATCCGTGTCGCCCATCAGTGCCACCCATCAGTGCCGCCTATCAGTGTCCATCAATGCCACCTCATCAGTGCCACTTCATTGGTGCCACCTCATCGGTGCCCATCAGTGCCGCCTTATCATTGCCCATCAGTGTAACCCCATCAGTGAAGGAGAAAACGTACTTATTTACAAAGTTTTGAAACTGAAACAAAAAAAAATATATGTTTTTTCAAAATTTTCGATATTTTTTTATTTGTTTAGCAAAAAATAAAAACCGCAAAGGTGATCAAATACCACCAAAAGAAAGCTCTATTTGTGGGGAAAAAATGATAAAAATTTCATTTGGGTACAGTGTAGCATGAGCGCGCAATTGTCATTCAGAGTGCGACAGCGCTGAAAGCTCAAAATTGGTCTGGGCAGGAAGGTGTTTAAGTGCCCGGTATTGAAGTGGTTAAGCTGCATTTCTGAAATGGAACTAGAACTGGATGAAGAGACTTATAAATCGGGACCCAGCATTTTCACTTCGAGGCCGAGTTGTGTGGGATTTCAGGTAGAGAGAAAGTTCTTCTGATATTTTGCTGTGGCTCGCTTTTTTCCTGTTTTCCCCCATTGCTATGGGCGAGAGTATTTCCCTGGGGGTGTGCAATATGTTGTAAGCATTTCTGAAAAGAGTACATAGCAACCCAGGCATGGACCGTCCTGCAGCCAAGTCCGCATGGCGAAAAGGTGGGAGGAAGTGCCCAAGTACCTTACAACGGCTCACAGTGGAGCTGTAAGCAGTCAAGTCTGCAACCAGTGGTGTGATACAACATCTTGTCATCCACCCAAGACTAAGCGGCTAATTTTAGTGCCAAGTTTGAAATGTTTGCACTGTAGGAATGAATACTTTCCATTACAGTAACAGTCAGATACAGGGAGATTCCATCTTGTCCATAGGGTTGGACCGTGGCCCTGGACAGCAGACTTACTACATGCATTGCACAAAGTGCAGAAGTGAGTACCTATGTAGGATTCACTGCCTGAAGCAACATTACAGGCAATCCCCATGTCATAGGATCCAGATAAGGCTCCCAAAATTTTATCAAGGGTGCACTGCTTCAAAATCTGAAGATAAAAACTAGTTAAAATGGAAGTCCAGCCTAACACTAAAATCACTACATCTACAGACATGCATGATCCAACACTAACCTAGCTAGCAATGTAAAGAAGAAATCAGAACACAGTGCCTTGAAAAAGTATTCATACCCTTTGAAATTTTCCACATTTTGTCGCGTTACAACCAAAAATGTAAATGTATTTTATGTGATAGACGAACACAACGTGGCACAATTTTAAATTAGAAGGAAAATGATAATAGGATTTTAAAGTCCTACTTACTTGTAAAATCCTTTTCTTTGAGTACATCATGGGACACAGAGTCAGGCTAATATCCATTACCTGCTTGGATGTCCTAGAGCAATAGCCTTGAGGGGAGGGATGTGCCAAACAATAGCCATCAGAAATTGCACTGCAACCTGCAGTACACTGTGGCCGAAAGCTGAATCCTAGGCTGCTCGAACAGCCACTTGATAACATTTTGTGAAAGTATGCACTGAAGATCAGGTTGCAGTTTTACAAATCTAAACCACAGATACCTGATGGTGAAAAGCCCAGGAGGTTCCTGCACCCTGGTAGAATGAGCTTTCACCCTAAAGGGAGGAGCTTTATGTTTCAGACCATAAGCCTGAATGACCAATCGACAGACCCGATTGGCAATGGAAGCTGCCTGCCCCTTTTGGTAAAAAAAAAAAAAAAAGTCTGATCATCAGATCTAGACAAACCTTGACTGCCCGGACTAGCACCAAGTGACCCCGAGATACATGGCCCTAAAGTCGGGTCACAAAATGTTGAAATCATTTCGAATGCAGTTGAAATAACGTCGAATCATGTTCTAATAATTTCGAATGCGGTTGAAATCATTTCGAATCATGTCGAATTCATTCGTTATATTTCTTTCGTATTCGTTGTAATTTGTTATTTTTTTATTCGGACGCATCTGAATGTCCGAAAGATGCAAAATTCGGCCGAACTTCGATTCATTACGAAACAAATTGCACAAGCCTACTCTGGCCATCCCTAAAGTTGGCAAATTTCCTGGAACACTTCTGGGTGTAGGGACCATTCCCCGGGCAGATCTGCTGGCGGCTGAGAAAATCTGCCTTTCAGTTCTCTACTCCTGGGATATTGACTGCCAATGTAATTGGTATATGTCCCTCTGCTCAGGCTAGTATGTAGTTCATCCTTCAGCACTGAACGACTACTGGTACCGCCTTGGTGGTTTATATAGGCCACTGCCACACTGTCATAGCATTGTCGCACTCAATCCTGATGGGGCAGTCCTGAAGCGCCACCACCCAGGACCATAGGGCCAGACATACTGCCGTAATTCTAGGACGATGGGCAGGGTCTGTTCTGTCCCTGACCATTTCCCCTGAGCTGTGAGCTCGTCTAGGGTCACTCCTCAGCCTGAGAGACGGGCATCTGTAGTCAGTACTCTCCAAGTTACCGGGAGAAAAGATTTTCCCTTTGGCAGGTTCTGATCCTGCAACCACCAGTTTAGGCTTAAGCATGGCTGAGGAGATAAGCACATTGGATAATCCAGGGCTTTTCTTCCTCTGTTCCAAGCCTTGTTGTAAAGGCCTGGAATGGAACTGGACATAGGGCACCGCCTCAAAGGATACCATTCTCCCTAGAATACTCATACAGAGCCAAATAGTGGGTTGTCTGGTGCCCCTGATCCTTCAGGGCACTGATCCTTATGGGTGGCAAGATTATTCCTGCTTGGACCATGTTTAGAATCAGACCAAAATGTCTTAGACTTTGAGCTGGTCTCAAAGCTGACTTTTTGGTATTTATGATCCAGCCTAAGCTTTTTCAAATACCTCACTATGTATATTATGCTCTGTTCTAGAGCCTGTACCGAGTGATCTCTGAGCAGGAGGTCATCAGAGATACCCGAGCACAGTGATCCCTTGGGTCCTTAAGCGACCCAATACTGGTGCTAGGACCTTTGTGAACACCCGAGGAGCTGTAGCAAGCATGAAGGGTAGAGCTACAAACTGAAAATGACGTTGCTCTACTGCAAACCGTAAGAACCTCTGATGAGGCTTTAAGATAGGTACGTGTGAGTATGTGTCCTTTATATATCGATGAAGGCTAAAACATCTCCCCTCTGGAGTGAGGTTACTGAGTACACAGACTCCATCCGAAAGGACTGTATCAAAAAAGATACATGTTCAGAGATCTTGGGTCAAAAGTGGGCCTTGTGTTCCCAGTTTGGTTTCTGAATCAAATAGGATTGAGTAAAACCCTGTGCCCCTTTCGTATACTGGAACCTCTACAATCACTCCTTGATGCACTAGATGTAGTGTCTGCAGCAATAATTTTCTTTTTGGAGGATCCAAGGGAATGCTTGATCTTAGAAACCTCTGAGGGGACACCCCTTGTAAAGTCTGCTTGTAACCATAAGATATAATTGAGGTCACCCACTCGTCCTGGATTGTGGCTTTCCAAATGTCTGCAAAGTGCAGCAGCCTTCCCCCAACCCGATGGAGTGGGCGCGTCACCTCAAAAAGGAGGGCTTGGTGCTGGATTTAGAAGAATTTTGGACCCAGGGCCTTTTCTGGCTTGCCCCTGGCCCTAGCGCTCTGTGGTGGCAGACCCGCCTTGACATTGACACATTTGAGGAAGCAGTCCCTGGGTTTTTAAATGAGGGACGTTTGGTGCATTTGTTCACAGGAAGTGGAGAACTCTTCCCTCTGGAAATCTTTTGGATATATTTGATCACCAAATAAACGTTCCCCAAGAAACCAGGCAATAACGTTTTACAAGGAAGCTCGGCTGACCAGTTCTTAAGCCATAAAAGTCTGTGCATATGTACAGACAAGAGCCAGATGAGAAACCTGCTGCATTGAATCCTTTAAAGCATCTACACCAAAACACAGTGCTCGAGGAATATCTGTCTTACATTCAGGCAGATCATCCTCCTGGCTAGGCCTATCAGGCCTTTTGACCTGATTGTTTACAGACTGGTGGGTACAAATTGCTGCAACAGCTGGCTAAAGAAAATGAAGCTTTTAATAATAATTCCAATTTCTTCTTTCAAGCCATGTGCCATTATTAAGTTAAGTTCTTGTTTAAGATAGAGACTGCTGCATCTACGGCTAACATGCTCCATTTTTTTAATGAACTTCTCATCCATGTGATATAAAAAGGGAAAACCTTTTAGGAGGCAAAAAAGTTGTCAGGCTGTTCCCAATCAGCATACACCGCCTGTTCCAACAGGGGGTGTAGCAGGAAAGTCTGTGCGATCTGAAAAGGTCTCAGAAATCCCAAAGAGCACCAGGAGGGCTTAGTCACCTCTGCAAGAGGCAATTTAAAGGCAGAATGAACCATTTCGGTCAGAGTTGGGATCAAAAACCTCTGACCGAGAGGCAGACATCAAGTGGATATCTTCTTGTTCAGATTGCTCGGAAACAGACTCATCTGCCGGGCACTCCACCGAATCCTGAGCTTTAAGCTCTTCCCCATCCTCAACCCATTCCTGCTCCAGACTAGGAGACTCCAGGGAGGGGGATCTATTACACTTTCTGCCACCCTGCGGGATGGAGGCAATCATGCCGGCAATCCTGTGCTCTAATGTGGCTAGGGCTGAGGAAAGCTCATCCTTAGTGATAAAGGGCGAAGCAGCAGCGTTAACTGTAGGCACAATACCAGATAGGTGCAGCGGCTCAGATTGCCCAGGAGCCTCTGGTCTTTCAGGGGATAAAACACTAGGGATACGACTAGGTTCATCAGGAATTACTGATGACATAGGTGTGCCCTTCCCTGTGGCATTAGTCCCGCTCCTCTTTTTGGAAGACATTCAATGCCTGCAAACAAAGAGTACTTGGGTGTAATTGAAACACCTCAGAAGGGAGACCCTTTAATATGGCTCACTAAGCCCCTATGCAACAATCCTGCTAAGCGCCTTTAGCCTGCTAAGCAACACCCAGGGACTCATGTGACCTGGGTAAGGAAAAATGAACCACTGCAAGTGTCTGTTCAGAGCCTGCTCTGTGTCCCACAGCTGCCTTCTGGAAGCACCACATGTTTGGCCTGCGCAGTTTAAATAAGCTAGGTGTGCATAGTCCTGACGAGAAGGCGTGACTGTACTGGTGTATGACGCAAATCTTCGTGCGCCCAGATAAAGGCTATGGTGTATGTGTGGGTGAAGCTGCGTGCGCCATGGCCACCATCATACGTGGAAAAAATTTTTTTTAAAAAAAGCCGGACACACAAAATAAGGTACAATTTGCAAAAACACCCACAGCTAGTCCAGAACTCCGCCGTATGGTCACCGCACAGGTGTCCAGCCTTTAGCTAGCTTGACTGTTACAATCACTGGGACACCCCACAATAATAAAATAAAGGGGTTTCACTTAACCGTCAAAGCACAGGGCCACTTGGAAACTAAAGGCCCAATCTTTACCCTTTGTGGCCGGTGCCCGTCACTTGGACCTTCAAGGACTGGGTACCCTTTTGTGCTCAATGTCCACTCCCTTAGACCCATACAGCACCATGCATGAAATGCCTTAGTGCTGTTGTGTCCAGGATTTCCACTCAGCAGGGTCCAGCGCCTGGAGGAGACGTTACAGGCAAAACCTTTACAGGATGTTGAGTCGTCTTTGCGGGGCTCGGGTACCATTTATCTAAGCATAAAAGCCTGTGTCAAATGGATCAGATCGGTCAATCCCTCGATTCATTTTTGAAACCATTTGAGGGACTAGAGATCTGGAGCTCAGAGAGCTCAAACAAACCATGCCATCCACCTTGCATACAGACACTGGTAAAAAACTGAGTGCTTCCTGTATGGGAGAGGTTATATAGAGGATCATTTCCTGTCTGAAGACCTTTGGTCTACCAGTGTCCAGTCACCCAATGATGAAGTATAACCCAGCAGATAATGCATATTAGCCTTTGTCCCATGATGTATGAAAAAGAAAAATGATTTCAAAATTTTTTACAAATTTATTCAGCCCCCCTGAGTAAATGCTTTGTAGAACCACCTTTTGCTGCAATTGCAGCTGCAAGTCTTCTTGGGTATGTCTCTACCAGTTTTGCATATCTAGAAAGATGCCCATTCTTTGCAAAATAGCTCAAGCTCTGTCAGATTGGATGGAGACAGTCTGAACAGCAATTTTAAAGTCTTGCCACAGATTACCTTGGATTCTAATTGGATTTAGGTCTGGACTTTGACTAGGCCCGTCGAACACAAATATGCTTTGATCTAAACCATTCCATTGTAGCTTTGGCTGTATGTTTAGGGTCATTATCCTCCACCCTAGTCAGGTTTTCTTCTAAGATTGCCCTGTATTTGGCTCCATCCATCTTCCCATCAACTCTGACCAGCTTCCCGGTCCCTGCTGAAAAGCATCCCCGCGCCATGATGCTGCTGCCACCACCATGTTTCATGCTGGGGATGGTGTGTTCAGGGTGATGTGTAGTGTTAGTTTTCCACCACACAGCATTTTGCTTTTAGGCCAAAAAATTCAATTTTGGTCTCATCTGACCCAACACCTTCCTCCACATGTTTGCCGTGTTCCCCACATGGCTTCTCACAAACTGCAAAGGGGACTTTTTATGGCTTTCTTTCAACAGCTTTCTTCTTGCCACTCTTCCATAAAGGCCAGATTTGGAGTACACGAATAATAGTTGTACTGTGGACAGATTCTGCCACCTTAGCTGTGGATGTCTACAGCTCCTTCAGAGTTACCATGGGCCTCTTGGCTGCTTCTCTGATTTATGCTCTCCTTGACTGGCCTGTCAGATTAGGTGGACAGCCATGTCTTGGTAGGTTTGCAGTTGTTCCATACTCTTTTCAATTTCAGATTTAACAGTTCTCAGTGAGATGTTCAAAGCTTAGGATATTTTTTTTTTTATAACCTAACACTGCTTTAAAACTTCACCACAACTTTAACCCAGAGCTGATGGTGTGTTCCTTGGCCTTCATGATTCTGTTTTCCACTCGGGTTCTCTAACAAAATTCTAAGGGATTCCCAGAACAGCTGTATTCATACTGAGATTAAATTATACACAGGTGGAATTTACTAATTAGGCGACTGAATGCAATTAGTTCCACTAGATTTTAGTTAGGGGTATCCGAGTAAAGGGGGCTGAATACAAATGCACACCCCATTTTTTGCAAATGTGTGAAAACTTGAAAATCATTTATCATGTTCCTTCCACTTCACAATTATGTGCCACTTTGCATTTGTGTCTATCACATAAAATCCCAATAAAATAAAATTCACATTTTTGGTTGTAACATGACAAAAATGTGGAAAATTTCAAGGGGAATGAATACATTTTCAAGGCACTGTACATACCTTGCCTTCGGTCTGGTCTCCAGCAGCGGAAGCTCTGCAGGGGACACAGTCAACATGTGCGATATGAATGGGAAGCAATGTCACCCATAGACTTACTCCACAGCAAATCAGCCACTGACAATTCAGCATGGGACTGGACCGGAGCAGCTTCAGAAAAGATATGTACACCAATTTCTTCTTTACAGGGCTAGTTAGGTTAGCGTTAGATTGTGGATGTCTACAGATGTAGCAATTTTAGTGTTAAGCTGGACCTCTACTTTAAACTAAGCCATTTATCCAGAAAAGAAGATGATGTCCGGCAACTTAGAACACTAGCAAAAACTAGAGTGGGGTATGGTTTCTAGGGGAAACGTCCAGGGGGTGTTATCTTCTAAAGCTTGCCAGAGTCTAATCAACTGAGCAGGCAATACAGGGGAATTTTAGTGCCTGCTCGCGGTTTCTTACAGCAGAACTGCATATCCACTTTAGGCGTACAGATTACAGAATGCTTGAAGAACACATTTTACACCACATGCTAAATATTGGATCTTGCTTTCAGTAATCAGTATATTTTAATAGAACAGATTTGACAAGGTTTACCTTTAAAATCAATGATGGCCCTATAGTGCCTACTTATGATTCAGGTTTTAATATGACTATATATAGTCTTAAACTTACCATATACGGGAGTTTTTCCAGGAAGAATAACCACAATTAGCTGTAAGCCCACATATGTAAGTTTTAAATGTTTGAACATTGGCTCCACACTGTCTGCTCCTTGAGCATATTTACAGAAACATGGCTGGCCCTGGATGGGCATCCCAGCATCCTTTGAAATCTTTCTTAGCTGGTCTGTGAAACTTCTGTTTTAGGAGACAGAATGAAAAAAACAAAAAATCTCAGATACTGCACAAGTGTTTACTCTACCCAAAATGTAAAAAGGTTAGACTCTGTTGAAGATAATGCTGAATGAGTTTTATTTTAATTATGGTAGGTGTCAATAGGTTTTAAGCTGCAGCAAGCACAGGCTGGTTTAACATACCAGCATTAGTCTTGTGTCATCCTGCATTTCGGTTTAAAGGTTACCTGGAAGCCCAGACTCTGCATATTGTTGATCAGATCAGTTTAGGAACAAACTAGGATAGGAATCCATACAATTGACAAAATTAGTGGAAAATAGGTCTTTAACTACTTCCCACCCGGCCAATGTATATATACGGCCGGGTGGGAGCCTCCTCCTTCTGACTGGACGTTCAGGAATGTCCTTCAGGAGGAGGGGGATCACAAGCGTGCCCGCACAGAGGCACAATCCTGATGCGCTCGTGTCACCCCGACACGGCGCATCTCGGATTGGCAGAAGGGCTCTGTGATTGGCCCTCCTGATCAAATGATGGCCGTGTCCAATCACAGCCATCATGTGATGTAAACAGCCAGTTGCTAGGCAATCAGCTCTCCTCTCCTCACACGGAAGTCGTCGCTGAGGAGAGGAGAGCAGATCGCTGCAGCCGGCTGGTGATCAGCGAGTATGAGCTGTTTTTACAGCTTTTTATTCACTGATCACCAGTCTAGTTATAAAACACATGTCTCCACACATGTCCCCAAATAAAAAAAAAACACATGTCCCCAAATAATAAAAACACATGTCCCCCACATGTGTCCCACTAAAATCCCATGTTCCAATGATTATCTGCACACATATGTACGTGATCACCTGCACACATCTGTACATGATCATTTGCGTACATATGTCCGTGATCACACAAACCAATTATTATACACTTAACGGAATTTTTTTTTTTTTAACAAAAACATGTAGCAGAATACATTTTGGCTTAAATTTACGTCAAAATTTGATTCTTTTAAAATAGAAAGAAGAAAATAGTTTTTTTTTTTTCAAATTTACGCTCTTTTTGCTTTTATATCGCAAAAAATAAAAAACGGAGTCGTGAATAAATACCACCAAAATAAACCTCTATTTGTGCAAACAAAATTATAAAAATTTCATTTGGGTACAGTGTAGCATGACCGCGCAATTGTCATTGAAAGTGCGAGAGCGATGAAAGCGCCCTGTATTGTAGTGGTTAAAATTGTTTTAACCAATTAGACAAATCCAGTAGCTGCATATTTTCAGATTTTCTACAGTGCTACACTACTAGAGAAAGCACTACGATTAAGGCAGATGGAAAAAAGATTTTTAATAACCAAGCTATTAACTAATGAGCTAGTTTCTAATGCTGGCCATACACGGGTCGAATTTCGAAAGAACTTTCTTTTGAAAATCCGAAAATTTGTGCGTTTTGCAATTCGATGGTGCCATCATTGATTTTGAAATTGGACCAACCAAACCTTCAATTTCACCTCGTGTTCCTAGAGAATCTTTTCTTTCCAGGAAATTTCTTTTCTTGCACAAGAGCATTTATTTTTGGATTACATTTCTCGCACGATTCTCCCATCATTGATTAGAAAATCGTTTGTCTTTAAAAAAAATTTACAACATGTCTGATTGTTAAAATTCGATGGCCGCACAAAAAAAGCCCACTAATGGAGCAAAATTCGTACGAAAATTCTTAGTTAAGATTTTCCAAAGAAAGTGCTTTGAAATTCGACCAATGTATGGCCAGCATAAGGCAAGACTGATTGTAATAGAAAGGGTTCAGCTATGCCAAGGTTTAAGATGTTTTAAAAACTGGAGGAGGATGCAAGGACAAGAACAGAAGATGCAGAGGCCAGGAGTGGGTATTAATATTACAGATTTAAATTGTAAAGGAATTTTCTCTTTTTTTTTCTTTAAATGTCTATTACTTTTTATTTCACAGAGCGGCCCCAAACCTCTGAGTCCCACACTGGCACTCCTGGCTCCTCTGTAAAGTGCCCCCAACAGGAAGCTGCTTCACATGGGGAGACTCGTGCGGGCTCCCTCCCAAGCCCCAGTGCTGTGTCCATTGATAGACAGTGGGACTCGGCCCCGCCAACGGCTCCCGCTGCCTCAGTAAACCCTGTGAAAGTCAGGAAGTGATGGGAGGGAAGAGCTGCAGATGTGCACAACGCTGGATCGTTTGACTCACCGTTATTGGCCTGTGAGGCCACAAATTCCGGTAAGGCTACCCCATCTTCTTCCCTACTCTTTGAAGTTGACAAGTATTGTTTGAGTGTCTACTTTCAACAGAGAATATGCCGATAGTCAACTTTAAAAATACGCAGAACGCATACCAACTAGTTGAAGTCATTCATATGAGCATTTGGTATACATCTATGCGGACTTGCATTCTCCCCTACAGGAGTGTTATTTATTTTCTATTTCTTGCAGTCTGTTCTAGATTCTAAACATTGCAGTAATACATATATGTATATTGTGTTTTCGTTTTGTTTACATACCATGATAGGTATTTTTGTGAGATAACGCTCACTCATGTGTGTTCATCACCATTTTAATATTTTGTATTTTTCATTCTGCATTCAAGTTTATGCTTTTTCTAAGCTGCTACAAGTGTTTGCATATCACTATGTGTGACACTTACGGCTTGGATATATGTTTTAAGAATTGAAAGTTTTAATTGCTTACAATACTTTAGTACATTTAATAGCCGCAATCACATCTCGTGATTGCATGTCTTTATATTCGACACTCAGCCGCCCACTTACATTTTAGTTGAATGCGTGTACAGCATTGTGCCTACATCACTCCAGTATTGATTGATTATACCATCCTTTTTGTTGTGGGTACAAATAGTAAAGTCGGTATTGTAGTTATACATTTTTTATTTAGTGATATACACAATCAATTAGGTGTTGAATTATTCATTTACTTTTTATGTGATCACATGCGTTTTTTAGATCACGCCTATGGTCTCTTGCCCATAGGTTTAATATATATTTTCATTTCACTTGCTTTTCACAGTGATTTATACACTTTCAATTTAGAGTGTTACATCAAGTATTTATAGCACAATTTGCCTCCAGATTTCCATTCTGGTTAGGTTTTTGTTTAATACATACATCACTAGTGTCACACTTGTTTTATTTACTTTACAATTTGTCTGATTGTTGTGTTGGCTGCTCATTATTACAGCTGGAGCGGTATTTCCACCCAATTTTACAATGCTGGATCGAATGAGCTAAAAGCGGAGTCGCACTCAAAAGTGGAACTTCTGCTTATCTGTCTCCTCGACTTCTCCAGTGCCACATGTGGTACCTTTCAAGGGGGAGGGGAACGGGTACCTGTTTGATAGATCCCTTCCCCAGTTCTGGAGACTGTGCAGCCCCACGGAAGATCCACCGCCCTTCTCCTGCCTCCACTAGGCCAATTAGCAAGCACAGCATGCTTCGCGCATGCGCAGTAGGGAACTGGATGTGAAGCTGAAATTTCCCGCAACAGGAATGGCAACGGCAGTACCCAATAGCCGAACCAACAATCGGCTGGGGTACCAACATCGTGGGAATCCTGGACAGGTAAAGGTTCTAATATTAACAGTCAGCGACAGAATTTTTAGCTGCTGACTTAATTTTTTTTTTGGGGGGGGGGGGGGGGTCTGGCTAGAACACCTCTAAATATAAGAGGGGGGCGAGGGGCCAATACCTAGAAGTTTTTCCTCTTAATGCAAGGAATGCATTAGGGTAAAAAAAAAAAAAAATGTACACCTTTGTACAAAAAGGGGAAATAATTGCCTTCTGTGTTCTTTACCCCCGTACAAAAGGTGTAGGCAACAGCGCATGTTTACCTGTACTGGACGCCATGCTATTTGGTCCATTGGTGATATCATGGACCAAAAAAACAAAAAAAAAAAACAAAAAAAAAAAACAAACAGAAATAATGTTGCAATTTTTTCTAAAAGAAGATTTTAAACACAGCGTGCTGACCATCAACCTCAATCAAGGACTGGAGCATAGCAGGTTGCACAGTGTTTCAGCACTTCACGAAGTCCAAGAGCAGAGATGCTCAATAGCGTTCCATCACAGGCAACAGCTGTATGGTATATCATTTTACTTGCCTTCATTGTCACCAAGTACCCACACAAAGCACTTAGTCCACTAGCAGCTGCTCTCTCAGGTTACCAGGAACTAGGGATGAGCCGAACACCCCCCCGGTTTGGTTCGCACTAGAACTTTCGAACGGACCCCAAATTCGTACGAACGTTAGAACCCCATTGAAGTCTATGGGACTCGAACGTTTAAAATTAAAAGTGCTAATTTTAACGGCTAATATGCAAGATACTGTCCTAAAAAGGGTTTGGGGACCTGGCTCCTGCCCCAGGGGACATGGGTCAATGCCTAAAATGTTTTTAAAAATGGCCGTTTTGGCGGGAGCACTGATTTTAATGACGATTAAAGTGAAAAAAAAGTGAAATATTCCTTTAAATATGGTGCCTGGGGGGTGTCTGTGGTATGCCTGTGAAGTGCCACGTGTTTCCCGTGTTTAGAACAGTCCCTGCACAAAATGACATTAAACGGAAATAACACCATTTAAAACTGCTTGCGGTTTTAATGTTATATCTGGTTCCTGCAATATGGTTGAAAATCATTGAGAAAAATGGCATGGGTAGCCCTCCCTGCCCATTACCAGCCCCTTTGGGTCTTGTACGGATATTAAGGGGAACCCAGTACCCATATTAAAAAAAAAAGGGAAATGTGTGTGGCCCCCAGGCCCTATATACTCAGAACAGCAGTATACAGGCGGTGCAAACAAGACAGGGACTGTGTAGGTTTGTTGTGTTAAGTAGAATCTGTTTGTAATTGTCACCGGGTACATTTTTTAAGTGTAGCTCCAGTCAAAAAAACTATTTTTAAGCTTTTTGGAAAACATAGGGAAGGGTCATCACCCCTGTATAATTTGTTTTGTCGTCCATCTTTTTTCATCTCACTTGCCGTTGTCTCCTTTCGTTTGCAAGTAGGAGATGTTTTTAAGTTGGATGTTTGAAAGTAGGGGCCTGCCCTATATGCTCTGCAGAAATGGCAGAACAAGGTGTTGGTTTTGCCACAACATTGTAAGCCCTCAAAGTGACTCTTGGTGGGCGCTGGAGCGCCCTGCTGTGAAGGATTATATCAAGTATTGTAATTACATGCCATTGTTGAACAGTGGTAGAAAAATTGGGCCTTTGGTGGTTGTGGTGCTGGTGCCACAACACTATAAGTCCTCACAGTTACTCTGGGTGGGCACAGGAACAGGCCCTCCTGTGAAATATTATATCAAGAATTGTAATTACATGTCCCTGTTAAACAGGGGCAGAACAATTGGGCCTTAGGCACTGGTGCCACCACACTGCAACCTCTCCCATATACTCTAGTTTTATTGCAGGAATTAGCCCTGCTGCAAAGCATTGCATCAAAAATTGTAATTAAACGCCCCTGTTAAACAGGGGCAGAAAAATTGGGCTGATGGCATCACCCAGAACCAGAAATGTTCTTCCAACATATCAGCGGAGGAGGAAGAGGATAGACAATCAACATAACAGGACAGTCACTCAGCATCAGCATAGGCAGTCTTGAAGGGATGTGAGATTTCAAAAAAAAAAATTTGGTTACATCAGCTTCAGGTGCTTGGTAGCTGTGGGTGATCCAAGACTGATTCATCTTGATGAAGGTCAATCAACTGATTCAGTGGACAGGCGCACCCTGTGATCGGTAACAAAGCCACCAGCAGCACTGAAGGTGCGTTCCTAAAGAACGCTGGATGCAGGACAGGCCAGTAGCTCAATTGCATACTGTGCAAGCTCTGGCCAGTGATCCATCCTCAAGACCCAGTAAGCCAGAGGATTTTCGGTGGGAAAGGTGTCCAAGTCTGACCTTGCCCCTAGGTATTCCTGCACCACGTAAATCAGACGCTGGCAATGGTTGCTGGAACCGATCATACCTTGAGGCTGCGGACTAAAAAATTGTCTGAAAACATCAGACGGCCACCTTCTCCACCGCTCCTTCTGACCGATGCCTCAGCAACACGTTGTCCAGGACCAGGAGTTTGTAACCTCCCAGTCTCTGGGAACACGTTACACAGACCTTTCTGCAAGGCCTCCCGGAGATGTCTCATCCTCTGCTCCCTCTGCGATGGCAAGATAAGGTCGGCAACCTTACCCTTGTACCGTGGATCAAGGAGAGTGGCCAGCCAGTAATGGTCCCTCTCCTTGATCCGAAGAATACGAGGATCCTTCCGCAGGCTTTGCAGGATCAGGGAGGCCATGCAGCGTAGGTTAGCTGAGGCATTCGGTCCGGAGTCCTCTGGGTCACTAAGGACAACATGATCCGCAGCTACCTCCTCCCAGCCACGTACAAGTCCATGTGTTTCTTGGGACTGTAAATCATCCCTACAAGACTGCTGCTGCTGATGCTGAGTGCCAGCCTCCACCTCCATGCTGACACAATCATCCTCCTCCTCCTCTTCCTGTGTGATGGGTGGCACAGCAGGAACACTGTCTGGATAAAGGGGGCCTTGAGAGGCAAGAAAGTCCTCCTCTTCCTGCCTCTGTTCTGCCTCAAGTGCCCTGTCCATTATTCCACGCAGCGTATGCTCCAAGAGGTGGACAAGAGGTACAGTGTCACTGATGCATGCACTGTCACTGCTCACCATCCTTGTGGCCTCCTCAAACGGTGACAGGACAGTGCATGCATCCCTGATCATGCCCCACTGGCGTGGTGAGAAAAAAACCGAGCTCCCCTGACCCTGTCCTGGTGCCGTAGTCGCACAGGTACTCATTGATGGCCCTCTGCTGCGTGTGCAACCGCTGCAGCATGGCCAATGTTGAGTTCCACCTGGTGGGCATGTCACATATAAGGCGGTTCTTGGGCAGGTTCAACTCCTTTTGGAGCTCAGCCAGCCAAGCACAGGCATTAAATGATCAGCGGAAATGCACACAGACTTTCCTGGCCTGCTTCAGGACATCCTGTAAGCCCGGGTACCTGCCCAAGAACCGCTGCACCACCAGGTTAAGGACATGAGCTACACAGAGCACATGGGTCAGTTGTCCCTGTCGGAGGGCGGAGAGGAGGTTGGTGCCATTGTCGCAAACCACCATTCCTGGCCTAAGCTGGCGTGGCGTCAACCACCTCTCGGCCTGCCCCTGCAGAGCTGACAAAACATCCGCCCCAGTGTGGCTCCTGTCCCCCAAACAAACCAGCGCAAGCACAGCATGGCATCGTTTTGCCTGCGTACTTGCGTAGCCCCTGGAACACCTACAGAGCACCGCTGGTTCTGAGGACAGAGCACTGGAAGAGGCCATGGAGGAAGAAGAAGAGGAGGGGGTGGAGGAGAGAGGTGTGTCACAACCAATAGTAGCATTTTGGAGGCGTGGTGGCGGAACAACCTCCAACACTACTGCACCTTGTCCTGCATCCTTCCCAGCTGCCAGAAGAGTGACCCAATGGGCCGTGAAAGACAGGTAACGTCCCTGTCCATGCCTGCTGGACCATGAGTCAGCGGTAATATGCACCTTACCGCTGACCGCCCTGTCCAGTGAGGCAAGGACATTGCCTTCCACATGCCGGTAGAGAGCCGGAATCGCCTTCCGTGAGAAAAAGTGGCGTTTGGGGACCTGCCACTGAGGAACCGCACATTGTACAAACTCACGGAAGGGGGCCGAGTCTACCAACTGAAAAGGCAGCAGTTGAAGTGCTAGCAATTTAGCCAAGCTAGCATTCAACCGCTGGGCATGTGGATGGCTGGGAGTGAACTTCTTTCGCCGGTCCAGCAGCTGGGGCAGGGACATTTGCCTGCTATAATTGGACGTGGGTGTACTGCTAGCAGAGTGCCCGGGAAGCACTTGGCTGTGACACACCTAATTCTACACCTTCATTCCTCTCAGAGCAGGTTTCAGAGAGGACTGAAGGTCTAGTGGGGTTGGAGATGCCAGCTGATGAGGAGCAAGGAGAGGTCCGCTTTGTTCTTTGGTGTGGGTCTTTGAGGTACGCTTGCCAACGAGCTGCATGGCAGGTCAACATATGTCTGGTCAAGCATGTGGTGCTCAAGCGGCTGATGTTTTGGCCACGCGAGATACGCTTGAGACATATGTTGCAAATAGCAGCGGTGCGATCTGATGCACTCTTCATCGCTGTAGCAAACCTGGCAGTATGCTGCAGCTTGTGGAACATGACTGCCAGATTGCTGTCCTTCTTGAGCATCCCCTCTCTCTGCATTCACGCTACTGCCTTCCTCTAGCTGAGTGTCATCATCAGAGCCTACAAAACACTGGGCATCCTCCTGGAGCATGTACCCAACACTGTGCTCAAAGAGTTCAGGAGACTCCTCAGGAGGACATTGTGGGTCTAGGGAAGGAGTCACTGATGATGACATTGAGACAAGGGAAGACGATGCGTTGGCAGCTGCTTTGCTAGTACCCTGAGACTGGGTGAGAGAGGATGAGGAGGATGAAGAGAGCTTGGTCATCCACTCTACCAAGTCATTGGCATGTTGCGGTTCAACATGTCCAGCTGCCGAAAAGAAGGACAAGCGTGTCCCATGGCCATGTGCTGATGACAATTCACCGCGTCCATGACCAGCACGGTCTCCAGACACAGAGCCTGCTTGCCCTCTTTTATCGGCTCGCACCTGTCTGCCTCTCCTTGCTGGCCTTCCAGACATGGTAATGGCCTGAAGGGAGTTAGGTAAAACAGTAGTTGGGTAGTGTATATTGTGCTGAAGGCACACAACACCCACTAACTACTGCAGATGCCTTTATTATAGAACACCAGAGATAAAGGGGTATACTGTACTGGAGGCACACAACACCCACTAAGCCCTGCAGATGGCTCTATTAGAGAACAGCAATAAAGGGTAGATACAGGTGTATATTGTGCTGGAGGCACAAAACACCCACTAACTCCTGCAGATGCCTTTATTATAGAACACCAGAGATAAAGGGGTATATACAGATGTATACTGTGCTGTGCTGGAGGCACACACAACTTCCAATAACTCCTGCAGATGGCTCAAATAGAGAAGAGCTATGTAGGTGGATATAGCGGTGTGTACTGGGTACAGAGCACGCAGACAGCACGCACAAGCTCCTAACACTACTGACTGCAAGCTCTATTATAAAAAGATAGATCACTAGCTATATAGGTGAGGTGAGGTGAATATAGCGGTGTACACTGCGGTCAGGGCACGCAGACAACAACCACTACAGAAGAGCAAGATCGAAAATCGGCCGATAACGATGGGTGTATACTGTGTGTTGAAGGTACACAACACCCACTAACTGCTTCAGACGCCAACACACTACACAAGGCCGCCGCGCTGGCGGCCTTATATAGTGTGGGGCGTGTACTACACAGCCTGAGCTATGATTGGCCACAGGCATCCACAGGCTCTCCTCGCTGCTGGCGCTGTGATTGGCCACAGTGCATGCTTGTCCAATCATGAGCCAGCAATGTACTGCGATGACGCAGTGCATTGTGGGCCGTGAGCGCCACACGAATTTGGCGCGAACGGCCCATAACATTCGGAATTCGCCGAACGGGGGAACAGCCGATGTTCGAGTCGAACGTATGTTTGACTCGAACGCGAAACTCATCCCTACCAGGAACCACACAAACAAGCTTCATCCACCCTGGTTTTAGTGATGAGCACACCCACACATTTGCTCCCATGCTGACAGCTGCCGCAGACCAGGCATCCAACAAGTGAGAGGCAGTGGGTTGGGGGGGCTTGGCGGAGCCCAACAAATATACAGTTGTGTCAGTGTATGTGTTCTCTAGGGTGCTTATGCCACAGATGGAGGAAGATCTGCAGAACCTAGTGTTTCAGCAGGATGGCGCTCCTCAGTTCCACTTGAATGTTCACCAATGCCTGAATGATGCCCTACCAGAAAGATGAATCGGCCGTGCAGGAATGAACAATGCACCACTGTCGCATTGGCTTCTGCAATCATCAGATCTAACACATTGCAACTTCTATTTGTGGGAGTACACCAACGGGGGAGGAAACACAGAAAAGGAAAAAATAACCTCCACCCAAGCAGAACCCCCCGTAAGAGAAGCCAAAACCTCAGATGGCCGCCTGCTAAACTTTGCAGTCGAAACACACATCCGAAGATGCCCAAACATCCACCCCGTAAAACTGGATGAAAGTGTGCACGGACGACAGGGTAGCCACTTCCACACTTGAGAAACAGACGCTTTATATTCGAAGGCCCAAGAAGCACAAATCACCCTGGTAGAATGCGCCATGATGAGTCTGATCCAAAAAAAAAAAAAAAAAAAAAAAGTGTCCGAAGACTCCACCAGGCCCTTCCTCGGGCCATCCACATTTACGAACAGGGAATCAGACTTCCGTGGCATTGTCCGACTGGATCATGACCGGACGACCACGCAGCAGCTGTGGCCAAAATGGAGAGGCATAACCTGATCACACGCAACTCCAGAATGTTGATCGATAGATGACTTCAGATGTCCAGCAGCCCTGGGCCGATCGAAGGCCCAGAACCCACCCCCCCCTCAGCCGGTCAGGCTGGCATCCATCATCACCGGCCAATGGAGAGGGAGAAACTACTTCCTGGTCTGTAGGGCCAGAGGCCGTAGCCACCAAAGTAGTGAGGCCCTAGTCAGACGGCCCACACGGATCTGACAATCCAGAGATGATGGGGATTTGTCCCATTTGGATAAGATCTCCGTCTGCAAGACCCGAGTGTGAAACTGGGCATAAGGGACCGTCTCAAAAGGTGGATACCATGAGGCCCAGAAGCCGCATGCAAAAACGTAGAGACGATCACTTGTGGGACAGCAGAAACTCCATCGCAGAGCCAAGGGTCTGAAGTTTGATTGGTGGAAGAAAAACCCTCACCAGCGCAGAGTCAAGATCCAAGCCAAGTATTCCAGGCGTTGGGCTGGAAGCAACACGGACTTCTGGAGGTTCAACATTCCGCCAAACTTGTAAGGCTTGCATGGCGGTCACCACATTGTCCCTCAGTTCTGAAGCTGATGGCGCTCGCAGGAGGAGATCGTCCAGCAATGCCAGAACTAGTGAAAGCACCTTGGTGAAGACCCAGGGAGCCGAGGCCAGGCCAAAGGGAAGTGCCACAAACTGATGGTGTGCGTTCCCGACCACAAAGCACAGGAAATGCTGGTGTCCGACACAGATGGGGACATGCAAGTACGTGTCCTTGATGTCCAGGAAATCCCTGGATGAAGCGCGGCCACCAAAGATTGAACGGACTCCATCCTGAACCTTCGTACCTTTACAAAACTGAGGGCCTTGAGATCCAGGATCGGACGAACCCCCTTCCTTCTTTGGAACTATGAACAGATTGGAGTAGAAACCCCAAAACTTTTCCGAAGCTGGTACAGGAACCATCACCCCCCCAAAGAAGCAAGTCCTGCACCACCCCAAACATAGCTTGCCGACGAGATGGGGGAAGATGAAGATTGGAGGGAAAAAACATGTCTGGTGGAAAGGAAAGAAAAACTATTGCGGACCCACTGGTCAGAAAGGGAATTCCACCGGTCCGAAAATCACTGAAGGCAACCCCCCACCCGCAAGTCGGGCCGGGGTAAACCTTCATGTGGAAGAGGGCTTGTAGGCTTGCAATGCCAAGGATGCTTTGGTCCACCCTTGGTGGGCTGGGAACCCTTTGCCCCCAGAACCGGAGGGACAAAAAAAATTGTTTGGGCAGAAAAAGAGGGGCCCTTGCCTGCAACGGGGCTCCTTGCCCTTTTTGGACTGCAGGAGAGAAAAGGTACTCTCCCCTCTAACCCCAGTAATATCTAAAAGGCTGTCCTGAGTGGCTCCAAATAGCCGCCCACCCTGGAAAGGTAAATCTGCCAGAGCCTTCTTAAACATTTGGTCTGCCAACCAGCACTTAGTCCAAAGCAACTGGCGAAGAACCACAGCCAGAGGAGATTTTAGAAAGTAACAGGGCCATGTCCAATGCCGCATCACAAACATACTTGAGCCCTTGCACTAACTGGTCTGTCAGTTCCGCACAGACAAGAGAAACTTGTGCATTACCCAACTCATGGTGTAATAGCTTAGCCCACTCAGTAAGCGTCTGCAACACCAGAAGCCGTGGCTAACACCTGACGAAGGGCCGAACCTGCCATCGTAAACAGACCGAGCATCCACCTCAGCCTTTGTCGGCGTGGCCCTTAAAAGAAGGGGACCCCTCCACTGGAATCATGGTCACATTGTTCAACCTAGATACTGGAGGATCAACAACAGGAGGGGAAGACTTCAGCAGATGCTCCTCAAAGGGGTAACACACCGAAAAACGCCTCGGGACTGAAAAGGACTGCTGCAGCCATTCCCAATCCTTGTAAATAAACCTATCAAAATAAGACAGGTAAGGAAACACCTTAGTGGTACGGACTGGCTTATGAGACCCAAAGGGGACCAACAAATCTTCAGACTCCCCCGCTGGATACTCAATTTTTAAGGTATAGCCCACAGTCGCACCTGCTTCAGACACCATGGAAGTCCCACGCTCGACCGGACGTTACCAGGGACCGAACGCCCACGAGAGCGAGAGAGAGAGAGCGCGAGGGCGAAACCACCCCTCCTAGCTGCCACAAACTGGGGGAACCCCAGAAGGATTAACCCATCCCAAGCCAAACCTCAGAGGAGCAGTGCTGTGTAATGTCCGTTCTCTGGCAGATGGGATAAGACACGAGGAGATCCGTGCTCATGCCAGGCTCAAGGTGCAACATCTAGCGCTATAGGGCCAGCAGATGCCTCGCCACGAGGCTACAAGAAAATGGCCGCCGGCCGCACTTCTGCAGACAGAGCCCAAAGCCAGAAATGCCCAATGACCAAGGCAAAATGGTCACCATGGCTACGTGAAAATGCCTGTGGCGCCCGACCCCAAACAAATGGTGGCTGCTACACGCAGAGAACACTAGCCACACCCCCCGCACCTGGAAAGCACCAAGAGCGCCTGGAAGGGACCCCACAAAGGGTCAAGTAGGGGCCCAAAACGTCCACCTAGTGGCACCCAGCAAAAGACTGCGACGGCTGCCAGGCAGCACAACAAGGGGGAGGGAGAGGAGAAGATTCCCCAGAAACGACCAACAACCCCAGGGAGTACCCAACTGTTCCAAACCTTGCCTTGACCGGGCTGGCGGAGCATGTACTTACCCATCCAGCAGGGATTGCAGGTCACACTCCCAAGACAGAGCCACCTCCCATCCAAACGGAGTGACTACACGTGCTCAGGTCTGCACGTGCTCGGTGGCCAGGCTGGGGAGACTACCGGGATCTATGCTATCCAGCCTGGCACCCAGCCCAGCAGTTGATTGCAGATGCAGATCAAAACTAAGAACAAAATAAAAAATAAAAAAACAAAAAGGAACCACAGGTCCCAACAGGGAGCCAGGTCCTTCTAGACTAGGTAGAAAAAAACTGAGCTGCCTGTAGCAGAGCGGGGGGGGGGGGGGGGGGGTTACCAACAGTAAAAAAAACACCCCTAGGCAGTGCTGTGCTTGTTCTTTTTTTTCTGCCTAGTCCTACTCCTGAAGTTGGTGATATAACCCCAAGGTCAAAAAAGGAAATGCTGTGTCCGTCAATGAACGAAAGAAAATCAGCTTTACTTTCGCACCATCCATTTTGAATCACACCATCCAATGCATCAAAACCATTTTTACAAAATATCAAATATACAAAAAATAACCTATTGTGCATCTGGGGCTGTACCATTTACTTGGTGTACTGCTAATAATTTAAGCCCATCAGGAATATGAACTACTACACAAAGGTATTTTTTAAAATGGTATGGCCAGCTAATGCCACAAAACTGAATAATTTTAAATATATATATATATTATATATATATATATATATATATATATATATATATATATATATATATATATATATACACACACACATACACATATATACATACAGTGCCTTGCGAAAGTATTCGGCCCCCTTGAACTTTTCAATCTTTTGCCACATTTCAGACTTCAAACAAAGATATAAAATTAAATTTTTTTGTGAAGAATCACCAACAAGTGGGACACAATTGTGAAGTGGAACGAAAATCTATTGGATATTTTAAACTTTTTTTAGCAAATAAACTGAAAAGTGGTGCGTGCAAAATTATTCGGCCCCTTTACTTTCAGTGCAGCAAACTCACTCCAGAAGTTCAGCGAGGATCTCTGAATGATCCAATGTTGTCCTAAATGACTGATGGTGATAAATAGAATCCACCTGTGTGTAATCAAGTCTCTGTATAAATGCACCTGCTCTGTGATAGTCTCAGGGTTCTGTTGAAAGCACAGACAGCATCATGAAGACCAAGGAACACACCAGGCAGGTCCGTAATACTGTTGTGGAGAAGTTTAAAGCCGGATTTGGATACAAAAAGATTTCCCAAGCTTTAAACATCCCAAGGAGCACTGTGCAAGCGATCATTTTGAAATGGGAGTATCAGACCACTGAAAATCTACCAAGACCTGGCCGTCCCTCTAAACTTTCAGCTCAGACAAGGAGAAGACTGATCAGAGATGCAGCCAAGAGGCCCATGATCACTCTGGATGAACTGCAGAGAACTACAGCTGAGGTGGGAGAGTCTGTCCATAGGACAACAATCAGTCGTACACTGCACAAATCTGGCCTTTATGGAAGAGTGGCAAGAAGAAAGCCATTTCTCAAAGATATCCATAAAAAGTCTTGTCTAAAGTTTGCCACAAGCCACCTGGGAGACACACCAAACATGTGGAAGAAGGTGCTCTGGTCAGATGAAACCAAAATCGAACTTTTTGCCCACAATGCAAAACAATATGTTTGGCTTAAAAGCAACACAGCTCATCACCCTCAACACACCATCCCCACTGTCAAACATGGTGGTGGCAGCATCATGGTTTGGGCCTGCTTTTCTTCAGCAGGGACAGGGAACATGGTTAAAATTGAGGGGAAGATGGATGCAGCCAAATACAGGACCATTCTGGATGAAAACCTGTTGGGAGTCTGCAAAAGACCTGAAACTGGGACAGAGATTTATCTTCCAACAAGACAATGATCCCAAACATACAGCAAAATCTACAAAGGAATGGTTCACAAATAAACGTATCCAGGTGTTAGAATGGCCAAGTCAAAGTCCAGACCTGAATCCAATCGAGAATCTGTGGAAAGAGCTGAAAACTGCTGTTCACAAACGCTCTCCATCCAACCTCACTGAGCTCGAGCTGTTTTGCAAGGAAGAATGGGCAAGAATTTCAGTCTCTCGATGTGCAAAACTGATAGAGACATACCCCAAGCGACTTGCAGCTGTAATCGCAGCAAAAGGTGGCTCTACAAAGTATTAACGCAAGGGGGCCGAATAATTTTGCACGCCCCACTTTTAATTTTTTTATTAGTTAAAAAAAGTTTCAAAAATCCAATAGATTTCGTTCCACTTCACAATTGTGTCCCACTTGTTGGTGATTCTTCACAAAAAATAAAAATTTTATATCTTTATGTTTGAATCCTGAAATGTGGCAGAAGGTTGAAAAGTTCAAGGGGCCGAATGCTTTCGCAAGGCACTGTACATACACACACGGTTTTGCACAGAGCAGGTTTCCTTTTCTGGGGTCCCACGTGGCGCTCCTGGCTCCTCCTCTTCGAGTGCCCCCACGGAGAGACGCTTTTCATTGGAGCACTCATGCGGGCGCACTTCCAAGTCTCGCTGCTGCGTCCATTGTGCCCATGTGACTAAATTGGATTGAAAGCAGTGGGAGCCAATGGCTCCTGCTGCTATCAATTATACAATGAAGACCCGAGACAGCAGCTTGAGCTGCTATGCTTGTCCCCGTCGCTCAATCAAGTTCAGGTAAGAAAAAGAGGGGCTCTGGGGGGCAGCTGCAGCAAAGGACAAAAATTTTCACCTTAATGCATAGAATGCATTAAGGTGAAAAATCATGAGGGTTTACAACTGCTTTAAAAGAAGCTGGAGAAGGGCTTGGGAATAAATGATTAAAATTCTTTCAATATCCAAAGCTATAAGGATTATAAGGGCATCCAAGGAGTTGATCTCATCAACCTTCAAAGGTCAGGAAGAATTTTTTCCCATGTGGCAGCAAAATCGGGACAGGGTGCCTTCTTCCAGAGTAAAACTGTAAAAGCTGTGCATAGTTGAACTTTGTTGCATTGAAAAATTCACAAATACCTGTGCTTATTTTGTATATGCAACAGTCTCCCATATATATGGAAGCATATATCAAACCTTCAAAATGTTAATCAAAAAAATAAAAATAAAAATCTGTATGAGAAAGATTGACGACATTTAGAAAAGATGGTTCTATAGGCTGCTCTAAATAGTCTGAAGAGGAAAAAAAAAAAAGTGCACTTACTTTAACAAGTCTTCTCTGCACTGTTTCTGTGGGGCAAAGCAGGCAACAGCCCAGACTTTTATTTCAATACCAGCGTAGAACTGCTTCCCTCTCATATCCCAGACACCTTGGTTTGGAGTGGCTACTGTTTTATTCTGACAAGAAAGTAGCATGAGTCAGTGGGCAGTTATTGGGGTTTATACGTGCTTATTTAAAACTAATCTGGTTGACACAATATTCAGGCATTACCTCTGGCATATCTAGATAACTAAACATTTTACTTAAGAAACCTACCCGTCCTCCATATTGAAGCATAGGAGCTGGAAGCACCCTGCCTGTAAGCTCGGTCATTTCATTATGTACAACAATACCAAACTCCTTCAGGTATGGGTCTGGTCCCCCAACCATACTGTTGCTCTTTACCTACAAGACAAATATATTTAAAAAAACACAAAGATTTTATTTAAACCAAAATGATCTGCAAGTTGACTGCACAAACCAAAGCAGACTAGGTGTACAGTCCGTGTCAACGACAATAAATACAAGTGTATTGAAATACATTTATCCTGCCTAGGTGGTCTTGATCTAAAGTAGTTATTGGTTGCAGGCTGTAAACATTGCTAAATTCACAATTCGCGCAAGCATGCATTGGTTGGATACTTTCGATTAGAGGGCTAGGCAGGCAGAAAGATGCACCCATGTTAAAAGTACATCCAGAAAAGAAGAATTTTGACTTGCTTGTAAATACCATATCTTGGAGTATACTAAAGAACACAGGGTGTCTAGTCATAGACCATGGGCTAAATGGCCCTACCTTCAGGCAACTGGACACTTGAAAAAGCTTTCTGTGGGGAATGTCCCTAATAACGCTCTGATAACTCCAGCCACTGTGTGAGACTCCAGTTTATTAGCAAGTGAGGAGGAGAAAAAGGGGAGGAACTCACGTTCTGCCCTTTACTCCAAAATATGGAATTCAAAATTCCCATTACCGTAATCATACACTACAGGGCACCAAATCTATATTCAGACCATGAGACAATTTCAAGCAAAAAGGCTGGGGGGTGGGCAAGAATATAGCAAACGGCAGACAGGCTTACAAGAAAACAAAGGCCAGACACTAAACTCTCAGATGACTGCCTGAAGCACCGTACATCCAAAGATCACATCAGCCAATGCCAAGAGATCAACTCAGAAGAAAAACAAAAAAACATAACTTTGCATTAGAACAGCTTGAGGAATTATAGACCTGCAAAACTGATGCTTGATGCCAAACAGCCCAAGAAACACCAACAGATATGGTCGAATAGGCCCTTGTTGGTAGGGGAGGAACCCTTTCCTTTAAAAAAATGGTAGAATAGAAAAGCAGAATGATCTTTCTTGGGACCTTCAGCAAAATACAAAAAGGCAAAACTTTTTTTGGTAGATTGTTGCAGCTAGGTAAACCCTAACGGCTTAGACTTCCTCAAGACAATGACGTGAAATCTCCTTTGTGTGCTTCAGGGCACAAGATAGGAGAATATCCTCATTAAGGTGAAGAGTGACCTTTTTGGGATGAAAAGGAAGGTCCAGATCCCAGGGCCACCATCTCTATAGAAAGAAAAAGCAGCCAGCTAGGAAACATGCCTGATGGAAGTAATTAGCCCCCAAAAAAGGCCACTTTACTGCTGGGCTCCTTCAATGGGATATCCCGCACCAGTTTTAATCTCAGGGAGACAAAAAAAAAAAAAACTCAAGTAGCAGATTTAGATTTTAGGGAGAAATAGAGGTCAAAGTGGGAGATAAACATGAGCCACCCCTCCTATAAAGTATCTTTTTAAGAACATGCAAAAGTGAAAAGATCTGTGGAACAGAATGAATATGTCAAAACCTCTCACTTTAGAGTACTGGTGGGGCTTGCCTAGACAATAATGGAGGTACAGTGGTGTGAAAAAGTGTTTGCCCCCTTCCTCATTTCCTGTTCCTTTGCATGTTTGTCACACTTAAGTGTTTCGGAACATCAAACCAATTTAAACAATAGTCAAGGACAACACACGTAAACACAAAATGTAATTTGTAAATACAGGTGTTTATTATTAAAGGTGAAAAAAAATCCAAACCATCATGGCCCTGTGTGAAAAAGTGATTGCCCCCCTTGTTAAAACATACTATAACTGTGGTTGTCCACACCTGAGTTAAATTTCTCTAGCCACACCCAGGCCTGATTATTGCCACACCTGTTCACAATCAAGGCATCACTTAAATAGGAGCTTCTTGACACAGTAAGGTCCACCAGAAGATCCTTAAAAGCTACACATCATGCCGAGACCCAAAGAAATTCAGGAACAATTGAGAAAGAAAGTAATTGAGATCTATCAGTCTGGAAAGGGTTATAAAGCCATTTCCAAAGCTTTGGGAATCCAGCGAACCACAGTGAGAGCCATTATCCACAAATGGCGAAGACATGGAACAGTGGTGAACCTTCCCAGGAGTGGCCGGCCGCCCAAAATTACCCCAAGAGCGCAGCGACGACTCATCCAAGAGGTCACAAAAGACCCCACAACAACGTCCAAGGAACTGCAGGCCTCACTTGCCTCAGTTAAGGTCAGCGTTCATGCCTCCACCATCAGGAAAAGACTGGGCAAAAATGGCCTGCATGGCAGAGTTCCAAGGAGAAAACCACTGCTGAGCAAAAACAACATCAAAGCTCGTCTCAATTTCTCCACAACACATCTTGATGATCCCCAAGACTTTTGGGACAACATTCTGTGGACCGATGAGACAAAAGTGGAACTCTTTGGGAGGTGTGTGTCCAAGTATATCTGGCGTAGAAGGAACACTGCATTTCATAAAAAGAACATTATACCAACAGTAAAATATGGTGGTGGTAGTGTGATGGTCTGGGGCTGTTTTGCTGCTTCAGGACCTGGAAGACTTGCCGTGATAAAAGGAACTATGAATTCTGCTGTCTACCAAGAGATCCTGAAGGAGAATGTCCGACCATCTGTTCGCGTACTCAAGCTGAAACGAACTTGGGTTCTGCAGCAGGACAATGATCCTAAACACACCAGCAAGTCCACCACCGAATGGCTGAAGAAAAACAAAATGAAGACTTTGGAGTGGCCTAGCCAAAGTCCTGACCTGAATCCTATTGAGATGTTGTGGTATGACCTTAAAAAGGCCGTTCATGCTCGAAAACCCTCTAATGTAACTGAATTAGGACAATTCTGCAAAGATGAGTGGGCCAAAATTCCTCCAGGATGCTGTAAAAGCCTCATTGCACGTTATCGCAAACGCTTGGTTGCAGTTGTTGCTGCTAAGGGTGGCCCAACCAGTTATTAGGTTTAGGGGGCAATCACTTTTTCACACAGGGCCATGATGGTTTGGATTTTTTTCACCTTTAACCACTTGCTTACTGGGCACTTAAACCCCCCTCAGTCCCAGACCAATTTTCAGCTTTCAGCGCTGATGCACTTTGAATGACAATTGCGCGGTCATACAACACTGTACCCAAATGAAATTTTTATCATTTTTTTCCCACAAATAGAGCTTTCTTTTGGTGGTATTTAGTTACAGCTCGGAGTTTTATTTTTTGCTAAACAAACAAAAAAAGATGCAAAAAATAAAAATAAAAAATCATGTTTTAATAGTTTGTTATAAAATTTTGCAAACGGGTCATTTTTCTCCTTCATTGAAGTGCGCTGATTAGGCGGCACTGATAGGCTGCATTGGTGGGCACTGATGGGCTGCATTGGTGGGCACTGATGGGCTGCATTGGTGGGCACTGATAGGCTGCACTGGTGGGCACTGATAGGCATAGTTAAGGCGGCACTAATAGGCACAGATAAGGCGGCACCGATGGGCACAGATAAGGCGGCACTGATGGGCAAAGATGGGCACAGATAAGATGGCACGGATGGGTGGCACGGATAAGTGGCACGGATGGGTGGCACGGATGGGCACTGATAGGTACCACAGATAGATGGGACTGATGGGCACTGATAGGTGGCACTGATAGGTGGCTCTGATAGGTGGCACTGCTGGGCACTGATAGGCGGCACTGCTGGGCACTGATGGGCGGCACTGCTGGGCACTGATGGGCGGCACTGGGGTGCAGCACCTTTGAGGCAGATTTTGGGTGGCACTGTGGGTGGCACTGCTGGGTGGCACTGTGGGCACTGCTGGGTGGCACTGTGGGCACTATGGGCACTGCTGGGTGGCACTGACAGGGGGGCACTTACTTTATTTCAGGATGGCACTGCGGGTGGCAGGTGGGCACTGGCAGGGGGCAGGTGTCCGTTTAAATTGCTGGCCGTGATCGGGACTGATGTCCCGAACACGGCCGCCGGCGATCGGCTTTTTTTTTTTCTCCTCGCGCTGTCAGCGCGAGGAGGAATACTAGCCGATTACCGGCTCCGTTTTATCACATGATCAGCTGTCATTGGCTGACAGCTGATCACGTGATAAGGGGTCGGGATCGACCCCTTACACGGATCGGTGATCAGGCGAGTCTCACGGACTCGCCGATCACAGAGCGCGCCGCGCGCGCCCCTCAGGGGGCGCGCAGGCCGCTCGTAACCGGGACTACGTCAATAGACGTAGTCCCGAAAATGTGGGTCCGCGCTATTGCCGTCATTTTGCAATAGCGCGGTACCCAAGTGGTTAATAATAAACACCTTCATTTACAAATTGCATTTTGTGTTTACTTGTGTTGTCCTTGACTATTGTTTAAATTGGTTTGATGTTCCGAAACACTTAAGTGTGACAAACATGCAAAGGAACAGGAAATGAGGAAGGGGGCAAACACTTTTTCACACCACTGTATAGTCAAAGAATAAAATATTAGCAAAGAATAAAATATTACCAAGTGTTGAGGTGCCTGCTTTCACACCAGCCAAAAACAGGCCTTTTAAGTGCAATGGTAGATCTTATGACAAGTACATTTTCTTGCTTTGAGCAAATGGGAATGACAGAATCTAAACTAAACTGTGTCTAAGCACCACAAACTGAAAATGCTATTAAATTCATGTCCAATATTCAAAGCATCCACCCACGTCTCAATGCTTTTAGTTGAGAAATCCTTTTGAAAACCACGCCCCTAGCATGTCTAGCTGTTGCCATATAGACTAAGGTGATTCATACAACATTCACTTCCTGAAAGCGAAAATCCCCTCCAGATAAAAGAAAAAAATGCCCATGAAGACTTCTGGGATGAATGACATTATGGTATAATTAAAATATATCATCCTATCTCATCGTCTAATGCTAGCAGCAGAAGGATTAAAAATAGTTAACGTGAATTGAGAAATTTTTGTTCTGCTTTAATGTCTGCCCCTATCATTTAAGACCTGGGTTTCAACAAGGGTGTTAAAGCCAGCGAATGAGAATGGAATAGAGGGTCTTGTTATAGGAAGTCTGGCCTATTTGGAAGGGGCAAAAGGTCATCTGCCGAGAGCCCGAGTATGCCTCTGTACCAAGTGTTCTCCTAGGATAGTTTGGGGAAACCATTACCAAAATTCATTCCTCCTCTTGGCTGCAGAGCAGTTGAGGGAGAAGCTTCACTGGAGGGAATGCATACACCAGACTGAACAATGTCAAAAGAATCCCCGGGTCATGCCACAAGTCTGTCCAGTCTCTTGTTGAACCATATTCCCCACTTCTGACAGCCATCAGAAAAATTTTGGGTTGAAGGGACCATTCCGGAATCCAGGTACTGAAGTCTGCACGTCAACTTTATGCCGTATGTAGATAAACAAAATTGTTGGAATATAGATTCCCAGCTCAAGAGAATCAGGCTTGTCTCCTTCAAATTTGCCCAACTTTCAGCTCCCCTTGGTGGTTTATGTAGGTCAAAGCTGTGAAGTGGTCTTAAAGTGGTTGTAAACCCTTACAACACACTTTGACCTACAGGTAAGCCTAGATTAAGGCTTACCTGTAGGTCCAAGAAATATCTCCTAAACCTACACGGTTTAGGAGATATTTGGCAAAAGACAGGCACCGCTGTCTACGGCGCAAGCGCCCTCGACAGCGGTGCGTAGGCGCACTGAGCATGCCGCGGTCAATGGGGATATGTCGCGAGTGGCGGCTCCCATGCACGGGAGTGACGTAATCGCGGCTTCGCCGAATGCCAGGGGCGGAGCGGCGAGAAGATGGATGCGCCGGACTACAGGGGACAGTGGTGACTTCGCTGGCTCCTGTGTCAAGTAAGTGACACATAATGGACTATTATGCGATGCATAGTAGTCCATTATGCTTTGCCTTTGCAGGGAATGAAAGAGGAAGTAAACTCACCAGGGTTTACTTCCTCTTTAACTGTATGCTTACTAGGTGACTGCAGTAGGGGGGACTAATGCCGAGTCAGTCTTATGGCTTCGTTCCAAAATATTGATGTGAGTCTTGACTCCTGTGGGGACTAGTTGCACTGGACAGTAAGGGAATTTGTGAATCCCATTCCAGCCCGATGTCAGTCATTAACACCAATCAGGTAGAGGAAAATTTTTCTTTGATTTTAAGGCAGAGTTGAAAATCCACCATGCCAGGGAGTGTTGACTTGCTCGATAGGGTAGTGGGTAATCCAGAGAAAGGATCCGTTTGTCCATCAATGGGAGAATGTTGATGCAAACTATAAAAGTGCACTGAACTAAAGCTGAAATCTTCATATGGTGTAAACAAAACAAAAAACAAACAAAAAAAAGTCCAAGGTGAAAAAATAAATAAAGCCAATTCAACTCTGTACTTCCAGTTCTCAAAACAAAGGCTTATCGGAATGGTATGACATTCACAATGAAAAGTCATAAAGTGCTTGAAAGTGATTGACTCAGATCCTGGACATACGTTGGACACCATACACGCCACCATATAACAAGTCAAAATTCCAGAGGAATACACAGAAAGCTTCTGAGTTTTGCAATAAGATCACAAGCATGGACTCTACCAAGCTCTCTGGTAGAGCCCAGTCTTGTGACATCATCACGGGACACAAGGACCGATGCCGCCCTGTCTGCGTTGCTAGAGAAGCAGGTAGCACAGAGTAAACAAGATTCTTGCATGCTCAGCATAAATGGCAGGTGGAAGTATATCAACCAGAAGGAGTTTGCAATGCCGCTGCATTAACAATTAAGCAGCATTGTTACACGTGTAGAAACTGCCATAGGGTTAAACTTTACATTGGTGGAAGGTAGATGCGTCTACTTCACTGCCAGAATGTAATAGATACATTTACAAACGGGGATATAGCACACCAAGTGAAATACCAACCTACATGTTCAACAGGACATGGTTACAAAGGCATGGTCACAATTACAAATAAACATTTTTCCTTATCCATGTTGCAGGTTCTGGAGGCATACCCTCAAAAGAGGTCTTCAGGGATTAAGTGCCATAGCATTGGCCCACAGCCCTAGAACTGTATAGCATTCTCCAGCTAACTAATCGTGCACCTTAGCGCACCACATGGCAAGGTGAGTGCCAAACACAGGATTTCAGTGCCCAAAGCAAACATTACAGGGCAGCCCTGCTGATGCACCGTTTGGGTACAGTTCCTAAGGTACACATGGAAGACAACCAATACAAAAACTTCTAGCGAGCCTTGCGGCACCCTACAGTTTGAGCTAATTTTTATTGCAGGTACTTCTATCTACTTGACAGAAGTAGAAGTGGAAATAGTGAAGAAAAATAAAAAAAGATTGGTGTCCCCAGAGGATGGCGACAACTGGAGCCCCACACAATGGGTAACTAGCTTTTGAGTCCAATCACCTAAGGCATTGATGGCAAACCTTGGCACCGCAGATGTTTTGGAACTACATTTCCCATGATGCTCCACTACACTGCAGAGTACCAGGGCATCAAGGGAAATGTAGTTCCAAAACATCTGGGGTGCCAAGGTTCGCCATCACTGACCTAAGGTGACATATAACCAATAGTCTATAACCACACATTCTGCATCCTGTGTTCTGTACAATTAAGATAAAAATAAAGTTTACTACCAAATGCTATAAGCGCTTACCAGCCTGCTGATCTCCTCCTGTCTGTCTGGAGCAGACCGAGCTGTCGCTTTGATCATAGTGGAAGTTTGATTGTCAGTCAGCTTCTTAATACAACGTTGGCCAGCTACGATGTTACAAACCTGAAAATAAGTACAGATCATTTGTGTCAAAGCACTTTCTGCCTATCCCATAGAGGTCTAGTAATATTTGTATACAGTTTGCCTTTTTACTGTGCTACCATTATATGAATGACTTGTATAATGCACAGAAAAGACTGCTGGGAAACCCTTATCCTGGCTGTAAAGCAGTAGGACTTGAGGAATTTGTTTTTTAAAGTCAGTTTTAGCATTTTCGGGGTGACAAAAAAAAAAAAAAATCACAACTTGCGTTAGATGAAATTTAACCAGTTTTCATATAAAATGTAACCACATTTCTGTGTTTAATGTAAAATCCATTTCTTGAAGTCCATTGGGTACACAGGAATGTAGCAATTCTTACACATTTGGATTATACCGCCACCTAAGGTTTGGACAATGGCAGGCAAATGTTAGGCCAGCCTAGTATTTTCAGAACATTGTCAGGTTTGCCAACATTAAGGGTGGAGGCAGAGTAAGCAGTTCTAGCTTTAGCCCATGGAAACCATGTTCGGAACTTGCTTATTTGGGAGTCCAGGACCTGGGGTGCTTTGGGTTAGACTTGGGAAGACTGGAAGAAACACAAAAGTACTCTTTTTAGCCTTTAAGAACAGTATCCCAATTGGCAGGCCTAGGCTTTTATATTGGGGCAAAAGGTTTTTTTTCCCCTGGTGACCATTTAAGGTGTCTAAGGATTTGACAAAAACGATTTTCCCCAGCAAAGGGAACACACAGCAGGTATTTCTTGCATTGGTGTCCTGCAGACCAGCATCTTAGCCAAGAGGTGGTCAAAAAATGAGTGCAGATATTAAAAAGAATAAATAATCCTATAAGGGGTGATCAGTTCTCCTTGTTTAACAAAAGAAGTGATATCGATACAAGATGCTCGCATCCCAAACTGCATGATTTTGAATGGGGAGGGGACAATAAGAACTTAAGTTCCAACATTCCTACAAAGCATAAGAGATGAAGGTGAAAGCATCTAAAATACTTGAGTGTGATATGACCCTTGGTTTAGCAGGACTCCAAGAATTTAGGACACAGGCTCTATAGTGAAGGCCTCTTGCATGTCAGAAAGGGTGTAAAACCAACAGAGTACACTTAAAACCATCTTTAAAATGGAGGGAGTAGAAAGAAGTGATTCCAGTTGAGGTTGCAAGTCACAAACTCAAGAGGCATAGTGCTTAGAGAGTCTAGCAGCAAAAGAAGCCCCAAAAACCTTGTTGGAAGGAGACTCACTACATAGGAGTGTAGGAGTAAACGAAATACAATTTAAAACATATTTAGGTAGGAATCAAATCTCAGGGTGAAAGGAATAACAAATCAAGACCAAAATAGGGAATCCAACTACGTGAAATACCTAAAGGTAAGAAATGCATCTGCTAGTACATTTGGACTAGAGCTGCCGTAATCGACTTCAAAAATACGTCGATGTGCGTGAAAGACAACGACGCGTCATGCTCATCTCATCTCACCGGTAATGGCGGCTGCTGCTCCTGGGAATGGGGAAAGTTCCAGTGCAGCATGAAAAGCCAGACCACGACTTTCAAATGTATGGGAATTCTTTAAACAGAGGCCAGATAAAACGGTCCTTTGTTCCCTTTGCAAAACCGAAGTGGCGTACCATGGCAGCACAACTGTGATGCACGAGCACCTCAGAAGAAAACATCCTGGCGCTCTACGACCGCAAATGGACGAGCCATCTTTGCAAGTAGTACTTTTTAGTTTTGGGAGACAATTATGGGAGTAATTATTACAATTGTGTTGTGGTCAATTAATATATGCAAGTAAATAATTACGGATACATCATTATTAGTGCATGCTCAGGGGTACCCATATTTGTTGCTGTACTGTGTGCTTTGCCAATTGCTTTTTTTTGCAGTGGCCATCTCACTTTTTTTAAATGTTTCACAAGGCACTTTGCACTGCAGCTCTCGGGTGTCTTGCTGATCTGGGGATCCCTCAGGGCATAGCTGACATTGACAACTAACTGCAATGTATGACCAGCACACCTGAGAGAAGAGATGCCATGATTTTCTTCCAAAATACGCAGAGCAGCAACAACATTACATTTGGATATGGCCATGGATATCGCAAACTTTTTCAAATATATTATTATTATCATTCATAATTAAACATAAACAGTTATTAATCACATTAAGTTCATATTATGCAGATTTACTACCCTACCCGTACCCTCTTTGAAATACAGTAAAAGTACATTAGCATTGAGCATTCATGTTGGTTAAACTTGGTTGGTTCCTAAATGTTATTGTGTGTTTTGCTGTTTTTTCTCAGGAAGAGGAGCATGCACTAATAAATTTATCCACAAAATCCATACAGAGCACAATTTGCGAGACAGCAGCAGTCAAGGCTTTCCAAAGTGTTGCTGCACAGGAGATGACATCAAGATGGGAGCGGGAAACTAAATTCAGAGATGATGGTGGAGAAAATATATGTCTTATTACAGCAGCCCTGCAACCCAGATTCTGCAAACTAAAATTCCTGCCAGCAGAGGACAGTTTAAAAGTTCACCTCAAGGTCCAAGCTCTTGCTCTTGAAGTGAAAAGATATGTGGAAGAGCAAACGCAACATCAATGTGAGGAAAAACAGTCAGCCAGTGCAGATATTCAATTTTCTGAGAAGAGGCAAGTGTCTCTGTTAGACACTTTGCTCGGTTCTTCAGATTCAGATGACCACCACAGTAATGGCGAGGATGACATGACTGGTCACATCCAAAATCAAGAAACCCCCAGTGAAGTTGTGAGGAATGAGATACACATGTATTTTAGTGAGCAGGGTATTCCAAAGGAAGAAAATCCGCTGAAATGATGGAAGGAAAATGAAAAAAGGTTTCCCATCTTGGCCATGCTGGCAAAGAGTTACTTGTCTGTGCCTGCGACATCAACCCCAGCTGAAAGGCTTTTCTCAGTTGCTGGCAACATTGCGACTAAAAAAAGAGCAAGCCTAACTTCAGAGCATGTCGATATGCTAATCTTCATCCATTGCAATGCTAAAATATAGCATTGCAAGGGAGTAAGTAACACAGGCCCCCAACCTTTTGCACCGTTCACGTTGGGCTGTATTCATGTTGAGATGGCTGCCTTCAGTTTGCACTATATTGGTCATTATTTTTGCACAGTGTTGAGTAGTGCTTTTGTTGGGCTTGGTTCCTTGAAAATGATGTTACCTTACAGGTATGTTTTACAAGTAACACCACGAAAATACTGCTCAATCAACACTCTACAATAACACTATATAGTGATTATATAGTGTTATTGTATGTTGACCAGCATTTTTGTGGTGTTACTTTATAAACACTTAAGGGCAACAGGCATAATGCCATATACATTCTGCCTAACACTTTCAACCACAATGCCTTCAGAATGCATCTTTTGCAA
The DNA here is from genome assembly GCF_037356315.1 of Lithobates pipiens. Lineage (NCBI taxonomy): Eukaryota > Metazoa > Chordata > Amphibia > Anura > Ranidae > Lithobates > Lithobates pipiens. Next base: position 322,955,292 of record NW_027507748.1, read on the forward strand.
AGTGTTAGGCAGAATTTATATGGCATTTTCATATCTCATGCCCTTAAGTGTTACATTTTATTTTTTGCCACTTTATTTTTGTATATGTCTTTCATGCGTTTTTGCACAGTGTTGAGCAGCAGTGCTTTTGTTGCATTTATCTGGCCCTTTTTTAATGCTTCTGGCTCTGAATTAATGGAAATGCCATTATTCATGCCTGATGCTAAAGTATTGTTTACATTTTATTTTTGGCACTTTTTTATACTGTAAAAACTTCAACCACATTGAAGTATTTTTTGGAAAAAATGTAATAAAAGTTGAATTATATTAGAAGTTGTACTTATTTTTTGTAAAGTTATCCAAAGGATTATCTAATCACAAAAAGAACACACTAGATTAGGTAAAAAAAATGTAATAAGTTATAGTCAATGATTAATCATAAAAATAATCGATAGATTGGTCGACAAACTAAACGTTAGTTGCAGCTCTAATTTGGACAACTGAAGTATCTACAGCTGGCAAAGACCATTTCTTAATAAACGTATTTTCAAATGCAAAAAGCGCCTTCACACTGTCAAGAGGAAGCCATGATTCCACAGGTTTGTTTCTAGTCTACAGAGGAATGCTACACAAACCGAATTTATGCATAAGGCCAACCCAAACTTGTCTGCACCCCTGTGATGGCAATAAAAGAAAAAAAAATAATAATAAAACACACCCAAAAGTGCAGAATAGGACAAATGTGTAGGTAAACTGCACCACACATAAGGTATCCTTGTGAAAATAAAAGGTGAGTGTAATAATTCTAGGGTCATACGTCATGGTCAACTCCAAACTGATGACCTGTAAAGGCTTTTAAAATGTCACCTAGGGAGAAATTTATGTACCAGTCTTTTGAAAGCCCACTTGTATGCACAATTCTAAAGACCAAGACTGACATATTTGTTATTTATTTGACGCAACCCCATCTTTTGTTATTTCACTAAAATTCATCAGTGTATTTTTCGCCTGAAAATCTGTGCATATATTGAGTCAAAAAATTGCAAGTAACACCATTTTATGCTCCAGGATTTTTCAGAAAATATATGCATGTGCATATGTATATGGATTTACAGTGATCTCTAGCAAAACAAATATATTTTTTACGATGCGCACAAATTAAAAAAAATTGGCCCAGTAACAAGTGGTTAACCTTTATTTTGCCCATAGTAACAAGGACAGACCATAGGCAGTCAATGTTTTTGTTACTTACACTCCCCTGTGACCCTGCTCCACTGCCTGAGATTTCTATGAAAGTCAGAAGTTGCTGTGTACGATCCCTCAAAATCATTGAAGCCTGGTGATATAAGCTTCTCGGGCACAGAGTGTGTTGTATTGTAGATAGGCAACAAGTGTCACATGCTGCCTAATAGAGAGGATTACTGGTGGTTTCTTGAGCAGTCTGCCAACAACCTGGAGCAGTGGAAGAGAGTGGGAAAAGTACTGATGGCTACCTAGTTGCATTGCCTAGTATATGGGCAATTAAAAATATGCATTACAATTGCTAACCATAGGTTTTCTGCCAACCTAAGCCTAGATGAAAGTGTTTATAGTGAAATTCTTACCTCTAGGGGCAAATAGGTGTGTTTCTGTTCCTGACCGACTTGCAAGCAAGGGAGATGTGGATATTTTAGCTGCAAGCTGTATTTCTGTTTGAAGTACTGGGCAACTGTGCACTCCATGGCCTGACCATTCTCCAGCTGCAAGGGGAAACTATAAGAAAGCACATAACGACATAATAAGATGCTGCTTTGCAAAGGGGGGGTGAATTTAAAGTGAAATTAAAACATAACATTTTGTATATACTGCAGCTTACCAATCCCTAAAATTGGCGGCTGTATTCATTTTTCTTTCCTTTATTAGCACTGGGTGATAAAGGCTGTAACACTTCTGGTCTTCAATTCACTGGAACAGACACCCTTGGACTGCAGCTTTGTTAGTCTTGGAAGAGGGTTGCATTCAATGCAATAGCAGATTTTGAAGGATTTGGCTAAGCAAATTAAAGCTGAACTCCAGTTAACTTTTTTTGGGAAGTTACAGCAACAGTTTTTCCTTCTGCAATAAATGTTTTACATAAATTATTTAGGCTGGGTTCATGTATAAGCAACATGCGGCTCGCAACAGGGATTCGGTACATCCCTGTTCTCCATTGCAGGGACGAATCGGGGCTGAATTTTTGCCTGAATTTGGCCCTGAAATGGAGCCAAAGACATACAGGACCCTTGTGCAAGCAGCTCTGCAGCAACAGAGATATGTGAACTGGCTCCATAAAGAGCCAGTCACAATCTCCTGTCACGTGAATTGGATGTGGAAAAACCTGCATCCAATTTGCACTAGTGTAAACCCAGCCTAAAAGCTGACTAACAGGATTTATTGGTCTGATCACCGTTTGATAATAAAAATAAAAAGCCAACAGCCACATGTACGAACTGGCAAACCGCAATATACTACATTTGTTTTAGATGCGCTTTAAGTTGACCATAATCAAAAACCATGTTTTACAGAAGCCAGAACAATTTGCACAACAGTAACATGGAGAAAAACCAGACTATGCATAAAAATATCTCTCCCCTTCACACACTCACACCCACTATCTAATAGCAAGCAGAAGCAAGACCGACTGCTGAACACACGCTTGTCCAAAGCCAGTGAATCACCAAACAGTAATGCAAGTTGACAGTCAAATAACTTGTACCATCAAAAACAAGTTCCAGCAAGACTTAAGCCCTGTACACAAGGGGCAAATATTGGCCATAATCAGCCAGTACAGTAGAAAACGGGCGGCGTTCGTCCCACGTGTACAGGTCCTTGTCCAACAGAAGCCAATCTCATAACCGGCATCTGTCGAAAGAGCTTGCTGGAAAATTAGCAACCAATCGGCAGACCGGTGTGTTCTGGCATGGGGAGTGGCCCCCCTTTAAGAACACGGTAGCACAGTGGAGAGATTGTTGTGCTAACATTGCATAGTTAGTACAGCAAGCTTTTCAGGTTTTTTCCCTTTATTCAGCCTGCTGGATTGAATAAATTTTTTTTTTTTAACTTAACGTGTGTACCAGGCATTACACTGCCTCTAATGGCACCTCTAAAACTGACATTTCTGTTCCACCTAATGGCAGCAAGGATAGGTTGGAGATGATCTTCTATTAGTTCTCCGTGTGCCCACTTTTGTACCAATTCTGCAGCTTAAAACCTAACTTAAAATTTTAGCTTGTGTGTATGTAATAAAATTGGAAGGTTTAGTTCATCTTTTTAAACCAGAATATTAGTTATTTTAGTGCAAAATGAAGCCCCTTTTTTCCTCCCCAAACCCTTAAAATCACTTGCATATCCCCTTCCCTGACCACAGTGAATGCATCTGGTCTTTTACCAATTTCAAAGATGCACTTCGAGCCCTTGGCATCCTCATCTTCTATAGGACCATCTAGTGAGCTGCAGAGACTTACTATTCCATTAGGTAGAGGGCAAGAGCAGACTTATGACTGAGCTCAGTGTGCACCAGAGGAACAATATGGGCTCTGCCAACATTCAGCCCATCCTGACCAGATACCAGCTAGAATTTCTGAATGCAAGGCAACTAATAGGTAGGATGGGCCTCGTCTGGCACTTGGCCATAGCCTTTTCAATCCTTGGTAAATGGGATTTTTAACTCGCCTCTGTTGGAATTTATTAAGACAGGATTCAGAGACAACTAGGTTATATTGCTATTTACAGAAGAATTTGACACTGCTAAACAAGTGTCAAAGAAAAAGCCTCCATTTTGTTGCAAAGCAATAGAAGAGTGAATCATAAGAAAGAAAGGACCGGTGTTCTTTAATGAAAGCCAATTATTTTTTTAACATTTTTTTTTTAACAGACAAGTTAAAAAAACGTCCTTAATTGTTCAATTGTTGTGTAAACAAAAATGACCAGGTGGTAGAGTTGCAATTCTGCAAAAATAGATGCTTGATGCCGATAAGCCCAAGAGGCACTTACTGATTTATTAAAATGCGCCTCAACAGGAAGAGGACTTTCCCTGAAGGAATGAATGTTAGCCTGCCTAAGCCATCTAGCGAGATAATGAAATAGGAACAAGGCAGGCAGCCCTCAGTGGGGGGCCTTCACAAATTATAAAAAGAACATCAGGTCGGTCGAATAGAAGAAGTGGTTTAAAGAAAAGACAAACAGCCCTAACAATGTCCAGGCAATGGAGATCGCCTTAGGATGTTTGGGAGAGTATCCAGATTAAGATGGAATTTGCACTCTGAGTAAAGGAGGAGAGGTCAACCTTGCCTGACTGTTTAGCCAGTGTGCAAGTTCCCTGAAAGCAGCATTATAACTCAACTGTCTCTGAACCTCCTGTGTTCCCTAATGAACAAGAAAAAATAGGTGAAGCCTTCAGAAAAAAAAAAAAAAAAAAAAAAAAAAAAAAAAAAAAGAGCGTCAATTGCAGACAGAAGACGTTAAAAACCGCCTGCTGCTTGCTGTTCAACAAATATATTCAAATCCGTTTCACTTACCCCCTTTTACATCCATCTCAAAAAGGAATAACTATGTTAAACCAGAAATACAATCAAATGTGGAGATGAGAGACACTTTAATCCCTTTTTAGTACAGAAGCTTAAACTTTTTTTTTTTTAATGAATGAATATCTTGGTAATTAGGTGGTCACCTGATCTTAAAGGATCACATGGGGGGGGGGGATAAAAAAAAATCTTTCGATTCTTGCTGCTATCAATTTGACAATAGTTTACAATACCCAATCCTACAATGATCTAGATCAGCAGACCATCAAAGCTCTATCCGGACCTCTGAATATGTCCTCTGCCAGATGGTATACTCAGGAAGGACACCAGGGAAAAAACTGTTCCAATGATCCTGCCAAATCATCAATATCTTTTGTTTTGTCGGGGATGGCTACCTATTGCACTACTATGAATGTGTGCATGACTTAGATTGTGAGCTTTTCCTGTCAGATCTTTCAACCAACATCTTGTGTTTATAGCCAAAATAAGGTTAGGGCTCATACTAGAATGGTTGTTCGGTTAAATATAGGGAACATTTATGTAAATTGTTTTTGTAAACCTATGCTTTTTTTATTTTAAGTTTAGGTAAACTACTTTTTTTATACATTGTGTACCTGTTACAATAAACTGATAACATGATCAGTATGAAAAATATGAACTGATGCACAGTAAGCCACAGAAGCGGCTCTAGAAATTAAGATGCAACAGAACCCTGGACTTAAGGACCTTCAGTAACGGCATTCAAGTTTTTTTTTACCTTAATCCATTCTCTGCAAGGTGAAAAACCTTCTGCTGCCTGTTACCTACCCTCTCTTCTATCAATCCAGAGGCTGCCAAAATTCAGTGAGGAGGGAGTGGGCCAAGCTGCACTATCTATGGATGCACACAGCCTGGCTCAGAAGAATGCCCTCCTGTACACCCTCATAGCAAGCAGCTTACTATGAGGACACACACACACACACACACACACACACACACACACACACACACACACAGAGGAGTGGAGGATGCTGGTGGGGTAAGCCAGAAGAGGTGGTAAGGGGCCACTCTGCATCATCACTGCACAAGTATAAACTTTTTTTTTAAATTAAAATAAAGTTTTGCCTTAAGGCCCCTTTCACACTGGGGCACTTTGTAGGCGCTACAGCGCTAAAAATAGCTCCTACAAAACGCCCTGAAACAGCCGCTGCTGTCTCTCCAGTGTGAAAGCCCGAGGGCTTTCACGCTGGAGCGGTGCTCTTGCAGGACGGTCAAAAAAGTCCTGCAAGCCACATCTTTGGAACGCTGTGGGAGCGGTGTATTTACCGCTCCTAATGTGCCCCTTCCCAAAGAAAACAATGAGGCAGCGCTGCAAAGCCGCCTGCAAAGCCTTTCTTCTGTGGGCGGCCTTAACCTTTTTTTCAGCTGCTAGCAGGGGTTAAAACTGCCCTGCTAGCGGCCACATAGCGCTAAAAACTAAGGTAAAGCAATGCTTTACCGCCAGCGCCCACAATGCCCCAGTGTCAAAGTAGCCTTACAATCACTTTCGGCTAAATTTATCTCACTGTTAAAGAATCAAGAGCCTTACGTCTGGTGGCTTGCTGGTCTTCGAGTAACATTACACACTCTGTACTTTCTCTTCATCTGACCGCAGTGTGTGACTTCCACTTTCAAACCTGTATAAAAAAAAAAGTGATTTATAGCTGGTGGACAACACAAATACAGAAAACAGTGAAATCTAGGAAGAATATAAATTACCTCTTATTTCTTTGGTGAATTTTACACGCTGGGAATCTGTCAGTGGTTTGGTCTGTTCATTGATATTCTGAACATCTAGGACTTCACACATGAACTCAATTACAGGCTGAGCGCGGTAAAAAGCAGTTGCAGAAACTGAAAAATAAAGGAAAAAAAGGAACCCATTACAGGTAGTCCCCAAGCTATAAACATCCGACTTACATATGACTCACTTACAAATGGGAGACAACAGGAAGTGAGAGGAAATCTACCCCTGGAATGGGAAATTCACTCCTACATTAGCATGGGAAAAAGGTGTCTGAACTGATGCTTCACCAATTCTTGTTTCCACAACTCAAATTCCAAATGTCAAACAGACAGAAAGTGATGTGAAATCTTCTGAACAGGGACATAGACAGCAAAACAAACGCTACAGGGGTGTTAACCCCTCCCTATGCTATCCAAAAAACGAAAAACTTTTTTTTTTGGCTCGAGATACACTTAAATGTACCTTTTCCGACTTGCATACAAATTTAACTTAACAAACCTACAGAACCTATGCTGTTTGTTACTCGGAGACTGCCTGCATTACATATGTACATTAACCACTTCAGGACCGCCGTATTGCCATTGTACGTCAGCACAATGGCACAGGCAGGCACAATCACGTAGATTTACGTGATTGCCTTCCAGCGGGTGGGGGGTCCGATCGGACCCCCTCCCGCTGTTTACGGCAGTCCGATTCGGTCCAGGAGCGCTCCGTGATGAGGGGATGGCCGTTGGTTTTCGGCCACCCCCTCTGGATCGCTCCTGGCCAATGAGAAGCTTCCTCCCCTGTGTATTGTTTACACAGGAAGGAGGAAGTGATGTCATTCTCCTCGGGGCGGTCTTTTTGACCGGACTACGAGGAGAAGACTAAAAGTAAGTGTGCACCAACACTACACTGACATGTAGGTACACACAGGCACACAAACCCTTTCACCCCCTTTTGCCAGTGTCACTAAGCGATCATTTTTCTGATCGCTGCATGTGTCGCTAGGTAGCTAGTTATTTTTTTAGGTTCACCGCCAGGTTTTTATATCGCTAGGTACCCCGATATACTACCCAATAATGGTTTTAACCCCCTGATTGCCGCTAGTTAACCCTTTCACCCCCTTTTGCCAGTGTCACTAAGCAATCGTTTTTCTGATCGCTGCATTAGTGTCGCTACAGTCGCTAGGTAGCTAGTTATTTTTTTAGGTTCACCGCCAGGTTTTTATAGCGCTAGGTACCCCGATATACTACCCAATAATGGTTTTAACCCCCTGATTTCCGCTAGTTAACCCTTTCACCCCCTTTCACCAGCGATCACAGTATAAGTGTCACTGGTGACGCTGGTTAGCCAGTTAGTTATTTAGGTTCCCCGTCAGGTTTTTATATAGCGCCAGGGACCCCCATATACTACCTAATAAAAATTTGAACCCCCTGATTGCCCCTAGTTAACCCTTTCACCACTGATCACCGTACAAGTGTTACGGGTGACTTTGGTTAGTTTGTTTTTTATATATAATCCGGAAGGCAGTGCTTGGTTTTCGGGGTCCCGTACGTGGCTAGGCTCCCAAAAAGTCCCCCACATGTGGTATCCCCGTACTCGGGAGAAGCAGCAGAATTTATTTTGGGGTGTAATTTGACTTCTGCCCATAGCATGTGTGAGCAATATATCATTTAGTGACAACTTTGTGCAAAAAAAAAAAAAGTTTGTAATATTCCCGCAACTTTTGGCAAAATATAAAATATTCCATGGACTCAACATGCCTCTCAGTAAATAGCTTGGGGTGTCTACTTTCCAAAATGGGGTCATTTGGGGGGGTTTTGTGCTATTTTGGCATTTTATGGCCTTCGAAACTGTGATAGGTAGCGAGGAGTTAAATCAAAAATTTGCACCCTTAGAAATCCTGAAGGTGGTGATTGGTTTTCGGGGTGCCATGCGCGACTAGACTCCCAAAAAGTCCCACACATGTGGTATCCCCGTACTCAGGAGAAGCAGCAGAATGTATTTTGGGGTGTCATTTCACATATGCCCATAGCATGTGTGAGCAATATATCATTTAGTGACAACTTGGTGCAAAAAAAAAAAGTTTGTAATATTCCCGCAACTTGTGGCAAAATATAAAATATTCCATGGACTCAACATGCCTCTCAGTAAATAGCTTGGGGTGTCTACTTTCCAAAATGGGGTCATTTTGGGGGGTTTTGTGCTATTTTGGCATTTTATGGCCTTCGAAACTGTGATAGGTAGTGAGGAGTTAAATCAAAAATTTGCACCCTTAGAAATCCTGAAGGTGGTGATTGGTTTTCGGGGTGCCGTGCGCGACTAGACTCCCAAAAAGTCCCACACATGTGGTATCCCCATACTCGGGACAAGTAGCGGAATATATTTTGGGGTGAGCAATATATCATTTAGTGACAACTTTTTGTAATATATATATATATATATATATATATATATATATATATATATATATATATATATATAATTGGGCACAAAGTGTCAATATTTTGTGTGACCACCATTATTTTCCAGCACTGCCTTAACCCTCTTGGGCATGGAGTTTACCAGAGCTTCATAGGTTGCCACTGGAGTCCTCTTCCACTCTTCCGTGATCACAGTGCCAGGTGGACGTTTGAGACCTTGCGCTCCTCCACCTTTCGTTTGAGGATGCCCCACAGATGCTCAATAAGGTCTGGAGACATGCTTGACCAGTACATCACCTTTACCTTCAGCTTTTAACAGAATAACCTGGAATAGAACACCAGGCAAAGGGGCTACAGGTGGATTCCCCCTCCATTACCTCCCAATCCTTGGGGCCACACATGGTGAGGTTGTCATTAGTAATGATACCAGTTAAGTGTTGACCACATGACGAGATTGCCATCAAACAACCTACGTGTGTCGTAACATGGCATCTGGACGTTTTCTTTATATGTTGTATGTAATGTCAATGGTATTGTTTGATGTAATTCTTCATATGTTACGGAGCTCCGTTGCTAGCCTACTACTGTGAGGCGCTTTTATAATTTGCCATATCTTGACATAGAAATGAATAAAAATATAAAAATTTACACATACGCTAGTATGATCCCATTTGTTACCACTTGTAACCCCTTTCCCCTGCGCACTATAGCAGGTTATTTTGTTGTATTTATGTTATTGGTTAGGGTAACACCCAATACGATGAGTGATCTATGAGTGACTATTACTCGAGTGGATGATTTTTTTTTCCGTTTTATTCTTTAGCAAGGCAGCAGTAGTCTTTGAGGTGCACGTGATGTTGGAATACTGTCCTGTGGCCCTGGGTACTCTGCTTCAGTATGTCACAGTACATGTTGGAATTCATGGTTTCAATGAACTGAAGCCTCCAGTGTCGGCAGCACTCTTGCAGCCTTAGACCATGGCACTCCTACCACCATGCTTGATTGTAGGCAAGACCCTTGTGTGGCGGCAACCAGATGAGGAGTACAAAGACACTTGACACCATCTGAACCAAATAATTTATCTTGGTCTCATCAAACCACAGGAAATGGTTCCAGTAATCAATGTCCTTAGCCTGCTTGCCTTCAGCAAACTGTTTGTGGGCTCTTTTGTGCATCATCTTTAGAAGAGGCTTCCTTCTGGCACAGCCATGCAGACCAATTTGATACAGTGTGTGGCATATGGTCTGAGCACTGACAGGCTGAACCCCCCCCACCTCTTCAAACTCTGCAGCACTCATACGCTTATTTCCCAAAGACAACCTCTGGATAGGACAGAGCATGTGCACTCAACTTCTTTGGTCGACCATGGCGAGGCCTGTTCTGAGTGGCAGCTGTCCTGTTAAACTGCTGTATCGTCCTGGCCATCGTATTGCAGCCCAGTTTCAGGGTCTTGGCAATCTTCTTATAGCCTAGGCCATCTTTATGTAGAGCAACAATTTCTTTTTTTCAGAGACTCATAGTTCTTTGCCATGAGGTGCTATATTGAACTTCCAGTGACTAGTATGAGAGAAAGAGCAATAAACGCCAAATTTAACACACCTGCTCCCCCATTCACACTTGAGTCCTTGTAGCACTAACGAGTCAGATGACACCGGGGAGGGAAAATGGCCAATTGGGCCCAATTTGGATATTTTCATTTAGGGGTGTACTTGTGTTGCCAGCAGTTTAGATGAATGGCTTGGTGTTGCGTTATTTTGAGGGGGCAGCAAATTTACACACACACGCTACTTTACATTATAGCAAAGTAATTTCTTCAGCGTTGTCACATGAACGATAATAAAATTTACAAAAATGTGAGGGGTATACCTCACTTGTGTGGGAAAATTTATATATTACACACACACATACAAAAAGTTTTATTCTTACCGTTTTACTGTATTTTATGCTATACTCTGTTTTATTGTTTCTGTGTTTTATCGGGTTTGCTTTGCAGGTATGTCATTCTACTGTTTTACTGTACTGTTGCTGTGTTTTATTGTTAACCATTGTTTGCATTGCAGGTACACAATTCAGATGCAGCACCGATTTATTTTGACAGCAACATTTGCTCTCACAATACGTAAAATCAGCAACTCCAGCACTGTAGGAGGCAATTTCACCACCACAGTTAGAGCATATATGCCAAAGCATAGGGACAGGGGTGGAAATTAGGGTCAGGTTTCCCCTACGCTTCGGCATATATTTTTACTTACTTTTCTGGGCAGAGATTTCTTCATCCACATTGATCGATGTGAATGGAGGAATCTGGGCTGAACAAAAAAAAAAACGGTGCATGTATGCCCATCATTAGAAGTGGGTGGATGCAGGGAGGTGTTCTCATGGTGGGCATACCCCCGATCAATGGAATGAATGGAGGAATCCATACATTACAATATTTGCCCAACAAGGACCAGCAATGTACTGGTATGTTTCTGGGCTTTGAATAGTTGTACCGGAATGATGCCTGCAGGTTTTGGCATCTTTTTCAGCCAGTGGTCGGCTTTCATGTAAAAGCAATCCTAGCAGCCAATTAGCCAGTGGTTCCGCCAGCTGACCATAGAGCCGATTGGAGACCAGAACGGCTCCAATTATCTAAGAAACCGAAAGCTACAAACATTTCATGACTTTGGTTTCACCAGAAATAAACAGCATTATTGGGAAAGCATGTTATCACACCATTCTTGGTGTAGTCAGATGCTTTAAGGGCAGAGGAGAGAGCTGGAGTCAAATAGATCCCAATTTATTAATTTTTTGAAAAATGAGTACCTGTCACTACCTATTGCTATCATAGGGGATATTTACATGTTACATTTACATGTTAAATTTACCCTGTTAAAAAAAAAAAAAAAAAAAATGAAACGGACACTAAAAAGAAAATAGCAAAATAAATTTTAAAAACAAAAATTAAAGCACCCCCATTCCTCCCCGTGCTCGCACGCAAAGACGTACGCAAACGTCGGTTTTGTGTTGTATGCAAACGACCATTGCACCGTGCATGTGAGGCATCACTGCAAACCTCCAATCGAGGGCAGCAATACTAACAGTAGACCTCCTCTGTAAATCTAAAGTGGTAATTGCTAGGGATTATACCAGAAGATAGCCTGCCAGTTGAAATGCATGTGATGTGGTTGAAAACAATGTATATGGCTCTCAAACTTATATTACAAAAATGGTTTTCAAAATAGTACTCACCAACGATCATTCAATGGATTAAAAGCAATTAATCTTAAAGATGAGAGGAACTGACAAACCATAAGTGTCTTAAAATATTTGTAAAAAATCTGGCATTGGTGGTTAGTCTCCAATTTGCCTGAGCAGTGAGCTGAGAATATTAATGATACTATGGAAAATTGGAGATTGGAGGGAAATTACATATGAATATAAGCACCATTTAGGTGTAATAATGTGATGGAGGGATCCTTGGTGAACGCGAATATGGATTTTTTTGGGGGGGTTTTGCATTGATGGGTGGGGCTATGTGATGGAAAGGTTTTATGTGATTTTTGTTATATAAAATGGAAAAAAATGTAATAAAAACTATTTGATTGAAAAGGCTTTTAAAAGTGTATGTAGTTTGTAGCTGCTGCACGGGTGTGTGCAATTTTAAAGGATGTCGTGTTTGGTATCCATGTACTCGACATAAGTTTTTTTTTTTTTAACCAAACATTTTTCGAAATAGTGTTATTAAAATTCAAAAAAGTGTTTTCCTAAAAAATTGTGCTTGGAAAATTGCTGTGGAAATACTGTGAAAAACAAACAAAAACTTTCAACACCACCATTTTAATCCATTGGACCTCTGATTTAAAAAAAAACTACATTACAGTAATGTTTGGAGGTTCAAAGTAATTTTCTAACAAAATATTATTATATATATATATATATATATATATATATATATATATATTCTTCTGTAAAGAAAAAAGAAGTGTCAGAAAGGGCTTTGTCTTCAAGTGGTTAGAAGAGTGGGTGATGTGTGGCCTAAGCTTCTAATGTTGGGCATAAAATGTCAGGACAGTTCAACCCCCTCCCCCAATCTAATTTCTGAGAGGCATGTTAAGGCCATGAAATATTTTATTTTATATTTTGCCACAAGTTTTGGGGAAATTTCTTTTTTTTACAGTCCCCTTCTTCGGTTCTTCTTGCCGGGCCACCACGCCTTCCTCTTTTACAAGCGGTGGCCTGGCAAGAAGAACCGAAGAGGGGGACAAGACCCCTGAAGAGGGGGACAAGACCCCCGAAGTCGGAAGAAGAGGGCGGCGGTGGCGAAGAATGCCGGGCTCCTCTGCAAGTAAAAGAGCTAGCAGAAGATAGAGGAGTCCGGCAAGAAGACCCCCGAAGACGGAAGAAGACCCCCGGAGCTGTGCAATAAACTGTTTTAACCCTTGTGTGTTGTGTTTTTTTTTTTTTTTTTTACTTTTTTTCACAGGTGAATGGGTAGGGGTACATTGTAACCCATACTCATTCACATAGGGTGGGGGGCCGGGATCCGGGGGCCCCCTTATTAAAGGGGGCTCATGGATTCCGATAAGCCCCCCCCCCCGCCCGCAGACCCCGACAACCAACGGCCAGGGTTGTCAGGAAGAGGCCCTTGTCCTCATCAACATGGGGACAAGGTGCTTTGGGGTGGGGGGGGGGCGCACGGCCCCCTCCTTCCCCAAGGCAACCCCCCCCCCATGTTGAGCACCCGGCCTGGTGCGTTTGCTTGTCCCCATCCCCTTTCCTGGCCGGCCAGCGTGCTCGGATAAGGGTCTGGTATAGATCTGGGGGGGACCCCCACACCATTTTTTCGGCGTAGGAGGTTCCCCTTAAAATCCATACCAGACCTAAGGGCCTAGTATGCTCTCGGAGGAGGAACCCATGCCTTTTTTTTAATTTGGCGTGGAGTTCCCCCTTGAGAGCTCATTCTCTGATTGGCCACGGCAAAAGTCGCCTGGCCTGGGGCGACTTAAAGTCGTGTTGTAAGTCACCCCAAGTCGTTTGCAAGTCGTGTCCAAGTTGCCTCCAAAAGTCGTGTTGAAAGTCGTGTTGCCCCTGTGTGAACCGACCCTAAAGGACACATAAATCACATACCTGCAACAATGAACGGATGAGGCGCCTCTGTTGCCATACACATGTCGATGTACCATCTAGTAGGTAAGTTTAAGATTAAACAAGATTATATAAAGAGAAAATCGACATGTGTATGGTTCCCTTGGTAGCAATAATCAACGATATGGGAATTATTATTCATAAATGAAAAGATTTACTTCACATTTTATCTCATAAGCGAGCTATCTGACTAGATCGGAGGCTGTTATATCACCGCGGGTTTACAGCAGTTCGTACTTCATAGAAAGCTATCTGGCAAGAGCAATCAAATGATTTCTTAAGGATCTTAATCTATATTTACAGCGAAAATATAATAGTATTTTATTTAGAAATCCCAAGACGATCTGTAGTTAAACACAGTCCTTTTTTTTCCCCTTTTAGGACCTCTATGCAAGGGAAACAGTCTGCCATATAGTGCTGTTGGTATTCCATTTGTAGCGAACAGTTAATTGATTTAAACCTCAATCATTCATTGGGCTTTAAATACACTACATGTAATCAGTTTTGTTTCTTCAGCAAATATAAAGCATTCAAAAAGGTACAAATATTGCCACCGATTTCACAATAGAGTGCTGATAGCATCCGCAGATGAAACACAGTGTAACGAGTATCTCATGAGTTACATTAAAACTCCTAAATGTCTCCAGATGGGTGCTGATTAGTGAAGGTCTGATTCAACAGATAAGCTGGTGAGCAGATTAATCGTATGTAAGATCCTCATACACTTACACCTTCACTTCTGAACTGTATAGTTTCTGCCACCATATGTTCTCACCCCGGGGTATTTGATACTAGGTGTGCTGTTATCCAGTTTAAACACTCCTTGTTCCGTGACAGATCTGCTGCTAGCAAGTTGATTAGCGCTCTGTGAGGGCCTGCTATCCTCATTTACGTCAACGCGTTTTGCAATGTAGCGTCACGTAGCTTTGACTGGATGTGAAATTACACCCAAAAATACATTCTGCTGCTACTCCCGAGTACAGGGATACCACATGAGAGACTTTTTGGCAGTCTAACCATGTACAGGACCCCGAAAACCAGTCACTGTCTTCAGGCTTCCTAATGGCGTAAAATGGCGATTTCACTCCTCACTACCCATTACAGTTTCGGAGGCCATGAGATGCCCAGATATAACACAAAACCTCCCCCAAATTACCCCTTTTCGGAAAGTAGACACCTCAAGGTGTTTGCCAAGAGGCATGGTGAGTATTTTGCAGCTCTTTTGTTTTGGAAAATGAAGAAAAAGAAAAATGTTTTTATTTTTCAATTTTCAAAACATTGACAAAAAGCGAGATCTGCTTTCCCTCCCCTGCTTTTCTTCCCTTTTTTCTTTTCTTTCATAGAGTACATTTCAATGATATACTATTTTACATTGTAATATTGAATTCAGCTCTCTAGTCAAGAGTACGTATTGTATGTACATTGATGCTTACTTTATATGCCATTCTCAAAGTGGATTAATGTACGCGTTACATCTTTTTTATGTACTTGTCTTTATTCCCTTAATTTAATAAACCCTTAACGTTTGTAAACAAAAAAAGCGAGATCTGCAAAATACCCAACATGCCTCTCAGCAAATAGCGAAAAGGGGTCATGGGGGGGGGGGGGGGTTTCATGATCTCTGAAACTGATAGTTATTGAGTTGTGAAAGCAACAAATTTTTGCCTTTAGAAATCCTGAATTCGGCGATTGGTTTTCAGGGTCCTGTACGTGTCTAGGCTCCAAAAAATGTCTCACACATGGTATCCCTGAGGCTGGACCGGCACATTCATGACCACTATTGTCCATGGCTGTAATAAGGACAGAAATTATGTCCATGAACACCAACATTGTGGCAGTAAATTTCTCCTTAGAAAGGAAAAAATCAGAATTGTGTGAGGTATAAATTAAGATCCGCTTAATAGTAGCCAACATCCCAACATTAAATACTATAGAAGTTTTCCCCTTAAAGAAGGCAGGACTTTTTAGGCATAGACTGACACCAATTGATTTGGTAAAAATATATAAAAAAATAATTTTATTTCAACATAGAAAGAAAAAACAAAGAATAATATATTAACATACATTTCCGAACAGGAGAAAGGGACACATTACTTCCTCCATGTGCATATATTTCATATATATAGGTGATGCGTTTTAGTGGTGCGTTGTGTTTTTTTTTTTTTTATTATATATATATATATATATATATATATATATATATATATATATATATATATATATATATATATATATATATATATATATATATATATATATATATATATATATATATATATATAAATTATTTCTTATGTTTTTTATAGATTCTACTATTTTGTAAATTTAAGTGTGCTAAAATGGATCATCTCTGAAGAAGGAGTAAGATAACTCCGTAACGCGTAGGTTACATTGGATGCACAATATTAACGCAATTTGACCTTGTTTGTAGAATGCTTTGAATACGCCTATATACAATGTCATAGAAGTCTGTTCCTTTGGAATAAGATGTAGGAAGCAAATGTTTTCTGGTTCTATAAATATATGAACATGGAGGAAGTAATGTGTCCCTTTCTCCTGTTCGGAAATGTATGTTAATATATTATTCTTTGTTGAAATAAAATTATTTTTTTATATATTTTTACCAAATCAATTGGTGTCACAGTCTATGCCTAAAAAGTCCCGCCTTCTTTAAGGGGAAAACTTCTATAGTATTCCTTAGAAAGGAAGGAGGCTGGTATGGCCAACAGGCTAGATGAACGACTTGAGGGAGCCAGAATAGAGGCAGATGAGAGGGTATCCAGGGTCCTAAACTGCTGTACCAACACTCCCCCAGGGAGCTGAAGGCAGAGTCTGAGGAGATGAACGCATCTGACCCCTTGTGAGCCATCATGCCCAATTAAAAGGTTGCCCACAGAGAGGCACTCACAAGCATCCACAGTAGTGAGGGGAAGTGGCTGCCTCAGTGAAAACACCTGTAAGCCACAAACCAAGGAGAAGCATGTACTTAAAAGTATGTGTCCTGCATTATACAATCAGGACTCTTGTTCAGGACGTGGAAGCTGGCAGTTTACATCATACTCTCCACCTCAGCCAGTCAGAAGCAGCTTTGTACCCATTCACTGAATACAAAGCTTCCTGAAATGGCTGAACAGCACTCAGCCCCATTATTTTGTTCCAAGAGCAGGAAGTTCCTGTATTGCTGCTAAACACAGCGCGGTATCCTTATATAGCTGATGCTACATATAGTTTATACAGGGCTCCCAGCAGGCACGTGTGTTAGGGAAGGAAAGCTTGTTTGGGCAAAGCCACGCAAACTTTTAAAAGTAAACATGGAGTTAGGCTTTAATAACCCTAATATCTAATGCATGTGGCTGTAAAAAATAATAATTAAAATTAAAAAAAACAGTTACAACCTTTTTATTTAATTTAAAGTTCTCAATGCAGCTGCATTGTGTACAATGAGGACCTTTACACAGGGGCATAAACATGCACTACTTTCATATCTATAACCAAAAATCTGAGGACATGTGTATACATCTACACTATTGAGAAAAAGAACATGCCAATTCGTATACATGAAAAAACAATGACAATTTACATGAGAACGGATGTTCCTTGCCTATTGATCAGTAAAAATGTTACGATCATGTGAATTTAGCCTAATACCGACTAGCTGCAATATACAAACCCTTCTCTATTACTCCAGCAAATCAAGACTGGTGATTGAAGAGTAGAAAAAGACTCCTTAGCAACAAAAATTCCAAAATGGTGCTTAACAAAAGGTCCAGAACATAATATGCACCTTCTGTTAGACTTCATCTAAATACTAAACATATGCAAACAAATTTGACAACAGAATTAGATCTTACCCACCAGTCTAGTCACTATCCTGACTAGATCTATAGCTATTCTCTCATTGTATTTTAAAATTGAACTCTAAAAGTAGCTCTACACAGAAATAACCCTATGTCACTGCTGTGTTTCAGAGTGACTTGGAAGCAGGCTATTGGCCAATGACTGCTGTATGAGAAAAATTCCTTTATAGATGGGCTTTTATTGCTGTTCGATGCTGCGTACTTACACCCAGGAAAACAAGCGCTGTATAGTTAAGCTGTCCAATAAGTGCAAATTGCTAAGAAAAAAAAAAAAAGTGACAGCCAACAAAAAATTACATTTTTGAACCGGAGCCACAACCTAGGTAAATGAAAATCACGCTCATTGAACATGCCTTTTTACTCACCATCAATGTTAAGCATCATGTTCCACATGGCAGGACGTACAGATTGGTGGAAACCAAACCAAACCTCACGACCTCCACCCAGTGGGTGATAATAACCCTCAGGGGGAGAGAAGAATGAACGTCCAACTGGAGTATACCTGTACAAAAAAAGAAAAAGAAAAAAAAAGCCGCTCAATTACGCAAAAGTCTGAATGGATAAAGAAAAAAAAAAAAACGGATTCCATCAAGACAAATTTTGCAAATACTATGCGAATCATAAATGGCTGCATCTGTAAGCCCCATGTTGCATTTCAATACCTCATAGATGGTAAGTGGCGAGTAATTACATCAAGGGCCTGCACAGAGTCCTCAGGAACTTCACTCAAGTGTCCAGACAAGGCTTCCAGGAGCAGCTGCAGACTAACCACCGACACCCATTGGATGGTCACTTTAAAAGTTTGGTCTTTACCTTCACCTGGAAGAGTCACTTCAAGATCAACCTAGGGTGATTAAGAAAATTTGCATTTATCTGTCCACACAATGTTTTAATCTGGTTGTACAACTGTTACAAAATCTTTGGATTTGCCAAAAACCGTGTTACACAAGAACAAACCTAAACAAATCATTCCAACTTGGCACACCATAAAAAATGGCTTTTAAAATTCTGATTGCTGAACCATCCTAATGTGGGGGTCTAAAAACTCTGGGGCTTGCTTTGCTAAGGATACCAGGTTGATTAGGTTAAAGATTCTCTCAATATCTAGGGACAAATTAACTTATTAGCATACATATACCGAGGCTAGGAATGTGCCCAAAGCACAGTAGGGTGAAGCCTATTAGGATACCTAGAGATGCTCTCAGTCAGTTGAATCCCCCCGCCCCAACGATTATCTTGTTCTCCCCACCACCATCACAGAATGAAGAGACCCTTTTTTTTACTAGTTTTCGCCGCGATCAGTGATTTTTATTGTGACTGCGACATTATGGCGGACACATCGGAGATTTTTGGGACCATTGTCATTTATACAGCAATCACTGCTAAATAAATGCAGTGATTCCTGTGTAAATGATACTGGCAGTGAAGGGGTTAACCAGGGGGTGGCAGTGTAGGGGTTGAGTGTTGCTAGGAGTGTGTTACTGTTGGGGCCTGGGCTTTAATTTAGTGAAAACTGATCTCTGCTCCAATCACATGGAGCAGAGATCAGCGTCACTAGTTGCTAGGCAGAATAGGGAAATGCTGTTTACAAACGGCATTTCCTCGTTCAGCCGCCCCCTGAGACGATCGCGGGTATGCCCACGGCAATTGAGTCCGCGGGACCTGCAGCCAGACTCACAGGGGTCCCGACCAGCATGTGAGCATGCCACCGGTGGCACGCTTGCAATGGCAGGGCAGCAAATTTAAAGGGACGTACAGGTACGCCCATTTGCCTGCCCGTGCCATTCTGCCGACGTACATCGGCGTGCGCTGGTCGGGAACCGGTTAAATTACTTTTTTTTTTTAAGGAACATTGTTTTTGTATGGCCAGCACATATGTAGCATCGCCATACTCAGTAGTAGCAGAATTTATTTTGGGGTGTTATTTGTGGTATGCACATGCTACATGTTAAAAGTATCTTATAAAATCAACAAACCTGAGAGAAAAAAAAAAAAAAAAAAAGTTAATTTGCTTTCCAAATTTTCCAAAAACTTTTGGAAAAAAACTATGTTCAAAAGACTCACTATGCCTTTGGGGTGTAGTTGCAAATATGCTTGTGCTAGGTGAGAAAGAACTGGGTAATAAAAAAATAAAAAATCTTGATTTTGCAAAAAATTGTGGGAAAAAATTTCAAATTTCAACTCACCATGCCTCTTACTATACCTTGGTCTACTTTCCAAAAAGGGGTCATTTGGGGGATATTTGTACTTTCCTGGCTTGTTAGGCTAGCCATACATTATACAATTTTCTTGTTCAATTTTCTTTTAGATTTACCAAAACTAGGGGTGCACTGAGTGTACATTTTGGTGCCAAAAATGAAGGATACACTAGGCCGAAAGCAAAGGTTTTTTTTGTTTTTTGTTTTTTAAATAAAATTTAGATAGATATACACAATTGTTATATTTGTTATTTCGATTTTTTAATTATGAATTTAATAAAAAAAATAAAAATCCAGTAATGTAAAATAGATACTTTAATAAGAAACCCACATAAATTGGACACAGAAGATATATAAAAACACAAAATGAAAAAACTTACAGTAAAATAAAAACAAAACGGCCATAATATAAAATGCCAAAGACTAAGAGCCTCCATGTTTGAGTAGACGTATGGTATTTGCACTGTTTATTGTTCAAAAATAGAAGAACCATAAAACAAGACAGAGGGTGGATGGGCTATTATACACATCATACTACTAAGCAGTCAGTTGTATGAAAGCTTGTTAAAGTAAAAAACATCAGCTTCCAGTCCATGATACATCATCATTCACATCATATAATGGGAGTGGGACAACTGAAAAACCCAACAGGCTAACTTGTTTCAAGGACTTGCCTCTTCCTTAGAGCCAGAGCTCTGAGGAGAGGCAAGTCCTCAAAACACATTAGCCTGTTGGGGTTTCCAGTTGTCCCATAGGTGATGTGATATGTTGTATTGTGGACTGGAGGCTTACTTTGACGACAAGGTTGATAAGAATACACGGGTTGGTTTGTTGTATATTACTTACCATATTAACAAAGAGGTCTTAAGATAATGGACTAGGCCGGAGTGCCCTCTGTCTTGTTTTATTTCAGACAGTGTATCCACCGACTTCCCTAGTCATAAGAGGGCATAGAGGCGAGGCATGTCCAGTGAAGCCAGCAGGGAAACATGTAGGCAACCGTCTGGGGCCCACTTCCAAGCACCGGAGATTGTGGAGTTGATTTACTAAAATTGGAGAGATTGAAAAATTTAGAGCCGCTAAGCCAATGAGCTACGAAGTTCTTCGGCTTGTTCAAAGCTTTGACAATAAAAACTGGAAGCCGACTGGTTAACCCAACTTTCATGCAGAGCTGCACAAGATTTTGCACTCTCCAGTTTTAGTAAATCAACCTCTGTTTTCCTATTTGGTTTCATAACCCTTTAACTGAAAGTTACTGTGCAAAACAAACTGTTATAAAATTAAACTAACCAGATCCGAATTATGGCAAAAGGCAGTTATTCCGTTTGTTTTTCTGTAAAATATATTTGTTTTTTTCAACTTAAATGAGAAATAAAGTTCCCCAAGTTCTCTCCCTAAGGTGTTGGTGCACTTCATGTGCAATAAAACTGTATGTATGTAGCTGCGGTTACATACATAGTCCCAACATATACCACACTGCGTTCCAGGTATATGTGGAGACTTCCTGGAACAGAGACTAGTCTACAGTCTGGTCTACAGCAGCGGCACAAAGCCAATCACTGCAAACCATTTCATTAGAATACATTGCTTGCTGTGATTGAGCGCCGCTGCTGTAGACCAGAATGTAGACTAGTCTGTATTCCTGAAGTCTCGGCTCATACCCACAACATAGTGCAGTATACCATATGTAGCCAGCCACAGATACATACTGATTCGCACATGCAGCCGGTGGACAGCTTGGCGTAGACATAGTTTGGCCCAACAAATTAAGTAGTTCAAAAGCTGGAGTTCTTTTAAATTGAAGTGCAAAAACAAGAAAAACTGTAGAAGTATTACAAGGAACAACCAATGACCAATGACCAATTCAGCTCTCATAGGAAAGACAGTTCCTCTTCTCATCAAGAACATGAGATGGTAGACTGAATAGTCTCACACTCTGTACTGGTGCTTGGGGCAGATAAATATCTGCATGCAATCTGTGCAAGCAAAAGGAAAACCTTGTTGATGCGCCAGTACTCAAGGGGATTGTCGCTTCTGGCAATAGGCTGTTCAGCTAAATAAATGTCCAGTTGTTGGGTAACTGCAGTTGTTGTGGCACTGCTATGGACCGGGGTGCATTCATGTAAAATTTCTTCAAACATATCAGATATCGAGGGAGTGTGTTCCTCTTCACTTGTATGCGCCCGTTTCTCTGGTATACTTTCTTCTGTTCTACACCACAAAACTCCTTCACCAGATGCTTCCATCACTTCCATTTATGCCTGTATAATTTCCTGTGCATGCTGCTTTTTCTCCACATTAATATAATGCTTCTTAAATTGAGGATCTAGAACGGTTGCAATGCAGTACAGAGGGTTGGACTTGGTCTTGAAACTGGTTAACGGCCTACAGTAGAGTGGTTTTAACAGTTTTTATGCCATGGTCTGTTTCTACCTCTTTTCCTAGCAGACGCTTCAGTGCAGCAATCAAGCAATGCAAGCAATGCAAGCATTAGCTGAGCTTATTGCTTTTGTTAACTGTTCAAATGGAGATAGAAGAGAAACTATTTTCAACTAACATTCACTAATGTGTGCTCAGTTTTCTTGACAGCTCATAATCTGCAATATACGCAGTTAAAACAGGCTTTTGTTCGAAAAGACTGCCGTATATAGCAGGTGCGGTTCCAAAAAGTGGCTACATCTTGCTGCAGTAATTTCGGTGGCATTCCAAACTATCTGCAAAGCCTGTAATCTGGAATAAGCAGAGAATGATTAAAGTGACCCACAGTTTTTCTTTCTTTTGATACGATATAAAATATGGTTCGCTGACTTAGTAATCCCTCATTCACAGCCAATTGTAGAGTGTGTGTGCCATGCCACGGCCACGGTAGGCTTTTAAGTTCACGGTCCTCCATTGCCTTTGCCATGTTCTGTGCATTATCTCGGACAATCAAATGCACTTTACACTTCTTAATGTGCCAAGTGTCAAGCATGGTTTTTAAAACGTCAGATATTGCTGCTGCAGTATGTGATCCAACAAACTCACGAGCATCAAGTAGGATGTTTTGCAATTGAAATTTGGCAGCTATCCACTGCACTGTCAGGCTAAGCATGCTCATTGGACTGACGTCTGAATTCCAAAACGTTGTAGTAAAACCGATTGCTATGATGTTGGTAGTCATGAGCTCATGAACGTGTTTTCTAACACTGCAAAACAATTCAGGTAGACAGGTATCTGCGAAGTAGCATCTGCTTGGTAGTGTGTAACGCAGCTCAATACGGTGTATGAGCCTACAGAATCCAATGTCCTCCACAGTAGAGAGTGGCTGGTTGTCTAATTCAATAAATTCCATAATGTTATCTGTAATGCTGCAAGCTTTGGGACGGTCACTGGCCTACCTGGCCTGTTTAGTAGTAGTAGTAGAACTACATACAACTGAATATTTTTCAAAATAGCATGCAAAGTTTTAGTACTGGTTGGATTGTCAGTTCGTTTAAGAGGAAAGCGGCAATGCTCCCTGGCAAATAGTAGTAATAGTAGCTATCGAGGAGGGACGGTGCGCCCACTCTCCAAAGCAGCCCTGTATGCTCCCATCTCAACCACGAGGAACGTATCATGGGGAAAGTGCTCCCAACTCCAGCGTCTCAACCAACGCGCTCACAAGTCCAGCATCTTAACCAGGAGGAACGTGCACGTCATCAACAGAAAGTGACGTCACTTGTGTGCCCTCCGCTACTGCACATGCACAAATTTTTGGCTTCATGATCGGCAATTTTTTCCTCTCAGCAATGTGCCAGAAATGCACACTTTTCAGCCGATATGTTTCGGCAGTCGAAATTTTCGGTGCATCTCTATCCAAAAACATAATAAGAGGTCAAACCTAAACACTTTCAAGGTATAGACGGTCAGGCAGGCCCTTGCACTACACAGTTGAAGGTAAATCTAAAAAAAAATTTAATAAAATTGTATAGTATATGGCCAGCCTTAGTATCTTAGTAGATGGCCTTTAGTATATCAGGTGTGATCAATTTTGTAGTGCCAATTAAGACAACTCTCATTGACTAACATGGGATTTCACAAGTCAGATCCTAAGTTGTGACAGTGTGAACCGAGCCTAAAGCTATGACTGTATACATATGATTTTGTTACCAAGTATAGAAACCTCTCTATCCAAAGTTGATGAGTCAAGAGAAATGACTCTGCTGGTTGCCATACCCTACTCTTGCACACATTTAATTGTGCTCAAGTGCTCTGGTTTCTGTACCATTACTTTTTTGAAGCGCTAAAGCAGGGATATGCAATTAGTGGACCTCCAGCTGTTGCAAAACTACAAGTCCCATCATGCCTCTGCAACTGGGTGTCATGCTTGTGGCTGTCAGAGTCTTATTATACCTCATGGGAATTGCAGTTCTGCAACAGCTGGAGGTCCGCTAATTGTATATCCCTGCTCTAAAGGTTTCCCACATGTCCCCTTCAGCAGCATTAGCAGAGTCTTCATGCTGAACAAGCCAGTCGTATCACCTAGATTTAAGGCACATATACAGTTGTGCTCATAAGTTTACATACCCTGGCAGAATTTATGATTACTTATTCATATTCTCTGAAAAATGGCTAACACAAACATTTCTTTCACTCATGTTAGTGTTTTGGCTGAAGCCATTATCAACTGTGTTTTCGCTTTTTAAATCATAATCACAACACAAACTACCCAAATTACCCTGATCAAAAGTTTACACACCCTGATGATTTTGGCCTGATAACATGCACACAAGTTGACACAAAGGGGTTTGAAGGGCTATTAAAAAGGTAACCATCCTCACCTGTGATCTGTTTGCTTGTAATTAGTGTGTATATAAAAGGTCAATGAGTTTCTGGACTTCTGACAGACCCTGGCTTCTTTCATCCAGTGCTGCACTGATGTTTCTGGATTCTGAGTCATGGGGAACACAAAAGAATTGTCAAAGGATCCGTGGGAAAAGGTAGTTGAACTGTATAAAACAGGAAAGGGATATAAAAAGATATCCAAGGAATTGAGAATCCCAATCAGCAGTGTTCAAAACTTGAATCAAGAAGTGGAAAATTAGGTGTTCTGCTGAAACCAAACCACGGTCATGTAAACCACCTAAAATTTCAGACAATTGCCAGGAAAATTTTTCGAGATGCAAAGAAAAACCATCAAAGAACTTCAGTGAAATAAAGGACTCTCTGAAAACATGTGGTGTGTCCATTTCAAGATGCACAATAAGGAGGTGCTTGAAGAAAGCTGGGCTGCATGGTCGAGTTGCCAGAATAAAGCCATTACTACGCAAATGCCACAAAGTATCCCGCTTCATTTTTTGGCCACAACCACAAACACTACATTTGGAGGAGTTAACAAAACCTATCATGAAATGTACACCATTCCTACTGTGAAACAGGTGGATCACTGATGTTTTGGGAATGGGTGCGCTACAAAGGCACAGGAAATGTGGTCAAAATTGATGGCAAGATGAATGCAGTATTTTATCAAAAATACCGGAGGAACATTTGCATTCAGACAGGAAGCTGCGCATGGGAATTACTTAGACATTCCAACAAGACAATGATCCAAAACAAAAGGCCAGGTTGACCTGTCATTGGCTACAGCAGAAGTGAAGGTTCCATCTCAGGCTCCTGACCTCAATATCATTGAGCCACTCTGGGGAGATCTCAAATGTGCAGTTCATGCAAGATAGCCCAAGAATTTACAGGAACGGGAGGCTTTTTGACAAGAGGAATGGACAGTTTTAACATCTGAGAAGATCAAGAGCCTCATCTACAAATATCACAAAATACATCAAGCTGTGATTTATGTTAAATGGGGCAATACACAGTATTAAGAACTGGGTTATGTAAACTTTTGATCAGGGTCATTTGGGTAGTTTCTGTTGTGATTATGTTATAAAGTGAGTAAACATAGTTGATCGATAATAAATGGCTTCAGCCAAACACTAACCATGAGTGAAAAAAGTTTTTTGTTTTATCATTCATATTCTCTGAAAAATGGCCAAGAAATCGAATTCTGCCAACTTACGAGCACAACTGTGAACCCAAAAATAACTTTCTTGCAACTTACTAGTGCTTCAAAGGGATGGCTGCTTTAGTTTTCTTAAAGTCACCCCCCCCCCTCTACTTTTCAACTGTAAGTTTGTAAACTCCACCTCATATTCCTTTGTGTCTACACCCTTTTGATGGCATCTATAAAAAAAGAACTCACACAGATCCTGTCCATCTTCAGTACATAGGTCTAGCAGTTTACAAAAGCAATGGCAATCCTTAAGCTGTCTTTTCAACTCCTAGAAAGTGGCAAGGGCTGTGCAACTTGTGATGAGATAAACAGGTATGTAATGTTCAGTAATAACTAAAAATGCTCTCTGCCTAAAAAACGACACAAGCAGCCACCAGATCTACGGACTGGTAAGCAGTATTGACTTTTTTAAATAAGTTGAGGGGGGTGGTTTATCTGAACCCACAACTTCTGCTGTGTCTAGCAGTGTCTCTCCTTGCTGAGCCACCGGAGGTGCTGGACAACAGTACTGACATTTCCGTTTTTGGGTTTAGATACATTTCTAATGAAACTGACAGCTGTGCCCAAAGCATGCTTCTGCAATGCGTTTTTTTTTTTTTTCGGGGGGTGTACTTTAGGCTGAGTTCATCATACTGAAACACACAGCTGTCGGAGTGCTTTATCGCTTTCCTGGCTGCGGTAGGGGGCAGTGTGGTGCACAATTCAGGACATCACACTGCATTTCCGTTTTGTACAAAATTTAAAGGGTACAAAATGTACGCTTTATTTATGGCGCTGTACAGCAGCATGCTGCGCTGCCCTGCTGTACAGTACCGTGCAATTCTGTACAGTGCACTGTGAAAATAGGATTTTTTTGTCATACTTACCTGTAAAAACCTTTTCTTTGAGTACATCGTGGGACACAGAGTCAGGCTAATATTCATTACCTGGTGGTTATCCATAATCAGGTAAATGGACACTGGTGGACCAAAGGTCTTTAGACAGGAAGTGATCCCCTATATAACCCCCTCCCATACAGGAAGTACTTTGTGTTTTGTAGAAAGCACTAAATCCTCAAAAAAAAATTGTTTTTCAAACATAATGGGACACAGAGACAGGCTAATATTCGTTACTTGATGGGATGTCCCAGACCAATAGCCTTGAGGGGTAGGAGACACCCTGCCACACAATAGCCATCAGTACACTGCGGCTGAATGCTGAATCCTCGGCTGCTTGAGCGTCCACTTGATAACATTTTTTGAACGTATGCAATGAAGACCAGGTAGCAGCCATACAAATCTGAGCCACAGATACCCGATGGCGAAAAGCCCAGGAGGTTCCTACACCCCTGGTAGAATGAGCTCTCACCCTAAAGGGAGGAGCTTTATGTTTCAGACTGTAGGCCTGAAGAACCAATTGATGGACCCAATTGGCAATGGATGCTGCCTGCTCCTTCTTGGGTCCTGTTTTTTTTGTTTTACCAGAGTCTGATCCTCAGATCTCAGCAAATCTAAACAAAAACCTTAACAACCCAGACAATGTCCAAAGAATGCATCTCTCTCTCTTTCGCCGAATGAGGCCAAGAGAAAAAAAAAAAAGGCAAAATAACGTACGGATTTAAATGAAAAGGTCGACACCACTTTTGGCAAAAAGGATGGAACAGGTCCTAACACTCATGATGAAGGATCGAATACGGACACCCTTCTAGCTTAGGTGATAGCCATCAGGAAGGCTAGCTTGAATAACAGAAAGTCTAATGGAATTTCCTTAATAGGTTCAAATGGTTGTTTCTGTAACAGACAGCACAAACTTCAAGTCCCAAGGATACATAGGTGACCTAGTGGGTGGGGGGAAGCAAGAGCGTTGTCCCTTACATAAAGGTTCAGATCAGTGAATGGGAGGCTAAAGGCCTTTAGAAGAATACTGATAATGCCGAAACTTGATCTCGGATTGTACTCAGTCAGTTTGATTTCCACAGCTGACTGTAGAAAGGAGAATTCTCCCAATAACTGATTGCAGAGGATGCCATGTTTTGGCTTCACGCTAAGCAATACAAGTCATCCAGCCTTATGATAAATCTTCCTAGTGACAGCTTGTATAGCATTCACTAGAGTAGACACCACTGGTCCTGAGATGCCACGGTCCTTCAATAGCCATGCCATCAAATTTAGAGACTGGAAATTGGGGTGGAATATAGGGACCTTGAGACAGTATATCAGGGTGATGTTGAAGCTTCCATGGCCCGTCTATTGTCAGTCTCACAATCTCCAGGAACCAAGGCCTTCTGGGCCAGGTTGGTGCCACCAGGATCACTGGAACCCCCTCTCTCCAAATCCTGCGCAACGAACGTGGAAAGAGAGGGATAGCATAAACCAGGGAGTACTGGCTCCATGGAACTATCAGAGCATCTGCTCCAATTGCCAGAGGATCTCTTGTTCGAGACACAAACTGCTGTAGCTTGTTGTTGAACCTGGATGCCAGTAGGTCGACCTCTGGCCACCCCCAACGTTGGAAAATTTCCTGGAACACCTC
The DNA here is from genome assembly GCF_037356315.1 of Lithobates pipiens. NCBI lineage: Eukaryota > Metazoa > Chordata > Amphibia > Anura > Ranidae > Lithobates > Lithobates pipiens. The sequence continues at coordinate 322,983,700 of NW_027507748.1, forward strand.
TGGGTGTAGGGTGCGTTCCCCAGGGCAGATCTGCTGGCAGCTGAGATAATCTGCCTTCCAGTTCTCTACTCCCTACTCTCCTCCATACTACTGCAGAGGCTAGTATGTAGTTCACTTCCTTCAGAGCTGAACGACTCCTGGTACCGCCTTGGTGGTTTATATAGGCCACTGCCGTGGCATTGTAGGACTTAACCCTGGTGGGACAGTCCTGAAGCTCCACCGCCCAGGATAGTAGGACCAGATGTACTGCCCATAATGCTAGGACATTGATGGGCAGGGTTTGCTCTGTCCCTGACCATTTCCACTGAGCTGTGAGCCCGTCCAGGGTTGCTCCCCAGCCTGAGAGACTGGCATCTGTAGTCAGTACTCTCCAAGTTACCGGGAGAAAGGATTTTCCCTTTTGCAGGTTCTGATCCTGCAACCACCATTTTAGGCTTAAGCATGCCTGAGGAGAAGAGCACTTACTCTGTTCCAAGCCAACAAGATGTCTTGTTGTAAGGGCCTGGAATGGAACTGGGCATAGGGCACTGCCTCGAAGGAGGACACCATCCTCCCTAGAAGACTCATACAAAGCCAAATAGAGGGTTGTCTGGCGCCCCTTATCTGACGCACCTGATCATTCAGGGCACAGATCCTTACAGGTGGCAAGAATACTCTTGCTTGGACATGTTTAGGATCAGCCCTAAATACTTTAGGACTTTGAGCTGGTCTCAAAGCTGACTTTTCGGTATTTATAATCCAGCCTAAGCTTTTCAAATACCGCACTATATTATGCTCTGTTCTAGAGCCTGTACTGAGTGATCTCTGAGCAGGAGGTCATCCAGATACCCGAGCGCCAGAATCCCTTGGGCCTATAAAAGACCCAGTACTGGTGCTAGGACCATTGTGAACACCCGGGGAGCTGTATCAAGCCCGAAGGGTAGAGCCACAAACTGAAAATGTTGCTCCTCTACTGCAAAACGTAGGGACCTCAGACGAGGCTGAAAGCTAGGCACATGTAAATACGCATCCTTTATAATCCATGGAGGCTAGAAAGTCTCCCCTCTGGAGTGAGGTTACTACTGAGCAGACAGACTCCATCCGAAAGGTCTATCAATAGATACTTGTTCAGGGACCTTAGGTGCAAAATGGGCCTAGTGTCCCAGTTTGGTTTGGAGGATCCGAGGGAACACTGGATCTCAGAAACCTGAGGGAGAAGCCCCCGCAATTCCAGCTTGTAACAGAGATATAATTGAGGTGATCCACTCGTCCTGAATTGTTGTTTTCCAAATGTCGGCGAAGTGTAGCAGCATTACCCCCAACCGATGGAGTGGGGGCGTCCCCTCAAAAGGGGGGCTTGGTGCTGGGTTCAGAAGAATTTTGGACCCAGGGCCTTTTATGACCCTGGCCTTGCAACTTGCCCCTCGCCCTAGCACCCTGTTGGCGTCGGAACCGCCCTTACGCTAAGACATTTGAGGAAGCAGTCCCTGGGTTTTTAAACGAGGGACGTCTGGTGCTTTTCTTCACAGGAAGTTGAGAACTCTTCCCTCCGGGAACCTTATGGGTATAATTTGTCCAAGTGATCACCGAATAAATGATCCATATGAAATGGAAAACCTGCCAATAACTTTTTACAGGGAAGGTAGAACAATTCCTATGTGCTCAGTGAAGCTAGCCTGTGCAAAGCAATGCAAACAAACGTGCAAAAAACATATTTATATAACGCAATCAATAGTAAACTGGGTCTGGTCCATGCAAATCCTGCAGTGTGCAAACTAAATGCAATTGCCACAAGAAGAGTAGTCTATTTGTTCAGAAGATCCTCTACACATGAATAGGCAGATACATGTGCTAATGTTCAACCATGCATAAGGTATTTCCAATGTGCAAGTATTCCAAAGTGCAAGTGCTTCCCTGTGCAAATATTTAGATGTGCAGAAATTCCAAATGTGCAAACATCCAAGTGTTTCTCCTGTTCGTGCAAATACAAACTGATAAGTAGTGGCCCCTTACCTTGCGGTAAAGAGGTAACCGCATTTATAGAAACACTGGCTGTATCAGCTTCTTCTCCCCATATCCCTGGATCTTAATGGATATTTTGTTGGCGTAAGATAAATTTAGCCAACACAATATTTATACGTCTGGAACCCAGTGGATTCTTTTTTTCCACTTTCATCTTGGTCTCTCAGTAGAAGCAGGAGTAAATGAAAAGAAGGAAACAATCCCGATTTTCCACCAGGCAAGAGTCCCATTTATCTGGCCAACTCCTGGCCCCACACAGATCTTACTGCTAGGCAATTCTTCGACAGGAGAAAGAATTTCAGATCATTGGCTGATTTGAATACCACGGCTTCCCCTATCCACATCTCCGACTGGACGTATAGACAATTACATCACTTCTTGACTGGACGACATAATATAGACTATTGGACAAGAGATTTGAACACCCTAGAAAGTCTTTGTACACAACACGAACCACAAAGACATCTCATCTCCATCCTGTACACATATCTCTTCATGGGAGATTCAGCGTTCTCCAGCAAGCCTTACTCCTCATGGGAGCAAGATCTAGCTATCAAACTTTCTGACTCAGAGTGGGAAACCATTTGTACTTATATTCTCAAAGGATCCCTTAATGTAGCGGTTCAGGAAGGAGGATACAAAATTCTCTCCAAATGGTATAGAACCCCTTCCCTGCTTCACAAATTCTCAGATAATAATTCCAACTTATGCTGGCGCTGTGGCAAGGCGGAAGGGACCATGCTTCACATTTGGTGGTCATGTCCCGCCCTTCAGAATTACTGGAGATCTGTCCATGACACCATAATTGCTGTAACATCCCAAACCAATAATTTTTCCCCTGCTTCCTACCTACTTCACTACACCAAAATCCCCAGGACACGCTACTTTAAATCACTCAATATGATTATGATTAACACGGCGCAACAATGCATCCCATGTCATTGGCGATCCTCTACAGTACCAACCATAGCGGAATGGTTCCGTAGATTAAATAACACCGAAACCATTGAAGAATTAATTAGCATATCCAATGACACAGTCACAAAATTTTCAGAAATATGGCAGGACTGGCGCCGTTTCAAACTTACTGACGCTTACTCCTCACAATTGGGTTAAATAATTCTCATATACTAGATTATACCCTTCTCAGTGTCACCCCTATCCTCTAAATTTAATCTTTTCCACCCTTCCTTTCCCCCATAATATGTATTTCTGATTGTTCTGTTTTCCCATTCGATAGCTCAGAATATCTTAGTGTTCCCTCCTTTCTAGTTAATGCACCCTTAAGGTTGGTTCTAGATTCAACTATATCAGTAACTAAGATCTTTAATGTGACTCTTTCCACGGTTGGAAATTGGTTAAATTCTGGAGTAAGCTGTTGATCTATTAACTATTTATCTACGCATTCATGCCTTATTGTGCCATGTATATTCTGATGCTATACTTACTCCATTGTTTGTATTTCTCTGTATGACTTCTTTACCTCAATAAAAAAAATTTGTGGAAAAAAAAAAAAAAAAGAAAAGAAGGGGGTACCATATAGTGTAGTAATTTTTAAAGCAATCAGCGTATTTATTAAGATAATATACAGGGTACTCACATAAACAAAAAAACAACACTTATCTCCTACTAGCGGTGAGCTTGTTTGCCTACGTCAGTATGAAGCGCCTATCCTGTCCCTTCACGCGGCTTCATCAGGGCATGCTGGGAGGGCGCACAGAAGGTCTTTATATAGCCTGCAATATTCTAACTAAACGGCACCCATTTTCTTATAGCTTCCCATGTTCATTCGAGATTTATATACAAAAGAGCACCGACCATTTGTGATAAGGTAGTAAAGAGCGTACTGGATCTCCCGAAGTAACCTTTCACGTTTTTTACTGGAAAAGGTTTCTATCCATGTAAAAGATGCTTTGCGTGTACAAAAACTAACCGCCCAAACAAAAAGAAATTACATCTTGCATCCAAAAGTACAGGAGATACATACGAGATTAAAGATTTTATTTGCTGCAACACGGAAGGAGCAGTTTACGCCCTAGAATGTAGTTGTGGCCTACAGTATGTCAGACGCACCAAACGACCCTTAAAAGTGCACATTAAAGAACATGTTCAAAATATCCTTAAAGGATATGATAAACACAGCGTGTCTAAACACTTCCTATTGTACCATAATAAAGACCCCCACCGACCATAAATTTTGGGGAATAGAACCATATACCAAACATTATAAAACCCATATAATACAGCGCTATTCCTAAATACAGATACAGAAAAATAATTTTTTAAAGTGAAAAAAAAATTATGTCACAAAAATTAGTGAATATATATAATAAATACAATAAAGGCAGCAGCAACTTAAGAGTGAGATACCCACAATTACAAATACCAATTTTTCCAAAAAAGCTGCGCTATAATGATTCAAATCAATGTGTGAAACAAATGAATTAATAAATAAAAAAAAATGAATCCAAAAATACAGACAAAGGAATCTATATATAAATGTTCAAATATTAGTCCATTTCCCAGTCAACAGTAATTCTGCTTATCATCTCCACCGTGTTTTATCACACCGCACCAATGAAAAGAAGTGTCATCAGAGTTGCAGAGAAAGGCTTTCCACCACCAACAATACTGACGCTTACCATCTCAGAAATCAAATGTCGCCACTATTAAATCACTCCCTCTGAACATGGACTTCATGGAGGATGTATGTTTAAGCGCTCTGTAAAAGTGGATGGTATGTTACTACGGCCACACCGCTCATTGCCCAGCACATGCATAAACAAGAGGAATCGCTATAGTGTGATATAGTCGAAAATTTTAATAAAATAAAAAGACTTGCACTTACATCAAATATAAAAAGGATTCGTTTTCAATAAAAAGATTTGCCGGCCGGCTTCATACAGGGGCACGTGCCCCTGGAAGACGTTATCTCTAACGAATCGGCGTAGGGAGGAGCGGCGTGCTGACGTCACCGCGATCTATGCTGAACCCGGAAGCGACGGGCAGCGTTGTATGAAGCCGGCCAATCTTTTTATTGAAAACAAATCCTTTTTATATTTGATGTAAGTGCAAGTCTTTATTTTATTAAAATTTTCGACTATATCACACTATGGCGATTCCTCTTGTTTATGCATGTGCTGGGCAATGAGCGGTGTGGCCGTAGGAACATACCATCCACTTGAACAGAGCGCTTAAAGAGATACATCCTCCATGCAGTCCATGTTCAGAGGGAGTGATTTAATGGTGGCGACATTTGATCTCTGAGATGGTAAGCGTCAGTATTGTTGGTGGTGGAAAGCCTCTCTGCAACTCTGATGACACTTCTTTTCATTGGTGCGGTGTGATAAAACACGGTGGAGATAAGCAGAATTACTGTTGACTGGGAAATGGACTAATATTTGAACATTTATATATAGGATTCCTTTGTCTGTATTTTTGGATTCATTTTTTTTTTTGATTTATTCATTTGTTTCACACATTGATTTGAATCATTATAGCGCAGCTTTTTTGAAAAAAAAAAAAAAAAAAAAAATTATATATATATATATATCAAACATTGGCGAGGGGGACACAAGGTGAGGACCCTCAGAAAACTAGAGTCCAAATGGATTTTTACACTAGACACCTTTTTCGCCCAGGGGTAAGAATATTGAATTTGATCTTAAAGCGGGAGCTACAAATACTGCAGCTGCTGACTTTTAAAATAGTGACACTTACCTGTCCAGCGCGCCCGCGATGTCGGCACCCGAAGCCGATCTCTAGATCGTCTCTTGGGTGCTGCTGCCGCCATCTTGGGTATGGGAATCATTTCCCGGTTACCTACTGCGCATGCGCGAGTCGCGCTGCGCAATAAGGACGGTCCCCGCTGCCTCTGGGATCTGTGCGTTTCCCAGCAGGCAGCGGGGCACTTGCGGAAAGGGGCGGGCACTTGCGGAAAGGGGCGTAATCTACGCCCCTTTCCGCAGAGATCTATCCCGGAAGTGGGTGCAGATACCTGTACTGTAAAGGTATCTGCACCCCCCTCCCCCCTGAAAGGTGCCAATTGTGGCGCCGGAGGGGGGGGGGAGGGTTCCGATGAGCGGAAGGTCCACTTTAGGGTGGACCTCCGCTTTAATTGTTTTCTTAGCGATTTTTAAGGACCTGTAGCTTTATATATCATTTTTATTTTTTGTGCTACCTACTTGGTATATGAGACCTCTATCATGCTATGTTTTGAATTCATACAGTGATGTGATGTATACATCAGTATGGAGTTTTATCCCTTCCACTCAAACTTATGAGTACCTATTGTATTTCTTATAACCAGGATGCACTGGACTATTAACTATGTAATTTTAATTTTTTATATTCTTTTTGTGTTACATTCCTTATGTGTATCTAGTCTTTACACTTATTCCCTTTTAAATTAAACTCCCATTCGCAGTATCAAATTTTCACATTCTATAATTAGACATGGATATCGCTAATACTAGATATGTATATGTAACCTACAAAATGGCTGCGCCTGGGATACGGCCCTCCTTCCGTAAAACAATAGATAACCATTAAGTTGGCCATGCCTACAATCATGCCATATTGCTAATCACATTAGTTTTGATGACCAAGAAAATGGCCGCATTCGTGGACTTCCGGAAAATGGCCACCATATGATTAACATGGGAAGCTACAAGAAAATGGCCACCGTTTAGTTCTATTATTGCAGACTATATAAAGACCTTCTGTGCGCCCTCCCAGCATCCCCTGATGAAGTCACGTGATTGTGACATCACGCGTAGGGACGGGATAGGCGCTTCATATTGACGTAAGCAAACGAGCTCGCCGCTCGTAGGAGATAAGTGTTGTTTTTATTCGTTTATGTGAGTACCCTGTATATTATCTTAATAAATACACTGATTGCGTTAAAAATTACTACACTATATGGTACTGCCCCTCTTCATTTAATCCTGCTTCTACTGAGACACAAAGACGAAAGAGAAAAAAAGAATCCACTGGGGTCCAGATATATAAATATCCACTTAGATCCAGGTATATGGGGAGAAGAAGCTGATACAGCCAGTGTTTCTATATATGCGGTTTCCTCTTTACTGCAAGGTAAGGGGCCACTACTTATCAGTGTGCATTTGCACGAAGGGGAGAAACACTTGGATGTTTGCACATTTGGAATTTCTGTACATCTAAATATTTGTACAGTGAAGCACTTGCACTTTGGAATATTTGCACATTGGACATACCTTATGCATGGTTGAAATTAGCACATGTATATGCCGATTCATGCATAGAGGATCTTCTGAAAAAATAGACTACTCTTCTTGTGTCAATTGCATTTAGTTTGCACATTGCAGTATTTGCATAGACCAGACCCAGTTTACTATTGATTGCGTTATATAAATATATGTTTTTTGCACGTTTCTTTGCATTGCTTTGCACAGGCTAGCTTCACTGAGCACATAGTGATACCGTGCAAAAAAGAACAATTCCTATCTGTACACCTTCTGGCGTACTGTATATATACTATTGACTACCGTATTTATCGGCGTATAACATGCGCCAGTGTATAACATGCACCACAAGTTTAGGAGGGAAGTTTAAGGAAAAAAAAAAACTTAGATTTAAATGCCCATCAATGCAGCCTTGTCCATGTCATTTGCAGCCTTGCATTTAGCCTCGTCAGCGTCATTTGCAGCCTTGCATTTAGCCTCGTCAGTGTCATTTGCAGCCTTGTCTGTGTGTTTGCCATTTAAAAATGGCACCTCAGAGATACAGAGCAGATGTCCTGTGTATCTCGGTGGCGCTCGGTAGTTCTCAGCGACTTCCGGGGATTTTCGGCCGCACATGGCCGGTCCTGGCTATCTTCGGCCATTCTCGGCTATTTTCTGCCACACTCGGCGGCTTTTGGCAAGCCGCCGAGTGTGGCAGAAAATAGCCGAGAATGGCCGAAGATAGCCGAGAATGGCAGAGTGCGGGCAAAAATACCCAGAAGCTGCCGAGAACGGCAAAAAGGCTTAGAAACAGTGGGGGATTGGCGTATAACATGCATCCCCCATTTCCCCCTGATTTAAGGGGGGGGGGGGAAAGAGCGTGTTATATGCCGATAAATACGGTATATATTGTTAACCATATAGTGATATTATTCACTTTGCACTATATTGCAGATTTTGCACTTATTGTATATACACTATATATTTGTTTATATTTGCATTTTTGCACAGATGTTCTTCTGCACTTTGATCTGTTTTGATGTCACGTTACACCTGTAATTGAAAGGTGAAGGTACTAATTAGCTATTTTTGCACGATATCCAATACTTGATTACAAGAGAGTTTGTTGCCCTACTGAATATTATCTCAACTTTATTTTTTAGTATTATATTTTTTCTTTATACTGAGATACCAAATTTGTTACACTTTACCAGGTACTGCTGGTTGTAGCAACCAGTTTCTCCAATTGCATCTTTATTACCATCTTTTGCTGAAAAATATTACATTACTTTGTTCAATCTATCTTGTCACTATTGTATAATTTTCTGCTCTCCCTTAGAATAGCGCAACACCATTTCTTTAATACATAAAAGTCTGTGCATATGTACAGACAAGAGAGCCAGATAAGAAACCTGCTGTATTGAATCCTTTAAAGCATCAACAGCAAAAGACAGCGCTGGAAAAATATCTGTCTTACATTCAGGCAGATCAGCCTCCTGGTTAGACCTATCAGGCCGTTTAACCCGATCCTTTGCGGACTGGCAAATACCAACTGCTGCAACAGCTGGCTGAATAGCTGAACTGGCCAAAGAAAAGGAAGGCTTCAATAATAACGCCAATTTCTTGTCAAAGGGGTCTTTCAAGCCCTGTGCATTATCTATCGGACAATTAAAGTTCTTTTTTAAGGAAGAGACTGCTGCATCTATGGCTGGCATGCTCCATTTTTTAACAAACTTTTCATCCATGGGATATAAAAAAAAGGGAAAACTTCTTAGGAGGAACAAAAGTCCTGTTAGAATGTTCCCAATCAGTGTACACTGCCTGTTCCAACAGGGGGCATAAAGGGAAAGTCTGAGCGACCCGGAGAGCCCTCAGAGATCCCAAACAGGACAAGGGGGGCTCAGTCACCTCTGCAAGAGGCAATTTCGGTCAGAGTCAGGATCAAAAGCCTCTGCGACTGAGGCAGACATTGAGACATCGACTGGATATCTTCTTGTGCAGACTGCTCAGAAGCAGACTCATCTGCCGGGCACTCCACCGAATCTTGAACTTTAAGTTCCTCCCCATCCTCAACCCATTTCTGCTCCAGAGTAGGAAACTCCAAGGAGGGGGGGAGGGGGGAATCTGTCACGCCACCCTGCGGGATGGAGGCAATCATGCCAGCAATCCTGTGCTCTAACCCGGCTAGGGCTGAGGACAGTTCAGCCTTCGTGATAAAGGGTGAAGCAGCAGCATTGACTGTAGGCAGGGCTGCTGATAGGCCAGCACAACTGGCACTGTTGTACCTGAACAGATAAGTAATAAATGTAAAAAAATAAAAAATAAAAATCCTCCAGCCATGACCGATCAGAGTCATAAATAACGCCAACCCATAAGCCCAATGGCGGCATGGGTGTCACGGTCTGCTGCACAATATGGCATTGGCGGCATGGGTGGCACTGTCCGCAGGTAAACTGCCACCCATGACACCAACGCCGTAATGTGCTGCAGACAGTGCCACCCATGCTGTAATGTGCTGCAGACAGTGCCATCCATGCTGCCAATGGCATTATGGAGGGGCCAGGGGTAGGGCTAAAGGAGGGACCAGGGGCGGGACCAGGGGTGGAGCTGAAGGGGGCCCCATGATTACCATCAGCGGCCCTGACTGTAGGCACAATACCAGATAGGCACAGCGGCTCAGATTGCCCGGAAGCCTCTGGTCCTTCAGGGGATACAACACTAGGGATATGACTAGGTTCATCAGGAACTACTGACGACATAGGTGCGCCCTTCCCTGTGGCGTTAGTCCCGCTCCTCTTTTTGGAAGACAGCAGTCACAAACAAAGTACTTGGGTGTAGTATTAAAAACACCTCAGAAGGGAGGCCCTTTAATAGGGCTGGCACACCAAGCCCCTATGCAACAATCCTTCTAAGCACCTTTAGCCTGCCAAGCAACACCTGGTGACTCACGTGACCCGGGTAAGGAAAAATGAACCACTACAAGTGTCTGTTCAGAGCCTGCTCTGTGTCCCACAGCGGCTTTCTGGAAGCACCACATGCTTGACCTACACAGCTTAAAATAAGCAGGGTGTGCGCTGGAGCGTTCTGTGCACGCGCATGCACACATGTCCTGGCAAACTGGTATGAATAATCACGTACAACGCAAATCTTCATGCTCCCAGATAAAGGTTACAGCGCATGTGCGGCACAGCCACATGCGCCATGCCTGCCAAACTGCCGAGCCCGGTGGCACTCTTGCCAACGTATGTGCGCCATGACGAACCAAGGTGAAATGGCGAACCATTGTGTACCATAATACAGGTAAAAAAAAAAACATCCAGACACAAGCAAAAAAGGTACACTTTGCAAGCACCCAAAGCTAGCCCAAAACGTCCCCGTACGGTCACCACACACAGGTGTCCAGCTTTTAGCTAGCTTGACTGATTGTTACAATCACTGGGACAACCCACAATAATAAAATAAAGGGGTTTCACTTACCCGTCCAGGCGCAGGGCCACTTAGAAACGAAGGGCCCAATCTTCACCCTTCATGGTGGGTTCCTGTCACTTGGACCTTCAAGGACTGGGTACCCTTTCATGTTTAGGGTCCATTTCCTTGGACCTGTACAGCACTCCACATGGTCCAGCGCCCAGAGGCCACATTAGAGGCAAAACCTTGCAGGATCTTGAGTCTTTGCGAGGCTCCGGTACCATTTATCGAAGCATAAAAGCCTGTGTCAAACGGATCCGATAAGTCAATCCCTTGATTCATTTTGTAACCATTTGTGGGACTATAGACCTGAAGCTCAGAGAGCTCAAACAAATCGTGCCATCCACCTTGCAGACACTGGTTAAAAAAAAAAAAAAGTGAACAGGACACACAGGAACCCATTATATATTGTGTCTTTGCGGTGACAGACATTTTTACATTGCACTAAACTTTCCGTCACAGCACATTGTATGAATCAGCCCTTAAACGTAATCATGAATTGTACATTACATTTCAAAATAACTCATAGGAACTAGCAGCATGCATTTGACTTTTGTTCCTTCGTTTTTTTCCCCTTATAGGACATGGTGTTTAATAGAAGATTGAGGCCTGAAAAAATAAAATATAAAAAATTCATAAATTTTTCAGACAGATTAGGTTACCCAGCAAGAACATTATAGGTTTGGCTTTAGCACTCAATACCATTTAATGAAACCATAAGGGGAAAAGAAAACCATAAAGAGCAGCAGTACAGAAGGCAGTGGCAAAGAGCATAAACAAACTTACCCTGTCCCTCCCAATTGGCAGTGGATGTGCAGTGTACATATTTCTCTTTCCATCATATCCAGGCTGGCGGTCTCCAAATATCTGCATTTTGAAATGTCGCACCATCGTGTCAACCACCTCTCTAAAAAACAAAGGAAATTGTTGGACAGATCATGCATCTAAACAATTTTAGAAACCTTATACTGCTGTCAGAAATACTTTGCTCACCTGTTGACTCTTCTGGGCCTTTTCTCAGGTTTAATGTCCACATCATAATGGTAAACATCAATTTTCGGTATCTGCACCTGGAAGTGGTTGGCCAGGAGCCTTATTGGTTTTCCTAATGTTCCTAAGCCAGGACGCCGCGGAGGCTGGAAAAGGTTGGTCGGTGGAGGACCTAAAAATAAATAATGCCATCAGCTTTTTTTTCTTTTCAGTACATAATTCAGTTATTTAATGCGACCAATTTAGCAAAACCCTGAAATGTATCCAACTACATAGAGATCAGCTGGCTGTGAAGTTCCTGACCGTCAGACTCCCAGTTGCTGCCACACACCCCCGGTACCAGTACGTGCCGCCATGTATTACGGGTGCCGCCTGCCCATCTGCACACAGACGCTATCCTGCCCTTCTTGGTGACCGGGAAAGCTGCGTGTATACTTTCTGAGTCAGCCTCTCCATGTCCCTGGCTAGCATAGCCGGAAAGGGATACATTCAGGTCAGGTTAGGTCCTGCATGTCTCATTTAAGACAACCTGACGCCTAAAAAAAAAAAAAAATCACCACATGGGGGGATTAAATATACACATGGGGGGTGGGTATATACACACACATATTATAATATATATATATATATATATATATATATATATATATATATATATACACACACACACACACACACACACACACACATACATATATGTGTGTATACACACACACATTTTTTTTTTATTATATTATATACACACATACGCACTAGGGCTGAAACAACTAATCGTTTAATCGTCAACTAATCGATTATGAAATTTATCGATTACCGTTTTCATAATCAATCGGCCAGTAACATAATGGAGTTAAAAAAAACTAAAATTAGCCCTTTAGGAGTACAAAGATCAAATAATCACTACTGTTTTACAGTCACTGTTGCACAGTAAAAAAATGAACCCCTTACAGTAGCGATTATTTGCTCTTTGTACTATAAAAGGGCAATTTTTTTTTCTTTAGCCCCATTATGTTACTAAATGTCTTATGCCTGGTTCACACCTATGTTTTTTGGTGCTTTTTGTAGAAACGCACTACAGCTTATTAAATATTCAAATCTATGCTTTTTTCAGCTGCTGCGTATTTGGAAAGGGTCAATGACTTTTCAATGCAAAACAGTACTTTTTTGGTTCAATATACTTCAGTATATTAATATGGAGAGGCAGCAGAAATGCGTTTTTGCAGCAATTTCTTTTCCACTTAAGCCCCGGACCAATTTGCAGCCAAAAGGACCAAGCCCCTTTTTTGCGATTCAGCACTGCATCGCTTTAACTGACAATTGAGCGGTCGTGTGACGTGGCTCCCAAACAAAATTGGCGTCTTTTTTCCCACAAATAGAGCTTTCTTTTGGTGGTATTTGATCACCTCTGTGGTTTTTATTTTTTGCGCTATAAACAAAAATAGACCGACAATTTTGAAAAAAATGCAATATTTTTTCTTTTTTGCTATAATAAATATCCTCAAAGAATATATATATAAAAAAAAATTCTCAGTTTAGGCCGATACGTATTCTACATATTTTTGGTAAAAATAAAAATACAAATTGCAATTAGCGATTATTGATTGGTTTGCGCAAAAGTTATAGCGTTCACAAAATAGGGGATAGTTTTATAGCATTTACTAGTAATGGTGGCGCTCAGCGATTTGTATTGTGACTGCGACATTATGGCGGACACATCGGACATTTTTGGGACCATTGTCATTTAGACAGCAATCAGTGCTATTTAAATGCACGGATTCCTGTGTAAATGACACTGGCAGTGAAGGAGATAACCACTAGGGGGCAGTGTAGGGGTTATGTAGGACGTTATGTGTTCTTTTTATTGTAGGCGCCTGTGGCCTGGCATGTGACGCCACTGATCGTCTTTCCCTATATCAGGGAACAGACAATCGGTGACAGCCACAGTAGGAAGCACGGGGAGTTCTTCAGCTCTGTGACCTGATCGCGGGACACCAGCGTCGATTGGGTCCGCTGGTTCCGCGGCCCTGGTCACGGAGCTCAGGACCTGGTCGGGAGCGCGCCGGCGCAAACCCGACCCACAGATACGTGCTTGTGTCCAGCCGTGCCATTCTGCTGACGTACATCGGCGTGAGGCGGTCCTTAAGTGGTTAATCTGCCCAACAACAAATTGCCCAAAAAAAAAAGCAAATATATATATTATATATATATATATATATATATATGTATATGTATATGTGTGTGTGTAAAATCACAGCAAAATCACGTGTGCAAAAAAAAAAAAAAAAAAAAAACGCACAGCAAAAAGCACTGCAGAAACAGATCAAAAGCAAACCACATAGGTGTATACCGAGCCTTATGCTGGTCACGTGGATCATCGCGGCCGTTTACCACGTGATCGCTCCGTCAAATGACGGAGTGATCACTTGTAAACAAACCGGCTTCATGTTATGACGCCGGTTCCTTCCTCCCCTCTGTACCGTTCGGTGCTGTGGGCTGCATCTGCAGTGCCCACATCGCTGCTCACCGAATTTAACCCCTCAATACCCTGGCAATACTCTGCAATACCCAGCCATAGATGCCGCCCTCAGGTGCTTCTGCCAACTCGCCAATACGATCAAAGCCAGAATCTTTTTATTTATTTTTTATTTTTATTTCAGGCTTCCCAGCTTAGAGGTGACATGCAGGGTCTTATTGACCCCATATCTCACTGTAAAGAGGACCTGTCATCCCATATTCCTATTACAAGGGATGTTTACATTCCTTGTAATAAGAATAAAAGTGATCAAATATTTTTTGGGAAAAAAATGTCAAACTAAAATAACATAAAATGAACAATAAAAAAAAAAAAAAGAAAAATTAAAGCACCCCTGTCCCCATGTGCTCGCATGCAGAAGCGAACGCATACGTAAGCCCCGCCCACATATGAAAACGGTGTTCAAACCACACATGAGGTATCGCCGTGAACGTTAGAGCGAGAGCAATAATTCTAGCCCTAGACCTCCTCTGTAACTCAAAACATATAACCAGAAAAAAAGCGTCGCCTATGGGGATTTTTAAGTAGCGACGTTTGGCGCCATTCCACGAGCGTGTGCAATTTTGAAGAGTGACATGTTAGGTATCTATTTACTCGGCATAACTTCATCTTTCACTTTATGCAAAAATTGGGCTAACCTTACTGTTTTTTTCCCCCAGAAAAACGCATTCGAAAAATTGCTGCGCAAATACCTCGTGAGATAAAAATTTGCAACGACCACCATTGTATCCTCTAGGGTCTTTACTAAAAAAAAAATATATATATATATATGTTTTGGGGTTCTATGTAATTTTCTAGCAAATAAATTATGATTTTTACATGTAGGAGAGAAATGTCAGAATTGTCCTGGGTGCTCCAGAACGCCTGATGGCACTCCCTGCATTTTGGGCCTCTGTATGCGGCCACGCTGTGTAAAAATCTCACACATGTGGTATCGCTGTACTCGGGAGTAATAGCAGAATGTGTTTTGGGGTGTAATTTGTGGTATGCATATGCTGTGTGTGAGAAATAAACTGATATGACAATTTTGTGGAAAAAAAAAAAATCTTGATTTTGCAAAGAATTGTGGGAAAAAATGACAACTTCAAAAAACTCATCATGCCTCTTACTAAATATCTTTGAAAGTCTTCTTTCCAAAAAGGGCTCATTTGGGGGGTATTTGTACTTTTCTGGCATGTTAGGGTCTCAAGAATTGAGATAGGCCGTCAGTACTTCAGGTGTGATCAATTTTCAGATATTGGCACCATAGCTTGTGGACTCTATAACTTTCACAAAGACCAAATAATATCCACCAATTTGTACTTAAGCCCCATACACACCATCAGATTTTGTACAGATTTTTGTCTTCAGATTTACCAAGACCATGTAGTACAAGGGCCGGCCTGATTGCAGACAAATTGGAACTCTTAAGGTTTGACCTCATATTATATGGTTTTGGTAAATCTGAAGGAAAAAATCTTCAGAAAATCTGATAGTGTGTATGGGGCTTTATTTTTACCAAAGATATGCAGTGGTATAAATTTTGGCCAAAATTTATGAAGAAAAATTACTAATCTGCTAGATTTTATAACAAACGAAGAAACATTCATTTTTATAACAGAATTTTCGGTCTTTTTTCTTTTATAGCACAAAAAATAAAAAAACCGAGAGGTGATTAAATACCACCAAAAGAAAGCTCTATTTGTGTGAAAAAAAGGCCAAAAATTTCATATGGGTACAGTGTTGCATGTTTGAGTAATTGTCATTCAAAATGTGAGAGCACCAAAAGCTGAAAATTGGTCTGGTTATTAAGGGTGTTTAAGTGCCCAGTGGTTAAAGATTTTACTCCCCAACCATATAGTTGGTTATTTATATTTACCACCGCATATAGAGATTTAAGAATAAAACATTTTTTTTTAACTTTACATATTGAGACCACATTCACACCTGAGCGTTTTGTAGCTTGACACCTGAAGCTACAAAACTCTGGAGGGGAAAAAATCCATTCTTCTCAATGAAGATGGTTCACATCTCCACTCCAAGTTGCCTGAAGCCCTACGCCTGAAGCTCAAACAAGTTCCGGGCCCTTTTTTGTCGCGTGAATCGGGCTGATTTGGGCGTTTTTCTTCTTTTAACATTGGTGACCTTTTGCCCTGCACAAATTCGCGGCAAAACGGGGTTAAAAAAAACGCAGAGAATCGCGGTGAAAAACGCTGCAAATCGCGGTAAAAAACGCCGCAAAACCGCTTGAAAACGCTACGCTCAGGTGTGAATGCAGCCTAAAAAGCAGAGGTCGGAACCCCCCCTCCGGTGTCACATTTGGCACCTTTCAGGGGGAGGGGGGTGCAGATACCTGTAAGTGTCATCCTGTGTTTGTAGGAGTCAGGCTCCATAAAGTCTGCCTTCCTTTTGCCTTTTCCATCGTAGGCTCTCGCATCTTTCCTATACTATCCACAGATTGATTCCGAGTACAATACAGGTATTTGCACCCACTTCCAGGCATAGATCACCGCGGTGATGGCGATGGCC
Source organism: Lithobates pipiens (assembly GCF_037356315.1). Lineage (NCBI taxonomy): Eukaryota > Metazoa > Chordata > Amphibia > Anura > Ranidae > Lithobates > Lithobates pipiens. The sequence goes on from NW_027507748.1 coordinate 323,000,401, forward strand.
TATGCCACTTCCCGTACCCCCCGGCTGTCTGCTAGAAGACACACGGGTCCAAGAGACAGCAGGGACCATTTGGATTGAGCAGCGTGACTCGCGCATGCGCAGTAAGGAACCAGGAAGTGAAGCCACAAAGCTTCACTTCCCAATTCCCTTACCAAAGATGGCAGCGGCAGCATCAGAGGACCGATTTGGCCTCGGGTACCGACATCGCTGGGCGCCCTGGACAGGTGAGTGTTCTTATTTTAAAAGTCAACAGCTGCAGTATTTGTAGCTGCTGACTTAAAAAAAAAAAAAAAAAAAAATATTTGGTGGACCTCTGCTTTATCTAAATTATACACCACACTTTTAAGGTTATTAACCAATTAATCTAAACAATAAATTGGCCGATTAATAGATTATGAAAATAATCATTAGTTGTAGCAAAGCGCAAAACAGAAAATGCAGATTTGACGTGCAGACACAATTTAACAAAGTGTTTCACGTTTCAGTTCATCTACGTTGACATCAGTACGTGAGCTTTTTGTTCTGTGCATAGTCACACCACATTCTGTGTCCTCACTTCCTCCTCCTTTTTAGAAGATTAATACGATTTATTTTTATTCTGCTTGCATAGTAATTAGGAATACATCCATTCATGTGCTGAACTGTGAGAAAAAAAGCAGATATGCTGCATAACGCTGCACAGCACACCAAGATTCTGGTTGAACAGGACACACAGAAAACCATTTCTTGGAGTGAGTTGAGATTTCAAATAATTCTGTATACTGCTGTCCTCAATCCTCTTTAACCCAACATGCTTCAATTTTGTTGTACTAAGGCCATTTACAAAGCACAGAAGCAGGGCCTGTGTCCCTCAATGCAGTCCAAGAGTATGTGCAATATCCCTGGCCAATCAAGCCAAAGGCTAGAAGCAAGCACTGGACCTCATGGGTGTCACACTGTTGGAACAAATGTAAGTATTTTTGACAGTCCTGCTTTAATGTGCAGTTAGCATTCCCGGCATGCCCTTTTTTTTTTTTTTTTTTTTTAACTGTTTAAATCCATGGGTTTACTTCCACTTTAAGGTGATTTAAGTGTGCATGTCTGATTTTCTGATTAAAGGCAATTCCTCAACCCCTAGACTTAATGAGCATACTTTTTTTGGTGCTTGAAAGTAAACCAACTGTATTTGAAATGCCATAGGTATGCCTTCATTATGTCAGTTTGCCAGCAGCAGTGTACGTGAGGCTTAAGTTTCCTTTAGACCCCTTTCACACTGGGGCGTTTTTTCATGCGCTTTAGCGTTAAAAAAAGCACCTGAAAGAAGCCGCAACTGCAATCCCAATGTAAAAGCCCGAGTGCTTTCACACTGAGGCGCTGCGCTGGCAGGGCATCAAAAAATGTCCTGCAAGCAGCTTCTATGCAGCGCTTTTGGAGCGGTGAATACAACGCTCCTAAAGTGCCCCTTCCCATTGAAATCAATGGGAAGCGCCTGAAAAACACTATTGGCAGCAGCGTTTTGTGGGCGCTTTTAACCCTTTATTTGGCGACTAGCAGGGGTTAAAAGCGCCCCAATAATGCTCGAAAAACGCTGGTGGCGCTTTACGAGCATTTTTCGGGCGCTGACATTGTGAAAGGGCTCTTAAAGCACTCGGGCTTTCACATCGGGACAGCAGATGAGGCTTCTTTCAAGCGCTTTACAGGCTCTTTTTTTTAACGCTAAAGCGCCTGAAAAACGCCCCAGTGTGAAAGGGGTCTCAGGAGCAGCGGAACATTTTTTTAAATTTTTTTTTTTTAAACTGTGCCTGAACTCTCCTCTAGGTTACCTTATCAGTACATTTACACAGAGTCATTTCTAGGCAGTTGTGTTTAGAGGCTTTTCTTGGAACCCCAAAAAAAATGCGTTCAGAAGCTGTTTAGAGGCATTTCAAACATGGCTAAACGCATTCAGCCACGTTTCGTTCGCATGCATTTTTCCCGTACATGACTGTTCATCTTTTAGCCAGTCTAGTTTGGTACTTGGGAAAAGTCAAACTTCTCAGCCCTTTTTTTTTTTTTCCCCTTGGTAAGTTGGGAAACCCAAATATCATTTAAAATAAGGCTTCATGTACACGGGATGTTGTTCAACCTATCCTGAACAATTTAACTTGACAGCTAGAAACCGGCATCTAAAAAGGCAGTTTAGCCATGTTTACATGCCACGTTTAGTCGCATTTCATTGTGTTTAGGTCTAGAAGCGTTTGAAAAAGAAAAAACTTATTTATTTTTTTTTTTTTTTTTTTCAAACGCTTCTAGACCTAAACACAATGAAATGCGACTAAACGTGGCATGTAAACATGGCTAAACTGCCTTTTTAGATGCCGGTTTCTAGCTGTCAAGTTAAATTGTTCAGGATAGGTTGAACAACATCCCGTGTACATGAAGCCTTATTTTAAATGATATTTAGGTTTCCCAACTTACCAAGGGGAAAAAAAATAAAAAAAAAATAAAAGGGCTGAGAAGTTTGACTTTTCCCAAGTACCAAACTAGACTGGCTAAAAGATAAACAGTCATGTACGGGAAATATAAGTTGCATAAGAGGTATAAGAGAACATGTGAACCAACGTTGATGAAATACAGTGGGGATCAAAAGTTTGGGCACCCCAGGTAAAAATGTGTATTAATGTGCATAACGAAGCCAAGGAAAGATGGAAAAATCTCCAAATGGCATCAAATTACAAAGATTAGACATTCTTATAATATGTCAAAAAAAAGTTAGATTTTATTTCCATCATTTACACTTTCAAAATTACAGAAAACAAAAAAATGGCGCCTGCAAAAGTTTGGGCACCCTGCAGAATTTATAGCATGCACTGCCCCCTTTGCAAAGCCAGGACCTGCCAGTGTCATGGATTGTTCTCAATCTTCGTCTGGGAAGATCAGGTGATGTCAATCTCAAAGGTTTTAAATGGCCAGACTCATCTGACCTTGCGCCAACAATCAGCACCATGGGTTCTTCTAAGCAGTTGTCTAGAAAACTGAAAATAGTTGACGCTCACAAAGCTGAAGAAGGCTATAAGAAGATAGCAAAGCGTTTTCAGATGTCAATATCCTTTGTTGGGAATGTAATTAAGAAATGGCAGTTATCAGGAACAGTGGAAGTTAAAGCAAGATCTGGAAGACCAAGAAAAATATCAGACAGAACAACTCGCAGGATTGTGAGAAAAGCAATTCAAACCCCACGTTTGACTGCATGATCCCTCCAGAAAGATCTGGCAGACACTGGAGTTGTGGTACACTATTCCACTATAAAGAGATACTTGTACAAATATGGTCTTCATGGAAGAGTCATCAGAAGAAAACCTCTTCTATGTCCTCACCACAAAAATCTGCGTTTGAACTTTGCAAATGAACATATAGACAAGCCTGAGGCATTTTGTAAACAAGTTCAGTGGACCGATGAGGTTAAAATATAACTTTTTGGCCGGAATGAGCAAAGGTACGTTTGGAGAAGAAAGGGCACAGAATTTAATGAAAAGAACCTCTGTCCAACTGTTAAGCATGGGGGTGGATCAATCATGCTTTGGGGTTGTATTGCAGCCAGTGGCACAGGGAACATTTCACGAGTAGAAGGAAAAATGGATTCAATAAAATTTCAGCAAATTTTGGATGGTAACTTGATGCCATCTGTGAAAAAGCTCAAGTTAAAGAGAGGATGGCTTCTACAAATGGATAATGATCCTAAACACACCTCAAAATCCACGGGGGATTACATCAAGAGGCGTAAACTGAAGGTTTTGCCATGGCTTTCACAATCTCCTGACCTCAACATTATTGAAAATCTATGGCTAGACCTTAAAAGAGCAGTGCGTGACAGACAGCCCAGAAATCTCAAAGAACCTCAAAGAACATCCTTGTAAGGAAGAAAGATACCTCAAATAAGAATTGGCTGGCTACAAAAAGCATTTACAAGCTGTGATACTTGCCAAAGGGGGCAGTACAAGATATTAACTATGCAGGGTGCCCAAACTTTTGCAGACACCATTTTTTGTTTTCTGTAATTTTTAAAGTGTAAATGATGGAAATAAAATCAAAATTTTTGACATTTTAAGAATGTCTAATCTGTAATTTGATGCCATTTGGAGATTTTTCCATCTTTCCTTGGCTTCATTATGCACATTAATAAACATTTTTGCCTGGGGTGCCCAAACTTTCGATCCCCACTGTATGCTTTTCAGTCTTTACAGACTTGCAACTAAAAGCAAAAAGGGGTTACAATTGCATTATGTACAGTGGATATAAAAAAAAACTGCAAACACCTGTTAAAATGTCAGGCTTCTGTGATGTAAAAAAATAAATAAAAATATGAAAACAAAAAGATAAACATTTCAGAACTTTTCCCTCTTCAATGTGAGCTATAAACCCTACAAAGCAGTTGAACAACAAGGGAAGTAAAAATAAAACGGTTGCATAAGTGTGCACACCCTGAAATACTTTGTTGATGCGCCTTTTGGTTTTATTACAGCACTCGGTCTTTTTGAGCATCAACATGGCACATCTTGACTTGGCAATATTTGCCCATCTTCTTCTGGTGAAGCCATTCCTTTGTTGATTTGGATGTAGGCTTTTGGTTGTTGTCATGTAAAGAGATGAAGTTCCTCTTCATGTTCAGCTTTCTAGCAGAAGCGTGAAGGTTTTGTGCCAATATTGACTGATATTTGGAACTGTTCATAATTCCCTCTACCTTGACTAAGGCCCCTTTTCCAGTTGAAGAAAAACAGCCTCAAAGCATGATGCTGCCATCACCATGCTTCATAGTGGGTATGGTGTTCTTTAGGTGATGTGCAGTGTTTTTGCACCAAACATATCTTTTGGAATTACAGCCAAAAAAGTTCAAGCTTGGTTTCATCAGACCAAAACACATTTTCCCACATGCTTTTGGGAGACTTCAGATGTGTTTTTGCAAAAAATTACCCGGGCTTGGTGGTTTTTCTTGGCAAGGAAATATTCTGTCCTGCCACTCTACCCCATAGCCCAGACATATTAAGAATACAGGAGATTGCTGTCACTTGTACCACACAACCAGTACTTGCCAAATATTGCTGCAGATCCTTCACCCTGGGTTCACACTATGCGAACCGCTGCAGGTGTCATTAAAAAGAAATCTAATAACACCCCCAGTTTAGTTCAGATTGCAGTGCAAACTGAACTCGCACAGGAATTAGATCGCAGGGAAAAACAAGTCTCGGCACTACTTTCTGTGCGAATCCAATGAGAGTTCAGCCATACAAATGAATGACTCGCATTGCTCAGAGAGCACATGCGTTGCGGGGGCAAATCACATACGATCGCTGATATTGCACTAGTGTGAACCCAGGCTTAACCCCTTCCTGACCAACTGCCGCAGTTATACAGCGGCAGTTACGCACTTCTGCAGGAGCCAGCATAGCTGTACGTTGGCTCTTTAGGACGCTGTAGCAGACACACCTGCAGTGTGTGCCTGGGAGCCGATACGATTGCCCGGCAGGCGTGATGACCACCGGGCACTTGTGAGAGCGAGAACCAGGATCTGGGTGTGTAAACACACAAATCCGAGTTATGTCAGGGGAGAGAGATTGTGTGTTCCTACCAAGTACCATCTCTCCTCCTCTAGTCAGCCATATTCCCCCCCCCCCAGTTAGAACAGACCTAGGTTACACATTTAACCCCTTAATTATCCCCTAGTGTTAACCCCTTCCTTGCCAGTGACATTTATACAGTAATCAGTCGCTATTTATAGCACTGATTGCTGTATAAAATGTCACTGGTCCCCAAAAAAGTGTCAAGTGTCCGATTTGTCCACCGCAAAGTATCAATCCCGATAAAAATCGCAGATCACCGCTATTACCAATAAAAATAATAAGAGGCCATAAATCTATCCCCTATTTAGTAGCTGCTATAACGTCTGCACAAACCAAATCAATATACGCTTATTGCGATTTTTTATTTTACCAAAAATATGCATTACAATACATATCGGCCTTAACTGGTGAAGAAATTTGTTTTAATTTTTGGGATAATTATAGCAGAAAGTACAATAGTGTTTTTTTTTTCTAAATTGCCGCTAAAAAACTCCAAAAGAAATTTCTGTGGGGGAAAAAAAAAAAAAAAAAAAAAAAAACATTTTGCTTGGGTACGTCACACGACCACGCAATTGTCAGTTAAATGGACGCAATGCCGTATCACAAAAAACGGCCTGGTCAGGAAGGGGGTAAATCCTTTCGGGGCTGAAGTGGTTGAAGTTGCTGTAGCCCTTATGGCAGCCTTCCTGACCAGTTTTCTTCTCATCTTTCCATCAATTTTGGAGGGACGTTCAGTTCTTGGTAAAGTCACTGTTGTGCCTTATTTTCTCCATCTGATGACTGTCTTCACTGTGTTCCATGGTATATCTAATGCCTTGGACATTCATTTGGACCCTTCTCCTGATACCTTTAACAATGAGATGATCCCTCTAATGCTTTTGAAGATCTCTGCGGACCATGGCTTTTGCTGTAGGATGCTACTAAGAAAATGTCAGTAAAGACTTACTAGAACAGGTGAGCTTTATATGTTAATCAGAGGCACTCTAAATGATGGCAGGTGTGTACCAGTTAGAGGGTGTGCACACTTATGCAACCACATTATTTTAGTTTATTTTTAGAGTTGTACAGTTTATATGTCAAATTAACAACTTGCCGCCTGCCATATAGCAAAATGACGGCGGCAAAGTGGTTTAGTTATCCTGACCGGATATCATTTGACGTGATCACGATAACAGAGCCGGCGAAAGCCCGCAGTAAAATCTGAGGTGCTGTGTGTCAGTCTGACACATCGCAACGCCGATCGTGGTATGAAGCCTGACTGAGGCTTCATACCACATGATCAGCTGTGATGACCAATCACAGCTGACAGTCGCATGAACCAGGAAGTGCCGGTAAACAGCTTTACTCGGCTCAGGCCGACAGAGAGCCAATCGGCAGCTCTACCTGTTGTGGGGGGTCTGTGCTGATAAATCAGCACATCGATTATCAGCACAGCCACATCAAAAGGTGTCCATCAGCTGCCAATCAATGTCCATCACCTGCCAGCCTGTCCACCTCTATAAAGCCCATCAGTGCCCATGAAAGTACAGATCAGTACCCCATCACTGAGGCCTGTCAGTGACAATCAGTGCCACTTAGTAAAGCCTGTCATTAGCTCCTCATCAGTGCTGCCAATCCAGTGCCACCTAGCAGTGGCCAGTTGTTTTTTCCCAAATTGGCGCTATTTTTAAGATTATAGAGCAAAAAAATCAAAAAAAATCTGAAGTGATCATATACCACCAAAAGAAAGCTCTATTTGTTGGTAGAAAATTATAAAAATTTAGTATGGGTATAGTGTTGCATGCGCACAAATGTCATTCAAAGTGCAACAGCACTGGGCAGGAAGGGGGGGGGGGGAGGGGGGAGTGGCTGGTATTGAAGTGGTTAAAAAGGAAAAAAAGTTTTGAAATGATTTATCTTTGTCTTTTTACATCACGGAAACCTGACATTTTAACAGGGGTGGGTAGACTTTATATCCACTGTATATCTGAAGCAAGTCTACTTAGATTTTTGTATCTAAAAAGGAAAGTATGTTTTTGAATACATTTTCTAGATTTTTTTTTTTCTTTTTTTTTTTAGGGTCGAGTGGGAGGGATTTAGTATTAAAAAAAAAAAAAAAAAAAAAAAAAAAACTGGCCAGAGGTGACAACATTCAATTCACAAAATCGTTAAGTGTCCCCTGCCCATGATAGGAGCAAGTTAAAATTAAACACATTTGGGGAAGGTCAGAAGGTGTTTTTCTGTAACTGAAAGGGCTTTAAAAAATAAATAAAAAAATTAAAGGTATAAGATAAAGGAAGTGTGTTGCACAGATGTACTTTACACATTTTCTGCCCATATACAAAGGTTTTGTCTTTACAGTTCACAATATTATACTAGTTAATATACTGCATTAAAATTCAAACTAAGCATTATTAATGCAATTGATTTTTAAAAGCTGCCATATTTGTATTCTGTCAAATACATTTTACCCTAGTAGAAGTTGGCAGGCTGTGAAGGATAACCCCAACACACTTCTGATGGTGTACCAATTATATACTGCTATATTTAAACACATGAATGGCTACTAAAATTAAAATAGTACACAACTCAAATTAAAACAGATTGCAGTTAATCAGTGCATGAAGATTAGGTAAACTAATTTTCTCCCTTTTGGTCTGTTGAATAAACTGAAGAGTTTTGCGGTATCTGTTCGAAACACGCAAAAAAAAAAAAAACCCTGTGGAAGCAGAAATCCAGGGCTGTTCTGTGCTCTGCAATGTTATATCAAGTATAAGAACTGCTCAGAAACGCTAAACTACAGAAATGATTCCCTTTAGGTTTTGGAGAAGGATTTCTGTAGTCCAAGCAGTCTGTCTTAACAATCACTGTGCCCTATGTAGGAGCAGCATTGTTGATCCATCACTTAAAATGTTAGGCAGCAGACCATAGACTAGTAGGAAAAAAAAGATCCGTAGAAAAATGAAAATTGTTTGATTTTTGACGTTTGTGCCATCATGGTATAAGAATTTTTCCTGCAAAAACAGCATTTTTCCTTCATCTGTGGAAGTTATGCAATGTATTTTGACCTCTTAGCTTGAAACAATAAAAACTTGCATTTATGTTTAAATAACTTTTGTCACACTTCCAGACCCATCTGTCTGGATTCCCTGTTGTGATTACAAGGTTGCAATACACAAAATGTTGAATTCGCTTGTTCCCTACAGCCAGCTCTGGCTGCAGGAATTTTTTTCATTTCCCATAGCAGAAAAAAAATACTATACGATGGTCATCACAATAAGATTTGAGAGAACTTTCGTGAAGGAACGTTCATTTTGCTCATGCGTATTTCAGTTGGTCATTTGCCAGCGTTTTATAGCTTTATACCTGTAAAATCTTTTTATCAACCAACTTACAGACAAGTGAAAAGGATTCTTCTATTTGCAGTTGATTGTGCCACAATCCTAGACCAAGAATAATTCATTTTATATGGATAAGTGGTAGGTTAAGCATCAGTGCAGTTCTTGCACACAAGGCCAGCCATACACAGAGCAAAATTTCTTTCCTGCAACCAGGGAATTAAATTCGCTTTATCCCCCCCATCAACACAGTGTTGATGCAAGAATCCCTCCTGTCAAGCCCTGTACTAAACAGCCACTAAATGACTTTGGTTTGGAGTTACTACAGTAGTACTGGTCTGGGAGAGTCCCATTTTTTTTTTTAAAAGTTAATTTTTTCATTCAAGAAAACGCTCATATACCATCAAAACCATGAGTGCAAGTAAACTGGACCATATTCCTCTGTCATAATCTAAAGTGGTTGTAAAAAAAATAAAAATTACACACCGCTCCCCCAAACATGTCTATACTTGCTCTGTGCAACAGAACTTCAGAGCAGCCCCGATCCTCCACTCGGGTCCCCCACTGCCACTCCTGGCTCCTCATTTATTGCTGGGGACCCCAAAAGCAGATTCCCATGGCGGCACTCATGCAAGCTTGCTCCTAAGACATGTTGCTTTGTCCATTGACACAGACAGCGTGATTGGCCCCCGTCCCCTCGTCACTGCCCAGGTTGGACCAGGTAACTTGGGGCTCTCGCACACACCAGATCCCATGTCATACCCTGGATCATGGCGTTATTTTCTCCCTCCTATCTAGCAGGTAACTTTTTGTACACTTAGAAGTCACTCACCTTTTTTGGTCTCCACACACCCCTTACATTCAGGTTTCTTGGTGGTAACCTTTCATCATGGCTACTCACCTTCACTCTTACTCACTCACCTTTCACTAGTCCCCCTTCTGTATACACTAGTCCAATCACAGTCCTCACTGTCATTACACTCCTATTTACTTAGCCTCTACATTGCATTCATCTGGTTCATTCACTTTTTTACAATGTTGACACTAGGAGTGCTCTGTGTGCCCGAGTCCACCTGGGTTGCTGTCCGTGATGGGTGCTGCCAGACACGCCTCCTCAGTTCCCGACTTTGATGCCTTCGGGTGGCCCACAGTCCCTGACATCGCGCCATTGATGGCACATACACTTGTAAGTGATTTATGGGGGGGGGGGGTTCTTAATCCACCCCCCCCCTTTATTGATACAAGCCTATTTATCCAGACAATTTTTTTCCATTGCAGATACAGCACGTGCTTATCCTGATGAGTGGCACCAAGCGGCGAAACACGTTGAGCTACCAGATGCCGTGTATCATAATAATACAGTTTGACACTAGGGTTAGTGTGCATTTCTATGTATATGGAAATAAAATATACGTAATCATGTCTACAGAATGTTAAATATTTTAATATTCACCATTTTGTTCAACTGCAACCACCTGCTTCATTTAAATTCCCAACCCTTTGCTCCTACTTCTCATTGGAGGTGATTGACAAGAGCGGGAGCCAACGGCTCCTGCAGCTATCAAATCTTCCCAGGGAGGAGGAGGAGGAACAAAGCCAGGAAAGCCACTGCTCATGCTGTGCTGGATCACAATGGGGCTCAGATAATTAAAAAGGGGGCTAGCGACAAGGTTTTTTTTTTTTACCTTAATGCATGAAATGCTTTAAGGTGAAAAAAAAAAAAAAAAAAAAAACTCTGAGGCTTTAGAACCACTTCAAAGTGGCGTTCCAATGACACTTGGAATTTTTTCTTTTTTAAATAATTCTTAAAGTGGAAGTAAACCTATCGATTTAAACAGTTAAAAAAAAAAAAGGCATGCCGGGAATGCTAACTGCACATTGGTTGTGCTCAAACTATCAAACTATCCAATGGCTGGTGTCATAACGAATCCCATGTGCAGCACCATAGCAGTTGAAGATTAAACAGAGGCAAAGATGGCAGCTTCCTTGGCTGAAAATGATAGGGGAGTTTACTTCCACTTTAAGTTCATATCATTTCAATGTAACACTCACGTGTTTTGTCAAATATATCCCCCGGTGTCTGGGTTCGTATGAAAAACGTAGTTTTACAATTTCTTACTGGCAGTTTTCATCTTGCTTGTGGCCATGTGAAGCCCACAAGCATACAGTTCCTGGATACGGTGATGCTGAGCTACCAGCATGCACCGTGTGCTCCCACGCATGCTCAGAATGTTCCTGCTCGGAGCGCCATAAACGTCCACGTTACCATCACAACGGGCGGTGGCAGCAGAAAGTGCCCGCCCCATCATGATGGCAACGAAGAGATTGGAGCCAGTTCTGGTTTCTTGAATCTCGCGAGAACAAGCGGCGGCCATCCTTACTGGCTCCTGGGAATAACCATACATAGCTCCCTGGATATGATGGCCATACTCGCGGGTGGCAGAGACCGGAAAGGCCACTGAAAAGCCTCCTGACAATGTAACCCTTAGGAGAAAAAAACAATAATTTTCCATTTTACAACGATTGAAGCATGTAAATGCTGTTAATGTAAAGTAGTAAAATCGGGTGGAACACCGCTTTAAGCAATTCTAAACCATTTAATTTTCTGCTTAGCATCTGCACTGTAGACACTTTCAGAACAAGCACTCTCCCCCCTCTCCCCCTGTATTACCCACACAATGTCCTGGGGTACCTGAGGTAACGAGTCCTGTGACCATCAGCAATGGGCTAGTACTTTGAGAAAATAAGATTCAGGTAGGTGCATTTAAAAATAAGTGAAAACCTATCTCCAGCCTTTTTTTCTGAAAACTTTTGTTGCCTGCCCAAATTCATTTGGGTCAGCTTGACTAAAGCCAACTAGTTAAAAAAAAATATATAATAAAAAAAAGTACAATTCATCTAAGCCTGTTCTTTGCCCATACATGCAGCCCAATAGGTTAACCACTTGAGTATCAGTCAGTGATACACCTTCACTACCAGGCTCTTTTTCCCCATTTTCAGTGTGAAAATTACTTTAAAAGAGAATTTTATATTTTGAGTCAGAGCTGGATTTATTACAATCTTAGTTTTTATTTGTAAAAGACCAGACATTTACCAAACCTAAACTTCTAAACAACTGCAATTTCAGGTCCAGCAATATGTGTCAGGTTCTGAAAATAAATCTACCCCGCAATGTGCTTATTCAGCTACAGACTTCTCTGCTCTGTTGGGTACAAAGTCACCTGCTGTTATTTAGGGGTCTATATTACATTCTTGTACAATTCCTTATAATCCATAACCCCCCCATAGGCTCACCTGAGCACAATCCTGATCCAGTGATGTGCACAAGAGCAGAAACTCTCCCGGGTCTCAGCCTTCCTTATTGGCTGAGACACAGTAGCGGGAGCCAATGAGCTGTTAATCACAGCCAGTGAGGAGGGCAGGACCAAGCCAAACTGTCTCAGACACAAAGACCGCTCAGGAGCGAGCATGCACGAGTGCCTCCAGAGCAAGCAGCTTGCTGTGTGGGCACTCTGCAGGTGGGAGGGGCCAGGAGCACAGGCAGGGGACTAGAGAAGAGGAGGATCAGAGCAAAATAATTGCAAAGCGGGCAAGTATAACATGCTTGTTACAATAAAATACAAACTTTACAAACTTTTTAACTGGCAAAGTAATTTCCCCAAAGATGATTTTCCGAATCAGGCTTTATGGTTTCCGAATCATGCTTTATTGCCCACGGAACAGATTCCCTTCTGTTCAGACATTTCCCTTACATTAAGCCATGAGAATAGGAATGGAAGGTCACAATTACATGAAACATTCATTCCAGGGACAAATCTCCAGGATCTGGGACCTCACTGCAATCCAGATGTAGACAACTCAGAAGTACTGCATTCACTTCTAAAATGGGCTTTATGATGCTTCTACAGAGCATTTCATGGAAGTTTAGGTTGACATCTATGCGGCTGCACTTGATGTGTTTTTCATGCATGTTTTGCAGTGCATTTTGCGTTTTTACATGCAATTTTCATGCAAAAAAATTTGTCTTTAATCACCAAGACCAGGCGCTGCAGTTGAACTGCAGCAGATTGGCTCCCCTGCGCGAACCGCCGTTATCATACGTCGGCCACTTTAAGAAAAAAAAGGGGGTGCGTGCCCGCAATACCAATTTGCATGGCCACGATGTCCGCCGGCCGCCCACAATCGTGCCAGAGAGACAGAACGAGGATCAATGTATACAGACAGATCTCTATTCTGTCAAGGGAGTAGAGAGAGATCTGCTTTTCCTAGTGATCATGAACAGTAATCTATCTCTATTTCCTGTCACTGCACTGCCCCCAGTTAGAAACTCCTCCCTAGGGAACACTTAACCCCTTGATCACCCCTAGTGTTAACCCCTTCACCTGCCAGTGACATTTAGGGCTCCATTATACTTGCTTCGGCTTCAACAAGGCTTCGGCAGGCTTTGATAAAGCTCTATGAACACTAGTCAAAGCTCCTGTCAGTAAGGGTCCTTTCACACGGGGCGGATCAGTACTGATCCGCCCCGTGGATATCCGTTTGCTCAGTGGGGATCGCTCCGTCGATCCCCGCTGAGCAGGGAGATGACAGGTCCATCTCTGCACACTGCGCAGGGACAGACCTGTCACAGCGCCGCTCTCCCCTATGGGAGATCGGATGACGACGGGCCGCAGTGTCCGTCATCACCAGATCCGATCCGCAGACGGATGGAAAAATAGCTTTTTCCTCCGTCACTTTTTCGGATCGGAGCGGGTCGGATGTCAGCGGACATGTCACCGCTGACATCCGACGCTCCATAGACCTCTATGGAGCACCCGTTCAGGTCCGCCTGAAAAACTGACAGGCGGGCCTGAACGGATCGTCAGTGTGAAAGGGGCCTTAATATAAAGGTTATCTTACAGTCCTTTTCACACCTGTTTTGGCTTTGGCTTCGCCTCAACAAAAATATACCCCATGTAGCTTCAGTGGTGCTTCAAAGCCTCCATTGAAGTTTATGGTAAAGTTCGTTTGAAGCCCCAAGCAAAAGCAAGGTGTAAACAGAACTGTAAGCTAACCATTTTATTTAATGACAGGAGCTTTGATTGGCATTTAGAGAGCTTTATTAACCACTTCAGTCCCGGAAGATTGGGCTACTGAATGACCGTGGCCATTTTTTGAGATTCGGCACTGCGTCGCTTTAACTGACAATTGTGCGGTTGTGAGACACTGCACCCAAAGAAAGTTGACTTTTTACCACAAATAGAGCTTTCTCTTGGTGGTATTTGATCACCTCTGGGGGGTTTATGTTGCGATAAAAAAAAAAAAAAAAACCCCACAATATTTTGTACTTTTTGCTATAATAAAAATTGTTTTAAAAAGCAGATATTTAAGAACACACAACTATTTTTTTCTCAGTTTAGGCCGATATGTATTCTACATATTTTTGTTAAAAAAATAAATAAAAATCACAAGCAGCGTATATTAATTGGTTTGTGCAAAACATAGTGACTACAAAATAGCGGATAGATTTATAGCATTTTTATTTATTTTTTTAACTAGTAATGGTGGCGATCTGAGATTTTTTTTTGTGACTGCGACATTGCGGACACATCGGACAATTTTCACACATTTTAGGGACCATTGGCATTTATATAGCGTTCAGTGCTATAAAAATGCATTGATTACTGTAAAACTGTCACTTGGCAGTGAAGGGGTTAACACTAGGGGGCGATCAAGGGGTTAACTGTGTTCCCTGGGAGGCGATTCTAACTGAAGGGGGAGGGGACCGACTAGAGGAAGTGATGGATCGTGGTTCCTAGCTAACAGGAACACACGAGTGGTCACTCCTCTCAGAACAGGGAAGTGTGTGTTTATACACACACACACACACACACACACACACACACTTCCCTGTTCTGTCTCCAGTGCTTGCGACCGTCGGCCACTACCATCTACACCCCCGCTGTGCAGCAGGCCAATGTATAGCTATGACGGTTCGTGGGATTGTGCTGAACTGCCGCAGTAAAATGAGCCATAAACCTATCCCCTATTTTGTAGACCCTATAACTTTCGTGCAAACCAATATAAGCTTATCGCGATTTTATTTTATTTTTTTACAAAAAAATATGCAGAAGAATACATACTGGCCTAAACTGATGAAGAAATTTTAATGAAAGAGGGTTTTGTGGGACTTCATAAGTGAGAAGGAGGTGGGACATTATATAAAGGCACACAGGAGCTATAGAATAGGTTAAATGTATGGGGGAAAAAATAAAATTGTTAATGCTAAATCGTTCCATAGCCAAATGATTCTTTACAGTACATTTGAAAATCAATATCGCATGCTAGTTGACAATCCCCCAAAAATTCACACATTTACAAAACACATAGGGGATAGTTGATACATACTGTAAATACATATACACATATTGCAGTTGATACACATGCAACCTGTTGACCTAGTTGATTTTTTATGAATTGCAGTAAGATTAAATGTTTTAGAAAACCTCTACAAATTAAATGATACAAACATATGTGGAGTCGACTCAAAGGAATCTTATCGGCCCACAATTAGTACTGGATACATTAGCTCAACGCATTTTGCAGCCTTCTAGCCACTCAGCAGCAGAACCATAGTGATCATCTATAAATAAAAAGGACAGTAATGTCTAAATGAGCTAACAGTCATAAATTAAAAAAATAAAATTAAAAAAATTGTAAATATATTGTTTAATTTATAGGGTGGGAGAACCCCCTTAGAGCAAAAAAAAAAAAAAAAAAAAAAACTTACAGGACACATCTATGTATTGGTGGGGTGGCAATGGGGATCGCAAACCAGCCAAAGACATCTTCGAGAGCTGAGGCGGCGCACAGGGCGACAATCAACACAAACATCCAAAGCGGGTATGCGCTTGAACTAGTGACCCCAAAAGGGGACCTTTGTGAAAAAAAGTGTACAACAGAATTTTTTTTTTTAAAATGAAGTGAACAGCGTGTTTGAAGTGCAGGAGTAGAAAGTGAAGTTACAATAAAGTGGGGGGGGGGGATAAGAAAGGAAAATAATGAAGGCTAGGAAGGAAAAAAAGTGAAGAGAAGCCAAACGCCAGAAGATAGATATGAGTGAATAGATACTGATTGCTGAATGAATGAATGAATGAGAGCGATGGTCCGATGGTGCATCAAGGTGAGAAAGAAATTAGCTTGTCCTGTGTGTGACCCAGCCAGGAATGAGGCTCCTATAGAGAGCGCTGTTACAACCCAACCCCCCCAACGTCATGCTAATGTGCAAGGAGGACCTGGACAAGCTTAGCCAGCCATGCAATTAGCGCCAAACAAATCTTCCAATGCTGGCAGATGTAAAAATCACTGTGCCCACGCAGGGGCTCCACAAGGACGCTGTATTCTCGGAGTGACGTCGATGCGCATACACTTTCTTTTGTGCACTTTCACAGAGGTCCCTTTTGGGGTCACTAGTTAAAGCACAAACCCGGATTATATCATACACCCTGACCCACCTTGGAGGTTTGTGTTGGTTGTCCCCTGCACGCCACAGCTCCCGGAGGGGTCTTTGGCTGGTTTGATCCTCATTGCCGCACTACCAATACATAGATGTGTCTACGTTTTGTGCTTCTAAGGGTTCTCTCACCCTATACATATTACAATATATTTACATTGGGTTTTTTTTTTGAGCGCTTTATATTTTATTTTTTCTGATTTTGTTAGATCATTTAGACATGGCTGTCCTTTCCATTGATAGATAATCACTTCTGTTCTGCTCTTGATGAGTGGCTATAATAAGGCCAAAACTCATAACTAACTACCGTATCCAGTACTAATTGTGGGCATTCCTTTATGACTCCATATATGTTTGTATCATTTAATTTGTAGAGGTCTTCTAATACATTTCATCTCTTTCTGCAATTCATAAAAAAAAAAAAAAAAAAAAACAACTAGGTCAACAGGTTACATAGGCATCAACAATAATATGTGTATAAATATATATCAACTATCCCCTATGCGTTTGTAAATGTATGACTTATTGGATTGTCAACTAGCATGCAATATTAATTTCAAATGTTAAGACTATCAATATAAAATAAAGTGCAAAAATCATTTAGATCTGGAACTATATAGCATTATTAACCAATAAAATGCATTTTTCCATTCATTTAACCCATTCCCTTGCTCACGTGTGTCTCAAAGCCCCACTTCCTTCTCTTACCTTAAGAGGCGGCAGAGAAAGCCAAGTCTCTCGTGCAACATCGCTGGATCGAGATGGGGCTCAGGTAAGTATTAGGGGGGCTGAGGAGTGCTGCTGCACACAGAAGGCTTTTCATCTTAATGCATAAAATGCTTTAAGATAAAAAACCTGAAGCCAGAGAGACCAGGCACAGTTTTTAAATAGCTCAGGGACAAACCACCACTATTCCTGTGCGGTTTTAAAACTGTGCCTGGGACTCGAGTGGTTAAAGCAAATTGTTTCCTAAAATTAAACTTGTGCTAACCTATAGGGCAGGGATATGCAATTAGCGGACCTTCAGCTGCTGCAAAACTACAAGTCCCATCATGCTCTGCCTCTGGGTGTCATGCTTGAGGCTGTCAGAGTCATACTATGCCTCATGGAACTTGTAGTTCTGCAACAGCTGGAGGTCTGCTAATTGCATATCCCTGCTGTAGGAGATAGCACACAGCTCAGTTTGGAGGTTGGGGGTGAAGGGGGATAGGAATGACAATATCCAACACACTGGAAAATGGTAAATAGCTAAGGTGTCACAAGCTCTTCAAGAAAGCAAACTTTCTACGGACCACTCACCAGAAAGTGGACCATCAAGGTCTTTTACAGACTGCGAACAGTTTATTCCTTTATAACTGAACATGGTCCTTTAACTACCTGGTGAGTCACTTACCTGAAACAAGAATGTCGATATCAAATGTCAGATATCCAATATGCACATTGTTGCTCGGGGTCTGTGACTCACTAAGTAAATAAACGATAAGTATGACAAGTCAGGGACATGCACCAGCAATGAAATCTGATATCTCACTACTGAGCGCTTTAATGATAATCTCCAATCTCCTGGTCTGCTCGTTGGTGGGGGGACTACCATTTCCATGCATATAAAAGCACCGATAGCAAAAAGACACTGAACTACAAGAAAGTACTGCAAAGACCAACTGGTTTAACCGATCTTTAGCGAACGCTAAGAAAAAACGAGCGATGAATGAATCAGGAAATCAAAAATATTTTATTTTTTCTGAAATAGCCAAGACACCATCTCAGAAGGCATGACAATAAAAAATAAAGTTCTCTATTATTGGTAGTTATAGGTACCAATAAATGAGTAATTTGCTTACTGCAGCTCAGAATGCAAAATTCATGAATACGTTAACGGGGTTATAAAGGTTCGCGTTTTTCCACCTTAACCACTTTCAGACCGGACCATTTTGCTGGTCAAAGACCAGACCACTTTTTGCGATTCGGCACTGCGCCGCTTTAACTGACAATTGCGCGGTCGTGCGACGTGGCTCCCAAACAAAATTGACGTCCTTTTTTCCCACAAATAGAGCTTTCTTTTGGTGGTATTTGATCACCCCTGCGGTTTTTATTTTTTGCGCTATAAACAAAAATAGAGCGACAATTTTGAAAAAAACGCATTATTTTTTACTTTTTGTTATAATAAATATTCCCCAAAAATATATAAAAAAAAAACATTTTTTTCCCTCAGTTTAGGCCGATGCGTATTCTTCTACATATTTTTGGTAAAAAAAAAAAAAAAATTGCAATAAGCGATTGATTGGTTTGCGCAAAAGTTATAGCGTTTACAAAATAGGGATAGTTTTATAGCATTTTTATTAATAATTTTTTATTATTTTTTATTATTATTTTTTTACTAGTAATGGCGGCGATCAGCAATTTTTATTGTGACTGCGACATTGTGGGGGACCCATCGGACATTTTTGACACATTTTTGGGACCATTGTCATTTATACAGTAATCACTGCTATATAAATGCAGGGATTCCTGTGTAAATGGCACTAGCAGTGAAGGGGTTAACCAGTGGGTGGCAGGGTAGGGGTTAAGTGTTCCTAGGGGTGTGTTACTAACTGTGGGGGGCTGGGCTTTCATTTAGTGAACACTGATCTCTGCTCCAATCACATGGAGCAGAGATCAGCGTCACTAGTTGCTAGGCAGAATGGAGAAATGCTGTTTACACGGCATTTCCTCCATTCAGCCTTCCCGTGACGATCGCGGGGATGCCCGCCGTGATCGAGTCCCGCGACCGGACTCACGGGGGTCCCGAACAGCGCGGGAGTGCGCCGCCAGCGGCGCGCTCCCGATGACAGGGCGGCATTGAAGATTGGACGTACATGTACGCCAATATGCCTGCCCGTGCCATTCTGTCGACGTACATCGTCGTGCGCTTGTTGGGAAGTGGTTAAAGTGAGGGGCCCCCTAAAAAAATAAATAAATAATAATTTAAAAAAGTCAGCAGCTATAAATACCACAGCTGCTGACTTAATAAATCAGACACTTACCTTACTTCACAGCCGGGCACCCACTGCGCATGCGCGAGCCACCCCCGGCACCGTGATACGCCGCACAGTCATCTGGGACACGTGACAGATCCCAGATGACTGTGCGGCGCCGAGGGGAAGTGATGTCACCAGCCCAGGCAATGAAGGAGGCAGACTAAGAGGGACCCCCTAGCAACAGGCATTTAGAGGGGAGTAAAAAAAAAAAAAAAAATGGTCCTCAAATTATTTTTCTTTTTTGATGAATTAAGCAATTTTTTTTTGGGTGGCAAAACCACTTTAATTCATCTTATGCATTAAGGTGAGTAGAGCTTGGTGAGTTCTTTACTGTGATATTTGGTGTAGCACATTTCTAAAATGCAAGAAAAAGCACAGGTGTGAATGGAGTCTCATTGTTCTTGTGTTACCGCTAGGGCTGAAAAAAAAAAAAAATCGATTATGAAATTAATAGATTACTGTTTTCATAATCAATTAACTGGCAAACCGATTAGTTGGCCTGCATACAGAATTCATTGTTTAATATCAGGAAATACAGTGCAGCTCACATACAGCTCCGTACACTGTCCATACATGTCACAAAGTGCCTGAGAACTTGTGAATGTGCGAGGAGCAATGCCTCATGGGGCATGTAGTCCTAGGCTAGAAGCGAGGAGCTCTAAAGGCAGAAGCTTTTACCTTGTTATTGGGCACTCTCTACTGTACTTAATGCACAACAAAAAGCGCTGCAGAAACATCAAAAGCAAATGCAGAGGTGTACCGAGCCTTATGGTGGTCACATGGACCAATTTTCAGACGAGGATATATTCATATGAAAAATCTTTGTACATTCACTGAATGAAAGATTGTTTGAAATGTTCACTTGTTTTTAACATTGTTTTAAAATGTTAGAATGTCATTTCTTAACAAAAACTACATACACTGTCTGAAAATTCCTTTGAGCAAGCAGTTTTCTATTCTTTCTAACTCTTCCTGTCACTGTGGTTGAAAACGAACACCGATTTGACCCCACTAACTATTCCAAAAGCGAACGAACGTTCTTAAAATTACTTTTTTATTTTTTTTAGGAAGACATTGTTCTGTTAAAAAAAAAAAAAAAACCAGTCTAACTTTTTTTTTCTTTAAATAAAAATAAAAAATAGAGTCTGATGAGATTTACTGAATTCAAACTAATAGTATAATCAGTATATCTTCTGTAATAGTATATCTCCTCTAATATGATACACATTATATCTCTTCTGTTGGTTATTCTCAGAGTGGATTCGAGATTTTGCTCTCTAACCATATAGTTTGTTATTTATATTTACCACTGCACAGAGATATTTAAGAATAAATTGCCTTTTTTTAAACTTTACATATTAACTAAATTATACTCCACACTTGTAAGGTTATTAACTGATTAATCGAAACAATAATCGGCCAACTAGTCGATTATGAAAA
Organism: Lithobates pipiens; assembly: GCF_037356315.1. Lineage (NCBI taxonomy): Eukaryota > Metazoa > Chordata > Amphibia > Anura > Ranidae > Lithobates > Lithobates pipiens. Next base: position 323,021,243 of record NW_027507748.1, read on the forward strand.
CAAACGTTCGTTGCAGCGCTAGTTACCACACCAATTTAACTTTTAGGCCCCATTCACATCTAGCAAAGAGGGAGTGCACATTTTGCCTCTTTTCCTATAACACACACCTGTTGATTTCAATTGGTTTATGGGGCATTTCGGCATTTTGTGGGCTTGTGTTTTTTACTGTGCATTTTGCATAAATTTTCCCCTCGTTTTTTCACATGGCGTGCATTTGTTTACACTTCCATGTTTGGTGTGCCGTTAATTAATGGCACTGAAAGCGCAACTAGTAATTTTGGGTGTATAAATATGGCCATACACTATGCAATCTGATTGTGTATTGTGTTTTTAGTGAGAAGGGTGATAACTTATTGCATTTCATATAAAAAATATGCACCTAGAAGTGGGTGGGTGGGTAGGTAGGAGGGTGGATAATGCAAGGTGTGTGCTAATGAGGTCAGCTGGCCAACTCCTTCCTGTGTCATGACCTAAAGTCTGTTAATAAGAAAGATATGAACAGAAATGTGGATTAGGAGAAGAAAAGTAAGGGACTGTAGATTTAATGGAAAGCTTTGATATTTTTGCAAAAAAAGTACATGGAATGCCATATTGGTGCATAGGGGAGCTGGAATTTAGAGAAAGAAAAAAAAAAAAATGTACAAAAAAGGTGAACATATCCTTTAACCACTTCAGCCCCAGAAGATATGGCTGTTCAATGACCAGGCCATTTTTTGCAATATGGCACTGCACCACTTTAAAGTGGAAGTAAACTCATCCATTTAACAGTTTCAAAAAACAGTTACATTTCCGGCACATGCCGGGAATGTAACACTTCCATTGGTTTTTCTCTCAACCACACTGTCAACCATCCAATGGCTGATGTCATAGCTGATCACATGTGCAGCATCATGGCAGTTGTAGATGGCACCTTCCTTGGCTGAAAACGATAGGGGGGGGGGGTTTACTTACACTTTAACAATTTTGCAGTCGTGCGACACTGTAACCAAACAAAAGTGACATATATTTTTCCCACAAATGGAGCTTTCTTTTGGTGGCATTTGATCACCTCTGCAGTTTATTTTTTGCGCTATAAGCAAAAGAGCAACAATTTTGAATAATAAAAAAAATATTTAAAGTAAAAAAACACCACGCGATTTTTTTCCTGTTTAGGCCGATGTGTTCTACATTTTATTTACAAAAAATATATCGCAATAATCACCGTTTAGAAGATATTCACTTTAGCAGCACTGGTGAGGTCATTGGCACATGCGCAATACACCCTCAATGGACAGGATGCTGTCCATAGAGAGGCGTGCCGTGGCTCCCACGCACATATGCAGGAATGACATCGCGGCTCGACCAAACCGCTGCAGTACACAAACCCAGAAGAAAGACTGGGTTAACAGTGCCGCCACCAGCAGTGAAACCTTGTGGCTTGTACCTGGTCAAAAGGTGGCAAATGTGGCAGCAGAGGGGGAAAGAGGCAAACAAGCAAAGCTTCCCCTTTTGAGTGGAGTTCTGCTTTAACTTGCAGGGAGCTTTTCTTATTTCTTTTTAGTGGTTTACTACTGCTTTAAGGCCTATTTCCCCCTTGGGGTTGGGGTGTAAACTAGGACAGTTGAGCTGTGTTTTTAGTTTTACCGTTACACACTAAAGTGGGCCCCTAAGATGCAAAGGTACATATGCGATATATACAGTGCATGCTGCAGCACTTTGCAATGTGTCAAAAATGTTCCATCTTGTGCAGCAGCCAGTACTGCGGCAGAACGTGACCTATTCCAAGTAAATAGGGCCACACCGCAACTGTGAGCCAAACACTAGGTATGCACACAGTTGTGGTGCAATATTTCCATTTAAAAAGTCCATATGCATATTTAAAAAGAAAAAATATACAGTGAAACCTTGCTTTACGAGTAATGCGGTTTAAAGCATTTTGAAAGACGAACAGCTTTTTTTTTTTTTTTTTTAAACACTTTGCCTTGATCTGTGAGTGATGTCTTGATACGAGCGGTTTCTTTTTTTTTTTTTTTACATATAAAAAAAAAAAAAAAAAAAAAAAAAAAAAAAAAAACAATTACACTCACAATGTGAAGGAGTATGCTGCTCATCCATGTAAAGCCACTGTGTATATGTAGTACAGTGAAGCTGCTGTGCACAGCATACACAGTACAACTTTGTATGTGGCCAGAGATTTGCGGGCGATGGTAGCTCCCAATGCTTCCTGGAGACACTCACACTCCCAGCAGGAGTGGGCGTACCCAGAAGTGATGTCAACAGTTCCAGAGTTCTCTAGGAAGCGCTGTGAGCTGAACCTGTGGCCACATATAGCGCTGTACTGTACACCAGCAGCTTTACTGAACATTACGTACTGTATACAGAGTGGCTTTAAATAGATGAGCACCAACCTCTGGCCACATACACAGCTGTGTACACAAGCGGCTTTACTCTACATACAGTATACACAGCAGCTTTAAATAGGTGAGCACCAGACTCCTTAAAGCAGTTCACACAAAAATTTTACTTCCACTTTTCTGAACCCTCTACCCCCCCCCCCCCCACCCCCATTGTGACACATTTGGCACCCATCGGTGGGGAGGGGGGGTATAGATACCCGTCTAAGGCAGGTATTTGCACCCACTTCCCAGGCATAGACTCCCACAGGAGTCTATGCTTCTTCCTGTCCCGCCGCACTGTCTGCTGGGACACACAGGTCCAGGGACAGCAGGGACCATTCGGATTGCGCTGCACGACTCGTGCAGTAGGGAACCAGGAAGTGAAGTCGCAAGGCTTCATTTACTGATTCCCATAGCGAAGATGGCGGTGGCAGCATCCCAGGACCGAGGGACAGTTTGGCCTCGGGTGCCAACATCGCTGGACCCTGGGACAGGTGAGTGTCCTCATTTTAAAAGTCAGCAGCTACAGTATTTGTAGCTGCTGACTTTAAAAATAAAATTTTCACGGGACTCCCTCTTTAACATTATCACTGTGCACATTTTTTTTTTTTACTTTAAACTTTTGCAACATAGGTACAGCACAGTACTGTATTTTGAAGTGCAGTTTTATGTTTACAGTACACTTTATACTGTATTTGTTTTGCCGTAATCATTTATATGAATAAATGGTTGTGGAACTAATTATCTGCGTTTCTATTATTTCCTATGGGGAAATTTGCTTTGATTTAAGAGTGCTTTGCATTATAAGCATGCTTCTGGAACAAACTATGATTGCAAACCAAGGTTTCACTGCAAAAGAAATAAAAAAATTCAATAAAAAAATAAAATAAATAAAAAAAGACAGTTGTTTACACTCTATTGTTGCAGTTTTGTTTCATTTGTTTACACACAATATAACAGAAATCTGTCTTGAAGCAGTAGTAAACCACCAGGATAATGTCTATTGAATTTTTCCAAGAAAAGGGTACAAACCGATAATGCACTGATATGGTCAGCCCCACATTAGGGCATATAAGTCAATGTTTACTAGAAACCATTGAGCAATAACAGTATTCTCAGTTGAACTTGGATATTGTATACTATAATATTGCTGGGTGTCTGGTAAGGGTGTTCTTTCCACCTTGACACCCCATCTGGGATCAAACTGTCAGTGGGAAGCAACCTCACCAATCCTTTCTTGCCATTTCTTTACTATAGTAAGAATTCAAACAAAATTTTCTAATACAGTATACGGGCGTTGTCAATGTCAAACCAGGAAGGTCACTTTTAGGCATCATGCACACTGAACATTTAACATTCATATAGGAGACCCAAGGTTCCCATGTCATATCAAACTTTTCCCTAGTAATTTGGAGCATGCCAACTAATTTTTCTTGGGACATTGTCCACGAGATTTTGGGTTTAGCCAACTTAAAGGAGAACATGAGTCTCTAAGCACAGGCTATTGTCAGTTTAGCCCCAAGTAAGATATACAATATCAGAGCTAGGGTATATTTGGAGATTCTCAACACGTTGGTTTAGTAAGGCCATCTCAGGAGCCTGGGACATAGATACACCAGTAATTTTGCAGATCAAATTGAAATTTTAGTTCCAAAAACCCTCTTATCCTGGGGCATTGCCAGAAGATGTGGTACTGTGTGCCCATATGACCACAACCCCTGATGCACAAGGGAGAAACTTCAGGGAATAGTTTAGCAAGGTAAGTGGGAACTATCATCTGGACATAACTTTCAGACTGGCTTTCATGAATGAAACACTGTGTAGTCCCTTGAAAGTGCGTGCCAGATTGGTGCCAAGTGTTTAGATCCCATTCTATCTTGAGATCCCATCCCCACTTTAGCATTTATGAGGTTTTTTTGGTGGTGTCCGCCAGGGTCAAGTAGATTAGGGCGATACCTTCCATTTCATGACATTAAAAACACAAATGTTAATATGGGGTAATCCTTAAAGGATCTGATTTATCCACTCAAACAGAAAGTTAAAAGTGTGAAATTTGGATGAAACTAAAATCTGAGGGCGGAATCTCCAATTTACTGACACAGTGGTTATATGACGGACCATTTGAGTTTAAAAAAATAGAAATAAGTGCCCAATTCTGTAAAGACCCTTGTCTGTCCACCATTTAAATACCTTTATGCCTCTTCCTTGGGTAAAGTACTATTTAGAACAGGGGTGTCCAAACTACGGCCCTCCAGCTGTTGCAGAACTACACATCCCATGAGGCATTGTAAAACTCTGACATTCAAAGACATGACTAGGCATGATGGGGATTGTAGTTCCTGAACAACTGGAGGGCCGTAGTTTGGACACCCCTGATTTAGAAGAACTCAATATAAGAAAAGGTCTAAGGAGATATGTGGGACCAATTGCCTGTCCATAGTAACTCAGTCAGGTTTACTGCTCTTAGAATGGACTGAATAAGATGTTTGGTATTACCACCACAGATTTGGAAAACCTAGTCCTCCTTGGAGTTTAGGTCTATATATGATATTCTTGGGGAATCGATGTCCTGTCTTACCCCAGACAAATTTGACAATGGTGGATTGAAATTTGGAGATGTGGGAGAGACCAGAAGAGATAAAAAGGATTGGGGTACTAGAGTCATTTTGATCATGTTGACTCCAGGACCAATGCGATAGCTCAGATGTGTTTTTTTTTGATCGGGGGTAGTTGACATTGTATATCTGATCGATGGAGGCCGCCAGCTGGATACCTAGATATGGGATGGCCCTACGGTTCCATGCAAACAAAGTGTTCTTGTAGATGATCAATCAGGTCTGGAGCAGTCGTTACATTAAGAGCCCTAGATTTGGACATAATACGCAAGACTGATGATAAGTGACCAAAATGGAGCAGTAGTTTCAAAATATTCAGCGGAGATATAAGGGGGGTTGACAAAGATTATTATCTAGGAAAAGGGTGTATTTAAGGGTGGACAGAACGCATTGTAGTCCACGGATATTTGGGTGGTTACGTATAGCAATGGCCAAAGTTTTACGGCCATATTGCAGATTAGGTGAAAGGGGTCATCCCTGTCTTTTCCTTAGCAATAGACTTCTACTCTGAAATCTTTCAGAGTATAGACTTTGCATCCTAACTTGTGCGGTAGGATTAGCATAGAAGGTTTCTAGAATTCTTAAAGCGTTAGGACCAAAACCCCACCTTCTAAGAATGGAAAAGAGGTAGGGCAAGGAGACTTTCCAACCTGAATATAGGTAATGTCATAATATGCTAGTATGTGTTGGATACTAGCATATTATATTAGACTTACCTGAAGACGACGCCTTTCAGCGCTGAGCTACCACTGCTGCAGGCGCTTCCATCTCCACCTGGTCTTCCTTCCGGGTTCGCAAACTCCGGCTGTGTGACTGGCTGGACCCATGATTACCACTCCCATGCCGTTTTACGTGGCCATTCCTTCAGAGCGCATGTGCCGGTGAAGTCACCGGTTTCATGTACAGTAAATATCTTCTAAGTGGTGCGCGTTTAGGAGATATTTGCACTACCTATAGGTAAGCTTTACCTATAGGTAAAAGTCAGATCAGAATTAATTCCCAAAAGTGATATTTTTTATTTTGCACAGCATATACACATCCATAGCATGGTTTTAATACCTTTTATTTTTTGGTGTGTAAACAAAGTGGCAGCATTGTCCCCCTTAGCACTCTGAAAGAATCCACCGCAGAACACTTTTTCCAAATAACACAAGTGTAAACGCCCAACAAGCTGAGGTTAAAAGTTGTTTGGTTATTATACAGGTCTTTATACTAGTACCCTTCTGCTGCAATTCCCAGCCCTCCAATCATATCCCGTGATCTTTTTCTCTACAATCTGTGCACTATCCTGAACTTCTGGGTTACAGAGGAGGGTACCAAGGGGTGTGAAGCCAAAACAAGGCCATGTGGATTGTTAAAATTCTGTGTGGGTTCTTAGCAGGTGGCTAGTCAAGGAGACACAAATGGGTGGGCAGTGACCAGGGAACCAGGCAATGGATGGGGGTGTTTACATACCGCTGTAGTGAAGCTTCATACCCGCAGAAAAATCTACCAGATAATGTACTAATATGCACTGCATACTAGCACACAAGGATGTGCTCCAGCGTGTCTGTACAGCCCACCAGGAAGTCGCCACTGCTCTGTTTACAAGCAAACTCTGCACCCGCACATCAGGACAAAGTCTCACTGCCTGTGATTAGCGCAGCGCCAACTTCCTGGTGGGCTCTGCACATGGGCTGTGCGAACATGTCGGAGCTCATACTTACTAACACATTATGAAAAACTTACCTGCACGCTGAGCCCCCTAGCTCAGCGCTGTCATGGCACCCCCCTGCTTCCATCTTCACCCAGTCTTCCTTCCAGGCTCAGGCTCCTTGAATGGACTAGGCAGTGATGATGTCACTTCCGCATACATGCCACTATATGTCCTGAATGCATGGATGACGTCAGCTGAAGTGAATATCTCCTAAACCGTACATGTTTAGGAGATATTTATTGTATCTACAGGTAAGCCTGTTAACTGGTAGGCTTACAAACACTTTAAAAAGGCAGTGAAGGTAGGTTTCCAAATTTGAAGCTGGTGTAAAGCTAACCTAACCTATAAAAAAAAAAAAAAAAAAAAAAAAAAAAAGAGCAAAGAAGAGGATGATTGTTGGGGTTTTGGAAGAGTGGAACAAGAGAAAAAAAGCCCCCTCCTCCGTAGGGCTCACATCACCTCTTAAAACGCCTGTCAATCGCTTCTGAAGCATGATCCAAATGCAGACCAGGCTTCAGCAGTGAAGGGCTCACTGAGACGTGTAAAAACATTTGAACACCAATGCATTAACTGTGTGCTTGACATGTCTGTGCCCCCATTAAAATGTTTTGGCAGACGTTCCCTCTTACTTTCCTATTGTATGGATCTTTGTATCATCTTTTAGGTAGTAATGCTTTTCGACATCCATAATGTGCTTGTGGCACGTTTACATTGACATCAATAGAAGCCTTGGTGGAGTGGTAAAGCCTGGCAAATGACAAGTTGGGTCAATTTTGACACAACGCTGTCACGTAAACACTAGTCGCTACATTTGTGAAATTTCCAAATTTGAAGCTGGTGGAAAGCTAACCTAACCTATAAAAAAAAAAAGGAGTAAAGAAGAGGATTGTTGGGGTTTTGGAAGCATGGAATAAGAAGAGAAAAAAGCCCCCTCCTCCATAGGACTCACATGGAAATGTTTACCTGGCACACAACAACAAAAGGCGGCCAGTGTGTGGAGCGCAGAGCCCCATACGGGCTATGGAGACCTTTAAACATGGAGCTGATGACACCATAGGAGTGCACTGCACGACCCGGAACCCTACATGGCTATTCCCGTCCCCGCCGAGGGGGGGTGCGCACACACACACACATCAGGGGTCACATCACCCACACGGCCACCCTCTTCTCCACCTCTTACCCCAGGTGAGGCCTACATACCCCTGGAGCTGTCCACAGCCTCGCCCTTCCTCTCAGCACTACTTACCGGGCCCCACCGCCTCCATCTCCGCTGCGGTCCTCTCCGGGAGTCTCTTTTTCTCCGGAATATTTGCTCCGGGTGTGGGACCCTCCACGGACGGAATCGGGTCAGAGGAGGAAGGAAGCCGCCGAGTGTGTCGGGGCCTCAGCGACCAGTGACTGGAGAGGGGACAGGAGGCGCCGGATGGCACACGGCCGCCCTACAGGACCTTCTTCTGCCGCCACACACCGGGGAAAACACCACAGGCCGCCCGTCAATTCAACGCGACAAGCGACACCGGAGGCTGGGGAGACAGTGTGAGCGAGCGTACGAAGCGGGGGCGCGCACTGGTGGGGCGGGGGCGCGCAGCGTGTGCTGGGACCGTGTACGGGCGGGGTGGGGGGGTCTGCCCTGTGCAGAGGAATCATTCAACCCCCGGGGGACACACAACTTCCTAAATGATTCACACAATACACAGGACTGGAGGGATCACAGCCGGAACATGGAGGAGGGGGAATACCTGCCCATTGGAATACCTGCCCATTGTCTACAAAAGGTTACGTGGGATCAGTCTCTTCAGCACCTGAAGCCCCGCTAAATACTCTACAATCTTACCTTACTACCCCCCCCCCAATACGCTACATTGTACCTTACTACACCGCCCCCCAATAAGCTACAATCGTACCTTACTGCCCCCCAATACGCTACAGTAGTACCTTTACTACCACCCCCAAATACGCTACAATCGTACCTTACTACTCCCAAATACGCTACAATCATACCCGACCACCTACAGCCCAATATGCTACAATCTTACCTCATCACCTATATCCCCTCCTGCCAATACATTACAATCGTACCTTGCTACCCCCCTCCCAATATGCTACAATCGAAGCTTACTACCCCACCCCCCAATAGCCTACAATCGTACCTTACTACCCCCCCCCCCCCCCCCCAGTATCCCACTACCTACATCCCCCCCAATACACTACAATCGTACCTCACTACCCCTCAATACGCTACAATTGTACCTTATTGCCCCACAAATATGCTACAATCATACCCAACTACCTACATCCCCAATATTCTACAATCATACCCGACTACCTACACCCCCCGCTAATACACTACAATCGTACCTCACAATACGCTACAATCGTACCTTACTACCCCCCCCCCCCATATGCTACAATGGTACCTTACTACCCCCAATACTAACCTCCTCCAATGTGCGACAATGGTATTTTACTACCTACATCCCCCAATACACTACAATCGTTCTTTGCTACATACATAAACACCCCCCCCCCCCCACATTATGCTACAGCCTAAATTAGTAAATGTATACTCCACAATACATTACAATAATAGATTACTAGATACATACACCCAATACGCTACAATCATAGATTACTTTATACATCACCCCACATTACACCATAATAGATTACATAATGTACTGTGTGGTATATGTATGTAGTAATCCATTATTGGAGTATATGTCTATAGTAATCTATTTGTAGGGTGTAAGTATGTAGTAATCTATCTTCTAAGCAAAAAAATTGTGATTCTGATTTTAGCCAGAATCATGCAGCTCTACTGCCTGACCAGGTATCCAATCAGGCATCGGAGCATTTGCCTGAGTACTTGTACTCAGACAAATGCTCAGTATCGGTGCAAACCTAATGTATGTAGTAATCTCTTGTAATGTAGGATGTATGTAGTAGACTACGTGTATACAACCCACATTACATTATAGAAACAGATTACTACATAGATTTACCCACAGATGTCGGAATAGCCAAACAGCAGAAAAGTCTGGATGCAGCCATTGTTCAGCTGAAAATTTCAGTCAAAAAAAAAAACAAAAAAAAAAAAAAACACCTGGTTGATCCTGCTGTTCTGTCGCCATCTGCTGTTCGTGTCCCTAATTCAGCTACAGAGCAGTGTTGGCAGCTCTGCACATGCTCATTTTCAGTGAGTTTCTATGCTGAGCATTTCCACCCCATCACATATGGGCAACAATTTAAGAGAAAAAAAGACAAACATTTTGAAAACATTTTTGCTTTCTGCTGTAAAATCCAATGTCCAAATAAAAAAATTCTTCATAAATTGTGGCCAAAATGTATTCTACTACAGTACATCTTTCGTTTAAAAAAAAAAAAAAGTTCAATTAAGTGTGTATTGATTAGCTTGCATAAAAGTTATAGAGTCTACAATCTATGTTATATATACATGATTTTTTTTGCGCGCGATGAGTGACTTATGTGACTGCAACAGAACGGCAGGCAATCTGACACGGGGGGGGGGGGGGGGGGGGGGGGCGCGGCATTTGGCAATAATTTGTAATTGTTCATTGTAATCAGATACTACATGTGGTGGCGACCCCCAAAAGGAGTTGCTTGATGAGTTGTGTCCCCTGTTCCTGTGCCCATGACTCTGCAAATGGCACCACACTGACACCTGGCTGGGAATAGTTAATGCAGATGCATAAGCAGTACTCCAATGGTAAAATATATGGCACAGCAAGGAATATGTATACAAATGCCATTACCCATTGAGGCATGGACTCCACTAGACCTCCAAATCTGATAGCAGGTGCAATGCTCTGCAGGCTCCCAAGAACAAAAAGTTTACCTGCAAAACAAAGGTATTATTGTCAATGAACTTATCAATTTTAAAATAAATGGTGGGAGAGTCCCTGATTTACTGGGGCCAGAATGATTGAAGCCCAATTGATTCATCTCAGACTTCAATTTTTTTGGCTTCAAAGCTAAGCAAGAAAGTCCTGGGCCTCAACTCCACTTTAGCTACATGTTAAGCCCAGAAAGTTTTTCTTTTATGGAACAAAGCCATCAGTTCAGACACCTCACAAAAGTCGATCGTAACAAGGAATTTCAGCCTTGTAAAAGTGGAAAGTGGAGCATTCCCAATAAGTTGAAAGGGCAGTTTGTGAAGTACAGAGTAAACCAAAATCCAATCCCATGGAATATGTTAAACGAACAGAAGGAGCCACACAGGACACCCTGACCAAAGGTCTTAAAGTGGTAATAAACCTGTTATTTTTACCTACAGGTAAGGCTTATTCATTCATTTTACCTACAGGTACGTTTTTCAACATCTCCTAAACATTCACCGTTTAGGAGATATTCTAGCAATCAGCAGCCGGTGACATAACAGACACAAGCGCCCTGAAGGAACAGCATACTTGTGCCGTTCCTTCAAAGCTGTTAACCACAGCTGAGACTCCCACACGTATGCCGTCATCTCAGCTCGGCCACTCAGAATGCTGGAGTGCGTAAACCCTGAAGGAAGACCCGTTGAAAATGAAAGCCTCTGCAGCGGTGACAGGACCACTGGAGGGCTTTGGTTTAAGTCAAGTCTTTCATAGGGCACTAGTATGTGATGCATACTAGCATATTATGAAATTGCTTTGCAGGCTGCAACCTATGTAGACTTTACTACCGCTTTAATCAAAAATCTTTAATCAAAAATGGGAGGCTAGTGGTCTTTTGAACAAAATTGCAAACGCCAAGACCTTTGAGGGTAATCAAATGCTGATCTAGGTCTCATCGCCAAACATCCAACAGCTTATTTCCTGGGGTGAATGTTATTTCTTTGTACCAAGCAAGGAAAGACTTCCAAGTACAATGGCAGACCTTGCAAAAGTTGACTTCCTAGCATCTTAGGCATAAGATTCAGGGAGGCTCCTGTCCCTGAAGACCTGTTCTGTAACAAACATGCAATCAAAGCCAGCAACTGAAACACTACTCCAAACAGAAAATACACACTGTCAAGAGCAGCCTACAGAGGGTTCTGCCAGGGGTCTGATCAGGTCAGAGTAGGCATTTGAAGATATGAGGATCATCAGTATGCCTTCCCTTCTCCACCATGTGGAGCAAGCAAGGTCATGTCGGGGGGGGGGGGTAAGAAAGGCATAGATTAGTTTATATTGAGCACATTGAGCCACCAAAGCACTCACTGCTTCTACCAGAGGATCTCTGCACCTGGAGACAAAATCGGTCTACCTCTTGGCAAGACTTCAGATTTCCCCCTAAAGGGAGCATTGTCTGACTGGATCCCAAACCGATGACCCTCCTGTGAGGATGTTCAGCATTGTGGTGACAAATTACTTGGAATACCATCTTCTGATAGCATTCTGGAGCTCCAAGTCCCTTGCACTGATGGGGGTTCCCTTCCCAACCTATCAGGCTGGCTTGCATTGTGAGGATCTGGCCTGAGCAGCGTTCTTAAGGCAAGGTCAAGATATTCCAAGCAAGGAGTTAACTCAACATCAACTTCTGAAGGTTCAAGATTAGGGATGAGCTTCGTGTTCGAGTCGAACGTACGTTCGAATCGAACATTGGCCGTTCGTGCGTTCGGCGAATTCCGAACGTTTTGGCCGTTCGCGTCAAAATTCGAGTGACGCGCGCGCGGACCACAATGCACTGCGTTGGCGCAGTGCATTGCTGTCCGATGATTGGCCAAGCATGCACTGTGACCCCGCATGCTTGGCCAATCGCAGCGCCGGCAGCGAGGAGAGCCATGATTGGCCACAGGCATCCTGCCTGTGGCCAATCATAGCTCAGACTGTGTAGTGCACGCCCCACACTATATAAGGCCGCCTTTAAGGCGGCCTCCTGTAGTGTGTTACTTTGCATCTGAAGCAGTGGGTGTTCTGTGTACCTTCAACACAGTACACACCAATCGTTTTTGGCTGATTTCCTATCTTGCTGCTGTGTAGTGGTTGTTGTCTGTGCCCTGACTGCAGTATACACCACTATATTCACCTCACCTATATAGCTAGTGATCTAGCTTTAACCACTTAACAACTGCCCATTGCCGATTAACGGCTTCAGGGCGGTTGTTTAACTCAGAGAGGCCGTTAATTAACGGCCTCCCAGAATTCTGCTCTCGCGTGCCCCGAGGTGTGCGCACTCGAGAGCATCCGTGACCGCCGGGTCCATAGGACCCGGCGCATCACGGTAAACGGCCGCTCATAGTGGCCGTTTACCACGTGATTGCTCCGTCAAATGACGGAGTGATCACTTGGAAACAAACCGGCGTCATGTTATGACGCCTGTTCCTCCCTCCCCTTTCTGTACCGATCGGTACAGCGGAGGGGAAAGAGATCGGTGTCAGCAGCGATGTGGGCTGCATCTGCAGTGCCCACATCGCTGCTCACCGAATTTAACCCCTCAATTCCCTGCCAATACTCTGCAATACCAGTGCATACTCTGCAGTACCCCGCCATTACTCTGCAGTACCCCGCCATTACTCTGCAGTACCCCGCCATTACTCTGCAGTACCCCGCCATTACTCTGCAGTACCCCGCCATTACTCTGCAGTACCCCGCCATTACTCTGCAGTACCCCGCCATTACTCTGCAGTACCCCGCCATTACTCTGCAGTGCAGTACCCCGCCATTACTCTGCAGTGCAGTACCCCGCCATTACTCTGCAGTGCAGTACCCTGCCATTACTCTTCAGTACCCCCCATTACTCTGCAGTACCCCCCATTACTCTGCAGTACCCCCCATTACTCTGCAGTACCCCCCATTACTCTGCAGTAACCCCCATTACTCTGCAGTACCCCGCCATTACTCTGCAGTACCCCGCCATTACTCTGCAGTACCCCGCCATTACTCTGCAGTACCCCGCCATTACTCTGCAGTACCCCGCCATTACTCTGCAGTACCCCGCCATTACTCTGCAGTACCCCGCCATTACTCTGCAGTACCCCGCCATTACTCTGCAGTACCCCGCCATTACTCTGCAGTACCCCGCCATTACTCTGCAGTACCCCCCAATACTCTGCAGTACCCCAATACTCTGCAGTACCCTGCTATTACTCTGTAGTACCCCGCCAATACTCTGTAATACCCTGCCATAAATTGCCATACCCAGCCATACTCAGATACCCAGCCATACTCGGTGATACCCTGAAGTACCCAGCCATAGACGCCCCCCACCCCTCACCGCCCTCTGGTGCTTCTACCAACTCGCCAGTACGATCAAAGCCAGAATCTTTTTTTTTATTTTTTATTTCAGGCTTCCCAGCCTAGAGGTGAGATGTGGGGTCATATTGACCCCCCAGATTTCACTGTAAAGAGGACCTGTCATCCCATATTCCTATTACAAGGGATGTTTACATTTCTTGTAATAGGAATAAAAGTGATCAAAAATATATTTTTGGGAAAAAAAATGTCAAACTAAAATAAAGTAAAATGAACAATAAAAAAATAAAATAAAAATTAAAGCGCCCATGTCCCCATGTGCTCGCATGTGCCACACATGTGAGGTATCGCCGAGAATGTTAGAGCGAGAGCAATAATTCTAGTCCTAGACCTCCTCTGCAACTCAAAACATGTAACCAGTAAAAAAATATTTAAAGCGTCGCCTATGGGGATTTTTTAAGTAGCGACGTTTGGCGCCATTCCACGGGCATGTGCAATTTTGAAGAGTGACATGTTTGATATCTATTTACTCAGCATAACTTCATCTTTCACTTTATGCAAACATTGGGCTAACAAGTGGTTAATAATAGAGCTTGCAGTCAGTAGTGTTAGGAGATAGTGCGTGCTGTCTGCGTGCTCTGTACCCAGTACATACCGCTATAATATAGGGCAGGCCCCTACTTTCAAACATCCAACTTACAAACATCTCCTACTTGCAAACGCAAGGAGACAGCAGCAAGTGAGATGAAAAAAGATGGACGACAAAACAAAATTATACAGGGGTGATAACCCTTCCCTATGTTTTCCAAAAAGCTTAAAGATATTTTTTTTGACTGGAGCTACACTTTAAAAATGTACCGGTTGAAAATGACAAACAGATTCAACTTAACACAACAAACCTACACAGTCCCTGTCTTGTTTGCACCGCCTGTATACTGCTGTTCTGAGTATATAGGGCCTGGGGGCCACACGCATTTCCTTTTTTTAATATGGGTACGGGGTTCCCCTTAATATGTGTACAAGACCCAAATAGGCTGGTAATAGGCAGGGAGGGCTACCCATGCCATTTTTCTGAATGATTTTCAACCATATTGCAGGAACCAGATATAACATTAAAACCGCAAGCAGTTTTAAATGGTGTTATTTCCGTTTAATGTCATTTTGTGCAGGGACTGTTCTAAACACGGGAAACACGTGGCACTTCACAGGCATACTATAGACACCCCCCAGGCACCATATTTAAAGGAATATTTAACTTTTTTTTTTCACTTTAATCGTCATTAAAATCACTGCTCCCGCCAAAACGGTAGTTTTTAAAACTTTTTTTTGCAGTGACCCATGTCCCCTGGGGCAGGAGGCAGGTCGCCAAACCCTTTTTAGCACACTATCTTGCATATTAGCCGTTAAAATTAGCACTTTCCAATTCGAACGTTCGAGTCCCGTAGACTTCAATGGGGTTCTAACGTTCGTACCGAACGCGGGGGTCGTTCGCAAGTTCTGGTGCGAACCGAACCGGGGGGTGTTCGGCTCATCCCTATTCAAGATTAGGGGTTGACCTGTCCTCACCACAATGGCCAGGATTTGTTCAGATTGTTCCATGAACAGAAGAGGGGAACCAGATAGCCCACAGTGGGAATGACCTAGGACTGTAGCAGGGGGAACACAGGAGCCTGAACAGTTGCAGATAACAGGCTGAATGGCAGGGCAATGACCTTGAAGTTCTGTGGATCCACAGTGAAAGCTAAGGGATCGCTGATTCACTGGACATGCAAGTAGGCATCCTTGATGTCCACAAAGGCCAAAAAATCTCCCTTAGTGAGGGAGGCTATGATAGACCCTGTGGATTCCATGTGAAAGTTCTGGGTCTGAATGAAGACATTTAGGGCCTTGAGGTATAAGATGGGCTAATGCCCCCTTTTGTTTTTGGAGACTTTAAAAAGGTTGGAACAAAAATTTCAAAACCTTTAACTATTACTACTGGAGTAACATCCCCCTGATCCAGAAAGGCCCGCAAAAGGCAGCAAGAGGGAATTCTCATCTGAACAGCAGCACAGAAAGGTCAGAAGAAATTAAGGGAAAGTGGTTCAGGGAGCAGAATGCTCCGCTGTAGCCCTTGGAAACTTCCTTCTATACCCAGGTATCGGATATACCATCTTTCCACACATCTGCAAGATGCAAATGTTCCTCAACTTTAGAAAGTGGTATGTCCCTTCATCCCAAATAAGACTGTCTACAGGTTATAGATAAGGGAGATATCTAAGCACCTTTTACACTTGTGCACATTTGCCATGCTTTTCCAGGGAAACAAAAAAAAAAAAAAAAAAGCATGAAAATTCCCAAATAAAGCCCAATTGTTCACACTACAGGTGTGCTGCACTTTGAAAAGTTCTGCATGGTGCATCTTTGGTGCAGTTTTTCAAAAGCACACAAAAAAACCCACACACGCACATCTTATCATTGTAATACAAAAGGGAATGCATCAAAAGCGCCGGTTTGAAAGGGCCTTAAACCATCCGTGCAGTAGTTCTGAGTTGCCAACATGAGCTCTATAATTCGGAGATCAGTGGGGAGGGAAGCTAGATCCCTTCTCTTAAGTTTGGTTCATTCCCCTGTTTGAAAGGCCAACATCACAGTTATGGCTAGCTGCAAGGCAGGGCCTGCTAGAGAAAAAAAAAAAAAAAAAAAGAAGAAGGTTTAAAAGGCGCGACACTGCTGAATCAATGGTGGCAAGTGCCCACTTGTTAACTTAGACTACAAAACATGAGTGGTGTTAACTGTTTGAGGAGTTTTCCAGTCAGTGTTCAAAATGAATGGGTGTGACAAGTGCATGGGAAGAGTTAGTATTCTTGAGGCTTTGAGGAAATCCTAGACAGGTAGCAGCACTAATGGAAGGCACAAACTGCTCCTCCATAAATTTTCATGCACCACATCAAATGCTGAAATAGTCTTCAAGCCTGAAATTTATGGCAGTTGCCTGCAAGTCAGGGAATACATCACCCAGCAAGAGATTTGAGACTCTTCAGACAGAGCCCACACAGCCAAAGGTTTGGAAGCCACTAAGGTAGCAGGCAGGATGGTGGAAACAAGAGTGTAACACGCCACCTAGTAAGCCAGCACTCAATCCCTTGGTATTTCAAACCTTTGCTTGGACAATTGGGATAATAGCACCTGGCAGTTCATTAATAAAGTAGGACCCAATGCATGGCCCACACAACCTGTTTAAGAACTCTTCAGAGATTGGGTCACACTAGAGGCTGAAGTCTCTAGTCTGCTGAAGTCATGGAAAAAATAGTCCTCAATCAACAGCACACAAAGGCCTAGAAAGCACAATAGAGTCCAGTGCCCAAATTTCAGGCAGGTCCTGCAATCACTCAGTCCAGAAGAGTCCAAGTAGGGCTTCCAAATCTATTGCTGAAGACACAGCCATCTGAATGCATTGCTTACCTGCAGTGGCTTATGAGTAGTAAGCTGTTGACACCTGTGCAACCTAATAATTAGAAGCTACCGTTCTATAATAGTGCACAGAAAATAGGCCACAGGCAAACAATGATAGGGTGAGAATATTGTAGCAAAGTACCATAAACACCGTAAACATACCAAGAAACGTGTCAAATAATATGTTGTGTTAGCTGACAGGAATGTTAGCCTCACCTAGTCTGGTGACACCGCAATAAGAACAAACACCATTAAACACAGTATACAACACATTAGTAAGAACGTCGAAACAGGAATAGCACAAAAAGTCTCATTGTAACCATACCTCCCCCAACTATCCCAGATTCACCGGGACTGTCCTGGGCCTTGATGCAAGTCCCAGCGAATAAAGACTGTCCTGAAGTGAAGCCAAGTAGCAGAACTTTGCTCTAGTGGCTTGCCCACAAGCATGCACTAGCACCATTAACACCTGCCCTGCGGCTTGTGCGGGCTGTTTGGTGTCCTGCACGCCACAAGCATAGCTATGCGACAGGCAGCCGGGGTGAGATGCTGGCTGCCTCACACATACACAGCTCACAGCGGCCAAACTAGCCTCCTCCTCGGCTTTAATGCTTTACTGCACACAGACAGGAGGGTGACCTGGGAAGGAGTCATGGTAGCGGTAGACTGGCCTGGGGAGCAGGGGAACAATTTTCCCCCGGCCGCTTTGATGAAAGAGGCCACAGACATGCCCCCCAGACACCCGCACAGTTCTGTACATGACCCGCCAGGCTCACGTGAGCGGCCAGCTCCACTGCTCTCTTCCCTCTCACCTCCTCGTCCATGAGTCCCACCCACTGATTGCTGGATCTACCCATCAGCCTGAAAAGGTACCTGGATGGATGCTCCCATGTGACCAGGGGGAGGCAATCATTGGAGAGTGAACAGAGTAAAGGGGGGGGATTGGGGAGGTGTAAGGGTAAAGGGAGGATAGATGGGAGGGATTGTTGCTAGAAGGAATGGGGGATTTGTGCTAAGAGGGGGTGGTGGGAGATTTAGGTTAAGAGGAGGAATGGGGGGGATTTGAGCCTTTTTTCACTGCCCTACTGACCCAGTCTAACGTCCTGCCGCCCCCTGTACCCTGCCCTACTGACTCCTGTCCTCCATCCTGCTGACCTTTGTACCCTGCCCTACTGACACCGCCCTGTCCTCCATATACTGCCATGCAAACCCTTTTCTGCCAATGCCGATTCATGTACTCCACCCTGCTAACCCCCGTTTTCTGCCCGATAACCCTGCTCTTCACCCAGCTGTTCTGTCTGGGTTTCATTTAACCATGCTCCTTAAGCTCCTGCCACTGGTAAGCTTGGCCACACCCAAATTTGCCCATAAATCATTTCCTTCCTCAAGTGTCCCTCATTCTGAGTTTCAAAAGTTTGGAGGTATGACTAACTCTTACTAATCAAAATGTACCCAAGTGCAGCCCTCGCACACAAATTCCTGCCAACCTATCACATTGCTGAAGGTCCTTCATATTTTTAACACATAGCATGTACTGTACATACCAATTACAAACCAAAATACATTCTGCTGAGCAAAGGGTAAAGAAAAGATTACCTGCAGTTTTAGTAGTGCAGTGGTCCACAGAGAAGCGCATCGATCCAGGCAGGAACGTGGACAGTGACAGCAAAACAAGCAGCTGGCAGGAATACTGTCCATAGTCAGTACAGGTAGAGATGTCAGCACAGCCAAAGCATTGGTCCGGGTAGGAGGCAGGGATTTGGTCAGCAGCAGTGAAAGGATAGTCCATGCAGCAAGCAGAGATATGGTCAGTACAGCCAAAGTATTGGAACAGGCAGGACCAGCACGCTTAGGGCCTCAGTCAAGAAAGAATGGGGACAGGGGGTAGAGACTTCTGCCACCCAATCTCTTGGAAGCCTCCAAACTCCAGACCCTGTTCTGGGAATTACAACACAAGAAAACCTAAAACTGGTCATCTCAACTCAGAACACTCTTCTGTGCCCCTCACATGTGAGAACCCTGTGTAGCAAGGGTGAAAGATCAGTCCAAAGGGCAGGCAATAACATGGTCAACAGGCCGAGGTCAGTGCAGGTAAAAAGGCAAAAATGGACAGCAGGCAGGGGCATAGTCGATAGGCCAGAGTGTCAGGTCTGGCTTAGCCCTTCCTTCTCTGGGCTGGCTGCTCAGCTGTCGGCTAATTGCCAGCTCTCATCTCTCTCCACCGTTACCAGCTGTTCCTGATCATGCTCGTCTGACCTGTCCAGCTCACTTCACCTCTGCCTTCGCCTTGGTCACATCACAAGAAACCATCACACGCGGTTCTGTTCAAAAACTGGCTTGCCGAAATCCCTTCTGGCTCCTTATCCTGCTTGCTGTTGCTCTACTTCGATCCCTGACTTCTGGCCTGGCTGAGTACTCGATCCGGTTACTGGACTCTGGCTATGCTTTGACTACTGTGAGGGGTTAGCTCGGCAGCGGGTGTGTGTGACCCCCTGGATGGGTTCACAACACAAAGTCAGGCACAGCAGACAGCGGTGTAGGTTCAAAAAACAAAAGATCCGGTTTATTTATGCTCCATGCAGTGATACATATAACAGCCAAACAAAATAAAACAAGAAAATAAATCCTGGTCAGCTTGACCTCTAACTACACACATAGACTCCCTGTCTAACAACTGGGTACAGCCTTGTGCTGTACCAGTCCCTGCCTTTGTTGTAAAGGTTTTGCCACACAGGCATTAACTCACCGCACAGTACAGGTGACACACTCCCCAGTCTATACAACACAAAACTGGTTCCAGGGTGGAGCATCTCCCTATGCATGCTGGGGTTTTTTGTAGAGGCCTTAATGAGCCCACTTGCTTCAGCTGGGCTCATTAACTCTTCCCTTCTAATTGTAAAAGTCTGCATAAAGCCTGAATCTAGGACACACATATTTACCATCCTGGATACAACCAGGTGACTTAATCTGCCTGCTGCCACACTACGCTTTTTCTATTTACCTTTTTATTTGTATTTAACTGGTTCCCGACCAGCGCACACCGATGTATGTCGGCAGAATGGCACGGGCAGGCATATTGGCGTTCAGGTACGTCCAATCTTCAATGCCGCCGGCAGCGCGCTCGCGTGCCAGTCGGGACCCCCGTGAGTCCGTAAAAAAAATGTTTATAGATTTTTGGGGAATATTCATTATAAAAAAGTAAAAAATGCGTTTTTTTTAAATTGTCGCTCTATTTTTGTTTATAGCGCAAAATATAAAAACCGCAGGGATGAATACCACCAAAAGAAAGCTCTATTTGTGGGGGGAAAAAAAAAGGACGTCAATTTTGTTTGGGAGCCATGTCACATGACCGCGCAATTGTCAGTTAAAGCGACGCAGTGCCGAATCGCAAAAAGTGGTCTGGTCCTTGACCAGCAAAATGGTCCGGTCTGTAAGTGGTTAATAAACACGTGTGATTTAATATTACTTCTGTCTCGGTCTGAAACTTGGTTTCTGACACAGGGTCAGTTTACGTGAAAGGCAGAAACATGGCGGATAAACATTACACAAAGCGGCAGGCAGAGGCATGGTCGATAAAAAAAAAAAAAAAACACACACACACACACACACACACACACACACGGGAAATGGCAGTCTATTAGAAGCATGGGCCAATAGTTTACGAGAGTGTGATGGCATCGGAAACATTCTCCGATGCAAAAGCCAGGTTAGCAGGGACATTGAGGACAATGGAGTCTTTTCTTACTCTTTTGCTGCACACTTGACTTTCTGGCTGCTGATGGTGGAATATTGTTAGGAAAATGGCGCTCATGCAGTCTGCTGACACATTGGAGCACAAGCTTTCTGGGTGATATCTTCGTTGAAAGATCAGGGCAGCGAATGTCTTCAATATGTTTTAGGAAGGTATTTGGAGTTTCCGTTTATTTTTGATAGGCGACAAATGCATTATACATGGCCAAATGAAAATAGTAAATATTTATACCAGAAGAGGGACATAAGTGTTGATAGGGCTGCAACATTAGATCATTTAAATCCACCCCGCTCATGAACTTATTGTACTCGTGGATAAAGCAAGGCTTTTCAAAAGTTCCACCGAGGTGTCATTATGGATGGTGGACACGATGTATACATCTTTCCTAACCCTCCATTTCACAGCCAACACTTCCTCATTCCTCAAGCTTTCAGATTGCCCCCTTTGTAGCCTTGTGTTGACTAGACGCAGTGGGAAGCCATGTCTTTTTTTTCTTGCTGTACCACAAGCCAAAGTATTCTTCAGGTATAGGTGGCGGAAAAAGGGCTAATATAACAAAATTGTCCATATAAATGTGATACCCCTTTTGCAAGTGTGAGAATGCCAACTTCCAGACAATTTTCCCATGTAAGGTGGACACTCAGGGGGCTGGAGCTGGGAGTCTTTGCCTTTGTACATGCAGGAGACATGCACATATCCAGTGGAGCTTTCACAGAGCTTTGTTGAGCTTCAAACCATACCTCACCCTCTTACTGGGGATATACTGCTTGATTTACAACTGGCCTTTGAAATGGACCAGGGATTCATCCACAGATGTTCTGGTTAGGGATATAAAGTTTGGAAAACCTCTTGGAGAAAAAAAAATAAAAGGGGCAAAATATATATATATATATATATATATATAATTTATCAAAGTCGCAATGATTTGGGGGGGGGGAGGGGTCAGGGCACTGCGAGTTATTGAAGTTCAGGAAGCACATAATTTCATAGCGGGACCAGGACACGACAGATCAAAAAATTTGTATGTGGTGGATGGGGTTGGTAGACCAAATATGCATGGCACTACATTTTTTGGAACCCCCATATTGAGCGCAATGCATAAAAAACAAAATTTAAGCTCCTCCACTGTTACATAGTAAGGTTGAATAAAAGACACCAGTCCATCCAGTTCAACCAGAGTCTACAATTGTCCCTACCCTCAAGGAGCCCACAGTCCAAGGTCCCCATTCATATACTAGGGGCAATTTTGGACAGAAGCCAATTAACCTAGCAGCATGTCTTTGGAGTGTGGGAGGAAACCGGAGTACCCGGAGGAAACCCACGCAGGCACAGGGAGAACATGCAAACTCCAGGCAGGTAGTGTCATGGTTGGGATTGAACCAGCGACCCTTTTTACTGCTAAGTGAGAGTGCTAACCTCTACATCACTGTTCTGCCCAATGTTAGGGGTCTCCATTCAATAGGGCGGGCATAGCTTGAACTGGGGTTGGTTTTCTATGAATTGACGGGCAAAAATATTGGTTTGGTCCACGATGCATTGAACCAATTCATCAGGGGAAAAAATAAAAATCAATTTCGAGAGAAACCTTCAGTGTTGACCTGCACACCTGGCTGTGCCGTGAAAAGAGCAACCACCCCACCCCCCCCCACCCCCCCCATTTTGGCTGACCCTGTGCTAGAAGGCAGCCATAATGGGTTTGCCAAGGTATCCGGAAGCTGGGTTTGGGCTCTAACTAATTCTTTGGTGTGACATTCCAGCGCTTGTACTGAGTTTTTCCTCCTGGGGTCTAGCAGCACTTGTACTGGGTCTCGCCTCCTGGGGTCTAGTGCCGTTGACTATTGCAAATTGGTCATTGGGTTGTCTGGTACTGCTAGTAGCTGCCTAGTCTTTGGACAGTCTTTTTGGACAGACTACTTCCTCAAGTAGAATCGGCATCAGAACTGGGTGGCCAGAGCTCCCCGTTGCGCTCATCGGCCAGGTTCCGTATTTGATATGCCTCAAGGGACAGGTATTCCTGATGGTATAAGGAGGTACTCCGATGCAATGACAACAGGTTTTCTTTATTCAGGGAGGCAATCTGGGCACAGTATTATCACTAATGTGGTAACTCACTGTTTACCACAAACTCCTCACACTGGATCGGTGTGAGGAGAAGAACCCGGTAACAGCTGTTACTCGTGGTTTGTTTAAGTTTGTGACCGACTGATTGGACACAGCTGGTCATGTGGTAAAGAGCTAATTTCTTTGGCTCTTTACCCTGATCGGTGCTGGGCTTTCTTGCCCCCCCCCCCCCGAGGGACAAGCCTCAACCCAGATTGCTGCGCTGCGTGCCCCCAGGAGAGTGCACGCCTATATGCATAGTGACCAGTTTTCAGGCTCTTTACCCCGATCAGGGAGGAGATGTGTCCTGAGGGACATGCCCTAGGGGCCTGCAGTAGCAGCAAGAAGTGGAGGTAGCCACAACGCGCCCCCCCCCCCCCCCCCAAGGGTGAGGATGGGAGAGCCTTCCTGCGGACGTCATATTACAATACGCCAGTAATGAAGTGGTTAAAGTGCCCATAAACTGAAAGTTCAGACAGATGGCTATGTTGTCAGGCGTCATGAGGGGGAGGAGTCTAGTGTCGGACCATGTCTGCACCTAACACGTTCAGGTGTGCATCGGGTCTCACCTCACAGCTGTGATGCCGCCGCTCGTCCCCCCGACACTGGCGTATTTGTCGTAGCCGCTCCCCTCTCCCCATCTCTCATACCCTGTGGCTGGACGCTCCGTGCGGACATGGGCTCTTTCGCCCGAGAGTCTGTGACGAGGTGAAGGAGAGCCTCGGGGAAGGACATTGCCCATGACCCTGTGAAAAGGGCGGGATCCCGAACGAGGACGGAGATCTCTGGAGAAGACGGCAGCCCCAGGTGCCCTTTGCTGCTGAAAGAGAAACAGCGCTTCTAGGAGAACTGCCTTGGAGTGTCAGCATTGACAGAGGAGGACGCCAAAGTTCCATGAGATGCCTCTGTGTTCCACTAGACCCAGCGGAGGACGCCCAGAGAGAGAGGCTGCTTAAGGGTATGTGGACTCATATTAAAAGCTATTAAAAACCCTGAAAATTGGCCTTGTGGAAGACCTTCTAAGTTGTGGAGGATAGTAAGAAGGTGAAAGCGAACAAGTTGCCGAGATGAATGCTGCAAATATCTATACTGCGATTAAGTGTAGATACATGGAAAATAAATAAAAGCTCCATTCTGTAACAATTATAAAAAAAAAATAAAACTGCTAGTTGGATGACTAATAAAAACGTAAAAGGAGAAGCAGAAACAAAATCTAGACAGCGTGTGCCTAAAGAAACAATGTTGCTTCCCATCAGACTTGGATAGCAAATCTATGGCCGCGTACACACGGGCGGATTGTCTGCCCAACTTAGTCCGCTGAACCGTGTTTCAGCGGACAGTCCGCTCGTGTGTAGGCTAGTTGGACGGACTAAGTATGGCGCATGCTCAGAAAGGATTTACACGGCCGAAGGTTGCATTGCAGTGTATTGGACATCGTTTTTCTAGTCCCGTCATACGTGCTGTACACGTCATCGCGCAAGTTTTCAGCGGACTGTCTGTTCATCGTGTGTGGTCAAGTCCGTTCATTCAAAAGTTGAACGGACTGTCTGTCAGATTGTCTGACGAACTTAGTTGGGCAGACAATCCGCCCGTGTGTACGCGGCCTATGTTATACAGGGGATGCAAACAACACCAGGCAGCACTCTGAACTAGCAGCGGTACAGCAAAAGAAAAAAAATAAAAAAAAAAAAACCTACCTACTCTGCAGTTTGAAGCCCATATGATGTTTAGTTGAACAAAGACTGCAAAAAGGGAAAAAAAAAAAAAAACTTGTATGTGTGATGAGAAGGTTGCAGTGGAATGAAATTAAAACGTATGAAATAGCAAAGAATAAGAGGGGAAAAAAATAAAATAAAAAAAGCGAGATAATAGAAGCCACTGAGGAAAAAAATAAATAAACGGTTAATAAACGGTTAACGCCCTTATAGCACCGCTGCGCATAACTATTCTGAGAAGCGGGGAAACAGCCGCAGGGAGAAAAAAAAGAAAAGAGACACTGTAAACAGATACCAATAAAAATAACACCAACAAATCGGACTAAGTGTGCCCGGAGAAATGAAGGGAAAGACACTGAAGCCGGGTGCCATCCCTAAATCACCTCGGCGGAGTCTGGTTACTAGTCCTGGTGCAATGAATAAATATGTTACGCAAACCAGGGTAATAGAGAAACAGCTAGAAAAGCAACAGCATACAAGAAGCTCACATGCTGAAAATAAAGACAAAGATAAAAAGGAAAAGCAAGACAAGGAAAAAAGAAGGCAACAAGCGCAAAACAATTCTTCACAGGATCAAGACACACCGCCGGAGGCGGAGACAGACCAACTACTGGGAATAGAGTACGAAACAGAAGGTACACACTCACCCGACCCAACATGAAAACTCCCAATCTTTGCCTACAAAAAAAGTAGTAATTTCTATGTTTGCAGCTCTGGAAAATTCCATGAAATCGGAAATGGAAAGATGACATAAGAACCTTGGCCACATACTGGAACTGGTAGAAAACATGGAAAAAAAAGTGGAAAAAGATACTAATATAATAAAGAAGCTGGGAACAGAAATAGTACTTTTAAAAAAAGCGCAACAAGAACAGGCATATAAAGTACAAGACCAAGAAAATAGGGACAGAAGAAAAAAACCTAAGAATACGTGGAGTCCCGGATTCATCACAGCAAGAAGATCTTATAGAAATAATAAAAAAGAAGATCTGTAATCCATTGATGAATAAAGATATAATAAATCCAATAAATATCGAAAGGGTTAATCGATTAAGGAAACCTAAAGAACTGCCACGGGATATAATAATACGATTCCAAAACGAAGAAGATAAACATCAAATATGGAAAAACATAAGAACAAACGCACCAATAGAATACGAAGGAAAGGACATCCAGATATTCCAGGACCTCAAGATACCTTAAGGAGAAGAAGAGCGCTAAAACCTTTATTAGCAGTGATGACTGAGAATGGGGTGCAATATAACTGGGGTTTCCCCGCATGCCTGATAGGTAGAAAGGACGGTCGGATAAGGAGGACTGAGACATATCGAAGAGCTAACAGAATTCTGTAAAAAAACGATATGGTAGGTCCCCCCCTCTCCTGTAATAGGAGAGGGGGAGATAAGTGAAGATAAATATCTGGGTATTTTACCTTTTTTTTGTTCCCCGGGTTGTTTCCTCTCTCTCCATCCCTCTCCCCCCCTTTTTGGGGGGGAGGGGGGGCAAGATGCTCCTGGCATGTTGGGCAATAGTCTCGCAAGTAATAGGCGAGATAGATGGCGACACGGCCAAACAGAAATCCACCCTAGGACAAAGGGACAAATGGAACAAGGGGGTTCCTGATAAAATGTCCTGGACCATGGGGTCAAATTTACATCAAAGAAGGGTGCAGGGAGGGGGGTGGGAACAAAGGGAGGGAAAATCTGTTGGCCTGAATCCACCGAATAAAATAAGTACCTAGATTTGTCGGATGGTAGAGCTTAAGATAGTCACATACAATGGGAGAGGAATGAATTCTCCCAAGAAAAGGTATAACATTCTCAGAGTTGGAGGGATATTCGGCCAATATTGTTTTTTGCAGGACACACATCTATCCCTTGACACTCCAACACTCAGTTAAACACAGGAAAGTTTCCAACCTGGTATTATGCAGACTCCCCGATCAAGGGATCGAGGGGGGTAGCCATCGGGATCTCGAATAACGTTAACTGGAATGTAGAAGGAATGAAAGTGGACCCAGAGGGGAGGTTTTTAGTCTTAAAAAGGTAATATATTAAAGAAAAGATGCACATTAGCTAATATCTACTGTCCCAATAAAGGCCCAAAAAAATACCTAAACGGGATTTTGAACACTCTAGAGAAATATGAACAGGGCCAAGTGATCTTAGCGGGAGATCTAAATTTTGCTATGGATCCCGATATAGATAACAGGTCACATGTTTTTCCCCAGGAAATTAAACACAGAATACTAAAAAGGAAAATATATACACAACAGCTAGTGGATATATGGAGAATATGTAATTTGGGGAAAAAAAGGATTATACGTATTATTCCTCAGTTCATGATATCTATGCGAGATTGGACTACATATTTGTAGATCATGAACTATTGGAAAATGTGGTGGACGTGGAGATGGGAGCCATTACTCTGTCGGACCATGCACCGGTGATAGTTAAAATCAAAGAGGGCGAAATGGAGTACAGAAAAGGGACTTGGAGACTCAATGAGGCTCTAATAGAAAACAAGGAAACAGAACATTATAAAAATAGAGATTGAACAATATTTTAAAATTAATGACACGCCAGAAGTGTCTAGAGCAACTCTATGGGAGGCCCACAAAGCCCTAATCCGAGAGAAATTAATTTCCATAGGCGCTGGTTAAAAAAACTAAAAAAACAAAGTGAAATGAGATTTAATAATAAAAAAAAAAAAAAAAAAGAAGAACTCCACGAGTTAGAACAAAAACACAAGAGACAATTAGGCAAAAAAAATAAAAAAATTTATATATATCTCCCAAAAACGTATACAACTAAACGACATGATTGAGCAAGAGTCAAGAAAAGTGTACAAAAATGTAGCTAAAGAAAGATTTATGTGGGGAAACAAGACAGGGAAACACTTGGCAAGATTAGCATGGGAAAAAAAAGCCTTAAACTACATAGAAAAGATTAAAGACGAGCAGGGGGAAATGAAATTTAGAACATCAGAGATAGCGAAGGCCTTTAAAACATACTATAGAGCTCTATATTCAATTAGGAAAACCGAGACAGAAGAACAGAGGGGGATTAAGAAAAATTCAAATTTATAAATATTTAAGTGAAACAGAGTTACCTAAAATAACTGAAGAAATGGCTAAGAGGCTAGATGAACCCATTATACAAAATGAAATCTATAAAGCAATAAAGGAAACGCCGAATTGGAAAAGTCCGGGACTGGACGGTTTCACAATTAGGTACTATAAGAAATGTAAACAGCAATTGGTCCCAGAATTATGTAAATACTGGAATAACTTGGGGGAGGAGGAGGTTGAGGAAAGAATCACTGTTGGCGAACATAACAGTTATTCCAAAACCAGGCAAAGATAAATCTATTTGCTCCAATTATCGGCCCATAGCATTGCTGAATACGGATACAAAGCTTTATGCGAAGGTATTAGCTACAAGAATGAAAAATCTTATGCCAGAATTAATTAATGGGGATCAAGTAGGATTTGTACCAGGCAGGGAGGGCCGAGATAATAGTCTGAGAACTTTGCTACTCATGGGTAAAGATAAGGAAAGCAAGCCCCCAATGATATTAATATTGATCGATGCCGAAAAGGCATTCGATCGAGTAGATTGGTGTTTTATAACGGAAACTCCCCGGAATATAGGCCTAGGTCCAAAGATGAAGAAATGGATTAATTTATATACACAACCAACAGCTAAAGTGGGTGTAAATGGGAGTATGTCATCCTCATTTGAAATGTTAAATGGGACAAGGCAGGGGTGCCCGCTTTCGCCCCTTTTGTATGTGATCGCTTTGGAGCCACTATTGGCAAAGATTCGAAATAATGTCAACATGGGGGGGGGGGGGGTCAAGATGGGGGGAGAAGAACAAAGTGGCGGCATATGCGGATGACATACTCCTATATATGACTAATCCACGACTGTCCTTACCTAGTTTAATAAAAGAAAATTAGGGAATATGGCGCACTTTGAAACTTTAAAATAAACCCGATAAAAACAGTTCTATTAAATATAGGCTTAGGAGCGCTTATGTGTCCTGTGTCAGCCTTGCTTCAACTGCTCTGATAGACACTGTCCGTTTCCCAGAGTTTCAGCTTTAAGCTTTTTCAGCCGTGAGCCCGATTGTCTATGCGCCACACCCTTTCCTGTGCTTTAGCAAGAGTCACCTCATAGGGGAGGCGGGTAAGGGGATTTATACAGCCGTTTTATCAGCTTTTCAGATCTATGCTTATTTAAAACATAACATGTACACAGTGCCTTGCGAAAGTATTCGGCCCCCTTGAACTTTTCAACCTTTTGCCACATTTCAGGCTTCAAACATAAAGATATAACATTTTTATTTTGTGAAGAATCACCAACAAGTGGGACACAATTGTGAAGTGGAACGAAATCTATTGGATTTTTGAAACTTTAAAAAAAAATGAAAAGTGGGGCGTGCAAAATTATTCGGCCCGCTTGCGTTAATACTTTGTAGAGCCACCTTTTGCTGCGATTACAGGTGCAAGTTGCTTGGGGTATGTCTCTATCAGTTTTGCACATCGAGAGACTGAAATTCTTGCCTATTCTTCCTTGCAAAACAGCTCGAGCTCAGTGAGGTTGGATGGAGAGCGTTTGTGAACAGCAGTTTTCAGCTCTTTCCACAGATTCTCGATTGGATTCAGATCTGGACTTTGACTTGGCCATTCTAGCACCTGGATACATTTATTTGTGAACCATTCCTTTGTAGATTTTGCTGTAGGTTTGGGATCATTGTCTTGTTGGAAGATAAATCTCCGTCCCAGTTTCAGGTCTTTTGCAGACTCCAACAGGTTTTCATCCAGAATGGTCCTGTAGTTGGCTGCATCCATCTTCCCCTCAATTTTAACCATCTTCCCTGTCCCTGCTGAAGAAAAGCAGGCCCAAACCATGATGCTGCCACCACCATGTTTGACAGTGGGGATGGTGTGTTGAGGGTGATGAGCTGTGTTGCTTTTACGCCAAACATATCGTTTTGCATTGTGGGCAAAAAGTTTGATTTTGGTTTCATCTGACCAGAGCACCTTCTTCCACATGTTTGGTGTGTCTCCCAGGTGGCTTGTGGCAAACTTTAGACAAGACTTTTTATGGATATCTTTGAGAAATGGCTTTCTTCTTGCCACTCTTCCATAAAGGCCAGATTTGTGCAGTGTACGACTGATTGTTGTCCTATGGACAGACTCTCCCAGCTGTAGTTCTGCCGTTCATCCAGAGTGATCATGGGCCTCTTGGCTGCATCTCTGATCAGTCTTCTCCTTGTCTGAGCTGAAAGTTTAGAGGGATGGCCAGGTCTTGGTAGATTTGCAGTGGTCTGATACTCCTTCCATTTCAAAATGATCGCTTGCACAGTGGTCCTTGGGTTGTTTAAAGCTTGGGAAATCTTTTTGTATCCAAATCCAGCTTTAAACTTCTCCACAACAGTATTACGGACCTGCCTGGTGTGTTCCTTGGTCTTCATGATGCTCTCTGCGCTTTCAACAGAACCCTGAGACTATCACAGAGCAGGTGCATTTATACAGAGACTTGACTACACATAGGTGGATTCTATTTATCACCATCAGTCATTTAGGACAACATTGGATCATTCAGAGATACTCGCTGAACTTCTGGAGTGAGTTTGCTGCACTGAAAGTAAAGGGGCCGAATAATTTTGCACACGCCACTTTTCAGTTTATTTGCTAAAAAAGTTTAAAATATCCAATAGATTTCGTTCTACTTCACAATTGTGTCCCACTTGTTGGCGATTCTTCACAAAAAATTAAAATTTTATATCTTTATATTTGAAGCCTGAAATGTGGCAAAAGGTTGAAAAGTTCAAGGGGGCCGAATACTTTCGCAAGGCACTGTATTCCCATCCACTCAATTTCCCCATTTAGGGGGAGAGGAGAACCCCCTCCAGCTGCTGAGACACGCTGTATTAGCACAGATTTAAACAGGGTCTATACACTATTACTCCCTCTAGGAGTTAAGGCATTTTACAATATCATTGAAAGAAAAGTCATAAGTGGACTTTGCAGTTCCTATGTTTTCCTCTTACCTTTTCCTCACTGCAGGATACTGCTGTAAACAGACAGATCCAAATTTCACCCATCACGGCAGGCAGCGTGGTTAAACCTTCAAAGACTGGGGCCCTTTTAATAGGGCACTCCTTTGGACCATGTATAGCACTTTTCAGGACAGCTTTAGGTAATGTAGCAAGACCAAAAAGTACTGGTTCCTTGGGTACAGCCCTCAGGAGTGTTACAGGCAAAACCTTGTTCTACTTTGCGAAGCCCGGGTACCATCCTGGAGCCGCAGTGGCGGGATGGACCCGGTTGTGGAGGCTTTTTAAATCCAGCATGGATCCCTCCTGGAGTTCCGTAGCGCACATCTTCACTCGTGCCAACACCTTTAGACACTGGCGAAAAAACTGAGGTACTCCTGGAAGGAGGAGGGGTTATATAGGGGAGTCAACTTCCTGTATTGGGTGTGCCAGTGTCACCTGAAGGTAGCTATAACCCACTAAAGTAAATGCTTAAGGCGCTGTGTCCTATGATGTACAATAAAGACAGTAACTGTTGTGGTTATCGTCATATCAAAACCATAAGTTCTGAATGTGCAAAATGCATCAAAGGTGTCACATTTAACTTGTACTCCACTCCCAAGACTATTACCCAATGCTTCCGACCGATTGCCCTCTCCTCCAGCATGGGAAAGAAATCTCATGCCAGAACAGTTGAAAACCCAGTTCTATCTGGGTATCTGACCTCAGACTTGCTGCCGCAAGGCAGCCTCAGCCACTGTGGTCTACCTGACCACAGGCACATCAGGATGCAGCTGCATGTATAGCATTATCCCTCTTTGATGCTGTTGGCCAGTTCTGTGGATTCAGATCAGGCATTAGATATTGGTAGCCTAGAGGAAATGCAATTTAGAACAGACCCAGAAGTCTCAGATTTCCACCATGTAGAGCAAGCTTTCAAACACCTTAAAAAGGGATGAGGAGATGGAAGGATCCCCTTGATACTCATTCCCAAGTCTACAATTAAACTCCAAGAGTGAGAACACGTCACTAGACCAGCCCTTTACAGGCCTGGTGCCCACCCTGTAACCCTTCCCTTTGCCACTGCTTGTTGTTTGACCCTCAAGGCCCCTGCAAGTGTAGTACATTTTGTTTAGACCCCTTTCACACTGGGGCACTCCTCGCCTCCGCCGTGCATATCCTCCCCTCCTCCTATGCATCCAATAGGATTGCCTGTCCTTTCAGCTAATCGGGTGACGGGTATCAGACCCACTTCCCAATTGGCTGGGAGGAGGATCAGTGTTGCAACAGCGAATGTTCATTCCCTGTTCTAACACCTGGGTGGGCTCATGGCACAATGCTCTGCACCATGAGCCCACCCTATTTTGAAGCCTATTGGAGCCTCTGGCTCTAATCAGGTGCCTTAAATTTAAAAAAAATAAATAAATAAAAAACCTTGCAGCTGTAATACATGCGCCTGGGTCAGATGCATGAATAGGGGGGTGACGCTCGGGTGCCCCTAATGGATGGACCGCCACCGTCCTATAGCATGTCTTGCAGTCTCTGATCATCTGCTGTAGCATGTCTGTGGTTGCCTTTGGCTATCTCCTTTTGCATGTCTGCAGTATCTGGCAACATTTTGTTGCACCCTATTATGGGTTGCCTTTTGCCATGCCCAAAAGGAAAAAAAGCTGGCCATCACAGCTCTACAGAATGATGATCAGGAAAATCTAAAAAAAAAAAAAAAAAAAAAACACCGGACACTTGTTATATGAAACCAGCCTCCAACATGTCCCTACACTTAATTCACCTGTGTACTTCTTGGCCAGCTAGAGAAGTGTAAGGCTGACCGCAGGTCAGCCTGTGGTTGTAGGAGGAGTCAGGCTGCATAAAGCCTGCCTTCCTTTGCTTCCTCCCCTCGTGGTCTCTGGCTCTCATGTTCCGGACGTCATTTCCAGGTCCTTGAAGGCTTCAGTCGGCGGCAGTCATGGTCGCAGTTCCTCTCAGTGCACTCGCCGGTCACCACTGGGGAGACCGACCACCTGTCTACCTTCCTTCTCATCACCCCCTTGGGGTTATTTGACAGAAGGGGCCCGGTGCTCATGGGGGGGGGGGTGGGGGGTGTTCGCCCACTCCCCTCGTACTATTAGGGGGGTATTCGCTGCTACGAGCACTATTAGGTAATTGGGTGCTGCTGTTCCCCTGATGGTACGTTGGGTTCATTGGGTGCTGCTGTTTCCCTGATATTTTAGTTCTAAATAACTGTGCTGTTGCTCTCCTGTCATGCAAATCAACGACAGGCTCTGCAGTTCACATGTGACCACACATGGAGTATCACCTGCAGTTAGGGTTAGGTCGGGGATCATACAAGGTATACTCGTTTAATGGTGTAATAGTGGCGCATTTTCTGTGGGGGGTGCCAGGTAGGTATGGTCTCATGCAATTTACGTTTCACACAGTTTACGTTCTCACACAAATTAAAGCGCTCATGCAAATTGGGGCGTACGTTCTCATGCAATTCATGTTTCTCGTGTGATTTGCATTTTCATGCAATCTACGTTTCTCATGCAATATACGTTCGCAAGCAATTTATGGTTTCCTCATGCCAATTCATGTTTTTCCTTACGTGTCCCATGTTTTACGTTTTCCACATGTTCCTCACGTTTCCCTTCACATGCCTTTAGGATCTGTCATGGCTACAGTTCCATAGGGCTGAGGTGTCATTTTATAATTGATTGTTGGCCCACTATCTTCTTGCCTGTATTCCACACGTCATACACGCAATTTATGGTTTCTCATGCAAGGTATGGTTTCTCATGCAGTTTCTCTTTTCGCTTCTCATGCCAATTCACATTTCTTACATTGCTCACGTTTCTCTCTTCTCATGTTCTTGCATGTCCTGTGGTTTCTCACCTTTCATGTCACATGCCTTTTTCATGTCGTTTCACCACCCTCTCTCAGAACCCAGACCGGATCTAGGCTTCATTGTTCACACATAGCTAGCTCCAATTTTTTAAATTTTTTTTGCTCTGTTCAATGCAGGGGGTTCCCTTTCGCGGCTTTGGCTCGGTAAGCCATTTAGGTTACTGTTGCCTTGCGCATCAAGCATGGAGCAATTTACTCCACGGGCTCTGGTTCTTCCCTGTCCCAAATCCGCACTATTTTTTTTCCTAGCGACGACAGGCCAGGAGTGGTGTAATCGTATGGTACCATTGATAAGTCAGCCACTGCAGCTCCTGCAGCTGCTACTGACTCAAGGGTTTTGGTGGATTCCGGAACCCTCTCGGTGCCTAGGCCGGTAACAGTAGGCCCAGGTCTTGGATGCAGATGCCGGTGTCACGCCTTTTCTTTAGTCGCCAGCGTTTGTGAGGCATTGGGTTCCTATTTGGCTGACTCAGCAGCCTTGATCATTTAGATTTTTTTTGTATACCATGTAGACATGATACTGCTTGGGATGTTTTTTCAGGCTTTCCGGTCTGGGTTACCTACTCCTGATTTTTTTTTTTTTATCCAGTCCCCATTTGCTTTTTGCCTCTTCCAGCTCGTATCAGCCCACAGTACTTTCAGGGCGTATCTGGCTGAGACTCAGCATTTCATGTTTGTTGAAGGCCTGACAGGCTTTTCTTTATTTTCTACACACTGTTTTAAGCCATCCTCAGGTGATCCAGAAGAGTAGCCCTCCTGCTGTCTTTCCCATTGTGGGTCATATTCTTTGTGACATATCTTACATGCTCTCAGGTCTACTTTTACGTTGGTTATCAGCTTGGGGCTCAAGGCAGCGCTATAGCTAGCCTTTTTTGCGGTTCCCGAGGCAGGGGAGTTGTGCTTCTGGCCCAGGCTCTCGCTCATTTCTGGCCAATCAACTAGTTTGGTCCCCCGGCCTTTCCTGTTACATCTGCTAGATCGCAAGATTCAGCAAATTGGGGGTCAGCACTGTTATCAGGTTCTTGAAGCCTGGCAAGGCATGGTGCCCGGTGTTGGTTTTAACCAGCTTGTCAGTACTACATTTGTCAAACCCTGGGATGGTCCTCTTGCTTTTTCCTGATGCTCCCCTCTCTCGGCAGCCGAACGCATACTTCATTGTTTGGCCATACAGAGTCTGGACCCTTAAGCATATTTTGGCCATTTCTTTCAGGATAGGAGCAGCTTTGCGACTTTGCACCAGGGGGGCCCCAGCCCTTATGTGGAAGTTAGGTAGGTGGAGGTTGTCTGGTTTTCTCTGGGCATGTCCCAGTGCCACTGAGATACAAGCATTTTTCAATTTTGACAGAACATGCGTTAATTCAGTGGTTAATAAATCCAGTTGGTAGCTTTCATCTGTGTTTATTTGTGCCCCCTTTTAGGCATACTGACCATGTGACCCTGGCACACTTCAGGTCTATGTTCTCTATTGCTCGTTGTTCCTTTCCTTTACTATCCACAGATTGACTCAGAGTACAAGCAAAATGGCTAAAAGATTGCGATAATAAATGTGACTTTGCCATTGTAGGCACAAGTTCTAGTTGCTTAGCCATTTTACTAATGCACCTGTTTCAATACCAGTGACTCTGTATTGACTTAAGAGGGCTAGCATGAAGGCAAGACAGTTGTCTTTCCAGCAGAGGTCCATATTTCTCCAATGACAATTTGTTTACTTAGAAAGCTGCTTGCCAGTTTTGTTGTCTATTGGTTTAACATACAAACTTCTGTTGGGTATGTTGCTTTGGTCTGCCCACTCCTGCAGCTTCATATTGGCCCATCACTTCAACTTCACCAATTGATAGCGAGGTGCAGGAAGTGAGAATGGGCCAAACCAACAACTTGCCAAGGTTTCCCAAGAGTTGAAAAACAAAGTGCACCTATGGGAAGACATTTGGAGGTGCACTCCATATAATTTAAGTGCGAAAATTTAGTTATATACTAAAGGTAATGCCATGTACACATGAGCAGAATGTCTAATGCCGCATACACACATAGCGGACTATCCGGCGGACTTTCCGAACGGGCTACTTGCCCACACACGGCACTTTTTCAGCGGACTAATACGGCGACTAAGTCCGCCGTACTTTTGAAATGAATGGACTCGCCCACACATGCGGAGGAAAGGCCGCTCATTTTGAGCACGTCTCCAGGTAGCTGGGGCCAGCGAAGGAGGCGTCGCTGGCCCCCTAAACCTGGTATGGACTTAAAGGGGAACCCCTACGCTGAAAGAAATCGGCACGGGGGTCCCCCCTAGGTCCACATCAGACCCTTATCTGAGCACGCTGGCCGGCCGGCCAGGAAAGGGGGTGGGGACGAGCGAGCGCCCCCCACCTCCTGAGCTGTGCCAGGCTGGGTGCCCTCAACATGGGGGGGTGCCTTGGGGAAGCCCCAAAGCACCTTGTCCCCATGTTGATGAGGACAAGGGCCTCTTCCCGACAACCCTAGCCATTGGTTGTCTGTCTGCGGGCAGGGGGCTTATCGGAATCCGGGAGCCCCCTTTAATAAGGGGGCCCCCGGCTACCAGCCCCCCACCCTATGTGGATGAGTATGGGGTACAATGTACCCCTACCCATTCACCTGAGGATGCTGGGACTGACATAATAGGCGGGGACATCATCCGGCGATGTCCCTATATAAGTCGCTGCGCGCCGTGTCCCTGCCATTGTGAGCGGAGGATGCGACGAGGCAACATCTGAAGAGAACAACAGAAGACGGCGACAGCAGACTGGGCCACCGCCTGTAAAAGAACTAGAAGGCGGCGCGGTGGCCCGGCAAGAAGAACCGAAGAGGGGGACAAGACCCCCGAAATCGGAAGATAAGGGCGGCGGCGAAGAAGAAAGCCGGGCTCCTCCGCTAGCAAAAGAGCTAGCAGAAGATGTCGGAGGAGTCCGGCGAGAAGACCCCCGAAGCTGTGCAATAAACTATTTTAACCCTTGTGTGTTGTGTTTTATTTTTACTTTTTTCCACAGTTGAATGGGCAGGGGTACATTGTACCCCATACTCACATAGGGTGAGGGGCCGGTATCCGGGGCCCCCTTATTAAAGGGGGCTCCCGGATTCCGACAAGACCCCCTCCCGCAAACCCCAACAGCCAGGGTTGTCGGGAAGAGGCCCTTGTCCTCATTAACATGGGGACAAGGTGCTTTGGGGTGGGGGGGGCCGTGCAACCCCCCCTTCCCCAAGGCACCCCCCCATGTTGAGGGCACGCGGCCTGGCTTGGCTCAGGAGGGGGGCGCTCGCTCGTCCCCACCCCCTTTCCCGGCCGGGTAGCGTGCTCGGATAAGGGTCTGATGTGGACCTAGGGGGGACTCCCATCCCGATTTTTCGGCATAGGGATTCCCCTTTAAGTCCATACCAGGTGACGGGGCCAGTGACGCCTCCTTTGCTGGCCCCGGCTACCTGGAGACACGCTCAAAATTAAAGGATTTTTCTCCGGGCGGGAAAAGTCCGTACTTTTGAAATGAACGGCAGACTGGCACACACACGGCCAGATTGTCCGCCACAATGCGAGTCCGGCGGTAAGATTGGAGTGCAAAACTACTTTCTAAGTCCACCGTACTTTTGGGTAAAAAAAGTCCACCGGAGGCTACACACGGGCGGATTGTCTGGCGGACTTGAGTTTGCCGGACTTTTCCACCGGATTGTTTGATCGTGTGTACGCCGCATAATAGATAATATCCAATGAAAAGATTCCATCTGACTTTTCGATCGTGTATGCCTCATCTGACTTTTTTTTTACGAAAGTTCTGACGGACCTAGAAATAGAACAGGTTTTAAATCTTTCCTCCGGAATCAACTGCCATCAGGAAAACAGTTAGTCTGTATGCTGTTCCGGACAGACCAAAAACAACGCATGCTCTGAAGTACAAGACAGAAGCTACTAGCTATTGAACTTTCTAGTCCCGTCACTGCGTTCTTAACGATCAGGCTTTGGTGTGATAGCGCGTACGCACAACGGTTTCACCGGAACTCAGTTGGAAAAGTCTTTGGCGTTTATTCCGACGGGAAAACTGGTCATGTGTACATGGCATTAGAGTCAGATTTGTGTTAAAGTACCTAAATCCTAGGACAAATAAGTATAGTGTAGTTTACTAGTTCTTGAAGGCTCCTTTGACACTAGCAGCTTCCAAAGTTGTGTGATTTTCAGTGCAACTTTGAAGTGACTTTGATAAGACTTTTACACTCTGGTATTGAAGCCATGTCAAAGTTAGATCAAAGAAGTGCAGGAGACTTTTCTGAAGTCAGTTCAGTAGTATCAATTGAACATCTTTCAGAGACGTGGCATTCCACATGTCCTGCGACGTTGGATCTCAAGTCAGATTCTAAAGCCTAGTACATGGGGCTGAATGTTGGGCGGCATCGGTCAGTTCAGTAAAAAAAAAATAGCCAACATGTGGCCCGTGTGTACTGCAGCTGGGCCAGCTTCTGTCAAAGGGTCATGACCGAAAAAGGTCTGCAGACCAGATCCCGATTAGCGTTCTTAGCCATTGGCTGAGAGTGCCAACTGTAGTGTTCTGCCGGGAGGGCTATTACACAATAGCACAGCAGGGGAGATCACTACCAACGTCAGATTGTTAGTACAGCAGTTCTTGCAGAGCTCAGTTTTTTTTTTTAAACCACCCCCCCCCCCAAAAATAAAATAAATAAAAGTGTGTACTCTTAAGTCGCGCAAGTGTGAAGGGAGACTTCATATACAGTAGAGATTGCATTTGTTTTGCAGGTACTTCCACCCCCCACCCCACCTTCCTACTTATTTTCACCTGGTGTTGCTGCCAGTTACTCTGTCCTAGTGCAATGACACAGTATACTGTGGCTATGGAGAAGTAGCATTGTCACTCTAGGACAGGACTACATCTCCATAGGACAATACAGTATGCAGTAGGGCTGAAACGATTAATCGATAATAGATTTTCATTATCGATTAGTTGGTCCGCACCATGCGATCAGCGGCCTAGCTCCGGAGCTGGCGGCCATCTTGGTACACCTGGCGGCAGCGAGCTGACGTCACCCCCAGTGTGGAATGCTGCATACTGTAATGCTAATGAGAAATTGGATGAGAGGAGAATTATTGTATTTAACATTGATGTCAGCACTGTAAACCAGAGTATGAAGATTTAGGCTGCAAATGATTTCATATCAAAGCTACACATCATTTAAACCTTAAGCTATTGAGAAATATAAGCACTTGCTAGAAATTGTTTTATGCTAGAGCTGCACAGTGTATTTTTGTTATGCTTATGCTCCTGCTCTCTAGCTGCCTTGTTACCTCCTCCTATGCTTGCCTTCGTTAGGCTGGAGTCACACCTAGGCATTTTTACTGCATTTTGCAGATTTGCAATACAGAACGTGTTCCATAGAAAACCATGTTAAATGGACTGTAGTGCAAATCTGCAAAATGCAAAAAGCACTAAAAATGCCATAGGTGTGAATCCAACTTATTTGAAGAGGGAGCAGAGGCGTGGCTTACCAGCACTATGTGTGTCTATTAACACACGCAGCCTGGCTTGGGAATGCAAATGCATTAGTACCTGCTTAGTACCCCGCTTACTAAGGAGGCACCCGAAGGTGGAAGGAGCAGACAGCATAAGCAAAAGATTTCCAGAGGAGGTGTGGGACCTTTCTGTGCGTCATCGTTGCACAAAGTGGCTAAATATAAAACTTTTATTTTAACCACTTCCCACCCGGCCAATGCATATATACGGCCGGGTGGGAGCCGTCTACTCCTGATAGGACGTTCAGGAACGTCATTCAGGAGTAGCGGGATCGCGCGCAGCGGCGCGATCCCGATGTGCTCGTGTCACCCGGACACGGCACATCTCAGATCGGCAGGAGGGCTCTGTGATTGGCCCTCCTGATCACATGACGGCCGTGTCCAATCACGGCCGTCATGTGATGTAAACAGCCGGTTGCTAGGCAATCGGCTCTCCTCTCCTCACACGGAAGTCACCGCTGAGGAGAGGAGAGCAGAACGCTGCAGCCGGCTGATGATCAGTGAGTATGGGCTGCTTTTTACAGCTTTTTACTCACTGATCATCAGTGTAGTGTAAACACACAACACACCACACAGT
Organism: Lithobates pipiens; assembly: GCF_037356315.1. Lineage (NCBI taxonomy): Eukaryota > Metazoa > Chordata > Amphibia > Anura > Ranidae > Lithobates > Lithobates pipiens. The sequence continues at coordinate 323,061,158 of NW_027507748.1, forward strand.
ACAAACACAGTCCCCACATATGTCCCCAAAACACACATGTCCCCAAAACATACATGTCCCCTAATAATAAAAACATGTCCCCCACATATGTCCCACTAAAATCACATGTCCCAATGATTATCTGCACACATATGTACGTGATCACCTGCACACATATGTACATGATCATTTGCGTACATATGTCCGTGATCACACAAACCAATTATTATACACTTAACGGAATTTTTTTTACCAAAAACATGTAGCAGAATACATTTTGGCTTAAATTTATGACAAAATTTGATTTTATTGGATTTCTTTTCAAATAGAAAAAAGAAAATATTGTTTTTTTTCCAAATTTCCGCTATTTTTGCGCTTATATCGCAAAAAAATAAATAAAACGGAGTCGTGAATAAATAACACCAAAATAAAGCTCTATTTGTGCGAACAAAATGATAACAATTTCATTTGGGTACAGTGTAGCATGACCGCGCAATTGTCACTGAAAGCGCTAGAGCGCTGAAAGCTGAAAATTGGGCTGGGAAGGAAGGGGGTGAAAGTGCCCTGTATTGTAGTGGTTAACGTAAAAAAAAAAAAAAGTTATCCTTTAGTAGCACTTTAACCTTTTTATTTTCACCACAATTAAACAAGTCATTGCAAAATCCTAGGCTCTAAATTTCCACAAGTGAAAAGCTGTAACAAAAATAAAATTTTACAAGAAAAATGATGGCAAAGCTGCTGGACCAAATGGCTAATAAAGTCTGGACCCCTTGGGTTAGGCATTTACTTCCACCTACATTTGATAGGCATTCACTAGAGCTTTGATGTGACATTGTGGGTGGACTACGTGCACCTCCATCCACGCCCTCCAAATTCAATTTTCTCCCCTACAATTCACTCCCGCCTCCCAGTTATGCTTAACCCTTAATGTCCTATCCCCTTATTGCCCTCTTTTTCCCCTTAATTTCAAATTTTCCCCATTTTATTTTTAGTTATTTTTTTTCACTCCCAGCGCGTTGTTAAGCCTGTGTCAGCCCAAGTGAAGGAATTCTGGAGGAGTCACGCTGGATGCCTTGCCTGCCCTCATTCAAAACTTTTTATGCAGGTACCACTACATTTATTACCTAATAATAACTAACTACTATCTAATAGATAGTAGTTATCTAATCCTATCTATGTCTTTCCTCTTGCTTGGCACAGCCACATTGTTGATTTAAATAAAAAGGTACAACACCACCCCCCCCCCCCCCAAATAAAATGCAGCTTATTACAAGCATAAAAATATAGCATATCACTGATGATTTGCACCAATAGGCATCCCGGGACTCATCACGGTGGTCCGTTTGGAGGAACTTTGATCGGTGGTGAGCTTGGCGCAAATGAGTGATATGCTGACTATGTTTTTATGCTTGTAATAAGCTGCATTTTATTGGGGGTGGGGGGAGATTGTTTATTTAAATAAAAGGTGTATAAAACTATCTCCCCCCACCCCCAATAAAATGCAGCTTATTACAAGCATAAAAACATAGTCAGCATATCACTCATTTGCGCCAAGCTCACCACCGATCAAAGTTCCTCCAAACGGACCACCGTGATGAGTCCCGGGATGCCTATTGGTGCAAATCATCAGTGATATGCTATATTTTTATGCTTGTAATAAGCTGCATTTTATTGGGGGGGGGGGGTGGGGGGAGATTGTTTATTTAAATAAAAGGTGTATAACACTATCTCCCCCCACCCCCCCCCCCCCAATAAAATGCAGCTTATTACAAGCATAAAAATATAGCATATCACTGATGATTTGCACCAATAGGCATCCCGGGACTCATCACGGTGGTCCGTTTGGAGGAACTTTGATCGGTGGTGAGCTTGGCGCAAATGAGTGATATGCTGACTATGTTTTTATGCTTGTAATAAGCTGCATTTTATTGGGGGTGGGGGGAGATTGTTTATTTAAATAAAAGGTGTATAACACTATCTCCCCCCACCCCCAATAAAATGCAGCTTATTACAAGCATAAAAACATAGTCAGCATATCACTCATTTGCGCCAAGCTCACCACCGATCAAAGTTCCTCCAAACGGACCACCGTGATGAGTCCCGGGATGCCTATTGGTGCAAATCATCAGTGATATGCTATATTTTTATGCTTGTAATAAGCTGCATTTTATTGGGGGGGGGGGGGGGGGGGTGGGGGGAGATAGTGTTATACACCTTTTATTTAAATAAACAATGTGGCTGTGGGGGGAGGGGATAGTGTTATTTTTTTGCTGATCCGAAAATTGATCCGATCCGTGACTCTGATCCGAGGAACAATCCGATCCGTGAGTTTTTTGATCCGTTGCACCCCTAGTCCGCAACTCCCCCCCCCCCCGCCGGTCCGTTAGAATCCTGTGTATCCTCCCGTGTGCTACGCATGCACCACGTCCATGAGCATGCAGCTACGCCTGTTTGCATTCTCCACCCAGCTGATGTCCCGCCAGCAACACGCCTGCGCTGCTTTCGGCTCCTCCTCCCCCCTCTACCCAGCAGCCTTCCGATAGACCCTCCACAGAGCACAGGCGTGGCAAGCCCTCGCTGGGCCGCTTTTCAGCACTGCCGTGATTGGAGGTTATGCTCTGCACATGCATGCATCCATCTCCCGGCTTCGGGGTGCCCTTCGCTCCATTCGGAGGAGTCGACCGAGTCACGTGTGGTGGGTCCGGACTGAGACTCCGCTTCACACCACCCTGGCACACCGAGGAGGAGCCGCTGTCACCATGAAGGGGTGAGAAAACCCGAGACACCGGAGGGGAGCACTGAGAGGAGATGGGACAGTGACACCATGTGAGAGGGGAGGAATGTGTCATTTATACTGGGGGGGGGGGGGGGGGGGGGGGACACACACACACACACACGTGTGTGTGTATCCCCTTTTTCAGTTTTTTTTTTAATCGAAAAAAATAATCAGCCGATTCATCGATTATGAAAATAATCGTTAGTTGCAGCCCTAGTATGCAGTCATTCAAGACAGTTAGATAGACCTGAGTGCCATACCCTGCTTTAAGCTAGGTAAAGTAGCCAATTAGTCTGTACTAACATCTATGTTGTTCAATGGACTTCTGACTTCATCAAGCATTAAAAGATTGAACAAGATAATGTACAACCTAACATAATATACATTTTAATAAATGTTATTCATAAAAAAAAAATCTGATTTTATCATTAGCAGAAATAGTTATTACACAAGTTCTCTTATGAGCCATAAATACCCCTCATTTTCCCCATTTCAGAAAAATAAATAAAAAACACACCTCTAATACCAAAAGCATTCTTACATCCAATATTCCAATGCACATTTGTTATTTACGGTAATCAACACCATAATATATGTTTTATATGAATGGATTTGTGAAGTTATGTTTTTGTACTAAAATTAAAATCAACATTCATGCAGCTATTATAGCATAAAAAAATAAAAACAGTACTCTTAGAATCCATTCACACAGGGGCAACTTTGGATCTGACTTCAAGTCGCCTCAAGTCGCATTACATGGAAAAAAAAAATTCTAAGTAAGTGAATGGATGCATCTTAATGCATACTTCTGCAGTCGCTCCAACTTCAGAAAAGGTTCCTGTACTACTTCAATCTGACTTCTAGGCGACTTGTACCCATAGAATTCAATGGAAGTAGCCTCCAAGTCGGATCTACATCTATATTGAAGCGACTTTACAGGAAAAGTCGCCTCTCTAATAAAAACCGGGATGGGTTCCCCTCCAGGGGCAGACCAGGCCCTTAGGTCTGGTATGGATTTTAAGGGGAACCCCCACGCTGGTTTATCCGAGCACGCAGCCTGACCGGTCAGAAAAAGGGGTGGGTGACGAGCGAGCGCCCCCTCCTTCCTGAACCGTATCGGGTCGCATGCCCTCAACATGGGGGTGTGTGCTTTAGGGAAGGGGGTGCCCTGCGGCCCCCCCACCCCAAAGCACCTTGTCCCCATGTTGAGGAGGAAGGACAAGGGCCCCTGAAGTCAGAAGACGACCCCGGAGCTGCCTAATAAATTACTTTAAAAACCTGTGTAGTGCGTTTTTTTTATTGACATTTCCCTCAGGTGAATGAATACTCAAGTCGTGTCCAAGTTGACTCCCAAAGTCGCACAGCAAGTAGTGTTGCCACTGTGTGAATGGACTCTTAATGCTAGTGTTTTTTTGCGGTCAGATAATTTTGTTTGTGGGGGGATCTGAATAACTTTAGAGTCTGTAAGGTTCCTGCCAGAGAAAGGGTTTAGAGCTTTATATAGCAGTGGGGTGCAGAGCTTAAATAAAGCTACTGACAAAAGCACCTGCTTTGAGCTATTTTTGACCTGTCCAAACAGCTGGAGAAACATGCAACTACATCCAAAAGACTGCCTGCCTAGCAGCCGAATGCAAGAAGGAAAAACACTTATGTAATAAGGGTATTGCCACATGTAGAACAAAGGCATGCACAGATATTAAAAAGGGAACGGTTACAATTTATATTTACAAGAATGTGTACTTACAAAGCAATTGCATATAAATAGCTATAGAATAAAAGACTTCCGTACTTACAATTACCACCTTGGGGTTCCAGCATGCATACAGCTACAAAGTGTTTTAAAAACCTATTGAAAGCCATGTATTGTTTAAAAAAAAAAAAAAAAAAAAAAAAAGTAAACACACAAGGCACTATTGTTAAAACTTTATTAATCCTTTATAAATTAAATTTTATACTGAAAAGCTTCTTTCAGAAACTTTTTTACAAAGCTTGTAGGCAACAATTAAAATATTTTATAAAACGGACATATACTGGACAGCATCAAAAATCCTGGACCTAAAACTATTCTTATGCTCAGAATAAAGATGATTCTTCTCACGGCATAACATCTTTCACATTATGCAAAAAAATTGGGCCAACTTCACGGTTTAGTTTCTTTTAAATTCACTGAAGTGAATTTTTTCACCCAAAATAGCATTTGAAAGACAGCTGTGCAAATAGTGACCTAAAATATTGCATCACCATTTTATTACCCAAGGTCTCTGCTAAAATTACTATAAAACACACACATATATATACACACACATACATATATATATACATACACACACACGCCAATGCTGGCTTGGGAAAACTAGAGGCATCAACAGTGGAAAATAAAGAAAAAATATATAAAAAAAATAAAGAAAGAAAAATGGCAAAACAAAAAAGGAACATTACATACGTTTAACCCAACACAGCAAAAGCCAACCAAAAATCTTAAGATATGTTTGTGACTGGACTACTGTTGAAAACATAACAGAATTTAGAACCAAGAAACTGCACTTGTTTATCAGAAAATCAAACAAATCAATCATATACTGAATAACATGAAATAGAAGCAGCAGCTCCACTATAATATTTGTCACAGTAGTTCAAATTACAATACCTTGAGCTGCACTAGAAAAACATAAGAAAAGCCCTCTATTCATATCAAATTAACACCAAAATAGATGTCCACCAATACGTTTTAGGAATCCGTGCAGTAATATGGAGGTAAAAATGCAGGCTTACCAATGATCAATAATCCTCTAAAGAGAAGTCACAAAGAGCCCATGGGTGAAAGACTTACGATTACACATCTGCTGGCACCTTCCCAAGGTAACAGGAAAACTTAAGTTCCTCCACACGTTACCATCCAATAAGGCTCAGAGATCTAGAAGAAAATACTCCAAAGTGTAAAATCTTAACTGAATTAATGTTAAAAATGCACTTATATCAAAACTTAAATTTGCGCAATAGAAAAAAAACTCTTGGCCAGCAAACACCACTTCAGGGAACACGAAACAGAATGATGTCAGCATGCAACTCCACCCCTGTTTCATCATATGTGACATCTTCCCGAGGCAGGGACACCATGCTGCATCACCACTATATACACACACACCCAAACGGCCACAACCACACCACGATTTAGACTGCATCATGCCTATGGGTCATTGACCACCAAGCCTCACTTTGAACTGTAATTTGTCGTTAACAGCCAAGCCTTGATTTAAAGTGTACACCAAGCTTCCACCAAGGACAGGATAAATTCTGTTCAGATGATTTTACGCTATGTGGAGTATTTGTTTCTATATCTCGCTACAGTGTGAGCGTTATTGCATGGTGACGAATGCAAGAACTCTTAAGGGTTCCTAAAATGCATTGGTGGACATTTTCCAATTTTGATATTAATACTGAATAAAAGGACTTTCACATAATAAAGAATGGTCTTCATAAGAACTCAGCTCAAAAGGTATTGTTAGTGTTCAAAGCATGCACAGTCCTCAAACTATTGCACAAAAGCTTCCATACCACTATTACCAAGATGAAGTCTGCAGATGCAAAGTTTTTTTTTTTTTTTTTTTTTTTTTTTAAACATACTTTCATGTGGAAAAATATAAAGAAAACACCTCTCCAGTAGCAAGCTACTTTTGTTGCATTTCTATACATTGCTGTATGTTAGGGGCTCCCTGACAAGGATGTAGTTAACCTGTTCTACCCATTGTTTAGTGGGAATATGTGGGGAGAACCAGAATCTGGCCACTAGCTTTCTAGCTAGATATAATAATCTGATCACTGCTATATTGGCGGGGGAGGGATATATTTCTTCATTAATAGCTCCTAAGATACAAACCAGGGGATCCAATGGGACCCTAACATGGTAGACTGTAGAAAGATCTTCTGTTTTTTTCAGACCAGTATCAGTGTAGCTTGGTACAGCCACAGATTAGAGATCCCTCCTCCCTACTGCATTTGGGGCACAGGGGGGAATCTCTCCTGCGACAATGATGCAATTGTATGGGTGCACAGTAAACTATGTAACAAGAATAAAAGGAGCTAGCTTATGCAACTGATGTGATTGGCCCAAATTGCAAGCATAAGCCCCAGGTTTCATCAGTCATCTCTCATAGGTCCTCTGTCCAGCCTGTTCTACACAGTAGGGCTGTGGGGTCCTGCTTAGATGCTAGCTTAAGTAGATATGAGATATCAGGCCCTTTTTCTCCTGTCTATAGAAAAAGTCCCTCATCAGGGAATGACGTGAGAGTAGTACTGTAGATATGTGGCTCTGGGCCTGGACAGCATCTCTCAATTAGAGGTATTTATAAAATTGTTGCTTAAGTAAACACAATCCAATGTGAAGGTCCATGAACGATTTTAATATATTTTTCGTTATATAATCGGGAAAGATTACAAACAGCAGCCAATCTCCATATCTGGAAACTTTCTAGTTTGTTTATATTTTCACAAGATTAGGGTTGCACCATAGCGGGGTTTTTCAAAAATAAAGACACCCTCAAGCTATTCCTGACAGTAGTCCAAAGTTTTTTGTTTTAGGAGAATAATAGTAGGCACAGTTTGTGGCAGATGAGGTAAACCCGCTAAAACAGAGGTAGTTTGTGCTGCAGTCCACAGTAGGCCATCAATCAGGTCAGATTCAGGACCACTCAGGTGTTGTAGTCGAGAAGCATAGAAATAAAGTTTAGGATTAGGCACTGCTGCTCCTTCCCGATCTCTGCCATACTGCAGAGTGTAAAGACTGATCCTAGCTACCTATTTTTAACATATCAAAGGTCTGAGCAGAGTATCAACACGTGTGAACCATCTGCAGGGTATCCACTGAGGGGAATTGTGCATAATGTATAACAGTTGGGGGCCCCAGACCATTTTAATAAGGTTTATCCTTCCTATTACTGTCATTTGGAATCTTTTGAATAGGGGTAGTAAGGTTTCTTCCAGATAGGCCAGCAGGTTAGCAGAAACCTGCATGCCCAAGTACTTAAGGAGACAAATTTGAGGCACTCCAACCATCAGCAAAACCAGTGGGTCATCTAAAGGCAAGAGAACTGATTTGTTCCAGTTGATGGAGAACAGTCAAATTGCTGAATCACCACAACTGCACTGGTGAGGGATGTGCCCCCAAATAGAGAAGGGTGTCATCTGCATAGAGTGCTATCTTTTCAATACGCTGTTAAAGCCTGCAATAGTTTGGGGATGACCATATGGTAGCTGCCAATGGTTCCATGACTAAAGCAAATAACAGGGGTGACAATGGGCACCCCTGTCTCGTGCCCCTAAAGAGGGTCAGAGAGATCTCCATTTTTATTCTAGCTGCAGGGCCTGCATACAATAACCTCATCCAGGCAACAAAATTATCTCCCAGTCCAAACCACCTCAGCACTTCCCACAGGTAAAAGCCATTCTACACTGTTGAAGGTAGGGATGCACCGAAATTGCCCTTTCGGTAATTTGCCAAAAAGGAAAAAATGCCCGATAATTGAGCCGAAATGGTGCCACCCATCATGGGAGATCTATAACGCAGGAGAGCCACCTCCACCGTCTGGTTCAGTACAGCGCCAGGAACATCACAGCTTTAATTTCAATAGCTATGTGTTCCCCCGTCGCGGGGACATGGTAAAAGATAAGTGTGTTGTCCCCTTTGCAGCCAGTGATGCAGCGAAGAGGAGAGCCGTCGCCGTCTGGTTCATTAGAGCGCCGGGAAAATCACAGCTTTAATTTCAATAGCTGTGTGTTCCCCCGTCACGCGCCGTCACATACAGCCCCTCCCCCTTGTCCGGGGAACTGCGATAGACAGATTACCCATCCAGATTGGACGGGTGATCTGTCTATCACAGTTCCCCGGACAAGGGGGAGGGGCTGTATGCGACGGCGCGTGACGGGGGAACACACAGCTATTGAAATTAAAGCTGTGATTTTCCCGGCGCTCTAATGAACCAGACGGCGACGGCTCTCCTCTTCGCTGCATCACTGGCTGCAAAGGGGACAACACACTTATCTTTTACCATGTCCCCAGTCTCTGACCACCTCCCGTACCATGTCCCCAGTCTCTGACCACCTCCCGTACCATGTCCCCAGTCTCTGACCACCTCCTGTATAAAAATATTTTTTAAAAACAGTCATTTTCTGTATCAGTGCCGTTTCGGTATCGGTTTCGGCCTAGTGTATTTTTCATTTTCGGTATCGGTTTCCGCACCAAAAAACCCATTCAGTGCATCCCTAGTTGAAGGCCTTAGCTGCGTCTAAGTATAGAATCGCTCTCTGGCCTGGAATGCCAACTGGTAGCTGGAGGTTGAGAAAAAATTGATGTTTATGGCTGTGGACCTAGAGGGAATAAATCCCGATTGACCTTTATGGAAAAATTTTGGGGATAACTTTAGCCATTCTAGTAGCCAGAACCCTGGCTAGTAATTTTATATCAGTTGTTGGCAAAGAAATGGGCCTATAGGAATCTGGGGAGTGGGCCTCCTTACCTGGTTTTAGCAAGAGAATTATCGCTGCATTCATAGACTGGGGTAGGTATCCGCTTTCTAAAGCATCTAGGAATATTTCCCTCAATTGGGGCATCAACATCTCAGAGAAGCGTTTGTACACCTCTGCCGGGAGAAGAATGTGCCAGTGCCTCAAGCATCTCTTTATTCGTAAGAGGAGCAGTCAATTGCTCTGCATCCGAAGCTGAGAGCTGCGGGACATGGCTCTTCAAGAAAGGACCGTATTTCATCTAGTTACTAGACTTGAGTGGAGTACCCAGCATAGAAATCTAAACGTGGACAGAACGTCTGCATGGCTTTCTCCTGGCCACTCTATCATAAAGCCCAACTCAATGGAGCATAAATCGTCAAGTCTCGCAGCATGTTTGGCCACTAGCAGCTGCTGAGCATGTGACTCTCTGCATGGAGGCCCATACGTCTTCTATGATACTGATGCACCCTTCAATGCCCGAGGTGCAGTCTCTTAATTTTTGCATATCCTGGCATAAGGACAATTCAGCTTTTACCCCTTTAACCTCTGATGCTAGGGCTTTAATAGAGAGGTTACATGACGTAACTGTAGAGAAGATGATCTCAGTGTAGGTTCGGGTCCAGCTTAACTGTGGGACGTGGCCACATGTGGGTTGCGGGGTCTGACTCACAGGGATTGTACTCAGTGTCCCATGGCAGTAATGGTGCTATCGTATCTTCCGGTGGCACTTTATCATCAGCAGTTTGACCCGCTGTGGTCCTTGAGTAGGTCTTCAGGTAGTTCTGATGTGTCCCAAGTGCCGGGCGGGGAAAACGGCTTCTGCGCTGCCTTCCTGTACCTCTGCTGGGCAAGAGGTGTAGTAATCACTGGAGGGCTAGACAGCTCAGAGATCAGGTGATTTAAGGCGGTTAGAGTCTTGGCGAAGCTCACAAGTTGTGCGTCTGGCTACATACGCTGCCAAGCCACGCCCCAATACAAGGTCTTTAGGTTAGTCTCCAAACTGTAAATGGGCAGCCAATGCAAACATTTATAAATATGTATTCATTCTGTAATAATGTGGAAAGATTGTCAAAAAAACACATAAAAAAAAAGGAAAATTCAATTAAAGGCTTTATTTGCAATAAATTATTGCAGCCACCCTTGCTGCTAAGCACTTAGATTTGCATGGTTGTTCTGCAGCCAGTCCCAATATCTAGACACTGACTAAGACAACTCTGCTATTTCAAGTACCAACAAAAATCTTGCATTGTAAGAGCCAATGAGCAGGGGCATCCGATTCCTCCTGTACCAAATTGCATTGTAACTAATGTCTGACTTCATTTTGTAAAGCGATGAACAAACTGTTGGCACTATACTGTATAAAAATAGTGTACTGAAGGTGGAACCCTCCAGTGGTAGCATCACTTCACCCTTAGAGACCGCAAAAAAATAAAAAACACATCTCTCTCCAATATGTGTATTCTTGTTGGTCCCAAAAAAAAAAAAAAAAATCTGCAGTTTTTGCTTGGGTACAGAATGCCTTACCTCTCCATCGCAACTGGAGAACCATGCGAGGTTAGTCCAACGATCTCCCCAGCTGTCGTGTTCTGACAGGACAGGCCCCACCCCCAATCAGCACTCTCTGCCATTAGCGGAGAGCACTGATTGGGAGTCAGCCTGCTGGTTTTCCAGTATGCGGTCAGTTTCTGATGAACAGACACACACACAGAATGTGGGCCTTTATTTTTTGTACCAGCAAACGTCTCCCGACATTCTGCCCATGTGTACGGGGCTATGTGGTAGATGCACAGTTTTCTCAAACTGGAAATGAGAAGCACACTTGATTTCTAGCAGATCAGCAAAGAAACTTTGCGGTACTTGCAGTTTTAAAAGATAAAGCATTGAGAAATGCATACAATGGGTATAAGAAAAGAACCACCCCATTTAAAATAATCACATTTTGTTGCTTAGCAGCCTGAAATTAAGTCTGTTTTATCAAAGATTGATAAAACAAACTCCCCATGGGCTGAAATGTATTCAGCCCATGGGGAAGTGCAAATTTCAAACCCTTATTTAATACAAGCTTCAGTCAGTCAAGAAAACTGTGCTCAAGTTGAATATCCGGTCACTGGCTATGGTTCTTTTGGTCGTAGCCACCTTCCCCCTCTAGATCCTATCTTTGGTCTACCAACCGTTTGATGCCCCGATTGGGTTTGTGAAAATCCCAATGCTAATGATCATGGTTGGATGGACCAGGGCTATCAAACTCACCGAGGCCTCTAGGTGCAAGGTATTGGGGTACATTGACTAAACCCTCACCCTCCATAATCGGCCTGCAGGCCCTCCACGTCGCGTAATGGATAAAAATTTAGAGGTACCGATATTGTAATCAGTAATTTCTCCTATCAACCATCCCTATAGGATCAGACTGCTGGAACCCTAGTCCACACCTATCAAACTCATTATGCCTAGGCCCATAATCGGGGCCATATCCATAACCAGAATACAGCCCTGGATCAGGGCCACGAGGAGGTGGGAAACCATCACCATTGTTAGTTATGTTGGCCATGCGTCCTACCCCCAAAGGGTCGACCCTGCATCGGTCCAGTGTTACCATAAGTATTACTGCGACCATGTCCACTGCCAAAAGGGATTACCTGATCCACAGGGACAGTGCGGCGGTAGTGGATGGTTGGATGGAAATTCACCCCTACCCCTTCCATAAGGAGACTGATATGACCCTTGTTTACCTTTCACCGAAGAAAATGGCCACCTGGAGGATCCTTGGGATTAAGGCTGGGTTCACACAGCTGCGGCTGGGAGACCCGGATGTGATTCGCACCGCAGTGCAAATCACATCCGATCTGTGTGGTGCGAGTTCAGCCATACAGATAGTATGGCTGAATTCGCATCGCACCCGCCGCAAACTCGCACAGGACCTTTTTTGGTCCGCAGCAGAATTGGATTGCATGGGTGTTCACACCATGCGATCCGATTCCTGCCTGAGTTTGCAGATCGCACTGCGATATGCGAACTGATCTGGGGGTGTCATTAAGGTTTCACTGACACTCCCAGCAGTCCGCATAGGGCAGTGTGAACTGCCGGCGGGAGGCATGCGATGCGGGAAAACGCAGCGGAAACGCAGCATTCCCACATCGCTCCAGTGTGAACCCAGCCTAACAGGCTGTGAGCCAGAAGAAGGGGGACCCACAATCGCAGGTACCCCAACCTCCATACAACTGGTGGTTGAAGGGGCCTGTTCTGCCAACAATCTTTTGCCATTCAAAAACAACTCAACCTTGGTAGTCAGGCAAATCTTATATTTTTTTTCTTCTTGTTTTTTGCTCTGTCCTCTTTTTTCTAATAACTTTAAAAGAGACAATGATCTCTCTTTATACTCACTACTCTCCTTGTGGGGGTTAAGTTCATCTTTAATACTTAAAATTTCCTTGTCCAATCTGGTGAGTTTCAAATGCGTCCTCTCTAAGAAATTTAAGGAAGTTGACCCCTGCTACATTGAAGTAACTGAACCAGTCAAGCTGAATGTCAACTTTTTTGGGGCTGACCTCCCACCTGAGGCTCCTAGGGACCATGCCATTTTTTTTACATATGTTTCAAAATAGGCCATGTCCCACTGTGTAGATCTAAGATAGTTACATTCTTGAGCCTCAAACCACTAAGGTCTCCCCCTCCTCATACACCCTCAGTGTTGACTACCCATTTTTTTCGCCACTAGATGGCATGCTGGGATTGATACACACTGTATGCCACCATGGCCGTTTGTGTGTAGACAGATTTCATTTCTATTTTCTATATATTTTTTTTAATTTAATTTGTTCTACGTTGCGCTTTGTTCCATAGGTTATCATTCCTGTGCTATTAAATATATGTTTTTAAAATGTAATAATTTTTTTTTAGTACTCAAATTTTGTCTACTTCCTGTTTACAATGAGAAGATCAGGTCCTGCTGCTCAGGTTTCTGTGCATCTATTTAAGATGACATCTTTGAGACAAACGTACATCGGGTGGTTGACACGCTGACGTCATCGTGGTGCACCTCGTAGTTGAACGGGTGTCTGCAAGCTGGCCGGTCTGTTTTTAACTGACATTTTTACCTGCTTTCGGATTTAAGTGCATTTTTCTTTAATAAATTTGGCTATAACGATTCACACTATGGAGAGCCTTTTATCTTTCTGGGTCTTATCTGCCGATTGCTCCGTATGCCTACAGGATTGAGCTATCCTGTTTGCCTCTGGTTCAATACTGTGGAGTTAAGTTGGGACTGCACTGCCGACTGGATATCAAGTTACTTTACAAGCTTGTGTAAGCTTGCTCTGTGGTAAGCGTGAATTCTATGCGATGGTGGATCACATCAACGGTTGTTTGAGATTAAGAAGTTATCTTACCTATCGAACCATCACTGAATTAATGCTCACAGACTCATTTCTATCTGGGACGATTCACTGTTTTCATGTCTTTATATATACTTTGTAACCTTCACTGCTGATATTTGTCTTTTTGGGATTGACTTATGGGCCCATTCCGGATTCCTTTATTCACTTCATTTTAGGTATTTTTCTAATAAGTGCAGTTTGTTTTTCTCTCCATTTGCTGTATTTGTGTATCTCACATTTTTGAGCTGCAGCTATTTACACATATATATTTTTTCACATTTATTCACTAGGTAGCGCTGCATTTTGGTTTTTCCATACTGTCTCTGCATGGCCTAGTCAGAAGCCCAGGCCTAAATCCCACTTAAAATCTGTGGAAAGACTTGAAGACTGCAGTCCACAAACAGTCACCACCAAATTTAACTGAACTTGAGCAGTTCTGCAAAGAATAGTGGATAAAACAAAAGCTGTCTTAATTTCAGGCTGCAAAGCACCAAAATGTGATTTTAAAAGATTTTTTTTTTTTTTTTTTTTTTTTATTGCCTACACATCCTAATACCTTTCTGTGCTTAAATGAACTTTACCCAAAAAGAGGTTGCCCACCCCCCTCTCTTCGCCTGCAGGGATGTGTTAAGTCATGTTTTTAAACATTTCTATACTTGGCTGCTCTGTGTAATGGAAAGAGCGTGCTGGCACCCGAGCCCCGCTGCTGCGTCCATTGACAAAGACAGCAGGACTCAGCCCTGCACCCTTGTCATTGGCTTTGATTGACAGAATTGGGAGCCAATGGCTCCCAGTGCCCCAGCAAAGCCAGCAAGACCCAGAAGTGAGGGGAGAGAAGAGCTGCAAACATGGACGGTGCTGGATCGAATGAGGGCTCAAGTAAAAGAGGAGGTGAAGAGGAAGTTAGAATTTGCAGCGCAGTAGCCTCATAAATTGCAAGTTACAACTGAAATTCCTCAGACATTTTCAAGCAGCTTTCATGCATTAGGTGCAATTGTTTTAATTAGCCAAAGGAAACTGGTTATAAAGAAAAACTGGCTTATGGGTGCCAAAAAATTAACAAAGAAATAAAACATGTTTCGCATGTGCTTTTTAGGCACTTACACAGAAGTCTACAAAGCCAAAATGGTACAATCATGCCCCACAGAAGCACCTGAAGTACTTTTCTGAACCAGTGATCTGGATTCATAACTACAGCTATATACTAAATATATAATTCAGGGGAACTATACATTTACAAAAACTAAACAATATTTAGAACTTGTAATATTGAAGACCTGACATATTTGAAAATAAATGGAGTGTCATCTTTGAAATGTAAAACATACGCATCTCCCATGGGTCTTTAATGCAGCCAAAATTCACACAAACACCCAAATATAAAGTAAAAACATGTTTATAGAACAAGGTTAAAATTAATCTAGTTTAGACAGCATAACTACTAGGAGTAGAAAAATCATGGCATATGTGAACTTCATTATATAGCCAATTCTTTCCCAACACATTTCAACTGTAAAAACAGTCTTCAGGGGGTGTAGTTGGGAAAAAAAAACCTCTCTCCGCTGGACAGAATCTTCTTCCAGTGCTGCTCCCCAGCCTAGAAGGCTGGCATCTGTTAACACCTTGCAGGATAAAGGTTTTTCCCTTCTGCTGGATAACCACCAATTTAGGCTCTGACCTATGTCTGGAGCCAAGCATATTGGTAACAAACAAGGCATGAATCCTCTTTATTCCAGACTGACAGGATGGTGTCTTGAAGCAGTCTTTGAATAAAACTGCACGCAAGGGATGGCCCTGAAGGAGGCCATCATTTCCCCTAAAAATCTCCTGCAGCCGAATGAAGGAATTTTCCTTTCCGGATAAGTTGAATTAGTCCTACAATGGAACCGATTCACGTCTGGGGTAAGAATACCTTCTTCTGTATGGTATCTAACCAGCCCCCAATTAACCTCCTTGATGGTTTTAAGGAGAAACTTCCTAGGCCGAGAATCCAATCTAGAGATTTCAGATATGTACAGCTGAGATCAGACTCTGGTTTTAGACCTGAGACTGAATGAGCTATTAAAAGTAGATTTTCTAATAGGCTAGGACAATTATGCCTTGAGCCCTTAACTTGGCTAAAGGAGGTGCCAGAATCTTTCAGAACACTTGTAGTGCTGTGGCTAAGCCGAATGGCTTAGCCACAGCTGTAAAAGATAATCTTATATTTCAGAGATTTCTGGTAAGCGGGAAACTTTGGCACATGGAGATATACAACTTCCCTCCTTGCAGGATGGACATAGCCGATTAAATTATGAAAGGATCGGATGTTCAAGTGCCGATTCAGATTACTGAGATCTAGAATGGGTCTTAACTCTTGTTTGGCTCTGGGACCTAAAAGGTTTGAGACAAAAAACCCTGTTCCACTAAGGGAATCTCTGATATCACCAACTGGGATAACAGCTGACCCAGAGGCCAGAAAGACTTCCTTTTTTTCCTCTGGAACCTTAAGAGCTTTGAGGAGATGGACACTCTTGCATAAAGACTGGCACATCAGCCGCCCCAAGGACCCCACAGGCAGCACCCAAACAGGACCCGAACCCCGGAACCTCAGATCGAAAGCCAACTGGGCCATCCAGGCTTTTGAAACTTTAGATGTAACTGAAAGTCTCAGAAATCCCTCTGCTCTTAACATTGTTCCTGCCAGACTGAGAATCACAGGACCTTTCCCCCTCACCTGAACTAGCGGGGGGGATAAGGCCTTAGCATTCTGCCCCCAAGATCCTAGTGCTGTCCATGGGAACTAAGGCATAGGAGAGGCTGCATGATTAAAGGAGAACAGTCTGAACTTCCTTTTACTGGCAAAGAGAGCTTTACCCCTTTTGGATGTACTTACCGTATATACTCGAGTATAAGCCGAGATTTTCAGCCTCTTTTTTGAGGCTGAAAGTGCCCCCCTCGGCTTATACTCGAGTCATCGCTGTCTGCCCGCTCGATCAGCGTGTCGAGCAGACAGAAAAACCTGAGGACTCCCAGTAATGGGAGGGGTTATATAGGTGGAAGTTCATGCCGTAACCCTTTCATGACTAAGCCTATTTTTGGCATTTGGTGTTTACAAGTTAAAATCCATATTTTGTGCTAGAAAATCACTTGGAACCCCCAAACATTATATATATTTTTTTAGTAGACTCTTGAGAATAAAACGGCGATTGTTGCAATATTTTAAGTCACACGGCATTTGTGCAGCGGTGTTTTAAACGCAACTTTTTTGGAAAAGGGACACTTTCATGAATTAAAAAAAAAGAAACAGTAAAAATTAGCCCAGTTTTTTTGCATAATGTGAAAGATAATGTTGCGCTGAGTAAATAGATACCAAACATGTCACACTTTATAATTGCACGCACTCGTGGATTGACAACAAAGTACGGTACCTAAAAATCTCAATAGGCGACGCTTTAATTTTTTTTTACGGTTACCAGATTAGCGTTACAGAGGTCTAGTGCTAGAATTATTGCTCTCGCTCCGACGATTGCGGCGATACCTCACATGTGTGATTTGATCACCGTTTACATATGCGGGCACGACTTCCGTATGCGTTTTCTTTGCTTCGCGAGCTCGAAGGGACGGTGGGCGCTTTAAAAAAAAAGTACCAGTTACTTACCGGTAACTGTCTTTCTGGGAAATCTTCCAGGACGGCACACCTGAGAGATGAGAGGCTCCTCCCTACAGGAAACAATCAATCGACAGCTGTTTTAAGTCCCCACCCTTCCCCTTGATCCTCAGTTTGTAGAGAAGTAACTCCTGAACCAGGTTCACAAGGGAAATCATTCCTCATAGGTACTCACCTTCTAGTGTTCTAGAATTTTCCCTCCTCCAACGGGCGGGAAGTAGGCCTGCCGTCCTGGAAGATTTCCCAGAAAGACAGTTACCGGTAAGTAACTGGTACCTTTCTCAAGTCATCTTCCAGGACGGCACACCTGAGAGGATAAACAAGTACCTCAGGCCTACCTTAGGGTGGGGCCACTGCAAGACCCTCTTGGCGAACCTTAGTTCTGCAGTGAGCTTTACCTCCACTCCATATGCTCATATGCTTGATGAAGGCATCTTAGCTGGATCATATGGCTGATCTGCAGGTCTGCTCCACAGATGTTCCTGCCTTTTCCGCTTCGGATGCAGTATCTAGGTGAAATGGGCTCTTAAAAATGGAATCAGAAAACATGTTAAACTTGTAGGTTAGCAATGTTGCCTATCTCACACATCTAACAACCATGGCCTATTGTGCCTGTAGGTGCTACTTAGAACCACTAAAAAGATAAATGAGACCTGTGTAAGACAAGGACACTACATTAATCAATAAGAGGGCCTGTCTTAACACTACCCTGTTGAGGGAAATAAAACTGCAAAAAAGGGGGGGCCCCGACAGACAATTTTTTTATTTATTTTTGTTCCTTTTTATCTTTATGTCAGCAAAAGACTAAAGGGAAGCCTACTTAAGGGAAATAGATTAACAGAAGCTTGAACCCTGGGTTTAAGGCATGCCCAATCTATGTCCTTACTTATGCCTGAGAGCCTACTTCAGGAGAATAAAGTCCCTAGCAGGAGTAGACTACCCATATTGCTACGTCTAGTTTTGCTAAAAGGGCGAAATGAAGGCCATGAACCGAGCCAAAACCTATTCGATCAGGTATACATCTTTATACTTCATCCTCAGGCCCTAATACTCCTCTGAACAGAATTCTCCAAGTTCTTACTAAACAGGGCGATTCATTATCCCCTTCCTCCAGTGTCCCATAACCCTACAGGGCTTCAACCCTAGGAAATGGTTCTGGCATCCCTGAATCAAGGTTTTCTGACATGTGGCATCTGCAGCCCGAACTACTGGCCCCTCCATGGAAAAGAAGGCTGAAATACAAAAGGTGATACATGTATTATTAATATCACAAATAAAATGATCATAGATTGTGGGCACGGCACAATAGATTTAGACAGAAAGGACACAAGCATAGACAACAATGTTGTGTGCCTGAGTGTGACTAGCTAAACCAATATATCAAATATGGGAAGAGACCCAAATCTGAACCTCAATGTAGACAAACAGTCCTCACAGTCTGGTTTTCTGATGTGCTGCCAAGACGTAAAAACATTAAGACACAAGCAAACCCTAAATGCTGCGTATTTCTTTAGTGCAGCTAGCTAGGTCATAACTGATATATAAATACCTAAAGGACAGGAACCCCCTTTACTGTTGTGTTTTACCTATGTACAGCAAAACAAGGCTATAAACATAAAGACAGAAAGATCCAAACTTCTATGTTGTGTATTTCTGACAAACCACCAAATACAGTTATAAGATCAACATGAACACCAACTCCCATGTTGTGCATTTCTGCTATGCCACAGGGAAAAATATGGAACACAAGACAATCCTTTCTGTCATGCACTTCTGTAGTGTAGTTCAGATAGAACCAACACTGAGAAAGGACACAAGCAACCTGCAGCATTGTGTTTTTCTGAAACAGAAAGCACCAACAAGCTTTAATCTTGAGTATTTCTGCTGTGTAACATAAAAGCAGACACTGAGGAAAAAAAGAGACAGCCTTTACAGCTGCAATCTTTCTGGTCTTCTGCAAAATAAAACAATAACGCCATGATGAGTATTCCTGCTGTGTAGCAAAACCTCAATCAGAAGGGACAGATAAATTTAGGGTTCCCACACCCGTGCGACCCAACCTGCGACTCGGGACTGCAAGACGCATGAGAAGTCATATATGGCTTCCAATGGGTACCATTTGTGTCTGTGCGACACCAGCAGTCCCCGATTCCTGGATCCACAGACCTCAAGATTACACAGGTCGCAGGGAAAAAAATTGCAATTTTCAGGTCGAACAAGTAAGGGGTCCCCAATGCGGTGACTCCCTGGAGTATTGCAGCCAACAAACCCCTGCTGTGTATCCCTAAGATGCAGAAAGGTAGATCCATGAGAAATACTGCTCACTGCTGTACCTGATATACAAACGATAAGGCAGTAAATATAGGACATACAGGACACAAACATTCAATCTTTGTGTATGTCTGATGTGTAGCAATATACCAATACTGAGCATAGATGCCACCATCCTCAATGTGTCTCAGCTGAGCGGCAAAAACAAAATCAGAAAAAGACAAGCAACCTTCACTGCTGTGTGCTTTCTGATATGCAGCCAATAAGGCAGTATATGCAAGACATAAAAAGGACAGACAACCTTCAATCTTGTATATGTCTGATGTGCAACAATATAACAATTCTGAATAGAGGTAGCACATCCATATTGAAGCGATTTGGCCTTGCGACTCAACATGTCAAATCTCATGGCTAAAATCAGCACAACACCTCTTTGTGGTGCTACACGGATTACCAAAGGCAGTATATGTACTACACCTGGCAGGGGTTCAATTTGTATTTCTGCTATGTAGCCCAACAAATTCGAACCATCAATTTTCACTGCTGCCTTTCTGATAAGGCAGTAATACAGGACACAAAACCTCACAGACCTTAATGCTGTATATATCTGATGTGCAACAATAAAACACTCTGAATAGAGATAGCACATCCATATTGAAATGATTTGTCATGCGACTCAACATGTCAAATCGCATGTTTAAACTCGGCAGCCATTGCCATTAATAGCACTGTCTGAATCAGCACAACGCCACTCAAATCAGGACCATCAGACTTCTCTGCTGCCTTTCTGATAAGTAACCAACAAGGCAGTAATACAGGACACAAAGCCCCACAGACAGACCTCAATCTTGTGTATGTCTGATGTGCAGCAATAGAACCATTATGAGCAGAGATGTCACCAGACTCAATGATGTGCATTCCTGCTGTGCAGCACAAAACCAGAAAGTACAGACCACCTTCACTGTTGTATTTTTCTGATCTGTAGCCAAACAAAGCAGTACCTTTAGGATATAAAGGACAGCAAACAAGCTTCAGTGCAGTGCATTTCTGATGTACAGCAATATAGCCCTTACGAGCAGAGATGTCACAAATCTCAATGTGTATTTCTGCTGTGCCACAAAAACATCCCAGCAAGGACAAACTTTCACTACTGAGGTCTACTCAGCCAATGAGTCGTCATGGTCTATCCCTTTATGAAATAACCAACAGGCAATTTCATAGGCATAGCCTGGGCTGTAGATACTAAACCTCACCACCAGTGAACAAACAAATCCTAAAATGGTTTGACACCCTACTATTAGTAGTTGTTGTCCTACCTTACCTCCATAGACTGAGCAAACGCTAGCCAGCTCAAACCCAGGTGGTGCTAATTAGCAACCAAAGTCTCAATGAGCCCAGCCCTAGAGACCAATTTAAGACAGCCTCTAGAAGAGGTGGTTACCAGTTTAGCCTGGGGGGGTAAATAGCTATTTGCAGGCTTCAAACAAGCAATTATGTAGCTCTTGCATAGGTTTGCACAGAAAATCCTCAATTAAAAGGATGTAGGAAGCCATCTATGGTGAATCGCCTTTAGATCTGCCACTGAGTGGATTGTAGCCCAAACCAAGTTTCTTCTTACCTCCTACACTATAATATAACCACAGTGTAAAGGTGGAGTGGGAGGTTGGAGCTTATGAAAGTTACCTATAGCAAGCAACCCCCAAAAGGAGGATCTGTCACAAGGGAACCCCTACTGTGCCACACAGAAGCTCTGCCCATCCAGCTTTTAAACATCGTGAAGCAACTTCAGATTCCTAGCAGCTGGGTTAATAGGGCTGGTAACCTAGTGCACTTGCTGACCAGGGGAGCTTCTGAATCCACCAACCACTGCCCAATTAATAACTTGTTCAGTGGTATACCTGGCCTGTAAGTAACTTTGTATCTACCAGGTCCCCTCTGTATGCTATATTCATCCCTACTAATGTACCACAACTGGGCATGTAGGGAGAAGCTGGCAACCTACTGCTGCTATAACCACAGTGTCTCTGCTGTAAGAGGGAGCTGTGGCTGGTGGTTTTAGCAGTGGCAGTGGGCTATTTGTATCCCGACCTCAGGTTCTGCACTGCACCAGTCAGTATATACACAGGGAAGGGGGAGCAATCGCCTAGCTACCTCTTTCTCATCTGAGGTGGTTTAGGCACACTCGTTCCTCTGCACCACCTGTCCACCATACAGCTTCTCTGATGTAAGAGGGAGCTGCGGCTGGTGTTTTTAGCAGAAGCTTAAGGGGTATTTGAATCCAGACCCCAGGGGAGATCTCAAATGCCCAGAAACCCTCTGGCTGGAATTGGGGATTTTGCAGCTAAATTCCCACGGCAAAAGGAAAGTACTCACCGTTGTCATCTTCCTCTTTTTGCCACAGCCAGCGGGCTTGCGTTTCCATCCTTATGGTCCACACGCAAGGAGGATAGCCGCCAAAGTGCTCCCCCCCCCCCCCCCCAACTGCTGTCCCCATAGGGAGGTGCCAGGTTAGGCTGTGTCCTGCACTGTACCAGTCAGTCTATATACATGGGGGGGGGGGGGCAATGCCTTCCATTCCTCATTCCCATCTGAGGTGGTTAAGGCAAACATCCACCGTAGTAAACTGGTGCCTACCCGCTCTAGAGCAAGGAGGATGTGGGCGCCTGCTCCTACTGACTCTCAGCGTTGCCTCCTGGGTAAGAACGCCAACATTTTACCGAAGTTTGAAAATGACGCGGGTGCTTGTTGCCACGCCCTCTCCGGCAGCCCACGCGAGCTACCGGGGACATGATCCCCCTGGAAAGAACCAATGGCCAGCACCCCCGTCTGAACAGCCACCTGTACAGGTAAGGAGGGGAGACAGGATAATGGCCCCTGAAGTTCTGGGTACACCACTGTACCCAGGGTCCTTCAGCTCTCAGGGGGGCTCTTCCAATTTCTGCTGCCCCCCTGAGGAAAAGATAGGGGAACCCCCCCAGGAAGGACAAGAATATCCTACCAGACCCAGAGGCTTCCCAAGCTTGTGGTCCGGCTCCCAGGGGGAAACCACCAGCCCCAGGCTTCGGGTCATTTGGAAAAAAACAAACAGTTTCGCTGTGTAGGGAGAAACACAATCAAAAACTGAGGATCAAGGGGAAGGGTGGGGACTTAAAACAGCTGTCGATTGATTGCGTTTCCTGTAGGGAGGAGCCTCTCATCTCTCAGGTGTGCCGTCCTCAGGTGTGCCGTCCTGGAAGATGACTTGAGAAAAAAAAAAAAATTTTAATTTATTTTATTTATATTAAAATGACTAAATTGTTTTTTTTCTTTTTTTATTTGATCACTTTTATTGCTGTCACAAGGAATGTAAACATCCCTTGTGACAGTAATAGACCCCCCATCCCTCCTTTACACTTCAATGTATTCAGATCGCCGAAAACGCATTTTTTAAAAAAAACCAGTGTCATTGGCAGCCGAGTAAACGGGAAGTGACATGTCGCTTCCGCGTTTACGATTAGGATACTGGAACGAAGCCGATTACGGCTTCATTCCAGTACCTCCCCAGCAGCCGGGGGCGCCGGATCTTGAATTGGTGCTCCCAATCGAGCGGGAGTGCCGGTAACAGCGGCAGGAAGGGGGGGATGTCCCCTCCAACTCCTCCGGCATAACAGCCGAGCGGCTTTTAGCCGCTTCGGTTGTTATGGCTGGATAGCCAATCGCCTGCTGAAAAAAACGGTACTGGGATGATGCCTGCAGGTGCAAGCATCTTCCCGGTATAACCCCGGAAGCCGAGTACACAGATCTGCGTACGCTCGGCGGGAAGGGGTTAAGGGGCATGCCACAGAGTTATTACTATGGCTCTGTGTGCCCTGATGTAAGAAAATCCTTTTTTTTATTGTGAAGCAAATAGGACAAAACAAAAAAAGTCAATGTGCATAACTATACACCCCCCTCCCCCCCCCCCCCCAAAGTCAATACTTTGTAGCGCCACTTTTGCGGCTATCACAGATCCGAGTCGCTTTGGATAAGCCTCTATGAGCTTGCCACACACCACTGGGATTTTTGCCCATTCCTCCTTGCAAAACTGCTCCAGCTCCTTCCAGTTGGATGGTTTGCACTTGTGAACAGCAATCTAAGTCTGACCACAGACTTCCTATTGGATTGAGGCCTGGGCCTTTGACTAGGCCATTCTACCACATTTACATGTTTCCCCTTAAACCACTCAAGTATTGCTTTAGCTGTGTGTTTGGGGTCATTGTCCTGCTGGAAGGTAAACCTCCATCCTAGCCTCAAATCACACACAGAGTGGCACGAGTTTTGCTCAAGAATATCCCTGTATTTAGCACCATGCACCTTTCCCTCAACCCTGACCAGTTTCCCAGTCACGACTGCTGAAAAACATCCCCACAACATGATGCTGCCATCACCACGTTTCACTGTGGGGATGACGTTGGGTTTGCGCCAGACATAGCGTTTTCTTTGATGGCCAAAAAGTTAAATTTTAGTCTTATCAGACCAGAGCACCTTCCTCCATACATTTTGGGAGTCTCCCACATACCTTTTCACAAACTCAAAACGTACCATTTTGTTTTTTGGTAAAAGTAATGGCTTTCTTCTGGCCACTCCAAATACTCCAGTCTCTGCAGCTCCTGCAGAGTTATCTTAGGTCTCTGAGGTGCCTCTGATTAATGCCCTCCTTGCCCAGTCCGTGAGTTTTGGTGTGCGGTCATCTTTTAGCAGGTTTGCTGTTGTGCCATGTTCTTTCCATATGGTTATGATAAATTGGATGGTGCTCCTAGGGATCAAAGATTTGGATTTTTTTTTTATTTTTATTTTTATTTTTTTTTTATAACCTAACCCTGACTTGTACTTAAAGAGGAGTCGCCCTTAAAAAAAAAAAAAAAAAAATAAAAGTCAGCAGCTGCTGACTTAATAAATCGGACACTTACCTGTCCCAGGGTCCAATGATGGGGGGGATGAAGCCCCGCTTATACCCCCCTCCACTCGGCGGCGCCGGTATTCTAACTGTGGGCACCCGGCTGTGGCCTCACAGCTGGGCACCCACTGCACATGCATGAGCAGCACTACACGCCATGATTGGCCACGCAGTCATCTGGTACCGGTCACGTGTCCCAGATGACGACAGGAGGGAGGGGGCAGAGCTGAGCCCTTCCTGCACCAAGGGGAAGGGATGTCCCCAGCCCAGGCACTGAAGGAGGCAGACTACGAGGGACCTCCTAGCAACAGTTATTTAGAGGCGTGTTAAAAAAAAAATCCAAAATATTTAAGGAATTTTTTTATTTTTTAGGTGCAACACCCCTTTAACATTGTCCCTTACTTGATTGGAGAGTTCCTTGATCTTCATGGTAGTATTTGGTTAGTGGTGCCTCTTGCTAAGGTGTTGCAGCCTCTGGGGCCTTTCAAAAAGGTGTGTATATATAATGACAGATTTTTATAATTGATGATGATTAGTTTTTGTATATATTTTTCTATTTTTACTTCACCAACTTAGACTATTGTGTTCTGATCCATCACATAATTCAGATTAAAAAAAAAAACTTTGAACTAAAGGCTGTCATGTAACAAAATAGGTAAAAAGCCAAGGGGTGAAAACTTTTGCAAGGCACTGTACCTGTAAAATCCTTTTGAGTACATCATGGGACACAAGCTAATATTCATTACCTGTTGGATTATACATCATTAGGTGAATGGACACTGGTAAACCAAAGGTCTTCAGACAGGCAGCGATCTTCTTAACTAACCCCTCCCACACAGGAAGCACTTCAGTTTTGTAGCAAGCACCAAAACCTCAAAAAAAGGAGGGGAGGTATCTCTTTTCCATTATGTCCTCAAAGTAAAGGATTTTACAGGTAAGTATGATGAAAAAAATAATCCTATTTTGTTTCAAACATCATAAAACAGAGGCAGGTTATAATTCATTACCTGCTAGGACGTCCCAGAGCAATAGCCTTGATGGGAAGGAGACACCCTGCCAAACAATAGCCATCAGAACTTATATGGCAGCCCGCAGTATACTGCAGCGGAAAGCCAATTGTCCCACCTGAGCTGTGGATGGCTGCTTCTCTGATTAATGCTCACCTTGCTTGCTTGGTTTGCAGTTGTGCCACAACATTCCCATTTCGGAATGATGGATTGAACAGTGCTTTGTGAGATGTTCAAACCTTAGGATTTTTTATTTTTATTTTTTAACTTAAACCCGCTTTAAACTTCGCCACAACTTTATCCCTGACCTGTCTGGTGTGTTACTTGGCCTTCTTGATGCTGTTTGTTCACTAAGGTTCTTTAATAAACCTCTGAGGGCTTAATGAGATTAAGTTTCATACAAGTGGACTATTTACTAATTGGGTGACTTATGAAAGCAATTGGTTCCACTAGATTTTAGTTATGGGTATCAGAGTAAAAGGGGGCTGAATACAAATGCACACCACACTTTTCAGATTTGTAAAAAAAAAAAAATTGGAACACCATTTATAATTTTCCTTCTACTTCATTATGTGACACTGTGTTGGTTCATCACATAAAATCCCAATAACATAAATTTATGCTTTTGGTTGTAACAGGACAAAATATGGAAAAAATTTCAAGGGAGATACTTTTTCAAGGCACTGTAGATGGAGGAGTAAGAACATAGTAGTGGTGCACCGAAATTTTGGCTGCCCAAAACTTTGTCATTTGGCCAAATGACAAAAACAGCAGATACCGAAAAGGGGGCGTTGTCTGCTCGGGTGCCGCCCATTGTGGGAGTGTCTTTCCTGCTCTCCTTGTGATAGCAGGGACACTAGTGGGCACACCCACCCAGGGGCGGACCATCATAGGAATGCCAGCTTCCCTCACTGCTCAGAAAAACCCTGTCCTCAGCCCACCCAATCTACCATCGCAGCGTCTATCATTTGCGCCCAGTCTTGCCACAAAGTTAATCCAGCTCTGAGCAATCCTATTGTACAGTGAGATAAATCTCGACAAACAGAAAATCTTTGTCAAATCCTCCCCCTTGCTGTGAGTGACAGGTGATTTACATCTCGTGCACTAGCCCAACACATGCATTATTTTTTTAATTCTCTCCCACTCCTTTCTTCTGCTGCTCTGCAAGGATTGGCTGTTCCATCTCAGCATGATTTGGCATGCTGAAGTCATGTGGGGACTTTTCTGGGTTTTGACTGGATGCAAGGGATCATTGCAGAAGTTCAGTAAGAAAACAGGAGAAAATGCATGTTAAGGGGAGTGTAGAGGTGGGCAGGGAGTCTACTGACATCACAACTCCACCCACTGAGCCCTGGAAAACAGACCCACCCACAAAAGCTGCAGTATTTTCAGGTCTCATAGTAGACAGAGGGGAGACATCTGACAGATAAGTATACATGCAGGAGGCACATATATCCTTCTAGATAATCAATATTGCAGTAGTTTACAAAGGATGAGAGTGGGTTTACACTCTCTTTTGAGGCAAACAGGTCCACCTCCAGCTGTCCCCACATACTGGAAATTGTTATGAAGAGCTCCGGATTTAGAGACGATTCTGCCTCCTGAATGGGATGCCTGCTCAGGAAATCCTGTACTGTTCAGGGTCCCCTTTAGGTGGATTGTAAGCACCTCTCTGCCCACAGCAGGATTTCTGTTGCTAGTGCCTATAAGGACCTGCTCCTTGTGCCTGTGTCTGTTTAGATAAGCCACAGCTGTGGCATTGTCTGCCAAAACTTTTACTTGGCAAGACTGGAGATCCTGCACAAAAACTAGTAGACATAAGGCAATCACCTTGAGCACCCTCTAATTTGAGGACCTTGTTGCCTCCCTCTTGGACCAACTTCCTTGGGCATAGTTTTTCTCTAGGTGGGCCCCCCATCCCCAAGTGCCGGCATCTGTGGTCAGTCTTCTTTCGACTGGAAAGGTCCAATCTAGGCCCTTTGATAGGATCTCCCGACTTCTCCACCACCAAAGTGACTTCTTCATTCGAGTTGGAATCTTCACCTGCGTGTCCAGGGATCTTAAGCTGTGATCCCATGACCTCAGGAGAAATGTTTGGAGATACCTGAAATGCAGCCTTGCCCACTAAATAGCCAGCATTGTTGAGGTCAATACTGCTAATGCAGACCTAGCTTGCCTAATTGTTAATGGCTGGTTGGTCTGCAGCATCACTGTGCACTGGACCCTGTCTTTTTCGAGGGAGAACATTTTTTTGTTTCGCTGAATCGATTAGGTAACCAGAAAGTGAACCTCTTGTGAAATGTTTAATGATGATTTCTGTAGGTTTAGAATCCATCCTAAAGTTTCCAGATGGTTGCAAGCTTTGGCCAAGTTATCCAGCAACCTTTGCCTTGAGGGGGCAAAGAATAGTAGGTCATCCAGATAGGGAATCACATGCGACTCCTTAAAGGTGAAGCGGAGCTAGGGTTTCTGCCATCACCTTGATAAAGATCCGAGGTGAGGATGACAGCCCGAACCACAAGGCCCTGAGATGTAGATGATGAATCACACCTTCCATCTTTACCGGCAACCGGAGGTCCCTCTAGGAATGAAGTGAGATTGGGATATGCATCCCTTAAATCTACTGACACCATGTAACAGTCTGGGGTTAGCAGATTTCTGACAGGAAAAAAAATAAAGCAATTAAGTCCATCTTGAACATTCTGTACGTGACAGATTTGTTTAAAGGCTTTAGATTGTGGCTCAATCAGCATTTCCCAGTTGGTTTTCTTACAAAACAAAAAAAACCAATGTGAGAATAAAACCCCTATTGCCACTCTTCTGGTGGCACCTGAATTACTACGCCCTGCTATATCAGTTCCTTTAATGAAGACTTCATGGCCAGGGCTTTTGCATAGCCTTGAGAGAGATTGGTCAGTATAAACTGGTTTGATGTTATGGTTGACCACTGCGGAAGAAGATTTTTCAGAATTCCGCCTACCCGTAGTGTCGTTTGATCATGAAAAGGATTCCTTCAACCCTTGCTTTTAGTTTTTTGTGCGGACCAATTCTTCATTTTCCCCTGGGACTTGTTGTCCTGCTCCTGAGCCCTTTGAGGTCCAAAAAGCTTTGGGGGGGTTGCTTCTTTTTCATCAGGAAGGATTTCTTCCTATTGGCAGTCCTGTCTAGAATGGTATATAGATCAGGGCCAAAGAGAAGGTCCCAAAAAAGGAAAGGAGGACCGGAAACCCAAGTAAAGGAATGGCCAGTTTTAAGCTGGGCCCCCCCCCCCCAGCCTTGCTGGCGCCTGTGCCCATCACTGGTTAACCCCCCCCCCCCTTTTCCCCCCACAAATAGAGCTTTCTTTTGGTGGTATTTGATCACCTTTGCAGTTATTTGTTGTGCAACAATTTTGAAAAAAAATAAAAAGGTAAACAAAAAAACACTTGTCCAGCATTATAACAGCATATAGGGAGGGAATCCATGCCGTCCTGGACGACTCCTAGAAACAGTTACCAGCAAGTCTAACTCTCGTTTTCTCTAGTCGTCTGTCCAGGACAGCACTAGAGAGGATCAACGAGAATTTACCAGATTGGGGGGGGGACGTGACTACAGCTTAAAGGACCTTTCTCCCCAAACGCCTGATCTTGTGCTGGGATAAGGTCCAATCTGTAATGCTTCATAAACGTTGAGTAGCTTGACCAAGTTGCTGCTCGACAGATTTGTTCTAGTGTCGCTCCAGCTCGCTTTGCCCAAGAGGTCGATAGTGCCCGTGTAGAGTGAGCCATGGGGGGGGAAAAAGGACATCCCATTTTCATCACTTTGTAAGCTTCTACAATAACTTGTTTGATCCACCTTGCAATTGAATTCTTTGAAGCTTTTTACCCGCATGTAAAACAAATAATGCATTTGATTTTCTAATGCTTTAACATCTCCAGATACTGTAAGACACCAGCTCTCACATCTAGTTGGTGAAACTACCTCCTTAGGATTAGTGGGGGACCCACAGAACGAAGGTAAAACAATTTGCTGTGTTCTGTGGAACTTTGTCACCATCTTGGGAAAAAACTCAGGGTCCGTGCCCAACACCGGCCTGTCTTCAAAAATTTGCAAAAACAGCTTTTTCACCGAAAGTGCCTGAAGCTCGTTAATGCGCCTGGCTGTGGAAATAGCCACTAGGAACACTGTTTTGAGCGTGATCCATTTCAAGGAAAGCTCTTCTTCCTGTGACTTTTTTACCCATCCCTGTAAAACAATTGACAGGTCCCATTTGGGTAAAATTTTTAAAGGAACAGGTTTAATCCTGTACGTTGGCAGAATGGCACGGGCAGGCATATTGGCATACAGGTACGTCCAATCTTTAATGCCGCCCTGCCATTGCGAGCGTGCCGCCGGCGGGACCCCCGTGAGTCCGGTCGCGGGTCTCGTGGACTCGATCGCCGTGGGCATACCAGCGATCCTCCCACGGGGCGGTTGAACGGAGAAATGCCGTTGTAAACAGCATTTCCCCGTTCTGCCTAGGAACTAGTGATGCTGATCTCTGCTCCATGTGATTGGAGCAGAGATCAGTGTTCACTAAATGAAAGCCGAGCCCTCCACAGTTAGTGACACACCCCTAGGAACACTTAACCCCTACACTGCCATCCACTGGTTAACCCCTTCACTGCCAGTGTCATTTACATAGTAATCACTACATTTATATAGCAGTGATTGCTGTATAAATGACAATGGTCCCAAAAATGTGTCAAAAATGTCCGATGTGTCCGCCATAGTGTCGCAGTCACAATAAAAATCGCTGATCGCCACCATTACTAGTAAAAAAAAAAAAAATTACTAATAAAAATGCCATAAAACGATCCCCTATTTTGTAAACGCTATAACTTTTGCGCAAACCAAATCGCTTATTGATTTTTTTTACCAAAAATATGTAGAAGAATGCCTATCTGCCTAAACTGTGGAAAAAAAAAAAAAAAAAAAAGAAGTTTATATATTTTTGGGGGATATTATAACAAAAAGTAAAAAATGTGTTTTTTCCAAAATTGTCGCTCTATTTTTGTTTATAGCGCAAAAAATAAAAACCCGCAGGAGGCGATCAAATACCACCAAAAGAAAGCTCTATTTGTGGGAAAAAAAGACCAAGTTAGACTTACCGGTAACTTGTTTTCCAGAAGTCTTTCAGGACAGCACCTGAGAGATAGCGACTCCACCCTCCTCATTAGGAAACACCTTCTTCCTCCAGACTTTAAAGGGAGGCGCCTCCCTACCACACATCAGTTGTAGAAGAGAACCTCCGGCCCCGGCTGGAACACATAAACACATACGTTAGTCACAGCGTAGCATAATATAATACCATAGGGCGGGATGCTTGCTGTCCTGAAAGACTTCTGGAAAACAAGTTACCGGTAAGTCTAACTTGGTCTTTCCCAAGGCGTCTTTCAGGACAGCACCTGAGAGGATAACAGAGACTTACCCCTTAGGGCGGGACAACAGCTTGCAGGACCTTTCTGCCAAACGCCTGATCGCTGGCAGAAGTGAGATCCAGTCTATAATGTTTCACAAATGTGTGAAAACTCGACCACGTCGCCGCCTTGCAGATCTGCTCAGGGGTGGCACCAGCTCTCTCTGCCCACGTAGACGCCAGAGCTCTGGTTGAGTGTGCACAAATTCCTGCTGGAGGAGATAACCCTGTCTGGGAATATGCTTCTGAGATAGCTAATTTCAGCCATCTAGCTAAAGTAACTTTAGAAGCCTGAAAACCCTTTTTTCTTCCTGAGAAGAGTACAAACAGTGAATCTGAACGCCTGAAGGACTCCATCCTTTCTAAATAACTCAGCAGAGTCCTTCTAACGTCCAAAGTATGGAAAGAAGTCTCCTTATTTCCTTTGGGGTTAACACAAAACGTTGGCAGTACTATGTCCTGTATACGGTTCTGAACTGAAGCTACCTTCGGTAAGAATTTTGCATCTGTTCTAAGAATAACTCTGTCAGGAAAAATGGAAAGATATGGTTCTTTAATTGACAGAGCATTTAGCTCACTGATCCTGCGTGCAGAGACAATGGCAATCAGAAACACGGTTTTTAATGTGAGAAACCTAAGGGAAGCCTCCACAAGAGGCTCAAAAGGCCCTTTTGTTAGAGACTGTAGGACTACCGACAAATCCCATCTAGGAAAAACCTTAACAGGAGCTGGCCTAGATCTTTTAAGAGCTCTAAAGAACCTGATCACCAGCGGATCTGAGGCCACAGATTTTTCTAAGAACACCGTCAGGGCTGCTACCTGCACCTTCAGGGTACTAACTGCCAGTCCCTTGTCTGCACCATCTTGTAAAAACTCCAAGATGGAGGCAAGGCTCCCTGGCACCTGGGCGGCTGACAAACACCAAGTTTTATAACGCTTCCAGACCTTAGAATAAATGGCCCTCGTAACCCTTTTCCTACTTGCTAAAAGGGTCGAGATCAAACGGTTGGAAAACCCCTTG
Organism: Lithobates pipiens; assembly: GCF_037356315.1. Lineage (NCBI taxonomy): Eukaryota > Metazoa > Chordata > Amphibia > Anura > Ranidae > Lithobates > Lithobates pipiens. The sequence goes on from NW_027507748.1 coordinate 323,093,087, forward strand.
CTCCTAAGGAGCTGCCTTTCAGAAACCAGGCCGTGAGAGCCAGGCTGGCCACTCCTGGATGGTTCACTGGGCCCTGCAACAACAGATCGTGTCTGAGGGGCAGACGCCAACAAGGCTTGATTGCCAGGCCTAGAACTGTCGAAAACCAAGCCCTTTTTGGCCAAAAGGGCGTGATTAGAATGACTGGTACCTTCTCCCTCTGAATTTTTCTTAAAATTAACGGGATTAACTGAAATGGGGGGAAAGCATAGCAAAGACGAAATTCCCATGGATAAGCTAGCGCATCTGTGCCCAGCGAGCCATCGCGACTGTCCAGGGAAAAGAACTGGGGAACCTGGGCATTCACCCTTGAGGCGAACAGGTCTACTTCTGGTAAACCCCATTTTCCGGCAATCATTGTGAATACCTCTGGGTTTAGAGACCATTCTGCTTCCCGAATAGCGTTTCTGCTTAGGAAGTCCGCTACCCTGTTTAGATCCCCTTTCAGGTGGACTGCTGATAGGGATAACAAATGTTTTTCCGCCCACCGAAGAATCTCCATGGCCAGTACCTGAAGCGACCTGCTTCTTGTACCCCCCTGTCTGTTTAAATAAGCCACTGCCGTGGCATTGTCTGTTAGGACCTGGACGTGATGGGACTGAAGTTCCTGAACAAACAACTCCAGAGCTAAGACAATCGCCTTGAGTTCCCTCCAGTTTGAGGACCTTATTGTCTCCTCTTTGGCCCAGGACCCCTGAGTGAAACGTGTTCCTAGATGGGCTCCCCACCCCCAGGAACTGGCGTCGGTTGTTAGTCTTTTCCCGACTGGAAAAGCCCAGACTAACCCTTCCGATAAGACCTCCTGTCTTTTCCACCACCATAGGGACCTTTTTACCTGGGTTGACATTCTCACCTCTGCCTCTAGGGATGCCACTGTGTGATCCCAAGATTTTAGAAGGAAAGCCTGCAGACACCTGAAATGCATTCTTGCCCACTGGACTGCTGGCATTGCTGAAGTCAGAACTCCCAAAGCTGACATAACCTGTCTTACTGTCAGATTTTGGCTGGTCTGTAATAAAGACACTGCACCGGAAATCCTGTCCTTTTTGTCTAAGGGAAGGAAGATTTTTTGCTCCACCGAATTTATTAGAAACCCTAAAAACCGAATCTCCTGAGATGGGTTTAGGGACGACTTTTGGAGGTTCAAAATCCAACCCAACGCCTCCAGATGGCTGCGAGCTTTGCCTAGATTGGTCTGCAATTCCTCACTGGATGTGGCGAAAAACAGCAGATCGTCTAAATAAGGAATAACTGCGATTCCCTGAAGACGCAGTGGCGCTAAAGCTTCTGCCATTATTTTGGTAAAAATTCGGGGAGATGATGACAGGCCGAAGGGTAGGGCCCTGAACTGGAGATGATGAACCATACCCCCCAACCTCACCGCCAGCCTGAGAAACTTCTGAGACTGGGGAGAGATCGGAACATGTAGGTATGCGTCTTTTAAATCTACTGACGCCATAAAACATCCTGGCATCAACAGGTTTCTGACCAAAAAAATTGAGTCCATTTTGAACTTCCGGTACCTTATGGACTCGTTTAAAGGTTTTAGGTTGAGAATCAACCGAAACTTCCCTGTCGGTTTCTTTACTAGGAAAACATGGGAATAAAACCCCTCCTGCTGTTCTTGCAGGGGCACCTGTACTACTACGCCCTGTTGCATCAGTTCCTCTAGAGAGGACTTCATGGCCAGGGCCCTTACTGGATCCCGCGGGGTGTTGGTAATCAGGAACCTTTTTGGGGGGTCGTTGACAAACTCGAGTGAGTAACCCTGCGCGAGAGTGGTCAGGATAAACTGATTTGAAGTTATCCCTGACCACTGCGGAAGAAATTCTTGTAGTCTTCCGCCCACCCGCAGAGACGAGTCATTGCGATTTTTCGGCCTGTGTAGGAGGACGGAAGAGAATTCCGCCTCTACCCTTCGGCTTCGGGGCGGACCAATTTTTCCTTCTCCCTTGCAACTTGCTGTCCTGATCCTGAGTTTTTTGAAGTCGAAAAAGACGCTTTGGTACCTGCTTTTTCTTTTTGACCGGAAAGGATCCCTTTTTATCGGCTGTCCTGTCAAGAATATTATCGAGGTCAGAGCCGAAGAGCAAGTCTCCTGAAAAGGGTAACCCACACAGCTTATTCTTTGAAGCCGAGTCACCCGGCCAGGTTTTAAGCCATAAGGCTCTTCTTGCAGCATTAGTTAGAGCTGCTGACCTGGCCGATATCTTAATTGCCTCAGCTGAGGCATCTGCAACATAGGCCACTGCCGTAATCAGGGTAGGAAAAGAATCTAAGATTTCCTGTTTAGGGGAATCTGCAGCTAAATGTGACTTTAACTGGTTAATCCAGTATTCTAAATTTCTGGCTACACACGTTGTGGCCATTGCTGGTTTTAAATTGCTCATAACTGATTGCCATGATCTCTTGAGCAAAAGATCCATGCGTTTGTCCATCGGATCTTTCAAAACTCCCATATCCTCAAAGGACAGATCTGTGGACCTTGAAACCTGGGAAAAGGCGGCATCCAGTCTGGGCACCTTGTTCCATACTGCTGCAGGGTCCTCCTCGAAAGGAAAACGCCTTTTGTGGGCTTTGGAGAAAAAGGGCTTTTTCTCTGGATCCTGCCATTCTTTCCTAATGGCCTCAGAGATGACCGGATGAACTGGGAATGTTCGGCCCTTAGGCTCATCCAACCCAGCATACATGCGGTCATGGAGTGATAATTCCTTTTTCTCCTCACTTAAACCAAGCGTAGCATGAATGGCTTTAAGGAGCCCATCGACCTCTTCAAGGGACAGTTTGAATTTAGAGGGGGCTACCTCAGAATCCTCCAACTCCTCTTCCGAATCTTTAACGGAAAGAGCAGTGGACTGCTTTTCCCTATCTGAAGGGTCTTCAGGCAGAGATTCTAACACCGGGATTGAGAGAGACCCCTGGGAAGACTCTGAAGTGGAAGGCTGACTAGCAGCCGGGTTTGCTAGTGAGTCACGAAAATTCTGGATCGTGGCGTACAGCTCCTTCTTTACAGAGGCCACCAGATCCTCACATACAGAGGCAGATTCCTCTTTAACTAAAGAAGTAATGCAGGGACTGCATAAGGTTTTCTTCCAATTTTCTCCCAGCTTGGCCCTGCAAGAAGGACATCTTTTCTTTGGGTCAGAGCTCTTAGCCTATGAAGAAAAAGACAAAAAAGGGAAAAAAACCAGGGAACCCTTAGTGAGACCCAGTCTCAGCTTTGATAGGGATCACCACACAGGTGCACTGAGAAGAAACCAGTCAGCTTCTAGTGCCCAGACAGGCCCCTTGCCACCAGGGGGGAAAAAAGAAAGGAGAGAGCGAGACCAAACGCCAGGAAATAGAAAAAGAAAGGCAGACTTTAACTGCTGCCTCTTACCTGGGCTTTGCTGGTGCCTGTGCCTGTCCCCACCGCTGCAGACGCTGAATCTTCCATAATCAGCTGTGCAGAGATCCACTTGTGGCTAAACGCCGCCTCCGGAGTCACGCCGTGCAGCTGCACCGGACCGGAAGCGGAAATAGGCACCAGCACCTGTCCTCCCTCCTCCCCCCTGCGTCCACGCCGGAAACGACGTTTCAGCTGACCCGATGACCCGCTCTGTCACTTCCGGCGCGACCGCCGAAAACAAACATGGCGGCGGCACACGCGCGCCGCCGCGCCTATGAACGTGCGGGCCACCGAGTCTTCGGCTCTCTCCGAGCACAAGAGGGGAAGAGGAGCCCGCTTGCTACCGCTGACGAGGCGTGGGTAGGTCGGGAGGACAGCGGGTCTCTAAAGGAGGAAAAAAAGGGAAAGAAGCCTAGTCCCTCAGGAACACCTAAGAGAAACAGACTCCTTCCCAAAAGGTGTTCCCTCCGGGCCGGAGGAAACACAAAAACTGATGTGTGGTAGGGAGGCGCCTCCCTTTAAAGTCTGGAGGAAGAAGGTGTTTCCTAACGAGGAGGGTGGAGTCGCTATCTCTCAGGTGCTGTCCTGAAAGACGCCTTGGGAAAAATTGTTTTGGAGCCACGTCGCATGACGGCGCAATTGTCAGTTAAAGCGACGCAGTGCCGAATCACAAAAAGTGGTCTGGTCTTTGACCAGCAAAATGGTCTGGGGCTGAAGTGGTTAAAGAACCTACTAACTAGCGGGTCTGCCGCCAGAGATTGATCCAAAAAAAAAAAAAACAGACAGGGCCGCAACTTGTACTTTTAAAGGTACTAATGGCCAGTCCCCTTATCCGCACCGTCTTGTAAAAACTCCAAGACTGTCGGGATACTTACAGACACCTTTTTAGTGTCTAACCAAGAACAAAAAAACCTTCCAAAACTTAACATAAATTGCTTAAGTTACTTTCTTTCTACTAGAAAGGAGTGTTCTAATCACCCTATCCGAGAGCCCCTTAGACTTTAAGAGTAGAGGTCGACCGATATGGGTTTTTCTCTGGCCGATGCCGATATTTAGAAATCATGGCGGCCGATAGCCGATATATGATGCCGATTTTTTTGGGCCGATATGTTAGGCCGATTTTATTTTATTTATTTATTTTTTTCCTTTTTTATTTATTTATTTTTTTAATCCCCCTTGATCTAACACACCTTTCCCACTGGGGCGTTTTTCAGGCGCTTTTGGGCTAAAAATAGTGCCTGTAAAGTGCCTGCAAAACGGCTCCCCTGCAGTCTGTGTGAAAGACAGAGTGCTTTCACACTGAGGCGATGCGCTGGCAGGATCTTAAAAAAAAGTCCTGCAAGCAGCACGTTTGGAGTGGTGTATACCGCTCCTCCACCACTCCTGCCCATTGATATAAATGGGCACCACTGCCGAAGCGCATGCAATGCGATTTGGCAGCAGTGCTTCATGGGCGCATTTAACCTCTTCCTTGGCCGCTAGCTGGGTTATATGTGCCCCACTAGCAGCCAAATAGCACCGCTAAAATGATGGTAAAGAGCCGCTAAAACTTGCGTTTTACCATCAACGCCTGCCCGCTCCAGTGTGAAAGCAGTCTTCATAAGTGATACAGAAAATTTCTTACATTTAAACATTTATTAAACAAAACAAACCTCCAATCAGTTTACTTGTATGTATGATTTAGATAAAAAAAAAAAACTATGTATTAAATAAAAACAGGTAGTCAAAACTTTTGGACGAAAAAAAAAAGAAAAAAAGGGCTACCTTTACTGTTTTTATTTTATTTTTAAATAGTGTATTTTTTTCCCAAAAAAATGCATTTGAAAGACCTCTGTGCAAATGCCGTGTGACAAAATATTGCAACAACCGCCATTTTATTCCCTAGGATCTCTGCTAAAAAAATATATATAATTTTTGGGGGGGTCTAAGTGATTTTCTGGCAGAAAATACAGGATTTTTACTTGTAAGCAACAAGTGTCAGAAAAGATTTAGTCTTTAACCACCTTCAGACCGGACCATTTTGCTGGTAAATGACCAGAGGTCTTTTTACAATTTGGCACTGCGCTGCTTTAACTGGTAATTGCGCGGTCATGCAATGTTGTACCCAAACAAAATTTGCGTCCTTTTCTTCCCACAAATAGAGCTTTCTTTTGATGGTATTTGATTGCCTCTGCGATTTTTTTTTTTTGCGATATAAACGTAAAAAGACCGCAAATTTTGAAAAAAAATGATATTTTCTACTTTTTGTTATTAGAAAAATCCAATAAACTCAATTTTAGTCATACATTTAGGCCAAAATGTATTCAGCCACATGTCTTTGGTAAAAAAAAGTCAATAATTGTATATTTATTGGTTTGCGCAAAAGTTGTCACATCTACAAACTAAGGTACGTTTTCTGGAATTTACGCAGCTTTTAGTTTACGACTGCCTATCTCATTTCTTGAGGTGCTAAAATGGCAGGGCAGTACAAAACCCCCCCAAATGACCCCATTTTGGAAAGTAGACACCCTAAGGAAATTGATAAGTGGCATGTTGAGCCCATTGAATATTTTATTTTTTTGCCTCAAGCGATTGAATAATGACAAAAAAAAATTCTTTTTTTTTTTTTTTTACACAAAGTTGTCACTAAATGATATATTGCTCACGCATGCCATGGGCATATGTGAAATGACACCCCAAAATAAATTCTGCTGCTTCTCCTGAGTACGGGGATACCACATATGTGGGGACTTTTTGGGAGCCTAGCCGCGTACGGGGCCCCGAAAACCAAGCACCGCCTTCAGGCTTTCTAAGGGCGTTACAGTTTTGAAGGCCATAAAATGCCAAGATGGCACAAACCCCCCCCCAAATGACCCCATTTTGGAAAGTAGACACCCCTAAATTTAGGGGTACACTAGTGAGACTAGGTAATAAATGGCGGGTGCCCTGAAACTATAAAAAAATAACTAACCAACCAGCGTCACCTGTAACAGTTATATGGTGATCACTGGTGAAAGGGTTAACTAGGGGGCAATCAGGGGGCTTTATGCGGTAGTATATGGGGGTCCCTGGCGCTATAAAAAGCTGCGGCGAACCTAAATACCTACCTGCCTAACTAGCGTCACCTGTGACACTAATACAGTGATCAGAAAAACGATCGCTTATTAGGCTGGGTTCACACTGGAGCGATGCGGGAACGCCACGAATCCGCGGCGGGTTCCCGCATCACATGCCTCCCGGCGGCAGTTCACACTGCCCTATGCGAACTGCTGGGAGTGTCAGTGAAATGTTAATGACACCCCCAGATCAGTTCGCATATCGCAGTGCGATCTGCAAACTCGGATCGCATGGTGTGAACACCCATGCGATCCGATTCTGCTGCGGACCAAAAAAAGGGTCCCGTGCGAGTTTGCGGCGGGTGCGGCGGGTGCGACACGAATTCAGCCATACTATCTGTATGGCGGAACTCGAATCGCACAGAGATCGGATGTGATTTGCACTGCAGTGCGGTGCGAATCACATCCGTTCTCATAAACCGCTGCAATGTGAACCCAGCCTTAGTGACACTGGCGACGGGGGGTGATCACGGGGTTAAACCTTTATTGGGGGGGTTAGGGGGGTACCTTAGAACTAAAGGGGGCTAACCCTAACTGCTTTAACAGTTATTACAGTCACAAATGACACCCGCCGGGTGATCAAGGGGTTAAACCTTTATTAGGTAATAAATGGCGGGTGCCCTGAAACTATAAAAAAATAACTAACCAACCAGCGTCACCTGTAACAGTTATATGGTGATCACTGGTGAAAGGGTTAACTAGGGGGCAATCAGGGGGCTTTATGCGGTAGTATATGGGGGTCCCTGGCGCTATAAAAAGCTGCGGCGAACCTAAATACCTACCTGCCTAACTAGCGTCACCTGTGACACTAATACAGCGATCAGAAAAACTATCGCTTATTAGGCTGGGTTCACACTGGAGCGATGTGGGAACGCCATGAATCCGCAGCGGGTTCCCGCATCGCATGCCTCCCGGCGGCAGTTCACACTGCCCTATGCGAACTGCTGGGAGTGTCAGTGAAATGTTAATGACACCCCCAGATCAGTTCGCATATCGCAGTGCGATCTGCAAACTCTGATCGCATGGTGTGAACACCCATGCGATCCGATTCTGCTGCGGGCCAAAAAAAGGGTCCCGTGCGAATTTGCGGTGGGTGCGACACGAATTCAGCCATACTATCTGTATGGCTGAACTCGAATCGCACAGAGATCGGATGTGATTTGCACTGCAGTGCGGTGCGAATCACATTCGTTCTCATAAACCGCTGCAATGTGAACCCAGCCTTAGTGACACTGGCGACGGGGGGTGATCACGGGGTTAAACCTTTATTGGGGGGGTTAGGGGGGCACATTAGAACTAAAGGGGGCTAACCCTAACTGCCCTAACAGTTATTACAGTCACAAATGACACCAATGCAAAAAAAAAAAAAAAAAAAAGCAATTGGTGTCACTGTGACTGGGGGGGCAGGGGTAATTGGGGGACGATCGGGGGGTAAAGGGGGGGTGTGAGTGTGCCTGGCATGTTCTACTGTATGTGGGGTGTGTTGGTGCAACTCACCGAACCTCTCTCCTCGGTGCCGGAACGAAAAATACCGACACGGAGGAGAGAATACATCACTTCCTCTCCTGTGTTTACATTACAGGAGAGGAAGTGATGTCACCGGACATTTTCATTCGCCGGGAGCGATCGCGAGGGGGTGGCCATGAATGAATGGCCGTCCCCTCGTCCGGGATCGCTCCCGAACGAATACCGACCGCCGCAGGCACCGGGCGGGGGCCCGATCGGGCCCCCGACCGGCAGGCAGGCAAGGACGTACATGCAAGCCCTTATGCCTGCCCGTGCCATTCTGCCGACGTACATCGGCGTGCGGCGGTCGGCAAGTGGTTAAATGGTTAAACTGAATACTTCTACACACGGAGATGACTTAATTCATTCAGTGTAAACATTGTATCATTTAGTTCTTTTCTTGGCAGTCTGCCCAGAGAGGAGGAAAGTGTTGCTATGACGACTCAGACAACTTACACTGACTTCTTACAGAAGTCATTTCAAAGTCCCGCTGTAGTTCTAAATTGGCATTTTATCGGCACAATCGGCCGATGCCGATTATTTAAAAAACGGCAAATATCGGCCGGCCGATATATCGGTCGACCTCTATTTAAGAGGCTCTCTTCAGACGCCAGGCCGATAACTTCAGGGTCTGCATTTCTGGCAACAGAACTGGACCCTGGGACAGCAGATCCTCCCTCTCAGGCAGCATGAGGGGAGGCTTGTCTGTCAGGCCCAGCAGCATTGAGAACCACGGTCTCTTCGGCCAACACAGAACCACCAGTATTAACGTGGTCCGTTCCTGCAGAAATTTCCTCAGAACAAGAGGAATTAGCTTGAATGGGGGGGGGGGGGGGGGGGGGAGGCGTAGCAACCGCCACTACGCTGTCTGAGAGGACCTGTACATGGTGGGTGGTCCCTCAGATCCCTGGCAAACGCCCTTAAGGCTTCCCAGATTGCCTGTAACTCTCTCCAATTGGCCAATCTCTGGGACTGTCTTCCCCCAGCACCATTGGGCTACTTTCAACCCCAAGAGGGCCCCCCAGCCCCAAGCACTGGCATCCGTAGTGATGTGGACAGACACTGGAGGAGACCACCATAGATCCCGTACTAGGTTCTCCTCTCTCCTCCACCACCATAGAGACCTTCTGGTCTTTGAGGATAGATGGATAATCCCGTCCAGGGATTCTTGTGCCCCGCCCCAGCTGCTCAGAAGGCACCTGAAATGAGCCCTTGCCCAAGGAACCGCAGGGATTGTTGCCACTAATAGGCCCAAACCTGCCATAAGATACAAAAGAGGAGAAAGGGGGCACTTCCAGGTGCAGATTTTAAAAAAAGTTTCACACATTAACAAAAAGATTTACACTCACATATTCCATGAGCAAAACGAGCATTAAAAAGTGTAGGGATCATCTGCTCATTTTGCTCATGGAATATGCGAGTAAATTTTTGTTGCGAGTGTAAATCTTTGTTTATCAATAAATGTGTGAAACTTTTTTTAAAAATCTGCACCTCTTTCTCCTCTTTTGTATCTTGTAGCAAGAGCCCTGTATGCGGAACTTCTCTATAAAAGACTAATACATTGCAGTGGACGCGACCACAAATATATACAGAGTAATACTGTATTTGTAAAAAAATGTTTATGTAGACAGCCCTCCCTGTTTGGGTATATTATATATGATTTTTTGCGCCTTTACTTGTCTTGTGCCAAACCTGCCATAGCTGAGTGGAGGGAAATTGCCTGATTGGTCTGCAAAGAGGTTACCGTCTCCCTCACCTTTTCTACTTTTTCCTCTGTGAGGAAGACTTTCTGTGGCACCTAATCTACCAGGAAAGCTAGATATTGTATGGCCTCTGTTGGTGTCAAGTGCGACTTTTCCTTGTTTATTAACCACCCCAGCTTTTTTAGGCAAGAGATGGCTACCCTGAGATCTCCCTGCAGTTGGAGCTTTGAGAGGGCGAAGAATAAAATGTCGTCCAAGAATGGTATGACGGCGACCCCTTTCAATCTCAGGGGAGCCAATGCTTCTGCCAGGACCTTGGTGAATATCCTGGGGGAGGAAGATAGACCAAATGGCAGAGCCCTGAATTGGAAGTATCGGATCTGCCTTCCCCAAAGAATCACTATCCTCAAATACTTTTGAGAGTCCTCTTGAATGAGGATGTGTAGGTACGCGTCCCTCAGATCGAGGGAGGCCATGAAACAATTTTGAGGGAGTATTGACCTCACTGTAAAAATAGTTTCCATCCGGAATTTTTTGTAAGTTACCCACTTGTTTAGTAACTTTAGGTTCAAAATTAATCGGAAATTGCCTGACTGTTTCTTCACTACAAACACATGCGAGTAGAAACCGTGGTTTATTTCCTGAGACGGAACTGGCACTAGGACCCTCTGGTCTATTAAATCGTCAATTTGCGACAAAGCTGTCGCTTTCTGGAGGATCCTTGGGAGGCTTGGTCAGACACATCCTTGTAGGTAGGGTGTGTTTGAACTGTATTTTGTAACCCTCCCTGATGATCCTCAGAATAAAAGTATTTGGGGTAGTCTTTCCCACTGTGGGAGGAACTGCCCCAGTCTTCCCCCCACAGGAACCAAGTCACTGGAACTTAGTGGGTTTTTTTTTTAGAAGAGGAAAAAGATTGCTTTTCTGTTTTCCTCCCATCCACAGTTTTTTTAGGGGGTTGACTCCTTAGAGGTCTGTCCTTGTGACTGTCCCTGCCTTTGGGGACGAAAAAAGCATTTACCTGTAGTCTTTTTGGGTTTAACAGGAAAGGCCTCCATGTCCGCAGTACGGTCCAGAACCTTCTCAAGATCCTGCCCGAACAAGAGGTCTCCCTGAAAGGGGATTCCACATAACCTCACTTTTGAGTCTCCTGACCAAGACTTCAACCAAAGTGCCCTGTGAGATGCGTTTACGAGGGCAGCGGTCCTGGCTGACAATTTGACCGACTCCGAAGAGGCATCTGCCATATAACTTGCTGCTTTATGTAGCATAGGAAGGGAATCCAGGATTTCCTTTCTGGAGGTTCCCCCTTCCAAATGGCTTTGCAATTATTCCAGCCAGACGTCAAGTTGCAAGCCACTATTGTTGTCGCCATTGCATGTTTTAAATTAGTCATGGTTACTTCCCATGACGTCTTCAGCAGCACCTCCATCCTTTTATCCATGGGTTCCTTAAGGACACCCATGTCCTCAAAGGCGAGGTCTGTTGATTTTGCACACTGGGAAAAGGCTGCATCTACCTTAGGTACTTTGTTCCAGATGCAAGTGGGGTCCTCACTGAAGGGGAATCTCCGCTTCATACTTTTAGGAAAAAAAGCTTTTTCTCTGGCCCCTCTCACTTTTTCTTGATTGAATCTACCAGTGTGCTATGAACCGGAAAAACCCTAACTGAATCTTCTTTTAGGGTTTGATACATCCGGTCATGTAAGGACAAGGAGACTGGCTCTTTAGTTTCGAGCGTCTCATAAATCACCCCCAGTAAGGCATCTACCTCCTCGAGTGAGCCTGTATTTGGGAGAGCTTGTCCCTTGAGCAGGAATATCTCTGGATGATGCCGTCTCACTTAGGCCATCCAGTGAATCGAATTCCTCTTCCCCCAATTCGTCACCTTCCTCTGGGGTGGAAGCAGGGGGGACTGTGGCTGGTTTTGGGGTATCAAGGTTCGCTAGCATTGTCTTGATGGATTGCATTTCTTTCTATACCCCAGAAATCAAATCCTTACAAGCCCCCGTAGTTTCCTTATAGACCAATTTGTCTATGCACGGTTTACAAAGGGGCTTAGACCATCCTTTTAATTTATTCATACATGAAGGACATCATCTTTCCCCCTGACCTCTCTGGTTCTTTGGGCAGAGCCTAAGACAAGAGAAGGAGAGAAGAAGGAAGGGAAAAACAGACAAGCTAACATTAGCGAAACATTAGCAAAAATAGGATGCCTTCAAACACCTATGTGCACCCCACCAACCGCTAACAGGATACGCAAGACACTTTAGTCCGGATCCTGTTTGAGAGAGGGAGGGAGGAAAAACACACCTGGACCATTTGATAATGCCTTGATTAGTCCATCACTCCCCCCTCTCTCACAGCCCTGTAGGTACAAGACACCTCTGTGTTTGCCTACCTGAGCTGGTGCGGCTCCACTGGCACTCTCTACTGAATCCATATCCGATTGGAATCTTGCCTGACCGCCTGGAGCCTTTTCCCAGCACAATCGTTATGTGGCCGGGGCTTTTTAAAATAGCCGCCAAGGCTCCAATCGTCCACGCTCGCCTCGCGACCCGGAAGTGGAATGCCGGAAGTCCTCTGTCTTCCTCCTGTGTTCCACAGGCCGGAACTCAATGCCTGTGCCCGCCCCCCGCCTGACTTCGCACCCAAATCCGAACCCATCGTCAGGCGAGGGAACACCAGCCCTCCCCGGGCTTTTTTATCTATCTATATGGCACGGCTATGGGAGCCAATTTTGCTCCCTATTACGCCAACCTTGCTATGGGCTACTGGGAACACCACTATATTCAACACAACAATCCTTTTGCCCCAAACATTATCTTCTTCGGGAGATATATAGATGATTTGATAATCATCTGGGATGGTACTCCAGATAGCATCAGGCCATTCATCGAGTACTGCAATAAAAATTCATATGGCCTCTCTTTCACCCATGAGTGTAACCAAGTATCCTTAGCCTTTCTGGATCTTGAACTCGGCCATGACGGGCCCCTAATATATGCTAAAAACTATACAAAGCCTACTGCGGGGAACTCATACCTGCACTTCAAAAGCTGTCACTTTCCAAAATGGATTAAAAATATACCTAAGGGACAGTTCTGTCGTTTGACACAGAACTGCACACGGGACATTGATTACATCCAATCCAGCTCATCCCTCAAAACAAAGTTCAAAGAAAAACAATACCCGAGAGTCTCGTGGAGGATGCATACCAGCTATACCTACACGGCAAACCTAAAAAAGTTGATCCTAGCCATAGAGACCATTCCAGCAACTTCATTACCACCTTTCACTGTAAACACAAAACAATGGAAAAAATCATTGAAAAACACTGGGTTATACTACAAGACCCCCACCTGAAACCTATTCTTCCCCCCTCGGCCCAAAACATACCGTAGGGCGCCCAACTTCAAGAGTAAAATTGCTCCTAGTAAATTAAAAACTACTCCCATGGCCATCACGGTACCTACCCTCATCCCTCTTGTGGGAATGTACCGGTGTCATAAGAAACTGTGCAAAATGTGCATCTTTGTGGAACATGGTCAGAAGTCTTTCAACACCAATAGTCTGAGGGACTTCTATAATTGTTCCTCAGATTATGTGGTATATGGCCTTACTTGCCCCTGCGGTCTTCTCTATGTTGGCCGAACTATCCGGCCGGCTAGACAAAGGTTTGGGGAACACAGGCGGTCGATCGAAGGCAAAACTGACCCACACAGTGTCCCCAGACATTATGTCACTGCACACCATGGGTCCAGCTCTGGCCTCAGGGTTTGGGTCATAGAACAAGTTCCCAGCTCTGTTCCCCCAGCTGAACGCTTAAAAAAAAAATATAAAAAAATTAATAATAAAAAAAAAAAAAAAACTTTGCGCCAGGGAAAGAAAGAGAAAAAACCGAGAGAAAAAAAAAGAAAGAAAACAGAAAAAAAAACAGATATATAGATTTATATTTCTTTTTTATTATTATTATTTATTTTTATATTTATATCCATTTTTTATTTCCAAATACATCATTTTCATTTTTATTTCTTCATTCTTATATTTTTATTTTTAGTTTCTTTTTTTTCCCCCCATCAATTCCCATTTATTTTGTCCTCCCTCTCAATTTTTTTTTTTTCATTCATTTTTTTCATTTTTCAATTTTTTTTCGTTTTTTTCATTAGTTTCATTATCATTTTTTACTTTAGTTTCATTACTAACTCCTCTTACTTCACCACACACATTATATATATATATATATATATATATATATACACACACACACACACACACACACACACACACACACATGTCCATACATTTATCTTGCACTACTCTTTCTCCCATTTACTCCTCTTCTTCCTGTTTCCATTGTATTTAGTTCTGTGTCCTCACATTATTATGGTCCCCCTGCATTGGTCTGTGCCTTATTAGTTCCTATGCCTGTATATTGGTTCCGGCATCCCCGCCCCCTTTCTCTCCCCTGTGTGCTATTTATACCCCGGCCCTGATTCCAAGAGCCCAGCTTGATAAAGGAGCGCAGCCGTCCTGTCATACGCGGTCTTGCCAGCTCAGGAAACGCTTGCATCCCCTGTGATGTCATCTCCTGTTGCCCGGAGTTCCTTGTGCGTTCCACACCTCGGACTAACGCTCACTGCTCTACATCGGCTGGCTCTGCACATCTAATACAGCCCCCAGGAGCGGACACACGCCGACAGGACTCCCCCAGCGCAAGGGATACAGATGACACATCGAGGGTCTCCCTCCGGTTTGGAATCTTTACATTGCCTGTTAATGTACTAAATGTGAGTGTTTTAACCACCTGTGCATTAAATAAGAATTTTACAGTCTACACTCAGAGGCGCCTCTCATCTTTTCAGAAAGAGAACGCCTGTTCGTAGCTGCTGTCAACATGACCGGAGGACCTTTAGATGTCTGCTACCAAGGTACACAGAACTCTTCCCCGTCTCTTATGGGCACTCCCATCGTCAGGGGAAGGAGAGCTCCTAATCCAGCCTCCTCCTCCAGTGGAGGAAACACCAAGACTGAAGGGGAAGGGACGGAGACCGCCCTTTAAAGATCTGAATTGTGTTTCCTGCCTCTGGAGGTGGAGCCTATCTCTCTAGTGCTGTCCTGGACAGACGAATAGAGAAAGTCTTCCTCAGTTTAGGCAGATATATATTCTTTACATTTTTTTTTTCAAAAAATATCACAATAAGCATATATTGATTGGTTTGCGCAAATGTTATAGCGTCTACAAAATAGGGGCAATATTTATGGCATTTTATAAAAAAAAAATAAATAAAAAAAAAGTACTAGTATAGGCAGCGATATGCAATTCTTAAACTGCGACATTGCGGCAGAGAGCAGACACCACTTGATACATTTTTAGGACCATTGACATTTACACATAAATCAGTGCTATAAAAATACACTGATTACTGTGTAAATTTCACTGTCAGGAAGGGGTTAACACTAAGAGGTGATCCAGGGGTTAAATGTGTTCCCTTGTGTGGGTTTTTAACTGTGGAGGGAATCTGACTGGCTAGAAGAGGAGCCAGATCGCTGTTCCTAACTAGTAGAAACAGACGATATGTCTCTCCTCTCCTGGCAGAGTGGGGATTTGTGTGTGTACACACGTTCTGGCTCACACCCACCGGCCACGTGCACTGGGTCCCCCGCCATGCAGCAACGAGCGCCTGCTATAGCTGTTTAAAGGGCTGACGTACAGCTACATTGATTTGCGCAGGAGAGCAGACCTGCCGCAGTAAAATGTTGGCGGCTGGTCGGCTAGTGGTTAATGTGGATGCAAACCTGGTACAGTAGAGGATGTCAAGTCATCTGTTCCCAGTCTTGCCACAAATATTCTGAGCAATCCTCTTTTTTAGTAAGATAAAAATGGACACATAAGTTTGTGTCGCCACATCCCCACTGCTGTGACTGACAACTGATTTTTTTTATCTCATGAACGGCATGAGAGAGTGTTACAATTCCAGCTTCACATCCCTCCTTTCTTATCTAGCTCTCCCAGGATTGGCTGTTCCACACCTCAGCAGGCTGAAGTCATGTTTTGCCTTTCCCGATTTCTGACTAGATGTTACACAAAACTCAGGAATAGGAGTAGGAGAGTGTAGAGGTGGGCAGGGAGTCTTGAGACATCACGACTCCGCCCACCGAGCTCTGGCAAAGAGGGGGTGACATTTGCAAGGTAGGGATACATGCAGGAGGCTTGCATGTATACACGCATGTACACACACACACACATTAATACTATGCCATTAGTTTATACTGGGCGAGTTGTGGTTTACATCAGTGGCATTGCTAGGAGACGGCTATAGCCCCCAATCTGGGGCCCATATCACAGAGTCTCTTCCTGCAGAGGTCCCTGCCTAACCACTGGGCCATGGGTATGGCAGGCGGGCTGCATGAGAGATCATCTGTCTGCCCCACATCACTGCTCTTCCACCCTCACAGCCGAGCCTCTTAAATATTGGAGGTGCAGCAGGGAGCAGCGAGATGACATCTCTCACTGCCCACTTGCATCACTGATCTTCTGTCCTCACCCAGAAGCGACAACTGCACCTGCCTCTGTGCTAAATGGATCAGTGCTGCCACCAATGCACATTTGGTGGCGGGCGACAGTGGCCAGCCGCAAATGGTGCCAGGCGACAGTGGCCAGCCACTTTTTTTTAAAGGACAGTGTCAAAAAGTAAAATAAGAAAAAAAAATTGAAAGCGCCCTGTCCTGTCGAGCTTGCGCGCAGAAGGGACCGCATATGCAAGTCATGCTCACATATGAAAATGGTGTTCAATCCACACATGAGTTATTGCTGCGATTGTTAGAACGAGAGCAATAATTCTAGCACTAGACCTTCTCCAACTCAAAACTGATAACCTGTAAAAAGAAACCTAAACTTTACCTATGGAGATTTTTAAGCTTAAAGTTAGTCGCCATTCCAGGAGCAGGGGCAATTTTGAAGCATTACATGTTGGGTATCAATTTACTCGGCATAAAAAAAAAAAAATTGGGCTAACTTTACTGATGACTTCTTTTTTTAATTCAAAAAAGTGTATTTTTTCCAAAAATTTTGCTTGCAAGACCGCTGCACAAATACGGTGTGATAGTATAACAACCACCATTTCATTATCTATATCTTTATCTATATCGATTTTTCTTCCCCATGGAGCCCACAAAGCATTGCATCTACTGACTGCAGGTGCAATATCAGGCTCCTGCAGACACTCCTGATTGCATAGTTTGTATAGTGTTCAGCCTAAAGCCCTACACAATCAGATTTTATAACCTTCATTAGTTATGCAATATAAGGACAAACCTAGACAATCCATCCCGTGCATTAGACTAGATGGTTGATCTAAATTATATTTTACAACCAGATTGTAAAGGGTATGGTCCGCTTAAGGGTGATCATACAAGTTAAAATCTCTGCTTGTACAAATTCTGCATTTCCATCTTTAACTTTCCAAAACTATAAGACAAAACAGTACACAGTTGGGGTTATTTACTAAAGGAAAATCCACTTTGCATTACAAGTGAAGTTGGAAGTAAAGTTGCTGTAGATCTGAGGGGGACATGCAAGGAAAATAAACAGCATTTTAGCTTGCGCTCCCCCCCCCCCCTCCCCGTTCTCATTACCTCCATAATTAGCTGCATAAGAGCTGGGGGAATGGTAGCAGTACAGGGAAGAGAAGTGACCACTAAGCAGGAGAGCACAGTGTGGTCAATATTTAATAGGAAAGCAGAGGGACTGGTAGGAACACCAGGGATTCCACACAAAGGAAGCAATACAAAGAAACAGGATACTATTTCATACAAAGTACATGGTACAGCAGCCAAATATCAGAAATATGAAATGCTGTGCGTATCGAACGCTTTAAGCGAGAGGGATTGTACAACTGTAACAAGGACAAAACATTCTAATTTAATGGCGCCAAACTGTACATAGCGTAGTTTGTAGCGCTAAATTACTTTGCACAATAAGATTGTATAGTGCAATGATGGCGAACCTTAGCACCCCAAATGTTTTGGAACAACATTTCCTATGATGCTCATGCATTCTGCAGTGTAGTGGAGCATCATGGGAAACTTCGTTCCAAAACATCTTGGATGCCAAGGTTTGCCATCACTAGTATAGCATACAGCTTTAGATTTGCCAACAACTATTACCAACATTATTTTGAGCAAGGAACACCATAAACAAAGCAGTCAATTTATAACCAGGAAAAATAGCTTCTTACACTGGTTGACAGCACACCCAGACAGGGCTGGATTTTCCACTAGGCACTTTAGGTATGTGCCTACAGGTGGGAGGGGCACCAGTCAGTATAAGGCTTTTAAACCCTTTCACTGCCAGGTCTGTACGTCGTAGGGGCCTGACAGCAGCGGTTTCACACAATCCGATGGCTGCAGCCACCAGGATTGTGTGTAAAATGGACAGGCACACTCTTGGCTGTCAGGTGGAAGCATTCGGACAGCTGTGCTGCTGTTGCCCGATTGCTTCCACAAAACCACCCCCCCCCCCCCGTACCAGCACCTCCATGGATTCTGGGCCCTGCTTGCCCATATGCAGGCCCTGGTATCAACATGGTGGCTGCTGGAGGGGGGAGGGGAGACAGAACAGCGGAAACATCCGTTCTCCTCCCCTTTTTGTTGGTGACCCAGAAAGTGATGCGCATGATGTCACTTCTTCCAGGTCATACTGTCACTTTCCCCAGTAAGCATAGTCAGGAAGGAATGTAATGCAATGTGCATTGAAATGCATTCAGTGGAGCACACAGGAGACATACCGTGTCTAAAAGACCCGGCATGTCTCATTAAAGAGAACCTGTCACCTACAAATAACCACACGTCCCCCATGTGATGAAAAAAAAAAAAGGTGTTTTTTGCAAAAAACTAAACTTAGACCCAAACACGTAAAATCCCCTTACACCCCCACATATACGCACGTATGTTAACACATTTTTACATATCACTGTGCATGCCAGAGAGCAATCATTCTAGCACAAAACTCTTCTGTTTGACTGTTTACACGGAGGCGCTTTACAGGCACTACAGTGCTAAAAATAGTGCCTGCATAGCGCCTGTAAAGAGCCTCTCCTGTCTCTCCGTATGAAAGGCTGAGTGCTTTCACACTGGAGCAGTGCGCTGGCAGGACACCAAAAAAAGTCCTGAAAGCAGCATCTTTGCAGCACTGTAGGAGCAGTGTATACACCGCTCCTGAATGAATGAAATATTTGTATAGCGCACAACGCGAACTGAATCGCCTCAAGGCGCCGAGACAAGCTTTGATCAGCTAGAAGAGGAAGGTCTTGAGTTTTTTCCTAAAAGCCAGGTGGTTTTCTTCCAGGCTCCTAAAGTGCCCCTGTCCATTGAAATCAATGGGCAATGCCGCCGAACCGCCACTGCAGCTGGGCTTTGCGGGCAGTTTTAACCCTTTTTTGGCTGCCAGTGGCCGGAAAACCTCAGCAAAAATTTTTAGCGACACTTTACGGCTGACGCCCCCAACACCCCAGTGTGAAAGTAGCCTTACACTAAACTGATGACCTATAGGGTGCTTTTAAACTTAAAGCATTGCCTATAGACAATATAGGATACAGAATTATGTCGCCATTTCCTGGGCACACACAAATTGAAAGTTTGACATTTTAGGTATCTATGTACTTGTGGGAATCTTAGAAAAAAAATTTGGCTAGTTTTTTTTTTTTTTTACAGAAATGTTTTTCATGGACCTTTGCTTTATTTTAGCAAAAAAAAAAAAAATCTGTAAGGCTCCTTTCACACCGTCGCGACGTGAAGCTGTGCAATTTCATGGAATGCCTGTGTAAACATGGTCTATGGACTTCAACTCGCATCGAATTTGGACCAAAGTACGACTGGTCATGCAACTCTGATTTCCAAAGTCGCACAAGTGTGAAAGGTGCCTGTTTTTTTGGGGGACAGAAAACTATCTATAGGCTCCTGAGATGTAAATCTGGCCCTGCACCCAGACTAAAGCCACTAAAGTGTGCATACACACTATCAGATTTTCTGCTGGTTTTTGTCTTCAGATTTACCAAAACCATGTAGTGCAAGGGCCTGCCTGATTGCATACACATTGAAACTCCTAAGGCTTGACCTCATATTATATGGTTTTGGTAAATCTGAAGGAAAGAATCAGAAGAAAATCTGATAGTGTGTATGGGGCTTTACATGCGAGAGAAAACTTGCATGCTTCATTATAGTCTGTTAGCATGCTTATTGCCACATATTGAGGCAGCCTAGTACACCTAAGGACTTTTAGAAATGTATTGGCTGCTACTGCAAAGATATGCCATCCACAACATACGGCACTGCAGCTTGCACATTACAACACATGTGAATGAGCCACACGGATAGGATTTTTCCATCAAAACGACCTTTACAGCAAATATTCTATTATGAGTTAGACTAGCAGAAAAGTGAACAGTTTAACTGTTCATGAATGACCCCGGCACGCATCAAGATATAGGTAGTGTTTGGATTTTATACAAACACTCGCAAAAGTTTGGGCATTCTAGAGTGGGCAAGGGTTGTAGATGGGGGGTTTGGAATAGTGGCAGGCTTGATTATCAGGAGCAGAGGGACAGGGTGGTGAGAGGGGCGATTGAGGTGGTTGTGACTATGGGGGGGGGGGGGGGGGTCTGTGTGCAGAAGCAGCAGTGGTGAGAGCTGGGGGTAATGGGGGTTGGGCACGGTGGTCGTGAGATTATGGGGCTCATATGAAGGGGATGAGAGACTATAGGGTCATCACTGAGGATTTTGCATTATGGGGGTCATATGCAGTGGTGAGAGTCAGATCATGGGGGTCATACATGGTGGTGGGAGCTTATAGTGGTCATTAGAGGGGATGAGCTTGGAAGATTTTAGAGGGCCCTCATATACAGTGGTGAGATTATGGAGTAGGGGGGAGAATATGCAGTGGTTGGTGAGAGGTTATGGGTGGGGGGGTGGTCATACGCAGTGATGACAGCAGGAAGTCAGTGCACAGGCACAGTGGTGGCCACGGTGAAGGGTGATTAGGCTCAGTGGAGGCGACAGTGAGGAGCGATTGGGGGAGGGGGGGGGGGGCACTAGGCTCACTGGTGGCAACAGTGAGTGATTGGGAGATGGGATAAGCTTGGTGTGGAGACAAATGGTGAGGGGGGGTTGAAATAGTTGGTGAGGGCGACAGCAAGACTGGGAGCGAGGGGGATGGATTCAGACGTGATGGTGGTGACAGAAGTGATAGGGTTCAGGTGCTCTGGTAACACTAAGGTGCAGAGGCGGGTCTAGGCTTTGTGAGGCCTTAGGCAAAACTTGGACATGAGGTCCCACTCACGCCCATAATGGGAAAAATAATTCAAGCAATAAAATATAACGGTGTGCCCCCCACAGCGCTGCCAACTTCCCTCCTCTGCTCTCCCGATGACTGCTGGGGGGGGGGAGATATTCAGGATGAAGGCGGTAAAAAGGGCACAGCGAGTGATCAATACTGATGACTTACTGTGTTCATTCATAACTGAAGCACAGTAAACTGTTTACTATGCTTTAGTTTATGAATTAACAGGAGCCTCCATCTCCTGTTCATTCATCTGCAGTGCAGCTGAGGTTACAGAGATAGGAACTGGGGAATGTGTTTTCTCAGTCAGCGGAGCGTATGGAGGTGGGTGGTATGTACATGAGAGGGGTGCAGAGCATATGGAGGTGGGTGGTATGTACGCGTGAGGGATGTGGAGGGTATGGCGGTGAGTGGTATGTACGCGTGAGGGATGTGGAGGGTATGGCGGTGAGTGGTATGTACGTGAGAAGGGCGCGGAGCGTATGGCGGTAAGTGGTATGTACGTGAGAAGGGCGCGGAGCGTATGGAGGTGGGTGGCATGTACGAGAGAGGGGTGCGGAGCATATGGAGGTGGGTGGCATGTACGTGAGAGGGGTGCGGAGCGTATGGAGGTGGGTGGCATGTACGTGAGAGGGGTGCGGAGCGTATGGAGGTGGGTGGCATGTACGTGAGAGGGGTGCGGAGCGTATGAGGTGGGTGGCATGTACATGAGAGGGGTGCGGAGCGTATGGAGGTGGGTGGTATGTATGTGAGAGGGGCTTACATTTTTGTTTGGCGCTTCACTGGCTCCTCGCAGGTCTTTGCAGCAGCAGTCTCCCACCTCCTGGTCTGTGAATGACATCACTCCGACTAGGAAGCTCCTGTCGGGCGAAGAGCACTCCACCTGACAGAGAAGACAGTGAATGCATCAGTTAGGCATCAGTTAGGTTGGACTCATCATTAAGCATACTCGGACGGTCGCTCCGCTCCGAGTCTGCTGCAAATATAACCCAGACAGTGTATCGACGGCCGGCAGGGGTGTCACGGCTGTCTGCTGTGGTTAATGCGTGAGCACATTTTACCGAGACCTCCCCTGACCCCCCGACCAAGTCCGCCCCTACCTCCTGATGGGTTCAACAGCGTCTGGCAGCCCCGCCTTCACCTCTTCGGCAATCCTTTACCAGTCCGGCCCGCTCACCCTGCCAGCTTGGGGTCACCGACCGGGGACATTCCCTCCCATTCTCCCACGCACAAATCAGGCGGCTGCAAGTCCCCTTGGGGCACAAGGCCTTAGGCGACAGCCTTTTTTGCCTAAATTAGAGAGCCACCTCTGCTAAGGTGACTGTGGAGGAAGGGGGCGGGGGTCAGGTGCAGTGGTGACAGTGAGGGAGCACTGGAGACATGCTCACAGGGGACTCAGTGTGGGGGCACAGAGGTGGTGCTGGGTCAAGTGAGGTGTTGAGGAGGGTGACACAGCCTCAGTGGTGAGAGTTGGGGTGGAGATCAGGTGTAATGAAATGAAGGGGTGCAGGTATGGTATGGTGGCAGGAACGGCTTTGTGGAGTTGGGGGGGAGTGCAGGTATGGTGGCAGGGACTGGGTACGGATATGGTGGCAGGGACGGCGCTGCGGGGTTGGAGGAGTGCGGTTTTGGACAGGGACGGCGCTGCGGGGTTGGGGGGAGTGCGGTTATGGTGGCAGGGATGGCGTTGTGGGGGTGGGGGAATGCGGGTATGGTGGCAGGGACAGGGTGAGTATATGGTGGCAGGGACGGCGCTGCGGGGTTGGAGGAGTGTGGTTATGGACAGGGACGGCGCTGCGGGGTTGGGGGAGTGCAGTTATGATGGCAGGGACGGGGAGCAGATATGGTGGAAGGGACGGCATTGGGGAGAGTGCGGTTATGGTGGCAGGGATGGCGCTGCGGGGTTGGAGGAGTGTGGTTATGGACAGGGACGGCGCTGCGGGGTTGGGGGAGTGCAGTTATGATGGCAGGGACGGGGAGCAGATATGGTGGAAGGGACGGCATTGGGGAGAGTGCGGTTATGGTGGCAGGGATGGCGCTGTGGGTATGGCGGGAGTTCAGGTATGGTGGCAAGGACAGGGGTGAGGTCAAGCCATTTTACTGAGCAATCCACTCAAAGTTTAGCCTCCATCATCTTTCCTTATAAAGCACCAATAACAATCAATTTGCAAAATGGAGTTCTGAATTCTAAGCTTGGAAAGAGGATTCGTTTTCCACTACCAGCCAGCATGACAAACGTTGAAATGAACGGATTTCTTTCCCTAGACTTCAATGCTCAGGATAGAACCATTTGGAACTTGCCAGCATTTGTTGGACACGCAGTAGATCCATATCCAGTAAAAGCTTGACGTGCAGGATCAGATCCAGTGAACAAATTCCAGCCCATCCTGTCACACCTGTCCTGCTCACCATACAAAGCACGGTGTAAAAGTAACAAACCTTAACGCCGTGCTGGACGCGGATATATGAGCGCCCCCTGGCGCCGCACTCCGCCCACTACACCCACTACTCCTGCACACACTCACATCGCTAGCCGTTCGGGTACAGGGAGTCAGTTGTTCTATCTAATACCGATTCCCGTCGGATAAAGCCTCCGACGATCTGCGCATGACCCAAGATCAACACGGCACATGCGCGATCCAGCTTGCCTTGTCTATTACGCTCGCCGACCAAATGGCTGCAGTTACCAGAGCAACCAGTGAGGTCAGCGGGAATTTGGCTGTTGTGTGTTTACCTGGATCGCCTATCCACATCGGATATCATGCCGATTGCTTATAAATCCCATCTCCTCATCTAGAGGGGAGTCCCGGGTAGGTATCCAAAAACATTCATGTGTCACTTTAGTCCCTTCTACAGCCCTCATATTATTATATACAAGGCGCTTCCTGCCTTACTCTACCTGAACGTGAGTGTCTGCAATTTTTTTATTATTTCTAAAACAATTCTTTACATTAACCACTTCAGCCCCGGAAGATTTTTACCCCCTTCCTGACCAGAGCACTTTTTACAATTTGGCACTGCATCGCTTTAACTGACAATTGCGCAGTCGTTCGACGTTATACCCAACAAAAATTTGTGTCCTTTTTATCCCCCCCCCCCCACCAATAGAGCTTTCTTTTGGTGGTATTTGATCACCTCTGTGGGTTTTATTTTTTACACTATAAACAAAAAAATCGACAGTTTATTAAAAAACATAATTTTTTCACGTTTTGCTATAATAAACATCCCCAAAAAATGCTTTGAATAAAAACATTTCTTCATCAGTTCATGCCAATATATATATATTCTACATATTTTTGGTAAAAAATAAAATCACAATACTTATATATTGATTGGTTTGTGCAAAAGTTTTTGCATCTAAAAACTATGGGAAAGATTTTTGGCACTTTTATTATTTATTAATTTTTATTACTATTAACCACCTCGCGCCCGCTCTATAGCCGAATGACGGGCGTAGAGCAGGCGCGTTCGTCCGGGTGGCCGTCCCTGGACGTCCTGATGTTTACTTCCGCAATGCGCGCCGCCGTGGGCGCGCATCGCGGAAGTTCTGTGTTCGCCATGTCCCCCAGGGACAGGCAAACACAGATCGCTGTAAACGGCCAATCACAGCGGCCGTTTACAGCGTGATCGGCGTGTCCAATGGGAGATGATCTCATATGTAAACATATGAGATCATCTCTCAGCGCCGCTCTCCCTCCTCACACAGACAGTGTGAGAGGGGAGAGATGAACGGCTGCAGCAGCAGCCGTTCTGCCTCGAGTAAAAAAAAAAAAGTGCCACCCCCCCCAGCAGTGCCATCCTCCCCCAGCAGTGCCATCCTCCCCCAGCAGTGCCATCCTCCCCCAGCAGTGCCATCCGCCCCAGTGCCATCCACCCCAGTGCCATCCATCCCAGTGCTACCTGCCCCCAGTGCCATCCACCCCAGTGCTACCTGCCCCAGTGCCATCCACCCCAGTGCTACCTGCCCCCAGTGCCACCTGTTGTCAGTGCCATTTGTCCCCAGTGCCATCTGTCATCAGTGCCATGTATAAGTGCCATCTGTCATCAGTGCCACATGTCATCAGTGCCACATAGTGCCATCTGTCATCAGTGCCACGTATTAGTGCCATCTGTCATCAGTGCCACGTATCAGTGCCATTTGTCATCAGTGCCACCTGTCAGTGTCACGTGCCATCTGTTGTCAGTGTCACGTGTCATTAATGCCACTTATCAGTGCCATCTGTCATCAGTGTCACGTGTCATCGGTGCCATGTATTAGTGCCATCTGTCATCGGTGGCACGTATTAGTGCCACGTATTAGTGCCATCTGTCATCAGTGCCACGTATTAGTGCCACCTGTCTTCAGTGCCACGTATTAGTGCCACGTGTCATCAGTGCCACGTATAAGTGCCACGTGTCATCAGTGCCACATATTAGTGCCATCTGTCATCAGTGCCACATATTAGTGCCATCTGTCATCAGTGCCACGTATAAGTGTCATCATTGCCACGTATCAGTGCCATCTGTCATCAGTGTCACGTGTCATTGTCCTGGTGCTTCAAAAGTGTAATAAATAGTCAACAAGTTAGATGTGTAATTTATGTTCCTAGAACACATGATGGCGCTACCTGCATGTTGGGCCTCTCTATGTCCCACACATGTGGTATTGTAATACTCAGGAGGAGTAGCAGAATTTTTTGGGGGGTGTCATTTGTGGTATACACATGCCACGTGAGAGAAATAACCTATTACAATGACAATTTTGTGGAGAAAAAAAAATGAAAAATCTTAATTTTGCAAAGAATTGTGGGAAAAAAATGACAACATCAAAAAGCTCACTATGCTTCTTACTAAATACCTTGGAATGTCTACTTTCCAAAAAGGGGTCATTTGGGGGGTATTTGTACTTTCCTGACTTGTTCGGGTCACAAGAAGCGAGATAGGCCACCAGTACATCAGATGTGATCAATTTTGTGCGATTCGCACCACACCTTGTAGACTCTCTAACTTTCACAAAGACCAAATAATATCCACTAATTTGGGTTATTTTTACCAAAGATATGTAGCAGTATAAATTGTGGCCAAAATTTATGAAGAAAAATTAATAATTTGCATAATTCTGTCACAGAAACAAAGAAATATGCGTTTTTTTTCAAAATTTTCGGTCTTTTTTCATTTATAGCGCAAAAAATAGAAACCCCAGAGGGGATCAAATACCACCAAAAGAAAGCTCTATTTGTGGGAAAAAAAAGGACAAAAAAATTCATTTGGGTACAGTGTTGCATGACTGAGTAATTGTCATTCAAATTGTGAGAGCACTGAAAGCTGAAAATTGGTCTAGGCAGGAAGGGTGTTTAAGTGCCCAGTAAGCAAGTGGTTAATGGCGGTGATCTGCGATATCAATTATTTTTTTTTCGATACTGCAACAAAAAGATTGGACGATTTTGACACATTTTTGGGACCAGTTTAATACACTGATATAAATATGCACTAATTACTGTGTAAATGTCACTGGCAGGGAAAGGGTTAACACAAGGGGGCAATCAAGGGGTTAAATGTGTGTTCTAACTGTATAGGGATAGGCCTGAGTGGAGTAGGGGACATATCGTTGTTCCTACTTAGTAAGAACAACGTTATGTCTCCTCTCCCCTGATAGCACAAGGATTTGTGCGTTTACACCCACAAATCCCTGTGCCTGGCTCTTGTGCACGCCCTCTGATGACTCTTAAATAGAACCCTTTATATGTACGGGATTTCCCACAGCGGTGCCATTGTGCTGCAGGATAAAGTGATAATTATAATCATTATAATTATGATATTACAGCTGTATGCCTCGCCACCGCAGTGGCTTGCCACTTGTCATCCTTTTTTTATTTTTTGGTACAGGATTGAGTGTGCTACATATCCTAAGACCCCTTTCACACTGGATGTTTTTGCAGGCACTATTGCGCTAAAAATAGCGCCTGCAAACCGACCTGAAAGAGCTGCTGCTGTCTCTCCAATGTGAAACCCCTGAGGGCTTTCACACTGGAGCCGTGCGCTGGCAGGACGGCACCACTCTAAAATCCTGCTAGCAGCATCTTTGGAGCGGTGTGCACACCACTACTTCACCCCTCCTGCCCTTTGAAATCAATGGGGCGGCGCAGTGATACTGCCGGCAAAGCGCTGCTGCGGTGGTTTTGACTCTTTTTCGGCCGCTAGCAGCCAAATACCGCTGCTAAAACGATGGAAAAACGGTACTAAAAATAGCGCCATTTTACCACCAACACCTCTCCCGCCCCAGTGTGAAAGGGGCCTTAGTCTAGAAAGGAGTACTGGTTTGGTACGCATGGACTGGCCACCACAGCAGCTTGACACTTGTCTTTTTTTTTTTTTACTCCAGGATTGCGTGTGCTACATACCCTAAGTCTGGAAAGGAGTATGTGGGTTGTATGCACAGCCTGGCCACCGCAGCGGGTTGACACTTGTCATTTTTTTTTTGTCCAGGATTGAGTGTGCTACATACCCCAAGTCTGGAAAGGAGTACTGGGGTTGTACGCATGGCCTGGCCACCGCAGCGGCTTGACACTTGTCATCCTTTTTTTTTGGTACAGAATTGAGTGTGCTACATACCCTAAGTCTGGAAAGGAGTACTGGGGTTGTACGCATGGCCTGGCCACCGCAGTGCCTTAAGTCTGGAAAGGAGTACTGGGGTTGTACGCATGGCCTGGCCACCGCAGCGCCTTGACATTTGTCATCCTTTTTTTTTTTCCAGGCTTGAGTGTGGCCTGGCCACTGCAGCGGGTTGACACTTGTCAGCCTCTTTATTATTTTTTAGTCCGGAATTGAGTGTGCTACATACCCTAAGTCTGGAAAGGAGTACTGGGGTTGTACACATGGCCTGGCCACCGCAGTGCCTTCACATTGTGCTAGTCTGGAAAGGAGTACTGGGGTTGTACACACGGCCTGGCCACCGCATGACACTTGTCATAATTTTTTTTTTTGATCCAGGATTGAATGTGCTACATACCCTGAGTCTAGAAAGGAGTACTGGGGTTGTATAGATGGCCTGGCCACTGCAGCAAGTGTGCTATATACCCTCATGCCTTGTACACACTGTCGGACATTCCGATAACAAAATCCGTTGGATTTTGTCCAAAACTGGTGTTGCCTACACACGGTCGGACAAAGTTGTCGGAATTTCCGATCGTGACATGTTTCGTGTACGTACTCGTCGTAGAGTTCGTGTTTTATCGCGTGTTAGTAGAAGTTTGGTTAAAGACGATTTGCGCTCTTCAGACTTCAGATAATTACTGCTCTACAGTTTGTGATTGTCGGTGCGTATCTGGTTATCCGTGCGTGTAGTCAGTTTGCATTTGTTTGTCATTATGGCCTATATTTTATATAGTACACTTTGATTTTCAGTGGTTATTGTCCGCTCATTTCTGGTTTTCAGTTAGTTCTTTCAGGCCTTGCTGTTTATCGGTGCTTTCTGTTAGTCCATTCTGACCAGTTAACCGTTTTGAAACCAGGTTTCGTGTATGTACTCATCGTAGAGTTCGTGCTGTGCAGGGGCTTGGTGTTGGGCTTTTAGCTTTGACACAAGACCAGTCCATGTACAGGGCGAGGAGGAGTTCATGGAGCAAGAATTGGTTGCTCCAGTGTGATCAATTCTTACACATGCCTTTGCTTTGTGAGATCCGGGAGAATAATCCTGATGATTTCAGGAATTATCTCCGGATGGCAGACCCTGTTTTTCACCGTCTGCTGGCTTTGTGTCCTCTTATATCAGCAGGTAGGATACCTGCATGCGGCAAGCCATCACTCCGGAGCAGAGGCTAGTTGCCACGTTGCGGTACTTGGTGACAGGGAGAAGCCTGCAGGACCTCAAGTTCTCCACAGGCATCTCCCCCAGGCTCTGGGGATCATTATTCCAGAGACAGGGCGTGGCTTGGCACGCGGCACGGATGGCAGCACACTAGGTGAGCTCCGACAGACACACGGCCCAACGGCCTGAAAACCCACTGCACAGCTGTCAATGCTGATGCCAATGCAAACACTGCAGTGCAGCACCCTCTCGCCCCCGACGTGGCCAGCCCCCCGCGGCAGCGAGAAACATCTTGGAGCTGTTTAAACATAGCTCGGCCATCAGGAGCAGCGCGGCCGAATCCATGATGGCGCCAACACCCTGCCATGAGGTGGAACACAGCGGAGACTCAGACTCAGCCACGGAGGCCCCAGGTAGGGGGAAAACTAAGTCAAACAAACCCCTGACATATGCAGATATGTCTTGCTTCACAGCGGACATTAAATCTACCTTCTCAGCCGCAATCACTGACCTGAATACGAACCTGGTGGTTCTTACTAAGAAGCTGGCAGCCACAGAGCATGCAGGCAGGCAGAGGGACAAGGCCCTTTATAGATTGCATTATTCCAGAGACCTGTTCTGCCATCATACAGGTCCTGCAGAAGGAATATATTAATGTAAGATTTCTCCTTTAACATCACATTCTATGTATTTAATGTTTGCTAATTTATTGTATTTCTTTCATCGTTCCATAATTACCATGATTGGAATAGGCTGTAATATGCTGTACCCCTTTGTCCTCATGCATGCTGGAAGCTTTTAAAGTTCCTTTTTGTCCTTCATGCAAATTTGCCTTCACTAACCTCCCCAGCATGCTCTTCTGGGCCCATAAACACCTAGCCTTACCACTTAGCAATGTATTTTGCCACCTCAATAGTAGTGCTTTCCCCTAAACACCCCCTAAAATGTATACAAATGTTATGTGTGTCCTTAAATTCATGCAGAGTGCCAGAGGTTTTTTTTTTGGTGGTCCAAACTCATTAGGAACCCCCCCTCCTCCAACTGCTAGGTCAGCTGATAGCAATCCTCTATCTGCTGACTTTGCCAAACCCATACACACTATATCTACCTCTTTTGTGGACAGATTTATGGATGAATTCACCAAAGCATGTAGTGCAAGGGCCTGCCTCAATACTTTCAAATGCAACTGTTTACATTTTCTCCTATTGTTATCTTGATAGGTATTAGCAGAATGTAAAAATGTGCTTCCATTTGTTTTTGTTTTTTTTTGTATTATGACAATTCTTACCTGTCCAGTGGGCTGCCAATAGTGTAAGTAAGGAGGGGCTGGCCGAAGTATCACACATTATTTATGCATTCAGCTCTCAATGAAGTGGAGAGGGTTACCTGTCCAAAACACCCCCCCCCCCCCTAATATTTTTTGCAATGGGTCATTATATGGGGTGAGGAATCTGATAAGGGGACTTTATACTTTTGGCTTTAAATACTCATTTCCAAAAATGTTATACTGATCTTGGCCAAAAATGTTTGTGTCTAATCTGCTTGCAATGTTGATGTGCAAAATAACTCATATTTTTTTTTCTTGTTTGCCTCCACAGTTTCCTTCAAAGCCACAGGAATGGCAGACTGTGGCCTCCCACTTTGCCACCCGTTGGGACTTTCCCAATTGTGGAGGTGCAATTGATGGGAAACACGTCTGCATCGTCCCACCCCCCAACTCGGGGTCCTGCTATTATAATTACAAGGGGTATAATATTGTTGTGATGTTGGCAGTGGTGTCCAGAGTGGCAGTCTGGGCTTGCCACCTCCAGAGGAGAATGTGGAAGGATTTGTCTTCATCGCGGATGAAGCGTTTGCGCTGGGGGACCATCTGATGTGGCCATTCCCGATGAGGACCCTCACCTCGGACCAGAGGGTTTTTCATTTCCGGTTGGCCAGAGCCAGAAGAGTAGTGGAGAACACTTTTGGGATAATGGCCAGCCGGTTCCGCCTATTTTTGACACCATCCACATGGCGGAATATAAACTCAATCATATTGTGCTTTCCTGCTGCATTCTGCATAATTTGTTAAAAAAGTACTCACCGAACTATGTGGCCTCAGTTGGGCCTGACGCAGACATACCAGAACATGCCAACCTGATGACCCTTGAAGCTGGCCGTCCTGACTTGCCCCAAAGCGCTTGCGAGGTCAGAAACCGATATATGTAGTACTTTGCGGGTAGGGGGGCCATTGATATGCCAGACGATGTCTGAGAGGCATTTTTTTTTTATAAATTTCACTTTCAAACTGCAATAATATTTGTTTTCATTTACTGCTTGGGTTTGTTTTAGCTGTCTCCTAGCTTTTTTTTTGTTTTTTGGCCCTTTTTCTTCAACAGTGCAAACCCAATTTCTGTGCGAGATGAGGTGACCATCTCTTCTTAAGATATTATTATTATGTTGTGGGTCTGCTACACACGGCTTGTTTTTGTTGTTAATGTATGTAGTGCATTACTGACAAAAATATTGCTCATTTTCAGCACCATGACAGAAATGTGTGGAGTCATGAAAATGCCATTATTGAGGCAAATTAAAAAGCACTGTGGGTGTTATTTACTAAAAGCAAATCCACTATGCACTAAAAGTGCACCTGAAACTGCACTTGGAGTGCAAAGTGGATTTGCCTTTAGTAAATAACAACCATTGCCACAGAAAAGAACAACTTTACTACAAATACTGCTTTTGCGCGTTGAAAAAGGAAGCCACACATTGTTGATAATTAAACTTTTTACTCAAAGCACATTCACATGTGCGTTTCTAAAAGAGTTTTACAACAAACCAACATATTTGGTGTATATAGCATTATTTTTGTTAACATTAATATAACTTGCCGTTTTTGTGGAAACAGGCATGTATCAAAGCATAACATACAGAACACAGGAACTTACAAAGTTCAACTTTGAAAAGTGAAGACAATATCAGACATGAGTATGTACAAACTGTGTTGATATTGCCTTCATCACATGGGGTGTCACCCCTGTAAAAGCCAAATTTGGAAGATGCACACAAATTGTGATTCAAACTGAGCATTTTCCTTCTGATGCCATGCCTAATGTAAACATGCGCTATCTCCTATCATGGGGGATCAATGCATGTGTTTTGGGGGTGCAACCCCTTCATCTCAGTCACTTTAGTAGCAAGGAAGGGGTTGCACCCACAAAACGCGTACATTGATCCCCCATGGTGGGAGATAGCACATTGAAAAAGGAAGCCTCACTGTGTGCATCTTCCAAATGTGGCTTTTTAAAAAAATATAAAACTTGTTTTTAAAAATGAAAATGGATGCTAGCTAATTTTGGGTGTTTCAGATTCTCCCTAAAACATCAATGATGTTCTTAATTTTTGTTGAACATCATTGATGTTTTTCTTGAGATTATCTAAATCGCGATTGCACCCCATTATCTCCCCGATGATGATCTGGGCACTTTCACTGGTAAAATGCGATTCTTCTTCCACAACATCCACATCACCTAAAAATAAACAAAACAGCCTGGAGGGAAGTGTCTAAGGAAGACCAGAGAGTGATGGCCTGGGTTCCGTCTGGTCTGGCAGAAGATGCAGCCTCTTGTATGACTACAGCCTAGGGACATATATGTCATCTGCTCTTGCTGATCTCTTGGACTTCTGGACCAGACTGTTCTCCCTTAGATATTGACTCCTCAGGCCACCAATTTTGCATTTAAATAATTAATGTCTGCCCTGGGGGCCAAAGGCTTCACCAAATTTACCAGTTTCTCCCACGTTGACTTCCTGTTTATTTGATTATGACACCTAATAAAGTTTTTTTTTGGTTAAAGAAATACTTGCCTATGTGTTTTACTTCAAAGGACAGTTTATTTGTGAGTAAGCAGGTACATTTCAAAAATACAAAGCCAAATTAAACAAGGGACACCAACACCAAACAACCTCCTCAAGATTAAAAAATAAAACAATAAAATAAAAAGATAATAATGGTGTTGTGGTAAGTTGACACACAAAACACACCAAAATAATTACGAAGATGACCAAAATTTAAAAAAAAGGAGATCTTGATTAAAAAAACAACCACAAAATAAAAAAAATTAAAAGCTAAAAATCCAAAATGATTTGGGAGATCTGGTGAATAAAAAAATTCTATTCATGAAATCAGGAAAAAGAATAAAGAAATACGTTTTGGAAAAGTCTGTGTGAATATGAGCAGCAAAACAACTTCATTCTTCTAGCATTTAAAGAAAAAGAGAATGCGCTGCATTAAACAATTTTCAACATTGCAGCATGACGAATGTGCTATATCTATTACGAACGCGAGTTTTACCTGACCGAGCGCTTCAGTCTCAGAATTTATTCTGAGCATGCATGGCACTTTGTCCGTCGGACTAGTGTCAGGTCACCTAGAGCCCAGGTGACAGGTGCACACCGTAGGGTTGGGGGTGCACCGCTAGGCTGTGGACCCTACGGCTGACGGCTGCAGACGGGGGACAGATCCCACTGGGGTAAGAGCGTAAGATTCCCCGGGGCGCGGAATCTAAGAGCCAGCTGGTGTTCACCAGAGCTTCGAGTGGTGAAGATGGTCTTGGCTGCAACTGGCTCCAGGTCGCGACCCCCAGGGTCCCCCAGCTCACACCCACAGTAGGGAACAGGAGGATAGGGATGGTGAGGGACAAAGCCAAAGTCGGGGCCACAAGCAGAACAGAATAGTCGGGTACACGCCAATAGGTCAGGGTCACAGGCAAGCAGGGATGGTCAGAACACGCCAAGGTCGGTAACGGAAATCAGTAGCAGAGCATACGACAGGAAACAGGAGGCTAATACACAAGGGAATACACAATGGTTGATCAGCACTGAGCCCTGCAGTGCACAGGTTTATATAGGCTCCCTGATAGGGCCTGGGGTGGAGCCATGCTTAGAGGAGAGGTTATAAAAACCACCAGGTGGAAGTAGCTGGCTTCTTAGTCTGAAGACATGAGGGAAAGTAAGCAAACACAGGAAGATCACTGCATAACCATGACAGTACCCTCCCTCTTACGAGGCCTCCCCCTTCCCTGCCTGGGTCCAGGCTTAAAGGAAAACTCCAGATGGAACCTCCTTAACAGACAGGGAGCAAAGACCTCAGATGCAGTGATCCAAGACCTCTCCTCAGGACCCAACCCTTTCCAAAGTACGAGGTATTGAAGAATGCCTTTACGGAGCCGGGAATCCAAAACTTGACTAACCTCGTATTTTAGATTATCCTCAGAAACCAAAGCAGAGGTAGGGAGAGGACGAGAGGACTTGAGGACTAAAGGCTTTTTAGGAATGGGTAAGGGCATGAGAAGATCAGGAGTCTGAGCAGGGACCCCCTCACCCTTAAAGTTGAGTTGGGCATCCATCACAGGACCACCAAACTGGGCAGAGGTCAGTGGATCCCTGAGGTCAGGTTGGTTAGAGGGTGACATGTCGCAAGATTTAAGCTGGATAGCAGAAACACAAACAGAACCCTGAGAAAAAGATTGAAAACCCCTCTTGGCCGAATGAGGTATTCTATCCAAAGGATGGATTGAGCCTCTTAAATGGGTTTGAACGGACATAGTAGTAGTAGGGTGAGACTGGGTCACAGAAGGTCCTGAACAAGAAGCAGGAAGCTCATAGGGCATGGGCTGGACTGGCATAAGTGGTGTGGAGGCCGACTGATTAGTATTGTCAGATGTAGCGACCATCTCAATCGCATCACAAGGCATAGCGACTCTGGAACTTGCAGACAAGTTAGCCTGGCTGTGCGTCCAAGGGAGATTAGGGACAGGCAGAGGTAAATGGTTATGCGAACTGGAGCGAATGATCGACTCAGGTTCATAGGTGGGCTCCTCATCCAGAGTATCACATGACCCAGAGAGTGCACCAGTCCGACTATTGCAGGACGCGTCCCAGAGATCGCCATATACAGCAGGAAAAGCAGAAGATACTGGGATGGTGGTAACGGGAAGTCTCTCCTTTGGGGTACCCTTGAGTAGGCAGGAAGAGGAACAGGAGGAACCCCAAGCCAGGATCCGTCCAGCAGACCAGTCAACGTGTGGAGAATGGAGCCGAAACCAAGGAAGACCTAATATGATAGGAGATGAAGCCTTAGGTAAGACAAGGAAGGATATCCACTCCTGGTGGAGTGTCCCTACTGACATCTTAACAGGAATAGTCTGGAAGCGGATAGGACCCCCTGGGAGAACCGTGCCATCAATCGCCAAGACCACCAATGGTGTTGTAAGGGGCAAAAGGGTAAGTCTCATGGAGGATGCAGTTTCCCAATCCATGAAATTGGCAGCGGCTCCGGAATCAAGATGTGCTGAGACCGAACGAGAGGAAGCACCGACATGAAGCAACACAGAAAGGAGAAGACGAGATGGTGAAGGTGATATTTCAGGGTCTAATACTCCACCTTCCAGATGTATTAGCCCTGAGCGTTTTTCCGGACGAAGAGAACAAGTGTCACGGAAATGACCTTTAGCCCCACAATAGAGGCATAGGCCCAGAGTTCTGCGCCTAGCGCGTTCCTCGGGAGATAACTTAGTCCAGCCCAACTGCATAGGTTCCTCGGTAGGCAGGGGGTGCTCCTCGAATCGAGGAGAAGGGACTGGGGACTCAGGATGCCTAAAGAACGGGGAGTGCTGGCGTCTTTT
The DNA here is from genome assembly GCF_037356315.1 of Lithobates pipiens. Taxonomy (NCBI): domain Eukaryota; kingdom Metazoa; phylum Chordata; class Amphibia; order Anura; family Ranidae; genus Lithobates; species Lithobates pipiens. Next base: position 323,128,606 of record NW_027507748.1, read on the forward strand.
TTCCAGGGCCCTCTCCTGAAAGCGAATATCGATCTGGTTACACAAGGTGATGACACTGTCCAGATCAGCAGGAAGGGATCTTCCTGCTAATTCATCCTTCACTCTATCAGAGAGGCCATGTAAAAAGGTTGCAACTAGGGCCTCATTATTCCAGCTCAATTCAGCTGTGAGGATACGGAACTGAAGAGCATACTGTCCCACAGAAGCGGCCTCTTGACGGAGACGTAAAAGAGCGCTAGCCGCTGAGGAGACACGACCTGGTTCCTCGAAGATATTCCGAAAAAATTTCAAGAAATCAGACAGGCTAGAAACCACTGGATCATTCAGTTCCCACAGAGGGGCGGCCCAAGCCAACGCCTCGCCGGACAGGAGGGATATGATATATGCGACTTTTGCCCGATCGGACAGGAAGTTTTGGGGCTGAAGTTCAAAATGAATTGTGCATTGGCTGAGGAAGCCCCTGCAGGCCTTGGAGTCCCCAGAGAAACGGGACGGAGCTGGCAGTACTAATGAATGCGTGGATGCGACTGGTGCGATAGGTGCAGTCGCAGATAGCGGTTGAGGCTGTTGAACTGGGGGTCCTAATGAGGCCTGAACCTGTTCAAAACGGGATGCCAAATCCTGAAGGAATTGCATCACCTGCGTCTGATGCGATTCTTGGGTCTCAAGTCGCCGAACTAAGCTCTGCAATGGATCATCTGCAGGAAGCGGCACGTCAGCTGGGTCCATGGCTGATCAAACTGTCAGGTCACCTAGAGCCCAGGTGACAGGTGCACACCGTAGGGTTGGGGGTGCACCGCTAGGCTGTGGACCCTACGGCTGACGGCTGCAGACGGGGGACAGATCCCACTGGGGTAAGAGCGTAAGATTCCCCGGGGCGCGGAATCTAAGAGCCAGCTGGTGTTCACCAGAGCTTCGAGTGGTGAAGATGGTCTTGGCTGCAACTGGCTCCAGGTCGCGACCCCCAGGGTCCCCCAGCTCACACCCACAGTAGGGAACAGGAGGATAGGGATGGTGAGGGACAAAGCCAAAGTCGGGGCCACAAGCAGAACAGAATAGTCGGGTACACGCCAATAGGTCAGGGTCACAGGCAAGCAGGGATGGTCAGAACACGCCAAGGTCGGTAACGGAAATCAGTAGCAGAGCACACGACAGGAAACAGGAGGCTAATACACAAGGGAATACACAATGGTTGATCAGCACTGAGCCCTGCAGTGCACAGGTTTATATAGGCTCCCTGATAGGGCCTGGGGTGGAGCCATGCTTAGAGGAGAGGTTATAAAAACCACCAGGTGGAAGTAGCTGGCTACTTAGTCTGAAGACATGAGGGAAGGTAAGCAAACACAGGAAGATCACTGCATAACCATGACAACTAGGCTACAGAATTGACACGATCGGATCATGTTATGGGAAAATTTGAGATCCAGCTCTCAAACTTTGTTGGTTGGAAATTCCAACGGAAGAAGTCTGATGGAGCCCACACATGGTCGGATTTGCCGACAACATGATCCGATCGCACATTTTCCATCTGAAAATCCGACCGTGTGTATTAGTCTGGAAAGGAGTACTGGGGTTGTATGTGTGGCCTGACACTTATCCTTTTTTTTTTTTTTTTTTGGTCCAGGATTGGGTGTGCTACATACCCGGAGTCTGAAAAGGAGTACTGGGGTTGTATGCACGGCCTGGCCACCACTGTGGCTTTACACTTGTCACTCCATTTTTTTTTGGTCCAGGATTGAGTGCTACATACCCGGAGTCTGGAAAGGAGTACTGGGGTTGTACGCACGGTGTGGCCACCACAGTGGGTTGACACTTGTCACCCTTTTTATTTTTTAGTCCGGGATTGAGTGTGCTACATACCTAAGTCTGGAAAGGAGTACTGGCGTTGTAAGCATGGCCTGCCCACCACAGTGGATTGACACTTGTCACCTTTTATTTTTTTGGTACAGGATTGAGTGTGCTACATACACTGAGTCTGGAAAGGAGTACTGGGGTTGTACGCTTGGCCTGGCCACCGCAGTGCCTTGACACTTGTCACCCTTTTTATTGGTCCAGGATTGAGTGTGCTACATATCCTAAGTCTGGAAAGGAGTACTGGGGTTGTAAGCATGGCCTGCCCACCACAGTGAATTGACACTTGTCACCTTTTATTTTTTTGGTACAGGATTGAGTGTGCTACATACACTGAGTTTGGAAAGGAGTACTGGGGTTTTACACATGGCCTGGCCACCGCAGCGACTTGACACTTGTCACCTTTTTTTTGGTCCAGGATTGAGTGTGCTACATATCCTAAGTCTGGAAAGGAGTACTGGGGTTGTACGCATGGCCTAGCCACCACAGCGGCTTGACACGTTTTGCAGGTGCCATTGCGCTAAAAATTGCACCTGCAAACCGACCTGAAACGGCTGCTGCTGTCTCTCCAATGTGAAAGCCCCAAGGGCTTTCACACTGGAGAGGTGCACTGGCAGGGCGGTAAAAAAAAAGTCCTGCAAGCATTATCTTTGGAGCGGTGTGTACAGCGCTCCTGCCCATTGAAATCAATGGGGCAGCACGGCTATAGCGCTTTGTGGTGGTTTTAACCCCCCGCTAGCGGCCGAATAACGCTGCTAAAGCGATGGTAAAGTAGCGCCGTTTTACTGCCGACGCCGCTCCCGCCCCAGGGTAAAGGAGCCGTAGTCTGGAAAGGAGTACTGGGGTTGTACGCATGGCCTGGCCACCGCAGCGGATTGACACGTGTATATTTTTTTTGTCCAGGATTGAGTGTGCTACATACCCTAAGTCTGGAAAAGAGTACTGGGGTTGTACGCATGGCCTGGCCACCGCAGCGGATTGACACGTGTATATTTTTTTTGTCCAGGATTGAGTGTGCTACATACCCTAAGTCTGGAAAGGAGTACTGGGGTTGTACACATGGCCTGGCCACCGCAGCGCCTTGACACTTTTTTTTTTGGTCCAGGTTTGAGTGTCCTACCTACCTTAACTGGAAAGGAGTACTGGGTTTGTATGCACGGCCAGGCCACCACTGCGGCTTGACACTTGTCACCCTTTTTTTTTGGTCCAGAATTGAGTGTGCTACATACCCGGAGTCTGGAAAAGAGTACTTGGGTTGTACGCATTGCCTGGCCACCGCAGCGGCTTGACACTTGTCACCCGTATTTTTTTTCCAGGATTAAGTGTACTACATACCTTAAGTCTGTAAAGGAGTACTGGGGTTGTACGCATGGCCTGGCCACCGCAGCGGCTTGACACTTGTCACCCTTTTTTTATATTATTTTGGTCCCGGATTGAGTGTGCTACATATCCTAAGTCTATATACATCTATATATCTATATGGTATATCTAAATACCATCACCTCTGAATAGATAAAAAAAAAAAGATGACAAGTATCAAGCCGCTGCGGTGGCCAGGCCATACGTACAACCCCAGTACTCCTTTCTAGACTAATGCCGCATACACACGATTGGACATTCCAACAACAAAATCCATGGGATTCTTTCCGACGGATGTTGGCTCAAACTTGTCTTGCATACACATGGTCACACAATGTTGATGAGCTGAGAGAATTGAAGTTCAATAGCCAGTGTGGCTCTTCTGCTTGATTCCGAGCATACGTAGAACTTTGTGCTTCGGAATTGTGTACACACGATCGGAATTTCCAACAACAATTTTGTTGTTGGAAAATTTGAGATCCAGATGTGTTGGAAATTCTGATGGAAAATGTCCAATGGACCCTACACACAGTCAGTATTTCCGACAAAAAGCTCCCATCGAAATTTTTCATCGGAAAACCTGGTATCCTTCACCAAAAAAAAAAAAAGGGTGACAAGTGTCAAGCCGCTGCGGTGGCCATGTGTCCAACCCCAGTACTCCTTTCCAGATGTAAGGTATGTAGCACACTCAATCCCGGACTAAAAAAATAAATAAAAAAAGGGTGACAAAACCTGGTGTAATGGACACCTGTTGTATGACTCTGACAACAACCCTGCTGTACCTAACACATATGAGCAGTCATTTTGTTCCCCCCCCCCCCCGCCCAAGGGCACCCTGCCGTTGTTGCGCACACCTCACTGGCAGTGCAGAACCCTACTACTACTGTTTCTTATGGCTTAGGATTGGGAGGGAGGGCAGCCGATGCGAACCACAGAATCCGGGACTGTGAATGTAACTGTATACTGTTTGTTTTTTTGTTTAATTTTGTGACATTCACTCATACATAACTGTTCATGGGAGGTCCAACCCTGACCTATGACTGGTTATTAGACTATAGTTGGCTGTGACCTGCGGAACCAGGAAACTCACGGCTTGGGGGCACGTGCCCTTCACTCGAACGGGGCAGAGTGCGGGCCCCCATGGTTTAGCTTAGTTAAGTTGGATAAGGACATTTGTTCACTTTCGGGAAAATTCATCCAAGGGTCTCAACCTGGCGACCTGCTGGTGGGTGGGACCCTCCGCTCCGGAAGTGCCCCTGACTTGGGAGCTCCCGGTGCTGGAGGCTCCAATATACCACCATGGTAGCTCACGTGGCAACTGGGTTAGTTCAGTTATTTAAAAAATTTTTAGCGTGGTATATTTAACACTTCGTAACTTTTTTATTTTTTTTTACAGGTTACTACACATGTGCATAAGATGTGCTAAAAGGATGTTATGGGTGGCCATGGCTTGAAGGGAATCCCATACAGGCCAGCGGCCGGTAAGGGTTATCCCTACTGAGTTTGAATAGTCTTGCCAAACACCCCCTGAACCGGTCTCGATCCCTTTGGTTCTCAGGTATACGCCCTGAACACAAAGGGTCTCAATATACTCGAGAAACGCAGTAGAGTTCTCTCTGAGGTACACCGCCACAGAGCTCAAGTGGTATTTTTGCAAGAAACGCACTTTAAATCGGGCTCCATACCCCGCCTATCCAATAGTAGATTTCCTGAGGTAGTCCATGCAACTTGTGCAGGCTCCAAAACAAAGGGGGTTTTCGATATTGGTTGCAAAATCGTTTGTATTCCACCTCACGGATCAAGTCCTTGATCCTGAACGTAGATTCCTTTACCTGAAGGGGACCTGGAAAAATAGAGCAGTAACCCTGGCTAACATATACAGCCCCAACTCTGGCCAAGTGACCTGCCCGAAGGAGGTCCTCTTACAACTAACACTATTTCAGACAGGCCTTCTCATACTGGGTGGCGACTTTAACATACCCCTGGATCCACTTTTTGATACCTCAATTGGCACATCCTCACTCCTGTTCTCTGCCTTATGCCAAGTAAAGCTGCACTTAGCCTCTCTCACACTCCACAATACCTAGCGCACCATAAACCCACGGGAGAGGGATTATAAATTTTTATCACCTCCACATAGTCAAAACTCGAGGCTAGACTACCTCTTCATCCACCAAGCTAACCTGGCATACCTCCATGAAGCCACTATAGAGAATATGGTACTCTCTGACCATCACCCGATCACACTGACCTTACAACTCCCACAGAGGGAAACCTCTACCAAAATATGGAGGCTAAATGCCACCCTACTGTCCGAACCTAGAGACCTTGCATACATAACAGACCATCAGGGACTACTTTCAACATAACAATACATCAGATGTGTCTCCCATGACGCAATGGGAAGTGCACAAATGCGTGGTACGAGGACACCTGCTTTCCATCGTGGCCAGGAAGAAAAGAGGACTCCAAGCTACTATTAAAAGCTTGACAATATAGCGCAGCATAAATGCTCACTGGCAAGGAAGGTGGCGAAAGATTTAGCTGACACTCGAGCGCTCCTTTGCAAGGAGCTCTTTAAAAGAGCACGTAAATGGCACCTCCTGTCACAGAAGTTATTCTACGAACAGGGCAATAAACCAGGGAGGCTCCTAGCGAGAACCACACAGAAACAGACCCTTACATCTACAGTACGCCATATCAAAGGAAGAGATGAGGATATCCATTTAAAAAATTTGATCACTAACCAATTTCAATTATTTTACAGCAAACTTTACGATCTCCAAACACACAAACACAGATCGGTAGCAGAAAATGTTCGCATGAATGTCATACCCATATAGCCCACAGGCGCTCTCAACTGAGGATAGAGAAGCCCTGGAAGCCCTGCTCTCAGCGGAAGAGTGGGAGGCGGCCTTGAAGGCCCCGAAGCCTGGCAAAAGTCCGGGACCGGACGGATTCTCGACGCGATACTATAAGAGCTTTGCTGATCTACTAGTGTCATGATTTCTCATGGCCTTCAATGCCCTCACCCGCTCCCCATGCAAACCAGGAAGCCCCCTAGAGGCATATATCTCGGTAATCTCTAAAGAAAACAAAGATCCCACTGATGTAGCCAATTACCAACCCATTTCCCTTTTAAATGGAGATGTCAAATTGTTTGCCAAGATCCTGGCCACCCAACTGACCTACCATGTACCTGCATGGGTGGGTCTGGACCAGGTTGGTTTTGTCCCTGGGAGAGAAGCCAGGGAAAACACCATTAAGGCCCTCAATTTGCACCACTGGCTCACCACTACCCAACGGGAAGGCTGTGTTTTGGCCATGGATGTGGAGAAGGCACTTGACAGGATGGTCTGGGACTACATGGACGCAGTCCTGGAAAACCTGGGACTGGGTTACTGTATGCGCCCTTTATCAGGGCGCTATACACAAATCCCAGAGCTAGAGTCCAGTTTACTGGCCACCTGTCGGACACCTTCCTCATCCAGAATGGGACCAGACAGGGGTGCCCTCTCTCCCCTATACTCTCCTCACTCTAGAACCTCTCCTCCTCTGCATTCGAGCAAACCTCAACATCAAAGGCATAGAAGTACACCAGCGGGAATATAAGAGTGTCGCCTTTGTGGATGATATCCTGCTCTTCCTCTTGTCCCCGTTAACGTCCCTTCCCAATCTAATGCCGATTCTAGAAAAAATTCAAGACTATTATTCAAAATCCTTTGCACTAAACATATTACTACCCCCTTCCGTAGTTCATCTTTGTCAGCATAACTTCCCGTTTTGCTGGAAAGCAGAGGCCCTCACAGATCTAACTATACAACTTCCTAGTAAACTCAAAGATTTATATGAAAAAACTTCCTAGCAGAATTAAAATCTATACAGCAAGATCTGAAGAGATGGGAAGCCCCACCATATCATGGTTTGGTCGCACTGCCATCCTCAAAATGACAGTACTCCCTCGTTTGCTATATAAACTCCAAACTGTCCCGATCCATTTGCCACCCTCTTTCTTTGCTACCTACAAGAGGATGTGTAGGGTCTTTCTCTGGGAAACCAAGACCGGGCGTATTGGGTGGGCAAAACTGTTTTTTCATAAAACAAGAGGCGGGATAGGCCTCCCGGACCTCCCGGAGATAATACTGGTCAGTACACTTGACCCGAGTGGTAGACTGGAGGCTTCACAGGGCTGGATACTGCCAGAACCAGTTTGGGTCTAGCCCCTTGGCTGCCCCGCAAACACATACCATCAGCTACCCAAACACACCCTTTCATCAGAGTGACCCTAAGTGCATTCGATAAGGCATGCAGAATACACTCACGAAAACCTGTGCAATCACGCCTCTTAAAGGCAACCCAGACTTCCTTCCTGGTATGGAAAAAGCCTACCTAGCGACTGAATGGCCATATCCAGAGATGCAAGCTCAACACTTCTTTTGGAGGGGTATATTCCTTCAACAGTGAGAACTTGCAGCAATATCAAACACTAATGCCCCGTACACACGAGCGGACTTAAGTCCGACAGACTTCCAAAGGAGTTCCGTCGGAGTTCTGCTGGAATTCCGACGGAGTTCTGACAGACTTTTCGGCCGAACGGACTTGGCCACACACAATCACACTAAACTCCGACGGATTCGAACGTGATGACGTACGACCCGACTCGAATAAGGAAGTTCATAGCCAGTAGCCAATAGCTGCCCTAGCGTCGGTTTTAGTCCGTCGGAGTAGCATACACACGAGCGGAGTTTTCGAAGGGGACCGGGTCCGGCGGAGTTCCTTCGGGAAAATTTGAAGCATGTTCCATATTCTAAAGTCCGTCAGACTTTGGTGAATCAAAAGTCCGTTGCAGCCCACACACGATCGGATAGTCTGACGGACTCGGTCCTTCGGACTTTGGATGTTGAAAAGTCCGCTCGTGTGTACGCGGCATAAGTCTTTTCCCTTCTGGGCCTATATCCAAATGAAACACTTTATTGAAAACCCCATGAACAGGGACAGCTTTGGGAAAAGCCCAACAGTCTTAGAATCACTATGTATCAGCCCCTCCCCCCAGAGTCACTTGATCTCAGTGCTCTACACCACAATGTTTGGGGAATCCTATACCTCCCTGCGCTCAGAACATGCTTATTGGGAAACCGTATTGGATAGGGAGATAGAGGACACCAGTTGGGACCGAATTCATCTATATATCCACAAAGGCTCCCTCAACGTACACACTCAGAAATACAGGTATTAGATTAAAATGAAATGGTATAGAACGCCAGAAATACTCCACAAATGTATCCCTACGGTCTCTGACCAATGTTGGAGATGTGAGCAGGACCCAGGGACCCTTCTCCATATATGGTGGACATGCCCATTGAACCAGCCATATTGAAGAAGGGTCCACGCAGTTACAACTGAGATAACCTTGCTCCCCCTGGAATTCACACCAGCACAATACCTCTTATGCCGCATACACGCGATCGGAATTTTGGTCAGAAAAAGCTCTGATGGTTTTCTCTACGGAATTCCAACCAGATTTTGCTCAAGCTGTCTTGCATACACACGGTCACACCAAATTCCGACCATCAAGAACGTGGTGATGTACAACACGTATGACGGGACTAGAAAAAGGAAATTCAATACCCAGTAGCCAATAGCTTCCATCTCGTAGTTGAATCCAAGCATGCGTGAGAGTTTTTGCACGTCAGAATTGCATACACATGATCGGAATTTCTGATAGAATGTTTTTCCTTCGGAAAAATTGAGGACATGCTCTCAAATTTTTTGCTTGCGGGAATTCGGCCAGCTAAATTCTGATGTAGCATACACGCAGTTGCATTTTCTGACGAAAAGCTCTCACCGGTCTTTTGCTGGCCGAAATTCCGATCATATGTACGCGGCATTACATCTCTGCAAAATTTCCCAAAAAAGATACTACAAATCAGTGGCCATGTATGATGTATGATAAATTGCCGCTAGGCTATGCTTACTGGTCCATTGGAAGTCCAAATTACCCCCTTCTGCGAAGGAGTGCACACTCCGAATCAACCAAATAGCAGTGATAGAGGAGCTGATTCACGCCTCACAAGACAGAATGCTGCATTTTTCGACTACTTGGGTTCCCTGGCTTGAATATCGTAATTCACAACGATACCAATCACCGTCGCAGGAAAACCCTTTACGTTTGTGCCTCGGGTCCATGACCCTCCAGTGACATGGAACCAGAGAGCAATAGACCCCATGCACTATATGCGATGCCCGAGGACCTCTGGAAAAGGTAGCTGGTGGCTTTTCCCACCCCCTCTCCACATAGCCCCCAAGCGGCCCACACCTCCACTGGAAGTGCGCATCCCTCGACTCCCCTCCCTCTTTCTCTACCCACTCTTCTTCTCTGTCCTTTCTTCCCCTTCCCCCTCTTTTTTATTTACATGGATTCTCTTCTAGGAGAGAGCTGGGCTGGCGAGATGACCTAGAGTCGGATGCTATCCACCCCCTACTAAATAGTACGACCAAATGCTACCTTATGCTCCATTACTGGCCCTCAATGCACAACACTACCACCATTAAGCTATAGTGCATTGCAACAGCACCACCCTACTTGGGGGTAAAAACAAAAACCCTGCTACAATCACTAGAAATCAAAAGGCTAGTCCCCTACTAGACACAGGAGTACAACCCCAGTACTCCTTTCCAGACTCAAGGTATGTAGCACACTCAATCCTGTACCAAAAAAAAGGTGACAAGTGTCAAGCCACCATGGTGGCCAGGCCATACGTACAACCCCAGTACTCCTTTCCAGACTTAGGGTATATAGCACACTTAATCCTGGGAAAAAAAATAAGGGTGACGTGTCAAACCTCTGCGGTGGCCAGGCCATGCGTACAAACCCAGTACTCCTTTCCAGACTTAGGGTATGTAGCACACTAAATCCTGAATCAAAAAAAAGGATGACAAGTGTCAAGGTGCTGTGGTGGCCAGGCCATGCGTACAACCCCAGTACCCCTTTTCAGACTTAGGGTATGTAGCACACTCAACCCTGGACCAAAAAAAACCCCACAAGTGTCAATCCGCTGCGGTGGCCAGGCCATGCGTACAACCCCAGTACTCCTTTCCAGACTTAGGGTATGTAGCACACTTAATGCTGGAAAAAATAAATAAATAAGGGTGACAAGCGTCAAGCCTCTCCGGTGGCCGGACCATGCGTGTGTAGTACTAACCCCCAAAGGAGCTGCTGCTTAGATTTGGGCTTACCGTTACCTTCTGTCTTCCTCGTTGCACCCACTTGAATGGATTTTATTTGCAAAACGTAGACAATGAACAGTCTCTTAAATTGGGATCAGAGGGTTGGAAAGGAAATTCAGATACCCTTAGTGTCAAAGTCAAAATGTTGAAGAACTTGCTTACTTTGACTACATCCAGAGAATAGCCATTCGCAACTGGATGATCACTCAGGTTGGACAGTCCCTCTCTCACAAGGCCTAGCAGCCAACAAGGTGCTTACTCAGGAACAAGTCTCTGCCACAGACATTGTAGAACGTACAAGATAATGTCTCTGCCACAGATTATGTTGTAGAACACGTAGGGAAACTAAACTTGAAGAGCACTCGTAGGATACTTGGATCTTTCAGCCAGCTTGGCGATATCCACAAGACTGGATTCTCTCGGGTACTGCAGCCCTTCCAGGCTCTTACTAAGAAACCAACCCGTACGTGGTCTTCTTCTGAAGAGTCCTCCCCTGGAATGCTTGAAGTCACTGGGTCTCTCCCAAACCGGAGATGGCACCCAACCACCTCAGAATCCTTCTTTAGTTTCCTTACCTCGGGCTAGCCAGCCCTGAGACATAAAAACCGGGTGGATCCGCACCCCAGGCCATAGCCTTCCTGGGGGCTGGTCAGGAGGACCAGGACCATGAAGTCAGTACATCATTCTGAACCGGAAACCCCGAACCACGTGACGTCCGCATCTTAAATACCCTCTCATAGAAAGCACAGCAAGAGCGCCACTCCCACTGGGCGGGCTCAGAGAGAGAGTAACTTAAACACCTAACCAGACCATAGTTCCATGCCTGCCAGTGCCCCCTGTGGCCAGGCTGAACATCTCACAGTCCAGTCAGACTGATGCTGAAGTCTAAATTTAAACAATTGTATGCAAACCGAAATACTAAATCTACGACCCCATGGACTCCACCCACCATCCTTGGACAGACCATCCCCCTAAGCAGAAAAGCCAAAATTCTCGGAGTCATCTTCGATTCAGAAATGTCAATGGATGCACAAATAGGATCAGTAGTCAGCGGATCTTACCATCTGCTACGCCTGCTATGTAGACTCATCCCCTTCATTCCAGAAGAGGAGAAAGCAATAGTAGTAGGAACCATCATCAACTCTCGACTCAACTACGCAAACTCCCTCTACATAGGTCTACCTAAATTCCAGATTGCACGCCTACAAGTCGTCCAAAACATGGCAGCAAGACTAGTCACGGGGAAAAAAACCCTGGGAATCCATCTCCCCTCCCTGAGAATCCTACACTGGATTACCGTAAAGGATCGGATCACATTCAAGACCCTCTGCCTGACCCACAAATGCACACAAGGAAATGCTCCTCAATACTTATGCGAAAAAATAAAACACTACACTCCCAATCGCAACCTCTGAGCAACCAACCAAAACCTCCTCCTCATCCCCAAGTCCCAGTAAAAATCAAGGAGAGAACGAAGATTCGCAGTCCAAGGACCACGGCTATGGAATGCTCTACCCATGAACATCCGCTTGGAAGGAAACCACCGGGCCTTCAGGAAAAAACTCAAGATCCACCTCTTTTAAGAAGGATCAACGCAGGTCGGATCAAGCGCCTTGAGGCGATTCAATTCGCATTTGCAGCGCTATACAAGTCATTCATTCATTCAAACCAAACTGCAGTTCAGGCATAACATTAACTTTGAAAAACGCATAGCGTGTGCTCTTCAGGAGCCGCTGCTACACGTACAAACTCAATCCTGGACTAAAAAAAAAGGTGACAAATGTCAAGCCGCTGCAGTGGCCAGGCCATGCGTACAAACCTAGTACTCCTTTCCAGACTTAGGGTATGTAGCACACTCAATCCTGTACCAAAAAAAAAGGGTGACAAGTGTAAAGCCACAGGGGTGGCCAAGTCATGTATACAACCCCAGTACTCCTTTCCAGACTAAGGCCCATTTCACACTGGGGCGGGAGCAAGGTCGGCAGTAAAATGGCAGTATTTTTAGCATCACTTTACCATCGTTTTAGCTGCGGTATTCGGCCACTAGCGGCTGAGAAGGGGTTAAAACCACCGCAAAGCGCTGATACAATAGCGCTTTGCCGGCAGTATAGCCACGCTGCCCCATTGATTTCAATGGGCAGGAGGGGTGAAGGAGTGGTGTACACACCGCTCCAAAGATGCTGCTAGCAGGACTTTTTTACCATCCTGCCAGCGCATCGCTCCAGTGTGAAAGCCCTCGGGGTTTCACATTTAAGAGACAGCAGCAGCTCTTTCAGGTCGGTTTGCAGGCACTATTTTTAGCGCAATAGCGCCTGCAAAACGACCCAGTGTGAAAGCGGCCTTAGGGTATGTAGCACACTCAATCCTGCACCAAAAAAAAAAAGAAGAGGATAAGCATGATAAGTGTCAAGCAGCCGCGGTGGTCAGGCCATGTGTACAACCCAGTACTCCTTTCCAGACTCGGTATGTAGCAGACTCAATCCCGGACTAAAAAATAATAAAAAGGGAACAAGTGTCAACCCACTGCGGTGGCCCAGCCATGCGTACAACCCCAGTACTCCGGGTATGTAGCAAACTCAATCCTGGACCAGAAAAAAAAGGTTACAAATGTCAAGCCGCTGTGGTGGCCAGGCCATGCATACAACCCTAGTACTCCTTTCCAGACTTAGGTTATGTAGCACACTCAATCCTATACCAAAAAAAAAAGGGTGACAAGTGTAAAGCCGCAGTGGCGGCCAAGCCGTGTATACAACCCCAGTACTCCTTTCCAGACTAAGGCCCCTTTCACACTGGGGCGGGAACGGGGTCGGTGGTAAAATGGTGGTATTTTTAGCGCCACTTTACCATTGTTTTAGCGGCGGTTTTCGGCCACTAGCAGCCGAGAAAGGGTTAAAACCACCGCAAAGCGCTGCTACAGCAGCGCTTTGCCAGCAGTATAGCCACACTGCCCCGTTGATTTCAATGGGCAGGAGGGGTGAAGGAGCGGTGTACACACCGCTCCAAAGATGCTGCTAGCAGGACATTTTTACCGCCCCGCAAGCGCACCGCTCCAGTGTGAAAGCCCTCGGGGGTTTCACATTGGAGAGACAGCAGCAGCTGTTTCAGGTCGGTTTGCAGGCGCTGTTTTTAGCGCAATAGTGCCTGCAAAATGGCCCAGTGTGAAAGGGGCCTTAGGGTAAAAAAAGAGGATGAGGATGACAAGTGTCAAGCCGCTGCAGTGGCCAGGCCGTGCGTACAACCCCAGTACTCCTTTCCTGACTCCGGGTATGTAGCATACTCAATCTTGGACCAAAAAAAAAAGGGTGAGAAGTGTCAAGCTGCTGTGGTGGCCAGGCCATGCGTACAACCCTAGTACTCCTTTCTAGACTCAGTGTATGTAGCACACAATCCTGGACCAAAATAATACTAATAAAAAAAGGGTGACAAGTGTAAAGCCGCAGAGGTGGCCAGGCCGTGCATACAACCCCAGTACTCCTTTCCAGACTTAGCCCTTGTACACACAATCGGAGATTCCAACAACCAAATCCGTCGGATTTTGTCCGAAACTGTTGTATACACACGGTCGGACGAAGTTGTCGGAATATCCGATCGTTCAGAACGTGATGACGTTATTTCGTTACGACGGGACTACGTTCAGGCTAGTAGCCAATAGCTTTGATGTAGGAATTTGATCTGAGCATGCGTGGCACTTTGTCCGATCGGAATTCTCTACACATGATCGGAGTATGTTCGATCGGAGCATTTTGTCGGAAAATATTTCCGGCAAGTTGGAAAATTTGGTCCGACGGATATTGCGACGGAAACAGTCCGATGCATACCACACACAGTCGGAATATCCGACAAAACGCTCCGATTGGACACATTCCGTCGGAATCTCCAATCGTGTGTACAAGGGCTTAGGTTATGTAGCACACTCAATCCCGGAATAAAAAATAATAAAAAGGATGAGAAGTGTCAACCCGCTACGGTGGCCAGGCCGTGCATACAACCCCAGTACTCCTTTCCAGACTTAGGGTATGTAGCACACTCAATCCCAGAATAAAAAATAATAAAAAGAGTGACAAGTGTCAACCCGCTAAGGTGGCCAGGCCGTGCATACAACCTCAGTACTCCTTTCCAGACTTAGGGTATGTAGCACACTCAATCCTGTACCAAAAAAAAAAAAGAATGACAAGTGTCAAGCTGCTGCGATGGCCAGGCCATGCGTACAACCCCAGTACTCCTTTCCAGACTTAGGGTATGTAGCACATGCAATCCTGTACCAAAAAAAAAAGGATGACAAGTGTCAAGCCACTGCAGTGGCCAGGCATACAGCTTTAGTTTCATGAGTATATATAATTATCGTCTAATCTTTCCGTTGCTGTACCGCAAAAAAAAAAAAAGAAATGATATCGCAGATCACCGCCATTAATAGTAATGAAAATTAATAAATAATAAAAGTGCCAAAAATCTTTCCCATAGTTTTTACATGGAATAACTTTTGCACAAACCAATCAATATATACTTATTGCGATTTTTTTTTTTTTTACCAAAAATATGTAGAATATATATATTGGCCTAAACTGAAGAATGATGAAGAATGAAATGAAGAAATTTGTTTTTTCAAAGCATTTTTTGGTGATATTTATTATAGCAAAAAGTGAAAAAAAAGTTTTTTTCCTAAACTGTCAGTTTTTTTTATAATGTAAAAAATAAAAACCACAGAGGTGATTAAATACCACCAAAAGAAAGCTGCAAATTTTGTTTGGTTACAACCGTGCAATTGTCAAAGCGATGCAGTGCCATATTGTAAAAAGTGCTCTGGGCAGGAAGGGGGTAAAATCTTCCGGGGCTGAAGTGGTTAATGTAAAGTATTATTTTAGAAATAATAAAGAATTGCAGACGCTCACGTTCAGGTAGAGTAAAGCAGGAAGCTCCTTGTATATGAAAATATGAGGGCTGTAGAAGGTAATATAGTGACACATGAATGTTTTTGGATACCTACCTGGGACTGGGCTTTGTACACAGACAGCCCTCAGTATTCCCATCTAGATGAGAAGATGGGATTTATAAGCAATCGCCATGATATCTGATGTGGACAGACAATCCAGGTAAACACGTCCGCACTCTTCTCCCTGCGCAGGGGAAGCCTCATAAAAATGTGCTTACTCCATACCACAGCAGACAGCCTTGACACCCGCCGGCGGTGTCCTATCACATATGGTCCCCCATCGGATAGTGTCCGCTGTTTACTGCGCATGCGCAGTACACAGCACACACAGATTCCGGAAATAGCCGAGGATGAACGGCGCCTGCGCCGTGAGTCCAGGTTCTAGCCCCACCATCCAAGTGGACATAGAGCAGGAATATAAAAGCCGAGCGCAGCGAGGCCGCGCCCAAAGCTCACCCGTGAGGGGCCCTCTAATTTTCCGAACCCTATGTCCGCTTGGATCTTTGGAGATTTTCCGAAGCTTCTTCTGCCCCGTACTGCGCATGCGGACACTATATGATGGCAGGACACTATCTGCCAGAACACCGGCCGCCGATACACTGTCCAACCGAACCGATGCATTCACTGTCTTCCCTGTCAGGTGGAGTGCTCTTCGCACGACAGGAGCTTCCTAGTTGGAGTGATGTCAATCACAGACCGGGAGGAGGGAGACTGCTGTTGCCAAGACCTGTGAGGAGCCAGTGAAGTGCCATGCAAAAGTGCAAGTAAGTTTTCAGAGGCTAAAAACCTAACCTAAGGCAGTGTTGCTTACAATGACATTAAAAAAGAACACACTGCCCACAAGGGCTTGGAGAGTGCTGCTCACCCCAAACGGATATGAAAAATAGAACAAACTCACCCACAAAAGGGTTTTTTAGGCAGCAAAACAATAAATGTATGACAGAATAATATATAAAAAATGTTTTAATATTTATTACCATAAAAAAACAGCAATATGGCACATAGGTAAAAACATGAGCTCCACTGAACAGTTGAAAAACTCAAAAAAATTATAACATAAAGGCTGTATGAAAAATACAATAATAACAATGGATGTGCAGAAAGAGACACGACTATTACTAACACTGTACAAGTACAACAACAGTGAAGGTATAGTCCTAACGCGTTTCAACCCACTCAAGGGGTCTTCTTCAGAGAAATGGTCTGTTGTAAAACAAAAATGTAATGAATATATACATCAAGTATTAATTGTTTATGCTAGGAGTACCTAATATTCTAATATAATTTACCCGATGGTGCACGTCCAAAGAGATAAAAGGAGTAATTTCAGTGGAGTTCCCCCTTAGAGCGACTGCCTCAATTTCCCTCCACACATCTAGAGTGTCCCCAGGTCCACAATGTCGCCAAGTGCCAAGAGAGAAAGTTAGGGTCCGACGTTGTGGCTTACGAGAGGTCACACTACTACCTCACCCCCCATGAACATAGGGAGTGGGTGCGGACATTGGCGGCCGGGTAGTGTGGCGGGTCGCACCTGTAGCAGAATTCCATATATGTATAAAGTTAAAGATATGCACTTAAAGTATAATCAGTGGATATCTACAGGGCATGGATCTATTATCATACCACTAATCTATATGTGTGAGAGATACCCACACCCAGGTGTTTTAAATATATATGTATGTTACAAAGAAAAGAAGAGAGGAGAGAAGCTCATGGTCCCAAGTATTTGAGGTTGATGTCACAAAAAAAAAAAGTGAAGGGGAAGGGGGCCACCACACAAAGTGAGAAAAATGATGATAAAACGAAAATACAAGTGAAAGAACAATGATAAACAAGTGAAAGGACAACAACAACATGTGTGGGGTGAGAGGAAGAAAAAAAAAAAAAAAAAAAAAAAAAAATATATATATATATATATATATGTATACATATAAAGAAATGTGTGCAAGTGAGGAAAAGGTATATGTACCATAGTGAAGAAAACATGTACAGTGTAGGTGTAGCAGGGTGCAAGATAGATAATAGTACCTAAATATAGACAAATATATGTGATGACATAGTGATGACTAGGGATGAGCCGAACACCCCCCGGTTCGGTTCGCACCAGAACTTGCGAACGACCCCCGCGTTCGGTACGAACGTTAGAACCCCATTGAAGTCTATGGGACTCGAACGTTCGAATTGGAAAGTGCTCATTTTAACGGCTAATATGCAAGATAGTGTCCTAAAAAGGGTTTGGCGACCTGCCTCCTGCCTCAGGGGACATGGGTCACTGCAAAAAAAAGTTTTAAAAACTACCGTTTTGGCGGGAGCACTGATTTTAATGACGATTAAAGTGAAAAAAAAAAAGTGAAATATTCCTTTAAATATGGTGCCTGCGGGGTGTCTGTAGTATGCCTGTGAAGTGCCACGTGTTTCCCGTGTTTAGAACAGTCCCTGCACAAAATGACATTAAACGGAAATAACACCATTTAAAACTGCTTGCGGTTTTAATGTTATATCTGGTTCCTGCAATATGGTTGAAAATCATTGAGAAACATGGCATGGGTAGCCCTCCCTGCCCATTACCAGCCTATTTGGGTCTTGTACGCATATTAAGGGGAACCCCGTACCCATATTAAAAAAAGGAAATGCGTGTGGCCCCCAGGCCCTATATACTCAGAACAGCAGTATACAGGCGGTGCAAACAAGACAGGGACTGTGTAGGTTTGTTGTGTTAAGTTGAATCTGTTTGTCATTTTCAACCGGTACATTTTTAAAGTGTAGCTCCAGTCAAAAAAACTATCTTTAAGCTTTTTGGAAAACATAGGGAAGGGTTATCACCCCTGTATAATTTGTTTTGTCGTCCATCTTTTTTCATCTCACTTGCTGCTGTCTCCTTGCGTTTGCAAGTAGGAGATGTTTGTAAGTTGGATGTTTGAAAGTAGGGGCCTGCCCTATATTATAGCGGTATGTACTGGGTACAGAGCACGCAGACAGCACGCACTCCTAACACTACTGACTGCAAGCTCTATTATTAACCACTTGTTAGCCCAATGTTTGCATAAAGTGAAAGATGAAGTTATGCTGAGTAAATAGATATCAAACATGTCACTCTTCAAAATTGCACATGCCCGTGGAATGGCGCCAAACGTCGCTACTTAAAAAATCCCCATAGGCGACGCTTTAAATATTTTTTTACTGGTTACATGTTTTGAGTTGCAGAGGAGGTCTAGGACTAGAATTATTGCTCTCGCTCTAACATTCTCGGCAATACCTCACATGTGTGGCACATGCGAGCACATGGGGACATGGGCGCTTTAATTTTAATTTTATTTTTTTATTGTTCATTTTACTTTATTTATTTTAGTTTGACATTTTTTTTCCCAAAAATATATTTTTGATCACTTTTATTCCTATTACAAGAAATGTAAACATCCCTTGTAATAGGAATATGGGGTGACAGGTCCTCTTTACAGTGAAATCTGGGGGGTCAATATGACCCCACATCTCACCTCTAGGCTGGGAAGCCTGAAATAAAAAATAAAAAAAAGATTCTGGCTTTGATCGTACTGGCGAGTTGGTAGAAGCACCGGAGGGCGGTGAGGGGTGGGGGGCATCTATGGCTGGGTATTTCAGGGTATCACCGAGTATGGCTGGGTATCTCTGAGTATGGCTGGGTATGGCAATTTATGGCAGGGTATTACAGAGTATTGGCGGGGTACTACAGAGTAATAGCAGGGTACTGCACTGCAGAGTAATGGCAGGGTACTGCACTGCAGAGTAATGGCGGGGTACTGCACTGCAGAGTAATGGCGGGGTACTGCACTGCAGAGTAATGGCGGGGTACTGCAGAGTAATGGCGGGGTACTGCACTGCAGAGTAATGGCAGGGTACTGCACTGCAGAGTAATGGCGGGGTACTGCACTGCAGAGTAATGGCGGGGTACTACAGAGTAATGGCAGGGTACTGCACTGCAGAGTAATGGCAGGGTACTGCACTGCAGAGTAATGGCGGGGTACTGCACTGCAGAGTAATGGCGGGGTACTGCAGAGTAATGGCGGGGTACTGCAGAGTAATGGCAGGGTACTGCAGAGTATGCACTGGTATTGCAGAGTATTGGCAGGGAATTGAGGGGTTAAATTCGGTGAGCAGCGATGTGGGCACTGCAGATGCAGCCCACATCGCTGCTGACACCGATCTCTTTCCCCTCCGCTGTACCGATCGGTACAGAAAGGGGAGGTAGGAACAGGCGTCATAACATGACGCCGGTTTGTTTCCAAGTGATCACTCCGTCATTTGACGGAGCAATCACGTGGTAAACGGCCGCTATGAGCGGCCGTTTACCGTGATGCGCCGGGTCCTATGGACCCGGCGGTCACGGATGCTCTCGAGTGCGCACACCTCGGGGCACGCGAGAGCAGAATTCTGGGAGGCCGTTAATTAACGGCCTCTCTGAGTTAAACAACCGCCCTGAAGCCGTTAATCGACAATGGGCAGTTGTTAAGTGGTTAAAGCTAGATCACTAGCTATATAGGTGAGGTGAATATAGTGGTGTATACTGCAGTCAGGGCACAGACAACAACCACTACACAGCAGCAAGATAGGAAATCAGCCAAAAACGATTGGTGTGTACTGTGTTGAAGGTACACAGAACACCCACTGCTTCAGATGCAAAGTAACACACTACAGGAGGCCGCCTTAAAGGCGGCCTTATATAGTGTGGGGCGTGCATTACACAGCCTGAGCTATGATTGGCCACAGGCAGGATGCCTGTGGCCAATCATGGCTCTCCTCGCTGCCGCGCTGCGATTGGCCAAGCATGCGGGGTCACAGTGCATGCTTGGCCAATCATCGGGCAGCAATGCACTGCGCCAACGCAGTGCATTGTGGTCCGCGTGCGCGTCACTCGAATTTTGACGCGAACGGCCAAAACGTTCGGAATTCGCCGAACGGCCGAACGGCCAATGTTCGAGTCGAACGTACGTTCGACTCGAACACGAAGCTCATCCCTAGTGATGACATACGCCTGAAGCGAGAGTGATAGTGCTGAGGAGTGAAACAGTGATGGTGCTGAGAAGTAGGGAACTAACAAACAAAAAACATGGTGAACATGCATACCTCATAGGGCAAACAAAATCCTTTGTAAAGGTCAAGGCTATTACCTGAATGAATGATATTAACAAGGAGCTCCTAGAGGGAAAGAGGGAAAAGGGGGACTGTGGACAAGGACCTAGCCCGGGATAGGTAACAGACACAGTCCCTGACTCATATATAGAGTCGCCCAATCTATAAATAAATTAATAAATGAATGGGTCAAAATATTGCTATACAAGACTTCCAAAGTAGTGCATAAATAAAGTAGATGGATAAGCTCAATCAAGGAAAAATAGCCATACATACCGACCGAGAGCTAAAGAGTCATGTGTCCTTCCTCATGTGAAGAGGGCAATAGGTAGTCTCTTCCTATATGGGGGAATATTTATACTAAACCCTAAAATCCTGCACAGGTGTCTTCCACCTACCTTACAGCCGGTTACCGCCCCATTCCGCATGGCCGCCTGAATAGGCTGGCCACGTGTGGCCTCCCCGGCGTCCCGGAAGGCAGTGAACGGCCACGTCATTTCCGCCGCAACTGCGTGACGTCAGTACGAGGCCTGAGTCCGGAAATGTCCTAGGATGCCGACGGCAAGTGGATAAATGTCCCCCGTGGGTGAGCGGTATAGACCCGCCCATATCACAACAGGGGACAAATGAAGGGGCTCATATTTATAAAACCACTCCTCCCCTTGCCGGGAAGTCGCGGCGAGGTGCCCACCTCCCCCAAAGCAAGCGGAGGCGGGACTGTGATGATGGGGAGTGGCATCGTTCAGGGGGGCGTGCGGGGTCAATGCTGTGGCAGACCGCACCAATCCACGCCCCCAATGCCCTGGAAAAATAAGTGAGGAAGGGTAGTGTGGGGGTGAAGGGATGGGGAAAAAGAAGGGAGGGAAGAGAAGAAAAAATAAAATAAAAAAATAAAAAGGGGGTGGATGGGAAAGTGGGGGGGGCATTAGGGGAAAACATAGGCGGCATACCACAGCATAACATCACATTAGCACAAATTCATTTCACCAATAATGCCATGTTATTCAATATTCATAAAATCAATTCGTATATATATCATACGTTTATTTACATACAAATGTATGCTATACATGAAACAAGGCCACAATGAATATGTAACATCAAAGTAAATAATATTTTTGAGAGGTTAGCCGTGAGGGACTCAATATACAAGACCCGAATATAACTATAACGGCTAAACTGTTTCCGGTAAATCAAAGAGCCATGACAGGGAGGCATTGATAAGGTAACGATCAAGGGTGGGAAAAGAAAAGTAAGGAAAAGAGAAAGGAAACAAGGAAGAAAAAGAGAGAGAGAGGAAAACAACCAAATCAAGTCAAGCCCAGCCGGTGGTCTCTACTGTGTCCTTCCAGAGGTGAACCCCTTTAAGAAAGGGGCAAAGGAGACCGACTCGTTGAGTCCTGGAAAAGAGGTGGCATCCAATTTATGTATCCACATTTGCTCATGTTGGAGTAGAGTCTTATTCCAGTCACCCCCCCCCCCCCCCGCTCTGGATATTAGATCCAGGGCAGTGAATGAAATATTGGGCATTCTGTAATTGTGTACCTTCACAACATGTCGTCCTATAGGTAAGTAATGATTACCAATTTCCATGCTGTAGACATGTTTGGACATTCGTCAATGGAACTCTTGTTTGGTTTTACCAACATAATATGCCCCACACTCACACTCCACGAGGTATACAACACCCCGTGTTTGGCAATTTACAAAATGGATAGGTCAAAAAGTTGCCCCGTTCGGTAAACTAAACACCTTATCACGTCTGATATACTTGCAACAAGTACAGTGGCCACAAGGAAACGAGCCAACGATCTTTTCATTTTGTTTTTGTATTCACTCTGTACCAATCTATCGTGTAATGAAGAGGCCCGTTTGTAGGTAATGGGAGGGCATGATGGAATGAAACATCCAACCTTAGGGTCATCCTTTAGGATAGGCCAGTGTTTCTGAATGATGTTACGGATGATATTATGTTGTTTCTTCCTCTCACCCCACACATGTTGTTGTTGTCCTTTCACTTGTTTATCATTGTTCTTTCACTTGTATTTTCGTTTTATCATCATTTTTCTCACTTTGTGTGGTGGCCCCCTTCCCCTTCACTTTTTTTTTGTGACATCAACCTCAAATACTTGGGACCGTGAGCTTCTCTCCTCTCTTCTTTTCTTTGCAACATACATATATTTATTGATCATACATCACGGGACACAGAAGCTTCATTACATAGTGGGTTATATAGGCACCTCTGGTGATTGGACACTGGTTAACCCCAATTAAGGAGAATTCCTCCCCTATATAACCCCTCCCATATGGGAGGCACCTCAGTTTTTTCACCAGTGTCTATGGTGGTTGGTCACGTAAAACTTTAGCTCTGTGCAGGTCTCTGCGGGGGCATAGGGGCTACAACAAACCGGATCCATACCTCGGGCCGATATTTGACTCCCAAGATGGTATGGTACCCGGGCCTCGTCAGCCGAAGAAACGAGGTTTGGCCTATAAGTCCTCTCCTATTGGAAGACTGGGTTCTGGGAAAACCAGACTTGGTGTACTGTTTATACAGAGCACACAAAAGTTTCTGGCCGAGTCTTTTACATGGTCCAGGTAGGAGGCTCTTCTGAGAAAGAGTCCCAGATAAACCTGAAGGTTGGCTAACACTGCCCGCCGTGATGGGTGAAGGCTGGAATTTGTCTGTTTCAGCAATTCCTGCGGTGAGGACAGGTAAGGGAAGTTAATCCTATATATATATAATTATATGATGGATTTCTTCATTTTGAGTAGTTGTATGTCTTACCTGGTTTCCACCACTAGAGGGAGTAAGAGCAGCCTGATGCATACTTACATGCCTTTCAGTACACACGCTCAGTGAAGCCTGGCTCTCCAGCTGTCTCACGTCTCCACTGCAGTCCCTGCCACATCAAGGTAAAACAGGGGTCCCACGTAGTCTGGGGGTCCCACGCAGCTCCGGTGGAGTTCTCCTTTCCCCCCCTGGATCCCGCGGTCTTCGTGCATGCGCGCCGGGCGCGTTCCCGGTCTAATGGAGGAGGGGGGGTGTGGTTGTGAGCCGTGCACGTCAGTGTGCATGGCGCTGTACTGCGCCAGGTGGCAGATTTAAAAAGCCCAGAGCGTCAGGGGACTGTAAGTGAGAGACACAGGAGCTGTGGGCAGTAAGCATCCGAGGGGATTGGATCCAGGCAAACCTTAGACACCTACTCAGCATCAGGTTGTGCAGTTTAAGCATATATATTTATTGTGAGACTTTAAGCACAACAGTGATTGCACTTGTACTAGTACCTCTGCTTTGTAACTTAGGACTATGTCTCCTCGTAAGAGGGTCTCAGGGGGAGGTAGCAAAGGCACTGGTAAATCACCGCCTAGGAGGGGTTCTAAAAGTGCCTGTAAGTTACCATCCCCCCCTGCAAGACTGGAGTCAGCCTCTCAAGACGAGTCAGTGCCCCTGTCAGGTTTTGCAGCCTCTCCTAATGTCCCAGCCCCAGTTTATGTCACTGAGGACTCCCTTAGGGCTACATTGGAGGGTTTTGAAGGGAGAATAATGAATTTTATTTCTGCTTCCCTGAAAGATAGCAGGAAAAGGGGTAGATCCCCTCCCTCTGCTGAAATTCCTCTCTCAGATGATTCTTCTGAAAATGAGGAGAGATCCCTGTCTTGGGACAGGGATCAGGAGCAGTCGGATGATTCAGAGGAAGAGGAGAGAGTCCCCTCCTCCCAGGCGCTCAGAAAACAGGTGCAGTATTATACTGAATTAGACTGCCTATTCCTTTCCAATTCATCCCTTAATGGATGAATTGTTGTATGAGGATTGGGGACATCCCGATAAACTGTTTGCTCCTCCTAAAAGGTTTTCTATGCATTATCCTCTGGAGGAAAGTTTCACCAAGAAGTGGGGGGTCCCATCTGTTGATGCGGCTGTTTCTTGCGTGAATAAAAACCTGACTTGTCCTTTGGATAATGCGCAGGTATTTAAAGATCCAACTGATAAGAAGCTGGAAACCTTATTAAAAGCCTCCTTTTCCATGGCTAGCACTGTAGTGCAACCTACAGTCGCAGCTGTGGGGTTGTGCCAGTTCCTCAAGGAACAGGTTAAGCAGATGTTTGGGCTCTTTCCCAGCGAGGAAGTATGCAGAGATGCCTCATATTCTGTGTTTCATGATTGATGCGATTTTGGATTCTGTCAACCAAGCATCACGTTTGTCCCTCATGTTGGTACACATGCGAAGGGCCCTATGGCTAAAGAATTGGGCAGCTGAGCTGTCATGCAAAAAGCATTTGATTGAGTTCCCATTTAAAGGGGAACGTTTGTTTGGAGAAGAATTAGATAAATTCGTCCAAAAAATTTCAGGGGGTAAATCTACTCTCCTTCCAGTCAAAAGGAGCAAGCGTCCTTCATTCAGGCGTGCTCTCTCTCCCGGAGCATCAAGCTCTAAGCAGTGGCGACGGCCTTCTCAACCCTCCTCTACAGGAAAGGCTCAGGGCCGGGCCCAGGGACAGAAAAAGACTTGGGGCGAAAGCCTGCCAAGCAGAGCCCAAAAGCTTCCTTGTGAAGGGGCGCCCCGCTCGGCCGAGTGGGGGGAAGGCTCCTGCAGTTTGCAGGAGCCTGGCGGGAAGAGATCCGGGACAAGTGGGTGATCTCTTCGGTATCTCTGGGCTACAGGCTAGAGTTTCAGGAGATTCCACCTTCTCGCTTTTTAAGGTTAAGGATCCCCAGGGATCCAGTAAAGCAAAAAACGCTATTTCTGGCCTTAGATCACTTACTATCCCAGGGGGTGATAGTAGAAGTGGACCCAAAAGAACAGGGTTCAGGGTTTTACTCAAATCTCTTCACCGTTCCAAAGCCAAATGGAAGTGTCAAACCTATCCTAGATCTGAAGGATCTGAACCGTTTTTTACGTATCCGGTCCTTCCGAATGCAGTCAACATACATTCATTCCCCAATCCCAGATCAATGCGAGATAGACCCCCCACAGAGGCTGATTGACAGGAGAACACCCTAGCATCGGGGTTATGCATCCTCCACACGTCCGTGAGGCCCAACTCCTGGAGAAGGGTAGTCCGTTGCCTAGTCTGAGACCCAACCCCTCCACCGACACCCAATTTGTCCCACTCTATGTCAAGGTAATTATTGAAATCCCCTACTACCAATAAAGGCACTCCCGGGAAGTGGGACATATAGTCCGCCAGAAAGTTAAGGAGGGTAGCCGAGAACGGAGGAGGGATGTACAGCCCCACAATAATACATTTAGTCCCATGAAGGGAGCATAACAAAAAACATAGCGACCCTCTGGGTCAATTTTGATATCCAATGGGGAGAATTGCGTGCCACTTTTAACCAGGATGCTCACCCCCCTTGAGTACACCGAACAGGTAGCATGGTATCGATGGCTAAACTGTCTCCGCGCCAACACTGGGGTAGATGTCGGGGGGAGGTGAGTCTCCTGTAGGCACACCACATCCGCATTCAAGCGCTTGATCGTCCGTAGCACTGCCAAGCACTTGGTCGGGTTATTCAGGCCCCGGACATTCCAGGACAATATTCTTGTTGCTATAGACATTGGAGCAGGGTAACATTATCAGCAAAGAGTATTGTTACAAACAAAGCATATACATATGACCCCATAATATGCGGACAACCCCTTAGTATGGGATACGGCCTGTTTGGGAAAGCGCCCCTAAAAGGGTGCAGTAAGTCCAGCATCAGGAAAAACAAAAATAGACTTAGAGCAATAACATTGTGGGAGGGGGTCTCCCCATTTTCAACGTAAGCGTTGAGGAAGTCAAGGCAAACAATGCGGTAGAAGAAAGAGATGAGGAGATCAAAAATAAAAATAAGAACCACCAACAGTAGGCCAACAGGGCCTTAAAGACTTTCCGGAATTCGGGTGGGGATCTTGTCCACGCCATCCCGGGGGCAACAGAGGAAGTGCACTGAAGTGTCCCAAACTTCTCAGCAGCAAGAGCTGTAGCTACACATGGTTCCAGACACAAAAACAAAGTCAGACAAATGTCAGGTTACCTCCGCCTTAGCATTATGTAAGTGGGGAGAAAAAGTACAAAGAGACACATGAGATGGCTTTCAGGATTCCTCAGGGAGGTGCGCCACGACTGGTGTGGGCTGCACGGATAGACTGCTCCTCGCGGTCCAGCCATTGCACTGCCAAAGATGGAGTATCAAAAAACTGCACAGAGCCCAGAGCTTCGACTCATAGTCGAGAGGGATATAACATAGCATACTTAAGATCTAGCTCTCTGAGCCGTCGTTTGACATCTGTAAATTTAGCACGTTTCTTTTGTAGATCAGCGGAGAAATCCGGGAAGAGAGGAATCTTAGTATTTTCCAGCTTCAGGGCGGTAGGCTTTATCCTGGCATTGAGGAGAATTACATCCCTGTCTTTATAGTTAAGGAGTTTGAAGAGGAATGGTCTAGGAGGAGCCCCAGGTGGCGGCGGTCTGACCGGGACCCGGTGCGCTCGTTCCACTGAAAACATGGGGGAGAACACTTCCTTGCCAAAGGAGTTGGTCAGCCATCTTTCAATAAACTCCACTGGGTTTTTTCCCTCCATGCGTTCCGGGGTGCCTATGGCCCTCACATTATTTCTCCTCATTCTATTCTCCATGTCATCCAAACGGGCAACATGTTGTGAGAGCAGGTGATTGTTGTAGGTAAGGTCATTCTGCATGGGCGCCATGTCATCCTCCAGGGAGCTCACTCTCCCCTCCAGTGCAGATGTCTTTTCTCTGAGCTTCTGCTTGTCATGGCGCAGAAAAGTAATCTCAGCCTTAACCCCCTTGATCTCAGTGGTAAGGGCTGCTATGGAAACATTACAGGAATTCACTGCCGTAAAAATGTCCCTAACGCAGGTTCCCCTTCACTGTCAGGGCTGCTCTGGGATAAGGGCCCAACTGAGGCATATTTTTTAGCGTACTCACTGTGTCCCATGGTAGTGTGGCACTATGCAAATCCTCTAGCAGCATTGTGTCATTTGCTTCTGATGTTCCTCCAGGTAACTCCTCAGCGTTGCTGGGAGGATGGCCGGGTCCGATGAGAGCGGCTTGGAGAACAGCTTTGCGGCCGCCTCCCTATGGATGTCCTTCGCGGAGCGCTGCGAGGTGGCGCCATTTTGGCCCATGAGGTCCGCCGAGCGGGGTGGATTTTGCCGCTTCATGGCGGATGTCTGGCTCACGGATGGCATTGAGCGGCTCAGACAGGGTCAGCAAGGCAACCAGGCACTGTTCAGGGGGCCTCAGGGCTGAGTGGAGCGGGCTCCCAGGATAATGTCACTGAGATTCGGCGGAGCTGTCTGAGTGTGCGGCCGGCTACATCCGCTGCCTGGCCACGCCCCTTCAAAGTAAAATTTTACCTAAACTGCAGTTTGGTTTGGGTTTATTTGTCTAAATTGGACCTCTGCATCAGTCTGACTGGACTGTGAAATGTTCAGCCTGGCCACAGGGGGCACTGTCTCTTGTGGCAGGCGTGGAAATATGGTCTGGTTAGGTGCTTAAGTTACTCTCTTTCGGAGCCAGGTCAGCTGGATTGGCCCTCTCGCTGTGCCCTCTGGGAGAGGGTATTTAAGATGCGGATGTCATGTGGTTTGGGGTTCCGGTCCAGTATGAAGTACTGATTACATGTTCCTGGTCCTCCTGACCAGCCCCAAGGAAGGCTATGGCCTGGGTTGCGGAGCCACCCGACTTTAATGTCTCAGGGCTGGCTGGCCCGAGGCAAGGAAACTGAAGCAGGATTCTGAGGTGGTCGGGTGCCGTCTCCGGTTCAGGAGAAACCCAGAGTGCTTCAAGCATTCCAGGGGAGGACTCTTTAGAAGAACACTACGTACGGGTTGGTTTTCTTAACAAGAACCTGGAAGGGCTGATGTAACCAAGAGAATCCGGTCTTATGGATATTGCCAAGCAGGCTGAAAGATCCAGGTATCCTACAAGTGTTCTCAAGCTTAGTTTCCCTGCATGTTCTGCAACAACGTCCGTGACAAAGACTTTGTTCCTGAGTAAGCACTTTGTTGGCTGCTAGGCCTTGTGAGAGAGGGACTGTCCAACCTAGGTGATCATCCAGCTGCGAACGTTTTGGACTTTGATATAAGAGTACCTGAACCTCCTTTCCAACCCTCTGATCCCAAGTTGAAAGACTGTTCAATTGTCTGAGTTTGCAAATAAAATCCATTCAAGTGGATCTATTGTCATTCTCAAGTTACTGGGCCATCTATCACGGGACATCCCCTAGACGTGCCACAGGGAGAACGGAAGGTAACAGTAATCCCAAAAATAGCCAGCAGCTCCTTCGGGGGTTAGTGCTACACGTTTTTTGGACCTCAGAGGGCTCAGGAGCAGGACAAGAAGTCCCAGGGGAAAAGGAAGAATTGGTCCGCACAAAAAACTAAAAGCAAGGGCGGAATCCTTTTCCATCCTCCTGCACAAGCCAAAAAATCCCAATGACTCGAGCCTGCGGGTAGGCGGAATGCTGCAAAATTTTCTTCCTCAGTGGTCAACCATAACATCAAACCAGTTTATATTAACCACTCTCTCTCAAGGCTATGCAATAGAGTTAGTTCACGGAACCCGACAAGAAAATTTCTTGTGATGAATACCCCAAAGGATCCAGCAAAAGCCCTGGCCATGAATTCCTCATTAAAGGAACTGATACAGCAGGGTGTAGTAATTCATATGCCACCAGAAGAGCGGCAACAGGGGTTTCATTCTCACATTTTTTTTGTAAGAAAACCAACTGGGGAAATGCTGATTGATCTGCAATCTAAAGCCTTTAAACAAATCTGTCATGTACAGACTGTTCAAGATGGAATTGATTTTTTTATGTCATAAATCTGTTGTTTCTCCCTCAAGAAAGACAGGGCCCAGTGCACGGTGTTAATGCTGCAGACCAACCAGCCGATAACAATAAAGCAAGTTATGTTGGCATTAGGAGTATTGACCTCAACAATGCTGGCTATTCAGTGGGCAAGGCTGCATTTCAGGTATCTCCAAACATTTCTCCTGAGGTCATGGGATCACAGCTTAAGATCCCTGGACACGCAGTTGAAGATTCCACCTCGGGTGAAGAGGTTGCTTCGTGGTGGAGAAGTCGGGAGATCCTACAAAGGGCCTAGATTGGACCTTTCCAGTCGAAAGAAGACTGATCACAGACACCAGCGCTTGGGGATGGGGGGCCCACCTAGAGGAAAATTTTGCCCAAGGAAGTTGGTCTAAGAGGGAGGCAACAAGGTCCTCAAATTGGAGAGAGCTCAAGGTGATTGCCTTATTTCTACTAGTTTTTGTGCAGGATCTCCAGTCTCGCCAAGTACAAGTTTTGACGGACAATGCCACAGATGTGGCTTATCTAAACAGACGGGGCAGAAGGAGCAGGTCCTTATAGGCACTAGCAACAGAAATCCTGCTGTGGGCAGAGAGGCACTTGCAATCCACCTAAAGGGGACCCTGAGCAAAGTAGAGGATTTCCTGAGCAGGCATCCCATTCAGGAGGCAGAATCGTCTCTAAATCCAGAGATCTTCATAACAATTTCGAGTATGTGGGGGCAGCCGGAGGTGGACCTGTTTGCCTCAAAAGAGAATGCACAGGTTCCTCTTTTTTTCTTTTTTTTTTCCTTAAACAAGCTCAACGAGTCACTAGGCACAGACACTCTAGTGCATCCATGGAGATATCACCTTTGCTATGCACTTTCCCCCGTTTCAATTAATCCCACTGGTATTAACGAAGATTCAACGGGAGAAGGCACCAGTCATCGTAATCAATCAATTTTGGCCGAAAAGTCCCTGGTTCTCAACCATTCTGGGAATGGCGAACAAGCCTTGCTGTTATCTACCTCTCAGACAGGATCTGCTAATCCAAGGTCCAGTAAATCATCCAGAAGTGGCCAGCCTGTCTTTCGCAGATAAGAGACTAGCGTTCAGTACCGTGAAAGTGCAGGTTGTTGCACTTGCAGTATTCTTAGAAAAATCAGTGGCCTCGGAACCACTAATAGTCAGATTTTTCCATTTGAGCCTCTGGAAGAAACATCTCTCGGAGCTGTGTTTCTGATCACCATTACTTCAGCACGTAGGATCAGTGAGCCAGACGCTCTGTCAGTCAAGGAACCTTTTCTGTCAGTGTTTCCAGATAGTTATACTTGGAACAGACCCAAAGTTCTTAACCAAGATAGCTTCAATACATGATCGTTCACAAGACATTGTGCTCCCAACCTTCTGTGCTAACTGTTCGGGGGAGAAGATTTGTCTCCACCAGCGGGAATTGTGCACACTCAACCAGAGCACTTGCTTTTACTTGGGCAGGGAGCTGGTGCCACCCCTGAACAGATTTGCAAGGCGGCAATGTGGTCACGTTTCCACACCTTTGTGTGACATTATAGGCTGGACCCCACATCTGCCAGTGACCAGCCATTTGGTAGGAAGGTCATGCAGTCTGTTGTCCCGCCCTACGGGGGCAAGTCTCTGTTATCCTCTCAGGTGCTGTCCTGAAAGACGCCTTGGGAAAATTCAAGTTAGACTTACCGGTATCTTGTTTTCCAGAAGTCTTTCAGGACAGCAATGACCCACCCTATTGATTTAATATACTATGCTGTGGCTAACTTATGTGCTTATGTGTTCCAGCAGGGGCCGGAGGTTTTCTCTTCTACAACGGAGATGTGGTAGGGAGTTGCCTCCCTATAAAGATCTGGTGGAAGGTGTTTTCTGTGGTCCGGTGGGAGGAGTCACTATCTCTCAGGTGTTGTCCTGATAGACTTCTGGAAAACAAGTTTGCCAGTAAGTCTAACTTGGATTTTTCTTCATGTACAGATCAAAGGGATTGACTTTGATATGCAGATGAAGTCAGTTTAACCTCTTCCAGACCACCCCATGTACATATACTGCAGCAGAGCGATCTGGCTGCGCAAATTCACGTAGCTGTATGTGATACTGTGCATTAGGTCTGGGGCGCGTGGCACGAGCCTCCCGCTATGTCCAATAGGTGGGTCTGGCAGCTGCCATGGCTGCTAGCCACCCGAGTTAAAAGGGGAGGCAGAATGGGGTCTGCTTATGTAAACATGGCAAGGCGCCATTCTGCCAGAGAGGAAAATGGAGATCTGTTTTCCTCCAGTGTCAGCATTCTCCCCCCCCCCAGTTAGAAAGCACTCCCTAGGAGCACACTTAACCCTTTGATCACCCCTGATAACCCCTTCCCTGCTAGTGTCGTTTATACAGTGACCGTGAATTTTTTTTTTTCTGCACTAATCACTGTATTGGTGTCACTGGTCCCCAAAAGCTGTCAGATTTGTCCGCCGCAATGTTGCAGTCCCCCTAAGTCGCACATCGCCACAATTACTAGTTAAAAACATTGAAAAATAAAGTTCATAAATCCCATAGTTTGTAGATGCTATAACTTTTGCGCACTGAGCAGGGAGGGGCTTGTCGAGTGCCGCTAGTTTCTATGGAGAGATCAGATGAAAATGGAAAGCATGTACGTTTTCATCCAATCCACCAAAGACGGAACCTGAACGTAGGGCCATCCATCTGCTTTTGGCGGATCGGACGTCAGCGGACATGTCACCGCTGACATCCGTCAATCCATAGACTAGCATGGAGTGCCCGTTCAGGTCCGCTGTCAAAACTATCAGGTGGACCTCAACAGTCCAACAGTGTGAAAGGGGCCTTATAGCAGAAAGGAAAATTTTTTTTTCAAAATTGTCAGTATTTTTAGTAGAGGTGTTCAAATACCACCAAAAGAGATCTCTATTTGTGGGGGAAAAAAATACATAATTTTTATTTGAGTACAGCATCACACAACCACACAATTTTCAGTTATAGCAACACAGTGCCGTATCGCAAAAAATGGCCTGGTCAAGAAGGGGGTAAAACCTTCCAGGGCTGAAGTGGTTTAAGAAACGTGTCAAGCAATGTTTTAATGTTCCTCTGTTTAACACTTTAGTCTAATCAGTTGTAACTCCTTATTCTCCATTTGATTATTTTGCTGCTTATTTATTTTTGTTCTGTTCTATATTTACACGTTTCACATTGAAATAAAATGCAAAATGAAAAAAAATATATATATAATCATTTCCTTTGTAAATAACTTTTTAATGCTTTGTTCCATTACTGACCGCTGAACTATAAACAAAACCATTTCTGTAGGTATCGGTAATTGGTGTCAGCAGGTAAAAAAAAAAAATGGTATTGGTGCATCCCTACTGGTGCATCCCTACTTGTCAGTACCAGTTTGCAAAGGTGGAAGAACTCATCACCAATGTCAAGTGTCCTACATGTGCGGACGCTGCTGCCATATGTATAAATATTGGCTTAGCTTTTCAGACTAGCAGACAGATGTACATTGTTCAAAGGCTGCCTAAACGTCCAAGGATTGAAATGTGCTGCACGAGGCCCTCATTTCCCACTTATAATAATGAGATTATACCAGGTTGAGGATGACATCGCTATTAAGTTCTTACTCCTCCATCTACAGTGCCTTGAAAGTATTTATCTCCCTTGAAATTTTCCACATTTTGTCCTGTTACAACCAAAAGCATAAATTTATGTTATTGGGATTTTGTGATGAACCAACACAGTGTCACATAATTGTGAAGTAGAAGGAAAATTATAAATGGTTTTTCATTTTTTTTTACAAATCTGAAAAATGTGGTGTGCATTTGTATACAGCCCCCTTTACTCTGATACCCATAACTTAAATCTAGTGGAACCAATTGCTTTCAGAAGTCACCCAATTAGTAAATAGAGTCCACTTGTATGAATACAGCTGTTCTGTGAAGCCCTCATAGGTTTGTTAGATAATCTTGGTGAACAAACGGCATCAAGAAGGCCAAGTAACACACCAGACAGGTCAGGGATAAAGTTGTGGCAAAGTTTAAAGCGGGGTTAGGTTAAAAAAATAAAATAAAACATCCCAAGCTTTGAACATCTCACGAAGCACTGCTCAATCCATCATTCCAAAATGGAAACAGTGTGGCACAACTGCAAACCTAGCAAGCAAGGTGAGCATTAATCAGAGAAGCAGCCAAGAGGCCCATGGCAAAGCTGGAGAGATCCACAGATCAGGTGGGAGAATCTGTCCACAGGACAACTATTAGTCATGCACTTCACAAATCTGGCCTTTATGGAAGAGTGGCAAGAAGAAAGCCATTGTTGTGAAAGAGTCATAAGAAGTCTCGTTTGCAGTTTGCGAGAAGCCATGGGGGGACAGGCCCGGACTGGCCATAGGGCAGACCAGGCATTTGCCCGGTGGGCCGGGGGCCGCCCGTGGCCTGTTGATGATCAGGCCGCACAGCGGGAGGTAAGCGGCGGCCACGACCTGATTGTGGGTAACACAGGCCACGGCCGCCGCTCGCCTACCGCCATGTGTCATGCGGAACTGGAGGCTGCATGGGCTGTGCTGTGTGTCTCTCTCACACACAGCTCAGCCTCAGTGCCGCGCTGGCAGCTCCGCTCTCCTCCTCCAGCCATGGGCGTCCGCGGGGTGGGGAAAGCTGCTGCTGTCACTATTCCCCCCTCGCTCCCCCTCCCCTTCTCACGTCGGCAGCAGGGGAAGAGAAGGCGTTCCTGTTTGGTCGTTTTCCCTCCCCATTGGCCAACACAGAGGGCCAATCAGAAGAAACTAGAGGGCATCAAGGGAAATGTAGTCCCAGAGATACATGGCACCATTGGTCTCAGCAGGGAGCAGACTACAGTCCCCAGCATGCACTCTGCTGGGGTGAAAGAGAAAACCCAGAAACAAGCTGAGGAGTGCTTGTAGTAGCTACTACAGGAGACATGGCAAATGAAACAGAGGACTGTGCTGGGGGAACTAATAGCCCCAGCACAACCAGCCACGCTGCACCGCACCACCAGAGAGAGTGACGCTGCACCGCACCACCAGAGAGAGAGAGTGACGCTGCACCGCACCACCAGAGAGAGAGAGAGTGACGCTGCACCGCACCACCAGAGAGAGAGAGTGACGCTGCACCGCACCACCAGAGAGAGTGACGCTGCACCGCACCACCAGAGAGGGTAAAGCTGCACCGCACCACCAGAGGGTGGCGCTGCACCGCACCACCAGAGAGGGCGGCGCTGCACCGCACCACCAGAGAGGGCAACGCTTCACCGCACCACCAGAGAGAGCGACGCTTCACCGCACCACCAGAGAGAGTGACGCTTCACCGCACCACCAGAGAGAGGGACTCTGCACCGCACCACCAGAGAGAGGGACGCTGCACCGCACCACCAGAGAGAAGGACGCTGCACCGCACCACCAGAGAGAGGGACGCTGCACCGCACCACCAGAGAGAGGGACGCTGCACAGCACCACCAGAGAGAGGGACGCTGCACTGCACCCCCAGAGAGAGCCACGCTGCACCGCACCCCCAGAGAGAGCCACGCTGCACCCGCAGCGCCAGAGGGAGCCACCCTGTACCCGCAGCACCAGAGAGCAGGTCAGTGTCACTGGGCCATGGACACAATAGGAGACAGACAGTACTGGCATGGCCACAATAGGACACTATAATATAAAGGGGACTGCCCCGTAAAAGGGCACTGTAATCATTGCAGTGCCCCTTTTTAGTGCAGTTCCCTTTATATCACAGTGTCCCTGCACATTACAGTGTGGAGGACCAACACCACCAGCCACCCCCGCTAATGTCTACCGAACCCCCCCGGGTCCCTGGAAAGGTTGGCTGCTCAATCTAAAATGCCCGGGCCTATTTTTTGTCCCAGTCCGGGCCTGTGGGGGGACATAGCAAACATGTAGAATAAGGTGCTCAGGTCAGATGAGACCAAAATTTACCTTTCTTTTTCATACATCATGGGACACAGACAGGCTAATATTCATTACCTGCTGGGTTATACTTCATTATTAGGTGAATGGACACTGGTAGACAAAAGGTCTTCAGACAGGAAGTGATCCCCTATATAACCCCTCCCATACAGGAAGAACTTTAGTTTTTTTTACCAGTGTCTGCAAGGTGGATGGCATGGTTTGTTTGAGCTCTGAGCTCCAGGTCTCTAGTCACACAAACAGTTCCAAAATGAATCAAGGGATTGACCGATAGGATCTATTTGACACAGGCTTTTATGCTTAGATAAAGGATACCCGAGCCTCGCAAAGAAGACTCAAGATCCTGCGAGGTTTTGCCTGTAATGCCTCCGGACGCTGGACCCTGCGGAGTGGAAATCCTGGACACTAGAGCGCTAAGGCATTTCCTGCAGGGTGTTGTAAAGGTCCAAGTAAGTGGACCCAAAACATGAAAGGATACCCAGTCCTTGAAGGTCCAAGTGACAGAAACCCACCGTGAAGGGTGAAGATGGCCTTTAGTTTCTAAGTGGCCCTGTGCCTGGCCGGGTGAGTGAAACCCCTTTTATTTTATTATTGTGTGGTGTTCCAGTGATTGTAACAATCAGTCAAGCTAGCTAAAATTTGGACACCTGTGTGCTGTGACCATATGAGAGAGTTTTGAGCTAGTTGTGGGTGGTGGCATAGTGTACCTTTGTTTTTTACCTGTATGATGGTGCACGAAGGTCGCCATGGCGCGCGTAAGTTCGCAAGAGCGCCGCTGGGCTCAGCAGTTTGTCGGTCATGGTGCATGTGGTTTCGCCACACATGCACCGTGCCCTTTATCTGGGCACATGAAGATTCATGTTGTGCGTGAATACAGTCACGCCTGTTCGCTGGAACCATGCACATGCGTGCGCACGCAAAGAACTTTCCGGCTCACACCCAGCTTATTTAACCACATGACCACTGGGCACTTAAACACCCTTAATAACCAGACCAAGTTTCAGCTTTCGGTGCTCTCACATTTTGAATGACAATTAGTCAGTCATGCAACACTGTACCCATATGAAATTTTTGTCCTTTTTTTTCACACAAATAGAGCTTTCTTTTGGTGGTATTTAATCACCACTGGGTTTTTTATTTTTGGTGCTATAAAAGAAAAAAGACAGAAAATTCTGTAAAAAAATACATTTTTCTTCGTTTCTGATATAAAATTTAGCAGATTAGTAATTTTTCTTCATAAATTTTGGCCAAAATTTATAGTACTACATATCTTTGGTAAACATAAATACAAATTGGTGGATATTATTTGGTCTTTGTGAAAGTTATACAGCCCACAAGCTATGGTGCCAATATCTGAAAATTGATCTCACCTGAAGGACTGACAGCCTATCTCATTTCTTGAGACCCTACCATGCCAGAAAAGTACAAATACCCCCCAAATGACCCCTTTTTGGAAAGAAGACATTCCAAGGTATTTAGTAAGAGGCATGATGAGTTTTTTGAAGTTGTCATTTTTTCCCTACAATTCTTTGCAAAATCAAGATTTTTTTCCTATTTTTTTTTCACAAAATGTTCATATTATCAGTTTATTTCTCACACACAGCATATGCATACCACAAATTACACCCCAAAACACATTCTGCTATTACTCCCGAGTATGGCAATACCACATGTCCACATGTGTGAGACTTTTACACAGCGTGGCCACATACAGAGGCCCAACATGCAGGGAGCACCATCAAAGGTTCTGGAGCACCCAGGCCAATTCTGACAAGTCTCTCCTACATGTAAATATCATAATTTATTTGCTAGAAAATTACATAGAACCCCAAAACATTATATATGTTTTTTTAGCAAAGACCCTAGAGAATACAATGGTCGTCGTTGCAACTTTTTATCATGCACAGTATTTGCGCAGCAATTTTTCAAACGCCTTTTTTTGGAAAAAAAACAGTTTTGTGCTTAACCTCCCTGGCGGTATGATTATTTCAGATTTTAGGTGCTGAAAGCGGTACCATTATTTTTCATGGAAATTTGGCGTTTTATATTGTAGGCCTGTAATTCTTAGAAATAATTCACTTAAATCTGTCCAAACAAGAGTCTAATAGACATCCTGGGTATGATAAAATTGAAATATGAAATCATAAATATATATATTATAATTTATGATTTCATATTTCACATTTTATATATATATATTCCATATATATATATATATATATATATATATATATATATATATATATAAATAAAATTAATAATTATAACAAATAATAATATAATAATAATAATAAAAATTATACAATAATGTAATCAAATCAAAAACACTGAAATATGCTGAGTTGCAGAATTGTCATTGTCATTACTTTTAGTGTTTTATGATGAATTTCCCCACAAATTACTATCGCTCAATTCTGCGAGTGATTCTAATTTATTATTGCTGTTTTCTAGCTCGTCTATAAGCACTTTTGATGTAAATGGACATTTTTTGGTTGCTCTGGACAATCTCCAGTTTCCAGGCATGAAGAACAGTATTTATAATATAAAACTGTATGCAGGACACTGGACAAACAACTAGGGACAAAGGGGATGTGAAAGTATTTGATACAGTACTGTAATCTGTAAGATTACAGTATACTGTATCTATACTGTGTATTTTACTTTTTGAATTTGGCATCGAACTCCGTCCCCATGCGTCGCAACACTCGCAGGGAACGGAGCTCGGCGATGTGACAGATCGAGCGGAGGACGGCTCGCAGGTCACAGCGGGGAGACATCGCTGGATCCAGGGGACAAGGTAAGTAATCCCATCCATGGATCCAGCGATGCGGTCCCGAGTCTGGCTCGGGAATACCACTTATGGTATTTAAATCTTACCCGAGCCAGACTCGGGAATACCGCCAGGGAGGTTAAAAAAAAAACAGTAACTTAGCCCAATGTTTTTGCATAATGTGAAAGATGAAATTACACCGAGTAAATAGATACCTAACATGTCACTCTTCAAAATTGCACACGCTCGTGGAATGGTGCCAAATGTCGCTACTTAAAAATCCCCATAGGCGACACTTTACATTTTTTTACTGGTTACATGTTTTGAGTTACAGAGGAGGTCTAGGGCTAAAATTATTGATCTCGCTCTAACGTTCACAGCGATACCTCACATGTGTGGTTTGAACACCGTTTTCATATGTGGACGGGACTTACATATGTGTTCGCTTCTGCATGCGAGCACATGGGGACAGGGGCGCTTTAAATTTTTTTTTTTTTTTTATTGTTCATTTTACTTTATTTATTTTAGTTTGACATTTTTTTCCCCAAAAATAAATTTTTTGATCACTTTTATTCCTATTACAAAGAATGTAAACATCCCTTGTAATAGGAATATGGCATGAAAGGTCCTCTTTACAGTGAGATACGGGGTCAATAAGACCCCACATTTCACCTCTAGGCTGGGAGGCCTGAAATAAAAAAAAATAAAAAAATGGCAGAGTATTGGCAGAGTATTGCAGAGTATTGGCAGGGTATTGCAGAGTATTGGCAGGGTATTGCAGAGTATTGGCAGAGTATTGGGTATTGCAGAGTATTGGTGAGGTATTTGGTATTTCAGAGTATTGGCAGGGTATTTCAGAGTATTGGCAGGGTATTGGGTATTGCAGAGTATTGGCAGGGTATTGGGTATTGCAGGGTATTGCAGGGTATTGGGAGGGTATTGCAGGGTATTGGCAGGGTATTGAGTATTGGCAGGGTATTGGCAGGGTATTGGGTATTGCAGGGTATTGAGTATTGCAGGGTATTGAATATTGCAGGGTATTGGCAGGGTATTGCAGAGTATTGGCAGGGTATTGGCAGGGAATTAAGGGGTTAATTTTCGGTGAGCAGCACTGTGGGCACTGCAGATCCAGCCCACAGCGGTGCTGACACCGATCTCTCCCTCTCAGCTGTACCATTCGCCGGTTTGTTTACAAGTGATCACTCCGTCGTTTGACGTGATCCGTGATGCACTGGGTCCTGCGGACCCGGCGGTCACGGATGCTCTCGAGTGCTGGTATTGTGCTTACAGTCAACGCTGCTGCTTCATCCTTTATCACTAAGGGTTAGAGCACAGGATTGCCAGCATTATTGCCTCCATCTCGCAGGGTGGCAGAAAGCGTCACAGATCCCCCTCCCAGGGGCAGACTGACAACATCCTGTGCCCCCAGACCAAATTAAGCAAGGGCCCCCTGTCAGGCCCTGCCCATCACCCACCCCTGGCCCTGCTCCTTCATTTTGCATAAAGTAAAACTTCTGCCTTTTAAAAAAAAAAAAAAAACACTGTTTAACAGAGTCTAATGGGACCTGGAGGAGGGTCTCTTTCTAACAGTGTGCATTAGAAAGTCTCTGTTAGAGAGAGACCCCCCTCCAGAACCCATTGGTGACTTCAAAAGAGTCTAATGGGACCTGGAGGGGGCGGGGGGGGTCTCTCTAACAGAGGCCCATTCAGTGTCCATTGTAGAATCTGTCAGTGTCCCCCCTTCTGGTCCAGTTATAGACCGAAAAGGAGTATAATAAGACCTGGAGGCCTCTTTCTAACAGAGTGTACAATGAACATCTTTATTCACTCTGGTCCTCACGGGACCCCCTCCTTGTGACATGACACTCACCCCTGCCTTGCCCCAACCTTTCACAAATAAAGAAATAAAATTGGCACTGTGTAGCGCTCCTCTTACCTTAACTATGGGTACTGTAGCTGTGGCTGGCTCCTGCGTCCTCTGTGGGTGGCTGGCTGGCTCCTGTGTCCTGTGGAATAAGACTAGAACAACACGAGCAATTGGGGTAGCTTCAGGTGTACACTGTACAGGGGGCACAATACACCTACTATAACTGCTGCAGCTGCCTGTGATATAGGACCAGATCAACACCAGCAAATGAGGTAGCTTCGGGTGTACACTGTGCAGGGGGCACAATACACTGACTGTAACTGCTGCAGCTGCCTGTGGTATAGGACCAGAACAACACAAGCAATTGGGGTAGCTTCAGGTTTACAATGTGCAGGTGGCACAATACACCTACTGTAACTGCTGCAGCTGCCTGTGGTATAGGACCAGAACAACATCAGCAATAGGGGTAGCTTCAGGTGTACACTGTGCAGGGGGCACAATACACCTACTATAACTGCTGCAGCTGCCTGTGATATAGGACCAGATCAACACCAGCAAATGAGGTAGCTTCAGGTGTACACTGTGCAGGGGGCACAATACACCGACTGTAACTGCTGCAGCTGCCTGTGGTATAGGACCAGAACAACACGAGCAATTGGGGTAGCTTCAGGTGTACACTGTGCAGGTGGCACAATACACCAACTGTAACTGCAATAGCTTCAGAAGAAATAAACACACTGTCCCTCCATCTATCTCTATGAGCCGCAACACACTACGCAAGGCCGCCATGCAGGTGGCCTTATATTATGTGGGGCATGTACTAAACCCGCTGAGCCCCGATTATGGCTCTCTTCGCTGACGGCGCTGTGATTGGCCAAGCATGCGGGTCATAGTGTATGCTTGGCCAATCATCAACCAGCAATGCACTGCAATGGCGCAGTGCATCATGGGCCGTGAGCGCAACTCGAATGTTCTGGTTTCGCTGAACCGCCG
Organism: Lithobates pipiens; assembly: GCF_037356315.1. Classification (NCBI taxonomy): domain Eukaryota; kingdom Metazoa; phylum Chordata; class Amphibia; order Anura; family Ranidae; genus Lithobates; species Lithobates pipiens. The sequence continues at coordinate 323,169,476 of NW_027507748.1, forward strand.
GTGTTCGAGTCGAACATGGGTTTGACTCAAACACTCAGCTCACCCCTACTCACTCGCAAAGGCAAACAAAAGCATCGGTCTGGCATCATATGTAAACAGCAATTGCACCATGCATGTGAGTTATCACCGCGAAGGTCAGATCGAGGGTAGTCATTTTAGCAGTAGATCACCTCTGTAAATCTAAAATGGCAACCTGTAAAGGCTTTTAAATGTTTCAGGAAAAATACAATTTAATAAAGAACTGTGAAGCAAAAAGGGTCAGTGGCCATCAATGCAGTCTAATCAATGGCCCTCAATGCAGCCTAATCAGTGCCCCTCTGCAGCCTCACCATTGCCATGAATGCAGCCTTACCATTGCCATCAGTGCAGCCTGATTGATGCCCATCTGCAGCCTCAGAGGGTAAAGGGAGGGGGGCGGGACGAGCGCCGACAGATTACATACAGGAGAATCTCCTTTTAACTCGGTGGCCTCTTTAATACAAAGTCCCACCTACTATTATAGACAGAACAGTCGTCCAGTGGCAGGGAAGAAGACAGGTCTTCCTATTACAGATGCCACAGAAGCAAACAGGAGATTCTCTTGTATGTAAACTAATGGCTTTTGTCCCATACCCTCCCTGGCCCTGGGGGCCACAAAAGATTATATATATATGACCAACATAACTCTGCAAAGGCAGTGGTGTGACACTAGTGGAGATTTTTCACTGACACCAGCCACCTTTAAAAAAACATCTGTAAGTGACCCTTAATATAATGGGTATTCTTCTTATTGACCATTAATTTAAGGGATATTATTTCCAGTTACAATCAATGTAAGTGACATCCCAGTAACCATCAATGAAGGTGCATTCTTCACAGTGACCATCAATGCAAGGGACATTCTTCCCAATGACTGTAAGGGAAATTCATCCCAGTAACCATCAATATAGGGACATTCTTCTCAGTAACCATCAATGAAGGGGCATTCTTCTCAGTAACCATCAATATAAGGGATATTGTTCCCAGTGACCATCAATAAAAGGACAATATATATATATATATATATATATATATATATATATATATATATATATATTACAGTATCTCACAAAAGTGAGTACACCCCCTCACAATTTTTGTAAATATTTAGCGATATCTTTTCATGTGACAACACTGAAGAAATTACACTTTGCTACAATGTAAAGTAGTAAGTGTACAGCTTGTATAACAGTGTCGATTTGCTGTCCTCCCACAATAACTTAACACACAACCATTAATGTCTAAACCACTGGAAACATCAGTGAGTACACCCCTAAGTGAAAATGTCCAAATTGGGCGTAATTAGCCATTTTTAATCCCCGGTGTCATGCGACTCAATGTTATAAGGTTTCAGGTGTGAATGGGGAGCAGGTGTGTTAAATTTTGTGTTATGGCTCTCACTCTCTCATACTGGTCACTGAAAGTTTAACATTGCACCTCTTTGCAAAAAACTCTCTGAGGATTGGAAAAAAATAATTGTTGCTCTACATAAAGAAGGCCTAGGCTAATAGAAAATTGCCAAAACCCTGAAACTGAGTTGCAGCACAGTGGCCTGGACCATAGAGTGGTTTAACAGAACAGGTTCCACTCAGAACAGGCCTCGCCATGGTTGACCAAAGAAGTTGCGTGCACGTGCTCAGCATCATATCCAGAGGTTGTCTTTGGGAAATAAACATATGAGTGCTGCAAGCATTGCTGCAGAGGTTGAAGGGGTGAGGGGGTCAGCAAACAGTTTGCTGAAGACAAGCCTAAAACGAAGGACAAGACCCTACTAAGTACAAGGATTACTGGAACCATGTCCCGTGGTCTGATGTAAACATATTTTGGTCCAGATGGTGTCAAGCATGTGTGGCAGCAACCAGTTGAGGAGTATAAAGAAAAGTGTCCTTCCTACAGTCAAGCATAGTGGTGGAATGTCATAGTCTGGGGCTGCATGAGTGCTGCTGGCACTGGGGAGCTACAGTTAATTGAGGAAACAGGAATGCCAACATGTACTGTGAGATACTGAAGCAGAGCACGATCCCCCTCCCTTCAGGACTGAGCCACAGGGTAGTATTCCAACATAACGACCCCAAACACACCTCCAAGACGACCACTGCCTTGCTAAAGTAGCTTCAGATAAAGGGGATGGACTGGCTAAGCATGTCTCCAGACCTAAACCCTATTGAGCATCTGTGGGCCCTCCTCAAACGGAAGGTGGAGGAGCACAAGGTCAATAACATGTACCAGCTCTGTGATGTTGTCATGGAGAAGTGGAAGAAGACTCCAGTGGCAACCTGTGAAGCTCTGGTGACCTCCATGCCCAAAAGGGTTAAGGCAGTGTTGGAAAATAATGGTGGCCACACAAAATATTCACACTTTGGGCCCAATTTGTAAATTTTAATTTAGAGGTGTACTCACTTTTGTTGCCAGCGCTTTAGACATTAATGGCTGTGTGTTGAGTTATCTTGAGGGGACAGCAAATGTACACTGTTATGCAAGCTGTACACTCACTACTTTACATTGTAGAAAAGTGTAATTTCTTCAGTGTTGTCACACAAAAAGATTAATAAAACATTTACAAAAGAGTGAGATACTGTGTGTGTATGTATGCATGTATATGTATGTGTGTGTGTGTATATATATATATATATATATATATATATGTATATATATATATGTATATATATATATATATATATATATATATATACACATATATATATATCCCCTTGGGGGCTGCTGATTTGTTCTATTTCCCACTGGCTATCCCTGACACTCAGGACTAGGGATAAGCCGAACACCCCCCGGTTCAGTTCGCGCCAGAACCTGCAAACGGACCGAAAATTCGTACAAACCTTAGAACCCCATTAAAGTCTATGGGACTCGAACGTTCGAAATCAAAAGTGCTAATTTTAAAGGCTAATATGCAAGTTATTGTCCTAAAAAGGGTTTGGGGACTCGGCTCCTGCCCCAGGGGACATGTATCAATACACAAAAAACTTTTAAAAACTGCCGTTTTTTGGGAGCACTGATTTTAATGATGCTTAACTATTCCTAAATATCATGCCTGGGGGGGGTGTCTATAGCATGCCTGTGAATTGGCACGTGTTTCCCGTGTTTAGAACAGTCCCTGCAAATGACATTTCTAACGGAAAAAAAGTCATAGTGGTATAGGACCAGAACAACACCAGCAATTGGGGTAGCTTCAGGTGTACACTGTGCAGGGGGCACAATACACTGACTGTAACTGCTGCAGCTGCCTGTGGTATAGGACCAGAACAACACCGGCAATTGGGGTAGCTTCAGGTGTACACTGTGCAGGGGGCACAATACACCGTCTGTAATAGCGCTAGCTTCACAAGAAATGAAGACACTGTCCCTGCCTATCTGTCTCTCTATGCACGCCGCAACACACTACACAAGACAGCCACGCAGGCGGCCTTATATATTATGGGGCATGTTATAAACCCCCTGAGCTATTATGGCTCTATTATGGCTCTCCTCGCTGCTAGCGCTGTGATTGGCCAAGCATGTGGGTCACAGGGCATGCTTGGCCAATCAACAGCCCGCAATGCACTGCGATGCCGCAGTGCATTGTGGACCTGGAGCGCCACACAAATATGGCGTGAATGGCCCACAAAATTCTGGCTTCACCAAATGGGCGAACACCAAGCTCATCCCTACTCAGGACCACCCTTCCCTCTGACACCTCGGGTTCCATGTTTGCAGTAAAAAGATCACACACTATTATACGTGTAGCACTGACCCCCGAAGGAGCAGCTGGTTTTCTTGGGCTTACTGTTTACCTCCTTTGCCTTGTAGCTCGTCGTTCTTGTCTAGGGGTTCCCAACGTTGATGGCCCAATAACTGCAGAGACCGACACTTGAATTCCTTTTGGAATTTGCTTAAAACATTGAACAGAATCAGTCTCTGAGTTGGGAATAGAGGGTATAGGTATGGAAGCTCAGGCAGTTTGAAACTGCTGACACTTAATAAATGTCTCTCTCTAAGTAATACAGGGAGTAGCCAATTGCAACTGGATATTTCCATTGTCGGATAAATCCTGGTTTATGGACTTAGCAGCCAACACATGACTCAAACTTAGTAAAGTCTCTGCCACAGACTTGGTTGCAAACTTTTAGATGAACACAGAAAGTCTCTCACAGGAACTTAGTTGTAACAGAAGGACAGAAATAGGATCACTTCTTGAGATACCAGTATCTTACAGCCAGTCCGGCGATACTGTAAGAAATGTGGATTCAATTAGTGTCCATATAGCTCAACATCCAGGCTCTTACCAAGCAGCCAGCCTCGTGCGTGGCTGTCCTCTGAAGAGTCCTCCCCTGGTTGCATGACGAGTTGCCGGGCCTCTCCAAAACCCAAGACAGCACCGGACCACTTTAGAATCCTCCTTCCAGTTAACGTGCTTCAGACTAGCCAGTTCTGAAACTTGGAAACGGATGCATCAGCACCCCAGGCCATGAGGGCCTCTGGGGGCTGGTCAGGAGGACCAGGACCATGGAGTCAGAACATACTTCTGGACCGGAACCCAGAACCATGTGACTTCAGCACCTTAAGTACCCTCTCCTGGAATACACAGCGAGACAATGCACCCACTGATTGGCTCCGAGACAGAGATTGGTACCCAAGGCGTCCAACCAGACTGCGTTCCAATGCCTGTCAAAGGTGCTACCTACACCTATGACCAAGCAGAACATTAGTACAGCCCAGTCAAACTAATGCCAAAACTACAATTTAGAACAATTAACTCCAAGACTCAACTATAGTCTTGGAAAAAAAAAAAATTACAGACATATTCTTCAGGAGTACCGGCACTACATACGTAAATTATACAATAAGTTTACTAGAAGATAACTTTGTTGCTCAAAATAACACCTATTACAATTGAGGCATATGAGAAGAACGGTGAAAATATTGTCAAAGATTACTATTGAACACCCTCTGAATAACTGATGTGTGCAGACGCGTCTCCAAGTGGGACTAGTGTCCAGAGTGACAATGCCTTAACCTTCCCACTTCCAGTACGCCCGCACTAATCACACCAACACAAGGTTATCAAACACAGTACAGTACAATTACTCAAGGACTCCCCCCTGAGTTATGATGCAGTCCGTTGATAATGGAACTGAAACACAAAATCACCAATTGAGAAATGTAGTCTTTCTTCTGCTAGCTATTATACTGCAGTGTTTATAATCCAAGGGTTTAACAAGTACTGAAGTGGTATAAGATGGAGAGTGGTAACAATTCCTGCTCTGGAACACACTTGTAAATGTCTCCTTTGTAGGTATCCCTTAACCGTCAGTCATCTATTAATGAAGTATAAAGTATGAGGCCTGATTAAACTTAGTCTATGTGAATGAGACCTCCCTGTAGAACTGCAGAAGTCACATGGGCGTGACATCACGCGTAGGGACGGGAGAGACGCTCGAGTTTGATGTGATACAGCGCAAGCTCGCTGCTCGTTCGGAGATAAGCCTGTTGTCTTTTTTGTTAAATGTGAGTACCCTGTGAGACATTTAAATACATTTATCGATGGTGTTTGAAAAATATTACACTATGGTACTCCTCTTTTGTTAATTTACTTCTGCTCCCACTGAGAGACAAAGACGAGATTGATTGTCATGGATATGGGGAGAAGGATTTGAAACATCTAGTGTGTTGATGTATGCGGCTAGTCCCTTGCCGCAAGGTAAGGGGCCACTGTTTATCAGTGTGTGTTTGCACGAAGTGGAGAAACACCTGGATGCTATAACTTTTGCACAGTGAAGCACTTGCACTTGAGAAACTTCTCATATTCTCTTGCACTTTATATGGACTGAACACTGTTATCTATTGTCATCAATTTTTTTTTACACGTATTAATTTCTTTTTTTATTTGGATCAAATTACCTTATAAGATATTTTTTGCTATTTGAATATTTATGCAGGTTTGCACAGGCTGGGTGTAGAGGACGTTGTGTTTTTCCTTGCACTTGTGCATGATATTAATTTATATATATATTCATTTATTATATTTATTTATTTTACACTGGTTCACGTTGCACTTTAATGCGATTTTTTGCACAAAGTTTTCTGGATTGTTTATAGTAGCAACTTTGGATTTAATGGAATTTTTGCGCATATTTTTCAGATTTTTTATACTAGCAACTTTGGAATGATTTGAATTGTCTTGGTATATTGGTTATATAATATTATTATTATGAAGCAATATTCTAAATAGAAATACTGGTATTAATTTATATCCTTTTCTATACTTTACTACATTTATTCATGCTGATACTGTAAACACAGTAATACTCTATCCCTCTTCTTAGTATTGCCAGATTAGGACAGCGCAACATCATCCGCTTGAATTATTAGACAAATAATTACACACTTCTGGATTCTCTTTAATTAGCTTGTAAACTTTGTCCGTAAGCTCACAATCAATTTTTGAGAAGGCCAGGGCAATTGCCGTGTCCCACCCTTCGGTGTCAGAGGTTAAGGTAGCGTTACCCCCTATCCAATTGACAGTAGAGGGTATAGCTTCAGGATCAGATCTATGAACTGTGGGAACTGGTTCTTCAGCACTATCTCCCAACGTATCATATGTGAGCCTCTGTGGTGGGTGCACTTGCCGTCTCAACGTCATAGTTAAAGGACCGTCCTCATGCTGGGTCGAGTCTTTAACTTTGTCTTGTTCTCTTACTTGAATGTCATCACTGACAGATGGATCCTGAGTCTCAATTTCAGAGGCAGGTTTTAACTCTTCAATTTCTGTGATTGACAGTACTTCGCTGAGAAAATATATCAGGTCTTCAATCTGCTCTGAGGCAATTGTTTCGGATCTAGCATCTGTCGCTTCCCCTTCTCCCTCTGCCCAGAACTCTGCAGGTAGGGGCACCACATCATCTGCTTCTCCCATCTCTTTCTCTCCCGACAATGGAAAATTGGACTAGGGATTTCTGAATATCCGTCATCATCTTCAGATTCATCACTCTCTTTGGCTCCCCCTACCCTGGTTTTGTTTGAGCGTGTACAGGCCGGGTCGACCTTTCAGGAGACATCTGAGGAACTGCTGGAATTCCCACCGTATCAGACAATGGCAACAAATGATTTTGATGCCACATCTTCTTTGGTCCCGTCTCTCCTTCTGGTCGGATCTGATACACTGGCAGTCCAGGGATCCACTTACACACAACATAAGGCTCCCTTCTCCCCACCTGTTGGTCATGTGGAGGGGGCGGATACTTGGTCTCTTTTCATGGACGTCATGCTTTATGTGCCAGGCACTAGGCGTCCTCGTGGCGCACTGGTGCCGTCGGATTGCCACTCTTCTGCGAACACACTGGGGAGATAGACCGGCCCTAATCGCCAGACGGCTGAGCCGCCCAGGTGAAAGCTGTCCTACGCTCCGGTAAATGTGTTCACCTGCGTGACGCCCGTGTTTGGAACCAGGATGGTTCTCCATTGTGGGCACTTCACAGGTTGAGCTATACACATTTCCCTCTCCTTCCCTGCACATTCACATACAATTTTGACACTAACTTCACTCACCTAATCCCTTTAGGTTTCTTCATTGTTCATACCCCCCTTTTCTTTTTTCCCTTCTTTTGTGTTGTTATGGTGGTCATTGTCCTTTGCTAGTTTGATAGTTTTATCATGTTTTCCTTTTTGCCCCCTTGTCACTTCACCACATTAATTTCCAATACATATATTTTATACACAACACATACACAGATCCATATGTGGTCTATTTCACATAGATCCCTCACATAGATATTTTCATTTATTTCACAGGCCTTGCACCCTCTACCCACCCTGGGAGTGCCTATGTTGGTGGTTACCTTTCCCGCAGGCTGCCCCGGTCCTTGGTGGCTATGCACTGCCGCTCTTTCTGCGAACCCTGATGCTGTTTTACTGGCCCGCTGATGCAGACGTGAGTTGGACGCCTAGCCTTCAAATCAATTATAATCATTAAATTATTTTGTCAATTTTTACTTAATTTATATTAAAAAAAATCTTTTCATACAATTTGTAGAATTATCCCATGATGTATGCTCCTGATGAGCGGTTGGAATACGTAGAGCCTTTAGCCATTATCTTCTATCTCAATCATGGAAAATCAAGATTCATATGATCCTCTCTGATTCATAATTTATTATTTAGGCATTTTTAATCAATTTTTTATTTATTATTTAGTTACCATGGTTATCTTGGCCATTTTGGGTTCAACCACAGCAAGAAACGTATATACATGCATACTGTTCTTTGTGTCTTATGTGAATGTTTTTTGGATTGTAAATTATTATGAAATATTAGTCCATGATTCATTGTGTGGAGGCTGTATGCCCAGAGCATTTTAGAGGTTGATGCCCAAAATGTTTGTATGACATATCATGGACTATACAAAATAAATATTTATTATAGTCACTTGACTTATTCTCTTACTGATGTGTGCTTCATTTAAAGTCCCAATTCTGTTCTTTCCTCTCATATACTATTGATAGGGATGGAGGCAGGCATTCCTTTAGTGCTAGCCTCATTCAAAGTCCCGAAAATCCTTTTTCTATTTTCCTTCAATGATTTACAACATAAGGCTGTGACCTGCCTCCATCTGTCTGCCAACTTGTGCTTCCCTGGTACACCCAGATTCTTGAATAGTACTCTATCCCCTGGCTGTAGATCTTGAATTTTAACCCTTGCGTCGAAGTTCCTTTTATTTCTGGACTCCCTAACAGTAGCATGCTCTACTGCTTGCTCATAGGCTTGTCTCAGATTCTTCCTCAGTCTGTTTACGTATCCTTTATGTGAGGTGAGAGGGACACCATCCAAAGATATACCAAAAGCCAAGTCAGCGTGGAGCCTGGCTTCTCTTCCAAACATCAACCAGTATGGAGAGTGACATTGCTCTCGGTGCAATTGTATGCATGAACCAGTGCTTCAATGTGATTTCCCCAGTGTTGGCATCAGGGTTCCTAACATGTTCAGAAAAGTTCTATTAAACTGCTCTGGTTGAGGATCACCCTGAGGGTGATAGGGTGTAGTGTGGGATTTCCTGATGCCCAGAAGAGTACACAACTGATGTATTAACCGACTCTCAAAGTCCCTTCCTTGGTAAAAATGGATCCTCACTGGTAATCCATAACTCCATCCAGCACTCTGGCTACTGTTCTAGCTTTCTGATCTTTTGTAGGGTAGGCTTGCGCATAGCGAGTGAAGTGATCTGTTACCACCAGAATTTTACTTCTTCCACCTATATCGGGCTTCAGGCACAGAAAGTGAATGCACACTAACTCCATGGGCTCTTGGCTCTGTAAATGACCCATAGAGGCTACCAAGCTTACAGTCTGAAAGCAAAAGTTCTGCTGTTCCCAGTGATGGCACATTTACCAGGTAAATTGGTGCTTCGGTAGCTCAAGTTTGTAAGGATGCTACCTGGTCTTCTGTTCAAAATAAAGTGCTCCACTCGTGCACCTCATGGAGACTCCTGTGCTTCGGGTGATCCCACGGATGTGCTCCGCCGGGGAGATGATGTCACCTCGTGCCGGACAGTGAGACCTCTTTGGGGGGTCTGGCTGTGCCTTTGTGGGAGATCCTTTGTTGGATTAGTGGATAGGCAAAGTTCCACTCTGTGGTAAAGTCTTCCTCTGAATACGTGTGAGGCAAGAGTGACAGTAACTCTCAACTTCTCTTTGGAGGTTGGGCCAATAAAATCTATCCCTAATTAGCCGAAAAGTTCTTTCTGTACCCAGGTGATCATGTTCATCGTGAAGGGATGTTAAAACAGTAGCACAATGTTTCTTCGGGAGGAACAACTGCCACCTCTCTCCTTTGTTCTCAATGAGGCAACTTCGGTATAGTACTCCATCCTTGAGTTTCAATCGATCCCATTCTCTATATAAGATCTTTGCCCCGGGTTCATGACTCTTTAGTAGCAACCCGGAGTCCTGATTCTTCAAGGCACACACTACTAATCTGTTCAATGGGTCCTCCTCCTGGTCCTTCCACAGGTCCACTTTAGACAGTTTCGACAAAGCTTCTCCTCTCACTTGAGCCAGTCCACAATAACGTCTAGGAATGCCAGATGGATGAACTCCTAGGCATTCTGCAGCCACCTCCCCACTCATCTTATTATCCACACCCTGGCAAAAAGCTCGCACTCCTTCAGTTACACAGGCCCATTCGGCTGATTATTCTTCTTGTCTGTGTGGCCTTTGAGATAAGGTATCCAGTCCAGTACTTCAGACTTAACCCGAACCCAGCCATTGTTGCTATCCAGCTGTGTCCTGTGGCATCCAACTTGGCTGTGGTCAAGACGTAAGTCAAAGGATTGTTGTGCTTTATTACAGTGAACTCGGCTCCATACAAATAGTCTCTTAACATATCAAACACCATCCACTTGAGGGCCAAAAACTCTAGCTTGTGCACAGGGTAGTTCTTTTCTGAGGGGGTAAGGCTTCTACTCACCTAGGCTATGGGTCTCAATTTCCCCACCTGGTGTTGATACAGCACTCCTCCTAGGCCATCTCTACTTGCATCTACATTTAGCTACATGTAGCTCATGTAGCTGGGGTCGGCATAAGCCAAAACTGGAGCTTCTGTACGTTTTTTTTTTTAGTCTCCTGAATGCCTCTTCGCATGAATGGGTCCACTGATTCTGTACAGATTCTCCTTTCTTACGAATACCACTCCTTTTTGCAGTCACACCTTCTTCTTCTTCCCCTGTGACCTTATGCAATAGCTTGTTGAGGGGTCGGGCAATAGTTGCAAACTTTTCTACGAATCTTCGGTAATAAGAACAGAACCCCAGGAAGGATCTCAGCTCAGTTACCGTTCTTGGCTGGGGCCAGTTAGTGACTGCTTCTAACTTCTGCGGGTCAGTAGCGGTGACTCCTGCCGAGACTACATGCCCCAAGTATCAAGGTACACTCCATGAGATTCATGTCTCCGACCGCTCTCTCCATTAGGCGTTGGAACGCGGCAGGGGCCCCCGACAGACCCAGAGGCATTCGACTGAACTCATAGAAACCCAATGGGCATATAAATGCAGTCTTCTCCTGATTTTCCGGATGCATGGGAATTTGGTAATACCCACTCTTCAGATCAAACACACTAAACCACTTGGCTCCAGTGAGGCACTGCAATGCATCTTCAATGTGGGGGGTGGTGTATTGATCGGGGATGGTGCACCGATTCAATGTGCGGTAGTCAATACACATGCACAGGGACCCATTCTTCTTTTATCACTACCATGATAGGAGAGGCATAGGGGCTCCTAGATTCTTCAATTACACCTGACCTTTTTAACTCAGCCAGCTGTTCTCCCAAGTCTTCCAGGTCGCTAAGCGGTACCCTCTGGGCTCTCTCACGGAATGGCTTGTCCTGAAGACGAATCCTGTGCTTGGCGCTCCTCGCACATCCCACATCAAAATCATTTTTGGCGAACAACTTCTCCCATCTCTTCAACTGAGTCTCCGCCCTTTCCTGTCAGGGGGAAGACAAGTTCTCTGTACAGCGCTGTAGCTCCTTCCGTAGGCTCTGACTGTTCTCCTCACTCTTCACTAGTGATGGCCGAACGGTTCGCCCGGCGGTCGTTTCGCGGCGAATTTCCGACATTCGCGGTCCGCACGTTCGAACGCCTTTTTCCGTCGTTCGCCGCGGCGGACTTACGTGTTTAATGTATACAAGAACTTTAACCTTTGGTGACACGTTTATCATGTGATACAGGACAGCCAATTGAGACATGACAGCACATGGACACTTGTACATTCCCCCTAACCTATAAATACACCCGATCCGGTGGCCATTTTACATTCTTTCTTCTGTTAAGATAGGGACAGGTTCCTGTGTGGAGTAGGGAGAGATAAACCACTAGCTATTTGGTACACAAAAGTTCTTTTCAGGACTGGTATAGGTGTTAGGTGTTGATAGGTTTGCTGTGCTGCTGATTCTTGCAGCAGCCTGAGTGTCTTTTGTTAGTTTAGAGAAAGGGAAAGGACGGTGTATGCTACAGGGACAGCCAGATTAGTCTTTCATCATCATCATCATCATCATCATCATTAGCTGTTACTATCAAGGTCCACAAAAGAGCTGTTCCAGTAACCACTAATCGTTCTCTTTTTTTGCCAATTTGTATAGGGACAGGAAGGAAGCAGTGTTGTCAGGCAGTGAGGGTAATTTTAAAGACTTGCTGTTATTATTAGTTCCACAAAGGTTCTTTTCAGGACTGGTATCAGTGGTACAGTAATAGGCTTGTACATGTATAATATTCTTTCTTCCAAATATAGAAAGGATATTATACTTGACTGCTGCCCTTCTGCTGCAGTCTGCTAAACATTCACAACTCACTTGTTCCACAAAAGTTCTTATAAGGACTGGTAACTTGGTATAGGGTGCTACGGTACATAGGCTTGAGTGCGGTACAGTCTGCTGTTCTGTAAGGACCGCTATCGGTCCACAATAGATAGGGTTGACGTGCACCACTGCTGACCGCTGCCCTATACTGCAGCAGTCCTTCAGCGGTATAGGGACTGACGTACAGTCTGCTAATCACTAACACACAACCTGCTTGTTCCACAAAAGTTCTTATAAGGACTGGTAACTTGGTATAGGGTGCTACGGTACATAGGCTTGAGTGCGGTACAGTCTGCTGTTCTGTAAGGACCGCTATCGGTCCACAATAGATAGGGTTGACGTGCACCACTGCTGACCGCTGCCCTATACTGCAGCAGTCCTTCAGCGGTATAGGGACTGACGTACAGTCTGCTAAAAACTAATACACAACCTGCTTGGTCCACAAAAGTTCTTATAAGGACTGGTAACTTGGTATAGGGTGCTACGGTACATAGGCTTGAGTGCGGTACAGTCTGCTGTTCTGTAAGGACCGCTATCGGTCCACAATAGATAGGGTTGACGTGCACCACTGCTGACCGCTCACCTATACTGCAGCAGTCCTTCAGCGGTATAGGGACTGACGTACAGTCTGCTAAACACTAATACACAACCTGCTTGTTCCACAAAAGTTCTTATAAGGACTGGTAACTTGGTATAGGGTGCTACGGTACATAGGCTTGAGTGCGGTACAGTCTGCTGTTCTGTAAGGACCGCTATCGGTCCACAATAGATAGGGTTGACGTGCACCACTGCTGACCGCTCACCTATACTGCAGCAGTCCTTCAGCGGTATAGGGACTGACGTACAGTCTGCTAATCACTAACACACAACCTGCTTGTTCCACAAAAGTTCTTATAAGGACTGGTAACTTGGTATAGGGTGCTACGGTACATAGGCTTGAGTGCGGTACAGTCTGCTGTTCTGTAAGGACCGCTATCGGTCCACAATAGATAGGGTTGACGTGCACCACTGCTGACCGCTCACCTATACTGCAGCAGTCCTTCAGCGGTATAGGGACTGACGTACAGTCTGCTAAACACTAATACACAACCTGCTTGTTCCACAAAAGTTCTTATAAGGACTGGTAACTTGGTATAGGGTGCTACGGTACATAGGCTTGAGTGCGGTACAGTCTGCTGTTCTGTAAGGACCGCTATCGGTCCACAATAGATAGGGTTGACGTGCACCACTGCTGACCGCTGCCCTATACTGCAGCAGTCCTTCAGCGGTATAGGGACTGACGTACAGTCTGCTAAACACTAATACACAACCTGCTTGGTCCACAAAAGTTCTTATAAGGACTGGTAACTTGGTATAGGGTGCTACGGTACATAGGCTTGAGTGCGGTACAGTCTGCTGTTCTGTAAGGACCGCTATCGGTCCACAATAGATAGGGTTGACGTGCACCACTGCTGACCGCTCACCTATACTGCAGCAGTCCTTCAGCGGTATAGGGACTGACGTACAGTCTGCTAATCACTAACACACAACCTGCTTGTTCCACAAAAGTTCTTATAAGGACTGGTAACTTGGTATAGGGTGCTACGGTACATAGGCTTGAGTGCGGTACAGTCTGCTGTTCTGTAAGGACCGCTATCGGTCCACAATAGATAGGGTTGACGTGCACCACTGCTGACCGCTGCCCTATACTGCAGCAGTCCTTCAGCGGTATAGGGACTGACGTACAGTCTGCTAAACACTAATACACAACCTGCTTGGTCCACAAAAGTTCTTATAAGGACTGGTAACTTGGTATAGGGTGCTACGGTACATAGGCTTGAGTGCGGTACAGTCTGCTGTTCTGTAAGGACCGCTATCGGTCCACAATAGATAGGGTTGACGTGCACCACTGCTGACCGCTGCCCTATACTGCAGCAGTCCTTCAGCGGTATAGGGACTGACGTACAGTCTGCTAAACACTAATACACAACCTGCTTGGTCCACAAAAGTTCTTATAAGGACTGGTAACTTGGTATAGGGTGCTACGGTACATAGGCTTGAGTGCGGTACAGTCTGCTGTTCTGTAAGGACCGCTATCGGTCCACAATAGATAGGGTTGACGTGCACCACTGCTGACCGCTGCCCTATACTGCAGCAGTCCTTCAGCGGTATAGGGACTGACGTACAGTCTGCTAAACACTAATACACAACCTGCTTGGTCCACAAAAGTTCTTATAAGGACTGGTAACTTGGTATAGGGTGCTACGGTACATAGGCTTGAGTGCGGTACAGTCTGCTGTTCTGTAAGGACCGCTATAGGTCCACAATAGATAGGGTTGACGTGCACCACTGCTGACCGCTCACCTATACTGCAGCAGTCCTTCAGCGGTATAGGGACTAAGAGTTTTGTCACAGGGTCATTTAAAAAATGACATGCAGAGGAAGAGGCAGGCCCTTCCGCAGGGGTGGTAGGGGTAGGGCAGGAGCAACAGGCTTGAGCCAAAGTGGGAAGTTGCAGAAGGTGCGTTCAATTACTTTAAAGGATGCACCAGACTTGGTTGAGTGGCTCGCTCAGCCTTACTCTTCTGCACCCTCCTCATCCTCTCGATCTGCACCCTCTTCTTCACTCTCTGCTATGTGCACCCCCAAAGACACTACCACCAACAACACGACCACCACCACCACCACCACATACCTTCCGCTTGAGTCACTGGAATTATTTTCCGATCCATATCAAGAGGACATTTCTGATGCGCAGCCACTCTTGGTATTGGATCAGGAAGAGGAGGTAGCAACAAGCGCTACTCAGCAGTCTGACGCCAGTACCCAGATCAGCCCAAGGAGGAGGTTGGTCCCCGGTGTTGCTGCCTACTCCGAGATCTCTACTTATAGCGGTGGGGAAGGTGACGTTGATGATGACGTGTCTAGTGATGTCACGTGGGTGCCCACAAGAGAGGAAGAGGAGGGGAGTTCAGAGGGAGATATGGACCAGCAGATAGGGAGGAGAAGCAGCAATGACTTACATTGCACAGCAGGGACAAAGCAGACTGCAAATGTATCAGGAGCGAGTCATCGACCATGTACGGTCACATCTGGCGCTCCCAGGACACCGGCACATGGCTCCGCAGTGTGGGCTTTTTTTAACGTGTCCGCTGCTGACAATAGCGTTGCCATCTGCAATCTTTGCAGTCAACGCGTTAGTCGCGGTAAGCCCAATACTCACCTAGGGACGACCGCCTTAAGAAGGCACATGAGCAGCCATCACCGAGCCCAGTGGGAGCAACGGAACACACAAAGCCACACTGCAGGCTCTCACCGTCCAGCCTCGTCTTCTACTTCTCCTTCTCCTCTCTCCTCACAATTGTCCTCCACTCCACCTTCCATCACGCCAAGCTCACATTTTTCTGCAAAAAGGCAGGCTTCCGTGGGCCTAATGTTTGAGCGTAAAAAAATGATGATGCCGGATAACCCTCTTGCCCAACGGTTGGCGGCTGGCTTGTCAGAACTCATAGCCCGCCAACTACTGCCATATAAACTGGTGGACTCGGAGGCCTTTCGCAAATTTGTGGCCATTGGAACACCACAATGGAAGGTCCCAGGAAGGAAGTATTTCTCAGAGAAGGGCATCCCAGAGCTATATGGCCATGTTCAGCGGCAAGTGAATGTATCTCTGGCACACAGTGTCGGTGCCAAGATACATCTGACCACAGACACGTGGTCTAGCAAACACGGGCAGGGAAGGTATATCAGTTTTACTGCCCACTGGGTGAACCTTCTGACGGCCGTCAAGCATGTAACCCGTGGCACCCGTGTAGATTTGGTTTTACCGCCACGGATTGCATGCAGGCCTGACTCTTCTTCTCCTCCTCCTACTCCATCCTCCTCCCTCTCCTCCTCAGCTGCCTCCTCCTTTTCCGCTGCTAGCGTCTCTTCCACTGCACCGCCCAAGCTCCCCAGAACCTATTCCACATGCCAGGTGAGACGTTGCCATGCCGTGCTGCGTCTGTTGTGCCTGGAAGCAAAGAGCCACACTGGCCCGGCACTCCTTTCAGCTTTGCGTTCACAGGCAGATGAGTGGCTAACACCGCTCAATTTGACAGTTGGTAAAGTGGTGTGTGACAACGGTGCCAATCTGCTTAGCGCATTGAAACAGGGCAAAATCACGCACGTGCCGTGCATGGCACACGTCTTAAACTTGGTCGTGCAGCGATTCCTTGTCAAATACCCTGGGGTCCAGGACATCTTGCGGCAGGCAAGGAAAATCTCGGCCCATTTCAGAAGATCTTACACGGCCATGGCTCGCCTTGCTGACATTCAGCGGCGACACCATCTGCCGGTCAGACGTCTTATTTGCGATTGCCCGACGCGATGGAACTCAACCTTCTATATGCTTGATAGGCTGCTCCAGCAGAAACGTGCAGTTAACGTCTACCTGTATGAACTCTGCGAAAGAAACGGTTCTGGGGAGCTGGGTTTTTTTTCACCGCGCCAGTGGCTGCTCATGCGCGACACATGCAGACTTCTGCGGCCATTTGAGGAGATCACCAAACTGGTCAGTCGCAGCCATGGCGCCATCAGTGACATGGTACCTTATGCCTTCTTTCTGGAGCGTGCATTGCGTCGTGTCATTGATCAGGCTGTGGAGGAGCAGGAGCGGGAAGATGAGGAAGTCGCAATGCTGGATGAATTCCCAGGGGGGGCTACTCTATCTGAGACAAGTCAACAACAGGAGTCTGATGAGGAGTCAGAGGAGGATGGTGCCGGGGCGGATGAGCAGGAGCAAGAAGAGCATGCTTTAAACCTTTCTGGGATCCCTGTTGTGCGAGGATGGGGAGAGGAGAATGAAGAGGACGACATTATCCTGGATGATGAGCAGGAGCCAGGCCACCACACCGCTTCCACTTTAGTGCAAATGGGGGCCTTCATGCTCCAGTGTTTTAATAGGGACCCCCGTATAAAAAGCATGAGGGTCAAGGACCAGTACTGGGTGGCAACGTACTTAGACCCCCGGTACAAACACAAAATGGCGGAAATGTTACCGCCGTCGCAGAGGGCTGTCAGAATGCAGCACTTCCAGGCCTTGCTTCGAGAAATGCTGCATTCTGCTTTTGCGTGCGCTGGCAGAGGAGCAATTCCCACTCCCAGAGAAGGATTTGCGGGTACCAATCCAACAGCGCCTGCAAGAAGAGGCCGGTTTGAAGATGTGTTGGTGACTTCGGATATGAGGTCATTCTTTCAGCCGACCCATCGACAGGTGTCATCCGGATCCAGCATCAGGGAACGCCTAGACCGTCAGGTGTCCGACTACATTGGGTTAACGGCCGATGTGGACGCTCTGAGGAGTGATGAACCCCTAGACTACTGGGTGGGCAGGCTTGACCTCTGGCCAGAGCTTGCCCAATTTGCAATCGAACTGTTGGCTTGCCCCTCATCCAGTGTCCTGTCCGAAAGGACGTTCAGCGCAGCAGGGGGGATTGTGACCGATAAGCGTACTCGCCTAGCTCACCACAGTGTTAACTACCTCACATTTCTAAAAATGAATGAGGCATGGATCTCGGAGGAATTCAACACATGTGACCAGTAGACCATGTATATGTCTATAAACTATTTTTTTAATCAAGCACACAGACCTTCTTAATTCATTTGGCTCACTTCCTTGACCCAAAAAAGCACACCGTACTATATGCCCCTACCCTCCTCTTTGAAGAGGTTGAGCGGTGTCATATTTCTACTGGGGCTGCTTATGATATCCCTGTGCTGTGCTGACTTCCTCCTGGGGGTTCTTATTATGAAGGGATCACACTATCCCTGTGCTGTGCTGACTTCCTCCTGGGGGTTCTTATTATGAGGGGATCACACCATCCCTGTGCTGTGCTGACTTCCTCCTGGGGCTGCTTACGGTGCTGCTGTCAGTGCTGTATGTCACGGTGCTGCTGTCAGCGCTGTATGTCACGGTGCTGCTGTCAGCGCTGTATGTCACGGTGCTGCTGTCAGCGCTGTATGTCACGGTGCTGCTGTCAGCGCTGTATGTCACGGTGCTGCTGTCAGCGCTGTATGTCACGGTGCTGCTGTCAGCGCTGTATGTCACGGTGCTGCTGTCAGCGCTGTATGTCACGGTGCTGCTGTCAGCGCTGTATGTCACGGTGCTGCTGTCAGCGCTGTATGTCACGGTGCTGCTGTCAGCGCTGTATGTCACGGTGCTGCTGTCAGCGCTGTATGTCACGGTGCTGCTGTCAGTGCTCTGTATTACGGTGCTGCTGTCAGATGCCTCTATCACGGTGCATGTGTCATTCCGGTATGTCACGCTGCTGGTGATCATCTCCTGCACCCTCTTCTTTGCCTACCCTGGTCCCTGACCTTCCCTCTCCTCCATTGCCTTCATTAGCTCCATAGTCCTGAATTGTTAGAACAATTTCCCAAATAAAATAAAAATGCTTGTAGTTATCGATCCCAAATTCACCTCATACATGTATTATGTCATTGTCCAGATGGTGGGACTACGTTTTACCCCCTAATAATTACCACGTGGCCGCAAATTCGACATGAAGGTTTGCAAAGTTCGCCTCCCATTGAAGTCAATGGGGCCCGCGGCGAACGGTCGGTTTCGCGAACGTTTGGGTCCGTTCGCATTTCGCGTTCGCGAAACGTCCCGTCGGAAGTTCGTCCATCACTACTCTTCACTTTCTCCGGAAGTACCGGATTGGCAGCTCTGACCCGCCCCACTAGCATCTGAGGCCCCAGCGTTATCGGCTGGTCAGTCACATTTTTCAATTGGATGGGCACTCTCTTCCCATTTCAGCGCAGGTCCCGGTTGGGAACCAACTTAGGAACCATCTCCAATCCTATTGTTCAGGCCCTCTCGTCCGTTTCCAGTACTACAAATGGGCCTGGCTGATCCCATGTTAGCTTAACGGTGGCCTTCATGTGAGCAACCTCTCCCGGCCATATGGTCCTTTTTCTGCCTTCTAATTTCCACAGCTGCCCTACTTCTCCTTTTTGGGGCTTTCTTCTCTTTGATCACCCGTTGGTATGCTTGTCGTAACTGCGGGTGAACCTTATTGGTGGTGAACCCATTCTCGTCCAGTACAGCGAACAACAATCTTCTTACTAGATCCGTATTTGTCCCCATCAATATGGAATTCCGCTCAGCTCCAGTGGGTCTGGGGCACACAACAGCCAGTGTGTCGAGAGTCTCCTCTTTTCCTACCGCTGCGGGCCCAAAGGAGATTTGAATGGGAGTGTAGCCATCGTAAGGACGTATGGTGGTCCCAATTCCCCAGATCTCGAGCTCCTCCAGCTTACGTATAGCAATATGACTTAAATTTTTGTCACAGAAATCTCAATACAACAGTGTAACTTGTGACCCTGTATCCAGTAAAGCCTTAGTGTAGACTCCTTATATTTGCACGGATACAAGGGGGGAAGGCCCCACTAATCTGTCTGGAAAACTCTCTGAGTGCTCCTTAATGTTGGTAGGGCTATCCTTCTTCCTTTCTTTTTTTCTTGTAGTTCTGATCACTAATCCTGAGCAATGTGTTGAGGATCCTTTGATTGGTGTCCCCCAGGCGGGCTCTCTCATGAACATTCTGAAGAGACCCAGCCGGGGTCCTAGAGACTAGTGAAGCATTGACTTTCTGCACCCGGTTCCCTGACCCTGGTGTAGGGTTGCTTGCCCATCCACTTGTCTTCCTGTGGTTTTGGGTCTCTCTCTTCTTCTTTTTCTTGTCTTTAAGCACTCTCCCTTCATGCTTCTTGGAGCTCTGCTTTTCAGCAAGGTTCTCAGCTGGCTTCTTCCCTGAGACCCCCTGGAGTTTCCCACCTGCTGTTCTTTCAACGAGGTCTTCAACATTCTGATTAACTCCCCTAAGATTTCTTTGGGCATCGGGCCCTGAGATGCCCAGGATCCCCACACTGATAACACTTCCAAATACGCATCCGTTCATCCAGACTCTTAGTTTGTGCCCTCATCACTTGTAGCAGAGCTTGTTACAGTAGGGCTTTAGCTTCAGTTCCATCCTTGACAGGCTTGGCCCAGGTTGGTTTTGACAAGGATTTCACTACAGGAGTCTTTTGGTGCTCTCGCCATTCATACTCCTCCTCACTTTCATCTTCCTCGCTTTCCACTAATACTGACTGAGCAACATCCCTCTCAATCCGCTGAAGGGTGCCAGTGACTAGCCGGGCTTCTTTGCCTTTTTATTCCAGGATGGCCTCTTCTTCTCGTACTAAATCATCAATTCTGGATAGGAAGGAATCTCGCTGGTGCCTTTTAGCAGTAATCGAAGAGCAATAGGATGGTTCGTCCTAGCCCCTTGTAAGGTCTGTTCTAACCTGACTTTATCCGCCTCTTTGGGGTCAACGCCCTTCTTTAAAATGATTTTGATGCAAGATCTGGTCTATACGGACAATGTAAGCTGACGGCTTCTCTCCCTTCTTCTGATGAGTATGTTCAAACTGATACATCAGGTCAGATCATTTTTCTACCCTTCCGTACACAGCATAAAGGGCTTTGATGTAACCCCTGGCATCACAGTCTGGTTTTCCTCTGCTAAAACTTCTGATGACATCAGCTGCTGGACTTAGCAAGCTTTTACAAATCTGTCTTCTCTCTAAATGTCCCGGACATTCCAATCCTCTAGGGCTTGCATGGCCTGGTCCATCCAACTCTCAAAGTCGTCTTCTCCCTCAGACCTTGGTATTCTTCCTGAGAATATCGGCAGCTTCTGATACCTCTCATTCATAGATGTCTGGTGGCTTTGTATCAGACTGTCCACCAAACGGCTCATGTCCAAATAAAAGGAAGCTGGTGGCATCCTAGGCTGAGAGTTCTCTCCTCTTCCTGGACACACAGAGTTTGAACTGCCAATCATTGAGCTCCTTGCCAATGGACTCTGATTCTTCTACAGGAATCACCCGCCCATCCAGGCCTTTTGCTAAGCTCACCATCCCTTATTTGAACTCTGTTGGAGTGCCTTCTTTCCACTCTAAGAGGACATAGGTAAAATCTTCCTGCACATCCTGCTTTAGGTCTAACAGATAACAGCCTTGTTCTGGTACCGCTCTCCTCATCAGCTGCCGCACCTCTCTGTCAAACCACTGGTCTCGTGGCAGTCTCAGAACTGTGGTTTTCTGGGACGAACCCCCAAATTCTCGACTCCATCGAGTGGCTGTGGCTGGGTTCATAATTTCCTCTACTCTGGACCCCCTTCTGATCTTTTCAGGCATTCCAGCTGGGAAATCTCAGTGGGACCTCCATATAGCGCACTACCCCCTTGGGGGCTGCTGATTTGATCTATTTCCCACTGGCTAACCCTGACACTCAGGATCACCCTTCCCTCTGACACCTTGGGTTCCATGTTTGCAGTAAAAAGATCACACTCTATTATAAGTAAATAATACAATAAGTTTACTGGAAGATAACTTTGTTGCTCAAAATAACACCTATTACAATTGAGTCATATGACAAATAAGGACGGTGAAAATATTGTCAAAGATTACTATTGAACACACTCTGAAAGACTGATGTGTGCAGACGCGTCTCCAAGTGGGACTAGTGTCCAGAGTGACAATGCCTTAACTCTGGGCACCTTCCCACTTCCAGTATGACCGCACTTATCACACAAACACAAGGTTATCAAACACAGTACAGTATAATTACTCAAGGACTCCCCCCTGAGGTATGTTGCAGTCCATTGATACTGGAACTGAAACACAAAGTCACCAAATGAAAAGTGTAGTCTCTGTTCTTCTTTCTTCTGCTAGCTATTATACTGCAGTGCTTATAATCCAAGGGTTTAACAAGTACTGAAGTGGTATAAGATGGAGAGTGGTAATAATTCCTGCTCTGCTCTGTAAATGTCTCCAGTGTAGGTATCCCTTAACCATCAGTCATCTATTAATGAAGTGTAGGCTTTGAAGCCTGATTAAACTCAGTCTATGTGAATGAGACATCCCTGAGGAACTGCAGGTCTCAGTAACTCTGTATGAAGAGGCTAAGTGTGTTAAGTGCGTTAAATAACTTCTGGGCATCAGCCCTCTCTGCTCCGATTAAGCCAGCTACCAGCCAGCACTGTCATGCTGCTCTGCTCCGCAAGATGACCGGGACCCTCGCTTGGCTCCATCAGAGGTTCTGCATCCTCAAACCCGATCACACAGCTTCTCCAGCACACTGTAGTAAGACACAGTCAATGGTTGCTACTCCATTCTGCACGATGTAGGATGCACCCTCTGGAACACTCCTCCACAGATCCTTGCAGGCAGGCCACGCATCCAGAGGAGACAGAAAATGGCTGTGCCGGGCCTTTTATTACCTGCCCAGCATGCAGTTCAGCCACTCAGTGTTCATGGGTAGGTGAGTGGGCATTGTGGGTAGGTGAGTCCTTTTACAAAGTAAACAATTAAGTCACTTCCTGCTTAGCTGTAATGTTAGATAAGTTAGATAAAGTTAGATAAGTCTTTTCCATTGTATACCAGTAGAGGGAGCCAAATACCAATCTATTAACATGGTCCTATTGATAACATTGCCTGGTAAAGACTACAGCGCTACATATATATATATATATATATATATATATATATATATATATATATATATATATATATGTAAGAAGGCCAGTATGGTGGCCTGAATTTATGGGAGGAGCCCGGGGGGTATTTAACCAGCCCACTCGCTTGTGGTCTTTGTCGGTTTCCTGTGCGCAATACTACGTCACTAGGCCGACTGCTCGAGTTTCGTTGCCATTCGGATAACTTCTCTCTACTAGAAGTCTCGTGGTTTTCGTTCCCATTCGTGTTTTGTACAACGTCTCTGGCTCGACTGCCGCAGGTAAGGGTCTCGATTGACCTTCCTTTACTAGAAACATTTCTATTTTTGAGTATCGTTAAAACCTGAAATTCTCGAGTCATTCGTTACGAAACCGGGTTGTTATCACTCAAAACGCACCATTTTCGCAGCGCCCTTAATTTCACGGGCCTCATTTCAGTAGAAATTGCTTGAAGGAAAACTGCACTGTTTTCGTAACTTGTTATGTTGTCTGCCTCATCACCGTGTTCCACAGACAAATTGTTGCCAGTCGCATCACACGGCACAACGATTCGTACCTCTGCCACAGCTGGCTCACGTAGGTCATTTCATCATTTCACTCATTTCTGTCACACACTGCGCTCCGATTCGAATCCAGTCGCATCCGCTAAATGCGCCTATTCGTTCCGGTGTGCCCCTAGTTGCTCGGCCTCATTTCGGTACATGCTCCAGAGCCCACTCGTTGCTAATCGATCCGGGTCTCTGTCATGGGAATCATTTCACTGTCACCTATTACGTTCCGGATCGAAACCAGTCGCATTCTCAACGCACAGGTTCGATCGACGTGTCCCAGTTGCGTTGGCCTCATTTCAGTACATGTTCTAGAGCCCGCTCGTTGACGGTCGCAGGCTGCGTCCTCTCCGATTCGTAGCTCTACCATGGGAAACATTTCATTGTCACGTAGTGCGTTCAGTTCAAATCCGGTTGCATCCCTGTGCATCGATTCGTCCGGACGGCCCCAGGTATTTTTTCAGCCTCATTTCAGTGCATGCTCCAGAGACCGGTTCGGTTCCAGTCTCAGTTCGCGGCCGGCCGATCCAGGCCTCTGTCATGACAGAAGTTGTTCATTTCATTTCACTGTCACTCTCCGCGCTCCGGTTCGAATCCAGTTGCACCTTCACATGCACCGATTCGTTCCCGTTCGCCCCAGGTTATTTTCCACATTTCAGTACATGCTCCAGAGTCCGCTTTGTTGTCAGTCGCACTTGCGACACGACCATTTCGTGCCTCTGTCATGGCAATCATACTTCATTTCACTGTCACTTACAGCGCTCCAACTCGAATCCAGTAGCATCCGTGATGCATCGATTCGGTTCGGTGTGCCCCAGAGGGAACGGCCACATTTCACTTTCTCCACAGGTTGCCTTATTGTACGGTCACAAATTCAGCACTTATTTACGCTCCCGCATTGGACACTGGTCATCCCACACTTTATCCTTTACGCAAATGATACGTCGGATTGGGACAGCAAAAAAAAAAAAGGAAAATGATGAACAAATGGTGGTGATAATGAAAGGAATTATGACGAAACTGTCTACTCACCGGTGCACCTCGCTCGTATTAGCCAATCGTTTGCGTCACTCTTCAGTTTACTTGTTAGGCTCCTCACCAGTTTGTCATCTGTTATTTCTCTCTCCAAGTCAGTCAAGTTCAGTAGGTCCACCCTGCACCAGCTTGGACGTTATCTTCCCAGGTAAAAAAAAAAAAAAAAAAGAGAGAGAGAGAGGGGAAGGCGTAAAAATGCGACAGCAACCATGCTGGCATACATATATATGAAGGCTCGTGACAATATATATATATATATATATATATATGTATACGCGTTCGCTCCCGCCTTGGCACTCAGCAACAGGTGGATTCGCTTGGTAAAAAAGAGAAACAGTCTTGACTTATGTCACCCTCTATAGGTTCCGGTCGTTCATCCTTCGTCCCCAGAGAGATAGGACATCACTCCTAGCGCACGATTCACCTGGAGCCATGTCCCTCGTCGGCAGCGAAGACTTTACTGCCCCCTTGTCTCCTCGCCCGCCTTCAGTGAGCGACAGCATACAGTCCTACAGGGGTTGGACTATCCCCAGGCTGACGGCAGAGCTGAGACGCAAGGGCATTCCCTTCCCCGCTACCGCTAGGAAGGCAGAGCTTTTCAGGCTCCTCTCTACCCCGCCAGCTACAGCCGGGCCCAGTACCCCACCTCAGGCTTCTCTCCAGTCAATCTCAGCGGCTATTTCTCAACTGCACTCAATGGTGTCGTCCTTAAACAACACGGTCACGGACGTCCAGACCAGAGTGACGCTTCTAGAGGCTCACCTAGCCACAGCCGCCCCTGTTCCAGTTACAGTCCCGCTACCACTGTCGACAGGTAACGCAGGGACATGTCCTGTTGTCCACCCAGCACATCTGGTGCCGGCCGGCATAAGGAAGGACATCTTGGACGGCAAGGATATCAACCTTGCCTCCCTGCTTATCTCAGTCCACGACCTTGCTGAGAACAAGGCCTACACATGGGGAGACGTCTCCGTAGTCCTCAAAGCCAAGGATCCCAGGCTGAACCGCAAACTTTCCATCCCAGAGTTTGCCCTAGCCTTTGGGATGCTTAGAGACATCATTTGTTCAGCATCCCCCGCCAGAAGGGAAGAGCTGGACTTGTACCTCCACACAGTGGTGGACCTAGGTTACAAATACGGAGGCTTCGCCTTCTACGATTACCATCGTTCCTTTTCCACCAAAGTAGCCGCTAAACTGGCACAGTTCCAATCACCCACGGACTGGAGCCTGATGGACACCGAATTGTTCTGCCGGCATTTTGCCGGCCTTCGTTCACCTCTGTGTGCCATCTGCCAGTCCTCCACCCATACCGCCCCCTGGTGCGCCAACGTCACGGCTAGCCACCCGGTAGAGTTCCCCTCCACCTCCGGCACAGGCCAAGGCCCATCAGGCCCTACACTGAAAACTCAAGTGGACAAGGCGTTCCATGGGGGGTGCGGTCCGAACCATGGGGGGTGCGGCCATTTGCAATAATTACAACTATGGCTCATGTAATTTTAGCCAGTGCCGCCTGTTGCACGTCTGTGTCATATGTCACAGAGCGCACCCCAGAAATCTGTGTGAGGTTAAAGCTCGCAAGGGCTCATGACTGAGCCGCATAGACGTCCTATGCCTGGGCTTCTACCTCACCATGCACCCCACTCCTTCACTAGCCACTTTCCTCATCGGTGGCTTCACTACAGGCTTCTATACCGGCCTCATCTCCCTGCCCCACACAACCTACGAGTGCGGAAACCTCCGCTCAGCAGCTTCCGACAAGCAGGCCATTGATCAGTTGCTGCAAACCGAGGTGGAACGAGGCTTCGTCCTAGGCCCCTTCACACAGCCCCCCTTCAATATGTGGAGAGTTAGCCCTATTGGGCTTGTCAAGGGCAAGTTTTCAAATAAAAATCGTTTGGTGTACGACCTGTCTGCGCCTCGTTCTTCCCACATTCCCAGCCTAAATTCCCTGATTCCTTCAGAAGAATTTTCATTAAAATACGCCTCCGTGGACATGGCGATCCAGGCCATCCTTGAAGTAGGCACAGGTGCGTGGCTGTCCAAAGCCGACATATCCGATGCCTTCAAGCTGTTGCCTATTCACCCATCCCTCTGGTGCTGGCACGGCATTAAATGGAGAGATCAATATTATTTCGCCACTAAATTAACATTTGGCTACAAGAGCAGCCCCTGGCTGTTCGACACGTTCGCACAGTCTCTTGCTTGGATCCTTCGGCACAAGGCCTGTTGTCAGCAAGTTATCCATTACCTGGATGACTTTCTATTGATTGAACAGCCGGGCATACCTCCAAGGGACCTTGGTAAGTTAAGGACCGTCTTTGGGAATCTCAACGTCCCCATCGCCGAACATAAGGTTGACGGGCCCGCACAATTTATCACCTTCCTTGGAGTCAATCTCGACACCAGCGCCATGCAGGCCAGCCTGCCCTTCGACAAACTGACCCGCATCAGGGCAGTCCTCCACGAATTCACCTGCACCAGGGGATGTACAAAGAGGCAGCTACAGGCCCTACTAGGCATACTGAACTTTGCCATGCGAATTATTCCACAAGGTGGCTCCTTTATCTCAAGCCTGTTGGTCTGCCTTTCTCAGGCACAAGACCCGGATCAAGTCCTTAGCCTGGATGCCGCAGCTATAGCAGACTTATCAATGTGGGACGAGTTCCTGTCCTCCTGGAACGGTATCTCCCTGTTCATCCCGTCCATCTCACCTCTCTCACCACAGGTAGTAACAGATGCCACAGCCTCCACAGGATTTGCGGCTATTTTTGGCCACCATTGGTTCGCCGGACCCTGGCCTTCTCAAATACTCTTGATCCCTGGGTTTAGTCAGTCTTCATCCCTTTTCGAGCTCTACCCCATTGTAGCAGCCGCCCAGCTCTGGGGTCATACCTGGACAGGACAAACCGTAGGTTTTACCACCGATAACCAGGCCACGGCCGAAATTATCAACAAAGGCAGGTCTAAGTCTCTCCCCGTGATGTCCTTCCTTCGCAGGCTGGTGCAGCTGTCTCCGCGACATCAGTTTAATGTATACTGCACGTTTATCCCTGGAAAGCACAACCTTGCCGCTGACGCACTGTCCCGTTTTAATTTCCTGTCCTTCTTCCGGCAGGTTCCCGGAGCAGATACGGTGTCAGCTCCTATCCCACACTGGTCTCAGTTGACCCTGGACTAGAGCCGCATCTACATGGAGCCACTCGGCTCATCAACCAATCACTCGCAGACAACACTCTGAAAGCCTACCAGGTAGCCTGAAAAGCGTTCAATACATTTCTGGTTGCCTCCTCAGTAGGCACCCCAGCTGATGCCAGGCATATACTAGCCTTCACCTCGTACTGCCATAGTCAACTGGCCTTGTCCTTCAACACCATCCGGTTATACTTAGCTGGCATACAGCACTACCTCTCATTACAGGATCCTACCAAACCGTCCATCTTCTCATCTCACGCTATCCGAGCCGTCCTGCGCGGCATTCAGAAACAGCAACCACCACACAAGGTCAAGCGGCTCCCCATCACCAGTTCCATCTTCAGGGACATGTCCACCATGCTTATCAGCTACCCCTTGGGTGTTCTCCCCAGTGTAGTCATACAGGCGGCCATTTATCTAGCCTACTACGGCTTTCTACGGCCCAGCGAATTCACCCATAACAACACACACAGTCCAGTCCTTCGCAGACGTCATCTGATCCGTCACCAGGACCACTTCATTCTCCACCTCTCGGTTACCAAGACTCAGCAAGCAGGCACCGGCGTAGATATCCACCTCTACAAAACCAACAACGCCTGGTGCCTGGTCGCTGTACTTTCACAGTTGCTCTCCCTACTACCCAAGCTCCCGGACTCTTGTCCTCTGTTGCCCTTCCCGGTCAAACCATTAAGGAACCACCAGTTCATCAAGCATGTAAGGGTTCTCCTCCGCAATTTGCTCCTCAATCCCGGTGAGTACTCCGGTCATTCCTTCCGCATCGGAGCAGCTTCATCTGCATCCCGGCACGGGGTCCCGGACCACGTCATCAAAAGATTGGCCAGGTGGAAATCGGCCTGCTTCGCTCGATACATCCCTAACCCACAGGTAGAAATGTCTCGTGCATTCACCCAACTGGCTCAGTAAAGATAAAGCTGAAAACAATAAAACTCTCTTACCCCTACCTAAGTGTTTTTGCCCCCTTATTTTGGTATACCGTCCATTAGACCAGGGCACACTTTCATATAGGGTATCTTATGATAGACTTGTATTGCTCAGATACGTATCGGACATAGGGCTTCGGCCATGAGTAAGAAGGCCAGTATGGTGGCCTGAATTTATGGGAGGAGCCCGGGGGGGTATTTAACCAGCCCACTCGCCTGTGGTCTTTGTCGGTTTCCTGTGCGCAATACCCACCCTCCCATCCCCTTTTTTAGGGCATTTCTCAAAACATTTCTCTTCAAACTCATTTATTTCTAATCACTGGGTATTCCCCCTTATTTTGGTATACCGTCCATTAGACCAGGGCACACTTTCAGGTCCATTTCATATAGGGTATCTTATGATAGACTTGTATTGCTCAGATACGTATCGGACATAGGGCTTCGGCCATAAATATATATATATATATATATATATATATACATATATACATACACACACATACACAGTTTCTATATATATACAGTTGCCATACAGTTTATATGCAGCTCCTGTTGTTTCAGTGAATGCTGGTCAGGGATTCTATAGTTAGTTTTAGCTTAGTGCTCAAATACCTGCATAGGCTACAACCAGGTTAGGAATTCAATGGCCATTTCTGGTAGATAGAGGTCCGGCCACATGACAGATTAGAAACTACTAGGGACTAAGACGCAGAGTAGACAGGCTAACGCTATGTTCCAGTGCCACGCCACAGTTTTGACTTGTGATAATCTGCATTCCAGGCTGGTTGGGCAATGGTTGCAGAATCACTCTATTATCGTTGATCTTGTCTTCAGGTCTCTAACACCAAGATGAACACTGCATCACAATCATCCTCAGGGGACCCTGCAACTTAACCTTGCTGCAACATTCATCTGGAGGTATCCTTATTATTAATTTATATCCAGGTATATATGCACAATTCCATCAGGGCTCTTTGCTGACAATACCTGCTTATACAATGGATGTATGTACTATTATTTTCCTTTCTCATATAAAGCTTGTATTATTGGCATACTGGTCTGCATCTAAATACTTATGATTAATTGTATATGCTGGTTGCAGTAATTACTCTGCTCCCAGTTACTACAGTTTGACTACTGGTTAGTATCCCAGGAAGGGAATCCAGTCTGTTTACAGAGGCACAGGCTGCAAGTCACTCATACCAGTTCAATTTCAGGTATATATGCCACTTGCATTTAACCACTTGCTTACTGGGCACTTAAACACCCTTCCTGCCCAGACCAATTTTCAGCTTTCGGTGCTCTCACACTTTGAATGACAATTACTAAGTCATGCAACACTGTACCCAAATGAATTTTTTGTCCTTTTTTTCCCACAAATAGAGCTTTCTTTTGGTGGTATTTGATCACCTCTGGGGTTTTTATTTTTTGTGCTATAAATTAAAAAAGACCGAAAATTTTGAAAAAAAACGCATATTTCTTTGACAGAATTATGCAAATTATTAATTTTTCTTCATAAATTTTGGCCACAATTTATAGTGCTACATATCTTTGGTAAAAATAACCCAAATTAGTGGATATTATTTGGTCTTTGTGAAAGTTAGAGAGTCTACAAGCTGTGGTGCGAATCGCACAAAATTGATCACATCTCATGTACTGGTGGACTATCTCGCTTCTTGTGACCCGAACAAGTCAGGAAAGTACAAATACCCCCCAAATGACCCCTTTTTGGAAAGTAGACATTCCAAGGTATTTAGTAAGAGGCATAGTGAGCTTTTTGATGTTATCATTTTTTTCCCACAATTCTTTGCAAAATTAAGATTTTTCATTTTTTTTTCTCCACAAAATTGTCATTGTAATAGGTTATTCTCTCACATGGCATGTGTATACCACAAATGACACCCCCCAAAAAATTCTTCTACTCCTCCTGAGTATTACAATACCACATGTGTGGGACTTTTTCACAGACTGGCCACATAGAGAGGCCCAACATGCAGGTAGCGCCATCATGTGTTCTAGGAACATAAATGACACATCTAACTTGTTGACTATTTATTACACTTTTGAAGCACCAGGACAATGACACGTGACACTGATGACAGATGGCACTGATACGTGGCAATGATGATACTTATACGTGGCACTGATGGCACGTGGCACTGATGACAGATGGCACTAATATGTGGCACTGATGACAGATGGCACTAATATGTGGCACTGATGACACGTGGCACTGATGACACGTGGCACTAATACGTGGCACTGAAGACACGTGGCACTAATACGTGACACTGATGACGGATGGCACTAATACGTGGCACTAATACATGCCACCGATGACAGATGGCACTAATACATGGCACCGATGACGCGTGACACTGATGACAGATGGCACTGATACGTGGCATTGATGACACGTGACACTGACAACAGATGGCACGTGACACTGACAGGTGGCACTGATGACAAATGGCACTGATACGTGGCACTGATGACAGATGGCACTAATACGTGGCACTGATGACAGATGGCACTATGTGGCACTGATGACACGTGGCACTGATGACAGATGGCACTTATACGTGGCACTGGGGACAAATGGCACTGACAACAGGTGGCACTGGGGGCAGGTGGCACTGGGGGCAGGTAGCACTGGGGTGGATGGCACTGGGGGCAGGTAGCACTGGGGTGGATGGGACTGGGGCGGATGGCACTGGGGCAGGATGGCACTGGGGCAGGATGGCACTGCTGGGGGAGGATGGATGGCACTGCTGGGGGAGGATGGATGGCACTGCTGGGGGAGGATGGCACTTTATTTATTTATTTATTTTTATCAAAAAGCAAAGCAGAACGGCTGCCGCTGCAGCCGTTCATCTCTCCCCTCTCACACTCTGTCTGTGTGAGGAGGGAGAGCGGTGCTGAGAGATGATCTCATATGTTTACATATGAGATCATCTCCTATTGGACACGCCGATCGCGCTGTAAACGGCCGCTGTGATTGGCCGTTTACAGCGATCTGTGTTTGCCTGTCCCCGGGGGACACGGCGAACACAGAACTTCCGCGATGCGCGCCCGCGGCGGCGCGCATTGCGGAAGTAAACATTAGGACGTCCAGGGACGGCCTCCCGGACGAACACGCCTGCTCTACGGCCGTCATTCGGCTATAGGGCGGGCACGAGGTGGTTAAAAATAATCAATTTAATAACATCAATAAAAGCAGACCTGTACACATTTTGACAGTTTTTTATCTGTCTGGAGTTCAGCTTTAATAAGTTGTTTTTGTTTACTGCAATATGTTTTTTTATATTTTTTTGCTATTTTAAGGCTAAAAAACTGAGATGAACAAAAAAATATTTTGTTATTTATTAAGTAAAATAATAAAATATATATCTTGAACACAGGCTCCTGTTATCCTAAATACAACAACACTTAAGCCCCATACACACTATCAGTTTTTCTGCTGAGTTTTTCCTTCAAGTTTACCAAAACCATGTAGTGCAAGGGTCTGTCTGATTGGATACAAATTGAAACTCCTAAGGTTTGACCTCATATTATATGGTTATGGTAAATCCGAAGGAAAAACTCTGCAGAAAAACTGATAGTGTGTATGGGGCTTTAAAGTGAAAAAGAGGGAGGGACAGAACTGGGAGCTATTCAGATTCTGCTGTGTGCACATGAGCTGACAGAGAATATAATGACCAGGGTTGCCCCCTGTCGCCTCTTCTTTTTATCCTCTGCCTCGAACCCTTGGCGGAGGCCATCCGCGTTCACCCAGACATTAGAGGGATATGCCTACGCCACAGGGAATATAAAATGTCCCTATTTGCAGACGACATCCTCCTGACATTGACCAATCCCCATATCTCACTTCCGAACCTGTTGTCCTTGCTGAAAGATTTTAGCTCGATATCAGGGTACAAGATTAACACCAGTAAAACTGAAGTTTTACCTATACACATTCACTCTTCTGCTCTCACAATACTGCAAGACAACTATTCCTTTCACTGGTGCACAGACTCCATTAAA